>NC_057850.1:60538154-62938154 GCF_015237465.2 Chelonia mydas | reverse complement strand
TGCTGTCCACATTAAGGATAAAACAGAGCTAAATAACTACAAATGAAAAAAACATGACTACTAAGAACGTCCAGGAATTAGAGAATAAATATGAACTGAGTAACCCAGATAGTCGCTCCTTTCAACTGCACCTCAAGTTCGCCTATAGCATTCTTAATTTGGGTCAGAGCTACCAGCCATTTTGCATTAGCAAAAAGGAAAGAAGACGGACTTCAGTCCCAAAATGACTTCTTAAACTCTGCAGCATAAATACACACAAAGAGGTTTTTTCCTTATTAAATGAGCATTTTCCTACGAAGCCCATGCTGATTTTTCCAATAGTAACCACATAATCTCTCTATAATCATAAAATTTCTAAAATAATGTGGCACAAACAAATATAGGGGCATCCTTCACCTCCTTTTCAGTTCTGAAATTTAAAACTAAACCAATTCAGTGGTGACCAACACCCACAGTGGTTCTCTGGTAGAAAAATTAGATAACTGTGACAATGCTACATTCCACATATTTAATCCTCAATGCCCTTCATCGTCAAAAGCTCTCTTTAGGTCACAATGTTTTCCCTATGCTGAGAAAACAAGACAAGTAATTTACCAGCAACAGTGGCGATATAGTGGAGCCTATACTATAGGCAGGGATATGACCATTTATTTTTTAAAATTATCAGATATGGCAACAGAAAATACAGTATTACTACCTTGCAGAATATAAGCAAACTTGCACTGCTTTTGTTGATTAGAAACCATAAACTCCACAATACAACTTCAAATAATTCACAACACTGGAGAGGAAAATAAGGTGTTAATGGAAGATACTGCTTATTAAATGATCATAGTAATTCACAAAAAGGCTTTTAAAACATGTGTAGAGAAACCATAACCAACTAATTTTAAAAATCAAACCATCCACCAACTAAAAATTTCTTCAAAGCCCTTTTTTTAAGAAGGCATAACCAAACAAAAATTTTAAAAACTTGGCATCTACTATGACTTGGCAGTGCTCAGTGAATACAACTTGTGATTCAAGTACAATAGGAAGTGAATTTAAATAATAGGGAAAAGGCACAGAATAGGTGGTGAAGACAGTGGCCATATAATGGGGGCCAGTTAAGGTAATTACTATTTATAGTCTATCACACATGGATACCTGAAAATGCTGTTTTGACAACTATAAAGATACACCATGACTCAGTGTTTCTCAAATGCATCCACCAGGGGCTTTTCTTGACGCCACAGCCTCTTGGACGGTGATTGAGGGGTGCCGGGGGGAAGCAGCGGAGCCAAAAACGCCAAAGGAGCAGGCAGCCAGTGTGAGTTCCCCACCTTCCCAGGAGTGGTGGGGTTCAGGCTTCTGGCTTCATCTCTGGAGTGGCGGGCTCTGTTCTACGGCCATGTGGCAGCAGGCTCTATCCTACGACTGCGGGGCTTCGGGCTCTGGCCCCGTCCAGCCTCACCACCCCATTGCCTCTGGCCCCCGCTGCTTCCCTACCATCTCCCCATCCAAGGCTTAATTTGTCCTCCAGCTTCCCAGAGCTGAATAAGTCTGTTATGTTAATATCACTTTTCACATGTTTGTTAATATAGCTTTTCGCTGCCTCCTAGCTAGCAAGACTGCTGCTGTGAAAAGTGATATTAACATACAAATATCACTTAATAGAAACAGACTTACTAGCTAGCAAGTCACTAAAAAAAGCAAGCAAAAAGAGAAAGAAAAAAACCCGCAAAAGATAAGAACATGCAATGCACTGCATTTGTGTTTCCATTCTGTTTAGGTCCAGTAAACAATACAGACACCTGTATGTTATTTTTATTATTGAGTCTGCAAAAAACCCTACATAAATAAATTACACTGATTTGGACCTGTATATGTGCATATTTATTTGTTTTTCCTAAAGTTAATGAAGTATTTTAGGAAAAACTGTCAGAGTGGCCACCAGCAAGAGTTGGGGGTCGCACTCTGAAGCCACTAAATTTTTTGTTGCGAGAACTCCTGCACTATGTGGTTTTGTACAACGCTTTCAGTCTGCTATCATACAAGGTTAATCAGGGTTCAGAGAAGGTGGACATATAGAACCTAGTTAGATTAGATAACAGTGGTATGCAAGAAAGGGTAACTAAAGAAAACTCACTCCTCTCTGATTTGACTTTAAAGTAGATTTTCCATTAAAGTCTTTCCTATGAAAAATGATAGTGATCAGATGGGAGAGAAATTTCAGAGATTTATGGTCTCCAATATTCAGTAAGTTACCAAAGCAACTGACAACTTTTACACAGACTTCATCTACCTACCCTTCATAATTGAACACTTTGGTAGACCAACAGCTTATTTGTGGACTCTTGCCCCCAATAAAATATATAAATATCTCTGCATCCTATTCTTTCCACCAACTTTTTCTGTCACATGTCTGAATCTTCCATCCTGCTCTGCTGGATTATTGTTTTGCAACAATATATTAATTTTACAGCTATTTTCTGTATATACACAAGAAAATGATGTCCCTTAGTCATACGTTAGCCATTCTTAGCTAGAATACTTCCTTGCCAGTGTAAAGCTGTGATAATCTTGGGAGTGTTCTATCACTATCAATATCTATTAATTATAACTGGGCAGGTTATTTTAAAAAAACCTATCTTACTCCTATACTTACTACTGAAGGTTTTATTTCCATCAAAACATTAACATGCCTACTGCAGTTTCCCCCCCGCCCCCAAAGTAGAACTTGTGTTGCAGATTTTAAATTTCAAATGAATACATCTAAATATTCTTAAACCTGTTCCTTCCTTATTCTGACTTGTGTTCGTTCCACCTTGTTGTGAATATTGTGTTGAACACATGATCAGCATTAATCTTTTTAGTGAAGACTGAAGTAAAATAGGCATTAAACATCTCAGCCTTCTTGATATTATTAATTATTAGCTCTCCTTCCTTGCTCAGTAGTGGACCTACAATTTGTGTTTTTCCCTTGCTTCTAATTTATGTAAAGAACTTCTTACTGTCCCTTTCTAGGTGCAACTCATTTTGTGCCTTAGCCTTTCTGATTTTTCTCCTTCCATGCTTGTGCTATTTCTTTGTACTCCTCCTCAGCAATCAGTCCATATTTCCACTTTTTGTAGGATTCCATACGATTTTCAGGTTCCTACTGAGCTCCTGATGAGGCCATATTGGCCCCTTACTATTCTTCAAATTCAGACAGTTTGATATTGTGCCTTTAATATTATCTCAGAAGATGCCAGCGCTCAGCTCCTTTTTTCTCTTAGGTTTTCTTCCCTGAACTGATAGTCTCTGAAAAAAGAAAAGGAGTACTTGTGGCACCTTAGAGACTAACAAATTTATTTGAGCATAAGCTTTCGTGAGCTACAGCTCACTTCATCGGATGCATTCAGTGGAAAATACAGTGGGGAGATTTATATACATAAAAAACATGAAACAATGGGTGTTACCATACACACTGTAACAAGAGTGATCAGGTAAGGTGAGCTATTACCAGCAGGAGAGCGGGGGGGGGGGGGGGGGGGGGATCTTTTGTAGTGATAATCAAGGTGGGCCAATTCCAGCAGTTGACAAGAACATCTGAGGAACGGGGGGGGGGGGGGGGGGGGGGGGAAGAGAATAAATATGGGAAAATAGTTTTTCTTTGGGTAATGACCCATCCACTCCCAGTCTCTATTCAAGCCTAAGTTAATTGTATCCAGTTTGCAAATTAATTCCAATTCAGCAGTCTCTCGTTGGAGTCTGTTTCTGAAGTTTTTTTTGTTGAAGAATTGCCACTTTTAGGTCTGTAATCCAGTGACCAAAGAGACTGAAGTGTTCTCCGACTGGTTTTTGAATGTTATAATTCTTGACGTCTCATTTGTGTCCATTTATTCTTTTACATAGAGACTGTAGCGTTTGACCAATGTACATGGCAGAGGGGCATTGCTGGCACATGATGGCATATATCTCATTGGTAGATGTGCAGGTGAACGAGCCTCTGATAGTGTGGCTACTGTGATTAGGCCCTATGATGGTGTCCCCTGAATAGATGTGGACACAGTTGGCAACGGGCTTTGTTGCAAGGATAGGTTCCTGGGTGTGTGGTTGCTGGTGAGTATTTGCTTCAGGTTGGGGGCTGTCTGTAAGCAAGGACTGGGCTGTCTCCCAAGATCTGTGAGAGTGATGGGTCGTCCTTCAGGATAGGTTGTAGATTCTTGATGATGCATTAGAGAGGTTTTAGTTGGGGGCTGAAGGTGACGGCTAGTGGCGTTCTGTTATTTTCTTTGTTGGGCCTGTCCTGTAGTAGGTGACTTCTGGGTACTCTTCTGGCTCTGTCAATCTGTTTCTTCACTTCAGCAGGTGGGTATTGTAGTTGTAAGAATGCTTGAGAGAGATCTTGTAGGTGTTTGTCTCTGTTTGAGGGATTGGAGCAAATACGGTTGTATCGTAGAGCTTGGCTGTAGACAATGGATCGTGTGGTGTGGTCTGGATGAAAGCTGGAGGCATGTAGGTAGGAATAGCGGTCAGTAGGTTTCCAGTATAGGGTGGTGTTTATGTGACCATCGCTTATTAGCACCGTACTGTCCAGGAAGTGGATCTCTTCTGTGGACTGGTCCAGGCGGAGGTTGATGGTGGGATGGAAATTGTTGAAATCATGGTGGAATCCCTCAAGAGCTTCTTTTCCATGGGTCCAGATGATGAAGACGTCATCAAACGTAGCGCAAGTAGAGTACGGGCATTAGGGGACGAGAGGTGAGGAAGCGTTGTTTTAAGTCAGCCATAAAAATGTTGGCATGCTGTGGGGCCATGCATGTACCCATAGCAGTGCCGCTGATTTGAAGGTATAGAATCATAGAATCATAGAATATCACGGTTGGAAGGGACCTCAGGAGGTCATCTAGTCCAACCCCCTGCTCAAAGCAGGACCAATCCCCAATCAAATCACCCCAGCCAGGGCTTTGTCAAGCCTGACCTTAAAAACTTCCAAGGAAGGAGATTCTACCACCTCCCTAGGTAACGTATTCCAGTCTTTCACCACCCTCCTAATGAAAAAGTTTTTCCTAATATCCAACCTAAACCTCCCCCACTGCAACTTGAGACCATTACTCCTTGTCCTGTCCTCTTCTACCACTGAGAATAGTCTAGAACCATCCTCTCTGGAACCACCTCTCAGGTAGCTGAAAGCAGCTATCAAATCCCCCCTCATTCTTCTCTTCTGCAGACTAAACAATCCTAGTTCCCTCAGCCTCTCCTCACAGGTCATGTGTTCCAGACCCCTAATCATTTTTGTTGCCCTTCACTGGACTCTCTCCAATTTATCCACATCCTTCTTGTAGTGTGGGGCCCAAAACTGGACACAGTACTCCAGATGAGGCCTCACCAATGTCGAATAGAGGGGAACGATCACGTCCCTCGATCTGCTCGCTATGCCCCTACTTATACATCCCAAAATGCCATTGGCCTTCTTGGCAACAAGGGCACACTGCTGACTCATATCCAGCTTCTCGTCCACTGTAACCCCTAGGTCCTTTTCCGCAGAACTGCTGCCTAGCCATTCGGTCCCTAGTTTGTAGCTGTGCATTGGGTTCTTCCGTCCTAAGTGCAGGACCCTGCACTTATCCTTATTGAACCGCATCAGGTTTCTTTTGGCCCAATCCTCCAATTTGTCTAGGTCCCTCTGTATCCTATCCCTGCCCTCCAGCGTATCTACCACTCCTCCCAGTTTAGTATCATCTGCAAATTTGCTGAGAGTGCAATCCACACCATCCTCCAGATCATTTAAGAAGATATTGAACAAAACCGGCCCCAGGACCGACCCCTGGGGCACTCCACTTGACACCGGCTGCCAACTAGACATGGAGCCATTGATCACTACCCGCTGAGCCCGACAATCTAGCCAACTTTCTACCCACCTTATAGTGCATTCATCCAGCCCATACTTCTTTAACTTGCTGACAAGAATACTGTGGGAGGCTGTGTCAAAAGCTTTGCTAAAGTCAAGAAACAATACATCCACTGCTTTCCCTTCATCCACAGAATCAGTAATCTCATCATAGAAGGAGATTAGATTAGTCAGGCATGACCTACCCTTGGTGAATCCATGCTGACTGTTCCTGATCACTTTCCTCTCGTGTAAGTGCTTCAGGATTGATTCCTTGAGGACCTGCTCCATGATTTTTCCAGGGACTGAGGTGAGGCTGACTGGCCTGTAGTTCCCAGGATCCTCCTTCTTCCCTTTTTTAAAGATTGGCACTACATTAGCCTTTTTCCAGTCATCTGGGACTTCCCCCGTTCGCCACGAGTTTTCAAAGATAATGGCCAATGGCTCTACAATCACATTCGCCAATTCCTTTAGCACTCTCGGATGCAACTCGTCCGGCCCCATGGTCTTGTGCATGTCCAGCTTTTCTAAATAGTCCCTAACCACCTCTTTCTCCACAGAGGGCTGGCCATCTACTCCCCATGTTGTGATGCCCACACATTGTATACATTGTCATACATTGTACACATTGTATACACATTGTATACATTGTCCCCAAATGTGAAATAGTTATGGGTAAGGACAAAGTCAAAGTTCAGCCACCAGGTTTGCCGTGACATTATCGGGAATACTGTTCTTGATGGCTTATAGTCCATCTTTGTGTGGAATGTTGGTGTAGAGGGCTTCTACATCCATAGTGGCCAGGATGGTGTTTTCAGGAAGATCACCGATGGACTGTAGTTTCCTCAGGAAGTCAGTGGTGTCTCAAAGACAGCTGGGAGTGCTGGTAGCTTAGGGTCTGAGGAGGGAGTCTACATAGCCAGACAATCCTGCTGTCAGGGTGTCAATGCCTGAGATGATGGGGCATCCAGGATTTCCAGGTTTATGGATCTTGGGTAGCAGATAGAATACCCCAGGTCGGGGTTCCAGGGGTGTGTCTGTGCAGATATGTTCTTGTGCTTTTTCAGGGAGTTTCTTGAGCAAATGGTGTAGTCTTTTGGTAACCCTCAGTGGGATCAGAGGGTAATGGCTTGTAAAAAGTGGTGTTGGAGAGCTGCCTAGCAACCTCTTGTTCATATTCCAACCTATTCATGATGACAGCACCTCCTTTGTCAGCGTTTTCGATTATGATGTCAGAGTTGTTTCTGAGGCTGTGGATGGCATTGTGTTCTGCACGGCTGAGGTTATGGGGCAAGTGATGCTGCTTTTCCACAATTTCAGCCCGTGCATGTCGACGAAAGCACTCTATGTAGAAATCCAGTCTGTTGTTTTGACCTTCAGGAGGAGGCCACCCAGAATCCTCCTTTTTGTAGTCTTGGTAGGAAGGTCTCTGTGGGTTAGTATGTTGTTCAGAGGTGTGTTGGAAATATTCCTTGAGTTGGAGACGTCGAAAATAGGATTCTAGGTCACCACAGAACTGTATCATGTTTGTGGGGGTGGAGGGGCAGAAGGAGAGGCCCTGAGATAGCCCAGCAGAAGAATCTGTCCTAAGAGTATAATTGGATAGATTAACAATATTGCTGGGTGGGTTTAGGGAGCCACTGTTGTGGCCCCTTGTGGCATGTAGTAGTTTAGATAGTTTAGTGTTCTTTTTCTTTTGTAGAGAAGCAAAGTGTGTGTTGTAAATGGCTTGTCCAGTTTTTGTAAAGTCCAGCCACGAGGAAGTTTGTGTGGAAGGTTGGTTTTGATGAAGTGAGCTGTAGCTCACGAAAGCTTATGCTCATATAAACTGGTTAGTCTCTAAGGTGCCACAAGTACTCCTTTTCTTAATTTAAATAGTTTTTTTTTTAAATATGCATTTAATTTAAATTTTTTAAAAAATCTGATTTTTTTTTAAGTTTACTTTTATCCACCCTATTTGCTTCATTATTAATGGTGGACCTTAACAGTGTTTTATCAAATTTTCAAAAAGTATGCACACTCATACACACAGTAGGCACACTTAAATTGCTTTTCAAGTGGGGAGATATTCACAGACCAAAGCAGTTAAATCTTAAAGCATCACTTAAAGTTGTAAATACATTAAGGGAGAAAAATATTAAATGTGTAGATCTTTAGTATCAGCAAGACAGGAAATTCAAAGTCAAGTTGACAGATCTACAAAAAATAAGTATGACAATGCAGAATTAAGTTTATTTGAGCTATATTAATTGTCTCTTACCCCAAAGTAGAAGTCAGCTTCATAACAGAAGCAGATCTAAGATACTATTTAAACTACTTTGAATAGGATAACAAAAATGTAAGTGTGTGTGTATACACACACACACACACAAGCTCTCCATGGTAGAACATTAAGGTTATAAGCTGCCTATCATGTTTCTAAAAGAGGTAGTTTGACACTCATGGTTAGTATTTTTCTAATAGAAGAAACAGCTACTTAATATAACTGGTTCTTCAAGATGCGATGACGCTATGTATTGCACTCAGGTGTGTGCACACCCAGCGCACCAGAGCCAGAAATATTGCTTAACAGTACCTGTAAAGGGGTGGCACACGTGCCTCCTACCTGTACTCCCTCCCCTGGCTACATGAGGCGGTGTTGCCCCCAAGTCCCACAGATGCAGCTGTGATTCTGAATTAGTAGGTCAGGATGGAGAGGCAGCAGTATGGGAGGCTGAATAGACAGCAAGAGAAGATCGGAGAACCACCATCTCAGCTAGGCTGGGTCAATAAGAATGAGCCAGCCTTGAGCTTGAGTATGACCTGGATTGGGGGAAAGGATTTCAGAAGAACCAACTGAGATAGAAAACCTTGGACAGGGAGCCTGGACTGAGGCCCTCTCAAGAACAGAACAGATGACATTTCTTGTTGTCCCAGAGGACACTTGTCTTCAAGGGCCATCCGTGACTTAGGGAAAAATACCTGGTGAGATGGTCCACGAGATTATTCTGAATCCCAGGTAAGTGAATGGCTATCGGAGTAATGTTCTCCTCTAGGCAGAGCAACCTGGAGCACACTCCCCTGGTCACATAATACATCACAGTGGTATTCTCAGTGAGTATGTGAACCACCGAGTCTCTGACACAGTGCCGAAAAAAGTGTGACACGCACTGTATATGGCCCAAAGTTCCAGGAAGTTGATATGTAGTGAGGCCTCCTGCTCCAACCCCTGTCCCTGTACTTTCAGTGACCCCAGGTGCCCCTCCCTCCCACCCCACCCCCTCCATCCATCAGGGAGAGTCATTAACAATCAGCTTGGCTGACAAGAGCCAGATAATCGAAACCTTGGTAAACATTCTCTGGATGCATCCACCACTGCAAGGAGTCCAGGACGAGCGGATAGAGACGAACCAGCCTGTCTAGAGGATGGACAGTAGACTGTCCTAAGCCATATTTGAAGAGGGCGAAGGCACAACCTTGTAAACTGGACCACCTGTGTGCAAACAGACATGTGGTCCAAGAACCTCAGACATGTCTGAACTGTTGTGGAAGGCTGAAGGCTGCAAACAGAGACAAAGATGGTGAATGGTTTGAAAATGGTCAGTCAGCAGAAATGCTCTTGATGTCATGGAATCTAATAGGGATGTAAATACCATTTAAAAAGTTAACCGTTTAAACTATTAAAAAAATATTTCATTGAAACAGTTAACCAATTAAAGGGCCAGCTGGCCGGTAAAGGGCTGATGCGGGACTGCTCTGGACAGTGTGGGGGTTAATCGTTAAGGCAGGTGTCATAACCATAAGGGTAGCATAAAATTGCTCCTTACCTGTAAAGGGTTAAGAGCTCAAATAATCTGGTTGGCACCTGACCAAAGGAACCAATGGGGACAAAAAGATACTTTCAATTCAGGGGGTGGGGAGGGGGAAGAGAAAAGAGGGTTTGCTTTGGGTTCTTCGTTTCTGTGGCCGTTCTCTCTTGGGACTGAGAGGGGCCAGACAGAAATCCATCTTCTCCAACCCATCCTAATCCAAGTCTCCAATATTACAACCAGTATAGGTAAGCCAAACAAGGCAGATCAGTTTATTTTTTGTTTTGCTTGTGAATTTTCCCTGTGCTAAGAGGGAGGTTTATTCCTGTTTTCTGTAACTTTAAGGTTTTGCCCAGAGGGGAATCCTCTGTGTTTTGACTCTGAATACCCTGTAAAGTATTTCCATCCTGATTTTACAGAGATGATTTTTACCTTTCTTCTTCTTTTTTTAAATAAAATCTTTCTTTTAGGAACCTGACTGATTTTTCCATTGTTCCAAGACCCAGGGATTTGGGTCTTTGAACGTTTTGTAACCAATTGGTTAGTATATTATTCTTTAGCCTCCCCAGGAAATGGGGTGTAAGGGCTTGGGGGGACTGCTGGGGGAAGAGGAACTCCAAGTGGTCCTTTTCCCTGGTTCTTTGTTAAATCACTTGGTGGTGACAGCATACCTCAGTCCAAGGACAAGTAGAGATTTGTGCCTTGGGGAAGTTTTTAACCTAAGGGGGTAGAAATAAGTTTAGGGGGTCTTCCATGCGGGTCCCCACGTCTGTACTCTAGAGTTCAGAGTGGGGAGGGAACCCTGACAGCAGGTTAACTGGTAAGACTAATGCTTACTGGTTAACATTTTACATCCCTAAAAATTTAACACAGTGCCCCAGCGAATTCAATATTTTGAGTGGGAGCCAACATTGACTTTCCACTGTTTAGGATGAGACACAGATGGGTCGAAGAAGTTCAGTGTGGTGCCATCATGAGCAAGAACTTCCCCTCTGCATCTGCCCCTCAGTAACCAAACATCCAGATCTGGGAAGATGTGAAATCTCCTCTTTGTGAGATACACTGTAACAATCACCATGCATTTAGTAAAAACTCTTGGGGTGTTCCACCACAAGAAACTCAAGGAACTTTCTCTGGCTAGGCAAAATCGCCATATGAAAGTAGGGGTCCAGAGCAGCAAATCCCTGCATTGTCTCAAAATGATGGAGGACAGTCAATGGAGTGACCATTCAGAACCTCCTGTGCCTGATAGATTTGTTGAGGCTGCAAAGGTTGAGGACGGCTCTTATGCCTCCCTTGGATTTGGATACTGGAAGTACCTTCCCCACCGCTCCCAAAGCCAGAAGAAAACAGACCTGCTTGAGGAGCAATATCTCATGAGAGGGGTCCCTAAAGAGAGACGGGGAGGAAAGATGGGGAGCAGGTGTGAAGAGGAAACTGATAGCATAACTGATAAAACAGTGCTTTGGATCCAGCTATTGGTGGTGACAGAGCCCAAAGGATTGTGAAAGCAGGCTAGCCTTTCCCCAAAGGGCATAGATGAGGTGAGAGGAGCAACAAACTACAACAGTGCTCTGGACCAAAGAGTCAAAATGGATGCTTGGACTGTCTGAACCTCAAGCCCAGCTGCTTTCTTCTGTGGGATCTATCACTCTTTCTGGGGTAGTCGCATTGCCTCGGCGAGGGAAAGGCAGTCCAAGCATGCACTGATGATGATACTGCTGCCACCGCCGTTGAACATCATAGTGGTACCAGAGCACACACTCCCAAGGACCACATGATAGCCCTTGAAGGAGAGCAGAGTCTCATAAGTTTAATTTGAGAGCTGTTTTTGGCTGTCAAAGGGCAAATCCTCAATGGCTTGCTGGACAGTGGGGGCAATGCCTGAATTCCAGACAGGAAGCCCCAGTCATGGAAACTGCAGAGGCCATGATGTCTAGTGTGGACTGCAAGGATGTCTTAGCTACCAAGCAACTCTCAGTGACAAATACCCAAAATCCCTCTTGTAAAGCTTTGGGCAGCTGCTCTGCAAAATTTGCCCCAGCTATCCAGTTGAAGTCTTACTTGGACAGCAAGGCTTCCTGGTTAGCAATTCACATCTGTAAGGAAGAGCTGTAAATCTTCCTACCCATGAGGTCCAACCATTCAGAGTTCCTATCCTTGGGGGTGGACATGAACCTGGCTTCTCCCTCATCAGTACCAGGCATCCGTTGAGTCCAGAAGCTGGAACAAGAGTCAGTGGTTCAGGGTTTCTAACCTCCCTACTTGGTACCAAGGAAGGGTTAAAGGTACCCACAACATCCTGCATGCCAGCATCAACTCCATGCCAGTCCACGCTTTTCTGGGGAGGCAGAAAAATCACTCCAAGACCAAGAGGAGTCTTAATTGGGTCTTCTGGGACCTTTTCCTCAGCACAGTTGATGGAAAACAGCTCCTGTTTCTTCAGAGAGGCACCTGCTCTAGAATGTGAAGCAGCAGCACCCTCAGAGTCCCAGGGTAATCTCCAATCCAGCGAGGGCTTTGGTACTGAAGAAGGCCGCATGGCCTATCCAAACAGTTGCTGCTTCAGATAAAGGTCCCGAGGCCACAAGTCTATTTCTTAAGTGATATGCAGATCACGCAAAGCTCCTTCACATGGCCCTCGCCAAAACAGAGCAAGCACTGCACGTGGGGTTTGCTCCCCCAAACGAAGGACAATGTTTAAACCCCAGTGAAGGCATCACCAAGGAAAATTACTACAATTAACACTACACTAACACGGAGGGTAGTGCTAACTATACACAATGGGGCGGGGGGAGGAAAGGAACTAGTTGTGAGGTTTAGACCACAGAACTCCAACTCTAGCCACGAGCAGTAAAAAGGAACTGAGGGTGTGTTGGGGTGGTGCTGCCTGATTGAGCCGGGGGGGAACGTGGCCATGAGATGCAAGTGACACCCCTCTACTTACAGGCAAATTTCTCCAGCTCCAGTGTACTGGGCATGCACATTCCTAAGTGGAATACACAGCTGTATCTACTCAAAGTAGTAGTCATGATGTGTATCTAGCTGTATGTAGGGCTGGTTGAACCTGGAATTCCCCTTCAGCAGAAAATTCTGGAAGAAAAAAAAAATTTCTTTCTGCATCAGAACAAAATCTCAAATCTTCCAATGGAATGGGAATTAAGATTTTTAAAAAAAAAAATACATACATCAAAATGAGGTTGAAGAGGATCACTGAGCTGGCTGAAGACACTGAAGCCCTGCGACTTGGAGAGTGGAACAAAGAAGCCCTGACTGCTATGGCTCCAACAGGTCTCCAGGCTTTCAGATCTGTGGCAGCCCTCCAGAGAGGGCTGCCAGAAAACCTGCCTGGTTTTTATCAGATGAGGTGACAAAACTGACACATTCCTGTAGACATTTTTCTACTAGCTTTAGTGATGTGGCTTCAGTCCCACGCTGGGGAAATGATTAAGATACCGTGGGAATGGGTGTGAATATAAGCACAGACTAAATATAAAAAGAGATACTGTAAGGTGTTCCTCATGTGAATGTAGAGGGTGTGCTGGGCACCTTAAATGGCAATTTCTAGTTACCAAGGATTAAAAGTTTTCAACTTCTGATTAATTAACACCATGATTCTTCGAGGGAAAATATTTCCCTCCTTGTTCTATACACTTTGTAGTGTACTTCCTATCATCATGTTTAGCTACATGTTCCAATTAAAACTATGGAAGAGCAGCCAGCGGAGATGTTCTTTTGCTGGATTGAATTTCTTTCATGGTTTGAAAGAGTTACCTGTAATGAAAAGAAATTCTAATGGCTACACTTCAATTATCCCTGTACTATGTTGTGAGCATAAAAAAATTACAAAGATCATGGAGACATTCAAAAGGCATTCTAAAAGCTTTTGACAACATTTCTGAAGTTGGGAGCTTCAAGTTTGGTATTTCATTAAAGCAATCTGATTCTCAAAAACATTAAGAACCTGAAGCGATTACCGAGTTCAAACGGGAGTTGTAGAAGCTAGTTAGACAAATCAGAAGTCTAAATCTGGCTTCATATACTCTATTTAGGCTCCAAACTTTTAAAACAAACACCCTTAAGCATTCCTCTTATCCATAATAGAAAGTATCACTTCTCTGCATTAATCCTTAAAAGTTCATTTAACAGAAAACAATTTCCATGAGCAGATTTTCCAACTACTGTCCACATCTTTTCACAGTACTAAGCACGGAAGATGGTATGGTAGATTTCTAGCTAGGTGTGGACCAGTAATCATGCTAATTTTGAATAACTCGAATTCTGGTCAACTCAAATTCCTTTCTTCTCCCCTCAAAGCAAATTACCATCCTATATTTAAAAGAGCACCTAGTTGAAGTGAGCTGTAGCTCACGAAAGCTTATGCTCAAATAAATTGGTTAGTTTATAAAACTGCAGTTCATAACAAGACTTCACACTCTTAGCGTTTGATATGAAACATTTGTCATAACTAGGTATCATGCTCCAATAGCACTATGCAGTAGTAAGTTAGTTATAATATGTACAAAAGCACAGGTTAGGATCTTTAATTGTGAACATTAAAAACAAAAAAAAGTTTTAACAGTACAAATATTACAGTCTGTCAAAGTTCAGCATATGTGTATCTGATCACTTAATATTGCAATGTTTGCAAGACAGTTCATACAGGTAAGATTTATTTTTCATTTCAAATTAAGTCACTCAAAAAAAACCCTCTCCATGCAGGAAGTCAGTCCATATGATGCAGTGGGGCGGGGGGGGGAAGGGGAAGAGGGAGAGAAAGTCAATCACTGCATGCTCTCCACACAAATTACCAGTTTCTGATCTTCATCAGGAAAGAACCACCTGGATAGAATCAGAACTTCACTGCATAAGTTCTCTACAATGAAGAATCCAATAAAAGAATTAGCTTCGAAACAGTTTTAACAAGGGCACTAAGCAGAGGTACCGTATTTCCATGCAGATTTTTAAAAACTGAAGCTTTTTTAAAAGATTGAACTATTTGTTTAGTGGTAGTCTGCGTACAGTTTACAGAAACAGTAAGGGCAAAAGACTTAAACAGTCACTTCATAATATAAGCTTACACAAGTTTGTCTTGTAGCACTACTGCTGTATGTTACTTCAAAGTTTTATTGTAGCAATTGAATATTCAAAGATTCTGTACTTCACGTGCTCAGATTTTCAAAGTTATGCCCGTATAATAAGGTGACTCACATTAGATTCAATGTATGCAGTTAACCCTATACAACTTGACCTCCAGTCGTACTCCAGGACCTACTTTTCATAGCTTTTAATTCCATTGTAAAAATCAAGGTGTTTTGGGTTTTTTTTTTTTTTTTGTTTGTTTCATTTTTGGAGAATGTGGAAAGAGCAAAGATGACCCCTAAAAAGGGTGAAATAAAAAAAAAAAATGGACTGTGCCCTTATTTGTTTTGATAAGGAAGCTGCTTTAACTTTAGAAATTTAGTTTAGAAATTCAGATGCTGCCTACGTTTTTTTAATCGCGGATGTGTACACCTGGAGAACTAACCGATACCAAACACGTGAAACCTGATTATTGCTCTGTACACTTTATAGCTGGACCTATAATTTAGTAGATAGTTATGACACAGTAAGCTTAATCAATTATACAGATCAACATACAGCAGCTTTTCTGTCTTTGTCCAGTATAACTTTATGTATAAACCTAGCATCCTACCTGACCTTATTTTCAGAAGTTCCTTCTGGCACACTTAGGTAGTTATCCTGGAGTCACTCAGCAGTAGGATACCCAGGAAACATGGATACTTCTCCATTATGGATTTCTTTTACTTAAACCCATAATCCCCTGCCTCAGGGATCAAATTTACCATTTTTCCTTCATTTTGTTCTTAGTGGCACTGCAGGATGCTAGATATTCTACATTACCACTAACTCGTTAATGGCATGGGTGGCTTTGCACCTAGCAGCAGCATGAAGTGGAAAGTCATCGTGTAGATAAGGCCTAAGAGGTGATGTAATAATCCCCCTCTCCCCTAACATACATGCTCTCAGAGTATTTGACACTCTAGTACCTATGACTCAAACACATGACAAACATGTAAAAGAAAAGCTGCATCAAAGAACCATAATTTCCCTGATCACCAAATATGCTTCTCCACTGAGGACCTGAAGAACTTCTTCTGCCTTACAGGAAAAACAAACTGATATTCTAGATACTTCTAGAAACAAACTAACTTTTCAAAAGTTATGCAGAGTGCTGATAAATGCTGCTTTCCTTTTATCTAAGATTAATTAGACTGACTCGTGGAAAAAGTTATTGCCTGAGATTCTCTATAACAAAGATTCTGTCTTCGTTATGGAGATTACCAGCAAATGTGACATCCCACATCAAGGGTCCTTGAAATAGCAAAATGGATCTTCCTTAAGGAGCAGTTCCAGATGGTGTGGCAGTAAGGATAAAAGACAAGTAGTAAAAGCTACATCCACCCTGCACTTCCATTAACCACATTGTTCTTTGACTAATTATTGCTTGAGAAACTAGATAGGTGAGGGAATATGTTTTATTGGACCAACTTCTGTTGATGGACAGTACAAACTTTAGAGCAATGCAAAGCTGCTCTTTTGAAGAATGTGACATCCCATATCTACTTCAGAAGAAAAGCTCCGTGTAGCTCAAAAGCTTGTACCATCACCAATAGAATTTGGTCCAATATAATATATTACCTCACCTACCTTGTCCCTCTCATATCCTGGGATCAAAAACAGCAACACCACCACTGCAAATAACTATTTCAAGTATGAGTAAATACACATGATATTCACACTTAAGGTGTTTATGCAATTGTGACATTATCTGATTAAAATATGACTACATAGATCATTGTTGCAACCACCCTTATGTATTTGCAACAAATCTTGTACAAAATGTGGCATGTAAGAGGTCTATGAAACTAAACTGGGAGGAGTGGTAGATACGCTGGAGGGCAGGGATAGGATACATAGGGACCTAGACAAATTGGAGGATTGGGCCAAAAGAAACCTGATGAGGTTCAATAAGGATAAGTGCAGGGTCCTGCACTTACGATGGAAGAACCCAATGCACAGCTACAGACTAGGGACCGAATGGCTAGGCAGCAGTTCTGCAGAAAAGGACCTAGGGGTTACAGTGGACGAGAAGCTGGATATGAGTCAGCAGTGTGCCCTTGTTGCCAAGAAGGCCAATGGCATTTTGGGATGTATAAGTAGGGGCATAGCGAGCAGATCGAGGGACGTGATCGTTCCCCTCTATTCGACATTGGTGAGGCCTCATCTGGAGTACTGTGTCCAGTTTTGGGCCCCACACTACAAGAAGGATGCGGATAAATTGGAGAGAGTCCAGCGAAGGGCAACAAAAATAATTAGGGGTCTGGAACACATGACTTATGAGGAGAGGCTGAGGGAACTGGGATTGTTTAGTCTACAGAAGAGAAGAATGAGGGGGGATTTGATAGCTGCTTTCAACTACCTGAGAGGTGGTTCCAGAGAGGATGGTTCTAGACTATTCTCAGTGGTAGAAGAGGACAGGACAAGGAGTAATGGTCTCAAGTTGCAGTGGGGGAGGTTTAGGTTGGATATTAGGAAAAACTTTTTCACTAGGAGGGTGGTGAAAGACTGGAATGTGTTACCTAGGGAGGTGGTAGAATCTCCTTCCTTGGAAGTTTTTAAGGTCAGGCTTGACAAAGCCCTGGCTGGGATGATTTGATTGGGGATTGGTCCTGCTTTGAGCAGGGGGTTGGACTAGATGACCTCCTGAGGTCCCTTCCAACCCTGATATTCTATGATTCTATGAAAAGGTTATAATTTGCTATCTGTATGCATATATCATTTTTTGTAATTGAAGTTATGAATATTGGCTCTATACCTGGATTTCAAATGTTTGCATCTTGTGGGCATTACCTCAGGAGGTTAGCCAGCACATCTTGGAGGGACTATTCAAATTAAGTGGCTCATTAAGAAACACTTAACTGACAATGGACCATGGGAGATGCCCATCTACACTGAATGGACTGTCCTGCAAACATGCTATTTGAGGTATAGGTAATGGCTTCTACTGCGTTCAAATCTTCATGCATGGACATGTGACTTGCCCATGTGACTCCAAACACTATCTTATCACCTGTAATTTTCCACTAGCTGTGCGGAGGGCTTTGTTTAAAACAATGGGTTTCCCTCCACATTGCAGAAGATATAAAGGGCCTGGAAACACCTCCATTTTTCCTCTATCCTGCCTCTGGACTATGAACTTATATTAATGGGAGCATTCTAACTAAGGAATTGAGGACCTTCCAATGATTTGGAAGCAGCCAGAGACTTGACTTAAGCCAGCAGTTTATTCCATCACTGCTACAAGCCTTAACCAAGAACTTTGCATTTATTGTATGTATTTGATTCTTTTAACCAAGTTTAACTCTCACCTTTTCTTCTTATGAATAAACCTTTAGATTCTAGATACTAAAGGATTGGCATCAATGTGATTTTTGGGCAAGATCTGAGTTATATATTGACCTGCGTGTATGACAGGTCCTTTAGGATCAGGAGAACCTTTTATGTGACGAGACTGGTTGTACAGAACCATTCCCCTTTAAATCCAGTGGTTTTGGTGGTAAGAATAAAAGAACTGGAATGCCTAAGCAAACTGTTTTTATGACTTCTTGTTAGCCAGTATGGTGAAGCAGAAGTTTACTTTTGTTGCTGGTTTGGTATATTTTATGGAAGAATAACTACCAGTTTTGGGTTGTGTTTGCCCTGTTTCTCAGCTGTTTGTCCCGAGTTTGGCATTCTCAGTTGTGGCCCACTGACGCATGATTACAGTAATGCAATAGGAAACAGACACCACCACAAAAATAAGCTTTTGGATCATCCACTCTTTCTGTTCAGTGGCAATATGCTACGCATCCCAAAATGTGAACTATGAAATACAATATCACTGTACAGCGTCCAACAACAGTTTTTGCATATGAATTCAACGTGGATTTTGGTATTTACACAAACAGTGCTTGATAGAGTTAGTCAGGGGAAAGAATTTTTGGGAATTTTTTTGAATTTCAAAAGACTTAAAGCTAATTCTAGTACTTGATTCCATACCAAACACAATTCAGCTTACTACACAGTCTAAGAAGAATAAGCTATTCCATAAGAACTATTAACTACGGTTTGTAACCTGTCCTTTAAATCAGCTACTGTACCCAATGACTGGAAGATAGTTAATGTAAAGCCAATATTTAAGAAGGACTCTAGATGTGATCCTGGCAATTACATACCGGTAAGTCTAAAATTGTCAGACACATAGAAGAACATAAATTGTTGCGCAAAACTCAAACATGGTTTCTGTAAAGGGAGATCATGTCTTACTAATCTATTACAGTTCTTTGAGGAGGTCAAACATGTGGACAAGGGGGATCCAGTGGACACAGTGTACTTAGATTTCCATAAAGCCTTTGACAAGGTCCCTCACCAAAAGCTCTTACGTAAATTAAGCTGTCATGGGATAAGAAGGAAGATCCTTTCATGGACTGAGAACTGGTTAAAAGACAGGGAACAAAGAGTAGGAATAAATGGTAAATTTTCAGAGTGGAGAGGGGTAACTAGTGGTGTTCCCCAAGGGTCAGTTCTAGGACCAATCCTATTCAACTTATTCATAAATGATCGGGAGAAAGGGGAAAACAGTGAGGTGGCAACGTTTGCAGATGATACTCAACTTCTCAAGATAGTCAAGACCAAAGCAGACTGTGAAGAACTTCAAAAAGATCTCACAAAACTAAGTGATTGGGCAACAAAATGGCAAATGAAATTTAATGTGGATAAATGTAAAGTAATGCACACTGGAAAAAATAACCCCAACTACACATACAATAAGATGGAGGCTAATTTAGCTACAACTAATCAGGAGAAAGATCTTGGAGTCATCGTGGATAGTTCTCTGAAGACATCCAAGCAGTGTGCAGCGGCAGTCAAAAAAGCAAACGGGATGTTAGGAATCATTAAAAAAGGGATAGAGAATAAGACGGAGAATATCTTATTGCCCTTATATAAATCCATGGTTCGCCCGCATCCTGAATACTGCGTACAGATGTGGTCCCCTCCTCTCAAAAAAGATACACTGGCATTAGAAAAGGTTCAGAAAAGGGCAACTAAAATGATTAGGGGTTTGGAATGGGTCCCATATGAGGAGAGATTAAAGAAGCTAGGACTTTTCAGCTTGGAAAAGAGGACACTAAGGGGGGATATGGTAGAGGTATATAAAATCATGAGTGGTGTGGAGAAAGTGAATAAGGAAAAGTTATTTACTTGTTCCCATAATATAAGAACTAGGGGCCACCAAATGAAATTAATGGGCAGCAGGCTTAAAACAAATAAAAGGAAGTTCTAATTCACTCAGCACACAGTCAACCTGTGGAACTCCTTGCCTGAGGAGGTTGTGATGGCTAGGACTATAACAGGATTTAAAAGAGAACTGGATAAATTCATGGAGGTTAAGTCCATTAATGGCTATTAGCCAGGATGGGTAAGGAATGGTGTCCCTAACTCTGCTTGTCAGAGAGTGGAGATGGATGGCAGGAGAGAGATCCCTTGATCATTACCTGTTAGGTTCACTCCCTCTGGGGCACCGGGCATACCGGGCACCGGTAGACAGGATACTGGGCTGGATGGACCTTTGGTCTGACCCAGTATGGCCATTCTTATGTTAAGCACCATATGTTCCATAAAATGAAATGTGAAAGATGTTTTTGTAACTGTATATTTTGGTATTATCTACTATGATTTAAATGCCAATGCCCACTATGAAGTAGAATTAAAGAATACACTACCCAAAATTCCAATATGTAGGAGAGATAGCTTGATGAGTTTATTTAGAGAAGGAGGGGGCTGAACGTGGAAAAAAATTACTGAAACAAAGCCAGGTTTAAAAAAGATTGCATTGTGTTCTAAAAAAAAATGGCAAGGTCTGTTGCCATTTTTATCTCTTCCAAATGTAAGTTCCATAGGTCTAGGCCTAGCTCCTGTGAAAGCTCTATGTTGCACTCATGAGCCTCTATCCTTTCATGGACAGTTCTGGTTCCAGTGGAACATGATTGTCATGGTAGAGACAATTTATCCCATAACTATGGTGAATTCTACAGAAGGCCTTAAACATCAGGACACACTTTGAACTGGATTCTCTTCAATGGGTAGTCAATGAAAAGAGCTAAGAACTGGATGAGGTGTTAACAGTGATCTGTACTACACCAAGCATGTGCGCCTGGGTCTACCTTCTTACATTCAAATGCAAGTATCTTGGGCCACACTTTGCTCAGGCCGTGAACCTTGATAGAGAAGGGTTGTAGAAAGAGCTCATGGATACGTGATCTGGCAATACCCCACTAGTCCAAATGTTTTCTGCTTCTCAACAGTTAGCTGAGCCATAAGAATTCAAAGCAGCCTAAAACCACAAAGCCAACAATAGAATACCCACCCTATCCACAGGGGTACGTAGCTTTCTGTTATACATTTGGACACCCAGGGAAGAAAAACATGAGCAAACAGAAACAAGAAAAAGATAAAATAGGATACAAGAGAATAAAAACATCAGATTTGTGCCAAGTCATGGCTACATTTGCACAACAGCAGCTTTTCAAAGACTGCACATGTAACTGCAGAATTTTTTTCTCATTGGAGAAAAAAATAAAGAAAGAAAGAAAGAGGCCTGTTCACATTTAGCAAGTTGTTCCTTCAGAAGTTTGGATTACAGGTTTTAAATCAGATGTTGGAAGAAATACAGTATCCCAAACCACTAAGTCTGTATTTGAAGAACGGCTTCACCTTCAAAGATAGTCCAAGCTACAGGAAGAGTCCCCTTCGTTCTTCACATTTAAAAAAATGCCAGTTAAACCTATAATTATATATGTGGAAGTCCCAAACTTCTGTGTGACTGGATTTCTCAGAGCTTGTCCTCACAGGAGAGCAACTGCAAAATAAACTCGGGTCTGAATTTAAAGTGCAATAGCTATTCTGCACTAGCATCCCATGTGGACACGCAGTATTGAATAAGTGTCCGCACATGGAGCTAATGCGAAGAAGTTTTTGTGCAATAGCTACTTCACCATGTAGACAAGCTCTTACATTCAGCAAACCTAAGAATTTTTAAACCATTCATCTAAAAGTATTCGACTACCTTAATTCTTCTCCAAACACACCATTAAAACTCATCCTTGTAAAAAGGACTTGGACTTGAAACAGCAGCATTTGAAGTATAAGAAATGTTGCTCTAGAACAGGGGTTCTCAAACTTCATTGCACCACGACCCCCTTCTGACAACAAAAATTACTACACAACCCCAGGAGGGGGGACTGAAGCCTGATCCTGCCCCCAGTCCTGCCACTGGGGGAGGAGGGGACCCCAAACTCCACTACTCTGGGCTGGGAGGCCAAAGCCAAATGCCAAGGGCTTCGACCCGAGGAAAGGGGCCTGTAACTTGAGCCCTGCTACTCAGGGCTGAAGACTTCAAGCTTGGTGGGTTCAGGCTTGGCCCCAGGCCCCAACAAGTTTAAGACAGCCCTGGCAACCCCGTTAAAATGGGGTTGTGATGCACTTTAGGGTCCCGACCCATAGTTTGAGAACCACTGCTCTAAAAAAATCAGGACAATTTCCTTCATTTTCACTACAGTAAGCCAAGTAATAAAAAACTGGCTCATTTTTAAAGTGCACAAGCTAGAGAGTTTATTAAATCTGGCCTCAAATTGAATTTGGTACAGTGCCACAAAGTTGGGTATTAGTAGTTTCGTGCATGATATTACTTAAGATAGGAACAAATGGATTTTAAGAAAAAATATAATGGAAAGTCATACGCTTAGTTATCCCTTTTCCCCCTTATGTTTTTCCCTTTATATTTTCTGTATTTCCTCCCCTCCTGCCCCCACATCATTCTAGTATCGAAAACTAGTCTTTCAGAGAGATATTAGTATGGCAGTATAACTTATGCACTTTGAAATAATTAAACTACCACCACCAAACCCTCTACTTCATGACTGAAAGTGACTTGAATTGCTTTACTAGTAACAGAGCAGAAGAGCTTCCCAGCAGGAGACTGGCTCGTCTGTGACAGCAGCACCTTCAGCAGAATCTTCAGACCAACTCCCTGCTCATCAATTTAAGTGCCAGTTGAAGAAATGCGCTCCATTTCCGGATGCTCCCTAAAGTCTATTCTGGGTAAGAGACATAACAGGAGATTTATGAAAGTTATTCATCACCACTAACAACCTGTCAGAATGCCTAAAAAAAGTACCCCTGACTGAAGAGTACCTGGGTCAAACTGAACCCCTGGAAAGACCAAAGTAATGCTTATTGGCAAATGAAAATGCTTTGAAGAACTTTCCGAGACATCACAGAAGGCAGAGCAAATTTTTGTCAGTTTCATGGGGGGGGGGAGGAGAGGGGCTTGGAGCACTAAAAATGCAAAGAAACATAAATATTTAATTTTCAAATCCTTCATTTTAAAAGTGTCTATTCTGAATCAAAATGGTTCACTTAGAAATTTCCTTCAATTAAAAAAAAAAAGTGTTAAAAAGTGCTTGAAACACTTTTTTTTAAAACTTAGATTCACAAAACGACTTCTTTAAAAATGTTCAGAGTTGCCAGTGAATCAAAAAAAAAAAATCTATACACTATACACTGAAATGTAAGTACAATATTTATATTCCAATTGATTTATTTTATCAATTATATGGTATAAGTGAGAAAGTAAGCAATTTTTTAGCAATAGTGTGCTGTGACACTTGCATCTTTTAATGTCTCAGTTTGTAAGCAGTCAGTTTCAAATTGTAGTTTGAGGCCTGGGGTCCTAATCTACGAAGCAATTACTCTATGTTGTTTTTGGAAAGGGTTTAGGAATATGTTTACTGGAATGATTAAGGGATGAAAGGAACTATTTTGTAGGTGGCTGGCAGAGTTCCTGCCTGAACTGTTTAAGTACTTAAATAATAAAATAATGATAATGGATCAACAACAAGCTATATGAAAGACAGAATTTCTATCTGTCAATATAGTTGTGCTCCTCTGGAACAATTCAGACGAAGATCAAGATGAAGTATGAGAGCTGGGGACAAAGCATTCTCAGTTGAGAGGATCGGTCTATGGAATATACAGACTGGGCAAATCCAGTCTGACTGTGACAGAGTGCTGAGAACAAGCAACTGAACCCGCACTCTGATCACTGTAAATCCAATTAGTTCCCTCAGAGAGGGCCTAATCGAGGGAAGAAATGACTAATTACTAGATCAGCTTGGGCTGGAGGAGCTAATTAGTCCATTAACTGCAAGAGTAGAAAAGGAGTACAGGAAGGACAGTATTAAGTAGAAAAACTTTAATGCAATGGGTGCAGGTGCTTGGTTACTTCCCAATTTCAGAGCTGTTTGTTTCCCTTCCATAGATGTGGATCCTCTACATTTATTAGCTCTAAATTCTTATACCACACCCATCTCTGCACTATCTATTAAGTAAGAACAAGATGAGCTCTCGTCTCCATTTCATCGGGAGTTTTGTTTTTTAATATCTGGTTTTGGTGCAGTTACTGAGGGAAGGTTAGACTGAAGGGAGTTTTACACTTTGCTCTGAAGGAACTGACGTTCATGGCTATTTCAGTATCTTTCAGGTAAGAGTTCCAGTCATGGGCCAGTTGCTGAGAAAGCTCCATGTCTTACACACACAAATTCCACGCTTTAGGTTGACCAGCTCATTTTTTTTCCAGTTGGTCACAGGTGACCCAGGCAGCAGTTTCTGAGAGATAGCCTCTGACTGGCTCTTCAATAACCTGGAACAATCTCATGGATTCAAAGATGAGTTCTGAAATATGGAATCTGATATACAAGAAGCCAAAGAAGAGACGAAAACATTGTGGTGGTGATGTACTCTGGATCCTGTGATGCAAATCTGACAGGCTGCTTTAAAAACAAAAAAAACCCACATCAAGGTTATTCTGAAGTAGAATGTGTTACAGTAATAAAGCCTACAGGTCATGGATGTATGGTGACATTGCAGTCACTATCCTGCAGGATGATGAGGAGCAGTTTCTGCTCTAAACTGTTCTGGCTATTTTACAGTATAGTTTGCTCACCTTCCACTTTTGGTGTCCTCTGTAAGTTTGATTAAAAATTAACCCCAAAGAACGACAAGTAGTAGCCATCCATGGTGTGTCGATAGAGAGGCATGTTATGTGAGGAGTTTTATTATTTTGCTTTCTGCTTTAAAGTTTTTGGACAGAAATCCTTAGAAACGCTAAAAAACATACACTGAAGTATAGATAGCAGAAACAATCAGTATTTTAGGACTGACAGATCTTTATCACTGCAACAAGCTGCTCCACAAATCACATAGACATTACTAGCCACTGGTAAAGCTAAGTTTCAGAGTAGCAGCCGTGTTAGTCTGTATCCGCAAAAAGAAAAGGAGGACCTGTGGCACCTTAGAGACTAACACATTTATTTGAGCATAAGCTTTCGTGAGCTACAGCTCACTTCATAGGATGCATTCAGAACCAGGCAAAACATGTCAGCATCAGCCAGACGAGTTACAATCTATCTTTTTGGATGAATTGGTTTAGAAAGGCAATGTTGAAAATCAGAAAGCATATTTGGTAGTTTAAGGTTACCTGCTCCAAACCCAAGTATTCTGACCAATTAGTAGTGTTAAAAATATAGCTAGAGGCCCACATTAAGTGGCAATTTGATCAGAGACCCAGCCAGTAGCTTGTTAATGCAGTATCCATCTCTTCACTATCAAGTATTTGCAGAATTTTAAATTGATGTTTCAAAACTCCCATAATGCAGTTTGGAATCATAGAAAGGCCGGAGTAGTTCAACTAGTGAAGTACAAATAGTAGGTATTCTGTCATGGTCATGTAATATCCATCTAAAAAGTGCTAAGAAACCAAAATAAGATCTGCATATTTTTGAATAACTGCTACAGGAAATTGTGAAGAAAAGATTTCATCTTGACCTAAAAGTGAAATTAAAGAACTGAACTGATTATTTAATTGAATGGAACAATTAATTCTGGCACATTAACCTTCAGAAATGGGGTGAGGCGCACTGGGACTTCAGACTAGTCCAAACACTTATTAGCAAACACTTACATAGCACTAACTTTACAGAGTTATTAAAAAAAAATCCATTCCTGCAAGAATTTACCATTTAAAGTAGACAAAGGAAAGTATAGAGAGATCAAAATAGGGCAAAAAGAGCAGATGCAGTATAGGAGTTTAAGTCAATGAAATAAAGCAAGCCATCAAAGCAGGTGTGTCATAAATATAAAGGGAAGGGTAAACACCTTTAAATCTCTCCTAGCCAGAGGAAAAACCCTTTCACCTGTAAAGGGTTAAGAAGCTAAGGCAACCTTGCTGGCACCTGACCAAAAAGACCAATGAGGAGACAAGATACTTTCAAAGCTGGGGGCGGGGGGAACAAAGGGTTCTCTCTGTCTGTCTTTTGCCGGGACCAGAGCAGGAATGCAGGTCAGAACTCCTGTAAAAAGTCAATAAGCAATCTAGTTAGATATGTGTTAGATTCTCTTTTGTTTAAATGGCTGATAAAATAAGTTGTGCTGAATGGGATGTATATTCCTGTTTTTGTGTCTTTTTGTAACTTAAGGTTTAGCCTAGAGAGATTCTCTATGTTTTGAATCTGGTTACCCTGTAAGGTATTTACCATCCTGATTTTACAGAGGTGATTCTTTTACTTTTTCTTCAATTAAAATTCTTCTTTTAAGAATCTGATGGCTTTTTCCTTGTTCTTAAGATCCAAGGGTTTGGGTCTGTGTTCACCTATGCAAATTGGTGAAGATTTTTATCAAGCCTTCCCCAGGAAAGGGGGCATAGGGCTTGGGTTCTTTCCCTGTTATATTTGTTAGATGCTTGGTGGTGGCAGCAATAAAGTCCAGGGACAAAAAGGTAAAATAGTTTGTACCTCGGGGAAGTTTTAACCTAAGCTGGTAAAAATAAGCTTAGGGGGTTTTTCATGCAGGTCCCCACATCTGTACCCTAGAGTTCAGAGTGGGGAAGGAACCTTGACAAGGCATCAGGCGGGATCTCAAGGAGGAATGAGTGAGGATGCTTAGAGAAAAAGAGGATGCCATTCCACAAGCAGGGAGCAGAGTGAAAGAGCATTTAGATGAGAAAGTACTGGAGGAGTTTGACAGAAGAGCAAGTCAAAGGCACTGGAAAAATTCAGCTTCTTCGAAGACCTTGGAGATAACAGGGAAGGGAGATGAGGCAACAGAGAGAAACAGGACTTGTTTGTACAGTTTTGTACCACTCTCTTGAGAGTTTCAAATAGATATAATTAAGGTAGTACATCATACTAATATGGATGCAGTTAAACTAATATTACTCCTGGGGGAATTCTGTGTCAAAAAATTAAAAATTCTGCACACAATATCTTCAAATTCTGCAAAATTCTGCAAAATTCTGCATGTTTTATTCATCAAAACAACACAATATAATCACACCAGTTTCAATTATTTTTGGTAATTTATTTCAAAATACCTGTCAGCATTCTGCCTGTAACAATACAGACAACAACAAAAATTCAGGAAATGTTTTTTGACAAACAGATTCCTTACTAGGTATATTAATACAGAACTCCGAGTAATAATTCATTTAAGCTACAATACAGAACCGTATTTCCCTACCCCTCAGAAGGCTTGGGGAGACGGGGTAATGGAAGAGCTGAGGAAGAGGGAAGGAGATTGGGTGTGAACTTGGAGGGTTGTTGAATATGGGTGGGAAAAGTATGGAACAGATTTTGGGGGAGACATTGTTACGAAGCTTCCCCCTGCAGACCCTAGCTGACCCCTAGCCTCTCCCATTAGTCAGGCACATCTGCCCCTGTCCCCATGCATCCCTGCACCCCCGATCCCTATGTGTCCCTCCACCCCCATTCAGACACCCACTCCACGCAACCCAATGTGACCCTGCACCCCGTCCCTCTGTCCCCATGTGTCTCTGTGCCCCCACTCAGCCACCCCTCTGTCCCTATGTGGCCCTGCACCTTCCTCCTTCCTGTGGCCCTACACCTCCACTCCCATTCAGCCCCTACCAGTTTGTTCTCCCCCAGGTAGCCCTTATAAGCCCCTATCTGACTCCCCAGCAGCCCCACGCTGTCTGTCTCCCCATAGCCCCTGTCTCCTGACCTCGCCGGACAGGCGCTGTGAACAACACAGGCTCTTTCTCTTCCCTACCTGGCCAGGAGCTGCTACTCTGTTCTATCGTCACAGTGCCCTCTGGTGGATAAAAGGTGGAACTGCAGCAACTTTCCAGCCAACCTTATTTTCAGCTGGGGCTGCCTGGGAGGCTGCTCTGTTCTAGCAGCACAATGCCCTCTGGTGGGCAAAAAGCAGAACTGCAGCAACTTCCAGGCAGAGTTTTTTTCTGTGCAAAAAATTAAAATTGTGCAGCTCATTAATTATGCATGCACACAGTGGCACAGAATTCCCCCAGGAGTATAGTATGAAGGTGCTGCTATTAGTATAGCTTAGTCCCATAAATTTAGCAGGAAAAGCTGTACCAATACAAGGCACCTTTTTACTGGTACAACTGCATCCACACAAGAAGTTGTACCGATTTAATATTTTTTAGTTAAAAGATCTGCAATCATACCCTAGCCAAAACAGTTAAAACAGCCCAAAAAACTGTATAGATCAGGATTTCCTCAAGATAAGCTTGAATGCAGATAGGAAAGAGAAGAGGAGAGCAATCAATAAGGAGGAAAATGAATGAAGAGGGATTATGGCAAATTAGGAGATGAGAGTAATAATTTTGAGTTGATAAATCACAGTATTTGAGCTAGAGAGAAGCATGGAGATCTCAGAAAAATGCAGGAGGACAATGAGAATGTAAGAACTACCATACTGGGTAAGACAAATGGTCCAACTAAACCCAATATCCAGTCTTTGATAGTGGCCTGTATGAGCTTCAGGGAAGTGCACAGAACAGGGCAGTTAGAGTTATCCACTCCTCTTCCTATCCTAGCTTTCAGAAGTCAGAGGTTTAGGAGGGTTTCTGACCATCTTGAGTAATAGCCATTGATGGACCTATTATTCATGAATTTATCTGGTTTGTTTTTTTTAAACCCAGTTATACTTGTAGCCATCACAACATTCCATGGCAACAAGTTCCACAACCTTCTGTCTATTCATTTCACTTGGTGACCCCTGGTATTTGTATTGTGGGAAAGGGAAAACAACACTTGTCTATTCACTTTTTTGGCACCCTTCATGATTTTATAGGCCTCTATCATCCCTTAGTCACCTCTTTTCTAAGACGAGCAGGCCTAATCTTTTTAAGTCTCTCCTCATATGGGAGCCATTCCATAGCACTGGTCATCTTTGTTTCCTTTCTCTGAACTTGTCCTTTTTGAGATGAGGCAACCAGACCTGTACACAGTATTCAAAGTGTGGGCATGCCATAGATTTGCATAGTGGCATTATGATATTTTCAATCTCATTTTCTATCCCTTTATTAATAGCTCCTAAGTTTCTTCTAGCATTTTTGACCACTGCTGTGCATTGAGATGAAGTTTTCAAGAGATTATACACAGTGGCTCCAAGATCTCTTTCTTGAGTAGCAACAGCTAATTCATACCCTATCATTATGTATGTGTAGCTGGGATTATTTTCCCAATGTGCATTACTTTGCACGTATCAACACTGGGCAACTAAATGACAGGTGAAATTCAGTCACTCACTTTTGTGAGATCCCTCTGTAACTGTACCTTAAATAATTTTGTATCATCTGCAAACTTTGCCACTTCACTGTTCACTCCCTTTTCCAGATCATTAATGAGTATGTTGAACCTACAGGTCCCAGAACAGATGCTTGTGAGACCCCCGCTGTTTACCTCTATCCATCGTGAAAATTGAACTTTTATTCCTACCCTTTGTTTCAGACCTTTTAAGTAGTTATTGATCCATGACAGGACCCCTGTTATCCCTTGGACTACTTAGTTTCTTTAAGAGTGTTTGGTGAGGAATCTTGTAGAAAGCTTTCTAAAAGTCCAAGTACACTATATCAACTGGATCACCCTTGTCTGCATTTGTTGACATCCTCAAAGAATTCTAATGGATTGGGGAGGCATGACTTTCCTTTACAAAGGCCATGTTGACCCTTCCACAACATATTGTGTTTCTCTGTGTGTCTGATAATTCTGTTCTTTACTACAGTTTATAATACCAGTTTGCCTGGTACTGAAGTTAGGCTCACCAACCTCTAATAGCCACGATCACCTCCGGAGCCCTTTCTAAAGATCATCATTACATTAGCTACCTTCCAGTCATTTGGTACAGAGCCTTGCTTCAGCAACAGTTTACATACTACAGGTTACAGTTCTGCAATAAGAGATAAAATTAAAGAGAAGATAAAGGTCTCCTGCTGGACCCAAATTTTGCCTTTAAAGAAGTTTGCAGGATTCTGGAGAAAGGACAGAACTAATCACTCCACTACTCCAAAGTAACTGGAGAATCCTCCTCTGATCTTCAGAAGACTATTGAAAGGCAGATGATTGAACATTCACACACAAATAAATAGGTCTCTCTTGTCCAAGCGCATCATTTGCTATGAGAAAGGGGAGTAGCTCCCCCCACCCCCAGAGTTGGTCCCCCACAAACTTTTCATAGTTCCTTGCAAGCTGATGCTCAAGTGCCTCCTCCAGACCCTCTACTCCCAGTTGGACAGGAAGCAGCAACAGCCTAGAAAAGAGCAGAGTACAGAGTGAGCTGGGCCCAAATCCCTGCCCTGGGCCAGCCATCAGTGAGAGACACTCTCCTGCCCACTACTGCTTCCCACCCCCACCTACATATTCTCCAGGATAGGACTGACATGCTACCTCCTGACCCTCCTCCAGGATGGAACCACCCATTAACCTCTCCACAAACAGCAACCCCCAGAATTTTTCCAACTTGATATCCTTGATCTTATCTAATATACTTAAATTGTAAGTAACTTGATGCAGACACTGTCTTTTGTTGTGTGCGTGTGCCGTGCATAGCACAATGGAGCACCAGTCTCTCATTGGTGAGTGTAGGTTCTACTGTATACAAATATTAAAAGTTTTATAGGGGATATATGCCCTGAAACATGAAGGGTTTAAGCCAGCCACCAACTGCCATGATGGGTTAGAAAGATACTTCCCAAGTTATACGTAACAGGCCATTAGGGAGGTTCTTGAACCTTTTTCCTAAAGCCACTGTCACACACAGGATACTGGACTAAATGGAATATTGTTCTGATAAGTAGGAAAACAGCTATAATTCAAGGGAAAGCTGCAAATGTTTGATAAGGAATTAGATTGTAGGTAGCCTTTTTTTTAACAAAAACAAAACAAACAACAAATATGCACTTGAATTTTTCTGCTCTGATACACAGCAGGCTTATTATATGTACCCCAAACCCTCAATACGCACATTCTGACAAACTGAAAATGCTAACCTTTACAGCAAATCTTCTATATCTAATGCATTTTACTACTAAAGTGCATCGCTAATACAGAAGTTTTTATAACAAACCATATCCAAAAGAAAACGCCACAAAAATCATCCTTAATAATGAAGTTATAACTATGTCTTCATTTCAATTTCAAGGTCAAAGCTTTCTAATTCACTTACATATCCAATGTGACTTGATAATATCTATAGGGATAGTGTCATACTACTATTAATGTTGAGTAAGATTTCTATTCAGTTTCACAATGTAGAAGTTAGCGACCCCAAAACAATTTGAAGTTATCAGTTACATATCCAAAGACAACATTTTGTTTTATACACTAAGTTACTGACTGTATTTAAATATATAACAGATTACAAAGTCTCTCAGTTATTAAGAGCAAAATTAAGTCTTGCACTAGTAAAAGTTGGGTATGGAATACTACCAGCATATGTTTGTATCAACTCTGAGAAACACAAGAATAGTTGTAGGAAAAAAAATTGTTGGAAAAGCCACTGTAATTTCTCAATGTAAGAACCATAGCATTCAATTACTTCATAGTAAGATCTGAAGCAGTCACACACTCCACCGGCAATTCCAAAATCTACACCGACAAAGAAACTCACTTGATGAATACCTTGTAAAACAAATCAACCTCAGATTAATTTATATAAACCTCTTCTTCTCCTACTTGTTTTCTGCCCCATACCATGTAACTATATTGCAGGGGTGGCCAAACTGTGGCCCACAAGCCACATGTGGCTCTTTTACCATTGAAGAGTGGTGTGCAGAGCCTTCCATGCCCCTCCCCAATCACCACCTACTGGACTGGGGGCGGGGCGGCACCTTGGGACCTCTGCCTTGCAGCAGTGTGGTGGAGTAGAGGCTTCTGCCCAGCGAAGAAGGGGGTCTCGAGGCTCCAGCCAGGACTTGGGGCTTCAGCAGGAGCGGGGCTGAAGCCAGACACCTCTGCGGGTGCACTCCTGCTCTCCAACTTCTGAAGATTGTTGTATGCGGCTCGGAGGGTCAGTAAATTTGGACACCCCTGATATATTGCTTCTCAAACTTCATGCTCAATGATGCTTTATACAAATGTTAAATAGTTAGATTTAAACCATGAACCAATACCCTATACAGTAACTCCTCACTTAAAGTCCTCCTGGTTACATTGTAGATCAATTAGGGAACATACTCATTTAAAGTTGTGCAATGCTCCCTTATAACGCTGTTTGGCAGCCGCCTGCTTTTCCACTGCTTGCAAGAGCTGCCCGTTGCAGCTAGCTGGTGGGGGCTTGGAACCAGGGTGGACCGGCAGCCCCCATTTCAGCTCCCCGCTCCCTTAAGTGCCCTGTGCAGGAGCCGCCCAGCAGGCTACTAACTGCCAGCAGTTCAGCTGTTCCTCCCCCCACTGCCATGTGCTACTCCTGCCCTCTGCCTTGGAGCTGCTCTCCGGAGCCTCCTGCTTGCTGTGCGGGGAGAGAAGGAAGAGGGGGGCTAATGTCAGGGTGCCTTGTAGAGTGTGAGGGGGGCTAATGTCAGGGTGCCTTGTAGAGTATGAAGCTACATTAACAACAACGAGTTAACCCTTGAGGGCTCAGCCAATTGCTAGTTCATCATTTAGCAGTAAGGCATCCCCTAGGAAATATCCCAACCTTTGACTTCACCACATCAACCAAGCTTCACAATCATCATCACTGTGTACCAGTATTAAATTGTTTGTTTTAAACTTATACTGTGTGTGTGTGTGTGTGTGTGTGTGTGTGTGTGTGTGTATGTATATATATATATATATAGTCTTTTGTCTGGTGAAAAAAATTTCCCTGGAACCTAACTCCCCCTATTTACATTAATTCTTATGGGGAAATTGGATCAGCCTAATGTCGTTTCGCTTAAAGTCACATTTTTCAAGAACATAACTACAACGTTAAGCGAGGAGTTACTGTATTTAAAATTTGGAAATACACCTCGTCCCTCTTCAAAGGGCATGTATTTCTCGATGGGACCCCTGGCAATGATGACTAGTTAGTAGTGGGAAATAAGACATTGTTTTGTTTGTTTTAAGAAAGTAACAAAGCTGCTCCATTCTGTTCCAGGAGAGATTAAGCCCCAAAACTGCTAGAGGTAAGGTCTGCCCTGACTTCCACCCCAATGCACTGAATTACATAGAAACTTGCACCCATGCTAACCTAAGTGTCGCTTTTCAGCAAGATCACCACCACCAACTGTAGGCAACTCAAATATTTATGAAAGAAAAAACTATTTACAAACATTACAAATATGTTAAAAGATACTTTGACATCTGAATTTTCAGAATGGTAAAATGAACAACATGGATAGAGTTTTATTTGTGGTCTTAAAAGCACATGCTATTTAAAGTCAATTCTAATTTTTGGTTTAAACTTCAAAGTCTATACCAATTTCAACTTCTGTATAACAATTTCAGGAACTCAGACTGTTTCAGATTTCATCTACTTGTGAGACTAATACCAAAATGGTCAGACTTTGGTGCCTAAACATAGGTGCCTAAATAAATGTCCTGATGTTCAACAGTACTGCAGTTCCTACTGACTTCACTGGCTCCACCGTCCATGGGCAATGCTAGGTGGGAAGCCAAGTCTTCCTCCATTAGTTGCTGAGAAAAGGAAGGATAGCTGAAATCTTTCCAAGGTGCTTCCCCAGTCAGAGGGCTCTATCTTTCACACCCTCATGTTGCAAATGTCAACTTTATTTCCCCACCACGTCACACCTCTCTTTTCTGGGAGCTGGAGTGAGGAGAGGAGCTTTCTCTACCTCTGTCTCCAAAGACACCTAGTTGCTAATGCAATGTAAGGAGTCTCCACCACTTTCATTCCTGTTGAGCAGCCATTGTCCAGTGCCTGTCTCTGCTGCTTCTTGGTTTTCTCAGGCAGCAGCAAGAAACTGACCCAAGACTTGTCATTTACATGCAGCTACCCACAGAGTTCTGATTAGAAGTAGTCAAAAGTGACAATACTTTGGTTACCATTTACTCTGCTGCATCTTGGGACTGTGCTGCAGATTTAGACAGACCCCCCTGCTTCTGTTTACACTGTTCACAACCGGAAGGTGCCCTATGCAAGCTTACAGGCCCGACCTTTTTAAAATAAAAGGACAGATTTTGCAGAGGTAAAAAATGTTGTTAAAGCTAATGTTAAAATTATATGATACACAAGTTGAGAACAGAGCGTCTGTATATCTGGGTATAGTGCTTAGATTATCCACAAATACAAAGTTTGTTGAAAAACTCTTAAAATACATATAGTACATAATCGGCAATAACCCAAATTTAGGTAAATTTGATTATACAGTCTAGATATTGGAACCCGAATACTCGAGTACATCATTCATGAAAAGGTATACAGAGAATTGGTTGTAGAAAGAAAATATAGGAATGAGTGTATATCGCCCCTCAGTAATTGAGCACTTAGGATGGGTTGTCCCTTTGTAGATATAATCCATCAGAGAAATATTTTAGTTACTTTCCGATTTTGCTTTTCATCAGCACTGTACGTTCCTGGGAAAGGTTCTTACTCACGACAAGTAAATGAATTTTTCAAACTCTGATCAAGAGGTTTTGTTTTGTTTAATTTGAACTATTAAGTATTATCTATGTTGGAGTTCTCTGTAGCATTCAAGATTCTATACAGGATGAACACTTTCAATGTATTGTTTTTCAAAACATGCATTTTACAGAATTTTACACTGAAATAAGCTCCTTCTGTTGTTGCTGTATGGACACTTATTATAATATCATATTGTCTTCATAATTCCTGAATCAACTGGGCTAGAGAAATTTAAGGGATACACCAGCAACTAACCTAATTAAGCTTGGTGTAACTGGAAAGCTTGGCTCTTTCACCAACAGATGTTGGTCCAGTAAAAGATATTACCTCAGCCACCTTGTCTCTTTATAGCACCATATGAAACCATTGCACTCAATTATCAAGGGGATCAATATGGGTAAAATGTCACAGGTATGAACTTCTCATCCAGCACTGCGAGCTCTACTAGGACTATGCACATGTGTGATATTACATACGTGAAATGCAAGGCCAATGTCACATCTGTGCCAGTGGTGTCAAATGAAACTGAGAAATTATAAGTCCAAAAGAGCTAACCAAGTACAGACAGAAAGCTTGTTCACTGTAAAGCTAAAAAGATCAGATCCTTACAATCTGTACAGTTATACAATTGCCAGAAAGGCATTCATATACTTTCACCTGACAAGTACTTTCCTTCCATTAAGGTTAGCTTTATTGTGTTACAGGAGTTTACTGTAAACATTTATTAATTTACTTCTATGATTAGGTTTGTTGACCCAGTTTCAAGTTGTTCATCTCTCTTACACTCTAAAAATAAGTCTTGCTTTATAGCCGCATTTTTCATACTGCAGTTACATTTAAGTAAGAAGCCTACAGATTAAGAATGACAGTTTTCAAACGTGGTTGCCTCAAGTGAAGATCTCAAATCCAAATTTGGACAGCTAACTAAAAGCAGCTGGATTTTAAAAAGGTGCTAAACAGCCATATTTTCCACTGACTGCAATGCTCAGCACCTTTTTTAAAAATCAGACTGCTTTTTACAGGGGAATTTAAGACACACATGGACGCCTCTCTTAGACACTCAAGTTGGTAATTACTGGCCTAAGCACACCTAGGGATATGTCCAGCTCTTCTCATTATTAATCCTCTGTCATTTGGAATCTCCCTGCTTGCTGAGCCAGACTCTAAGCTTTCCCTCCACTTCAACTCCAGCAAAAAAGGGGAATAAATGAAATTTGAGTAACAGATTTAAACCATCTGTTCCTACCTCCCCGCCCTCCAAGAGCTGAGCTGACACGTAAACACACGGAGGAGGCTGAAGGTGACCAGGCAGCGAGAGGGAGGCAAATACACACACCCGCTGCCGGGCGCTTCCCGGCACCCGCTGCCCCGCCTTCACCTCCCGACCCGCAGGAGCCCGGAGTGCAGCGAGGCGCTCCCCGGGCCCAGCCACAGGAGCCACGGACTCAAGAGAGCGGCAACTTCGAAAATGCTGCAGCAGCAGCCGCCGCCGCCGCAGCCCCCCTCCCGCGGGACACCAGCCGCCCCGGGACTCGCGTCGCGCCGGCCCCACCCCCGGGGCACCAGGGGCCGAGACTGCTGCTGCTGCAGCGCGCCCCCGCCCCCCCGCTACGGGCGCCCGGTGCGGGACTGGCTCGAAGGGCGGGCGCCGCCGGGCACAACGGGGAGCGGCGCCCCCTTGCCCGGCGCCCCCAGGAGCCGCCCCGCCGGCTCTGCCCCAGCCTGTTGCGCGGCCCCAGCCCCCGCGCGGGAGAGGGGGCAGCCGGCGAGGGGGGCAGCGCTGACCTTTCCTGGCCCCCTGGCTGGGGCTGCTGCCGGCGCCTTTGGAGGGGTTCCTGCGCGGAGCCATGTCACCGCCTGTCAGGGAGCGGAAGGGCAGGAGCGGGCTCCCAGGCACTGAGCGAGGACACAGCCGCGGCAGCCGCCTGACCCTGCGTGTGTAGCCACTGCAGTCAAAGGACCCGCCCCGGCTACCGACAGACAGCTACCTCCGCCCAATCCTAGCGCTCTCGTCGGCATCACTTGCGTCTTATTGGTGTAGACACGAGGACTGGGCGGGACACGTTGCCCTTTTCTCCCCTTCCCTTTCCGAACCGGCCGCTTGGAACGTGGCAACATGGAGCGAGCGCTCTCGCGAGGATTCAGCTTCTGACCCACTGGGAGAAGTGCGCGCGCTGTCCGCGAGGGGGACGTGGGCGGGGCTGCTTAGGGGGGTGGGGGGCCTGCAGGCCTGGTGTGGCTGCGTGCTCCGTAGAGTTGTTTAGCCAGGGCTTGGGGCGTGACCCTGGTCTCAGCTGCATGCTCACCTACTTGTGCTGCTAAGTGATCCTCCGTGCCTCAGTTTCCCTATTTCTAGGAAAGGGACAGTGCTCAGTTACCTGTGCAAAAAAGCAGCGTGCAATCATGATGTGAGGAGTATTGGAACTGGCTAATGCTGTCTGCTACTGTTCACCCAGCTGTGGTTTGTGCCAGAGGTTCTGAGCTTCATTCAGGTGGTCTGCGGATAGTTCCCTCTAAGGTGCATGCCTTGGCAGCCGCACATGAGGGAATGCAGTGTCACCCACCTAATTAGTGGAGCTGCACAGGTATGGCTTCCCTAATTAGGTGCCTGAACCCTGGAGAAGATGCACATGTAAGGTGGGGTGGTGACCTTGAGGAGAATGGGAGGGGGTAGGTGGGAGGGAGCAGTGGGGTAAGAAGAGGGGGTGGGAGGATTTTGGGATGTGCAGAGCTGCAGCGGCCAAAGAAAGAGAGGACTTTCCCCAGCTCTAGGGCTGTAGCTGCTGTGGTGAGACAGCCCTCCTTCCCAGCCTCATCTCTGGGGCTGCTGTGGTGGGGGAGAGCCCCCTCTCCTTCCCAGCTCAAGTTTGGAGACTGTGGAGTTGGGGGAGAGAGGGCACATCCATCACATTAGAAAGGTAAGACTACTGATGTTAAAATGAGGTGTGTGCTTTTATTTGTAGAACAAAAAAATTATTGTTAAGGTTTTTTTTATATCGCACTTTTATCCAAAGCGCTTTACAATAGTTTAGGTAATGGTATAAACAACATTTGGAAAGATCATTAAGTGGTCCACCAAGATCCTCAGCAATTTTCAATTGGTCTGCGGAAAAAAAAGTTTGAGAACCACTGGTCTACACTACAGAGTTAGGTCCGTACAAGGTAGCTTACATTGAACCAACTATGGAAGTGTCTACACTTAAATTTTGCTCTTGTTGATGTAATTGCCCCATTACCCTGACTTAATAACTCTACTGCCACGAGTTGCATGGAGTCAAGGTCAATGTAGTTAGGTTGACGCAGTGTCAGTGTAGATCAATGGTTTTCAAATTGCGGGTTGTGACCCAGTACTGGGTCGCGGAATGTAAGGCATTGAGTCACGGAACTCTGGTCAGCACCGCCGACCAGGCCATTAGAAGTCCCGTCGGCAGTGCTGCTTGGTTAAGGCAGGCTAGTTCCTACCTGTTCTGACACTGTGCCGCTCCCCGGAAGCGGCCAGCAACTGGCCCCTAGGCAGGGAAGCTATGGGGCTCAACGTGCTGTGCCCCCCCCCCCCGAGAACTGCCTCAGCACTCCGATTGGCTGGTTTCCGGCCAATGGGAGTGGGGAGGGCGGTGCCTGTGAGTGAGAGCCCTGTGGAGCCATTTGCATACCTCCGCCTAGGAGCCGGGCCTGCTGCTGGCTACTTCCGGCGTGCAGTGCCGTGCACGGTGCCTGGACAAGCAGGAAGCCTTCCTCTGCACCACCGCTACTCTGCTGACTGGGAACTACCCGAGGTAAGCCTGTGCCCCAATCCCCTGCCCCAGCCCTGAGCCCGCCCCCAAACCCGGAACCCTTTCCTGCACCCGAAACCCCTCATCCCCAGCCCAGAGCCTGCCCCCCCAGTCCAAAGCCCTGACCCCCTCCTGCACCCCAACCCCCTGCTCCAGCCCAGAGCCCCCTCCCACACCCTAAACCCCTCATTTCTGGCCCCACCCCACAGCCCTCACCCCAACCCTTTGCCCCAGCCCTGAGCCTCTCCCATACCCCAAACCCCTCATCCCCCAGCTTCATTGGGTCATGGGCATCAACAATTTTTTTTCAACTGGGTCACCAGAAAAAAAAAGAAAAGGAGTACTTGTGGCACCTTAGAGACTAACCAGTTTATTTGAGCATGAGCTTTCGTGAGCTACAGCTATGCATCCGATGAAGTGAGCTGTAGCTCACGAAAGCTCATGCTCAAATAAACTGGTTAGTCTCTAAGGTGCCACAAGTACTCCTTTTCTTTTTACGAATACAGACTAACACGGCTGTTACTCTGAAACCAGAAAAAAAAAAATTGAAAACCACTGATGTAGACATTGTGTTGCTTAAGTCCACGGTTGTAACCAGGGTTGGGCAAGTGGGGCAGTTACTCAGTGCACAAAGCTTGGGGGTGGAAAAGTGGGGTGGGAAAATGATGGAAAAAAATGGTACGGGGTGCAAATATGCTTGCTTACCCTGGGTGCTAAAATGCCTATTTACTGTTACTGACTTTAGCAAGCTGCCCCATGCTGATAGTGCAATTGACACAGGTGCTCCTTGTGAGGATACACACAGCTGACACAAGAAGGAAAGTGTTGATCTGCATAAGCAATGTAACTTCTGTTGCAGCTGTATACTGACATAAGTTGACTTAAGGCCATATCTACACTACAAACTTCTCAGGTGTGGCTCAGAGCACCCTTTCCGCTGAGGATGTGCAAATGGTAGGAGTTTGTGCTACTGGAGCAGGAGACTAAAATGCCATTCCTTGTGCCACTGGCTAGGATATGCAGCATAGTAAAGATCCAGGTAATGGCTATAGATGTGTAACAATATTAGTTCTTTCTTCACAGTGGGGGCCTAGAGTATAGTGGGGAAAGAGGCTCCTTTTTCACAGAGGTACTCTAGAAGTAATTAGCTTTCCTTTGATCTGCCACTTTTTCAGTCAGTGAGCTACATTCAGAGACGCTAACCCAATAGTTGTCCTCCAGCCCACAGAATTATACATCAAATCATCAATTTTCAGCTCTTCAGTGCACGGATTTATGTTGTTTATCTGTACTATGAGGCTCCAAGCACATTTTTTGGATTCCATGAAATAAATACTAATAGAACATGTTGCATGGTTATCCAACATTATATGTATAGAAAATAATGCTTTTTTCTTTTTAAATTAGAAATTAAGCAAGATTGTGCAGCAAGATAAATGTCCAATATAAGTATATAATAATAATTATACAGACGTTTTCTTCAAGCACTTTATAAAGGAGATTAGTATCAATACCCCTATTTTACAGATAGGAAACTGAGGCACCGTGGGCGCTATGATTTGCCCAAGGTCACCCAGTAAGCCAGTAGCCGAGCTGGGAATAGAACTTCCGACTTTCAGTTCACTACTCTTTTCCTTAGGCCGCATTGCTATGGATATGAACCTAAATCCACCAAGTCAATGAAAGTTTTATCATAGACTTCAGTGAGAACAAAAATAAACCCTTTATGCAAAAAAAGACAACTAAATGCAGGCTATAAACATACATTCTTCAAGTGCTTAAGATTTTTTTTGAAGCGTTTTGTTTCTTAAACTGGTTTGTCCAGCTTGCTATTAATTTACTCTTAGCTGTGGATATTGGAGCCCCCAAACTATGGGAGACAAATAGTCCACAAGCAGTCTATCAAATAACACCCTTGGGGTCAATGTAAAGGAGCATTTTAAAGTATTGACCTATCACTAAATTAACTCTGAAATAGTTTGTAAAAGTAATTCAAACAGAGGAAAAAAATCCCTCAAGTAGCCAATAATAAAATCTGTATTTTTTTTTAATGGAAATTCCTTATCTTAATGTGAGATTTTCTTTTTGGTCAGTTATTGATCTGGAGAAAAACATATTTGGATAACAGACTTATAGGCGCCAACTCCGTGGGTGCTCCAGAGTTGTTTCGTGGTGTGTAGGTCCGCTCTGGGAGGGAGCGGGAAGAGTGGGGACGCAGCGCGCTCGGGGAAGGGGGTGGAAAGAGGCAGGGCAGAGCCAGGGAGAGGCAGGGCAGTGGCTTGGGGGAACGGGTGGAGTGGGGGTGGGGCCTGGGCAGAGGAGGGGGGTTGAGCACCTTCCAGGTAAAGAGGAAGTCAGTGTCTATGAACAGACTGACATAAAAACAAACCAACTCCGCCCCCCGCCCCCACACACACACATTTGGGCTAGGACCATGTGTGACCCGGTGTGCCTAGGGCAGCCCTCACTGGAAATGCCAAGGAAGAGCAGATACTCCCAAGACTGCTGGGTAACACTGTAGTTAAACTCCCCAACCATTCACAAACTGTGCTTCTGATTCCTCACACTGGTTATCAAGAAGCAAAAAAAGAAATCACACAGCCCCCTTGATTGCAGTAGAGTTCTCTGGCGCCCAGTCAGCACATAAGTCCAGTAAAGTGAGAAGTTATTTAAAAAACTCTGCTTACATATACAAAATGTTCTTCTGACCCCAAAGGGTCAGCCACATTACCAGGTCAGTATAGGTTTGGATCTTACCCAAAATACTAGGCTGCCAGCCAATCCTTTAGAGAGTAAAACTAAGGTTTATTATAAATGTAACCCTTCTGCCCGTCAGAGTTGGCAGCAACAAGGGCCGGGTTCAATATCTAGGGGATCCATTCCAACAACACAATGCAAAACCCGTTCGAGCCCCCACCCAGTGACCTGGGACAAATATATACCATCCTCGCTGGGTGCCTCCAAGAGGCAATACTTCCCCTCTCGCAAGCACAGAGTCTGAGTGTGGCAAAAAGCCTTTTAATAACAGAGAGAAACAATGTGGCATTATGTTGGGGAGACACCACCAACAGGATTCATAACACAACCCATGAGCAAAAACCCACCCCAAGCAAATTGGGTCGTGTCCTTTCCCTTTGGTTCTTGAATCCAGCAACCCGAAATCACCAAAAGTCCAATGACCCAAAAGTCTCTGTCCCCGGTCAGGGCAGCCCCAGAGTCTGAAAGTTTATCTGCAGAGCTTTACCTCCCAACCTTGGTGGAGATCGGCGGGGGGAAGAGAGGTAAGGGGCACCTTACAGGATCTGAAGCTGACTGCCCCGCAGCTCCATAGGGCTCCGCTCCACCAGTCCACGTCCCACAAGCAGCTCCCATCATCCCACAAACTGCTCCACCAGCTGGTCCACGAACTGCTCCGCTCCGGGTCCCACAAGCAGCTCCTGCCGTCCTGCAAACTGCTCCACAATATATCTTCAGGCTCCCTCACTACTTAACACAATGCTCGGTGATTTCAGCTCTTAGGCAGTTCAGCTCTTTGGTGAATTCAGCTTGTAGTAGGGGAGCCTCAGTGCTGGTGCACCATTAGCCCAAAGCGAGCTCAGCAGCCTGTAACTAGACTCCTAATGGAATCAAAATTAGCTCTGATATTCCACAGTGGAGAGAGGAGGAAGTGCAATTAGTATGTAAGGCCCTCACCAAGGGGCCTGTGCCACAAAGTATTAATGCTTGTCCCCACTCTCTCTCAATACACAGAGTTTTGGAACCCATGACCCTTGCCTAGCGAGTGCTCCTTAGTTGATGGTGAGTCCCTCCATCATAACAAAAGGCCAAGTACAGTTCCAAGCACAGTTCCCATAATCAGGGTAATAACAATTTATTCTTCCTGCCCAAATAACAGAGACAGTGGGGATCCCACAGCAGCCAAAGTGACCATTTGGGCAGCTATGGCCTCATTCTAGGTGGGGTGGGTGTGCCTATGCAAATGAGATCGGCCCCTGAAGTTCTTTTCCACAACTTGCCACACCTCACCACCAGATGTCAGGGTGGAGCTCATCCTGACTCTGCTTACATAAAGAAAAAAGAGAACAATAAGAGAGTTGTTAAATGGTAAAGCAATCACATACATCATAGTCCATGTATCGGGTTCTTAGCAGTATTGGGGAGTTTGCTGGCTTGAAGAAAGTCCCTCTGAAATGCATCCACAGGGTGGATGGGTCATTCAGTCCTTTGTTCAAAGCTTCATTTGTAGAACGGTTACTCTAGAGGTAAGAAGCACGAATGAAGACAAGCGGGACTGAAGACAAAATGGAGATGATGCAGCTGCCCTTTAGTCCTTGTGCTATGTGTCTGGTATTTCCTTTCTTTCAAACACAAACTCCTAGCACAGGTGCTGAAAGGCCTTAGAGTTCTCTCCATAGGCATGCCCCTACATGCCTTGCTGAGTCGTAAGTAAGGCTATGTTTTAGTCACAGGTATTTTCAGTAAAAGTCACGGCCAGTAAACAAATATTCATTGCCAGTGACCTGTCCATAGGGGCCCCACGGATGCAGGGGGAGGGTGGCCCGGCTGCTTCTGGGATGTGGGGGGGCATTGGTGCATGGCCTGGGAACCCCGCTGGTGCTGGGAGGGGGGGGTTGGTGGGGCTGGCAGGCTCCCTACCTGGTTCCACCCCCACCAGCAGCAGAGTTTGGGTGTGGGATTGGGTAGGGGCATGGGGCGGGGTGAGGCAGGCTCTGGACCTGTGGGGTTCCCTGGAAGTGGCGACATCCCCCTTGCTCAGCTGCTAGGTGGAGGCGTGGCTAGGCAGCTCTGCAGTGCATGTTGCCTCCGCCTGCAGGAACAGGCACTGCCCCTGCAGCTCCCATTGGCTGTGGTTCCCAGCCAATGGAGCTGTGAAGCAAGCACTCTGGGTGGAGGCAGTGCGCAGAGTTTCCTGGCCATGCCTCTGCCTACCAACTGAGTGAGGGGGATGTTGCCGCTTCCAGGGACTAGGTAAGCACTGTCCAGAACCTGCCTCGCTACAAACTCGCAGCCTTAGTCATAAGATGTAATCCCTGGCCCTTTCAACTTCATTGTACAGTTGATGTCCCTTGATGGGCCCTCAAGCAGGCCTAGCGCTGATTCCAATCTGTCTGGGGGTGTCAGCCAGAAACACAGCACAAGTTTGGAAATACAGATATACCCTATATATCTATAACTCATAATACAAAGGTGATACAAACATATGAACAAAATCATACTTGGCCAATTATAACTTGGCCAATTTTGCAGATACCTCACCATATCTGTTGCAATTTATTAATATTGGTATCAACAATATCACAAAGTGTCTCCCATATTCCATACAGCATCACACCATGAATGTGAAGTTTCAATTCAAAAGAAATATTTATAAAAATTATGAACTATTGAAAAAGAAATCTAGAATGGAGGAAACTCTTTTCAACATTACCACACTACTTGCTACTGACCTAAATAACAGACTAAGGCTTAGTCAGAAAGAATTGCTTACTGATGAGCACTAAGAAGCAACTCTGTAATGAGGTCCAGACTTTGAAACATACAGTCGGAAAGGCAGCATTGTTTTGCACTTGAACTGGTAAAAATGCTAAACATGTAATGAATGTTTTGCAAAGTGCTTATTTTCCTGTCTTGTTAAAGACATTTGTGAATGGTGAAATATGTTTCATAGCCCTTAGCTCTAGTTGCAAATTTTTGCAGATGGTTTTTGAAGCGCCTCTATAGCTAATTTCCATATGAAAAGTTGCTACAACATGAGAAAATGTTTTGGGGGGGGGGCGAGTGTAGTTTGCTGAAGTTACTATGTGAGAAGTAAGGGGAGGAGAGAAAAGAGAGATCTCCTTTAAGAGAGATAAGAGTTGATAAGTTACTGGGTGAAGAGTGACATTCAAAAGGTAATGTTTAACGTTAATAATTTACTTTTGAACTTGGGTGAGCACTAGGCTTGCACACAAACTGTTTGATGCTCTTAGCCTCTGTTTGCATTTACACATGCCTTCCAACGGTCTTATTTGGTCAAGCCTGGTTCTGGTTCTGTCCTATGAAAGGACAGTCCTGGCCACCAGCTGGATTCTCTTGTCACAGCAATACTGAAATTTGTTTATAAATAATAACAATATCCCATGATTCTTTCATTTGCAAAGGGTGATGCTTGAATGCAGAATAAGTTGAACAAGTGGAACTTTATTAAACCCAGTGAACTTCTCTGTCCATGTGACTGAGCTGCCTCCAGCCTAACCCACATTCCCTGTTTTAATATTGTCCCATCATTAGCCGTTCCTCCAGGGAACATGGGCCCTCTGATTCCAGTCCCACTGATCATTATCCATCTTCCCTTTTTTACAAACATTCTAATATAAACATTAAAAACAAATAATTAATGCCCGGAGCCCCACCTTTGTCCCTTCAGCCTAAGATTGCAAGTTGTGACAGGTAGAGTTGCTCTGTAACCCCACACTGTCTGGCCAAGCCTGGTATTGCAGGCACTCCCTGCCTTCATCCACTGGTTGTGACCATAAGACCAGCATTGGTCTATTACCAGCTCAATAACAAGAATGATAACAAACTCAAACTTCGGCACTCTGTGTCATGACTAGGGCTTGCATGGTCGTGCCTAATGGCGATCAGAAGGTGAGGAACTGCTCCAAAGGTCAGAGCTGGAACCAGGAGTTAGAGCCAAGGTCAGGAGTCCAAGAGCAAGCCAAAAGGCAGATCCATCACTATAACTGGCAGGGACTTTACAACCTTGCTGCATGGACACTTCCTGGAACTCCTCCTCAGCTTAAATAGGGTGCCTGGACCAATCAGGAACAATGAGGGAATAAGTCAGTCTGACCTTCCACGGGGTTTATACGATGATACACACAGCCCTATCGCAGCTGCAGGGTAGCAGTGTGGAGGAAGTGGCCCTCCCACAGCCCTGGGTTTTAGTCCCCTCAGAACCTCACAGTCTGAGCCTTTAAATAAACAAAACTCCAAGGCAAACACATCTTCAGTGCTTGAAGGCAATTCCTGGCCTGGACCTAGGGTTCTGAGCTAGCCCAGAGGAGCTCCTCTTCCATCCCAGTCTCACCCTCCAGTGAGGAAAATGTAGCCAAACCTTCTTAACTGGGGGCAGGGAATGACTGATAGACCCCATCACACTATGACATAGGCAAGTTGAAGTCTTGTCTTTGCCTCAGGCTCAGCTGGTTACATAATCTTTGAGATAGTTTGGTCTCTTCAAGAGGTGACCACACAGGGAGTGACCTATCTCTGCTGACTGTGAAGTCTCCCTCTCCCTGTGGCCTCCAGATGGTTCTCTGTTTCTCTGTCTGTAATGATCTCTGTAGGCTCTCAAACTCATAGATTTTTAAGGTCAGAAGGGACCATCATGATCTTCTAGTCTGAAGGTCTAGCTCTTTCCCGGTGTTGTGTCTGCTGGGTCATAATCATCTCCTGTTCTTTCAGATCACTTGTCCCTCTTGCATAATAATCACTTTATATGACCCAGGGGTGCCCCTGCAACTCCCATGGCTCCTTTATTCCACTCCTTCTGGCATCTCTCTAATGTCTGGATCCTCACAGGAGTGCCTGTCTCCAGGGCCACCAGGTTCTTGGCCAATCACTGACTTGCTTCTTGTATCAGGCAGGGTATTGACCTCCCAAAAAATTGAGTACTAATACACTGTAATCAAGTTTTGCTTTTTCCTTGAAGGCAAATAAGTCTACTCCCACCTATCCCCATGGTCAGGTGGGCAGCTCATGTGGTAACAGTGTCTTTCTGCTGGTGTCAGAATAGTAGCCGTGTTAGTCTGTATCTGCAAAAAGAAAAGGAGTACTTGTGGCCTAAGGTTTTTGAAGTTTTTTTGTTGAAGAATTGCCACTTTTAGGTGTGTAATGGAGTGACCAGAGAGATTGAAGTCTTCTCCGACTGGGTTTTTGAATGTTATAATTCTTGACGTCTGATTTGTGTCCATTGATTCTTTTAGGTAGAGACTGTCCAGTTTGGCCAATGTACATGGCAGAGGGGCATTGCTGGCACATGATGGCATATATCACATTGGTAGATGTGCAGGTGAACGAGCCTCTGATAGCGTGGGTGATGTGAGGGCGCCCCTCCCCCCCCACTCTTGCTGGTAGCAGCTCACCTTACGTGATCACTCTTGTTACAGTCTGTATGGTTATTCCCATTATTTCATGTTCTCTGTGTATATAAAATCTGTCCACTGTATTTTCCACTACATGCATCCGATGGAGTGAGCTGTAGCTCACGAAAGCTTATGCTTGAATAAATTTGTTAGTCTCTAAGGTGCCACAAGTCCTCCTTTTCTTTTTTACTATGTTTACAGTTCATTTAAATGTTAATATTTCCTTTTGATCTTTGAATTAACAGAATACAGCATAGACAGGGACTGTGATTACATTGTTAACCTCTAACAATATAGATGTAAACACACAAAAACACAAATATCTACCAAAATGTCTCTAAGGGTTGAATTTGGGTCAATTATCCTACAGGAAGCTTAACTCTTTCTGGCCATGTATCACACCCAGTCTGCAGGGAGAGAGACGTGAGTCTCCACCCCAAGAGTTATGATGTCTGGAAAGCCTGAAACCTTAAGTGGGTGCCCTCAAGGAAGAGGGATCAAAGGTGTAGTTAAGCCTGAAACTGTGTCTGCTGTCTAGGAAGTAGTTACATTGTGAACTCTCCAAGTCAGAAACACCTGTTCCTAGTGTGTAATTTGTCATATTATATAAAATATAATTATTGTTAATATATGAAAGGTTGGCTACTTGTTGAGACAAGATTTAAGAAGGCTATGACTATCTGGAGTTTAAAGGAAATTAAGCACTTAAAGCCAAATACAGCAGTCTTAGCTCAGCAAAGCTCCAACTGAAGCCAAGTTAGACTTAAAATTGGCAGTTAAAAAAACAGGCTCCTTTTAAACAAAGCAAAGGAAAAATCCTGCTCCTCTTGCTTCATTGACTTACACCAGCAGTTCTCAAACTTCATTGCATTGCGACACCCTTCTGACAACAAAAATTACTACACGACCAAAGCCTGAGCCCACCCGAGCCCTGCCACCCGGGCTGGGGGACCGAAGCCCAAGCCCCACCATCCCGGGAAGGGGGGGCAGGGGCAAAGCCTAATCCAAACGGCTTCAGCCCCTGGCAGGGGGCCTGTAACCTGAGCCCTGCCAGCCAAGATTGAAGTCCTTGGGCTTCAGCTCCAGCCCCTGACAGTAGGGCTTGGGCTTGGGCTTCAGCCCCAGAGGGTGGTGTTCGGGCTTCAGCTTCAGCCCCAGCTCCAGGTCCCAGCAAGTCTAACACCAGCTTTGGCGACCCCATTAAAACAGGGTGGTGACCCACTGTTTGAGAACTGCTCACTTACCCTGAGAAGTTAGTGTATGGCCACACTTGCAGATGTAGAGGGCTTTGAGTTAAACCAGCCTTTGTAGAGCGCAGTAGGAAAGCGCTGCAGTTTGTCCACGCTGACAGCTGCAAGCGCACAGGCTTGGCCACATTTGTGGCACTTGCAGCAGCGTTGGGAGCGGTGCCTTATGGGCAGCTATCCCAGCATGCAATTGACTGCAATGTGCTTTTGAAATGGGGGTGGGGTGGAGCGTGACAGGGAGTGTGCTGTGTGTATGTGGGGGGGAGAGAGTGGGTTTTTGGGGGGCTGAAAGCATGTCAGTGTGCTGTCTGTCTTGTAAGTTCAGACAGCAGCAGACCTCCCCCGCCTCCCTCTCTCTCTCTCTCTCTCTCACACACAGCATTCCACAGTAACGGCTTGCTTTGTCTCAGAGCCGGCTATCAGAAATGGAGCTTTCAAAGGGCATATCCGCATTCCTAGGCAAGTTCAAAACAATGAGAAGAGTGGCATCTTGACTTAAGGGGATTATGGGATGTTTCCAGAGGCTGATCAGAGTGCAGTAATGCAGCACCTCATTCACACTGACACCCGGGCATGTCAGCCACGACGCAACAAGTGTTAATCTTCTCGCTGAGGTGGAGTACCAGGAGCGCTCTAGCCGTGGAGTCAGAGTGCTCTATGTGCCTTGGCAGTGTGGATGGGGAGTGAGCTAGGGCACCCAGGGCTCCTTTAATGCGCTCTAATTCACAAGTGTAGCCAAGCCAGATGAGTAAGGCAACCAGAATTTGACTTTTGGATTAGTAGGATGGCTAAATACTTTGGAAGTTTATGCAGCATTTCTTGGCTTCTGGATACTTTGTACTGATTTTTTTTTCTGGACGTGATTCAGCTAGATCCCTGTGAATGCAATTACAGCTGGCAATATGACAATAATAGTAAGGGTCACTTCTTGCATTATACACTTCTTGAGACAAGATTTTGCAGCTGGTGAGGAAATCATATTGTTTTTTGATTGACTGGATTTAGCTTAAAATTCGAAGATTAAATGAACTAGGGCAATATCAGGCCCCCTTATAGCTGCCCTAATCCTGGGTAAAAGATATCTTTCCATACCTGTCTCATTTTTCTCTCCATACTTTGTAATGAGATGGGTATGTTGTCATTACAATTAACCCATGGAAGGTAAGCACACACGAAGGGTTTGATTATGCCTTATAGGCACAGTCATGCAGAATTGCGTCACCTGGGTGGAAGCAGTGTACCAGTACTTTCCAGAGCTTCTTGGAGAACAGAGGTGCACATGTACTGTGCCTCCCATTGGGGTACATATACCTCCAAGGGGCTGTGTAGAATTCTCAGTGCACCTAAACATAGCAGTGTGGCCACAGTGGCCGTGTGGTAGCTTGGGCTAGCCATGCGAGTGTGTACCCCAGGGGTCAGGTAGAATTGTACTTGGGCAGCTAGGCTGAGCTTCCGCCCATACCCTGGCCACACTGCGATTTTTAGGTGCTAGCTTGAGCAGAGCTAGTGTGTGTATATCTACCCATGCTGGGAATTACACCTCCCAGCTGCCATGTCAACATACCCTATGTGAATTCCCTTCCACAAATCAGTCAGTTCTGTTTGCTATTATGGAGGATTTGGAGTGGTGCCATGACTCCACCTCATCCCAGCCTCCTTTGCTGCAGCTTGTGCCCCATAGGGCACAATAAAGAAGACACCTCTGTCCTCGGGAGAGCACAGGGATTTGTGGCAGCTTTTGTACAGCACCGGGGACAAAAAAGTAACAGGGGGAAGGCTCCTTCTGCAGTTATACTCCTCCCCAGCTCTGCACACCCATGGCGGGTCAGCCAGAGTCTAACCATAAAGTTATTACTTTAAGGGGAAGGGGCTTCCTGGTCCTGCTTGCAGACCAGGAAAGCATGCTATTAGAGTCAGCTTGCATACAGCCAGGCTAGAGTAAGGTGCGGTGAGTGATGCCTCTTTGTTTTAGGGAGAAGGCTACTTCGTTTCTCTCGATTTTGAGGCTCTTGTGTGTTCTAAATTCTAAGAAACAAAGTAGTGTTATAGTGCAGCCTTCCAGCAAGAGTATTTCATGTTTTTATTCTAATTTCTCTGTTGTGAAACATAACAGGATATAAATTGATCTTGCACACCTTGATTATTGAAGTTTAGTTGCTGGGAGATCATAGGTGGCACAGTTCATGAATGCACCCTTAATCATTTTGAATCTCTGCATACTTTTACAGAAAGTGGGCTGCTGGAGCATCGTCTATCGCTTCCAATCTGATCGCAACAAACTGTTGCCAGGTTGTAGGGGTAGGATTTTATATTTGTATTAAAGACTATAGTTTATCCTGCCAGCCACCCTTTTTGAATAGCAGAAAGGAATGACCCTCTGGGGCATTGGTAGAAATGCATCTGACAGACTGCCAGTGTCTGTACTGATGTTAAGGCAGGGACAGACAAGAACAGTTCTTATGACTGATTATGGTCACCCTTTGTTTTAGGATAAGTTGTATTATTAAAAGATGGGATCTTGTTTCCTATATACATTATAAACTTCCCTCTAGTCATTTCTTTGTTTTAAGGCTTAGCAAGTAAAAGTCAGGGTCATGTATTGTGTCTGTTAATTAGATTAGAGGAATGCTGAAGGCCCGAGCCACAGTGTGAACTGTTTTGATTACAAGATTTAGTGAGGTTTAATTTCTAATGCCTTTCTTGCTCAATATAAAACACTGCTGTTTGTATACCTTTGAAGGTCTCTGTAAATGACTGTCTGAATGAGGAGTGCATGCATCAGGAAAAGATAAGGTGTGAAGGCCATTGTCAGAGCCAGATGGCCAAGGGTGGAGGAGTGAAGAAATTTAACAGACTTATGGATGCCAGAGAACCATCAATGTGTATCCATGACTTAGGGAAGGCAGATTGATTGCCCTGAGGTGGAGGCTGGCACCCCTAAAGACAAGACAATTGATTAAATCAAAAGAACAGGATGGCCCTCTGGGAGGTGCTTTGGAATATTAACATCAGAAGATAACACCGATTAAGGAGTAACCGGTCACAAACTGACACAGCAAAATCCGTAGGATTCAACGGAGAAGAAAGACTATAAGAACAGGGTGCTTTGCCATGGGACTTTGGGTTCGTCTTGCCACAACTCCAGGAGCATCGGATCGCGACCAACAGAGCCCAACTCCCCTCTGCTACCAATATGTCTGGCCACTAGATTGATCCAGACTCTGGACTGGTAACTATAAACATCTACTGGCGGGACCGTCTGTGTGTGTGTGTGTGTGTGTGTGATTGAAAAGCACATGCTAACTGCTGTATTCTCAATAAATGTGGTGTGTTGCCTTCTCCCCTATAAAAGATCTCTTGTGCTTTGTATGAGCATAACAAGGTTTGGTTTGTCCTAGTTGCCTCAACTGGATTCTTACTAGATAGAAGACAAAAACAGTTGGAAGGGAGGTAGGAGGAATAAAGAAGGGGTAAAGACTGACACACAAGGGAGGACCTCTGAAACTGACACAGCTACAGAGATGGAGAATTGTCTGATTCTCTCCCCGTATCTGGTTTGTTTGGAACATATTTCAGTATCAGGAAGAAAAAGATCAACAGTGTGATGGGAAAGCCCGTAATCCCAGACTGTTGTGGTGGTGGTGGTAGAAATGTTGTTGACTGATGTGATAATGATAATGATGCCTTGATCTCTCTGTCACATTTTGAATAAGCCACTAAGTCCTTCCTAGAACAGAAATATTTGAGGAGCATGGCGCCATTGACCTATGAGACTCGACCAATCTATATAAATTTCCACTGGTCATTATTTGAACACTTACTCTAATCTTGATCTATTATTAAAACATTTTTAACCTCACTTGGGAGACTAAAACCCCTGATCAACCATTCTTTTACTTTAGAGAAACGCATTTTAAATACTTTATTTAACTCTTTCCTATGCTTTCTTACAACAATTTGACGTAACATATTTATAGATTAAAAGTGCGACTCTGCCATTTTTCACCCATTCTGAACAATTTAAAACTTCATCTTAGGGTATGGGTCAATACAGTATCCTCTCCCTCTTAATCTTCTTACAGATTTCATTGCTGGATGACTCAGAACTGGTGTCAAGTGAGGGCTGGGTATTGCTGCCAGAACCTCATTCCCCTCCTGGCCAGAGTGTGGCCTTAGCTGAAATGGCGCTGAACCCAGTTTGTCCTCATCTACATTAGTAGCTCACCTGTGCTCATCGCTGGTTCATCATTGTCCGTATTGCAAACTCCCATTGTCCGTAAAGGGTATTAAATCTGGTGTAAACAGGGCCTTGAAGAAAAGAACTTACAGTTCCAAACACAGTCCTCAATACACTACTTATGCTATGTTCATTTCTGGTCATCTCAGAACCAGAAAGATTCCAACAAGATGCAGGGTGTGGTGTGGCAGATCCCCAACTGAGCCACGAAGGGCTTAAAGAGCTCCTCTGGGCACAGTCAGTCCCAAGCTGGTGAACCTATGAGAAAGTATTTCTTCACAAAACACACAGCCAAACTGTGGAACGCCTTGTCAGAGGATGTTGTGAAAGCCATGACTGTAACAGGGTTAAAAAAAGAACTAGATAAATTCATGTAGGATAGGTCCATCAATGGCTATTAGCTAGGATGGTCAGGGATTGTGTCCCTAGCCTCTGTTTGCAGAGGCTGGGAATGGGTGACAGGGGACGGATCACTTGATCATTACCTGTTCTTTTAATTCCCTCTGGGTCACCTGGCATTGGCCACTGTCGGAAAACAGGACACTGAGCTAGATGGACCTTTGGTCTGACCCAGTATGGCTGTTCTTATGTTCTTGTCAAACCTGGAGAAAGGCAGGTCCCTGCTCAGTTTGGGGTGGCACTCTGCGGGATCAGGGCTATAACTTGGAGCTCCTTAGCCCTAGGAAGCAGGGGTTTGGTGACTGGCATAACCACTTGAGAGGCCCTGTCAGAAAGGAGAGGTACCAGCTCTTTTCTCTTTTTTTCCTTTGCTTTCCAAAGGCTCTAGAATCTGCCTTTTGTGGACTGCAGAAGCATCCTGACTCTTTCATTTGGACTACTTTACCCACCCCACTGTAAGGGGGCAGATGCCTAAGCAACACAACCTGAAGGTTGTGCTCTGGACTCTGGGATAACCCCATAGCAATGCTATGCGAAGGACTGCTGAGACAGAAATGGTTCCAGACATTTCCCCAAAGGGGTGCCAGAGAAATATAACCTACTACAGAGAGAATTCAGGGAAGAACAGCACAAAGCATGAAGTAGTTTGAGGGAGTAGCTCTGAGGAAAGAGTAAAAGAACGCTGTATGTTTTGCTTGTCCAGCTAAAGACCCCAGTTGGAAAATCTGTTAATGTGGGTATGGCAGTCTGTACCCTACGTTCACCCCTTTTACAGGACTATGATACTTTATATGAAATTTATGTCTTGTGAGGTATCATTTGAAAACTCACAATTTGCTAACAATTATTGTCCTGGTAAAATATGTGTAAAATATTGTATGTAAAATTATAAGATTCTGCTGTACGATATTAGTAAGAAATGTTCCAAGTCTGGGGAGCATTCACAAATCATTGCCTCGGAGACAAAAGGCTAGCCAACGCCTCAGCCAGGTGTCAACAAAATCAAATGGACCATCACCTATGGCCATTTTTTGGCAGGAAACAGGGTCTGGGTGGAAAATCTACATCTTGACAAAGAAACAGCGTGGGGTTCCCATCCACACAGACTTTCCTGAACCTCAACTGGAGATGATTCTCAAAGAGGAGAGAAAACTATAAGATGGGAAAGCATGTGTCCCAAATTATCTCTCTCCTTCTCTCTACCCATGGCATCAACAACACTTGAAGAACAAAGGAAGCAGCATTGGATTGAGGGAGGAATCCTGACTGAAAGAAATTCAGCCAGTAAAATGGCTGAAACATGTGGTGAGAAAGACATTTGCTTTGAATTCACTTAGCTTATTAAGTTGGGCATTAGTTGTGTTTTATTTTTGTTTTCTTTAACCAGTTCTGACTTTTATGACTCATTACTTGTAGTCACTGAAGCTTGTTTTATTTAATCCAATGTGTTTGGATTAAAGTGTTTGGGAAACTCCATTTGGGATTACAGGATTTCTGCATATCATTTCTTACTAATAAAATGACAGACTTTATATGACCTTGTATTGTCCAGGAAATAACTGGGCAGTACAAGACGTACATTTCTGGGGAAAGACTGGGACTGAGAATTTGCTGGTGTTACTCTGCAATGTAATTCAAGAGTGGCTGGCTATAGTACTCATATTCTATAACTGGGAGTAACTTACATGCTGGAGACTGTGTGAGAGCAGATCAGGAATGGTAGCTCTCACAGCAAAGCAGTATAAAAGACACCTCAGGTTGGAGAACTGAGGACACAGCTGTTCATTAGTCCAGACTGTAACCTGGGTAATGTCACAGTGGGATACTGAGTACTCCTGTAGGGTACGACAAAAAGCCTTTGGGTTTACTTCTACACCATTATTCCATTTCTCTAGCTCAATCAGAATTTATGGTCTTAATGCAGGAATTCTAGGTGAAATACTATAACCTGTGTTCTGCAGCAGGTCAGTCTAAACCTTAATGGTCTTTTTGGCCTTAAAAATTTATGAATCACCATTTACATCAAACAATAGAATACACTAGATAAACACACAAACTGAATGGCTTTCTCTAGTTCTGGTACTGTAGTGTGTGTGAAAGTTCAGTGATTGTGATATTTTGTTAGTATCCTGAGTCTTGGTCCTGAAAAGTGCAGAGCACCCTCAGCTCTCACTGACTTCATTGGAAGTTGAGGGTGCTCTCATCATCCCGCAGGATAGAGAGATTGGTAAACATTGGCCTTCTGGTGAACAAACAATTCTGAAGAGGTTTACATTTTAATTTTATCAAGGGCAAACAGAGAACAAATATAGTAGGGAGGAAAGAGTTTATTTCATGGCATGATTCATACTTATTTGCAAAGCAACTGTAAACTGCACATCTGGACTTTAAAAGTATTTCAGTACATGTATACTACAGTATCTTTTTAAAATTCATGAAGGATTTTCTCCTCCTGGTGTGTTTAATTGCAAATCAGATGTTGGTGTCAAAATATGGCTGGTTCCACATTGTACCGATTTTCATAATAAATATTTTAAATATATTAGAGAAACAATGTGGGTGAGGTAATATCTGTTATTGGACCAACTTCTGTTGGTGAAAGAGACAAGTTTTCAAGCTTACACAGCACTCTTCTTCAGGTCTGGGAAATACTCAGTGTCACAGCTAAATACAAGATGAAAGAGATTATTTAGCATAAGAGTTAACACATATTTCAAGGGAGCATTTCAGGTGAAGTGGCTAGGTTTTTTTTCCCCTTTCGCCCTTATGACTGGGAAGGTGTTAACTGGTGTTACATTTCCCAGACCTGAAGAAGAGCTTGGTGTAGCTCAAAAGCTTGTCTCTCTCTCAGTAAGAGAAGTTGATCCAATAACAGGTATTACCTCACCCACCTTGTCTCTCTAATATCCTGGGACTGACACAGCTACAGTAGCACTGCATCATTCAGATAAAGGCACTATAAGTCCCAGTCCTTTTTAAAGTTAAAATTAATGAGCTATAAACTTTGAAGCTTGTCCCCCAAGAGTTGGTAGAGTCATTTATCTACAAAAAGAAAAGGTGTACTTGTGGCACCTTAGAGACTAACAAATTTATTCAGTCTCTAAGGTGCCACAAGTACTCCTTTTCTTTTTGCGGATACAGACTAACACGGCTGTAACTCTGAAACCTGTCATTTATCTACGTTTCTGAGATGCACTGGAGGTTGGTTGCCTCCTCTCAGACCAGACTGTGGACAGTGATAATTTTATATAGCTTTGTGCCATTTTCAATCTGGCTCCTGCTTTAAAATGTGCACCACGTTGTACCAAATAATACAAAATTTGCATTCCCTTCATTTAACTCAGAGGGTTAAAAAGGTTCTGAAAAGTGCACTTTCCACAAGCTGTATATTTTAATTAGCTATTCTTCAGTCACTGACTGGTAACAGTATGTCCTCCCGTCTGATTAGAGCAGAATTATTTCTAAGACTGCTTGATTTTATTGCTTGATTAAATGACCCTTAAACTCTTTTTTTATTTTTGTTTTACCCTTTTCCGTGTTATTTCCCCAGAAATTTCTATGAAAAAAAATAATGAAACTAAACTAAAGAAAAAAAAGACACCACCACAAGATCCCAGCTGCATTAATTTACATCAAATTAGTCAACAAGTTCAACTTGATTTCTGACCAACCGTAATATTTTCATCATGAAGACAGCAATTATATATGAAGTAGGCAGGCAAGCTAGTACACTCTTGTCCAAAAGGAGCCAAAAGTGACTCTCTTCAACATGTGATTGCATTACTCTTTCACTGCAGTATGTATTGTGCATCATTACATTGCCTCCTCAGAAACGGCAATTATTTGATAATCAAAAGATCAAAGTCCATGAAATACCAGGGTGTTGTTTCTCTTCCTGATTTTATTTTTCATGCAGATTATAAGGTTTTGCTTGTTTATTGCCATCAAAAGGAAATTACTTTAGACACCATACTTCCTGACTCAATTCATGGTGACACCATCATTGCCAGTATAAAGGTCTCCATTGTCTCTGTGGTGAAGGTGGTCATAGAAGATGTGTTATACTGAAGGTTCCTTACTCATTATTAACCATGCATGTGATTGTCCGTACTGCTTCTCTTTCTTTCATCGTAATGGAATCATAGGGTTAGAAGGGACCGCAAGGGTCATCTAGTATAAGTCAGACGTGTCAATCTTAAGCCTGGACCCAGTAAGACTGATAGATTTGAAGTGGTTGTTTTTAGAACACTGTGGGTCAAAGTCTGCCAATCTTACTCATGTTGAGTAATGAGTAACTTCTTTTTTTAAGTGGAGTAGGGTCCAACTCAACATGAGTAAGGGTGGCTGAATCTTTAATTTGATTAATTAGTTTTTCTCTTTATAACATTTAGCAATGTCAGTCTTCTAGTGACTCAGACTTGGGCTCCAAACCTTAGGGGCTAGATCCTCAGTTGGTGTAAATCAGTGTAGTGTTGTTGATTTCCACAGAACATTGCTGATTTTACATGAATTAAGGATCTAGTCCCAGGGTTTTAGCTGACCCTCACCAATCTGGAGTGCACTCTTTTGTTGAGTCCAAGAGAGCTATTACTTCTATTTTAAAGCTGCACTTGAGGCAATTGTTTTCTGTATTTTAGTCACAGACGTTATATAGTTTGTGTGTTTATTTAATTTATAAGGACACAATAAATTGAGCTGCTAAACAAAAATGTGTCCTGTTGTGTGCTGGGGCAGGAAATCTCCCATTGAAAAATGAAATATTCCTACTAAGTTTTAAAATCGAAATGCAATTTTTTTTAAAGTTTATTTTTCTGCCCCTGCTGATAAAAAATTATTATAATACTGTTAAAAATAGGGGCCCATTCCTGGTTCATTGAAGTAAATGGCAAAACTTCCATTGACTTCAGATTGCATAGTCAGGCCTTACACTTGTTGCATTCATGCGCTATGACCTTCTGCTGAATCCATCATAGTGGTTTATTGATAAATGGAAAGTGATGTTCCAAGCTCCAGTTATATTACACTATAAGCGAGATAGTTAAATACAGATGTATAAGATGATGGTAATCTAAAACTACAACACTTGTCAGCATGCATTAACGAAATTGGTCATGTGTTAAGTATGATGTTTAAAAAAGTCTTATTTCAAGAATGTATTCGCTTTATTCCTGATTAGATAAAAACATGACATGAATGATTAAAAAAAACACACACACCCTGTGAACCATGAATACAAGATGGCAAAATGTGAAATTTTGTTAATAAAATAGTATTTGTGGTGTAACAAGGAGCGGGGAGAGTAAAAGCAAGGGCAGAATTTACAAACATTAGGTAAATTTTTTTTTTTTTATTTTATGTACTTACTTGGGTGAATATGCCCCCACTAAAAAATGAACAAAAACAAAGCAAGCTAAACTAATTTCATTAGTAGTAATATTAATCATGTTTGTTTGAGTAGTATGTAGGGGCCAACAAGAACATGATCCTATTGTGCTAGGCACTGTATAAATACAGAGTCCATGCTCCAAAAAGTTTACAAATCTAAACAGATGGCATGGACAAAGGGTAATAGAAAGAGCTGTTACACTCTAGCAGAGTGAACAATGTGATGGTGGCAAATACAGCACTAGTTCCGCAATTTTTGGGGAGAAGGTTAGTTGGGAGAGGATATGCTGAATGGAAATACAAGAGCAGGGATTGGAGATATTGAAGGGAGGGGACAGTAAAGGAAGGAGGAGGCAACGAAGGGCAGGTGTGGAGTGGGGCTGAGGTGAAGAGGCTGAGAAAAGGTGCAGGGGCCAACTGGTTTGATAGCAATTTCTCTACTTAAGTTCAAACAGTATTAACAAGTAGATAATGTCCCACTAAACAAGTAGCTTCCATTCCTCTCAGTGATCACTGTAAACAGCGTTGCTGGGGCAATGATTTCTTGACTGGGGTGCCCCTGTGTCCATAACTGATCCTGGGGGTTGATGACAATTGTCACAAGTTAAAGCAGCCTGCAGGTGGTGGGCGACTCAATGGAGAGTGGCTCAGCCATCTTTGAAGACCTCTATGTATATAGCTCCCATCAGTGTAGTATCTAAGTACTGAATAGCATTAGTGTCACTGTCATTGCTGCTCTTTTCCTTCACAGTGAGTTGCCATTTAAATTCTGATAATTCCATCTCTAGCTAAAAATAGAACAAGACCAGAAATAGCATGACACTAATACAGGTCTGGGTTGAGTTAGCATTATTTCCGGTGCTATTAGAGCTTTAAGATTATAACCGTATACTATTCCTCACACGGCCCACTGCATTTATACTTACATATATTACAAGAGCCTGCTCTGCTGATTGTCACAGCCGAACAGTGTTAGCTAATGAATTATTCCAAGTGAATTAAGAGACTGAAGGGGTCCTCTACCTGTCTAATGCTTACAGCAATATGTGAAAACAATACATTCGTTGAAGTAGACTGTATTTGAAGTGTCCCCATCTCTGAGTGCCACAGTGGGCCTCTCAGTGTGTTCGTTAATTAGGTGACTGGTCAAGTGATCAGTTATTCGTAACCACTGAAGAGGGTGCTTCAGCATGAAGTGCCTGACCCAGATCACTTGAAGCCAATGGGAATCTTTCCCTGGGCTTCACTGGGCTTTAGGTTTAGTGCCAATTGTCTCAGAGACAGAGGCTCCTTTGAAATGTAATGAGCAGAATGAAGACTTTTCTGTGAGGTGAAAATGTTTGGTTTTTGGCTAGCCAGAAAATTCCCAAATTACTAAATTCTGGGGTCTTGTGTGAACTTTACCACCACCATCAGCCCTCCACTGCAGAGTATATCTACATGGGAAAACTTTTTCTGCACTAGTGCAGGTTCCCCCATGCTACCAATCATAAAGCTGCATGGCAGAAAGGGTGCAGGCAATTTTACTACTGTGTTGTTTAACTCTGCAATAGAGCCACATAAATGCTACAGTTGTCATTGGTAGCGCTGCAGGAATTCCACTGCTGCAACGTAAGCAATATCAATCAGACTCTGAAATCACTGCCAGTTAGGTGAGGCAACAGAGATGTGCCACCCAAACAGTTCAATCCTCAACACATTGGAGACCCTGACATAAAACGGTAGCATGCAGCTGTAATTTGCCCCTGTATTTTATGGGAGGATTCTACTATGGTTCCTTCTAGTTGCAGAATATGTTGAGCTCTTTTAACGTGGTTTTATTTTTCACATCAAACACTATGTTAGTTTGTCTAGCACTCAGGAGCAAGCTTACGACAAACCATCGTGCATGGAAAAAAAGGTGAAAATTTTTATTGGATATAGGTTTCAGCTATGAGCTTCCAATGTGGTGTTAAGATACTCACTTCCAAGTTATGCATCCCCTTACAATCATATAACACATGAAAATTTGGTGTGAGAATACTACCAATCTCATGTACTTTGAGAGCTTCATGAAACTCTGAAGCTGATCCTGTGGTGGTTTGGAAAAAAAAACACCAAAAACCACTTACTGGGATGCTGCTTCCCTCAGTTGACTCTGTGAGAGCAGGGTGCATGGTTTCACCCTGTATTACTGAAGGTAGCTAAGCCTTGTGGGTATTTACCACTAGGAAGCGCAAATGGTGTTTGCACCACTTCATGGTAAAGTAGACTATGCTGATATCTTGTGACACTACAAACCCATTGTAACAGGGCAGTCTGCTCTTTTAATACTTCAGGGGCCCAGGGAGCAGCCATCTCTGTTCAGGAGAGGCAGGTGTTGGGAATCATCCAACCCACCTGGACAGCATTCAGTGATAGGGTCTGATGATTCCCAGGTAGGGGATATAAATAAGGACCCCAGGCCCATGAGAGGGTGTCACTGTGCCTCATTGGGTCACAGCAGAGGATGCCAAATTCAGAACAAACTGCTGAGAAATATGGAAGACACACCCCAGACTGGTGGTTATTCTACAATTAGGTATACCAAGCCAGCAACAAAATAAACTTGTGTCTCACCACACTGGTTAACAAGAAGTTAAGAATGCAGTCTCCTTAAGCATTCCAGCACTCATTTCACCACCCAGACACTCCACTTTTTGATGAGTGGTTATTGAAAACCAGTTTCATCAAAAAAAGGGCCCTTCTAACCAAAGAGATCAGCCACACAGCAAGGTCAATATATAACTCAGATCTTACCCAATAATCACACGGTTGCCAATCCTTTAGTATCTAATATCTAAAGGTTTATATGAGAAAAGAGGAGAGAGTTAAAATGGTCAAAAGAATCAAATACATACAATCATCGCAAAGTTCTTGGATCAGGTTTGTAGCTGTGATGTTATAAACTGCTGGCCTGTCAAGTCTCTGGTAACTTCCAAAAAAATTGGAAGGTCCTCAGTCCATTGATTGAAATGCTCCTTTTAATGTAAGTGCATAGTTCAGAGCAGGAAAGAAGCAAAATGGAGATGCTTCTAGGGTTCTTTGTACCTTCTCCCATGTAGAGAGACTGCTCTCAGACTAGTTTGTGGGAAATTATAGGCGCAAGATGGAGTCCAGGTCACAAGAGAAAGTCACATGCCCTTGCATGCTTTGATGACTCATAGGAGCAGCCAGTACCCATATTATGGCTAAAGAATCCACGGGAAAGCTCACTGGACAGGGAGAAGTTTGGCCCGCTGTGTTCTTTAATGGGCCATCAGCTTAAATGGTCCATTCACAATGTGCTGGCTCGACTGGATGTAAACTACCTTGTGGGTGTTGCCCCAGAAGCACACACATTTGAAATACTGGTACATAGTCAATATTCATAACTTTAGATACAAAGATGATACCGTGACACCCTGACACCCCCTTATTCACCACTGTCATATAATTAGGATATGTTTTGTACAAAGTATGCCTTGTGAGGTATCATTCTAAAAGTCTTAATCTGCTAGACAATATCTCATTGGATTGTATGTGTTATCGTATGTGAACTTATGAGGTTTGGCTATATATGTGTTACTGAAACATCTTGTGAAGGTTGAAAACACGCACAAACAGCCTTTTAGGTACAATAGTAAAAAGGCCAAACAATGTTAATGGCTTATTGAGGAGATGCACACAAGCATAAGGATTACCCCAGGAACTGTGTACAATAGAAACCTCTCAGGGATAGCACTACCCAATGGGAACTGTTTGACCCAGGTCACAGCAAAAGTGCTTTCCACCAACTGGGAAGAAGATATAAAAGAGGAATAATGACATCATGATGGTACCTCACTCTCCCTGCAACAACACACCTGGCAGAAAGGGTGCAGGCAATTTTACTACTGTGTTGTTTAACTCTGCAATAAAGCCACATAAATGGAAACACCTGAGGTACAAAGATTGAACTGGGAGAAGTGAGGGTCCCAGGCTAAAGGGATTTTTAGCCTGTGTGTGAAAACTTGGGAAACCCAAGCTGTAAAGCAAAGGCAGCTTGTACCTTAAGAATCTGCCAGGCTGTTTATCACTCAGGGTGAAAATTTGCTAATTCATATCCTACCTATCTAGGATGTTAAAACTGCAAACTGAGTTTATTTGCTAGGTAGTCTCCTTTGATCTGTTTGATATCGCTTATAATCACTTAAAATCTATCATTTCATAATTAATAAACTTATTTTATGTTTTAATCCAAAGCAGTGTGCATTTGACTAAAGGTGTCTGGGGAAAATCTCATCTTGGTTACCACAAGTGTACATGGTCCTCGTCACATTGAGAGAGAGACAGACTAGGTATTTAACCCATATACTGGCCAGATTTGACCAGGACAGAACAATACTGCTCTGGGGTCCTAGGCTGGGAGGCTGGCGGTTAGAGAGCCTGCATGTAACTGCAGCTGGCTATCCCTACCTGTGTGAATTCCGGTGAAAGTGCAAGTGTGTAGGGCTTTGCAGCTTGTCACAGCAGCACAGTGTGAGAGGGAGCCTAGGCTGGTGGGTCAGAGGGCTCAGTGGTACCCCAGTTTCAGGGGGCACCCCAAGGGAACCTGTCAGAGATACATACATACAAACAGGATAATATCTGTTAGAGTGTAACTTTTCCATTGATACCTTACATGACATATTTTGTACAATATTTGTTGCAATTGTCTAACAGTGGCAATATTAATGATATAAATGGTCATAGTTCTACCATACTGCATCACAGAGGGCTAGAAAGATATTCCTGTAACTGCAGCAGCAGCAGCAGTAGCAGATTACAAGAGGGCTAGAAGGCCTTGCAGCCTCCCTGGGCTGGGAAAGGCCCTGACCATTAAGCTGTCAGAGGCCAGAGGGCCCCATGATATAGGCTGGGAACAAGACTGTTATGTGATATTATTGTTCCATGTTTCCTTTCCCCACCCCCACCCCCTGCATTGTACAATAAACAGGGCCCTAAGGTAAAGGCAACAAACTGAACTGGGCTTGGCCAGTTGTTGTTCTCAGTCTGGTGGATGGAGGAGGATAGGGTGTATGTGGCAATAAACTGCTTTTGCAGGTGATTAATATTTTGTTACAAGAGGACTCGGCAATCTCTGATGCCAAGAACATTATTCCTATCTACATGAGAAGAAGATTCAACAAATTGCAATATTAAAAAAGAAAGTAGTGATTTTTGTAACTTGGTCTGTGACTTGCTGCTCTTTATTGTGATGCAACTATATGTGGCTTTTCAGTAATTGCATATGCAAATGTCCAGTTACACATACAACTTCTCATTTGGATAAGCCATGATTGTGATTTTGCATGCAGTCAAGAGAACTGTGTGGAAGGGCATGTTCGTTTTTACATGAACACTTAGAGAAATGACTGTTAATATAATTAAAGACTTCAGCATCATTTCTGAGTTAACATTTGTTTTATCTAAGCTATATTCTTTCTAAGTCACGAGAAGAGGTGCTTTTAAAAAGTAATAATTATGAACTTACATTCATTGTTAAATTAAACTTCATATACTTGATATAACACAAGTATGTCAAATATCCTAAAGAATATTAGTTCCATAAATGTAGAAACTGTCATGATAGATGAGAATAATAATACATCTAGTCTGGTATTCTGCCTCTCACAGTGATCTATACCAGATGCTTTAGGGGAAAACAACAAAACAAAAGCCATAGACTTGATGAGTGCACTTGAATAACTGGTCAATAGCCAGGGTAAATTTCTTCCTAATTTGAGTTTATATCCTGAAGCGTGAAGATTAATAGAGCCTATTTCTGTTATCCTAACTAATGTAATAGTAAAAAGTATTTATTTTCATGTTTGTGTCTAGCTCTATTTTATATCTTACTCTGTGTTTGCCTCAATAATATCCTACTAGAACTCTTTATTGAGTTTAATCTGAATGAGGAATAAAAGGTCACAGCACACAGTAGTTCTCTACTACATCTAATAAGTTGTGATGATCGTTAACAATTCTTCAGCATAGAGAATCATCTGACCAGGTTGGCCTTTTCCCAGGTATGGACAGCTGTGAGATTAGATCCATTTATTTCAGATGTGGATCTTGTCATGCATGTCTTTGCTACTTTAAGATTAGAAATAGGGGACTACTGCTTGACTCTATGGAGAAACTGCAACTGGTGCAGAAATTGACAGCCTGCTTTTTAACTGGTGTTCCTTTTGTGGAGCATATTAAACCTGTACTTGCTGTCTATTGATTTCCAGATTGGTTTTAAGATATTAGTTTTGACTTACTGAGCCTTAAATGGCCTGAGGCCTATATAAGAAACCGCTTCTGTCCCTGTGACAAACTGCCAGAGGTGCAGCTAACTGAGGAGTTTGAGCTGATGCCTCAGTGGAATAAGAGTGGGTGGCTGGCAGGGCGTTCTCCACTAGAACCTTTGGAACTTGCTTCCTTGCCAAGTCTGTGTAAAAAAACCCCACACAAAACACACACCCCTCCCTCACACACACAAACCTGAGTTTTTTCAGCCTTCCATGTGCCCTGCAAGGCTCATATTTTCTCCCATGCTCGTGAGGGGATGAGAGTTGGGTAAGGCTGAGTAGTGGTGGTGTGGGACTTGGGTGGATTTGATTGATTTCTGTTTAATTTATCCTGTCCTTGGCTCTTTGATCTGATCTGGGGGGATTGACAGGTTTGTTTATCTTGTCAAAGATTGTCTATGCCTCCCAGAGCATTGGACAGTGGCTCTGTCAAATCCAATTAAATTACATAAACAAATGTGTATACAAATTATAATTGAAATGGTTCACCCTCCTTTTATTAGGATAACTTCATGGTGCTAAGAGGGTTTTAGATTTCTTGCATGAGTATAATGTTATACATCTCATTTGTGTAATGTATTAATTTACAGGGTGTGTGTTGGACCATGAAAATAAATTGCAGGAAAAAATGTAAAGACTTTGGAGAGAGAGAGAGAGAGAGAGAGAGAGAGAGAGAGAGTGTGTGTGTGTGTGTGTGTGTGTGTGTGTGTGTGTGTGTGTGTGTAAGTAAATAGAGAAGGAAAGCATGAATAGTAGCAGGTTCAGTTTGCATGATTACAAGGAAGTGCATAGCAGTCAAAATGTGGAAACATAGGATTTGGTATACAGAATCAGATAATTAAACTACTTAGCACTTGCCTGAAGCAGGATGCTGGACTAACACCCTGTACTTCAGAGGAAGGATTAAACAAAACAAAACAAAACCCCAGACCCACAATGCACCTAGCCAAATCTGCTAAGATACATGTTTGAACAAAATTCCTTCCTGATCTCTGCGGGTGATCAATTCATACCTTGAAGCATGAAATTTGATAGCTCTTATTATCTTAAACTTGCTTAGGTACAAATGGTCTTTAATGCTCATAAAATCATCCAATCCTTTAAAAAATTCAGAAATCATATCTATTTAATGACTTCCTTATAGTGAATGTAATTTTACTTCTATACTGTAAAAAGCAATATTCTCTTAATTTGTACTAAATTTACTAAGCTTTTAATTTCAAAGGTGGCCCCTTGTGTTTGCATAAGGAAACTGTATAAGAGAGTTACCAATCAGTTTTTATTATAAACTTCATAATTTTGAATACTTAAATTTAGGAACAAAGTGGGTGAGGTAATGTATTTTATTAGACCAACAAAAGGATAATATCTTTTATTGGTAATATTTTGTTGGTCTAATAAAAAGACATTACCTCATCCACCTTGTCTCTCTAATATTCTGGGGCTGACATCTACAAAACTAAACTTGGGAACATCTAGTTTCTCATTTCCCAACTAAACAACTATAGTGTATTTAATCTCTTATTCTAGGGAAGTCTTGCTATACTTCAAGTCATCTTTGTTTCCCGTCTTTGTTCCTTTCCAATATCTGCTTTTATTTTAAGGTGAGGCAACCAAAATAAAAAACTATTTTAACTGAGCTCATACCATTGTGATTTGATTGCTTCCTTCCCCAAAAGTTATAAGTCTTAGAGGGATGAAACTGCTTCTTCTGCAGAGGAAAAACTAGCTCTGGCAAGCCTTATTCGTATCCATAACGTTGCTTACCATAGTTCCACATACTGTCTTTTGTTGAATCAGTTGGAATTTGTCTGTGTTCTGAGTGAGTACATGATAACAGATTGTTCCTGGGACTGAACTAATGAAAAAGCAAAAGGAATAGTGCTCAATATGCACTATTCCTTACTGAAGTAAGTAGATCACCCTGAGTGTACAGACAGAGGACTCTAATTTGGGAATCAGATTCAAGTTCAAAAAGAAAGGGGAATGAATTTTATCCTAGAAACTAGGAGCTCTGCCTGAAAAAGCAAGAACTTCCAAGGGTCCTGTTTTGTTCTAGGCTCTCTATCTGGAGATTCTGAATCCTGAGTGGAGGAATTCTATGGCAGGGGATGGAACTAGGCTGAATTAGTGTGCAGTGACTTAACAGTATCCTGACGAGTGGCAGCAGCTCAGAGCTGAACTTCATAGGTCCCAAAAGACCACCTGTGGCAGAGTTAATGTTCTGTAGTGTGAACCTCTCTGGACTAAAGCAGTCTGAGGAGAGCAAATCCCTCACACCCTCAGATGATCAATGAGTCTAATTTGACCTGTGAGTAGGCATTCAGGTGGATGGTATTTGGTAACTACATTCTGGACCTCAATAAGCCAGAGAATAAATACTTAGAACTGCGCTGTGGCCATGCTCCTGATAAACACAAAGGACAAACCCGAGTCAGAGTGAGTATATATCTATATCTATCTATCTCTAGATAGATATCAAGAGAGAGAGTTATTGTTTCTCCTCTCTGCCCCCCCCACTCCCCCTCTCCCCCTTTTTTTTGGTTCCATGTTCCCTGGGAATCCTGAGTGCTTGTGTTTAGGGAAGAACCACCTGGCGAGATGAGCAGAAAGGTTATATTTAAAATTTCTCAGAGCTAAGGCTGGAATACAGCTCTGGGTGGGGGCTCAAGCCATCATTCTATTTATGTTAGAAAAGGATCTCACACAGATTGCACTGAGCCATTATTGCTGCCATTGGCATCTGACAGAAGGGTTATGCTCTTTATTTGTCTCTTTTAACACACCCATGTATCCCGTTTGCGTCTATAACTGCTGCTGTGTTACTGGGCTTGATGAAGTAATTGCTGTGGGAAGTTCTATGGCCAGTGTTATGTAGAGATTAGATTATTATAATTGTCTTTAAAAAAGAAAAAAAAAAACCTAGGAATTTGTGCTGGCCAGACATCTGCATTGAGCTATATATGGTTACTCTTCTATTTCTTCCTCATGCAAATGCAGAGCACATCAGCATACGATAGACAATGGTGCACCAGTGTACAGGAGTCAAAAGCCCTGCAACAAATCGGGAGAATTTACCCATTTTAGGCACTGTTTAGGGCTACTGCCCCCTTACAAGTGCAGAGCTGGGGCCAGGAAGTGAGTTGGTGTAGCAAATGACACTACAGGAATTCTGGGCTGCTCAGAAGTCTACCTAGGAGAACTATGAAAGCAGGCAGAACACAATGAAAATATACTTCACTCAAAGTTATAGATAAATGCATAGAGTGGTCACACAAAATGTTTGTTCGTTTGTGCGAGATGTTACCACCGCTAGGTATATTCCCCATTGCATTTGTAAGAATTATATCTCAAACTAGTAAACTTTAATATTTGTAGAAACATTTTAAATGTGAGGTGTGAGAGAGAGAATAAGAGGTCAAATTCTGCTCTCAGTGTATGTATGTGGCTCCAAATAGCATATAGTCCTAAGAGCCTGCTTGAAGCCCCACTGAAGTCTATGGGAATCTCTCCACTGACTTTAATGGGCTTTGGATCAGGCCCTAAATTAGATGCCATTGTTCTTTTTCTTTAGAACTCTTAAATGTCACTGGGAGACAATTACAGTGGTCTTCAGGTTTGTGACTTACCTTCTATTAGGGTTTAGTAATGGATATTGCTTTGTTCTTAAGCAGTTTTTTACTGAAGAGTTTTTGGATCCTGAAACAATACTGAAAGTTAGACTTTTGTTTTTAAAGCTTCCTATTGTATCAGATTTATGAGTCTGGCATTTCAGCAAGATGTTATTTTACACATGCTCCGCTTCACTGCTTTGGAGGGCTACGTGACTAATGTGCATTTGCATCCCAACCTGTTTTTCAGGAAGGCATATAATTAGAAGTAGAATTTAATGAGGATAATCAAATTCTTAAAATCAATGTTTATGTAATTTATCTGTCAAAATTATCCTTAGCTGTACTACCACCCACTATTTGGGGGAGAAAGTAAAATAATGGGGTGAATAAATTATCCTATTTATGCTGTGCCTTTGTATTAGATATAATACATGACAGTTTAAGTCAAAGAGCGAGGCTCTCCACCTGAGAGTTGTTATATATCTATTGAACATAGGGGGGGACATAAAACATACTCTTCCATGGCTGACATGCTTCCCCTCCAGAGAGGGAGCTCGTCTCAAGCATCTGAGGTTCATAGCAGTTTGAATCCCAGATAAGCCCCTGCTTACGTGATGGCTGCAATCTTGGTTGTCACCAGACACTAAACCAAGAACTTCCAAAGCTAAAAGTATGAGTTTCTACAGTTTGAGCTAAAGATCTAAAAAAAGGAGTACTAGTGGCACCTTAGAGACTAACCAATTAGTACTCCTTTTCTTTTTGCGAATACAGACTAACACGGCTGCTACTCTGAAACCTAAAGATCTAGCCTCTATAACTAAGCTGCAACAGACTCACTGTGGAACAGGCATAGTGGGGGACATGTAAATCATACACTAACACGTGGGTTGCACTTGCATTTTTGAAAAATACGCTCCCTGTTGTGTTTTGAAGAGTCACAAAGCATCACATGGATTTCATTAACAAAATGGTTAACTTTGATTTAACACAGAAAAAAAAAGCCCAAGAATTAGCGAGCAATATAGCAGAGTAACCAGTATAGAAGACAGCATACTACATTAGCATTTCTCAGGGTGGTCACTACACAGCTCTGGAGTCAGAATAATTAAACGTAGGTGCAGACTAGAACATTAGTTTCAACAAGATCCAAGATTTCTAGCAGCTCACTTGGCCTCTAGCATCTCAGCTGCTTCTTATCAGGGCTGGCCCTTGACAAATAGCACCCCAGGTGTGTCTTCAGCGCCCCCCAATTGTTAAATTTTTGAATACCTTATTTATTGCATTTGTAGTCCATTTTATGACTTTGGTGCATGATTTATCCCTGTCATACAAGATGATACATTTGCATGCTAGGCTCTGTAAATCTGGCGCCCCCCACCAAGCCTAGCACCCCAGGTAGTTGCCTAGGCTGCCTGCCCCTAAATCCAGCCCCGGGTCTTATCCAATGCCCATTGAAGTTAGTCTGTTAACTTTAATGGGCATTGGATCAGTATAATTGATCTTATTTTACTTTATGTATGGTTACATTTCAGAAACTGTTAAAGATTGGGACTTACCCTTAATGGACCATGTCCTTTAAAAAAATAAATAAATAAACCACACATTTATAAAAAACAAAGAATCATAGAAGGGCTTCCCCTATTAAATGATTCCATTGGAATTTAAGTTAACATAAACATTCACCTTTACTGCTGATAAACATGCCATTTTGTGCTAATATCCAAAAACATCGCTGAACAGAAAGTTTCTAGAAACAAAAGTGAAACCGAGTAAGCTGTTTCCATTGTCTAAACCAGTGGTGCTCAAGCTTTTGTACTGGTGACCCCTTTCAAATAGCAAGCCTCTAAGTGTGACCCCCCCCCCCTTATCAATTAAAAACACTTTTATATATTTAACACCATTATGCGTGCTGGATGCAAAGCAGGGTTTGGGGTGGAGGCTGACAGCTTGGAACACCCCCTGAAATAGCCTCTCAACCCCCTGAGGGGTCCCTACCCCCACTTTGAGAACCCCTGGTCTAAACAGATAAATAAATAATGTCACCATTCATATTCCAAGGTGTTATAGTATAGATAAAGACTGTTAATTTAAAAAATATTTTAAATCTGACAATGTCCCTTTATCATTCTAGTTAGTAGCTTACATTATTGGTTCAGCACATATCTAAAACTTCTGGTTAGTTTCTCTACAATCTGAGCCAATTACTTGGTCTTGGATGGATGGTATGTTTTAAACCAATTATACCAAAAAACCTCCAATAAATGTGCCCCTTGTCTTTACAGAGGAAAAAAAAAAGTAATGCAACCCCCCCAAATATTTAAATCATACAGTTTTATAGAACCATATCATTCTCTTCCCAAGCTTTTCTCCACAAGGAGGACAGGAAACTTCATGAAGTTCTCCTTGCAGACATTTCTATGTAATATTCTGTTGGGGTAGAGGAGGAAGAGGAATCTGCTGCTTGGAGCCATAACAGAAGCTGTCTGTAGGTTCAGGAGTCTCAAAAGGAGGGTTTTAGATTGCAGAAATGTGTTCAAGTTAATGCCAAACTTCTGAGAGAATGTTTGTAAACTGGTGGGCTGTGTCACCAGCTCAGGAAGGGAAGCAAACACTAATCCCAAATTGTATTTTGCCTCAGAACAGAATTTAGTGTTTTAATACAGAAGACAAAAGTAATACAAATTAAAGCAACTCCAATGACCAGTGCTAGCTGAATTCCCAGAAGGAATCTCCCTGCCTCTACCAGACAGGGGAAGATAGGACACCTTTCCCCTGTGCCCTATGGCCTCAGCTTTCTCCTTTTGTTATATCCCACCCAGCCATGATAGGTAGGCTGCTGTTTCTTGTTGACAGAGTGTTGTGGGGCAAGTTGCCTCCTCCTCCACGGGTGCCTCTCCTCCCTCAGTCCATGGGGAGGCCTCCAAATCCCTTTAGGTTTATCTATATAGGAAAGTTATTCCAGAGTAAGATAAAGTTTGAATTGAAAGTGTAATAGCTATTCTGGAATAGTTAACCATGTTGACACTATTATTCCAGAGCAGAGGTATCTTTTTCTGGTTTAGCTTACTCCAGTTCCAAAATGGATTTAGGTAAATCAGAAAAAGGCCCTTTATTCCAGAATAAGTTTGTCCACAGGGGAAGCTGTTCTGGTCAATTTCCCTATGTAGACAAGCCACAAGAGAAGAATTGTGGCAGAGGCAGTGCTTCCACTCTCAGTCCTTCCAGACAGGTAGCAGCCCTTTGCCTTGCATCATTACCCATTATTTTCTCTGAAGAAAATAAAACTGAGGCTTGAATAGACATGGTCATTTACTCTTGTTGATTTAACACCTTCCATTTTTAATATCCTTTGAGGCCCTAGAGAATAGATTTCTCTCCCTAGTGGTTTTGTCCCTTTTCCATTTGGCAAATATTTGTTTTGTTCCTTGCATTTTTGACTGGTGCTGAAACTAATAAGGCTTTTTACTTTGTGGTATGCACACCATAATAATCATGCATGAAGATAGCAGTCTGGAAATATTTAATTAGTAGATACTGTGTATCATAAAACACTAATAATTTTAAGGTATATTCTACAGAGCTCAATGATGGATAATGGAATAACAAGTCTTTTGCTTTAAAGAACTGATTGAATCCAGCCCAACTCTGAATGTAGTCAGTGGAGTTCTTCTGACTAGTAAAAGCCCTATGTGAAATGAGCTTGAATTCTGTACAGATGCCCCCACCATGGCTCATAGTGTCCTAGTAGAGAGTCCAAGGATCAAATGGGCATGGAGAATGCTCTACCTTTTCTCACCCTGAAGAGGCATGATGATGGTAGCACTGTTGTTGCCCATGCTATACTGTTTTTGTGGATAAATATAGAAATCTAATTAGATTGACAAAAGTCTTCCATCATTAATATCTAGGTTGGTCAGTCTGGAACTATTCACAAGGATTACCATATATTTAAAAAAAATCTTATCTAATTCTGGGTCTGAAGTGCTTAAGTAGAATCAGGATTAGAGGGATAAAATATTAACACAATCCACATTCAGATTAAATGTAAACCAGAACATTAAAAAGCTACAAAATGATTTCAAGTGCTCAGTCGCAGACAATTTATTAAATATGTGTTAATGGAAGACATGCTCTTGCCGCAGAATATGATATGCCTCATGCTCCTCATTAGTTAAATGTCTAACCAGTTATACACATACCAAGAAATCTCTGCTGTACTATTTTAATAAAGTTCTATTTTTACAATACAAACGAGGGCCCTACTCCTAAGAGAGACGTACACGTCTTTAATTTTAGTGATGGGAGGTCTAAGATCCCAGTGGTAAAAGCACGCTGCATGCAGAACTCTCATTGACTCTAATGGCAGTGCCCCATGCCCAGTGTTTGCACAACTGGGCCATCAGATACTAATGTTTAGAATTTTAACACAGTTTCACAACTGCATTCCTTATCACTCTGATAGTCATGCCACACATTCTAATGAAAACCAACTCCTTCAGAAGGTTATAGAACCCAGAGCTCTTGATCAAAAGCAATCTAAGGATATGATTCTACAGCTCTTACTCATGCAAGCATTCCCACGGACAGTCAGGAGGATAACTCAAGGAGGAAGACTTTGCAGTATCAGCCCATTTCTCTCTCTGCTATAAATGGGCAACGAGGCAAAGGAGTTTATTCAGTCAATATACTTATTGTTCAGCAGAGGTCAGTAGAGAAGCATGGCAGAGAAAAACTGAATTTTCTTTTAAGAACTCATAGTTCCGTACATCAGTGTTGCAATTGGAAAAAGTCTGGAAAATTGTGATTTCCAGAAGTGGAATTTAAATAACCTTCTTTTTAACAAAACTTTAAAGGAAAAATGCAGTGGAATATAAAATAGTTTCTAATAGTTTGATCTGATAAAATGTGGTTCTCTCACCAGTAATCATTTACTACTATAGATATAACGATACATTTATTTGTATTTAAGACCACTCATTCTTAAGCTGTAGGTGCTGTAAAAAAAATTACAACAAAGCCCACAACAATTAAATTATAAATACAATATTTGTTAATAATCTTAATATGCCCATGAATAGAAAATGATTAAGCAGGAAGCCATGTTGTCAGCCTGACGACATCTACCTATTAAGGAAGATCAGCTCTATAGCAAGAGGGTTGGAGAGTAGCATATTTCTCTTTTCAGTTTTATACGTTTTCTGTTTTTTGTTTTATGTGGCTACTCAAATGTACAAAGTAGGGGGAAGAGACATAGAAATCTCTTGCTGTCATCAGTAGCTCAGGCTGCACCTCTGATCATCCTGTCTTAATATATGTCATCAAACTATTTCCTTTTGGAAATATAATGGCCCTAATCCAAGGCTCACTGGAGTCAATGGGACTCCATTGTCTTTAATAGACCTTAGATCAGGACGGTAGTGTATAGGAGCCCAAAGGATGAACATTCATGTCAGTGCAGATTTTGAAACAGTTTAACATACATTTAAAAGTACTACTTTTTAATGTTCTTACCTAACCTAATTAAATTATTTTGTCTATAATTATCTAAGGCCATAGAGAAGAATCACTTTCAGTTTTCCTTGACTCTGTAGCGAGGTCAAGACTCATCAGTGTGGCATCTCCTGCTGGTCATCTGGGAATTAGCTCTTTTCGAGCATATGGAGCACCCTCTGCAGACTAGTGTCTTGCCTGCTGCTGGCCCCGTGTCCCTCCCAGGCCTTGGTGCCCTTTACCCTTGGGTTTCTGCCCCCAGCAGTACTCCATAATCTGGGTCTCCCCTCCCAGGGGAACCCCCAACCCTCAAAACCCACCTTGCCACAGTGGCTACTGCCAATCATCATCTAGCCCCCTCTTACTGGGGCAAACTGCAGTCTGTAAAAGGCCACTCATCATTGGCAAGGGGGTCAGACCAGCTGCCTCTTTCTATTCCCAGGCTGTATCTCTGCAGCCCTAGTTCCTCTGGAGGCCTTCACCAAGGCCTGCAGCCTAGGGTTTTACCAAGCTGGAGCTCCCCAGCCCTATTCCTCAGCTCTAGTTCAGGTACCTTGCTCCCAGGCAGCTAGCCCTTCCTACTCAAGGGCTAGAATGAAACTCCTCTAGCTCCTGACCCCTAGCCCTCTTATCAGGGCCAGCTGAGCCCTAATTGAGCTGGCCACACCTGTGGTCAGCTACTCAGGTGCTTTCACTCCTTTTCCCAGCCACAGCCCTCTCCAGGGCTGCTTTTACTATTGGCTCCCTAGGGCTGTTTTAACCCCTTCAGGGCTGGAGCAGGGTGACTATCCCACTATGCTTTCCGTATTATTTACTTTTCTTTAAGGATAGAATTATGGAAGTACTAAATCAAGTAAATTAGATATCATGCAAAACTGGGTTATTGACCAACATATATAGATTTTTTTAGGTTTTAATGTAAAATCAATAGAAACATTTAACACATTCTGGCACTTTCTGAATCTGATTTGAAATGTAGCTTCTCAGAACATAGACTGTGTTGTAAACCATAATGTATTGCAAAAGGTTGGTCTCTGAACAGGAAATGTATTTCCAGTGCTTGCACAGTTTAGCAGTCCTCCTTACCTTTGTGCTGTTACTGCGGTTTTAATTGAATGGATTTAAGGACTCTCTCTCGTTTCTGAAACAATAATTCAATGACACATTAATTTAGCACAATCATCTGTCTTGAGGAGGCTCAGAACTCAACTTCAGGTTAAAAAGACTGTTTTAATTTAGAGTGAAACAAAGAAACTGTGCAGCCCATAACAATCCAAAAATCTGCCCCATACCTGTTTCATCCCATTCCCTCAGATGTGCTAGGGCCCGATCCAACTCCCATTAAAATTAATGAGTGTTTTTCTGCTGACTTCATTGGAAGGTGGAATGGGTCTTAGATATGGACACTTTGAATTCTGACACATATTAAGGGCCTGATTCAAAGTCCATTGAAGTCAGTTAAAAGAGTCGCAATAATTAATTCAGTTGGCTTTCGATCACACACCAAATGAACAGGTATAGATTATATATAGGCAGGGGGAAGTGCTATAAAGCTGCTTCTAGTAAGGCTGTGTCTTCACTGTGAAAAAAGATGTGTTCTTAACTCGAGTTAGCTGTCTTTTTCCAGTATAGTTTATACCAGGTCCTTGCCCCAGCCCACCCTTTCCCTCTACCCCCCAAAAATGCCACACCTATATCAGCATGACTGCATCTACACTGGGACTTTCTTTGGTTAGGAATATGATTTTTATTGCACACTCCTAACTAACACAGCTATGCTGGCAAAACTTTTAAGTGTAGACTAGGGTTTAGTGCCAATGAGTAATCTCTTTCTCTCCTTCCTTAATTAACATTTCAAAAACTACAACTTTTCCCTTCCCAAAAAAATAAAAGACTAAGCATGCCCAAGAATTCCTGTATGTTATGCCTTTGCAGTCAGCACTTTGACAAATTCCACATCCATATTCTGCGATGGGCCAGAGGGTCCTCTCACATAAACATTATACCCACATAAGTCCATTGAATTCAGAGGAGTTATTCCTGATTTACACCAGAATCAGTCCCACTGTCTCCAGCAGTGCACCAATACTAAGCATGGGCAGTTTTGATTTGCTGTGTGCAGTTGCATTGATGCAACAAATAAATAAAACGGCTTATCTAGAAAAGTAATTGCTAATAAATGCCCCAATCAAGAGATAAATAAGGCCCTTTTATCCTTTATCATCAAAATACCTAGTCTTGAAGGATTAAAATGTTTGTCTAGTTGAAAGAATTAAAGAACTAGCAACCTTTCTGGTGATACTAAACTGCAGTTACTAAATATTGCTCCAAAAGTTTTTAACTTTAAAGATGGTGTATGGCAGATCCTAAGCTAAAAGAAGTGCTTGGAGCATGATCTGCATACTGGAGTGTTGCAAATAGAGTGCGAAAGAAAAAATACATAGTGAGGTTAGTGTTGAGGATCTGTTCTGCAAGCATTCCAAGATCAATGGGATTGTGTGTACAGAATGGATTGGAACGTTGGGACAGCGATAATATGAGCTCGGCTTGATCTACACTAAATGTTCTATAGCCACAACAGTCAAGGGTGTGAAAAAATCACACCCAATCAACATAGCTATACCAACAGTAGGCATATTTAGATTTAGACATATACAGTGGGATGATGTGGTAGCAGCAGCAGTTCTTCCAGCTGATTCAGCGGCAGCAGCGGAAGTGGAATGAAGACCAGGAAGAAGAGAAGGGCACTGAACAACTCTTACTACAGGAACCATTTCTGGAGCAGCTTCACATCATGCTGGGCCATTTCTGGGCTTGGAAAATCAGCATGGATCGGTGGGAAAGGATTGTTCTGGGATGAGTAGCAGTAACAAGAAAATTTCAGGATGGCATAAGCAATCTTTTTTGCTATATGTGTTGAACTAACCTCCGAGCTACAGTGGTAGCATACTAATATGTGGTATCTCATACCTGTGGAGAAGTGGGTCACCATTGCCAACTGGAAGCTGAGGGCAGGGGGGTTGGGAACTATGTTCCCTGTTCGGGTTTGCGTTTTTGCTTATAAAGTGTCAGAGGGGATAATGGGGGGACTTCTGGGAATGACCTGCATAGTAATCCCCTCTACATCCCCATTAGGTTCTCCTGACTTTTGATGACATTACACCAAATTAAGTGATTAGGAGGCAGAGAACAACCTTTTTTCAAAAAGGCCAAGGGTAGACCAATGAGATATGTTGTGAAGTTATTCACCAAGATGGTACCCCCAGAAGTGCTGCAGGAGTGGAAGGGAGTTGCGAGCTATATGGATGGGGGGGAGGGGCAGGGAAGACATGCAGCTATCCTCCATAATGTCTGAATCAAACTAGAGAAATTTCTTAGTGTTAGATTCTGCTTTATCACCCCTGCAGACATGGTGAAAGTGCAGAGAAAAACAGAGTTCTGCAACGATTGTCTGAAGCATTGTGTTCCCAGAGTTTCTCTTTGTGAGGCTGTGAGAAGCCATTAAGAGCTTTGCTGTCCCTAAAATAAAGCTCTTTTCCTGTAAGTAAGTGTGTTACAAGGCATTTATACCTCTGAAGGGAGCTGTAATATTTGTACCTTTAGGGGCATGCAATGTCCATGTCTACCTCATGTAAACGGAGAATATTGACGAAACTTCTTTTCCTGTAACCACTCTCTCCATAAACTGTTGAATTTTGCAAAAATGAATGTTTTCATTATTCAAATTTGCTGAGGGAGGGTGGCGTGCAGGTTCTAGTTGCCCCATGATGCCAGCTGCCATTTTGAGTTGTTGAACCAGGTTTGAGGCAGGAGAGATTAACCAGGCAGGACAAGTGTGGGGTAAGGAGGCAGGAAAATAAATAGATAGGCATGTATCCTCCATGGTGTGGTCTTAAAAGTGGTCAATAGTTGGGGCCTTAGCATGAGATGGAGACCGATTGCCCAGCTGGAGCAGCTGCTATTTTGAAAATGTGTACAGAGGGTCCATTAAGTTTGCTTTGCATCACTATACTGGTGCGCAGCAGACTTAAATTGATCTTAATTGGCCATTGGAAAATGCCCATTGTCTAGGGCTACTATAGGAGTGTGGTCAGGAAAAAGGTGGTATGGCCAGGGTGCCTCCACACTCTGCTCATCCATGCCTGTCAGAATAGCTAGGGTGGTCTGGTGACACATGGAATAAACAGAGCTGCCTTTAGACTGCTCAGTGTTGTGCAGGGCACCACATAGGCACCGATTGGCCCCAGGATCATGAAGATGCCACCCAGGCCTAATGCCATTTTACCCTCCAAACTACTATTAGCACTAATTGCAGCTCCGCCAGTTCAGAGGCTCTGGGCCTTAATTTGGAAATCATTGAGAGACAATAAATGTGGAACCCCACAGTCCCATTCGTAGTGGTTTTTCAGAGTATAACACATTTTAAGTGACCGGAGAGGTCATTCCTAACAACAGCAATGATGCAGCCTCTCCTTTCCGAGGCTGAGCGTACTGACTTGAGTTGTGCCCAGATGAAAACAACTGGAACAACCCCAAGTTTTGGAAAGCTCAAAGCAGGATCTAAACTTTGTGTTTGAGCGTATTTCTAATCCGGATACCTTGGGCAGTAAAAACCCGTGCTGAGACATGAACACATTCCACACACATCCTCATTTTCCCACAGGTTCTGAGGGAACATTGTGGATCTAAAGCCCAGAATCACTAATTTCTTGATCTTAAGCAAATTCATTACATTGCTTTAAGACAGTGGTTACCAAACATTTTCCCTTGCAAGGCCCCATTTTCACATGTATTGCTTCCCATGACCCCAGACAGCATGGATAATGTCATTTAAAAATGACATTTTCCATGCAGCATGACCTTGCATGCAGTGAAGGTTTTGTTTTTTTTACAAAATGGCGTCCTCTGCGCAGCGTGACCTCACACCAATGGTGCATGTGAGGTCAAGCTGCATGGAGAGTGCCATTTTGTAGAGCCAAAACAGCATTCTCTATGTTGTGTGACCTTGCACATATGGTGTGTGGCAGGTCACATTGTGCGGGGGGTGCCATTTTGCAAAATGGCGTCCTCTGCACACTTGAGATTGCTACAACCCCATCTGCTGATGGAGAGACCCCATTTAGGGTCACGATCCGCAGTTTGGGAACTGCTGCTTTAGGGGCACTATACTATTAGTCTTACACTGCTTAAAACAGTCCTTCTTGTTCTCTTACTCTGTAAATAAAAGGGAACTGTATCTTTTTCTATAAAGCTGTCTTGCCTGGAGGTTTGTGAGAGCATTTTTCTGTAAGAATTTTCACTCGTCAACATAACATTGTGTCATTTGGACTTTCTTCCTCTTATTTCCTCATTCAGCAAAACTGTGGTGAAAAGATGCCAGGGTGACAGGGGACCTTCACTGCATACTTTAGGTCACACCAGAAATCACTCTGGATTTCACTTCTGGTCTGTGACAAGCTCAGTGTTCATGTGCTGTTGTTCTCTTAAGAAATGCTCCTGAGTGATGGTATTAGGGAGTAGGAGTGTAATGGGCTTAATTCTCCCCTGCCTTGTGCCTCATGTAGTTATTTACACATCTGCAAAGTGGGTTTAAAACATGTCAGTGAATTGAGAATTCTGATTTATTCATGTTTTACACCAACACTGGGTTCACTTTTCATGGATGACTATGCAAGCTGCAAGCCAGTGGAGAATGAATCCCAATGCACAACAGAAATTGAAGGAGCCCAGAAAGTCTACTTAGGTACATCCTTGTTTGTAAAACGGCTAAATCCCCTTTTAGTACCACCATTTCATACACAGCATGAATGAAAAACCGCTGCACTCTAGCTTGGTTTCTTTTACTTCTTGAAGTTCTTGCATAAGAATTTTTTGAAAAGGCAGGGCCAAGTCCTCTCAGGAGTGTTGGGGGCCTGAATACTTTCATGTTTGTTCGGTGCCTTGGGATCCATGGATGGGAGATGTTATTGAATTGTGAAGTATAGAATATCAGGGTTGGAAGGGACCTCAGGAGGTCATCTAGTCCAACCCCCTGCTCAAAGCAGGACCGATCCCCAACTAAATCACCCCAGCCAGGGCTTTGTCAAGCCTGACCTTAAAAACCTCTAAGGAAGGAGATTCCACCACCTCCCTAGGTAACGCATTCCAGTGTTTCACCACCCTCCTAGTGAAAAAGTTTTTCCTAATATCCAACCTAAATCTCCCCCACTGCAACTTGAGACCATTACTCCTTGTTCTGTCATCTGCTACCACTGAGAACAGTCTAGAGCCATCCTCTTTGGAACCCCCTTTCAGGTAGTTGAAAGCAGCTATCAAATCCCCCCTCATTCTTCTCTTCCCTAGACTAAACAATCCCAGTTCCCTCAGCCTCTCCTCATAAGTCATGTGTTCCAGTCCCCTAATCATTTTTGTTGCCCTCCGCTGGACTCTTTCCAATTTTTCCACGTCCTTCTTATAGTGTGGGGCCCAAAACTGGACACAGTACTCCAGATGAGGCCTCACCAGTGTCGAATAGAAGGGAACGATCACGTCCCTCGATCTGCTGGCAATGCCCCTACTTATACATCCCAAAATGCCATTGGCCTTCTTGGCATCAAGGGCACACTGTTGACTCATATCCAGCTTCTTGTCCATTGTAACCCCTAGGTCCTTTTCTGCAGAACTGCTGCTGAGCCATTCGGTCCCTAGTCTGTAGCGGTGCATGGGATTCTTCCGTCCTAAGTGCAGGACTCTGCACTTGTCCTTGTTGAACCTCATCAGATTTCTTTTGGCCCAATCCTCCAATTTGTCTAGGGCCCTCTGTATCCTATCCCTACCCTCCAGCGCATCTACCTTTCCTCCCAGTTTAGTGTCATCTGAAAACGTGCTGAGGGTGCAATCCACATGATCCTCCAGACCATTAATGAAGATATTGAACAAAACCGGCCCGAGGACCGACCCTTGGGGCACTCCACTAGATACCGGCTGCCAACTAGACATGGAGCCATTGATCACTACCCGTTGAGCCCGACAATCTAGCCAACTTTCTATCCACCTTATAGTCCATTCATCCAGCCCATACTTCTTTAACTTGCTGACAAGAATACTGTGGGAGACCGTGTCAAAAGCTTTGCTAAAGTCAAGGAACAACATGTCCACTGCTTTCCCTTTATCCACAGAACCAGTTATCTCCTCATAGAAGGCAATTAGATTAGTCAGGCATGACTTGCCCTTGGTGAATCCATGCTGACTGTTCCTGATCACTTTCCTCTCCTCTAAGTGCTTCAGAATTGATTCCTGGAGAACCTGCTCCATGATTTTTCCAGGGACTGAGGTGAGGCTGACTGGCCTGTAGTTCCCAGGATCCTCCTTCTTCCCTTTTTGAAAGATGGGCACTACATTAGCCTTTTTCCAGTCGTCCGGGACTTCCCCGGATCGCCATGAGTTTTCAAAGATAATGGGCAATGGCTCTGCAATCACATCCGCCAACTCCTTTAGCACTCTCAGATGCAACGCATCCGGCCCCATGGACCTGTGCTCATCCAGCTTTTCTAAATAGTCCCGACCCACCTCTTTCTCCACAGAGGGCTGGTCACCTCCTCCCCATGCTGTGCTGCCCAGTGCAGCAGTCTGGGAGCTGACCTGGTTCGTGAAGACAGAGGAAAAAAAAGCATTGAGTACATTAGCTTTTTCCACATCTTCTGTCACTAGGTTGCCTCCCTCATTCAGTGAGGGCCCACACTTTCCTTGGCTTTCTTCTTGTTGCTAACATATCTGAAGAAACCCTTCTTGTGACTCTTAACATCTCTTGCTAGCTGCAACTCCAGGTGTGATTGGCCTTCCTGATTTCACTCCTGCATGCCCGAGCAATATTTTTATACTCCTCCCTGGTCATTTGTCCAATCTTCCACTTCTTGTAAGCTTCTTTTTTGTATTTAAGATCAGCAAGGATTTCACTGTTAAGCCAAGCTGGTCGCCTGCCATATTTACTATTCTTTCTACACATCGGGATGGTTTGTCCCTGTAACCTCAATAAGGATTCTTTAAAATACAGCCAGCTGTCCTGGACTCCTTTCCCCCTCATGTTATTCTCCCAGGGGATCTTGCCCATCAGTTCCCTGAGGGAGTCAAAGTCTGCTTTTCTGAAGTTCAGGGTCCGTATTCTGCTGCTTTCCTTTCTTCCTTGTGTCAGGATCCTGAACTCGACCATCTCATGGTCACTGCCTCCCAGGTTCCCATCCACTTTAGCTTCCCCTACTAATTCTTCCCGGTTTGTGAGCAGCAGGTCAAGAAGAGCTCTGCCCCTAGTTGGTTCTTCCAGCACTTGCACCAGGAAATTGTCCCCTACATTTTCCAAAAACTTCCTGGATTGTCTGTGCACCGCTGTATTGCTCTCCCAGCAGATATCAGGGTGATTGAAGTCTCCCATGAGAACCAGGGCCTGCGATCTAGTAACTTCTGCGAGTTGCCAGAAGAAAGCCTCGTCCACCTCATCTCCCTGGTCTGGTGGTCTATAGTAGACTCCCACCACAACATCACCCTTGTTGCTCACACTTCTAAACTTAATCCAGAGACTCTCAGGTTTTTCTGCAGTTTCATACTGGAGCTCTGAGCAGTCATACTGATCTCTTACATACAGTGCAACTCCCCCACCTTTTCTGCCCTGCCTGTCCTTCGTGAACAGCTTATATGCATCCATGACAGTACTCCAGTCATGTGAGTTATCCCACCAAGTCTCTGTTATTCCAATCACATCATAATTCCTTGACTTTGCCAGGACTTCCAGTTCTGCCTGCTTGTTTCCCAGGCTTCTTGCATTTGTGTATAGGCACTTGAGATAACCCGCTGATCGCCCCTCTTTCTCAGTATGAGGCAGGAGCCCTCTCCTCTCACGCGCTCCTGCTCGTGCTTCTTCCCGGTATCCCACTTCCCCACTTACCTCAGGGCTTTGGTCTCCTTCCCCCAGTGAACCTAGTTTAAAGCCCTCCTCACAAGGTTAGCCAGCCTGCTTGCGAAGATGCTCTTCCCTCTCTTTGTTAGGTGGAGCCCGTCTCTGCCTAGTACTCCTCCTTCTTGGAACACCATCCCATGGTCAAAGAATCTAAAGCCTTCTCTCCGACACCACCTGCGTAGCCATTCGTTGACTTCCACTATTCGACGGTCTCTACCCAGGCCTTTTCCTTCCACGGGGCGGATGGACGAGAACACCACTTGCGCCTCAAACTCCTTTATCCTTCTTCCCAGAGCCACGTAGTCTGCAGTGATCCACTCAAGGTCATTCTTGGCAGTATCATTGGTGCCCACATGGAGAAGCAGGAAGGGGTAGCGATCCGAGGGCTTGATGAGTCTCGGCAGTCTCTCCGTCACATCGCGAATCTTAGCTCCTGGCAAGCAGCAGACTTCTTGGTTTTCCCGGTCGGGGCAGCAGATAGATGACTCAGTCCCCCTGAGGAGAGAGTCCCCGACCACCACCACCCGCCTCCTTCTCTTGGGAGTGGTGGTTGTGGAACCCCCAACCCTAGGACAGTGCATCTCATGCCTTCCAATTGGCGGAGTCTCCTTCTGCTCCCTTCCCTCAGATGTATCATGTGGTCCACTCTCCGCATTAGTACCTGTGGAGAGAACATGAAAACGGTTACTTACCTGTATCTGCATTGCTGGTACATGGACGTTCCCCTTTTTTCAGCTGGAGGAAGATGCCAAATTTCTTCACCGTCCTCCTGTCCCTGATGTGCAGTCTGCTCTGAATCTTCAGAACCTTGTGCCCGTAGAAGCATATCCTGACATCTGTCCAGGAAATCTTCAGTTTCTCTTATGCAACGCAGGGTCGATACCTGTTGCTCCAGACCTTGAACCTTCTCTTCCAATATGGAGACTAGCTTGCACTTTGTACACACAAAGTCGCTTCTGTCCTGTGGAAGAAAGACAAACATAGCACATCCAGTGCAGGTCACAACAACTGAACACCCCCCATCCATATTACCTTCCTTCTACGAGCTTCCTCAGGAGTTGTAGTAATTACTCAGAGAATGCAGCAAGATGTAAGCCTCAGTGGGCTCTCCCCAGGTGAACTCCCAGGCAAACTCCTTCTGTTCGCTGCTTAGCTGGTTCGTAGCTGACTGGCTTTTTATACAGTCAAGCCCACTTAAGGCTCACCTGGAACAAAGCACTCCCAATTCCCGCCCTTTTCAAACAACCAATCAAGCACACGGTCAAACTGTCCTCACAACAAACACTCAGATACAAACACTCAGATACTCACAACAAACAAACACTCAGATACTCATTAACACAGCCTCCTTAATGCAGCCCTTAGTGTACCTCCTCTTAGGCAGATCCCAGGCTTATTATTGTTTGTTGTTTCTAGTAGTTATTTCAAGTACTGTTCAGTTTCAAGTACTGATTATTGTTGTTTCTAGTAGTTATTATTTTCCAAATTTCAGGGTGTTTAGATTCTACCCATTATAGAAATTGGTTTAGAGCTCTGAACTCTGATCTGGAGTTTTGATTTGGGCTCATCTCTAATATCAGAAGTCAGAAATCAACCAAGAGGCAAGATTCAGATGCAGAATTAGACAACAGGATTCCAGTACTGACTCTGCAATCCTTACAATGGGCAGTACTTACTTATATGGAGAGAGTCATTGACCCACAGGGTGACTGGCCCCTTTATAGGGAAATGGCACCAGCTCTACCTGTGCCATAATTTGCTGCCTCTTATCCTGAGGGAATGAGCTCAGTGGGGCCAGGTGATAGCCCGATGAACACCTGGGCCTCATAAAAAGGGCTAAGAGAACTCAGGTATGAAAAGGAACTATAGAAAGTAGATTAGACTCCTGTAGGAAGGTCTGAGGTAGGATCTGTGTGAAGGTCCCAGGAGAAGCTGCTAGAGTCCCCTGGGAGGTGAGGCAGCAGGAACCTGATAGAAAAGAAGAATCTCCAGAAAGAAAGCCCTGGGAGGCTGTTCTGAGTTAAAAGAGCAAGGTGAAGCTCTACGGGGAGTGGGAGGAAGGGGTGAAGAGGGCTAGGATATACAGTGAATAGAAGAGAGAGAGAGAGAGACTCCATGGAAAGCAGCCTGGGAATCCCCATTCTATAACAAAGCAGGGAAAAACTTAAAGGTAGCTAAGAAGGGATCTGAGAACTGAGTACCCCAAGGGCTGAGATTGAAGAGTAGCCCAAGAGGGGCAGAAGAACCATTTGTTTGACTTTTAGTTGGACTTTTGTTAACACAGAAGGGGCCTGAACTTGAAAAGTGACCGGGCCAGAGAGGTCAGCTATGGAAGCTGCCCCACTGCAGAACAAGAATGTCAGACAACAGTGGGTATTAAAGAACCCCTGCAACATTTGTGGCTGGGGGTGCTCTGGTAGTGAGTTCCCCCTATTACAGACTCACTCATATTGAGTAGCACTTATTCATGGGACGAATTTCACTAAAGTCAGTGAAACCTACTGACTGCTATTCCTACCTACCTGGCTCCAGCTTTCACTCAGACCACACCACACGATCCATTGTCTACAGCCAAGCTCTACGATACAACCACATTTGCTCCAACGCCTCAGACAGAGACAAACACCTACAAGTTCTCTGTCAAGCATTCTTACAACTACAATACCCACCTGCTGAAGTGAAGAAACAGATTGACAGAGCCAGAAGAGTACCCAGAAGTCACCTACTACAGGACAGGCCCAACAAAGAAAATAACAGAACGCCACTAGCCGTCACCTTCAGCCCCCAACTAAAACCTCTCCAACGCATTATCAAGGATCTACAACCTATCCTGAAGGACGACCCATCACTCTCACAAATCTTGGGAGACAGGCCAGTCCTTGCCTACAGACAGCCCCCCAACCTGAAGCAAATACTCACCAGCAACCACACACCACACAACAGAACCACTAACCCAGGAACCTATCCTTGCAACAAAGCCCGTTGCCAACTGTGCCCACATATCTATTCAGGGGACACCATCATAGGGCCTAATCACATCAGCCACACTATCAGAGGCTCGTTCACCTGCACATCTACCAATGTGATATATGCCATCATGTGCCAGCAATGCCCCTCTGCCATGTACATTGGTCAAACTGATCAGTCTCTACGTAAAAAAATAAATGGACACAAATTAGACGTCAAGAATTATAACATTCAAAAACCAATCGGAGAGCACTTCAATCTCTCTGGTCACTCAATTTCTGATCTCAGAGTGACTGTCCTTCAACAAAAAAACTTTGAAAACAGACTCTAATGAGAGACTGCTGAATTGGAATTAATTTGCAAATTGGATACAATTAACTTAGGCTTGAATAGAGCCTGGGAGTGGTTGAGTCATACTAAGTGAAACTATTTCCCCTTGTTTATTCTTCTCCCCCCCCCCCCCCCCCCCTGTTCCTCAGACGTTCTTGTTAACTGCTGGAAATGGCCCACCTTGATTATCACTTCAAAAGGTTTCTCTCCCCCCACCCCACTCTCCTGCTGGTAATAGCTCATCTTAAGTGATCACTCTCCTTACAATGTATATTTTTTCATAGTCTGTGTGTATATAAAATCTCCTCACTGTACTTTCCACTTTATGATCCGATGAAGTGAGCTGTAGCTCATGAAAGCTTATGCTCAAATAAATTGGTTAGTCTCTAAGGTGCCACAAGTCCTCCTTTTCTGTTTGCGAATACAGACTAACACGGCTGCTACTCTGAAAACTAAAGTCAGTGGAACTCTTTTGTGATTAAGGATTGCAGAATTGAGTCCCTTATTAAGGATGAAATACTATAAATCTAGTACAAGGCATAAGAAATCTGAAATGAATACCACCCATCAAACTGATAGCTGGTGTGAAAATGATGTATATCTATCAGTGTCCTGCTAGGGACACAATACTGATCACTTCCCCATAGTGTCAGCATATTTACAATTCTTGAGATGTGTCCCTGTCCATGTCCATATCCATTCATTTATTTTGTAATGCAACAACAATTAACTACAAAAACATTAGGAAAGTGAATCTCCTACATCTGACTGACTTGTGTAGCGCTGAAGCAGCTGGAGTCCCTTCACCAAATAATTCATCAAAAGGTCCCATTACCATCAGTCACACTAATGTCCAATCGCACCATTAGCTTAGGCGAGCTCATGGGCAGCATCCGTTTCATTTTTCTTTCATGAGTGACTGTTTCAGCGAGCCTACCCCTGCCACAAGTCGCAGGGGATGTCTCCCTCCCTTCCCCCGCATTAACACACACATTCTGTATATTCAGATCCATTTGAGAGGCAAGTTATACAACAGCAGGGGAAATCAATATCCACAAGAATAAGGTGAAGATTCTGAATACTCAGTAAAAATAGAAGGGCCAGATTGTGAGCAGTCCTTGTGCAGTCAAGTACGGTTAGAAGGGATAGTTAACATAGCCTGGTGTCATTAAGAGGATATGAAGCCTTGGTAAATTCTTCCTCCTTCCCCCTCCAATGTATGGCTGACCCTCTCCTTAGCCGTTCAGTTCTTCAGAGTCTCTTTGGAGAAACTTTGACTGGCTCTGGGAAGGGAGGGGAAAGGAAAGTCATTTTACAATGGCAAAATTGCCTTCTGCATGGAGACGAGTTCTGCTGGATCCTTCATTCCTGGATGGGATGATATGACCCATTACCATTAATAAGATTTAATATAACCAATCAATAATATATTCTCATTATATATCCATACTCCTATATCTTACCAGTATGTTTTACAGAAATGTACCACCATGAATATATAAAAATTATTTGCAAACTTCAACTAGCAAAGAATGTGGCAACCACTAATCTGAGTAAAGAGCACGTTGTACCTTTGATCTGGGATCTGTGTTGGTTATTGATTGATTTTCTGTGAGAGTTTTAAGGTGTTAATTCTGACCTTTAAAGTCCTAAAGGATGGCTTGGCTTTGGCTATCTTAGACCTTTCCTCTCTCCTTGTGTGCTATCACAGCTGAGGAATTTAGCTGGCACACTTGAATGAGCAGTCCCCATTTTCTTATAAGTGGGAGGAGTTGATGGTAGAGCATTCTTAGTAAGATGTCTTCAGTTTTGGAACTCACCTTGCTAGTTGGTCTGCCAGAGCCCAGATTTGGTTAAACTGTCAATTACAGCTATTGTGTTCACATCATGCACACAGGGAAATTAGATAAAAATATTAAATACTTTTTTCTTGAAGATTGCTGTGTAACACAACTTTATTTCGTAGAATTCAGAACCCTAAGACATGAGAACCTAAAACACAGAGAGAGAAAGCAGGGTTCTCCCAAAGGCAGAGAGGTGCAATTCACCCCACCTTACTCTAGGCTGGTTCTTTGCAGACTAACTACACAAGTCCCAGATCGCATGCTGAAAGCAGGACTAGGAAATATTTAAATCACTATATTTAAAGTGATAGCTTGTAATTTTAACAACACACCACAATAAATAATATCCATTACAAATGTAGTTCCCTTTTTGGTTATGGAATCAACCAGGATATGCTACAAAATCCAAACTCTTTTTAGAGTAGAGGGACTTGATTGCATGGCTAAGCAGAATCCTTTTGAACAACGGTTAAATCCAATTTATGTAACGAAGATTGTTTTGGCACTTACACCCATCTTCTGACAAATTTACTCAGGCTCCAAGTCAGAACAATATTTAAACATGAACTGTAGTCCTGTTGAAGGCAATGGGCCTCTACTACATGCTTAAACTTCATATTTACTTTAAAACTCTGATCCTGCACCACTAAAATCATTGGAGCTTTGCCATGACATCAGTTAGTGTCAGGATTTTGTCCTGCTTCACTTGGTGGGTTGGGAGGGAAGGGCAAAATGCCCCTTCCAGCCCTGAACTTCTATGATTCTATGAAGATCAAGCCATATAGGCTGTCAAAAATAGGGATAGACTTAAGCATGTGAGTAAAACCTTGATTTCTCAAAGTATTTAATGTGCACCACCATATGTATTAACTGGTATACGTACTGATCCTACCACATATATTATCAATGAATGTAGATGGTGCTTTCTAAACTATTTCACATGGCATGCTGTCACTTTGATGTCTCTGTGGATGTGAATGAATGCATTTTTGCAGGGCCAGTCACTTTGCAATAAGAAGTGCCCTTAAAAGAAATATTGTTTGCCATAGAAATACTGATGTCAACGTCACTATGGAGAACTGGATTTTGAGGTAGAGTATTCCGTAGTTGTGAGTCTTTGTAGCCACATGTGCTAGTGGCTGGGCTTTCAGTTAAAACAAGTATAGGCACTCTTTCAAACAAATCACTAGACAGGTAAGATAGATGGAAAACTTGCAAGTCAGAATTAATTTACCTTTCATAATCTTCACAACAAAGTTACGGAAAAAATATACCAACCCTTTTACAGTCTTGTTTTTCTGCTGTATGATTTCATTACTAGCAATAAAACTCTTTGAAATTCAAGAAGGCAACAGCTGACTGATTGCTTAATGATGCAGCAGAATAAATCTGTCTCAACCATAATTAAAGAGCGAATAAGTTCCACACTGCCCAGGCAATGAACATCAAATGTGTTACATACAGGAAGGAGACATCTTATTGATTACTTACAGTTCCCTAATAAATTGAGGTAATTAATTTCTCCTGAGAAGCTCTCAGATGAACATAGCTTAAACTTTGTAAAAGTGCTTTCTGTATTCAGCAGAAATGGTTTTGTACTTAGCTTTCCCAGTGTTTGAAGTATTTAGATATGGAGGTCTGATTAAGCCCATATCTTAGTTAGAGTACCTTCCATTTAAAACAAGCTTGCAAATTCTACTCACCCATTCATCTGAGCAAGGTCGTTTTTTGAGATCCAAATAAAACGTTTTGGGCGAGATCCTGTTCTCCTGAAGTAAGATCTATTAGAGATTGACAGACCCCACGCTAAACTAGGGCAAGGCATAGAGCAGTACTGGGGTAGGGAGACCCTGCCCATGGGCAGCTACAGGGCATGCGCCAGGTGGAGGGATAGTTTAAAACAGTGGCTCTCAAACTTTTGTACTGCTGACCCTTTTCACAGCAATCCTCTGCATGCGACCCCTTTTATCAATTAAAAACACTTTTTAATATATTTAACACCATTATAAATGCTGGAGGCAGAGTGGGGTTTGAGGTGGAGGCTGACAGCTCGCGACCCTCCATGTAATAACCTTGTGACCCCCGAGGGGTCCCGACCCCCAGTTTGAGAACCCCTGCTTTAAAAGGACGCAGGTAGGCCAACGGATGGAATTACAGGCTACACCAGGAAATGAGGCAGTGGCTGCAGCATTCTTAAGGCTATTCTGGAAACAGTGATACAGATTTCCCACCCCCCTTTGGGAGCTGGAAACTGACACGAGGCGGTGAAGAATGGGACATTGTCCCACTGACAGATAAGTGGCTATGCATGAGTCTGTGACCACACCCAAGACAGAGGAGCCATACACTAGAAAGTGACTTGTGGGGAGGATAACTTGGGGTGGATCTGTGAGTGGCCCGGACTCTTTAATGTCCTTCTAGGGCCCTGGGTTGAAACTGCTGGAGTGGGTGGGCCTAAGTCCCCCTACCTTGCTTCGCCATGCCTCTGCTGTGACAGAACCCTAAGGGGAGTAGAAGAAACACTCAGGAGGGACTGAAGTCTGCCGCATAGGACCTGGATGGGACCCCCTCTGGAATGATCAGGCCAGAAAGAACAGTGGAACCACTGCCTGACTGCTAGGACAGTTGCTACAGTGCCCACATGAAAGAAAACTCGATGTAATTATCCTTTACAGAGGTTTCTGTGTATTTTATTATTGAGGGGGTGAAGTTTCATAGGAGGAACAAAGGTTCCAGCACTCAAGCCTCCAGGGTCCTCTGACAGCTAGGAATCTTGGGGAATCCACCAGAGGCCACAATTATTTGTGTACCAGTTTCAGAGCGTCCTAAGGCTCTCCACACCTTGGAAACATGATGGTCAGAGCCATGCTGTCAGAGCTGCCTCTGCTGCTGGAAGGGAAGGGAAGGGAAAGTTCAACCGCACATTGAGGAATAATGAAAAAGTGGTGCATTCATAGGCTGTCTTATCCTTTTGGTGGGTTTCCTGGGCTGTGGGGCTTAGGCTTCGGTTTCAGCCCCAGACTGTGGGGCTTAGGCTTTGGTTTCAGCCCCAGGTGGTGGGGCTTGGGCTTGTGCCCCGGGTCGTGGAGCTCGGGCTCAGGCTTTGTCCCCAGACCCCACCAAGTCTAACGCCAGCCCTGGCAACCCCATTAAAACAGGGTTGCGACCCACTTTGGGGTCCTGACCAACAGTTCGAGAACTGCTGGTGTAGAGAAACTTTCCATACCGTTACATAGCTGGACAGCTGATATACGTAAAGCTGTATATCGCCCTTACATTGAAACTCTTAGGGGGCAGAGCTATGTCTTCCTCTGTGTTTGGACTGCCCTGGCACATCAAGGGCATTGCAAGACTACAAACACTAACAATAATGAAGATTGCTTTAAGATAGTTTTTGATCTCCAAGTATGAATGTCAGTGAGGTGGGAGAACTGAAAGCCTAAGCAGAGTGAGTGAGTGAGGTAAAGCTGTGAGCTGTCAGCCTAATGACAGTATCAAATCATATATACAGAAAATGTGACACCACAATTACCAAACTTTCATTAGGCATCAACTGAAATTACTGTTTAGAATTAATTGCTTTTTAAAATGGCTGACCAGAAAAAATGGTTCAGGGGTATTTTTTTCCCCCTTGGGATACTAATGTTAGTTGTGCACAGAATCTGAGAACACCTCATTCTGATGTATTCTCTTCTCTTCTTTTACTATCTATATTGATATCCTTATTTGTGTAAGTTACATGAAGGAGGTGTAAACTTAAAGACAGTGGAGAACGAGTTCTGGATACATAATAATCAGAAGTAACACTTATTACATGAATTATTTCAACTGTACAGGTCAATTTTTGAAGCCACAATGTGTTATTTATGAAGGTATTCATTTAACATTAATATTGCAGCCTCAACCAATTTGGGACCCTTTTATTTATTATATTGTTATTATTTATTTATTTATATTTTAGTAGAACCTAAGAGCCCTAGTTGTGGACCAGGACCTCATTGTGCTAGGCGCTGTACAAACACAGAACAAAAAGATGATCTCTGGTCCAAAGAGCTTACAGTCTATGCATAAGACAACAGATGGATACTGGCACATGGGGGAATACAAAGAAACAGTGATAATATCGGTCAGTATAATAGGCTGCATTCTCAGCATACCAGTGGCCTAGCTGAGTGGTTCTGCTAGACATAAATAAATTAGTCCTTGCCCCTAGCAGCTTACAGCCTAAAGGATAAGGTGTAATAGGTGGATGAGACAAACAGTGAGGCCTGGGTATGGTGGGGTAGAAGAGGGTGACAAGTAAATGCCTGAAAAGTTTTCCCCATTTCTGTATTTTTAATTTAATTTGATATCTAGTATGCTTTGTTGCCCTACAGTCTGGCTATTAACTAGCTTTACCACATACTGTGTATAACTATTAAATAGCTGCTATTGTGTTTGACATGATTTCAAGTATTTGTAGCCTACACTAGATGTCACACTAAGCATGTTTCTATTTCCTTCCTGTCTGAAGACAGGAAGGAATCTACAGACAGAGGGAGGAGTGGATACTACATTAGACTTTTTAAAATCTAATTTTAACCATTAATTATTTGAATGAGTAATTTAGTCTTTCATATGACACATACCAAACCATAGTGATGAAAATAGGAACTTTACTCAAAAGAGTTCTGGAAGATTTTTTAAAGATAAAGCCTACAGCATTTGCTCCTTCAGCCTGCTATGCTGAGAAAAAGATTTAAATCCGAACTACTTGTAATTCTCCAGCAACACACGATAGACTCAAGAAAGCACTATAAAACTTGTTTATGAGAGCTCAGAATGAAAAATTGTTGAGTTTTAAATGGCACAGAAGAAGAGGGAGCTTACAAACCTGGGACCTGATTCTCCACTGCCTTGCAGCTTGTGTAGTCATTGACACGTGTAAATCACTGCCAAGTCAGAATGTTTTGTGCTCACTGGGCACGTCAGTGACAACACAAGCTGCCAGGCAATGGAAAATGCTTTGTCCTGAGCACTCACACACTTCTTCCTAGATTTTCCAATCTTTATATATCATGATGAAGACAAATGGGTGTGTGTCTACACTAGCTCTTTTCCCACTGCTGGTTTAGCACCAGTGAAGCTCAGTGGTGGTACCAGCAGAGGGAGTAGGTTAGATCAGGCAAAGGCATTTTTACCATCATGTCATCTACCCCTGCTCTTGGGAGGTGTGAATACAGACTCCATGACTCCCCTGAACCCTGGCAGACTCCATGACTCCCCTGAAGCTGCAGAGCTTTGATAGTGATTTGTTCAGTTTCAGACATCTTTGATAGGGAGGGAATCTCTATAATTATCTCTCACAAACTCTCCATTGTTAACAAGCTTAAAAGGAGACATGAACAGCAGGGTGGATGGCCTCTGGGAGCCATTTGTAGTTGTTGCTTTGTGTAAGAAATGAAAAAGTTGTTGGTGAAAGGAGCTTAACCACATGTTCAAGTTTGTGTGTGAGGGAACTTTATGCCGATGGAGCCAAAATGTTTTTGAACAGCTTTCTAAAACTATTCTCCAGCCTGCATACAAGCCAGTTGGCCCTGTTTGAAAACAGGGACTTTGTTTAAACTGAGCTCACAATTTAGATTTACAAGCTTGAGATATAAAGGACCAAATTAATCCCTGGTATAATTGGACAATAGGGTTGGCCTAACTCTTCTCCCATTTACGTCAATGGAAGAAGAGTTAGGCCAATGACTGCTTCTGAAAGTCCCACCCTAAATTCCTTGAAGTCTCTTCAGCCCTAGTGTATATGGGCATAAATATGGCCTATGAATCATGTTGATGCTGGCACAGAGAGTGAGAAAGCGCGAAGGTAGTAGCAAACAAAGCAGAGATAGGCCACCCAGCCCCTTGGAGTGTTCTAAGATTATGGTATGCTGCCAGGCAGTTTAGGCCAAACTTTACACAGACGCAACCTACAAAAACAGTTACAAAATGTTAATTCAAAGGTGTTCATGCTATTCAAAACAAAATGTCTGTAAAAAGTTTTACTTAGATATAAACATTGTTTTACAGTGCTTGCACCTCCTCCATTGCAGCATGGTTCTAGAGCATGAGAACCAAAACAAAACCAAAAAACAAACAGCAAAACCCATAGGTCCAAGTTTTGTGCTGCTTTTAATGAAAAGTATGTAATAAGGGAATTTGTAAATGTACATAGATCCATGAACTACATTTGATGGTTAACGCACCCTGCCTCAAGAAATGGAGGGAGTAGGGCATGGAGCTGCACAAAACTTGGCAGTTGTGAATGGAAGGGAGGGGGGGACTGCTGGAGGGTGTGGGGCCGGTGTTGAGAGAGAGAGCGAAGCCAGAACTGAGGCCCACACTTCTCCACTTGCTGCTGCTGGTGTCACCACCTGCTCTTCCTGGCTCTTCCTTTCCAACCTCAGATCTAACAGCAGCAAGATGAGAGGCAGAGAAGTCACCTGGCAGCAGATTACCCAGAGGCACTGGGTGCAGATCCTCAAAGGTTTCAATGGAGAGTTAGATGCCTAAATACCTTTGAGGATCTGGGCCCGGGTAACCAGGAGCAGCAATTGCAGGCCATTCCTGTAGCCCACTTGGATGTGTGGGATCTCAGCTGGGCTGCAGGAAGGTATGATAGTGCTGTCAACTGCAGGAGTGTCACATCAAAGGTGACTCTTGGAAGCCCTGTAAACTTACTACTCTATGTTCATTACCCATTGTGAATGAGACAGAAGAAGAAAGGACAACGAATACATGAAATTAGATTTTTAAAATTGCTCCATTTAAATACTCAGTCTTTACAGTAGTTCATTTATAGTGATACAGAAAATGACACATTTTAAATCTGTGGTCGATCTGATTCTCCACTCCATTATATCACCTGCACGCAGGTGTGATTCCACTGTCTTCATCGGAGTTACTCTTTATTTCCCTTCCTGTACATCAGAGGAGACTCCCACCCAGTCTCTAGGCCTGTTGACTCCAGTGGACTCACACCCATGCACAGCTGGTGTAATGGAGTGGAGAATCTTCTCTATTATTTGTAACACTGCAGTTTCCCTTTAATGAAGGAAGAGCTGTTGTGCTTTGTGTGTATTCAGGGTCTTTTTTCCTTGTCCAGGCTGTGCTTGCACACATGAAAGGGAATGTGTAGCTGAGTGGGCAGCTTTACAAGACACAGAGCAGACTGCTTCCTTCTAAGCGGTTGTCCGGAGGCAAATGCTTCTTAAAGCACTGAGTCTGAACCAAACCTTGGAACAATTTGGATCCAAAAAGTTTGGCTTGGATCCATCTTTGTTTCACTCTAGTTCCTTACCTCTTCAATAGTAGAGAATTATCTGTAGTTCTTTCTTTATCCTGCTTTTACTAATGACTCATATCACATAAGTGAGCTGTCACATCAGTGCATAATTACCATAACTAGTTAGTATTTAGGAGTGAGAGCCACAAGCAGGACTGGTAAATGCAGTCAGCCTCTACATGCCTGATCTACCTCTACTGCTGCTAAACTGCTTTCTGAAGTGTTACATTTTCCTTACGCCTCGGGTGGAGGTTACAAAATAAAGTGCAATCTGAAGAGTACTGCCCAAGAACAGTTCTGAGAACTGTGTTTACCAATAGCTTAGATCAATAGTGCAGAGGCTGATAAAAAGCTAAACACAGCAAGCTTGCTGTGGGGTCTCATTCTGACCCAGAGCTGGGTTTATCTGTTTATTTTTTAATCTACTCGCACAAGTCCAGCACCAATTATTTTGCTGGTGGCTGCTGCTGCAGAAGTTTATTGCTAGCTCCTCTTCGCACTTTTCAGAACTTTAAATATCATTGTAAAGCCATTAAGACACACGAATGAGACCATCTCCATGGACTCCTTAAGAGGAATGCAGACAGTTCACGACATTTTGTGTAATAGAATTCTGTCTACCAGACGACTTATCTTCCATCGGGTTTCGAGGTTATTTCCTTATGTTTTAAGGAAAGGATGTAATCTGATAGTAAGTTCAGTTCTTTTATGTTTGTTTCCTTGGGTGGGTGAACAGGACAAGTCTATAAATCTTACCTTACATGATTTCTGACCCTTCCATTCAAACTGTGTTGCATTGCCAATTGCAGGACTTTCTGGCAAATGTTAACAGATCAGCATTATTCATAGGGTCATAGAATGTCAGGGTTGGAAGGGACCTCAGGAGGTCATCTAGTCCAACCCCCTGCTCAAAGCAGGACCAATCCCCAACTAAATCACCCCAGCCAGGGCTTTGTCAAGCCTGACCTTAAAAACCTCTAAGGAAGGAGATTCCACCACCTCCCTAGGTAACCCATTCCAGTGCTTCACCACCCTCCTAGTGAAAAAGTTTTTCCTGACATCGAACCTAAACCTCCCCCACTGCAACTTGAGACCATTACGCCTTGTTCTGTCATCTGGTACTACTGAGAACAGTCTAGACCCATCCTCTTTGGAACCCCTCTTCAGGTAGTTGAAAGCAGCTATCAAATCCCCCCTCATTCTTCTCTTCTGCAGACTAAACAATTGCAGTTCCCTCAGCCTCTCCTCATAAGTCATGTGCTCCAGCCCCCTAATCATTTTTGTTGCCCTCCGCTGGACTCTTTCCAATTTTTCCACATCCTTCTTGTAGTGTGGGGCCCAAAACTGGACACAGTACTCCAGATGAGGCCTCACCAATGTCGAATAGAGGGGAACGATCACATCCCTCGACCTGCTGGCAATGCCCCTACTTATACAGCCCAAAATGCCGTTAGCCTTCTTGGCAACAAGGGCACACTAGTGACTCATATCCATCTTGTTGTCCATTGTAACCCCTAGGTCCTTTTCTGCAGAATGGCTGCCTAGCCATTCGGTCCCTAGTCTGTAGCGGTGCATGGGGATTCTTCTGTCCTAAGTGCAGGAGTCTGCACTTGTCCTTGTTGAACCTCATCAGATTTCTTTTGGCCCAATCCTCTAATTTGTCTAGGGCCCTCTGTATCCTATTCCTACCCTCCAGCGTATCTACCACTCCTCCCTGTTTAGCGTCATCTGAAAACTTGCTGACAGTGCAGTCCATGCCATCCTCCAGATCATTTATGAAGATATTGAACAAAACCGGCCCGAGGACCGACCCTTGGGGCACTCCACTTGATACCGGCTGCCAACTAGACATGGAGCCATTGATCACTACCCATTGAGCCCGACGATCTAGCCAGCTTTCTACCCACCTTATAGTCCATTCATCCAGCCCATACTTCTTTAACTTGCTGGCAAGAATACTGTGGGAGACTGTGTCAAAAGCTTTGCTAAAGTCAAGGAACAACACGTCCACTGCTTTCCCCTCATCCACAGAACCAGTTATCTCGTCATAGAAGGCAATTAGGTTAGTTAAGCATGACTTGACCTTGGTGAATCCATGCTGACTGTTCCTGATCACTTTCCTCTCCTCTAAGTGCTTCAGAATTGATTCCTGGAGGACCTGCTCCATGATTTTTCTAGGGACTAAGGTGAGGCTGACTGGCCTGTAGTGCCCTGGATCCTCCTTCTTCCCTTTTTTAAAGATGGGCACTACATTAGCCTTTTTCCAGTCTTCCAAGACCTCCCCCAATCACCATGAGTTTTCAAAGATAATGGCCAATGGCTCTGCAATCACAGCCGCCAAATACTTTAGCACCCTCAGATGCAGTGCATCCGGCCCCATGGACTTGTGCTCATCCAGCTTTTCTAAATAGTCCCAAACCACTTCTTTCTCCACAGAGGGCTGGTCACCTCCTTCCTATGCTGAGCTGCCCAGTGCAGCAGTCTGGGAGCTGACCTGGTTCGTGAAGACAGAGGAAAAAAAAGCATAGAGTACATTAGCTTTTTCTACATCCTCTGTCACTAGGTTGCCTCCGTCATTCAGTGAGGGGCCCACACTTTCCTTGGCTTTCTTCTTGTTGCTAACATATCTGAAGAAACCCTTTTTGTGACTGTTAACATCTCTTGCTAGCTACAACTCCAAGTGTGATTTGGCCTTCCTGATTTCACTCCTGCATGCCTGAGCAATATTTTTATATTCCTCCCTGGTCATTTGTCCAATCTTCCACTTCTCGTAAGCTTCTTTTTTTGTGTTTAAGATCAGCAAGGATTTCACTGTTAAGCCAAGCTGGTCGCCTGCCATATTTACTATTCTTTCTACACGTCAGGATGGTTGATCCTGCAACCTCAATAAGGATTCTTTAAAATACAGCCAGCTGTCCTGGACTCCTTTCCCCCTCATGTTATTCTCCCAGGGGAGAATTCAATCTTTTTCAAGTTCTCTAGGTCTTTTGTCAAGCCTTATAGAACTTGTGGTGGTTTGCATAGTTACACGGATACTATGATGACAAATGTGATGGAAGGATCTATAAGGAAGTGGGATACCAGATAGTAATTTAGGCTCACTATTTATTAGAAAAAATGAGGCAGGGTGAGAAAGCAGGAAGATTTACAACACGTATTAAATACTCAGCTCAATCTTAGTTCCGGTGCCTCTTGTATAAAATTCACGTTAGTGCAGATCATAGTTGCCAATGTGAAAAATTTATCAGAAACAGTTTTTCATATAAGTAAGGGTTCAATAGCCATCAGGTTCCCAGCCACTCAACTGATATATGAGTATGTTTGTTAGTGAATTTGGGGTTGTTTTCTGATTAGAGTGCAAGGGGAAAAAAGCAGAAGAAATTGCCTAATATTAATTTTTTTTTAGACTGCACCTAATTCTGTCTCCTGGCTCCTCCCAATTTCCCAGACTATTTCAAAGCCTTCCCTTGCAACAATTTTGTCTTCTGTTCCCATGGTTCCTTTTCCCAGCCATGGCTCTTCTCTCTCTCTCTCTCTCCCCAGAGTGCCAGAGAAGTCCTCCAAGAGAACCAGCTTCATTTGAATGCATCCCCTTAATCTTTGCACTCAGGAACAAGACCAGTACTTCTGCCTCTCATGCCCACCATGATTTCCCCACATGGTACCATGTCCTCAGAAGGTTCTGCTCTATGATCTGCAGAGATTCCCCTTTTTGCCCCACATCTAGCTGTTAAGCGCTATGTAGCCCGTGCTTCAATATGGTTTGGTAAATCTATTTGTGGGTCCTTACTTGATCCTTAGTAGTTTCTAGACAGTATCTTGGAAATGCGGTTACCCTAAATCTTTAACTTCGCCTGTGACATGAAATTCAGTGTTGATAAATGCAAAGTAATGGATATTGGAAAACATAATCCGAACCATAAAATGGCGGGGTCTAAATTAGCTCAAGTTAGGTTAGTTAGTTAGCTCAAGTAAGCTCAAATTAGCTTAGTTACCACTCAAGAAAGAGATCTTGGAGTCACTGTAGATAGTTCTCTGAAATCATCCACTCAATGTGCAGCAGCAGTCAAAAAAGCTAACACAATGTTGGGAATCATTAAGAAAGGGATAGATAAGAAGACAGAAAATATCATGTTGCCTCTAAACAAATCCAGGGTGCACCCACATTTTGAATACTGCGTGCAGATCAGGTTGCCCCATCTCAAAAAAAGATGTATTGGAATTGGAAAAGGGCAACAAAAATGATTAGGGATATGGAACAACTTCCATATGAAGAGAGATTTATAAGACTGGGACTTTTCAGCTTGGAAAAGAGACAGCTACGGGGGTTATGATAGAGGTGTATAAAATCATGATGGGTGTGGAGAAAGTAAATAAAACTTTCTTATTTACTCCTTCTCATAACACAATAACTATAGATCGCCAAATGAAATAAATAGGCAGCAGGTTTAAAACAAATAAAAGGAAGTATTTCTTCACACAACACACAGTCAACCTGTGGAACTCTTTGCCAGAGAATGTTGTGAAGGCCAAGGCTATAACAGGGTTCAAAAAAGAACTAGAGAAGTTCATGTAGGATAGTCCAATCAATGGCTATTAGCCAGGATGGGCAGGGATGCAAAACCATAAACTGAAGTGTCCCTAGCCTCTGTTTGCCAGAAACTGGGAATGGGTGACGGGGATGGATCACTTGATGATTTCTTGTTCTGTTCATTCCCTCTGAAGCACGTGGCATTGGCCACTGTCAGGAGATGGGATACTAGGCGAGATGGATCTTTGATCTGAACCAGTATGGCCATTCTTATGACGTGTATTAATATTCTCTCTTGATCTGGAGATTGGATTTATATGTGTAAATCTATCAGTTTTTAAAGAAGCCACCATACCAGTTGGAGGCTACAGAGATCTATTTTGCCATCAGCTTTCTTCTGTGAATTGTCAGGGTTGTCATTGCTGAATCAGGAGTGTGGGAACAAGGTGGTCTATTGCATCCCACTTTAGAGTCCCATGTTTATGGCCTACAGAAATCACTTGCAGTCTTTTTTTATTTCTCCTCTCCTAGACATTCCTAATAAGAATGTTCCCAGTTTGGTCTTCTCCACAATCCTTTTTAAATTAAAAGGCTAAGTGCCCATAAAATTTAAACTCCAAATCACAAAGCATATGTACCCTGACTTCTGAATAGCAAGCTGCCACCTCTTTCCCCCCCCCCCCCCCCGACTGATCTTGGCACTGCCTTGGCTTGATTTAATTCTTACTTACCCCACAGGCAACAGCTGTATTTTATTTATGTTTTTGCAGGGTAAGTTTTCTTTGACTACTGTAATTCTTCAACAGGAGCCTCATTAGACTCTGTTTACTATCTGTGTCATATCAGCGTTGGGTGCCTTTTATTTATTGGTTGGCATAATGCAGTTCTGTTTCTTCACTGGTGATGTATACAATCTGTAGCTGTTCCATATCTTTGACCTTGAAGCTTGGCATTTTGGATGTTCACTTACGCTGCTGTGTGATAAATAGAAAACTATGAATGTCTCAAAACTGTTTCCAGTTCAATTCTACTAACACAAAATTTATGGGACCTGATTCCATTGCACAGTTTCAGCGACACAGGGATTTAAAAGAAAAAATATTATTCCGGATTAGGTGAGGTTCCAGTCCCTTTCTAAGCTATTGCTAAACGTTTGAGGTGAGGGGTAGTGAAAATTGCATCAATCCAGAGCTCTTCTGTCAAAACCCACACTTGTAAGATCACTATTGCACCTTAAAAGGGAGCTTCACACTGTGGAAATGCATGTAACAGACATATTTCAGTTTTATTACCTTCTGGAGATAGGCCATTGAGCCACAAAGTTCAGAAATAGATTCAAGCTTCCCCAAAGTTTAAAGGATTGTCAGAGCCAGGGTGTTGGTTCAGTTTCATCTCTTGTTTCCTTATATTCTTGCCACACTTGCTACCTATTGAAGATATTTTGTGTTTGATTCTCCACTGCCTTGTACCTTGCATAGACCTTTACATCCATGAAATGCTACCATTCTGATATGATAGAATTTCACACCCATGTTGCACAGGTATAAATGACTACACAATGTGCAAGGCAGTAAAGAATCAGGTCTTTAAGCAGACAAGTATTCTTTCTTAGCCTATCTTCTCCTGTTATTTGACCCTGAAGTGAAATCATAAGGCTGAGTTTGTGATATCATAAACTTTTAGGGTGAAATTCTGGCCCCAATAAAGAGAACAAGAGTTTTGCCATTGACTTAATAGGACCAAGATTTCATCATCCTGTTTCAATCAATTGTGATATTGCAAACATGGAATTATGACTTCATGGCAGGTTATAAGAGAAAGACAGAGGGAGAAGGCTGTGATTCAAACCAGCCCCCTCAAATAATAAAAACTGAATGGAAAAATGACTGAATACATTATTTTCTGTAGATTTTTTTCCCCATTGCTAGCCTGGCCCTCTGTGGTTTAAATCCTTTGTATTATGTTGATTGTGAGTACTGAGTACACTTGCATGTTCAAAGACCAACTGACACACTTGATTACTGTTTTCTGGCTTCTTCTTTTGTAGCAGAGTGAGCATTTTCCATACATTTTTGCTTACTAAAAATAGCAACGTATTGAAACTAGTTTTGCACCTTTGCACTTATGATGGGTTGCCCCCCCTTCCGGGGTGCCACCTCATAGAATCATGATTGTACTGGGGTACCACTGAGCCCACCTGTTCCACCAGCCTGGGCTCCCTCACTCTGTCCTGCTAAGCCAGGCCCTCAAGCCTCCTCCAACACACACACAGGTAGGGACACACCCAGCTGCAGAAAGACACAGACACTGAAATGAGTACTGCATGGGAAGGCTTTCAGCTAAGGAATTGCCCAGCACTCAAGTGCACTCCCCCTCTGGAGAGTAAACCCAAAATTGTATTGTCTTGTGCTGCACCAAGAACTGTACAGCGTAAGCGAATTGAAATTCGCCCTCTCCCTCACTGTGGAGAGAGAGATGCACAGGTCCCACCCCTCCCCCCAGTTATGAATTACACAAACTGGGTTTAAAACAAAACAAGTTTATTAAGTACAAAAGGTAGTTTAAATAAACAAAAAATGCAAACTGAGTTTTACACACTCGATAGGTAGGACATAAATTAACAAATTCTCACCCTGAGTGATAAACAGGCTGGCCGACTCTTAAGGAACAAGTGGGCTTGGCTTTCCCAGGTTTTCATACACAGGCTAAAGATCCTTCTAGCCTGGGACCATCACTTCTCACAGTTCAGTTCTTGCCCCTCAGGTGTTTCTAGGTGTGTTGTTGCAGGGAGAATGAGGTCCCCCTATGATGTCATTGTTCCCCTTTTATATCTTCTTCCCACTTGCTGAAAAGCTCTTGCTGTGACCTGGGTCAAACAGTTCCCATTGCGTAGTGCTGTTTCTAAGAGTTTTCTATTGTACACAGTTCTTGGGTAATCCTTGTGCTTGTGTGCATCTCCTCAATAAGCCATTAACATTGTTTGGCCTTTTTACTGTTGTACCTGAAAGGCTGCTTGTGGGTGTTTCAACCTCACAACATGTTTCAAGTAACACACACATACCAAACTTCATAACTTCCCATACAACGATAGCACATACCATCCAACGAGAAATTACTGTCTAGCAGATCAAGACTTTTAGAATGATACCGCACAAGACATACTTTGTACAAAACATATCCTCATTACATGACAGTGATGAATATTGTGGTGTCAGGGTGTCACAGCACTGGCATACAGTTTTAAAAGAATCTTCAGCTCATACTGATTTTCATTATATATAATGTATATTCTTTTGGGGAATTTAGTTCTTGACATATACAGCCTTGGAGTCTGAAGTCCTGTATTTATCCAGAGAAGAGATACAGCATGAACAGCAGTGTATGTTTACCAATGCCTGAAATGTTCCATGGCTGTAGGGGCCATTTCTTGACTTGATAGGCTGCATCTCTACATAGTCTATTAACAGATCACAATAAAACCAACAATAGTGACCACACCTAGTATTCACCCCTTTGTCTTCCATTACTAAAGTTTTCCCAAGGTTTCCAGTTCAATTGTGCTTGACCTTTTCTAGGCAAGTACTCTGGGCTGTTCCTTTAGGTGGTCACTAGTGAGAGGTTGTGTGTGTGTGTGTGTGTGTGTGCACACGCACATATATAACATACATGTAATATACAGTCTCTCTACCAGGTTTTTCAAATGGGATGATATAACTTTTTTTAATGGTTTAAGCCTTGAATGAAAGCATTTCCTGTCACTAGGCATCTAACCTGTGGCACTCTTTCGAATGCTATTAGAGACTGACTGTGATTCAAGCGCATCCTTCATTAACTGTGTTCCTATTCTCCAGAGATTTTAGCTTCAGTTAATCGTGTTGATTCTGGCTTTCAAGGCTGACAATATTTACATGGATGCAAAACTCCATAGGATGTGATTTGAAAATTAAGCAACAGTATAATCTTAATAAACCAATCTTAATGAGGATTTTAACAAGCAGATTCATGTACTGTATTTCTACATGCATGAATGAGTATAGAGTTCAGAATATTTAAATATGGCTTGGACAAACTGCAAATCTGTGTTGTTTCTTTTGAAGAATATATCGGCTTATGAATCTGTAGTAAATTATATTCAGATCTCAGAGTAGCAGCCATGTTAGTCTGTATTCACAAAAAGAAAAGGAGTACTTGTGGCGCCTTAGAGACTTACCAATTTATTTGAGCATAAGCTTTCGTGAGCTACAGCTCACTTCATCGGATGCACAAAGTGGAAAATACAGCGAGGAGACTTATATACACACAAACCATGAAAAAATGGGTGTTTATCATACACATTGTAAGGAGAATGATCACTTAAGATGAGCTATTACCAGCAGGAGAGTGGGGTGGGGGGAGAGAAAACCTTTTGAAGTGATAATCAAGGTGGGCCATTTCCAGGAGTTAACAAGAACGTCTGAGGAACAGTGGGGGCGAGGGGGAGAGGAATACATAGGGGAAATAGTTTTACTTTGTATAATGACTCAACCACTCCCAGTCTCTATTCAAGCCTAAGTTAATTGTATCCAATTTGCAAATTAATTCCAATTCAGCAGTCTCTCATTGGAGTCTGTTTTCAAAGTTTTTTTGTTGAAGGACAGTCACTTTGAGATCAGAAATCGAGTGACCAGAGAGATTGAAGTGTTCTCCGACTGGTTAATGAATGTTATAATTCTTGACATCTGATTTGTGTCCATTTATTCTTTTATGTAGAGATTGTCCAGTTTGACCAATGTACATGGCAGAGGGGCATTGCTGGCACATGATGGCATATATCACATTGGTAGATGTGCAGGTGAACGAACCTCTGATAGTGTGGCTACTGTGATTAGGCCCTATGATGGTGTCCCCTGAATAGATATGTGGGTACAGTTGGCAACGGGCTTTGTTGCAAGGATAGGTTCCTGGGTTAGTGGTTCGGTAGTGTGGTGTGTGGTTGCTGGTGAGTATTTGCTTCAGGTTGGGGGGCTGTCTGTAGGCAAGGACTGGCCTGTCTCCCAAGATTTGTGAGAGTGATGGATCGTCCTTCAGGATAGGTTGTAGATCCTTGATAATGCGTTGGAGAGGTTTTAGTTGGGGGCTGAAGGTGACGGCTGGTGGCGTTCTGTTATTTTCTTTGTTGGGCCTGTCCTGTAGTAGGTGACTTCTGGGTACTCTTCTGGCTCTGTCAATCTGTTTCTTCACTTCAGCAGGTGGGTATTGTAGTTGTAAGAATGCAGACTCCAACGAGAGACTGCTGAATTGGAATTAATTTGCAAATTGGATACAATTAACTTAGGCTTGAATAGAGACTGGGAGTGGTTGAGTCATTATACAACGTAAAACTATTTCCCCTTGTTTATTCCTCCCCCCCGCTACTGTTCCTCAGACGTTCTTGTTAACTCCTGGAAATGGCCCACCTTGATTATCACTTCAAAAGGTTTTCTCTCCCCCCCCCACTCCACTCTCCTGTTGGTAATAGCTCATCTTAAGTGATCACTCTCCTTACAATGTGTATGATAAACACCCATTTTTTCATGGTCTGTGTGTATATAAATCTCCTCACTGTATTTTCCACTTTATGCATCCAAAGAAGTGAGCTGTAGCTCACGACAGTTTATGCTCAAATAAATTGGTTAGTCTCTAAGGTGCCACAAGTACTCCTTTTCTTTATATTCAGATCATTGAATGTCCAGGATTTCAGGACCATTTTGATTCAGGGTTTTAGCTAAGGTCCATCTCTACCCAAACAGATTGAGTTTTTGTATTTTTACAACTATAATTTATGCTTCTGAACATTTAGTAGGCATGTTGCCTTGTAGTGCTGTAGAATGTTGACTCATTCTTGTCTGATGCAGCAAGGCCCTTAAGCAGGTGCCTAATTTTAATCATGAGTAGTCTTTTTCATTTCAATAGGGCTACTCATGTTGTTAAAATTTGGCACCTGCTTCAGTGTCTTCCTAAACTGGGGCCTCTATAGTACCAGTACTTGTACCCCATAATATCTTTGGCATGTCTGTATTAGAATATTAAATAAAACTGTGGACACTGTCTTTGACATTTGTTCTTCTCCCAATCTAATGGAGGCTGAGACAAATAACAAAGATACTAGCTTATTTGGCAGTGGTTCTAGATGAAGCTGCTAAATGGAGGCTCCATTTTGTCTTTTTCCCCTGCTACAATGTACTAGTCACAGTTTTAAGTACAGCTGTTTGGCACTCACCTTTAGGCAGGATCATTCTTGATCAATATGGAGCCTTGTCAAAGATGAAATAATCTGGATTTATAATTATTAACTTATTATTTCAACACCCTTACAGTCTACAAATTTTATAAACCGCTGTCCTGCTCCTTATGCATAAACCTTACTCATATGAGTTTTACCATTGGAATCTGAGAGTAATTTTGCAAGTTAGGGACCATTTGGCTAATACCTAATCCTCTGTAAAACATGCTTGACATTCAGAATCTCGACAGGATTTAAGGGAAAGAGGAAAAAACACCCACCCCACCTCCAAAACAGATAATCTAGCCTCAGTGTTTTCCCTGCAGTATCTGAGGCAGTAACTTTGTGCCAGTAGATTAACATTATTGCCCATCTGCCAAGCAGTAGCAGATGTCCAGGGCCTTGCAGTTTGGCTTCCCAGTGGAGGAGGAATCAGTGGTGCAGATTCTGGATATATCTTATCTTATTCATACATGTTGCACAGTCCTGGAACAGAGGTGGTCAATCAGCATGTAAGACCATCCCTTCTTCCAGGAATCTCAGCTTAGCCCTTATACTTGGTCCCCAGGGCACGGCTCTGCCTCAGAAATTTGGAATTGTATTTATTATGTATTTAACACAAGAGCATCCTGGTCTGTGACTAGGATCTCTAGGCACTATTTCAATACAAATAATAAAGAAATTGATTCCAATAAAAAACCAAGGCAGAGAGCAAACTCCCTGATGTTTTCATGGCTTCCTCCACCCAGAATCTTGCATAACTAAAACTAACCAGTTTTTAAAAAATTGGGCATGTTTATTCTTGAAAAAATAAGCCCAATGGTGGAAGACCTGATAACAATCTTCAAATATGTTAAGGGCTGTTATAAAAGAGGATGGTAAGCAATTGTTCTCCATGTCCATTGAAGGAAGGACAAGAAGTAATCAGCTTAGTCTGCAGCAAGGGATATTTAAGTTAAATATTAGAAAAAACTAACTACATGGCTAGTTAAGCACTAGAATAGACTTTCAAGGGAGGTTGTGGAATCCGCATCCCTGGAAGTTTTTAAGAATAGACTGGACAAACACTTGTCAGTGATGGTCTAGATTTACTTGGTCCTGCCTCAGCACAGAGGACTGGATTTGATTTCTTGAGGTTACTTCCAGCCTTTCATTTTCATGATTCTGTGATCATATCTTTCCATGACTGAACATTTGCTCAGATGCAGAGAAAAAGAACTTGGAAGACTGTCACAGTGCTGCCAGGTGACAACTGCCAAAACAATATGATCACAGTGCCACTGGCCATGCCCCCTCCCTTCCAGATCATCTGTGCTTTACTCTTGCCGTGCATCTTGAAAGGTAACCCAATAATGTACTGAAAATTCTCCTAGCCCTCCAAAATGAGGGTGGTAACATTATTAAAATCCTAGTTCCCCAATTGCATGATACCAACAACAAACACAGAAGCTGGCTTTATTGCAGTCACTGACATTCATGTAATATAAGTGCATTCCAACATAAATCCTTTTCTTTCTATATTTGCACTTTTTAAAAAAAAAAATTTGTCAGGCAGCAGGGTACAGTAGCAGACAATCCTCTTCTCTGATGTGAGAAAAAAGTTCTTGTCAATGGCAGGTGCCATTATTTAAGTACTAGCCCCTCTATACCTGACCCATTTTTCTAAATGGGAAGAATTTTTCTCCCTCTTACATTTTCAAAGTCATCACATACTAGGATTAGGCCATTAAGCATGGAACAGTAACTATCAGATACCTACTCTAGTTTGTTATGATTATCATTGCTCCCATAATCTTCAAGCGTTTGCTCCCTGCTCAAGAGAAAATATCCAGGCATTATTCAAGAGCAACACAAATAGGAATAGAACAAATAAATAGCATGTGTTTAAGGAAGATGTTGGAAAAATAAAGGGGGTGGGCAATGTACTAAAATAATTTTTGTTTGAGAAAAAAATGATTGGTTACTTTCTAAAATAAGGGCCATAAGAACGTAATTATTCAAAGATTACAATAATTAGACTATAAAATGATTCATATAAAAATGATTTTCAAAGCTCATACAAAAGTGCCTTGAATACATTAGACTTATTTGACTTAGATCATTGCTGTAATTTGATAAATATAGACAAGTTTTCCCATTTCATTTTGGTATTCTTAGTTATACCACTCATGCTGAAAAAGTTGATGACTACTTCTTTACACTACGGAGCTAAAAATAGGTTAGACATTCAGTCTCGGGCTGGAGCCCCGGCTCTGAGACACAACCTCTGTTGCTAATCATAGGACTCTAGCTTCAAACAAATAAGCAGGCTGCTTGGTCTCCAGATTAGTGGTCTGGGAACAAACAATTATAACCAATGCTTTCATAGGGAGGTTTGTGAGAGGAAAGCTCTGTAGACAGTGGCAGTCCTAGGATTGCCATGGGATGCTAATGAACGTTAATATTTGCTAATAGAAGCAAATTAATTAAAGCATGTCAAAAAGAGATTGTCTGGAGTACAAACCAAAGGCATTACTGTTGGACAAACGTGTCAGGGATGTCTAGCCCTGCCTCAGCGCAGGGGCCTGGACTAGATGACCTATTGAGGTCCCTTCCAGTCCTATATTTCTATGATTCAATTTAAAAACCCTTGTTTCCAAATCCAATACTTCATTTTCATGATTTATAAATATTAAATTTCAGCACATTAGCAATGTGTTATTGAAGTATAATAAAAAAACACACCAAATCTAAGGGGACCAAATTTACAAAACCTTTAAAGATTTGAAAGCACATATTTTAAGGTAAAATGATTCAGGGGGTGGGAAACAGTAGATTTTTGTGAATTTGCTGAAAATCATTTTTAAAAAAAAGTAAGCAAGGGAGTTCAAATGCAAGATAAAAATATACCTAGCTCTGAAACTCTTTTCCTTTGCAGCTCTGAAAGTCAAAGGAAAGGGGAGAGAGAGTAGTGGAATAATTGGACACTTGTATTCTTTAAGCTAGAAAGTGAACACTGAGGTTATCATCTCAATATAGGCATTCAGCAGAACTAGGTTGGGTGCATGAAATCCATTGTTTCCTTCTGTGTCTTGGAAGTTCTGCCTTACCATTTAGTATAGTGTGATGCAAGCGATGTGATAGTTATGGTTAAGAATTTGCTTCCAGTATCAAGGTATGTGGGCAGAGGAGAAAAGAGTGGATGGGAAGCTTCAGAGCTGTTTTAATTTATGGAGATCTGTAAAAAACCCAGACATCCTGGTTTGACTGGAAACCCCCAGTTTTTCATATAATATTAGTCTCCTGAGAACTTCTTTTGAGGCACATGAAATATGATGGTTTTTCAATTCTTCAGTATACACTGGAACTGAAAGAGTTAAGGAGCAACTCTGGGCCCGGGGAACTCCACCCAGCCACAACCGCTGAGCATGCGCCAGCTAGAGGTAGAACTTAAAAGGGAGCCAGACAGTTCAGAAAATGTCTGACAAGGCAGGAGGAGAGACCTACCCTGAGAGCCCCTGGAGAAGGGCACTACAGAAACTACCTTCAACAGAGAAAGAGCCTGCCTGCTGAGCCCAGAGGGGCTGAAGGTTGAATTATAATCTTTTCTTTTACTACTTTGAGAGGCAAACTGTAAGACTTTGGCAAGAGAGGGGTGGTAGAAAGTGGTCCAGGAAGGCAGCCGTAAGGCACTCCTGGGTGCTAGACACTAGTACCTTTTACGGGGCCCTGCAGCAGAGTGGGAGGGCCTGGGCTTCCCTACCAATGCTGCTTGTTAAGGAGGACACAAAAATCCTAATTTCTAGACTCTCCCTAGGGCAGGAAGGAAAAGATAAAGACCTTTGGAAATCCCCAGGTGGGACTGCACATCCAAGGGGGTCAATAGATGGACCCCATATTTTCCTTGGAATCCTGTCACACTGGTGAGAGAGATGACTGATTGCTGACCTGACCAGAGGGTTGCGTCAACCCCCATAAAAAACAGACTGCCAGGGGCATGACAGTGGCCTAAGGGGAAAGATTAGAGTCATGGAAAGCAGAGGCCTAAACACCTAACTACTAGGTGATGCTACCAGCAAACACCACCTGTTACAATCATTTAAAAGGTTTAGGTTTTTAATAATGACAAAATATATGGTAAAATCTGTTTCACTGATCAACTAGCAACTGTATGTTTTGCATCAGTCATTGTTCAAGCCTAAAGTAAATCCATTATTATTTATGTCTGAATATAAGTGTCATACCAGAACTTTCTGAAGCCTTCATGATCCATTGCTGACTTTGAGCACTCATCAGCTAGACTTCCAGTGATCTGCTGCACACCATCCATCCATCTCCTCACTGGTCATGCCTACTACAATGACCCTCCACCATTTCTTCCATAGTAACTCTGACACTGACAGACCAGCCAACGTGTGTATGCCCATAACAACTTAATGGGAGGCATTACAATTGCTATCAAGGCAATACACTTGTTTGTGAATTTCAGAGAGATGTACTAGACTAGCAATCAAACTCATTCATTCATAGTAATAGAAATCAAGGGTAGATGCAAAGTGTGTTTATTTGTGTTTACCTGTATCTTACTAGAAGTTTAACAGTGTAACCAGATTAGTTTGTAGATGCTAATTCCCTTTCATGTCTTAATTGCCTTAATTGTGTATGTGACTATGTCCAGTTAACCTTAAGATCAAAGATGTAAGATACTTCAGGAAACTAATAATATCTACATTGTCTTCAGCTTAACTATCTCTGTTGTAATTAATTATTAATTGCATAGGCGCCGACTCATGAGTGCTCCACTTAGCATTCACTGGCAGCTAGCTCCACCCTCCCCCCAAGTGCCTCCCATTCACCAGCAGCCCTGCTGATCATCTCCTTCCCCCTCCCTCCCAGTGCCTACTGCCCACTGCAATCAGCTGTTTCGTGAGGTGCAGGAGGCTGTGGGAGGAGCAGGGACTGGGCATGCTCAGGGGAGGGGGCAGAACTGGGTGGGAAGAGGTGGGGTGGGGCCGGAAGAGGTAGGGTGGGTGGGGATTTAGGGGAAAGGGTGGGGGTGGGGCCTGGGGCAGAGCAGGGGATTGAGCACCTGCTGGTCCCGGAGGAAGCTGGTACGTATGGTTAATCATTTTATGTGAATGAGTGTAACTAGTTCAGGGGTGGCCAACCTGTGGCTCTGGAGCCACATGCGGCTCTTCAGAAGTTAATACGCAGCTCCTCTTGTATAAGCACCGACTCCAGGGCTGGAGCTACAGGCACCAACTTTCCAATGTGCCAAGGGGGTGCTCACTGCTCAACCCTGGCTCTGCCGCAGGTCCTGCCCCCCACTCTACCCCTTCCCGCCCCCACCCCTGAGCCTGCCGTGCCCTCGCTCCTCCCCCTCTCCCCCAGAGCCTCCTGCATGCCACAAAACAGCTGATTGGGAGGTGTGGGGAAGGAGAGGGAGGTGCTGATCGGTGGGGCTGCCAGAGGGCGGGAGGCGCTGGGAGCAGGGCAGGGGAGCTGATGGTGGGGGGTGGCGCTCTCCTGACATATTACTGTGGCTCTTTAGCAATGTACACTGGTAAATTCTGGCTCCTTCTCAGGCTTAGGTTGGCCACCCCTGAACTAGTTTATCTGTGTATGCATAGGAAATAGAAGATTAATTTAAAAGCAAAGGTCCAAATTACCTATTCTTTTTCCAGGGAAGTCCCTGCTGTGATGACTGCTGTGTGCAGGCTTGTCAGCCTGCTAAAGAGCTATAAAAGTGAAAAATCAGGCCTGATCTTGCAATCTCTAGCCTGCTTAAACTTTGAACAGGGAAAGTATAAGCAATGGTGGATTAGCCCCTGGGCCAACGGGGCCCGTGCCCAGGGGCCCTGGCCAATTGGGGCCCTCTGGAAGAGTGGGCACCCCCATACCCTGACCCGCTCTGCCTGCGCTCTAGCCAGGGAGCAGGGGCGGGGGGCTTGCCCCGCTCCGCCAGCCCAGCATGGGGGGCCCCTGGCAGGCGGAAGGAGTGGGGAGGGGCCCCCACTTGCTTAGGCCCAGATGCCCCACAAAACCCTAATGCACCCCTGAATATAAGTCATAAGATGGAGAGTGCTAAAGGAGTTGGCGGATGTGATTGCAGAGCCATTGGCCATTATCTTTGAAAACTCATGGCGATCGTGGGAGGTCCCAGACGACTGGAAAAAGCCTAATGTAGTGCCCATCTTTAAAAAAGGGAAGGAGGAGGATCCTGGGAACTACAGGCCAGTCCGCCTCACCTCAGTCCCTGGAAAAATCATGGAGCAGGTCCTCAAGGAATCAGTTCTGAAGCACTTAGAGCAGAGGAAAGTGATCATGAACAGTCAGCATGGATTCACCAAGGGCAAGTCATGCCTGACTAATCTAATTGCCTTCTATGACGAGATAACTGGCTCTGTGGATGAGGGGAAAGCAGTGGGAGTGTTGTTCCTTGACTTTAGCAAAGCTTTTGACACAGTCTCCCACAGTATTCTTGCCAGCAAGTTAAAGAAGTATGGGCTGGATGAATGGACTATAAGGTGGATAGAAAGCTGGCTAGATTGTCGGGCTCAGTGGGTAGTGATCAATGGCTCCATGTCTAGTTGGCAGCCGATATCAAGTGGAGTGCCCCAAGGGTCGGTCCTGGGGCCGGTTTTGTTCAATATCTTCTTTAACGATCTGGAGGATGGTGTGGATTGCACCCTCAGGAAGTTTTCAGATGACGCTAAACAGGGAGGAGAGGTATACGCTGGAGGGTAGGGACAGGATACAGAAGGCCTTAGATAAATTAGAGGATTGGGCCAAAAGAAATCTGATGAGGTTCAACAAGGACAAGTGCAGAGTCCTGCGCTTAGGACGGAAGAATCCCATACACCGCTACAGACAAGGGACCGAATGGCTCAGCAGCCGTTCTGCAGAAAAGGACCTAGGGGTTACACTGGACAAGAAGCTGGATATGAGTCAACAGTGTGCCCTTGTTGCCAAGAAGGCCAATGGCATTTTGGGCTGTATAAGTAGGGGCATTGCCAGCAGGTCGAGGGACGTGATCGTTCCCCTCTATTCGACATTGGTGAGGCCTCATCTGGAGTACTGTGTCCAGTTTTGGGCCCCATACTACAAGAAGGATGTGGAAAAATTGGAAAGAGTCCAGCGGAGGGCAACAAAAATGATTAGGGGACTGGAACACATGAGTTATGAGGAGAGGCTGAGGGAACTGGGGATGTTTAGTCTGTGGAAGAGAAGAATGAGGGGGGATTTGATAGCTGTTTTCAACTACCTGAAAGGGGGTTCCAAAGAGGATGGATCTAGACTGTTCTCAGTGATAGCAGATGACAGAACAAGGAGTAATGGTCTCAAGTTGCAGTGGGGGAGGTTTAGGTTGGATGTTAGGAAAAATTTTTTCACTAGGAGGGTGGTGAAACACTGGAATGCGTTACCTAGGGAGGTGGTGGAATCTCCTTCCTTAGAAGTTTTTAAGGTCAGGCTTGACAAAGCCCTGGCTGGGATGATTTAGTTGGGGATCTGTCCTGCTTTGAGCAGGGGTTTGGACTAGATGACCTCCTGAGGTCCCTTCCAACCCTGATATTCTGTGAGTCTATGATCTTTCAAATTATTATTTGGAATAACCTGGAAAATGCACGAAAGACTATAATATACTTTATATCTAAACTGACTTTGTATTCTGACCTGTTGTGATGATTCCAGAGAGACTTTTAAAAGCTAGCAGTTTATTCCATCACTGCTGCGATCCTGAACTGTGAACATGGGAAGTCACTCATATGTATGTTGATCTTTAACCATTTGATGTTGATCTTTAACTACAACTCTCTTCTTTCTTTTTCCTTTTATTATGAAACCTTTAGTTTTAGTTACTAAAGGATTGACATTAGCGTGATTATTGGGTGAGATCTGAGACTCATAATGATCTAGGGATAAGTGATTGGTCCTCTGGAATTGGTGAACCTCGCATATGGTGAATCAGGTTTTCAGTAACCCCTCACTATATTAGACTTGGCTCTCTAATGGAAGCAAAGGGCTGGAACGCTTTAAGAGGACTGTATTTGGCTTCTTGTTAACCAGTGTGGTTTTACAGAAGCTGTTTTGTTACTGGCTAGGTGAATTTAATTAGAGAATAAATCATCAGTTTGGGGGGGATTGTCTGCCCTATTTCTTGCCATCTTCCCTGAGTGTGGCATTCTCAGTGTGGCCCATCAAGGCACCCCGGTCACAGTAACTTTCTCCCTGTTATTTCCATATCTATGCAGAATGTGAGCAAAACACATAAGATTGCATCTGTTGATTTCCAACACCAAGGTCTGCTTTTTTTCTAATAATATTTCTAATACAGGCATTCGTCTTTTATTTTCTTGTCCAGCAGATACACAAGAGTCTACACCAGCACCACATTTCAAAAGCTTCAATTTTCTTCTTGTCAGCAGCATTAACTTTCCCCACTTCATATCTATAAATTGTTAAGGAGAAAGTTAGGCTTTCATCAGTCACACCTCTGTACATTTTCAGATGTTCTTCTACACTTTAAGGGAGGTCACAGCTGAGCAAGCAATCCCTACTCATCTTCCCATTTCATTTGGAACAGTCTCCTTGATTGGACTTATGTGAGCCCAGATAATTAAATTCATCTGCCTGATGGTATAACAAAGAACCATATTGACTCTGTAATGATACAGCAACATTGGAGATCAAGTATCCAATGGACAAAGACTTTCCTGGGTGTCTGATCCATAATCTGCAAACAGCTGTTCACCTCAAACATCAAATTAAAATGTAAAAAAGATATGACATTCAACAGGTCCACTGCATTTGGACTTGTCCAGAATCAACAAAAATTATAACTTTTGTCCAGAATGGCGTTGAGCATTGGCACAGGTGAAAGAAGAGAATAACCCCAACAAACTTTAGAGTAAAATGAAAACTATAATGCTTGAGGCTGCCAAAGCACACATTCCAAAAAGTCAGTATCCGATTGCATCATGGTTTACTGAGCAAGTGTCTGAGCTGACAGAAAAACGAGGTAGAGTGACGGAGAATGACTTGGAGACAAAAGAATGTAGGAGAGAATATATGGAACTGAGCAGACAGATTCAAAGGCAGATGAGAGAAGATGAGCAAATATATAAGGGCAAAATGCATGGAACTTGAGAACTATAAAGAGTAATAATACAAAAGGTATGTTCACAGTTGTGAGACTTCTCAACAAAAGGTTTTCCCTATAATCAAACATGAGCATGAGGGCAGAGTCCTCACTGAGGGTCATGATATTAAACACAAGGGGAGAGATTACTGTGCCAGTCTGCCAGCCTCACCAGAGCCACTCATAATACAAGAAAATGGAAAAGAGAATCTGGAGCCAAAGCCATCAGTCATGCAAAAGCACGTGGCTCTTGCTGTCATGACAATGAGGCCTGGGAAAGCACCAAGAATAGATAACTTGCCAACAGATCAGTTAAAAGCAACTGGCAAATGTGGTCCTGATATTACGTGGAAAATTTGTAATGATATATGGATGACTAGAAATTGGCCAGATGACTGGCCAAAGGGAATTTTTCTGTCCTTGCCAAAAAAGGGAGACATAACACAGTCTATTAACTATCAAACCATCTCCCTGATATCACTCAGGAGCAAAGCTCTGATCAACATATTTAGGATTGCATGAAACTAAAGACAGAAGCAGAACTAGCACCACAACAAGCCGGTTTCAGAGGGGACTGAGGCACACATGACCAAATCATGAATATCCGTCACATCATTGAAAAATGCAGAGTGCAGTCACACACTGATCATGTGCTTCATTAACTATTAAAAAGCTTTTGATCCAGTCCAGCACAATCATCTTTGGAGGATACTGGCTGACATGGGGATTCCAGAGCATCTCATTGAACTCGTCACAAGTCTCTACCATCACCAACAGACCACAGTATCAACTGCAGTAAGTAAGTAACAGTGAATGGTTTCCCACTGGGCAGGGTGTGAAACAAGGGTGTATTTTGTCCCAAGGTTTTTAAATAAATATATACACAGAATTTATTATGGGACAAGCCTTGAAAGGTTCTGACAAAGTGGAAGGAGCTGGGATTTCCATTTGTAGACACTTCTTAACTGACCTCCAGTAGACTGATGACACACTACTCTTTCCTACAGTTACCAGTGCAATGCAACAAATGTTGGAGTCTCTAAGAACAGTTAGAGAGGAATATGGACTTTTCCTGAATGCAACACAGACAAAATGCTTGTACATTGACATGACTAACAAAAACAGAAAGCAAGTGGACATTGTGTTGAATAGACAAACTGTAAAGGCAGTAGATGAATTTACTTATCAAGCCTACAGCTTGTCATAATCTGGCAAACCACAATATTCCAGTGAGTTAACCCAGTCTAGTCACTACAACACCCTGTTCTGAACCCTTTCCCAGATCCTTGTTGTCTTCTTCCAGTCTGAGCTTCATACAGTCTATAGTGCAGCTCACTGCTTTTAAATTAGTCTCCCATTTCTTGTCTGCATTTTCCTCCTTCAAACCTAACTCTTCCGGGAATCTTTCTTCCCTTGTTCTCCTCAATTGTGATCTCTCTTCTCCCACCCACACACAATCTGTTTTATGTCTCCCCTTTGACTGTAAGTTTCATGGCAGAAAGGTGTCACTCTTGTTTTATGTAGCTCCTCACACACTTATACCACTATATAAATGAATGTCATTATTGACCACCTACTGCACTTGAGATGTACAATAAACAGGTGAATGAGATGAGATGACTCCTTTTTCCCTTTCATCTATCATTATATTAATAAGCCCTAAAAATACACTGCATAAGTCTTATTGCTTAATTTCACATTTTAGTAACACTAGCTTATGTGGTATGTTCCATCTGGGTTATTTTAGAATGCAAGGGAATGGCTAAACAACTTCTACATTTAATTCACTTTTTTCTTTTTCTGGCTGGAACACAATAAAGCAAATTAAAATCAGTGATTGATTGTCTTTGAAAGCATTATCATCAAGGCTGAATACTTAAACAGTGTGCCAAATGAAACTATTTAATCACATTCTTTCCTGTGTCTCTCACTTCTCAGTCGGTATATCATGAGCCAAGTAAATGACATTAACTTTTATTCAAAATAGGAAAAGTTCATTTATTCAGTTTGAACATTCCTCCCATGTCAAAGATGTGGTGTTTTTTTTCTTGAAGTCTCTATATTTAGGAAAACATAACAGTATTTGAATTGAAGTCATTTGGTATTATATATATGTATATACCTTTTAGAAATGGCTCACAGAGAGGTTCTGTCCTCCTACTACAACATGGACAAAGCCCTAGTGAACGTGGAATGCTGTTTCCATCAATATACACCTGCGTACAATTGTGGAATCCTTCTAATAGATGGTCAATACTGTTTCGTGTTCTTCTTAGCTGGTGTTTCTTTGAATCATTCTCATGTATTGAACTACACTGTTTGGTTTTTTGGGGTGTGTTATGTTTCAGTTCTATTCTATTAGTTGTCTCAAGGCCTGTGGTGATGGGTGTCCTAGATAATATCAAAATGCTACTATTCTGCACCCTGCCCTCATTTTGCATGACTACACATGGTGCCAGGCAGGGGAGAACCAGGATCACTTGTCTTTTTTGTATTAATGTAAAACACCGCTACTCTATGCATTTCTGACTTTCTTTTTGTGGCTACATTACTAAAATGTACAGAAGATACATTTGTAATGTAATGATCTGAAAACAAAGAAATAATTTTAATAAATTTAATCATGTTGATCTTTATTTTTATTTAAAAAAAGTATTTTTCTCCAAACTGGCACTTATCAATTTATGGGCCAATATGTTGTACATTTCTCTTCTGCTGGATCTGTTGCTGAATCTTTTAGTAACTATGACCACGCCCCAAGATCCTTTTTATTTCTCCCCATTTCTAGATGCAGAGGGGCACTTTTATGCCAACCCTGTTTGGCATGGCAAGTAGACCCTCAAAGAGCCTAACTGGGGTTCACGTATAAGCCTGGCAGAATCTGGCCCTTAATTTTCATGTTTTCTCAGAGCGCGTACAAGTGGGATTTGAATCTCGTAATTTTATTTCCCCAAAATTTTTAGGAAAAGGAGGGAGGATATTTTTTTGTAGCTTCCCCAGCAGGAAGTCGATGACATTTGCATGCTGAATTTCAAAGAGTACTGACAAATTAAGCCTTTTTATTTTAGTTGCAATCACATTGCCTTTTGTGTGTGAGGGGTGGGGGGAATGCTGTTTAAAATCTGTAAATACCACTCCTACTTCGAGTGCTTGTTCACGTCTATTCCACATTAATGTGGAATGGACGTGAACAATACATCTCAAAGAACAACAGTTACGAGAAAGTAAGTAACTGTTTTTTTTTTATCCCTTTCAGATCCACTTAAAGGGTCACTTCTCCCATGGTGCCTACAGAACACAGCCATGTGATAACAGCTAAGCAGGTGATGAGCAGAGATTACTGATATTGATCATCTTATTATACCGATGTATTGTGCACCCAGTTGGTCTATGCAAAACATACATGATTTACTATTACCCTGTCCTATTACCCATTCAACCCTCCACCCATTTGTTTTGTGTTTTTGTCTTTAAGGTTGTGTGCTCTTTGAGGTAGGGATTATCTTTTGCTATATATCTGTGCAGCACCTAGTACAATATGTCCCGAACCTGGCTGGAGGCACTACTTAAATACAAACAAAGACAACAGTAATTAATAATAAACTGACACACTGACCTGTCTTAAACAGTACAAGGATTGTCTGGACAGTCCAGTTAAGGTGTCTGTCCATTTTAAACTGACAATCTGTACAGAAACCTGTATTACATAAAGAGACCTTAATTCATTTTAATCCCACCATCCACCATTTTCACTAGCATTCATTTTACCATGACCCACCCTTGTGGTTCTTCTCCATCCCCACATCCTCGCTGAATATTACCCTCTATGAAATCCACAGATCTGTGTAGGGTGACCATACATCCTGTTTTGACTGGGACAGTCCCTTTTTTTAAGCTCTGTCCCACCTGTCCTGACTCCCCCCCAGCCAAAAGGAGGCATTTGTTCTGTTTGCTCTTGCTGACTTGATCAGTTGGCAAGAACAAATGGGACAAATGCCCACTTTTGTCAAAAAAGTGGGGTGCAGTGTGGAGGAATGTTGGGGGGGTGAGCAGAGATACCAGCCCTTCCCGCCCCGCAGTTCGGAGGCAGAGCTGGGGAGGGGAGGCAGTGTTCCAGCATGGGGGTGGGGGGGCCGCAGGGTTCCAGCGACCAGCAGACAGTCTCCGGAGGCCCCCCTCCTCCCTTGCAGCATTCTAGCCACGGGCAACAGTCTTGCGGTGGGGAGGGCAAAGGGGGAATCGGGCAACTGGCTGCGGGTGTCCCATTTTCTCTTTGGGAAATATGGTCACCCTAGATCTGTGGCATACTGTCTATTAACTACTTCAGGTATTCCTCTCTGAACTTATTGAGTTTACTATACAGTGCTGTGATTCGCTTCTTGTGAGAAGAAAGGCTACCACTTGTGTGCCTATCACCAGTTCACTGGGGGATAAGTCCTCATGTGATCTTAAAAGTGGGGAGAGTAAACTCCTAATCTATACCAGGAATGGATACGGGCTGGGACTGCTTTTTCTATATAAATATGTACGGGGGTGGCAGGACCTGGGATGATTGACAGACTGACAAGTCCCTGGCAGAAAGTGACCTGAAAGGAGCAGGGTTTTAAATACAAGGTTTGCTTTCTTGAGAAGTCAGAGAGTACAGTGGGTAGGAGAGATCAGCTATAAACAAATCTCTGGCCTAGAAAAGCAGGAAGTGTCTGTGCCTTTGATCAAAGCATTTGGGTTTTTGCATTGTTAACTGTCTTTTCTTTTTCTACAAATAAATACAGCTGCTTTTTTGGTACCAAAATGAACATGCTCTAAACTGGTTTCTGTTGAGGGCTCTGGCACCGCACTTGCTGTACCTTTAAGAATTTTCTCTAGTGAAGCTGGGAGACTTTGATTTCTTTCTGTTGGGACATAAAACAGTAAGTGTGTGTGTGTTCACTAGAGCGCACAAGACTTCACAGTTGGAGGGTGAAGCATAACCATTTAAGGGGGAAAAAGGAGGTTGGTTTGAATGAGAGAGCTCATATGTAAAGGAGATGAGGCTGAAGTAGAGGAGAAGTATGATTCTAAGTAGGCATAATAGAGGCATGCAGGTATTTAGTGCCTCCTGTAAAGTGAGGCTTAGTGACTTGTCACACATCACACAGGAAGTCCGCGTAAGAGTGGCACCAGAAATTAGAGGCCAGATCCTTGCCAAAGTCTCTTTGTGCCACTTGAGCCATTACAACCCAATGTAATTTACAGCAGCTCTAGGCTGCTTTAACTTGTGGTGTGGAAAGGTTTGGCCCTAACCTCTCCCCAGATTTGGGGAGTAAGTGAGTCAGGAAAGTGGTTTAGAGTCACTTTGCTTTTGTCTTAGTTATGCTGGGCTCTGCTCCATCACAGCTGAAGATTCAGTCCTAAATGTGCTGACTCCTAGTAGAGTGGATAAGAGGTTGGGTTCCTGGGGTTTCAAAACATCCGTAACTATGCGCTTTAGAAAATATTGTTTCCAGAGGGTAATATGGTCAGTTATTTCAGGTAATGGAACATCCAACAGTCTAGTTCTTTGTTTTTGAAAGCAAGAACAGGAATGCTGAAGGAACAAAAATATGTACAGAGAAACCTGTACACAGCCATCAGTATGGGTTAAACACTGAATGTTTTTGGCAGAAGTGCAGATCCGTAGGCTTCCAGTAGTCTCACCTGTAAATAGAGATCTGGGGAAATTAAGAGGTAAGGCCTTTGAAAACATTCCAAACCTCTGTGATTCACTGAGATCTGACTAAATTTGTCTTGGGCACATTTTTCTTCCTGAGAGTAGAATTTGGTTTTAAGGCTGGTACAATAGATGAAAAGCAATTTTCCAGACCCTTGCAACCCTGCAGCAATGCTGCTTGCAGTGACATAGACACAAACCTCCTTTACTTTTCATGGTTTACCATCAGTAGGATTAATTAATGTGTCGCACATCCCTTCCTTATCAATTACTTTTTAAAATGAACAAATTGACAAGAACATTAGAAAATATAACGGCTATTAACAAAACTAAGAATATTCTTCTCAGGTGTCTGGACCATTGATACATTCCATCCTTATGATCTACAAATTAGAGAGCTTGTATGCTTCCAGGTATAAGAAGGAGTCTTCTCTTAACACTTGGAACTTAGTAAATATAAGTAATTACAACAAATCAGAGGCCATTGTGTAGCTGGTATCTTTTTTTTTAATTGCATTTATTTATAAAGCATGAGCAAGGAACTTTACAAATCACTACCAAACACAATCCAAAAATACAATACTAACAATCACAGAATTGAATGTATTACTTTTTGGTTAGAGAAATAAATGCTCCAGGAAATGAAGAATGGGACCTGATGAAGTGACAGGGGACCTGGTGAAAGTCTTGGGCAAGAGAGGCATAAAATGGATGATCAGAGTGGTTAAAGCCATATGGATAGATAGACTTGCACCTGTCCTTCAGGAATTGGTTCCAATTCTTAAGAAGGGAAGTATCCATGAATGTGGAAACTATGAAGGGATAAAGCTATTGTTGCATAGGATGATGATACTGGAAGTATCCTGGAAGCTAGGATAAGGAGAATGGTGGCACCCCTCCTCAAACAAGACCAGTTCAGCTTTAGGAAAAGATGAGGAACCACAGATGCCATGTTTATAATATGGCAAGGGATAGAGAAGCAGCTAGAACACCAGCAGGATAGGTTGGAGGCTTTTAGAGACCTGGAAAAGGCATACAATAAAGTGGACCAAAGGACACTCACACTAATGCTGAGGAAGTATGAAAGATTTAATAACTATTGGAATGCCCTATTTAGATCACCTACAACAGTGATCTATCTGAATGTGGTTTTTGGAACAAGAAGTCTCTTTGAAGCGAAAGCTGGACCGCACCCGGGGACAGCCCTAAGTCTGCTCCTGTTTATCATATTGATGGACTGTGTCAGCAGGAGGATCCCACTGGGAAACTGTGAGAAGCTGTTATCTGCAGCTGACATAGCAATAAGGGCATCCTCAAAAGGACACCTAGCGATAGTAAACCAGTGATATGACCAGCTAAACTGGCATGGGATGAAAATGAGCATGATTGAGGTCACGTGGGTCAGTAGAGGTGCCACAGGGAAACTGGACATAGAGATTAATTAAGTGAAACTAAACCAGCCTTACCAGTTCAGGTACATTGGCAGGTGGGTTATGGAAGACTGCAAGCTTGAAGATGAAATACAGTCAAAACTGGGGAATGCTGGACGAGTGTGGAATAACATCTCAGGGGTTGTGTAAATTAAGCCAGTGTCACTGAGTCTTAAAAGTCCACTGTGTGCAGTGCAATGCTGGTTGTTGCAGAAGCATGGGAGATAAGGAGACAACAGGTTCAACGCCTACAGGTGCTTGAGATGAGATGCCTTTGTGCCATAAAAGGGGCTCTTTCATTTCAAAATCTGTCTTTGTGTATTAGGGTGGAGGTTAAAGTTCATGAGGTGGCTGACAAAAGCCCTGGCTCAAACTACCTTTACTTTTCCTAACAAAAATCTCTATCTGTATGAAGAATGAACCAGGTGGTTCAAATTCATATCCAGAAGTTCTCTGTAGTTTCATTGATATGGCAAAGCTCTTGTTCCTTACTGAAAAGATGACATTTGCTATTGAACACTGACATTTAAAAATACAAAACTAGCATATTACATTTTTTCTGAAATATTTGATATTTTAGCAAACAAATGACAGGCAAGGCTTTTCTGGTTTCATTAACTTTTGAGGAAACATTATACACATTATTTGTTCTGGACTCTCAATACTTCTCCATTGCAGTGGCAAATGGATGAAAAGTTGATCTTGAGGAGTTTAAGGCAAATTGCAATGTTATTTTATTTATCATGGTAGCATCCAAAGACTTCAGTCCAGATTGGGGTCCTTTTGGGGTAAGGTAGCAAATGCAACATAAAAGATGGTCTCTGCTTTAAAGTTTTTTGATAAATATATCAAGACTAATTAGAAAACACCTTGAAGAGGAAGAGTTTACTCCTTTTATATCAGAAATGCAAGAGCTAACATGGTTCTTATTGCGGATTATGGAAAGTACAAAATCAGCCCAATATTAAAATTAGGAAGTATAGGACCTAGATAGGTGCCACAGAAAACAAAGCTGTGCAGTATCATCCACTATTGGAGCATATATGCACAGCTTTGCTTACTCTAATATCAAAGATATAGTGGGACTGCAACCAATGGAACTGCACCAGTGTAAAACCAATAGAGAATCTAGCCCAATAAGTGTCATGGTTGTTTGATTCATTTAATGTTGGCAGGGCTGCTTTTTTCTTAACTATACACAGATGTGCAAACTGTAAAGTTGGAATAATGATTATTAAGGAGCTGTTAAGGGGCCAAATTGAAGTCAATAGAATGGACTTTGGATTAGTTCCTATTTACATCTCCCATATATTGTGCAATTTTGAAGGGCTGTCCAAATATCCTTTTCATTTTGCAATGGACATAATTCAGATTTTGAATACCTTTGTAACTTTTAAGATAAAAAATCATCATAATCACAGCTTCATTCTGTCCACTCTCGGAGAAAGTTCTGAGCATTAGAGCTGGGAAAACTATTTGCAGCAGACAATTTATTTGTAGCCTTTTTGTTTTGAGAATTATCTGCAAACAGATTGAATAATAAACCAATAAAATACAAGTAATTCAATTAGTTGTTTAGGCAACTGTCTTTGAGCCAATGGACTACTTTTGAACTGTTCACTCTGGCTATTTTTTGTGCTGGGTAATCAGTCAAATAAGTCAGGTAGTATTTTTTCTGCTCCCTGAATGGATGACTCCCAAAGCCCTGGAGGGCTGTCTACATTATGGCAGCCTGTCATCGATTACTGATGGTTGGTAGTGCTGCCTAGACTTTTTGTAGCTCTGTGCACCATGGCTCCACCTGTTCCTATCTCTGACAGGTCCCTCTCACTCTAGCCAGATGTGTACCCCACACAGGCCCTGAATAGGTTAATGTGGGCCTGCACGGCCAGTTATGCTATCTGGCTGCATCTTGAGATGGGCCACACTTAAGTGACCACTAGTCCGAGCTGGCAAAGGAACTGGGTGGCTACTATAAACAGGACATTCAGAACAGAAAGGGGCTGGGCTAAAGGGAGGTGGGGAATTTTCTGACCCCATATGAAGTCACTCTGGAAACTGAAAAAAGAGCCTGTTGGAGAGGGACAATGGCGGGGGGGGGGAAGCACAGCTGAGGATGAAGATGCTCTATGCTGATGAGAGAGAGCTCTCCCATCGGCATAGTTAATCCACCTCTGTTACAGGTAGTAGCTATGTCAGCAGGAGAAGCTCTCCCGCTGACACCACTGCCTACACAGAAGTTTAGGTCAGTGTAACTATGTTGCTTGGGGGGTGTGTGGATTTTTCACACCCCTGAGAGATGTAGTTATACCAAAGTAATTCTGTAGGGTAGACCTGCCCTAAGGGTTCAGCTATTCAGAACCAAGTCATATAGCCCCTCTCCCTTAAGGTGTTATAAGTGCCAATGGTATGGGCACATAGCAACTGTTTGTAAAGGGAAATGTGAGGGAGAGCATTCGTATGAAAAATATATAGAAGGGGCAGAGTTGAATGTAGTAATTGCAGTGGTAATCACAGTCCAGCATATAGAGGGTGTATTGGAGCAAGACAAGCTAAAGAGACACAAAAGACAAAAAAATGTTAATAACGTATCTTTTGCACAAGCTGTAAGGAGCCTCTCAGAGCATCAAGTAGAGATGGAAGAGAAAATCAGCAAATGAAAAGGGGACCAGTAGACATAGCCTTATTCTGTAAAGAATATGATAAACACTGTGAAAGGAATAGGCAATAATATACTAGCAGTGACAAAATAAGGGTTTATTGCTTTTATGATAGAAGTGATAAATTGTACATCACAAACAGAGAAAAAATCAGAAAAAATGAAAGTTATAGCAAGAGCAACAGAAAAATACATGTATATTAGCAATTTGTCAGTGGAACATATTCATGCAATTTTGAATGAGATTAATGGAGAAATATGACCATTGGGGATCACAGTCTTCTGTTGGAATGTGCAGTTTGATAGCATATGGTCAAGAACTAAAAAAGTACTGGAAATGAAAACTAAACCAGATATATGTATACAGGAAACATGGCAGGCTAAAAAGCTTGCTTTTAAAATTCCAGGGTATATTGACTTTAGGCAAAACCAAAAACTAGGACTGGAGCACCCACAGGAAAAAAAATAGTGGGTGCTCAGCACCCACTGGCAGCTTCACTAATCAGCTCCTCCCCTCCGCCCCCCAGTGCCTCCTGCCCACCGGCAGCCCCGCTGATCAGCGCCTCTCTCTCCCTCCCGCTCACCACCGATCAGCTGTTCAGCAGCATGCAGGAGGCACTGTGGGGGGACGGGGAGGTAAGAGGTGGGGTGAGGGCAGGGTGGGAAGGGGCAGAGCAAGAGTGGGAAGGGGCAGGGTGGGGGTGGAGTAGGGGCAGGGTCTGGGGCGGAGCCGGGGTCGAGCACCCCCCGGTAACACAGGAACTCAGGGCCTGTGAGGGGAAATTAGAAAACTCGGAGCTACAAGAAATAGTGAAGAATGCTAAATCATATATTATATGTGGTGACCTAAATAGTCATAACAAATTGTGGGGGAAGTAAAACAACTCATAAAAATGGTGCATGTTTTGAAAAGTTCATTGATGAAACCAATTCAGTAGTTTTAAATGATGGCCCCACCACTAGATTTAATGCAGCAATTGGTAATGTTTTCTGTTTAGACCTGGTAAATATAACAGCAGATATGGTAAGTAAATGCAACTGGGAAATTTATAAAGAAGAAAGAATGGGGTGTGATCATTTCCATATACTTATTACTTTTCAAGGGCAAGATGAGTTTGAAGGTAATGGAAAATTATCCACCTAGAATTTTAAGAAAGCTAATTAGGAAATATTTACATGTAAATGTACTGAGGGAATGTATTTGGGAATAATCTTTGTGTGAGTGATGACACAGGAAGCTGCAATGATAATGTAATAAAGGGATTAATAGCAGCAGCTACTGTAGTCATACCTAAAATACTGAAGTACTCAAAACTAAAAACTCACTTCCGTGGTGAATGAGGAGTGTAAAATGGCAATTAAAGAAAGGAACAAGCCTACAAAAAGTGAAAAGTACAATGAATAGCAAAGATCTAATGAAGTATAAAAGAAGCAAGGCAATAGGACAAAGAATTATTAAATAAACATCAAAGAAAGAAAGTTGGAGGAAGCACGGTTGGTGGATAAATAAAGATACCAAGACATCAGAAATATACAGGCAAATTAGAAAAATTAATGGAATTCAGACTGAGTCATATCCCAGGCCTGATTGCGACTGACAACATAGCTAGAAGTTCTGATAATGAGAAACTTTCCCAGGGCTAAGTAATGATGAAAATCAAAGTGAAGTTTTCCATTAGATTAAGACAATTCATTGAAGAGTGCATCCTGATCTATTGTGTAGTTGGGGTAAACATGAAGATACTACACTGACTAAATGCTTTTGCATCTGGAAATTTGAGAAAGTTATTGATATCAGCAAGAATAAATCCCAGATAAAAATAATATATGCAACATAATGTTTAATTATATCTCTGAAAGCAGTTTGAGGGTTCTCTTGGAATCACATAACAGTATATGGGGGAAAAGGACCGCTAGGGTGGAAACACGTAGTATTAATTCCAATATGAAAACCAGGCAAACTCGCCACAGGAGTGGATGCCTGTAGCCCAACTGTCCTTACATCCTTTCTGGATAAAATTATGGAGAGAACGGTGAATGCAAGATTGGTTGCCTATTTGGAAAACAGTGGCGTTATAGGTAAGTGCAGAATGGTTTTAGGAGAAGAAAATGCACCATTGATCACATTATTAAATTAGAAACTGAAATACAAAAAAGTATGAGGCACAAAGGTTTCATGATAGCTGTCTTGTTAGATATTGAAAAGACATATAACATGCTGTGAAGGGAAGTCTTGTTGTATAAAATAGGTGCACTATGGATAAGGGGAAGAATATATGGGTGGATTACAGAATTGAGTAAAAGCACCATGCAGAGTTGGGGAAAGTTTAATGTTGAATGTGTATATTAAAAATGGTACACGGCCAGGAAATGTTACCACCCAATCTTATTTAATATTATGATAAATGAACTCTCAAGATAATAAGTGCGGGATAGGTGTCACTTTATTCGCAGATGATTGTACTCTGTGCGTTAGGAGCAGGAATATTCAGGTGGCAGAAAAGAGGATCAACAAAGTGCTATGTGAGACCTCTGACTGGGGAAATGCATGGGGTTTCAAGTTCTCCATTGCTAAGGCCAAAGGACTTTTCTTTACAAAAAGGAAATCTACAAAGGAATGTAAGCTCTAACTGTAGAGAGAACAAAAGAAATAATTAAAGGGTTTAAATTCTTAGGGATAATATTTGATTACTAAATTACCTTGGAAAGATAATATAAACTATGTTAAAGATAAATGTACAGGAAGGATTAACCTGCTTAAAAGTCTTCCTGGGACTAATTGGGGGGAACAGTTAAAAAACACTGTTGATAGTATACAAAGCCTTAATCAGACCAGCTATTGATAAGGCTACGAGTTTGTCACAGTGGTCACGGATTCTGTGACCTTCTGGGTCCTCTGTGACTTCTGCAGCGGCCAGTGTGGCTGACCCCAAGGCCTCCTGAGCAGTTGGGGTGGCTCCAAGGCCAGCCACACAGGCCGCTGCTGGGGCAGTCTCGGGCCACCCCCCTCTCCCCCAGCAGCAGCAGCAGGAGTTTGGGTGGGGGGCTCAGGGCTGGAGGTTAGGGTGCAGGAGGGGGTAAGGGCTCTGGGCAGCACTTACCTTGGGGGGCTCCCCAGAAGGGGTGACATCCCCCTCCTTCAGCTCTTAGGCAGAGGTGTGGCCAGGCACCTCTGCGTGCTGCCTCTGCCTGCAGGCACTGTCCCCGCAGCTCCCATTGCCCATGGTTCCTGGCCAATGGGAGCTGCAGAGCCGGTGCTCGGGGTGGAGGCAGCACGCAGAGCTGCCGGGTCAAGCGTCCACCCAGGAGCTTGCCCCTGGGCCGCCCCCTGCCCCCCCAAGTTATAGCCAGGGGTATATAGTACAAGTTGTGAAGAGGTCATGGGATGTGAATTTTTGTTTACTGCCCATGAGCTGTCCATAACTTTTACTAAAAATACCCGTGACTAAAATGTAGCCTTAGTTACTGACTATGGCTGACCAAAGTGCTGGGCAGCCATAAGCAAAATTAGAACTTAAAAAATTAGATTTAATACAAGCCCAGGCACTGCATATTGCGTGTGGTGCATTTTATTACAACACCTATATGTGTGCTACACAGATTCTAGTGAAATGCCAGTTACTCTACACCTGAAAACTACTGAACATAACTTTCCGGGCCAAAGTTAATGGGAACTGCAGTGATGAAAATAGCAAACAAATATGAGGATTGTTTGGCTTTCTTTAGGCAAACTATAGCACATAATGTTAGAACTCCACATACCATCTGAGTTCAAGTGTAGAAGCAGAAGATGAAAGACAAGGAAAAGCTGAACAAAGTCAGAATTTTTATTCCTGGGAAGATCACTTATGGGTGGAAAGCTGCATGTTTAAACATGGATTTATAATCCTTTTATAAATGTAAGGGGAAAAAAAGAGATAAGTAGGTATTAAAAATGAAGTGTACCATTGTGTAGATGAAAAGTGGAATTAGTTTTGTCAGATATATACAGATGGATCCACAAAAGAAAAACAGAGTGGAGACAGCGTATTGTATACCAAAACTGGGAATTAGTACATCTAAAAGAATATCCAATTATATAGCTGTCATGACAGCTGAACTAGTACCAATAATGCTAGCATTAAATTGGATCTGGGAGGTATGCCCAGCAGTGCTGGTCATTTTTTTGGATTCAGTTTCAGGCCTTATGGTGAATAAAAAGGGTGTCAGTATGCAGAAGTGATTTAATCAATGAAATTATATTTCTAATAACAGATAAGAATACATGTAGCATTAGCTTGGATCCCAGTGCATATTGGGATAACAAGGAATAAAATGACAGACAAAGCAGCTAAAAACACTCTAAAAAACCAGAAGGATTGACACATAAGTAGCCTTGAGTAAACAGGAATTCAAAAGCCTAGTACAGAAAAATGTAAAAGAGGAATGGCAAACAAATTGGATTAATGGGAAAAAAGTGGAAGATTATTTTTTTATGAATTATTAGAGTTGAGGATAGCAACATACTTCAACGCCTTGATAGGACTAAGGAAGTGCTTTTGTTGAGAGTACTAACTGGCCATTGTAACATGGCTTAAACAAAAACCTATTTTTTTAATAAATAGACACAAAGATGGACTATGCATGCTATGTAAGGTGGAAGAAACAATTGATCATCTCGTACAGGTATGTAAGGATTTTGATAAAAGGGAAAAGCTTTCTGAGGAATTCAAATGACTTGAGGTAACAAATTAAAAACATTGGGGAACTGGGGTATTATTAAAAAGGCATTGTTATATTACCTGAAAAAGACAGGGCAGAGCGAGAGAATCTAAACTGTTAAGTATTGAGGAATTATAGTTAGTGGTAGCCATAGATTATTCAGTCAAGTCTGCTTTGCTATGAAAAAAGAAATGGGCTGCAGATAGAGAGAAACTCTGCTGTCATGCTCTGAGAAGAGCCCCTGGATTGTGGGGTAGGTTGAAGCACAGGACAGTGTAAAGCAGTGGAGGCATGTTGGTGATAAAATGGCAGCCAGGTGAGCCCCGCCAGGCAAAAGGTTTGGTTTTTGTATTGCTACTATAGGATTTTGGTAAAGGTCTCTGTAGCCCTAGAAGAGGCTGGACTGTAAATTGGAGTAGGCCAAAGGACAGTGAGGGAACCTGAGTCAAAGTTGCTACAACACTGAATCCAGACAGGAGGGGGCATGTTGGGCTAGTAACTTTGCCACATACCCACTTTCTACTAAGTCTTTTGAGGGTGTCCTCAGAGGACAGCCTGGAGTTGTCTTCCTCCATTCCTATGCCAGAAGAGTTCTCAGTTTTAAAGTCCACTTACACTATTCCAGACCCTTTATCTAATGTCCACGGGCCAGACTTGGGATGAGAATCTCTCCCAACGTATCTAAATCTAAGGGTATGTCTACACTGCAAACCTAAGTCAACCTATATTAAGTTGACGTACAGCCACCCCAGTAATTACTGCAGTGGTGCATGTCTACACTACCCTCCTTGGGTTGGTGGTATGCATCCTTACCAGGAACACTTCCACTGACCTAAGAAGGGCAGTGTGGGGAGCTGAGAGCCCAGTCTCAGCTCCTCTCGAAGGTCCCTGCAGGGTGCCCAGCTGCCCCACAGGTTCCTGGACTCCTGGTGGCTGTACCCCCGCCCCACTCCCTGTTCCCTGCCGGGAGTGGGAGGAAACTGCTTGGGGCTTCTCACCCCAGATCCAGCCAGCAGTGGGGTCCAGGCCACCCAGTTCTCCAGGGGAGCAGGGGCGGGAGGACAGCCAAAAGACGATGTAAGGAACACAGTATCTACACAGACACTACATTGCCGTAACTACACCAATGTAAGCCTTATGCCTGAGCTGGAGTTATTATGTCGGTGTAGTAGGGCACTTGCATCAATTGGAGGAAAGCTGTAGTGTAGACACTGTGGGTATGTCTACACTACAAAATTAGGTGAATTTTATTTAAGTTTGATATTGAAACTCCGATTTAAACAAGTTGATTTTGTGGGTCCCCACTATGCTAATTGTGTTGGCGGAACACATCGTAACTAGCAGAGCTTGCATCGACTCATGGAGCTCTGCACTGTGGGTAGCTATCCCACAGTGCATAGAGCCGAGTGGAATGTTAGGTTGGGCTTGCTATGCCTCATGGGACCAAAACATTTGCACGGATTGTTATGGGAACATGGCATTGGTCTCCCATGATACACTTACTTCACTCCTTCCCTCCCTGAAATCAACGGCAAACAAACCAAGCCTTTTTCACACCTTTTTTCCTAAGCCTGGGTTACCCTGGGTTTCCTAAACTATAGCACGGCAAGCGTGGACCCCACTCAGCTGTACACTGTTGTTGTGAGCATTACAAACACCTCACGCCTTATCTTGCAGTATTTGCTCAGCCAAAGCAGAAGTCGCTGCAGGGAACAATGTGATGCCACGCAAGCAGCCCTGCTTGAAGCCATCGCGCGGAGCAATTCGCAGATGCTGGTGACAGTCGTGCATCACCTTGACATGGTGGAGTGCCGCTTCTGGACCCAGGAAACACACGCTGACTGGTGGGATCATATAGTTATCCAGCTATAGGATGATGAGCAGTGGCCGCAGAACTTTCGAATGCGTAAGGCCATTTTCATGGACCTGTGTCAAGAGCTTTCCCCAGCCCTGAAGCGCAGCAATACTAAAATGAGAGTTGCTCTGACAGTTGAGAAACAAGTGGCAATAGCTCTTTGGAAGCTTGCAATGCCAGACTGCTACTGGTCAGTGGGGAATCAATTCAGAGTGGGTAAATCTACAGTGGGGTCTGTTGTGATCCAACTTGCCAGGGCAATCAATAGACTTCTGCTAAGAAGGGTGTTGACTCTGGGAAACGTGCAGGACATAGTGGATGGCTTTGCTGCTATAGAGTTCCCTAACTGCGGTGGGGCGATAGACGGAACACATATCCCTATCTTGGCACCAGACCACCTTGCCAAAGAGTACATAAACCAAAAGGGATACTTCTCAATGGTGTTGCAAGTGCTGGTGGATCACAGGGGCTGTTTCACCGATATCGACATGGGATGGTCAGGAAAGGTGCATGATGCGCACCTCTTTAGGAACTCTGGTCTGTTCAGAAAGCTGCAAGCAGGAACTTTCTTTCCAGGCAGCAAAATAGCCATTGGTGATGTTGAAATGCCAATAGTGATCCTAGGAGACCCAGCCTACCCCTTGCTCCCATGGCTCATGAAACGGTACACAGGCAGCCTGGACAGCAGTAAGGAGTGATTCAACCACAGGCTGGGCAAGTACAGAATGGTGTTGGAATGTGCCTTTAGATGTTTAAAAGCCCACTGGCATAGTTTGTTACTAGGTTAGACCTAAGTGAAAGCAATATCCCCATTGTTGTTGCTGCATGCTCCATAATATCTGTGAAACAAAGGGAGAAAAGTTTCCAGCAGGGTGGGGGTGGGGGCGGGGGGTGGAGGAAGATCTCCTGGCAGCCAATTTTGAGCAGCCAGACACCAGGGCAATAAAAAGAGCATATTGAAGGGCACTGCGTCTCCATGAGGCTTTGAAAACTAGTTTCATCAATGACCCACAGAATGTGAGACTTGTGTGTTGTTCCTTACCAAGCTGTCCCCTTCGTTGCATGTACTCCCCTGTAAACTACACCCCTGCTAACCACGGTGTGCTGAATGAATAAGGAGCCTTTTCTCCTCAATCCATTAAGTTTTATTATGCTCACAAACACTGAGAGACAGCAAAGAAAAGTAAGATAACCTGGGGCTGATAACACTGGAGGGAGCGGGAGGGAGGAGAAACCAGGACAGCATGCTTACAATTGCACCACAATAACAATCAAAGGTGTGGGAATGGGCACCTTCTGTCCTTGTACCCTTCCCTGGAGTTGAGTGCAAGGGATACCGGACCCTCTCTTCTGCCCCGCCCACATCCTAGGACGTCTGGGAGAGGAGGATGTGGAACTTGGCAACAATGGCAGCAGGTTCAGCACAGGCTGCAGTGGAACTCTAGCCTCTAGCTGTCTTTATTGAACTTCAACCAGATGCCTCAACATGTCTGTTTGCTCCCCCATAATCTGCATCATCTCATCCTACATGTCACGCTCGTGTTCCCTACATGCTCTCCTGTCCTCCTTGTGCAGGCTGTCAGACACTGCAATGCTCCATGAGCTGAGCTCCATCTTGTCACTCTCAGAGGCACGCATTAACTCATTGAATGTGTCCTCCGGTGTCTTCTTTTTCCACATTCCAATCTGGGAAAGTTTCTGTCCCTGTGTGGAGGATGTGCCGATGGACAAGGTTTCCACTGCAAAGCATACAAAGCACAAGGGTAGCATTGAAGTGCATACATTGTTTCTGGTGCAAGATGAAACCATCCCGATGTGTCGAAAGAATAGTAAATATGGCAGGCAAACAGCTTGGCTTAACAGTGAAATCCTTGCGGATCTTAAACATAAAAAAGAAGCTTACAAGAAGTGGAAGATTGGACAAATGACCAGGGAAGAGTATAAAAATGTTGCTCGGGCATGTAGGAATGAAATCAGGAGGGCCAAATCGCACCTGGAGCTGCAGCTAGCAAGAGATGGTAAGAGTAACAAGAAGGGTTTCTTCAGGTATGTTGGCAACAAGAAGAAAGCCAAGGAAAGTGTGGGCCCCTTACTGAATGAGGGAGGCAACCTAGTGACAGAGGATGTTGAAAAAGCTAATGTACTCAATGCTTTTTTTTCCTCTGTCTTCACAAACAAGGTCAGCTCCCAGACTGCTGCGCTGGGAACACAGCATGGGGAGTAGGAGGCCAGCCCTCTGTGGAGAAAGAAGTGGTTCGGGACTATTTAGAAAAGCTGGACGTGCACAAGTCCATGGGGCCGGATGTGTTGCATCCAAGAGTGCTAAAGGAGTTGGCGGATGTGATTGCAGAGCCATTGGCCATTATCTTTGAAAACTCATGGCGATCGGGGGAGGTCCCGGACGACTGGAAAAAGCCTAATGTAGTGCCCATCTTTAAAAAAGGGAAGGAGGAGGATCCTGGGAACTACAGGTCAGTCCGCCTCACCTCAGTCCCTGGAAAAATCATGGAGCAGGTCCTCAAGGAATCAGTCCTGAAGCACTTACACTAGAGGAAAGTGATCAGGAACAGTCAGCATGGATTCACCAAGGGAGGGTCATGCCTGACTAATCTAATTGCCTTCTATGATGAGATTACTGGTTCTGTGGATGAAGGGAAAGCAGTGGATGTATTGTTTCTTGACTTTAGCAAAGCTTTTGACACGGTCTCCCACAGTATTCTTGTCAGCAAGTTAAAGAAGTATGGGCTGGATGAATGCACTATAAGGTGGGTAGAAAGTTGGCTAGATTGTCGGGCTCAATGGGTAGTGATCAATGGCTCCACGTCTAGATGGCAGCCGGTATCAAGCGGAGTCCCCCAAGGGTCGGTCCTGGGGCCGGTTTTGTTCAATATCTTCATAAATGATCTGGAGGATGGTGTGGATTGCACTCCCAGCAAATCTGCGGATGATACTAAACTAGGAGGAGTGGTAGATACGGTGGCAGGTAGGGATAGGATACAGAGGGACCTAGACAAATTGGAGGATTGGGCCAAAAGAAATCTGATGGGGTTCAACAAGGATAAGTGCAGGTAAGAATCCAATGCACCGCTCCAGACTAGGGACCGAATGGCTAGGCAGCAGTTCTGCAGAAAAGGACCTAGGGGTGGCAGTGGACGAGAAGCTGGATATGAGTCAACGGTGTGCCCTTGTTGCCAAGAAGGCCAATGGCATTTTGGGATGTATAAGTAGGGGCATAGCCAGCAGATCGAGGGACGTGATCGTTCCCCTCTATTCGACATTGGTGAGGCCTCATCTGGAGTACTGTGTCCAGTTTTGGGCCCCAAACTACAAGAAGGATGTGGAAAAATTGGAGAGAGTCCAGCGAAGGGCAACAAAAATGATTAGGGGTCTGGAACACATGAGTTATGAGGAGAGGCTGAGGGAACTGGGATTGTTTAATCTGCAGAAGAGAAGAACGAGGGGGAATTTGATAGCTGCTTTCAACTGCCTGAGAGGTGGTTCCAAAGAGGATGGTTCTAGCCTGTTCTCAGTGGTAGAAGATGACAGGACAAGGAGTAATGGTCTCAAGTTGCAGTGGGGGAGGTTTAGGTTGGATATTAGGAAAAACTTTTTCATTAGGAGGGTGGTGAAAGACTGGAATGCGTTACCTAGGGAGGTGGTGGAATCTCCTTCCTTAGAAGTTTTTAAGGTCAGGCTTGACAAAGCCCTGGCTGGGATGATTTAATTGGGGATTGGTCCTGCTTTGAGCAGGGGGTTGGACTAGATGACCTCCTGAGGTCCCTTCCAACCCAGATATTCTATGATTCTATGAAATCTTTTTATAAAATAAACTCCCTTCAATGCACTTCCCCGCAAGCCACAACGTAATCAAAACTGCTGGCTATTGAAAGAGTCGATTTGCTGCTCCAGCCATGGTGAGTAAGGCCACGAGATGGGCGAGCTGTCCTGTGCTGCAGCTTTTATTAAGACGTCTTGGAATCACTTCTTGGAACTCGAGAAAAGCCCCCTTTCCCTTTGCAACCTGGATGGTGCTTGAGGATGGGCACCAGCGCAAAGCCCTGGAAAGAGTTTGATTGTTACAAAAGCGACACCGGGTTGGGATGGAACAGAGACAAACAGGAAGCGTCGTCCCCCTGCCTTTTTTAAATGCTGGTTGCAATACACGGAGATCCCTTCCAACCACAACCAGGGCACTTGGGAAAGCGTGGTTTTGTGACCCAGAATTCAACAAGCAGCGGAGGATTACATGTCAAATTACTTGCGGTTTAAGGGCTAGCATTGAAAACTTCCCCTGTTTCCCCTAGGTGATCCTATGCAATATCACTCTCCTGAGGGTAACAGAGGCAGAAAGGGAAAAGACAGTGCAAGCGCCTGGGTGCAGACCTGGTCCTTATGCTGCCATGCTGTGTGCCGCAATGATGCCAGCAGAGTTAATACTGGAGTGGCGCGGGAAAGTGTCCTACCATGGTGGACAAAATAAGGCAGCCCTTCCCAGAAACCTTCTGCACAGGATTGCAGAGTACCTCCATGAAAGTTTCCTAGAGATCTCCATGGAGGATTCCAGGGTCATCCCCGTGCACATAAACAGTCTTTTTCGGGGAGCACTCTCTGCGTAGCTGGAGTGGTCACCAATAACCACTATCTCAATTTTTAAATTCAGATTCAACATTAAAAATAATAGCATGTAACCCCTCCAGTTGCATTGAAAATGCTTACTCATCAGAGGTGCCTTCCCTGGCATCACGTTCTGCTGACAATTGGTCCTGGGAGGGGTTGGGCTCCAACAGGGATTTTTCTACACCCCCCCATGGGGGTGTTTACCTCCCCCAATTTCCCCAACACCCCCCACAGTTTTGTGAACTAGTTACATGCAGTGTTGCCAATTTAGTGATTGTTTGGAAATTTGAATTGAAATTGAAACATTAATACACACTTTAAAAGCATATAAAGTGTATGATAAAATACGTGTATCTGAAAAAGTATAATAGATTTGAAAAGTATGAACACAGACTAGCTTCCTTATACAGCTGTTGTTTTTATGACCATGTCAGTGCATTCATTTCGGTGATGTTGGCCAACCTAATAATTTCAAATTATGATTTGTAAGCAAAGTCTAAATGAGCTCTCCCTGACAGCTAGTGATGAGCTGGGGGCTGGGGGGGAAAGGCTTCAGGACCAGATTGTATTTACATTCACACCTAATCTATCTAGGTATCAAGCAAACAGGGCTGTGTTGCCCAAGTGATAGATGTTGGCTAGGGTTGGGTTACAAATCACTTGAATGTGGGGGGTAAAGAAATGTTGTTCTTATTATATGAGTAAAGGGCAGTAGAACTGTACTTAGCCTGTGCTGATTGAGGGCATCAAGAGAGAGGGTGGGGACAGGTGTTTTGCTTGATGGTCTGCCTGAGTCGCAAGTACTATTAGACCTGCCCCTCTCCACTGTTTAAAGACAGAGCTTTTGTTCTGTTAAGTGATCACTACAGCTGAAATTACTGATGATCAGGTCTAAGTGCTTAAACCGGTTGTGGGACGGTTTTTCTGTGGACAAGACGGCCCAGTCTGCACTAGCACCTAGGTTCCCCCACTGAGAGCTCAGCTGAAATCACTGAGAGCTGGGTGGAACCTCAAGAGACCAACTCGCAGAGGTCACAGTGGCAGGTGGCAGCAGAAGGCGACGGCGCAGGGCCATTGGCAACAGAGCGATGGAGTGAACAGTGGCACAACAAACAACGGTGGCCAGAGCCAACAGTGAGCAGCTGGAGGAATGAGCAAGGTGCCTTCTTGCCCCCCACCTGGAAGGTGAACTCATGTGAAAGCACCTCTGAACTCTGAGTCTCCACTGACCAAGGACAACACCAGTGAGTGTTAATGAGGCTGTTAAGAATGCTGGAGACACAACACAGCTCATGCGAACAAACATGGCCGTGGCATCATACTTTCTATTTAAGCAAGAGATACCACACACTACAAACTGGAGGCCAATGTTAAGTGCATTGTCACTTGTTCATCCTGAAGTTGAAAACTGGTTCCGAACAAGACCAGCAAATGCTCTCACTATCTTTCTGTAAGAAACTCAACCTACTGGCTAGACACATGTGGTGCAACAGTGAAAGACTCAACAGTTGAAAAAGTGAAGAACTCTCTCACCACATTCAAAAAAATTGCATACATGGTTGATGAATGCACCTACGCAAATGGTCATCAAGTATTAAGTCATTGTGTATGTTATCTTGATGTCAGTGGTAGGCCAGTAGATGCATTTCTAGATGTTCAAGTTATAGAAGACAGATTGGCTGGCTGCATCTGTGAGAACCCACATCTTAGAAGAGTTAAATGCTTGTCAATGGGACCCAAAACAGATGGCTGCTTGTGCATTTGATGGAGCTGCAAACTTCTTTGGAAGACATGGTGGAGCACAAGCTTTGCTCAGAGAACAGTGTAACCCTAATCTCTCCTATACACACTGCAGAGGCCATCTACTCCAACTAGCTCTAGTACGAGCTGCAGACTCTTCAAAAGACATTAAAAAAACTATAAATTTAATATCTTCATTATATTCTTTTTTCATCAAGAGTCCAAAAAGACTGAATATCTTGGAAAATATAGAAAATACACTGGGACTGAAGTTCAAATTAGTCCAACCTGGGAAAACCCTCTGGTTTTCTCATGAGCGATCCTTGGCTGTTATCTTAAAATTACTCCAGCCATTATTACTGGCTTTGGAAAGTATCTACCAAGATGGGATGGATCTAAGTAGTGAGGCTGGTGGATTACTTTTGCTACTACGTTCAGAGAAGACTGTTGCCATTCTCTCTCTTGTAAGTCTACTGTTGAAACCACTTGGGTCATTAAACAATGCCATCCAGGCATCTGCTACAACAGTAGTAGATATTTGTCCAGCAATAGAAGCTACATTTGGATCAATCAGAGAGCTATCCATTGAAAAAGTACTGGAAGAAGCAAAGACTTCAGTCCAGAAGTTGACTAATGAAGGCATTTATACTGAATCCTTAAGAAGACAAGAAGTGTTTGTTAAGGCAACTGAAAAAGTACACAGACTTGATTCTTAAAAATGTACAACAGCGACTTCTAGATTCTACTCAACCTCTACGTAGCTTTTACAGATCCCTGTCTTATAAAACACCGACAGTTGAGTGGAGTGAGGCACTACCAGCAATGGGGCTGCCATGTGCTCTGGACAGAATAGAGAATTTGAACACAGAGTGGAATATCATACTACGAATGAATGAAAATTTGACGTGAACTTCTTTTTTATCATCACTAGTGGCTCGACCCAATCTTTATGCTATGTTTCCTGGGCTGAAAGAAGTAGGAATTCATCTCTTGCTACTCCCAGTCACAACAGCTACAGTTGAGCATTCTTTTTCATCATTTAATAGAATTTTGTGTTTTGAAAGAAGTTGCCTTCTGCCTGATCATGTGAATGAACTAATGAGCGTATCAGTTGAAGAAATGGAAGTACCGAGCACACGAGAAGCCACCAAAGATGAACACATTGCATTCAAGAAGTCCATTAACAGAGTTGTGCAAAATTATAACAAGAAACCAAGAAGGATGTAGATGTAGTGCTTCACAGAAGGCTTGAGTAGCCAACTTTTTAATTTGTGTGATGATTTTAAAGTCTAATAAAATGGACATGAAACATTCAGTTTTTACTTTTTGTGCCACACAGCCAAAAGTCACCCTCATGGTCTCACCCCTCATCGGCCCTGACCTCCTCCCCCGTAAATTTGAATTACCCCCCCCCCCCCAATTTCAATTCCTGGGGAAAACACTGCTCCAGAGTTAAAAAAGTTCTTGGCTGTTGGGGAGAATGGATGTTCTGCTTGCCTGCCTCGCATTATCCTCCTCCTCCTCCTCTTCCTCGTCAACGATGTCCTCGATGTTGCCCAAGGTTGCCTGGGGCTCCTGGGAGGTATCCACGGAGCATTTTGGGGTAGTGGTGGGGTCGCCGCAAAGAATCGCATGCAGCTCCTCATAGAAGCGGCACGTCTATGGCTCAGAACCAGAGCAACTGTTTGCCTCCTTTGTCTTCTGATCAGGGCTGGCTCTAGGCACCAGCAAAACAAGCAGGTGCTTGGGGTGGCACATTTCTAGGGGTGGCATTCCGGTGCCAGTCATGCCACCCCTAGAAATGTGCCCCCGCCACCCCAGCTCGCCTCCGCTCCGCCTCCGCCTGCTCCCCTGAGCGCGCCACTCCGCTTCTCCCCCCTCCCTTCCGGGCTTGCTGCACACGAAACAGGTGGGGCAAGCCTGGGAGGAGAGAGGAGAAGCCGAGCGGCGGTGCGCTCGGGGGAGGCAGTGGTGGTGGAGCGGAGGTGAGTTGGGGCGGGGAGCAGTTCCTCTACCCCCCCATTGCTTCCCCCACCCCATTGCTTCCTGCGCTCCCCCCCACCCTTGCTCACCTCCGCTGTGCCTGCTCCCCTGAATGCGCTGCCTCTCCCTTGCCTGACAGGGAGGGGGGAGAAATGGAGCGGGTGCATGTTCAGGGGAGTAGGCGGAGTGGAGGTGAGCTAGAGGGCGGGTTGTGGGGAGGGGAGCCGCAGGAAGCAATGGGGTGGGGGAATGCAGCATGCCCGGGGGAGGAGGCGGGGCCAGGGATTTGGGGAAGGGGTTGGGAAGGGGCGGAGTTGGGGCGGGGGGAGGGCACAAAAAAAAACAGGGCGGCCAAAAATTTTTTTGCTTGGGGCAGCAAAAATCCTAGAGCCGGCTCTTCGTCTGGTATGCTTGCCTGAGCTCCTTTATTTTCACACGACACTGCTGTATGTTCCCCATGTAGCCCTTCTCCCCCATGCCCTGTGTGATTCTGGCATAGACGTTAGCATTTCTACTGCAGGATTGGAGCTCTACCTGCACACACTCTTCTCCCCCCACAGCAATAATATCCACCATCTCCTGTGTGCGCCATGCTGGAGCGCGTTTGCGGCTTTGAGCATCCATGGTCAGCTGTGCTGACGAGCCCTCTATGCCGATCAAACAGGAAATGAAAATTCAGAAGTTCCCAGGGCTTTAAGAGGGAGGTGGTTGTTTCCTGTATACCTGGCTGAAGTGCAGTGGAGTTGAAAGTGCTCTCCAGAGAGGTCACAGCAGAGCACTGTGGGATTCACCAAGGACAAGTCATGCCTGACTAATCTAATTGCCTTCTATGACGAGACAACTGGCTCTGTGGATGAGGGGAAAGCAGTGGACGTGTTGTTCCTTGACTTTAGAAAAGCTTTTGACACGGTCTCCCACAGTATTCTTGTCAGCAAGTTAAAGAAATATGGGCTGGATGAATGGACTATAAGGTGGATAGAAAGTTGGCTAGATTGTCGGGCTCAACAGGTAGTGATCAATGGCTCCATGTCTAGTTGGCAGCCGGTATCAAGTGGAGTGCCCCAAGGGTTGGTCCTCGGGCCGGTTTTGTTCAATATCTTCATTAATGATCTGGAGGATGGTGTGGATTGCACCCTCAGCAAGTTTGCAGATGACACTAAACTGGGAGGAGAGGTAGATACGCTGGAAGGTAGGGATAGGATACAGAGGGCCCTAGACAAATTAGAGGATTGGGCCAAAAGAAATCTGATGAGGTTCAACAAGGACAAGTGCAGAGTCCTGCACTTAGGACGGAAGAATCCCATGCACCGCTACAGACTAGGGACCGAATGGCTCGGCAGCAATTCTGTAGAAAAGGACCTAGGGGTGACAGTGGACGAGAAGCTGGATATGAGTCAACAGTGTGCCCTTGTTGCCAAGAAGACCAATGGCATTTTGGGATGTATAAGTAGGGGCATTGCCAGCAGGTCGAGGGGCGTGATCGTTCCCCTCTATTCGACATTGGTGAAGCCTCATCTGGAGTACTGTGTCCAGTTTTGGGCCCCAAACTACAAGAAGGATGTGGAAAAATTGGAAAGAGTCCAGTGGAGGGCAACAAAATGATTAGGGTCTGGAACACATGACTTATGAGGAGAGGCTGTGGGAACTGGGATTATTTAGTCTGTGGAAAAGAAGAATGAGGGGGGATTTGATAGCTGCTTTCAACTACCTGAAAGGGGGTTCCAAAGAGGATGGATCTAGACTGTTCTCAGTGAAAGCAGATGACAGAACGAGGAGTAATGGTCTCAAGTTGCAGTGTGGGAGGTTTAGGTTGGATATTAGGAAAAACTTTTTCACTAGGAGGGTGGTGAAACACTGGAATGCGTTACCTAGGGAGGTGGTGGAATCTCCTTCCTTAGAAGTTTTTAAGGTCAGGCTTGACAAAGCCCTGGCTGGGATGATTTAGTTGGGGATTGGTCCTGCTTTGAGCAGGGGGTTGGACTAGATGACTTCCTGAGGTCCTTTCCAACCCTGATATTCTATGATTCTATGACACTTCCTGGAAGCCAATTCATTCGAATTACACAATGCAGTGTCTACACTATCCCCATGTCGACGTGTGGATATCGACTCAAGTGCGATGCCTCTCACGGTGGTAGAGTTCAGAAATTGACTTTACAAGCCCTTTGGGTCAACAGAATGGACTGGGTACTGTAGACACATACATTATTAACTCGACCTAACGCAGCATATGTCGACCTAACTTTGTAGTGTAGACCAGGCCTGACATAATTAGGTTGAAGTAAGCTGCCTCATGTGTAGTATGGACCAGCCCTCAGCTTCCAGAGAGCAATCCTTTTTGATACTATCAAGGTTTGCCCTCCATGTAGGAAAGTCTAACAAAAGTGCCTCTCTATAAAAGTCAGATATAATTGTGTATAGTAGAGAAAGTAGAGTACTGCTTTTTTAGTAATTCGGAGATACAGGCTAAATTAGGTTTCAGTGAACTCAGTTATGGAAATTGAAAACTGAAAAATGTATTTATTTCAGAGTGACACATAATTATGTGCTTCTCGTTTGCCCTGTCTATTTTAAATTACTTCATGCAAATCTCATTTTCAAGGATTATGTATAGAGTATAAAATTAGGTAAACCCTTAAACAGCTAATATAATTGTGGAATTATTGTGTGCATGAAGGGGAGGGGTGTGTATTCAAACACTCATACATAAATGCCACTCTGTATACTATCCAAATGATAATTTGTAAATCTGGTTGGTTTAACTAGCAGAAATTGGCTTTGTTTTAGGAAAATCTAACTTTTTCCAGCAACTTAATGTTTGTATTATGAGCTCATTGAGCAGAAAGAAAAAATGATATGGAGCAAAAAAATTGTGTGTGTAAAGATACATGTAACAGGGTGGCTTGCCTGTGGGCTTCATAGCCTGGGAATAAGCCAGCCATGATTACAAGATAGCCCTACCTGAGGGGAATCAAGTAATTCCAATGTAAAAGGTAGCATGAAGATATAGGGGGCAGCTAAACAGAGCAAGGAAGCCTGAGATAGAAGACTAGGTTTCTGCTGTGCAGCATAAGAGCTTTGTGGATGACAGGAGCGAACTAGGGGGTTACTATAACTGGATCTTGTGTTTGGGACACTGAGGACTATTTTGAATTACTTTGGGCAACTAACAATTTCAGTCATTATCTGTCTTAGAGCTATATGTAGCTCCCAGCAGCCACTGAAGAAAGTAGGTGGAGGGAAGGCTCTATGGTAACACTTTTGGCCCCCAGGGGCACCTGGCAAATAGCGACCCTTCTACAATACACAAATGGAAAACAGATACTGCCCACCTAATCTACCTGGCCTGGCAGGTGCTAATGGAAGAAGCTTCCTGCTCCTGCATGGTTGGTTAAGTGCCAGGCAGTTTTGCAGGGTCAGATCCTCAACTTGTGTAAATTGTCATAGCTCAGTTGAAGCTAATGGAGCTATGTCACTTTACGGTAGCTGAGGATCTGGCCCATAGCCTTTGCTCTCAGGGGAGCTAGCTGGCGTTATGTGGAGGAAGTCATACTCCACAAAGAAATGAAGTAGTAAGCACATTCTCTCTGCATCTGGGAAGCAGTGTCCTGGACATGAGGGAAGACAGACAACATGCAAAAAATGGTTTAATAAGGCTGCAACTTTATTAACTTGATTCAGCTGAGAACTATCCAGCAATAAGTTGTATAGTGCAGGTCATCCTTCCTTAATCATTTCCAGATGGCAGAGGCCTGCCATCAGCTCCCCAGCCCATTGCTGGGACTCTACTGTCCTCCCCTTCTATGGGGGGGAAAGGGCTGGGGAAAGGGGGTTGCCTCCTTGCTGTACCAAACATTAGGAGGATCCCAACCCCATTCCTAAGCTTTTCTAGGAGATATCTTCCTCTAAGTCCACTTCCAATTCTGGAATATCTGGGAACTGCAATCCTTGTGGAATGAGTACCTGCATGGGACATCAGTCACAAGGAGGTGCCAGCAATTAGCTTAGCTGCTTATCCCTCCTACCACTCTGCTGTCCTAAACTGGCTCTACGAGAGTTAACAATTCCTTCCTTAACAGTCAAAAAAACTCCAAAAACCAACCCACAATCCAGCCCTATGTGTTCCCTAGTCAAAGAGGGGTACCCCATAGCTCATATGATATTTGATGGGCAATTACCCATCCTCCCATTACCAATGCACGCATCTTTGGGCCTTGTCAACCCATGGAGACCTGCTGCCGAATTTTAGGCCAGTTTACAGTCACTCCAGGAAAAAGTCCTAGATCTGCCCTAAATCTCTCTTCAAACCCCTTATGAAATCCTAAGTCACTTTCCCAACCCCAATAATAATTTCTGGGGTCTAGTTTCTGGCTGCCAACGAGTATAAGAGGAACATCAGCTAGTCCCAGTGCATGCCCCTCTTACCTAGGCCCAGCTGTGAGCCCGCAGGGGTTCCTGCCTGTGGGTGCAATATGCAACAGTGTGTGTACATGGATACAAACACCAGCTCTGATAGCCCTTTCCCTAGTTCCTGAAAACTGGATAAACAGCATTAGACTGATTCTCACCTTGGGACCTCACATACATCCTGTGAATATTTGAATGCCAAAGACTAATCACCTGTGTCCTATGAGCCTTATGAAAGTTCGTGATGGGCAATCACAAGCCTTTCCCACTCACGCAGTTTAGCCACCAACTGATCTATCTATCTATCTAAAGGCCTTGTCCACTTACAAAGCCCTTGTTGCTTCTCTGGACTCTTGACTCCACCTCAGTTGCTTTGGTTTTGTTTTGTTTTTTAAACTAAATCCCCCAAATTGTTTCCCCTCAAGCTTCACACTGATCCACTCACATACCCACTCCCTGGCCAATGAATGGAAGAGGGGCATCCACTGACTCCACAGTGTGCTCCTCTGTCCATTCCAAATCAGAGCTGCCTCACGACTGAGGCCCAATGGTTAACTTTCAGGGCCAAACACACAATAATGTGTCTGCACATTCAGTCACCAATCCCTGTGACCTATTTACTAGATGCTGAAGGAAAGGATAAAGAATGAATTATACTCCCCAGTAGGGGCCTCCATACCTTTGTATGTATGTGGATGCCATCATTGACAGGCATAACCCACTGGACTCCCATACCAAGCTGTGCTATGGATGTGATCCAGTAGTGTGCAAATGGGATCCCACTTCACCAGAATCTTCTGGTGGAATAGTTGGAAGTTGAAGCTAAACAAATTCAGACCAGACATAAGAAGCAAAGTTTTAACAGTGAGGGTAATTAACCCTAGGAACAATTTACCCAGGGTTGTGAAGGATTCTCTGTCACTGGTGATTTTAAAATTGATTGGATATTTAGAAAAACAACTGCTCTAGCTTAAACAATAATTAATTCAGAGAAGTCCAGTGGCCTGTGTTATTGTGGAGGCCAGGATTATCACAATGGTCCAGTCTAATCCTGTCTACAGGTATGTCTGTGCTGCAGCAGGAGGTGTAATATCCAGATTGAGTAGACATACCTACGCTAGCTCTGGTCAAACTAGCATGCTAAATATAGAAGTGTAGCCACAGCAGTGGGAGTGGCAGGACAGGCTGGCTTCCCCAGATATGATGCTGCAGGGGACCCTAGGCATGGATTCAGGGAGGCTAGCCCATCTTGCTGTTCATGCTGCTGTAGCTGCGCTTCTATGTTTAGCATGCCAGCTTGATCACACTTCCAGCTGTATTGTAGACAGATCCTATGAGTCAGGGTAGCATCAAAGATACATAATCTTTGATATTGCCATAACCTTGCAAAAAGACTCTCAGTTCAACTCCCTTCCCTGTGAAGAGAATGTGGCCTGGCCTCAGCAGCCTCAACACTAGGCAAGTCTGTACTGCTCTGACTGGGGAAATCCAAGCCTCCATACCATGGCGGCGGATGAGTGAGCCCTTGGGGGAGGCTAGCCCCTGGCCCCTCCCACTCTGCCTGAGGCCCCACCCTGCTGCCCCTCTCCTCCTGAGTACAGAGCACATACCCCCCCCCCCCACGGTCACCCCTCCCTGAACACCCCCAGCCTGGGGTCTTGTGCACAGTGCGGCCCGCAGCCTGCCTGCCCCAGCCTCTGGGCCACAGAAGGGAAGAGCAGACAGGAGGGGGTCTGGGGTTGGAGCATGGGCGGTCCACCCCAGGCTGCTTGGGGAGGCGCAGCCTTCCCCTGCATATGATACCTGGCACCCATGCTCCCCACAGTCTTGTAATAGTATGGCTAACCTTGCCATCCGTTAACTGTAGGGTGGGAGGGTGTTGTCACACTCTCCAGAGTGGCTCACAACTGTGAGTGCCTACCTCAGGGCAGATTACCAGAAAACAAGGGCAGATATCCCTAACTGGTAGTATGTTCTATAATTAGATTTCACCAAGCCAGTAACAAATGTGAACTCCTGGATCACTATACCAGTCTTACCATCGAGTCATAGATAGTCCCCTTAGACCGGAGAGGCTAACTTTTATATAAAAGGTTATATAAACCAAAAGTCACAACACCTCAGGTTTCTCCCAGTCCCAAAGGATCAGTCACTTACCCCCAGATCAGTTGGTACTCTGGATCTCACACAAAGACAATGCTGGCAGCCAATTCTATAGTAAACTAAGTATAGGTTTATTAGTTAAGAAAAAAAATTGAGAAGTTAAAGCAGGTAAAATGTAATAACAGATGAGTCAAAGTTTGTAAGTCCAAAATGATAGAGATGTAGTAATCTGCCAGTTTCCCCAAGAGTCTCTTCTGGGCTACCCAGAGTAATTCTTGGGATCTGTCTTTTTGTTCAGTTATTCTTCCCTGTTAGAATCCAAACAGTCCAGAGATAAAGGATCTTCCTTTGAATAGTACTTATAGCTTCTTCAGACAACAGTAAGTGTTTCTACTCACAGAATGGTCTCTTGCTTTGAAATTAGCATTTCACAAGATTTCTTTGAATAAACTAGTTACAGGGCTATACATAAATGCAGATGATTGTAATAGCAAACAATCAGGGATTTCATTAGTTTTCATGAGTTGAACACCTGAATACATTCTCATACTAACACACACTTTAATTCAGGGTTATCTAATTACAGGGGTATTGTAATGGGGTGGCACTCACTTCTCAGCAGCGCTTCCGGTACGAGTGTATGTGCCTGAACTTTCTTTCTGGCTTGCGGTGGAGTCTTCAGTGACTCAGCCCTCCGCTGAGCCAAGTCACACACAGTCTGTATGAGAGATAAAAATCAAACCCTTTCCCGGGTACAGGTCCAAAAAGGGGGCCTATACCAGTGCCCTCTGTAACATCTCTTTATCTGGCCCTATCCCTGGTCTCGATCCTCAATCAGTCCAACAGGGCCTATCACAGTACCCTGGTACCAACTGTGTCTCAGCCCTTCTGGGGTTTCTCAAATTGTCCCTGCTCTGATATGGAGCAGTGCCCCAGGACTCCCTCCCTGGAGGCCATGTTTTCACCCCCTCTGGGTCTTTCTGGCCCCAGGTCTCCTGCTGGGCCATTAAAAGAGTTAAGTTCCCCTTCTGGAGTACATTCAAAATAGCAGCCTCCACTATGTCCCTTTAAACCACATCACTGCTGCAAATCCCTGGGCCACTTCCTCATAACCCCAGCTCATTCTTCGCCCTTACCTCAGGGCCTTGTCCTGGTTGAGTCCCAGAAGCCATCCTAGAACTCCTTCATGTTCCCCCAGTCTTTGCCAGCACTGCTCTGTCTGAGGTCCTGTAGCTCCCTCAGCCAGACAGGCACACCATCAAGCAAGGAACTGACGTCTGCTTTCCATGGCAGCTCCTTTTATATGGACCTGCTGGGCTCAGATTGGCTGCTCCCTGCAGCCCCTCTCTGATTGGCTGTGTCCCATGATGCCACTTTGGGCCACTTGGAGGATTCTCTCCACTGCCCTTTTCTGGGGCGGGGTGTGGCAGGGCCATAAGGCCTCCAGCAGGGGGCTCCAGAGCCCCCTGCTCCTACTCCACCGCGTCACAGTTACACATAATGTAAACGTCATTACAGGCATATGTGTAATGTAATAGTAGATAACTAGTTATAGGTAAGTGACTACAATAACATTAGCATCTCTTTGTATCTCTATTAGCATACGAGTGAATTAGTTTGAATACTAATATACTTAACATTTCTGTGATAGTCACCGTCAAGTAAATTGGCCTATGGCTCTGGCCTGAGTTAGTGTGTCAGTGTCATGGGTCTTTTTGGTTTTTTTGGCACTTTGAGCATCAGCATGGCAATCTCCTCCCCTGCCCCTTGCTGGTTCCTAAATTCCAAAGTCTGATCTAAATCCATTCTTGACTAGCCCCTTATTAGCCCTGATAGACATCACCCATCCAATAACCTTAACACACAGGTTGTAATGTCAAATTCTGAGACAGTTTACACTGTCCTCAAGTGGAGTTGAGTAAATTCCTCCACATCCCTCATAAATACTTTGAACATTCAGGCATTAAGTGTTTTGCACAAAGACAAAATTTGTCAAGAACCAAAGTTGCAGAGGTTTAGCTGCGCCTGAATGGGCTCCTCGCTGGCCCCCTGCACCAATTCTCAGATTCTACACACTTCTTATTCCGAGTGACTTGCAAGAACGGGGGTTCAGGCTGGAGGGACAGGGTTTATATGCCCTCCCCAGGTACACAGGGCTGACGGTTTACCAGCTTAGCTGCCACCTCCGTCCCTCTCAGCTCCCTTCTCAGTCCCCTAAGGCTGGGGGATAATTAAAGGAATCACTACCCTTTTTTCCACAAACCCAGTCAAAACACCCTCGCACCTTGAGATTGCAGGGGTTGCATTCTGCTTTGTGAGCCAGAATGCTTCCCCTTGGGTTGGTGTAGCTCCTCACAACCTCATACTACGGGCTGTGCCTAGATAGCACAATCTAGCCTTGTATGTTGCAGAAAACAGACACCTTAGTTAAAATGTTTAATACTACAGTTATTTTTTTCAAAAACAAATATAACAACTATAATTTAGATGAATTTTGTTGTTTGGCATTAAGTAGACAAGTCATCTTTGCCTTTCTTGTCATTACATACTGGTACACAATTGCAGGAAAGGAAGCGTGAATCATGCTGAAAAAACACTAAGTCTTCTTGATTAACAGTAAGCCCCATGGCCATTTAAAGAATGGTATTGACACCTGCTGTGTCCTGTATTGGTATTTGTTATTAAAATTAATTAGAATAGAACCAAGCAGAAGAGAAATTATAAAGAACACCTCAGACATTTCCTATATTTTGGATAATCTAAATTTACCTTTATGTATGCAGGGATTTCCCTCCAAAATATTGTCAGAAGTTTCCAGTGTTCCATTGCAAATGCTTTTAAAGAATGAGTAGCAACAGACTATTTGTTATCACCCTTCTGCAACTAGAAGATATTTTAAATTTGTTATTTATTCACTACTGGAAAACATGCATTTTTAAAATGCATGCTTTTTTTTTAAACCAAAATATTTCTGTGTCTCCTAATCCAGGAAATACAAAGGTACTGGTATCCTGATTTCTAAAAATGTTCATGCAATTTCCTAATGATAATGGGTAACACTTTCAAAAACACCTACACAGAGGGCACGTCTACACTTCCAAAGTTACAGCGCTGACAGTTATGGCGTCTCTCAGAGAGCGCTGAACGAAAACCGCTGTTGTGTGTTCATGCTGACAGCTGCCTATGCAATAGCGTGTTCACACTTGCGGCACTATTTGGAGTGGTGCACTCTGGGCAGCTATCCCACAGACCACCTCTTTCTCTTTTGCTGCTAAGACTTGTGGGAAGGTGGAAGAAGTACTGGGGCATCCTGGGTCCTGTCCCAATGCCCTGTGATGCATTGCTTCGCATCCCAGCAATCCCTGTGTTTCTGTCCGCATTTGGCGCCATCTTTCAACGGTTTGTGTACTACGTGCCCTGCCCTGCCTCTTTCGGGCTGCAGGAATGGATCCCGAGCTGCTGACCAGTATGCTGCTTGCTCTGACCAACACATCACGAGTGGCAGTGGAGTTATTCCTTAAACTACAAAGACAAGAGGGGTGCAACATTGATCTCACCACGCGTAGTAGCTACGTCACGAGATTGCTTGTGGCATTCACGGAGGTTCACGGTGGAACGCCGCTTTTGGGCTCGGGAAACAAGCACTGAGTGGTAGGATCACATCGTGATGCACGTCTGGGATGACGAGCAGTGGCTGCAGAACTTTCGCACAAGGAAAGCCACATTCGTGGGTCTGTGTGATGAGCTTGCCCCAGCCCTGCGGCGCCAGGACATGAGAATGAGAGCTGCCCTGTTGCTGGAGAAGCACCTGACAGTTGCACTGTGGAAACTGACTACTCCAGACTGCTACCAATCGGTGCTACCAGTTTGGAGTGGAAAAGTCAACTGTTGGAGCCGTGTTGACAGAAGTGTGCAGAGCCATTAATATCATCCTGCTCCAAAAGACCATGACTCTGTGCAATGTGCGTGACATCGTGGATAGCTTTGCATAAATGGGCTTCCCTAACAGCGGAGGGGTGCTCGATGGCACGTACATTCCAATTCTGGCACCAGACTAGCTAGCCACCGAGTACATTAATCACAAGGGGTATTTCTCAATGGTTCTCCAGGCACTTGTGGATCACCATGGGCATTTCACAGACATTAATGCAGGCTGGTCCAGAAAGGTGCATGACGCATGCATCTTTCAGAACACTGGCCTGTTCAAGAAGCTGCAAGTAGGGACTTTCTTCCAGAAGATCACCATAGGGGAAGTCAAAATGCCCATTGTGATCCTGGGAGACCCCACCTACCCCTTAATGCCATGGCTCATGAAGCCATACATGGGGCAACTTGACTGCAGCAAGGAGTGGTTCAACAACAGGCTGAGCAAGTGCAGAATGACTGTGGAGTGTGCATTTCGCCCTTTAAAAGCCCGCTGGTGATGCCTGTATGGGAAGCTGGACATGGCTGATGACAATATTCCTATGCTTATAGCACGTGCTGTACGCTCCATAATATTTGTGAAGGGATGGGTGAAATCTTCACTCAGGGCTGGCCTGCAGAGGCTTAGTGCCTGGAGGCTGAGTTTGAACAGCCAGAGACCAGGGCTAATATAGGGGCACAGCATGGGGCCATAACGATCAGGGTTGCCTTGAGGCAGCAATTTGAAGCTGAAAGAAATATTTGTTTCTATGCTCAGGATTGCAGTGCTTGTAATGCTAGGAGGTGATTGGTGCACATGATGCAAGAAGGGGCCTTAACATAATTGTATGTTGCTTTGCTGTGCTCTTTTTGCTTTCACTTAGTAGAATAAAGATTGCTTTCAAACAAACACAAATCCTTTATTGAAAGACAACAACCAGAGGAGAGGGTCAAATAAAAAAAATCATCAGCAGGGAGGGGGATGGAGGACGGGAGAAGGGAAGATCTCAAGAGGAGGAGGGGTGCTGGGGTGTCTACAGATTTGTGTATGTCCAGGAATCGTATCCAACCTTCTCCTTTGGAGTATGCAGCGGGTGCTGTACTTCAGCAGGGCCAAACTGCAGAGGGATGGGTGTTGAGTGCAGTGGGTAGTGGGAGTCCACACTGATGGACTGTAAGGAGGGAGCTTGTACCTAATTCTTTAATTGATTTAACATGAGGAGGGAGGATTGGAATGCTGCAGGTAGAGAGTGGAGCCAGGAGGTTGATAACAGTGTATTGGTGGTGTGTGTGGGGCACAGGAAAGAGTTTTGCGGCAGCGGCTGCAGGGGAGGGTGGGTGCAGAGCTGCTCGGTTTGAAGAGCTAGTATTGCCTGGAACATGTCCATTTGGCACTCCATAACTTCCAAGAGCCGCTCCGTGACTTCTTTCTGGTGTGCCGCATTCTCCTTTCTGTCCCTCTCCTTGCTGTCCCGCCACTCCTTCAATTCCTTTTTCTTGGTGGTGGAGTGCATCATAACCTCATGGAGAAAGTCCTCCTTAGTTCTTCTTGGACGCTTTCTAATTCTGTGCAGCCGTTCTGCCACTGATAACAAAGAGGGAGGCTGTGCAACATTTTACAGAAGCTGTATTGTTGGCAACACAGACAGCACTGTTTCAGTGCTTTCAAGCACAGCCAGTACCATAGGTGCTGACCCTGTGGGTACTCTGGGAGTGGATCAACTAAGGGGAAAACTTAGCGGGTGCTCCGCACCCACCGGCAGCCACCCCTCCTCACCTCCTCCTCCCCCCCACGCAAGTGCACCGCATCCTTGCTCCTCCCCCTCCCTCCCAGCGCTTCCCACCCCGCCCCCGCCGCCTAACAGCTGTTTGGCGACACTTAGGACTTTCTGGGAGGGAGGGGAGAAGCAGGGAAACAGTGTGCTCAGGGGAGGAGGTGGATAAGGGGCGGGGACTTGGGAGAAGGAGGTGGAATGGGGGTGGGAAGGGGGCGAGGACTTTGGGGAAAGGGTGGGAGTGGGGAGGGCAGTGCAGGAGCGGGAAGAGGTGGGGAGGGAAGAGGCAGGGGGAGTTGAGCACCCACCGGGCAGAAAGGAAGTCAGCGCCTATGGCCAGTACTCACACACCTGTCACTAACTGGCTGACCCCAGGCAAGCACACATGAACCACAAGACCCCCAAAATGGTGAGTAGCTGCAGGGTCAGGATAAATCATTGTTCCCAGACCCTGCTGTACACTGGGCACGTGGCTCCTGGGCACTTGGGGAGAGCCAGCACTGTAGAGTGCACCTGATAATCATTCCTGTCCCCACACTTTCCACAGGAGGTGATCATTATGGAAGATATCTCGTTGCTGAGGGTGGGCAGGGAATCAAGGGAGGGTCTTCTCCAAGCCTGCGGCTTCTGCCCTGGCGCCTATGCGGCTAGCCTGTGGGCAGCAGTGGTCCCCCACCCGTCACGGCAAAGTGGCATGGGAAAGTTCCCATTAATTGGGCAAGAAACAAAGCAGCTCTGCTGAGGAACCTGTGGCAGCGGATTGTCCAGTATCTCCATGAGAGTTTCTTGGAGATCTCTGAGGGAGATTCCCATGAAGTGAGGGAGTGTATCAACAGCCTACTCTGCCACTCAGACTAGGCGTACAGTGGGATACAAGCCTGCTTTCTGCAACCCTCCTGCCCACAACAACTCATTTCAGCAATTCTCAAAATCAGATCCACTTACCAGGGGCCTCCTTTCCTGTTTGCGCTCGCCAAGATCCGACTGCTGTGACTGGCTAGGCTCCTCCAGGGTAGAAAAGAGCTCCTGAATGCATGCATCTCTGACCTCCAAGTTATCATCTGCCTCTGGTTCCCTCTCCCCCTCTTTTTCCAAGATTGCCTCCTCCTGGCTCGGTCCACTCTCAACTGGCACATGAGCCAATGAAGTATCCACAGGGTACTTCACAGTGGAGGTGGGGTTGCCACCGAGTATCACGTCCAGCTCTTTGTAGAACTGGCAGCTCATGGGCGCATCACCGGAGCAGTGGTTTGCCTTCCGCATCTTGTGGTAGGCGTTCCACAGCTCCTTCACTTTTACCCTACACTGCAACGTGTAATGGCCCCTTTCTGTCATGCATCGTGAAATCTGTCCGTAGGTATCATAATTCCTATGGCTGGAGCACAGCTGGGACTGCAGAGCCTCCTCTCCCCAAATGCTGATGATGTCCAGCAGCTCAGCATTGCTGCAAGCGGGGGATAGCCTGGTGCGTGGAGCAGGCATGGCCACCTGGAAAGATGCACTAAGACCACTGCACGCATCACTGAGCAAACAGGAAGGGGACTTTCAAATTTGCAAAGGAATGTACGGGGTGGGGATGACACTTGGTCACCAAAGGGCAGGGCAGTAGAGTTCAAACCGATGACCAGAGAGGTGAGAACAGGCATTGTGGGACACCTCCTGGAGGCCAATTGCACTGGCTGTAGCCCCTACAGCGTTGGTACAGCGCTGTAGCCCCGGTGCAGAAAGCTGTACACCCCTCATTGGGGTGTTTTTTTTTAGAGCACTGCATCTGTGCAGTTTCTGCGCATTAAGTGGTTTGGCAGTGTGTACACCTCAGGAGTTACAGCGCAGAAAGCTGCTTTACTGCGTACAAACTTGCCAGTGTAGACGGGGCCTTAGGCTCCTGAGTCACTTAGGCACATTTGACAATGTTACCCATTTTCACAAGTCTGCTAAAATCAGGAGTCTGTTCATTACTATTGTTTTAGTGACTACAATAGGGTGGAACAAAAACACCTAGTGTATTGTGTCAATGATTTTTGCTTTGTGTACGTGGTAGTGTTTCCATTAATTTTTGTTTGTTTGCAGTCAGGCTTTGGTACTGCACTCGTATTCAGTTGTTTATCCTTGAAAGAAAGATAAATAAATAAGGACTGCAGCACTGTATTTGTTCACAGTGAATGTTTTTAAGTGAAACATTTATTGCCTAGCAAACAAAAATAAAAGTGTCTGCGTACTTGTCATCTTAAGTGTTTCTGTGGTTAACATAAACAAGAGAGTTACAAAGTGAAGATCTCTAGTGGTGTCCTAGTCTGACTGGGGGTGATTGTGCCATTGTAGCAAGCACTACGTATAAACAGGAGCGGTAAGGGAAAATATAGAAAACAAAGGAAATATAGCTTAGCTGGACAAAATATTTTGTCAACATGCCAAGAAATGTTATATTTATTCACCAAAGACAGGCTGAGGTTTGCAAACTTGGTTTCATATGTCATCTTGGGTTATAAATACAAATTAGCTTGTGGTGTCATTCTACTCTGTCAACATCCATAGTCAACCTCTGAACAAGGGAGCCAAGGACTGGAAAGCAAGGGTATTACAAATCAAAGTTAAGGTATATGGGCAGATCTGCAAGAGGAAAGTAGTACAACAGCTGCTCATGCTATTCCTTGCTCAGATATGTGCCATTGACTCACCCACAATATTATTTAAAACAATACCTTTTAAATAAAAACGTCTTTCACCGATCACATAGGACTTAGTAAACTTTTCCATTCCATAAAGTCTTTACATTTTAATGAGGAATACAATTTCCTAGCAGGAGGTGTTAAAATTGGAATGAAAAATTAGTTCATTATACTGCAGTTCTGCCTTCTGAAGGATAAATTGAAACTGGGTTTTACTAACACAGATAATATCTTGAAATACCCATTTGTCTTTAAAAGTATATTAAATTCTGTATAGTTTCTAGGTTGTTTGCACTGCAGTACTTTAAGGTGCTTATGGAAAATGTAGAAAATACGTTTTCCTAAGCAATTACAATTCTGTATCTGACTAAAACTCAGCCTATTGTTAAATATAAGGAGAAGCAGTATGAATTCGGTAACCAGAGAACAAAAATATTTTAAAAAAAATAACACAGACTCTGACTGTCTTCCATTATTTCTCCACCATATGCAGAAGAACCAACAACCTGCGGACCATGGGAAACTACTTTGAGGTCCAATCCTGAAACTCTTAGATGAGTAGGCTTAATTTTTCATACTATATTTAGGACTACTCAGAGTTAATAAAGGTAGGCAGGGGCGTAAGTCTTTTCAGAATCAGGGCCTAAACTGTAAGAGCCCGATTCTGAGACGAGTCAGAATGAGTGAAGGGTACCTTACTCTGAGGAGTCTCATTGAAATCAATGGATTCCTTTCAAGTCAGGTATTATTCCAAATGTCAAGACCACAAGAGAAGAGTCCATTCCCTGTTTTGATAATTTGGTAATTGGGCTATGCTGAACATATTTAACAAAACTACTTTCCTTAACTTCCTGATCAACCATCTTTAATTGAGGTTGAGGCACAGGCAGAGAATTAAATAAACATGTTACTAGCTCCTGTGAGTAATATGATCAATTAAGAAAGTTACAAGGAAATTTGGGGGGCAAGATCAGTTGAATATCATGAATTCTACTTACTTTTTGTTTGTTGACTTGAGCCTTATAACCTGGTTGAAGCGATTCATAGAGTCCAAAGTATAGTATTTGCATATCTGTGATCACCAAGGATGTAACCTATTAATCCCTGTACATATAGGATATAAACAGTCTCTCCTGCCTGATGCCATAAGTACATATTGACCCAAATAGGAACTGCAAATCTGAATCACTCAAACTTTGGGAAAGTTTGATGCAGACAGATCAAAACTTCATAGCTTGTACCTAATTCTATAATTGATTTAACATATATATATTACATTAAATACATTATTGTTTAATAATTGTGCTGACCAATATTCTCTACACACATTTTCAAGTTTAGTTTGAAAAACACTTCAGAGCTGGATTAAAGTATAGGACATGCTCTGCGTATTTCCAAAGAAAAGCTTGAAAATGTGAACGGACTGTAAGCAAAGCAGCACTATCTGCCTCAGTCTGCAACCAGCTTGAAACAATAGCTATGAGAGATATGGTTGCCCCAGGTAACTCAACTGAGTATTTATTCCAAGACTCACTGATCTGGGAGAGTCCAGCCAGTGCCACCCCAGCAGAAGACTATGTGCATAGCATGTTGAGAACAGTGAAGTGGGCCCAGCCCATCTACCCAGTTTTGCCAGGTACCCCAGAAGCTGGGATAAGGACTGGATGGAACCTTGCTGCCATCCTTGCCTCTCTGGTGGTGGGGAGGGGAAGAGATAGCTCTTACTGCTCCCAAGATGAGTACTACTAGTATGGGTGGGGGACATGTTAAGGGAGCCTAAGGCTACAGACCCTGCCTCTTGAAGTGCAGGTAGGGTCATGGTGCAAGGGTGAGGCCACAAGGGTGGAACTCCAGGGGCAACGGGAGACCTGTGTCATGGTGGGCCTTGGGCACCAGATTGTCATAAGTCCCCCTGAAAACAAAAGTTAAACTACAAGCATTTACAAAATGACATAGTTGTCAGAGTCTTTCCTTGGTACTGTGATGTTGCACTCCATATGATTTTATGAAAATATGCTAAGGAGTGTGAATATAATGTAATTGGAATATGCTTCATGCAAAAGGTCTCTTGTAAGGTATCATTACAAAGCTTATAATCTACTGAGTGTGGTCATCCTATTTGTATAAATGTATCATTCTTGTATCTGAAACTAGAAATATGAAATATAACTCTGAGGTCCTACTGTAATTATGCAAAGCGTGGGCCATTAATGGAGGCTTGGAATCTTGAAGGACAATTGGTTGTAAATGCTTCTGTTTAATTGCAAGCCTTCCTGTGAGTCAGACCAGGAAGAATGAAGGCTTGGGGTCTCACAGGACATGTGACCATGTCACCTGGTACTGGAATCCATCTTAAACCTGGTGCTTTTCCATTTAGAAGGAGGGGTGGGAACCCAGAGAGACAAAAGATTCCCGCCTTGTGCCGAAGCTATGTAAGAGGGTGGAACAGAACAAAGGAGATTCCAGTCATGAGAAATCCCCTCGTTACCACCTGAGCTGGAGCTAACAAGAATCATACCAGGGGAAAGGATTGGGCCCAGTCTGTGAAAGAAGCTTATTGGAACATCTCTGAGGGTGAGATTTTATCTGTAATTAGTTTCTTAATGGATTAGGCTTAGACTGGCGTGTTTTGTTTTATTTTGCTTGGTAACTTACTTTGTTCTGTCTGTTACTACTTGGAACCACTTAAATCCTACTTTTTATACTTAATAGAATCACTTTTTCTTATTAATTGACCCAGAGTAAGTAATTAATACCTGGGGGAGCAAACAGCTGTGTATATCTCTCTATCAGTGTTATAGAGGGCGTACAATTTATGAGTTTACCCTATATAGCTTTATACAGAGTAAAATGGATTTATTTGGGGTTTGAATCCCATTGGGAGCTGGCTGTCTGGGTGCTAAAGACAGGCACACTTGCTAAGCCATTTTCAGTTAAGTCTGCAGTTTTGGGGCACGTGGTTCAGACCCTGGGTCTGTGCTGGAGCAGACTGGCGTGTCTGGCTCGACAAGGCAGGGTTCTGGAGGCCCAAACTGGCAGAGAAAATGGGCTCAGAGGTAGTCTCAGCCCATCAGGTGACAGTCCTAAAGGGGTTTCTGTGGCCCAACCCATCACAGGTACTATCAGTGTCATAGACCCACTCTCTCCAAGAAAAGCCCAGGACAGTAGATGGGCCTTGCAGTATACCCTGAGGACTCTGCTGGATTGAGTGTAAAAGTAAAATCCAGAACTGTTGACCCTTCACTGAGAATACCCTGCTAGCTGCTTGCTCTTGTCTTAAATAGAAGGTTACTAGCTGGAATGCCTCAGTTGATCTTTTACTGTAATGGAATCACACTAGGAAACAGGTGGTATCTGAAGTACCAAAGTCATTCAAAGCTTTATGGTTGACCTACCAAGCAATACCTTAAACTTCATCTGGAAATCAAGTCACTGTGTAGGCTAGTCCAGATCATGGAAGACAGGTGTAATGTGCTCACAATATGACACACTGTGTAAAATGTGAGCACCACATTCTGTACTCGCTGAAATTTCTGAATGGTTTTAAGGTTACGGTGATTCAGTCTGGATGTGATGAAGGTATGAATGACTGTGACAGAATCTGCATCTGAAAAAAGGACTGCAACTTTCTTCTTATGTTGCAGATAAGAATGCTCTTGGTAACTGCTGCTACCTGAGCATCTAGCAACAGTTGGGAATCCAGCAAGACCTTGATCTCAGGCATATCTCCTCAGAGAAGGAAATACTGATATCTCTTATTCCTTACAACGGCTTCTACTAACCTATGTGTATCACCTCACTCTTATCTGGGTTATCTTATCTCAGCCAACTAGCCTTTTTATCCATACCCCAGTCTCTGTTAGACATTGAGTTAGTTGCTCAACTCCAAAGGATTGGAAAAGAAGTAAATATAAAGACTTGGTGTCATCCCTACATTGAAAGGAGAATCGGATGCTTATACTCCACCTATCACTATGGTATTTGAGTACTTTTCCTAAATACTGGGATCAAGATGGAACCTTTATTCTCCATACTCCTAAACTTTGGGAAAGTTTCGAGCCTGGTTTTACTTTGTGTCTAAGCCATTTGTGTAGTTGATATAAACCTCTGACACTTTTATTCAGTATGTGCCTTGAGGATGTTTCACAATGGGGTTAAATTTTGCTTTCCTTAATCACATGACCAATTGATTACTCAAATGAGTAATGTGATCATTACATGACTCTCAATTCTTTCTTTATTTTGTTTCTTCATGAATATAAAACTATCCTTAGCACTTTATTTTTTTTTAAAAAAAAAAACACCTAAAATTTTAATAAATTTAAAGCAGCATTTCAAACCAAGGTAAACATGTCACAGTCCCATAATTAAATTTCTAATAATCTTAATTATTTTGTGATTATTATTAACATTTAATCCATCAATTAAGTAATAATTCAGATGGTAACAAATCTTAAATAAGTCACTGTTGTCTCTTTGAGGAATTAAAAGCCTGTCTATAAAATATATTTTAATTCTTGGGTATATGAAAGTACTGTATATTTCCACAGGGAATATCAATCAGGTATTTTTCCAACCTCACAGAAATGTAGGTTTCTCCCAAAGCAAGGCTCAACAATCATTGGTAGTACTTAGTAGACAACAATGACAACAGTAGACCAAAGGATGTTGGTGATTAGTGACTGGAACATGCCACTTCTGCCACAATGCCAGACAATTAATTATGCTGTGCTGAAGGAAAGGAGGGGATAACTAACACTTTATCCATTTGGACAAATTTTTCCAAAGGGAATGTACACATTTATTTTTTTATTGTTCCCACTTTCTCCTACATACCTCACTTGTCTTAGGCCTAGATCTTTCAATGTGGTGCAGGAATATGGACCTTTATACCTGTAGGGAACCCATTCATCCTGCAACCCTCACATCCCCACAGCAAGACTTTCCCAGAGGAATGGTTATTCATCCTTGTCCTTTCATGGAGGCACTCTCCTTCTTTGCAGCACTCTGATTCCCTTTACCAAGTGAAACTATTCATGTGGCCAAGCCTTTCTCCTGGGGGTCTTTCCCAGCTCCTGCAAGGGAACCTGTGACTGTATAATCCGCCTGGCTGGGGCGGCACACAGAGGTTGCCATAGAAGGAACCGTGATTCCCCAAATATCCCGTGGATTAATTGGCCGAGGAGCAGATTAAAGAATTTGAGCTCCCGTCAAGGCACCCAGGTGCCTTACCCTCCAACAACCATCTCCACTCTCCCTGTCTGCACTCTAGCGCTGTGGGGGGACGTGAGGAGGGTTGGAATCGCTGACGTCCCTGCAATCCCCAGCATAACTCCACAGGAATATGACTACCTTCAACTAACCCGGTTCACCCAACCTTTGAGGGAGTCCTGCAGGAACAAGAGTCTGGACCAAATTCTGCCCTCAGTTGCACCTAGGTAGCAATCCAGGGTGTTCCTTGGAACATGAGGTTAGTTAGACCAATATCCGAGCTCAGTTACACCTGTGCAGCTCCCCCCGCCCCCATCCGACGAGGTATGAGGCTCAAGTTAAATTTCCCTTCCTTAGTGAGAGTGGCGCTGGGATGCATTTCAGAGCAGGGTTTTACTAACCCGGGCGGCTGAGATGCTTGCACGCTCCTTCTTTTCCGAGGGATAGAAACTGCTGCGAGATGATTGCGCTCTTTAACATCCAAAGCAGCCAGAGGCACCAGCCGAACCGTGCGATCAGTGCCTCAGTGGCAGCCCGATCAAGTCCTGCTGGCCCCTTCTGCTGCCCACGCGTCTCCCTTCGCCCTCCACAGACACACCAATGCCCCCCCCCCTTGCTTTCCGAAAGCCTTGGCGCCCTTCCCCACTGCCCCCGGCGGGGTCTCCCAGTGCCAGTACAGACCTGTGAACAATGGAGCCAGGCTCCCCCGCCCCTTTCGCTCCCCGGCCCCAGCTGTGAACACGGGGAAGGGCAGTGGGTGGGGTCGAGTGCAAGCCCCACCCAGCAGCAAAGCGTCATCGCCTCCCCCGCACTTCTCTCCAGCCAGCTCCCCGCGCCCAGCCACCCAAGTCCCTTGAACTTTCCCGGGAAGACTCTCGCACCAAGCACTAGCGAGCGGAAAGCGGCACCCCGGAGCCTGCTCAGCAGCAGCCTCCCGCCCACGCTCCCTCAACCATTCACTCCCCCCCCCCCACGCCCCCTCCCCAGCCAGTCACACAGCCCACGGCGTCCCGGCATCTCACTACAGCCCCCCCCCTCCGAGCCGCCCGCCCAGACGCTCCCCCCATTATCCCAGCCCCCAAACACCCCTCCCCCACCGCAAACTCCCTCTGCCCGCCCCCAGCCCCACCGCTCTGCTCCCCTCCGCACGCGCCGCCCCCGACCCGCGACCACCGACAGCCGCAGCAGCTCGTGGCTGGCCAGAGCCCGCCGCCGGATGCTCCGCTCGCCCGGCTGGCGCTGAGCTCCGCCGGACACCACTCGCCCGGCTCCTGCCCGCCACAAAGGAGGGAAGAATCCCGAGGAAGCGACGCGCCTCCCGCGGGGAAGAAGCCGGGCAGCGGGTCGGTCCGGATGCGGTGAGCGCCGCGTCGCCTCCGGGGCAGCCTTAGCGGAAGGAAGGAGAGAGAGAGAGAGAGAGAAGCAGGGATCGGGCACCGGCAGCCACCACCATGGGCTGCTGCACCGGGCGCTGCACGCTCATCTTCCTCTGCGCGCTGCAGCTGGTGAGTGCCTGACCCGCGCTCCGCACCCGGGCACCGCCAGCGTGGGGCTGCTGGTCCCGTGCTCGCTGCAGCTGGCGGGATGCCTCTCCCCGCCCCTCTCCCAGCACTCCCGGGGCACTGCCAGCCCCTCCGCTGGGGGTGATGGTCCCGTGCTCGCTGTAGCTGGCGGGATGCCTCTCCCAGCACTCCCAGGGCACTGCCAGCCCCTCCGCTGGGGGTGATGGTCCCGTGCACGCTGCAGCTGGCGGGATGCCCAAGCCGTTTGTCTCTCGGGCTCCCTGCGTGCAGATCTCGTGTATCGGGCACTGCCAGCTGCTTTAGGGCTGTTGCGGTGCAGGGGTTCATTGCGCTCTCCTCGGTGCCTCTGGTGAGTGCTCACTAACCAGGCACCTCTGAGTGCGTGACCCATCCCCACCTGATCCCCCGCTCTCACCCGGGGAGCACAGCTAACTCGTGCGCCCTGTGGTTAAGTTTTGAATTTTTATGTTAAAACAAATGTGTTTGGTTTGAAATCTGTTCGTGTTGGGGGGGATCTGCTCCCATCCCAGGGCCAGGCTCTGTTTAACGTTGCCCAGTTTCTCTTTCGGGTCTCTAGGGGGTTCTCTTTCGGGTCTCCAGCTTTTCTATGCCGGCCAAGTCTCATGTGCTTGAAGGATTTCTGAATTCATTTCGAGTCTCTCTCTTCCTCAACCCCCTCCTTCCTCCCCCCCCCCAACCAATCTGTTTGAACTAGATTTTAAAAATCTCACTCAGATTTTTTTGGAAATCACACCCATTCACATTGTCTCAGGTTGACAGCCTTGTGTTAAAATCGCTTCATGATCAGTATAAGATCAAGGTGTTCAGGCAGCATTGGGGTCCGCGGATGCCGGTGTGTGTGTGTAATATGAAATGAAAGCGACTGAGAGACTAAGTTCTATATGATAGCCTAGCACAAGAATGACACTTTTAGGACATGTTTGTTGGGACCTGTCATTGGACTCTGCTGTTTATTTTCTAGTCACTTCATTGAGGTCAGGAGCCACCAATCTTCTTTTGTGTCAGATCCATTGTGGAATGTACAAAAATCTCTTTGTGCTTAAAAAGGCAAAATCTGCACATCCTTCTGAGTATTTCCTCCCAAGTGTTTTATTTCAATTACATACACCCTGATATGTAATTGACACAATTGAAAATGTGTCTTGTTTTCTTTGTGTATTAAAGTTGGCATATTTGTTTCAAAGTAGTGTTGTCAGAACAGAACTATACTGAGCAATAACAAGTCCTTGTATGGCTCATTAGCTGAGTGATAAAATAATGCTCTTCCTTTAACAGTCAGTCTCTAATCCCATGAGAATTTAAAAAGATTTTTTTCTTTTCTACTGATTCAGAGCCATCTTTTTTGCCACATGATATTTCTTTGGATAAGTGTGGGTTCTTCAGCCTGTGGGTGTGCAAGTGTATGTGTAAAGTAAAATTATCCGTTGATTACAGAATATGATCATTTGGCAGTCATCCTAGCTTCCTGCTAAACCTCTAGAAAAGGCTTCTGTTTCATGAGAATTATTAATGGACTGTTAAACACAACATATTCAATACTTCACTTTAAGAACATCATTCATTTTCAAAGTATTAGTCAAATCCTCAGCTGGTGTAAATTGGTTCATTAGTATTATCTCCTATTCAGATAGTCTTAAATACCATGGGGAGGGTGCAGTGTTAAAACCTGAATAAAATAAACTAACAAAAGGGAAAGGGATTTCATGTATTCAAAATTTGTACTTTTAATATTAACCAATCTTTGTTTATAAAGCTGTGGCCTTGATCCCCTGGACTTGTTTTACACTCCTGTAACCTATTGACTACTATGGAGTTATTTCTGATTTACACTGATGTGTGTGAGGAGAATCAGATACTTCATCTTTAAAAATATAACACTAACACAGCTATGAAGGTTATAGTAACAGTATTTACTATTCTGTAAGATTACTTGGAGGCTATAAAAACTGAAGAAGTAAAGTATGAATAGCCATCATAATATGTAGAGTACTGCAGATAAAATCTTTCAAAAAAGGTATCATGTTTTATAAGAGACCCATCAAATGATCTAAGAACTTTCAAACTGTAGACTTTTAATATATAGATTTTTCTACTGTACTTTCCTGTTTTATAAAAATACATACCTTAGGTACAGTCTACTATAACATCCATAGGTTTTAGTGACTGATCAATCCATGTCTAGCCAAATGCTTCTAGTGTAATTTATTTTCATTAAAAACATAAAAATAAAAACTGCAGTATAAATATGTGTTAAACCTAAGATTTAATCTAGTAGACATGAACTCGAGCCAACGTACTCACAATGATCTCAGTGGCGGTGGTGTTGAATTTATGTTTGTAGGAATTGTCACCACAGGGGATTTTAGATCTGTTTCATCACAGAAGTCATGAGTATAAAGCATACCCAACAAAACTGCATCCCCAGACATTACTATCATTAAGAGAGATTTATTTTACCTTGCATCCATTTATGGAGAGGTGAAAGACATATTACTGACTGTGGACTATGTTTAGATTAAGTGCTACAGAAGCCAAAGTACTTGTTTTGCTAATTTGTAGCAATGGAAAAATACAAATGATTTCTATGGGTTGAGAAAACTTTAGAAAAATAGAAAGATGGCAATGCTTTAAAAAATAAGTAGTGAATTTTCACACAAGAAACAGTTCACGCTCTCAATAAGTCTGTTAGACCACACCAAAGAAAACCAAAATAGGTCAATAGAAAGGGATTATGTGAACAATTCAAGACTTTTTTGATTAAGAACTGTATAGACACCAGCTGAAAAGTCAGACAGCCAAAAATCTTCATGAAAATACTTAACTTGCAATTCTCTTTGTTTGTGAAGTGGATTGTGCTGCTCACATCTCCCTGGTGACTGCCGATAAAACACATATTTCAGATATATTTGATATCCAACACAGCAGTGGTTCTCAACCAGGGGCCTGGGGACCCCTGGGGGCCCACAAGCAGGTTTCAGGAGGTCCGCCAAGCAGGGTTGGCATTAGACTTGTTTGGGTCAAAGGCAGAAAGCCAAAGCCCTACCACGTGGGGCTGAAGCCTGATGACCCAAGCCCCACCACCCGGGGCTGAAGCCAAAGTCTGAGCAATTTAGCTTCACAGGGCCCACTGTGGAGTGGGGCCTAGGGCAACTCCTGCTTTCTACCCCCTAATGCTGGCCCTGGCTCTTATATGCAGAAAAACAGTAGTTGTGGGCCATGAAGTTTTTATTGCATGTTGGGGGGTCTCAGAAAAAAAAAAGTTGAGAATCCTTGCAAACAGGACACTTCTATTATTGTGTAGATGTACTGATGTTTGGAATTGGAAGTCTGTTGTGGTTCAAATGCAAGACAAACAAAGCTTTTAGCAAGCAAGCGGGAAGGTCTGCCGTGTCGGCTTTCCACCCTCTCTTTTATTCTTTCTCCACTCATGCGCATTACATACTCCAACCGCAAAAGGAAACAACAAAAGGAATAATATGACTTTGATTAATATTCTTAACTTCTATCTACTACATTCCTTGCTCTCAGGCCTTGAGCCCAGTCCAAGGAAGCTTCCCACGGTTCATGTCCTCTGGGCGACTTCCCATGGTCCATGTCCTTGGAAGGAGCAGTGTGTGCACTGCTCCTACACAACACTCAGGGTGTGCCCTGAATGTTTCCTAGTGCATGAACCCTGCATGAACCCTTCAGAAGTCCTTCTATACAAATGATAGTATTATCCCTAAGTGGAGTGTCTGTCACACTGACACAATCCTTGGCTTTGGAGCATCTCATATTTGATTTTAGTTAGTTGCTCAAAATTAGACCTTTGGACCAGAGCTGCCTTTCCACTGTGTTACACCAATTTGATACCAGGGGCATTTCATTAAAGTAAATGGAGTCATGCCAGTGTAAAACTGTTGTAAGATAGTGGAGAATCAGGCCCATAATCTCTTTTAGGATTCCGTTCTAACTGCCTCTAAAAATTCTTGCCACATTTGTGATGTGTGCTGGCTTCTCAGCACAGTTTTGCTGGTTCCCTCACAACCTTTCCCCATCATATCTATTTTCCCCTCTTACTTTTGCCCATTATGCTTGTATATAGAAAAATGCTATTGGGAAGAGAACCACAGTCATTGAATGACCATGGTGTTTGTGTGGGGTCTCTACACCATCCTTTCTCTAATGGTAAAATACTATGGCTTACTATCTTCAAGAAGAATTGTTTGTAAACACGGAGTGTTGTGTGTGCATGTGAGATTTCAGTAAAAAAATATTTTTAAAATGTCATTATTTTCATTTCTACATTTTGATCTACAAAAATGCATACACCAAACTGCCCACATAACCTTTCAGATTTGGTACTGACTATAGTTCAGTCTTAAGTGCAATAGACTCAATACAATGCACACTAGTGAACACCCCAAAGGCATTCCCCGGTTAATCTTGTATGGTTTTATATAAATGTACATTTCTTAAAATGTAAATCTGCATAAATATGTATAATGCAAGGTGTCAGAGGGCAAGTGCACCCCGTCCCTTCTTGGGACAAAGTGCGGGTAAAGATGACCCCACGGCTGAGTCTATACAACCATCCCTTGTCTTGGGATAGCTTGGCCTGGCGGTAAAAGTCAATATGGCTGCCCTCTCTCAGTGCTTTGTGGCCTACCAGTAAGTCAACAGGGCTGCCCTGTTCAGCAGGGCCGAGTGGCCCAATGGCCAGAGTCAGCATAATGGTCCTCTTCGGTAGGGTTGTTTGGTCTAGCGGCCAGTCAGGGGAGTGGGCCGCCACCTTGGATGGGGGTGGAGGTGTGGCGACTGGGTAGGGGGACCTGGGCCCTCCCTGCTCCACCGGGTCCCAGCTCAGGGCCATGACAGTGGCAAGTATGCTCGCCACTGGGTCAGCAGGGAATCCTCCCGAAACACACTGACACCGCTCGGTACAATGCCTAGTCCCCCTGAGCTACTTCCTACCCTGTCCCTTGTGTAGTGGTCCTGGTGTCCCAGAAGTCCATAGTCTCCTCAGCCTGTGTGACTTGGGCATCTGCGGGAGCTGGGGCATTATCCTGGGTCTCAGCATCTCTGTCTTCCACCATCTGTTGCTTCAGCAGCTCCCAGGCTGGAGCTTGCAGCATGTGTCTTCCCTCTTCAGCGGTCAGCCCTGAATGAGCCAAGCTGTACCCTTTTATATCCCAGCTGGAGCATGCCCATCAGGGCAGAGGGGGCATGACCAGTGTGGGGCCAGTGTGCCCTGTCACACAAGTGTTCTGGAAAGAGCCTCAAATTGAATAGGGCATTATTAGGCCCTGATTCAGGAAGCTACTTAAGCACAAGCTTTCCTGAATTGGGTCATCTTACAGTGTTGGAGGCTGCCCCCGTATTTGCTCAGGCAAAACTCCCTTTGAAGAACCCAGAGTAAGGAGAGCAATTTCGAGGACTTGACTTTACACTTTGATCTTATTAACTCTAGAATTGTAATATGTCATTTCAGAAGATGTCATACTGGGAGCTCTAAGGTGTATATATCCTCCTAATATGTGCATAGCAGGAGTTACGTACATATATCAAGATAATATATCACAATGATATATTAATCTTTGAGTATATGCTGTACCTCTCATTAGCATAATCAGGAATCACATATCACCTTTTCTATACAAGGTAAGTCAGTAGCCTTTTTACAGAAACTGCTAGCAATGTTGTAAATGCTAGTGTAGCCACCAGGTCATGAAACACTGCAAAATGAAAATGGTCAGAAAATAAAGCAAATAAAAAAATACTAAAAAATTCTGGAAGGGGCAAATTGGCAAAGAATTATACAGAGAGTTAGCTGTGTGAAACCAATTGAAGTTAATGTGTCCCAGCTAAAGCCCTTCTGAGGCCTTGAAAATGTACCTCTGAGGAATTCACATTTACATTTAATTTTGTTTTAAAGTTTACATTCATTGTGTGTGTCGGTGGAGCAGGGATGTTGGTAGGTAAGAATTATATAGATATGTAAACACAACAAAAGTGCTAATAATGAGTCATGGCTCAGATTTTCAAAGCAGTGCAGAAAAGATTAATGGAAGGTGTATGGCTAACACCCCATCTCAGTTTCGAAAATCTCAGCCTATGATTTAATCTATAGGTGTTGGTGCTCTGTGTTCATTTAAAGCCCTTGCTTTAGAAGTACAACATTATATGGTGCAGCTGGTATAAAATAGTTTATTTTCTACTCACCATACTCTCAAATCAATTTCAGTGTTAGTTTAGCACAAGTTTAGATAATTGTAATGGAAATGTGACTACATATTAATATTTGCCAACTAAGTGATTATTTGGTGAGTTCATTCGGTCATCTTAAACTAATTCTTCTCTTGATATGCAGGAGATTTATGCTTGTAAATCCCATTAATGCTAATTGGAGTAACGTGTGTAAATCCTTGCACTTTGAGAAGAGAATGTATCCATTAGACTAAAAGATAATACTTCACCATTGATTAGTATGCATAATACCATTTCGATAGCGGTGCTGGCAAATGATGCATAACATGTGATGTAATAATTTACATTTTTTCATCTCATTTGAGTATACTTTACAAAGCAGGAAATCATAACTGCTACTAAAATGCACTTTATGTAACCTTCTGATTTTGGCTCGGTGCACTCTTATGTTAGAACAGACATATAACAATTATATAACAGCATAAGGACTTGAGTGATGTGATAAATGAAAGAAACTAACCCTTTGAACCGATAAATTGCTGCACCATTTGATGCTGGTAAAAGAACCACCAGTCCATTGATCTGGAGATGAAGCATCTGTCCATGGGTAAAGCAGAAGGTTGAGAATGTATGTTTTATATTAGTGGGGCAGGGAAGGGCATGGTTCCTAGCACTGACAAATGTAATGACTCTAAGAATCAGAAGGCCTGTTGTTTTTAGTAAGGGAAGAAGGTGTAAGGTAACATTGGCAAATTTGCTCTGGCATCTCATATGAGTATCTACAAAAAAGATACTCTTTTGGCTGACAGATTGATTCTCTGTTTTAAGGCCCTTATCCTGTAAAGATTTACATGCATGCTTAAAAGAGCTGGGTGGGAACTGGGTTTTTTGTTTAGCAGGAAAAGCTGTGATTTCAATTTATTTTTAAATTCCAAAACAGAATAAAACCAACATTTTTTGAAATTTCCTGTGAAATGAAATTCTGAAAAAAATATTGTTTTGGGTTGATTGAAATGTTTTATTTAGATAAAATCAAAATGTTTTTCTCTGAGTATGACTTATTAAAATTGTGTATTATGTAACATTAAAACAAATTAAAATTAAAAGTAATTAAAATTAGCAAAGTGCTTTTTGCCCCCAATTCTTCCTTTAAATGAAATGTTCTCAATCAACACGTTTCTTCAAAACATTTAGCTTTCAACAAATTAAAATCTTTCAATGGAAAAATATTCTGTCAAATTTCTGACTAGACCTTCTGCTTAACTTCAAACATGTGAGCAATCCTGTTTAGTTCAGTGAGGTACTCATGTGCTCAAAGTTATGCGTAAACATAAATCTTTACAGATGGGGGCCCAAATCATCTGTTAGAATCATGCTTCTGTAACTTGTCAGTCATCAGGGACATAAATATTCATCCCTCCTAAAAATTAGGCTTAACATTTGCATTTTGAGTGTATTGTACATACATTCAATAATCACAACATCCCTGTGAGATATTAATGTACATATTTCCAAATGGCCTACTATGTTATTTTGCAGTGTGCTCAGAAACTAATAATAATAAATTAACCCCCCAGAATGAAAAGTACTTTTATTTAAATCTAATTTATTTCAGATACCAGTGGTTGGTGGTTGATTTTCAGGAGATTTATGTTTAGTATAATATGATATAGTTGTTTGGGGTAACATGAGCCAAAAGAGCTGTAACATCCTCTGGAGCAGGATGGTTTTAGTGTCAGGCTGATTTTGGGTGAAAGTATTTGTTCCATAAAATGAGACAGTATACCAGGAACTGAGCCTTAAAGTAGCTACAGCTAACAAGGTGGTAAGAACGGTGGGATATGGCCCCAGAAACCACAGCACCAGACGTGTATCAACACACAGCGAGGATGGATGCACCTGCCTCTATATGGGATGGAAATGAGGTGTGCACACCAAAGTTGTGTGGATGCTTACAGTTGAGCTTGAAAAGAGCAAGCTCATATGTAAGTACATGGACCCCAGATACAAATTCAGTATACACATACCCTTAGAGTGGGTAGGGGAATAAATTTTCCAATATGCTCATGTTTGGGGGGATGCCTTCTCAAACTGAGAATTAGAGAGCTCTCTTACAAAATTGCCTCTATGTGACTTTCCAAAAGTCACACAGCAAGTCAGGGTACATAGCGGCGAAGCAGGGAAGGCCAAGCTCCCAGTCTCAGGTTCAGGCCACCATAGCATGCTACTCCTTCCCTTTTCATTATAGGTTCATGATGCACAGAGGCTGCTGTGTAGAAGCATGATTATTTTTACATCTATGAGATGAAGGAGAAGATTTAAAAATCTAGTCTTGATTGTGGGTGGAAGCAGAAGTTAATTAATTGAAAGTGAGTTATGTAGGTATCTCTAATGGCCATATGATCTATCATTTTCTGGGAGTAAAACAATAGGATACCAGTACCTGCTGCACATCTGCTGCTGTCCCAAACAACAGATTCTTGGGATTGAGATACTATGGTTTACAGAGGTTCCCCTCATAAAAATAATTGAAATTCAAAATAGGAATTATGTTGTTACATCTAAATTAGAGTCTGGCTCAGGATGCAGAACTTGGACGTGAATATGTTTTGGGATCAGGACAGGCTTTGTATTCTCCACTCTGATCAGGACAGGGATTGTCTAGATAATGTCCAATTGCTGATTTTGTGAGGTAATGGTATAAAATAGAAAAAACAAAAAACAACTTTTGAGATTAGGTGATTAGATTAGGAGATTAGAAATCTTTAAATATCATCTTGCAAAGAGATTTCAGCCACATCTGTACCAGAACCAGCTCATAGGTTCCTTTTTACTTTTGGGTCTGACCTGGTACCAAACTGTAGTGGCAGGTTCAGATATAAGATTTGAAATCAGAAGTCTACTACCTTTACATTTTTAATCTGTGCTTTGGGTTTTGGCTCATCTCTAATCTACATATTACTTCCTTACATAAATAAGTTAAACTTTACTTGATTACATATGTAAATAAGGAATGGAACAGGTCACAAAGTTCTTATATCCTGATCTCGCACTATAGAAGACCATAGCAGTTTTGCAACTGACTTCAGTAGGAGCAGGATCAAGCCTTTGGTGCAGATATTGGTAGGCATCTTGCTCAGGTGCAATATAAATAGCCATGGATTCTTCATTAAGAGGTATGATGGGGTCTGCCAGATCTTCTCTTCTTGCTGAGGAGGCATCAGCACACTGACACTCCCTGCCTAAGGAAAATCCACTCAGGCTGGGTGAGCATCAAGACAGTCCGCCAGAGGTCTACCAGGGTCAGGAGGAAATACTGAACCAGCAGGCCAGTTAGGAAGGCTTGCCTGCTTTTGCTTAGTGGCAGGGCCAGGTGAGACTGGGACAGGGGAGGTGTTTCTCAGGGCTAAGCACTTGCATTTGAAGGGGTTTTCCTCTTTGTTTAAAGTAGTGGCTCTCAAACTTTTGTATTGGTGACTCCTTTCACATAGCAAGCTTCTGAGTGTGCCCCCCCTTATAAACTAAAACATATTTTTTTATATTTAACACTATTATAAATACTAGAGGTGAAGCGGGGTTTCGGGGTGGAGGCTGACAGTTTGCGACCCCCACATAATAATCTTGTGACCCCCTGAGAGGTCACAACCCCAGTTTGAAGACCCCTGATTTAAAACACAGATAGCTGAATACTGAATTGCTGTTTTATTACATGATTTTTTAGAGCAGTGGTCTCCAAACACTCCCCTTACCTGTAACATAATCTGTCTGTGCCCCCCCAGGAGTGGGGCTGGGAGCCAGGAGCAGAGCAAGGACTGGGGCCGGGGCCAGGAGTGGAGTCATGGCTGGGAGCAGGGCTGGAAGCCAGGCCACGTTTGGGGATCGAGGCCGTGGCTGGGAGCCAAAGCTGGGGCCTCAGCTGGAGGGCTCGGGCTGGAGCCAGAGTAGAGCTGGGGGCAGAGCGGGACTGGGTGGCGTTTCTTCCCTGCCCCCTGTGGGGGCTGGCCTGGGCCCTACTGCAGTCTCCCCACCCGAATATTCCTCCCCACAGTTTGGGGACCACTGGTTTAGAAACTGACGCCAAGCTTATGGCACAGACTGCCCTGCCCCAAGCAGATATCCAGATCATACAAACTAAGGTGGGGAGGGCCTGAAGTACCATGTGTGGCCCGAAAGAGGGTGATATTGGGCAGCCCCGCCTCCCACAGGAGGATATTTAAAGAATTCAGTAATTTAGATTACATTGAGGGTGGAAGAAGTCCTTAGAATCTTTTAAAAACTGCTAGTTTGATGCTATGGAAATGAATCTGAAATGGGAATGGTAATTTTCAGCCTTCAGAGATCTCTCTCTCTCTGTCAAATTTCACTGCTAAATTTACAGAAGAATAGCAATTATCTGGGGTAATTTTGTCTTCTTGTTTTTATTCCACAAACACTGTGTCAAATCTTGTTTAGGTACATTTGTATTAAAATCAGCTAAAGTTAATTCACTCAATTTTACAATGATTTACTAAACTAGATTGCAACCATTTTGGGGCAGGGAATCTGTCTTTATCTGTATTGCAAAACGTGAGGCACATCTATGGCTCTAGATAAGTAATATATAGTAATAATAATAAGGGACTTCATGGTTCAGGAGACCAGTAATAGGATGAAGAGTCTTTCATCTTTAGGTCACTAATTGAAATTCAGTGCAGGTTAGTTGCTGCTGAAAGTCATTATGGCCTCTGTGCAATGAGTGTTTCAATACAATGTCCATATCAAAAAAACAGTTCCATATTAGCACTAATTGGCACCCTGTCTGATGTGGTAGTTCTAGTCTCAACAAAAGGCCATGGTGTCGTGAAGACCAAAGCAATCTTTTTTTTCTAGTGGTTCCCACAGGCCATTGTTCAGGAATATCAGCAGGGTGCTATGATGAAGTTTGCATTACTTTGCCTGTGTTGTACCTGGTTTGTAAAACAGAACTTTATTTTCCAGGGTTCTCAATCTGGCACCTTTCATAAGCAATACATTAAGTTTAACACCCACCCCAAAATAAACAAACAAACAAGCAAGCAAACAAACAAACCACACACACGCACAAAAGAAACGACATGGATTATTAGCTAGATTTCAGTTTTGTTAAGGAAGAGACCCTTCCATTCCCTCCCCTTGTCCCCATCATTTTATTTGAAAGACTTTGACTTGGAAACAGAATTCAGGCAACAGGAAATATTCAGCACTTGGGAAATACTTACTTTAGAATCTTGAAAGTTTTTCTGAATCACATCACATAAAACTGTCTCCCTTCATCTATCAAGAGAGACTAACACATACCTTTCCAAAGGGGGTGCCAGCAGGTTTATGTTTATGTGATGCTACTTTCAGTGTGGACTACAGTTCCCTGACAAATCAGTACCAGTGGCACTATCACAATTTTTAGTGGTCTTTTTTTCCTTTTTGTGATCAGTGAAATCTCTGTGATTTCACTATAAATCTGTGTCCTTTGGCAGGTTTGTAGGCAGTAGTGAGCTGGGATAAATCTTTGATCTTTGGAACGTAGAGTGCTTAAGACCATGGTAACAAAAAGGTAGTAAAAGATTTTATTTTGACTTTTCATTTTTTTTTATTATATTCCCCTATTGTCTTCTTCCTGCACGTGGATCCATACCTTGTACATTACCTTTCCTTGGCTCAATGGGCTGGTAGACTGGTATTTTTAATGGCGTCTCTGGTGATTTTTGGACCTGATTTTATGAGTTGCTGAATGCTCTAAACTCCCACTGAAAGTCATTCTTATGGGTCTAGCCCTTTAGGCTCAAGTAAAAAGAACAATAAAACCTTTCTAAACAGTAAAGGCACAGAAACATAATATTCAGAAAAGTTGGTTTTCTGCTTGGATTTGAAACAAACAGTGCCTACCAAACAAATGTCCCCGACAGAAAACTCCAATAAAAAGAAGTAAAATGTGAAAATTTGTGAAATGCAAAGAATGAGGAAAGGAAACCAATTAGTTGTGCTTAAGGATGTTACTCTTTTTAAAAGATCATACTAGAGGAATCACATGAAGGAAGTTGAGACAAAGGCACAACTTTATTTGGTCAAGAGTACCAGAAATTGTGAACATAGAGAAGTTCTTACAGGCATGGAAATATATGTACAATTAAGTGTCATCATTGAGAAGGTAGCTGATAGTAATCAGGAAGAAAGACTAGATAGAAAAGAGCATATACCTGAGAACTGGACCTTGTGGAATTATTCAGTGAAGAGTTTTGACACACACAGGCGAAGTCACCACTACAGATGCCATCCAGAACCAGGCCCTTATTTTTAAATGGATTTTTATTCAGAACGAAGCTGTGGAATATATCGGCTTTTATATTATGCCTCATTTTCTAAAAATGGGATTCTGGTAACATTTAGTGTAAATATCAGACTTTTGCACCTTCCCAAGAAGGCATGCATAGAAAATAGTCAGTTAAAAAATGCAATTTCTGCTGCTCCAAGAAAACCCCCAAAGCTGGACAATAACATAAATTATACTACGGAGATAATATCACAGAAATGTACAGGTTTTATCAAGGCTTGGTAGAATTCAATTTTTATTTTTAAAAAATAATTTGAATGGATAATATCAACATTTATTTTTAAACACAGATATTTTTATGTATTTAAATGTTTATAGTAGTGGGAAACTCTGTGGGGAGGGGTTTCAGACAATTATTTAATAGCAATGGACACTGAGATTCGAAAAATTAGTTTTATAACTGTTAAAGCACAAATTGTCAACATCGCATGTCAAAATATACAAAGTAAATAGCCTTCAGTCAGTAAATGCATTTGTTAGTCAATTTGTAACAAGCTTACTACAAAAGTCTAAATCGCTGGATTTTGGGTCTATTAAGTTCTCAGGCATAATTTTTCTTACTTTGCCTATCTCCAAATTTCAGCTATCATCAATGGAAATATTTTTTCATGGGTTTGTGTGTATGCTGTGAAATTGACATTTAGTGATATTTACGGATGATAATGTAATCCCTCAAAGCCTAGTTTTATCCTACACACCCTCTCAATGCAACCTAAATAGCCTTTTGGGGGGAGGGCTATTTATTCTTGCTGCTAAAAGCTTCCTTATTCCTGCACAGTGAACTGAAAAGTTTTATTATTTAATATTTATTCTTTTTACTGAATTAGGTAGACACTGTCAAGGTAGGAGTGTTTAGAGGATTTTAACTGTGTCAGAAGCCTTGCTACTCCCACAGACTATCTGAATTATTTACATCATGGAAATCTCCAAAGTGTTCTAACCCAGATTAACCCACTTTACTCTCAGAAGTAGAGAGTAGAGTCCTCATTAAAGTCCACTGAGCTACTGAAGACTAATTGATTTCTCTGTGACCATCTATTCATTTTTAGGGTGCCCATCACTATAGTATGCACATACAATAACAAGTGCTTTGATTCTTTCCCATTCCCCATAAATGGCCCAAATCTCACAGTCTACCCTGCTGCTTAAACTTCCTGCTATCTCCCAGTGGACTATCTTGTTGGCAAACCTCCCTGACTGCTGCCCTAGCTCAGTCTTCCTTTCCTCCCATAGCAAATTCCTGGCTCCAGATATTAACTATCATGAGATACTGGATTCTATGCTATTCTAGCTTAGAACCCTTCTGCTTCTCTTTTCCCTAAGTCAAGTGCTTGGCTGTGAAAGCTCCTCCTACCTACCCCTTGTCAAGCTCCAGGCCCTGCTCTCTTTCCCTTCTTTTGGCTTCAGACCCTTTCCACAGCACTCAAGACAAGATTATTGGTTGCTACTCACAGCGGCTAATCACCCAGCCGATCGGAGGCTCTCCCCATTCCCCCAGCTATTCCTGCTCACAGTTCCCTTATTCCAACTGAGCAGCTGTCCTATCACCACACTGTTTCCTTCTGCAAGTGTCTCCTACTTGAAAATTATGTAGCATAATGTAGGGCTTGATGATAATTATAAAGGAATTGGTAGGTACATGCAGTAGAACAATAAATACTGTGTATAGTTTTAACATATGTTTTAATTACACAAATGAAGATTAAAATTCCTGTGGCTTTAAAAAAACAAAAACAAAAACCAACAATCCAAAAACTGAGAATTGAGCACTACATCCTGTTTGAGAACCAGGATAGGTTTTCAGAATGTCAGGCCTAGGATTCCACTTGTGAATTTCCCTAACTTCTCTTCTATAAAGTAACACACAGGTGCATCGGAAACACCTTTAATAATGCTGCAATACACATAAAATATTTTTTCTTGGTCTCTGGGGGAAAAAAAAAGTGTGTGTAGCACTGGGTTGCAATTTGCTGTGGTTTACGTCTGCTGTAATCCCACGGAAATTAGTTGTATTGTGTGTAGTCTAATTTAAGGCTTAATTTGACTCCTCATATATTGTAGGCACCAGCACACTAAAAAGGGAGAGTGATTGATAGGATTTTGTTTCAGAAAAACTAGAACATAAATGTGATAGATAATGACTGATGCTGGATGAATGAACTAATAATGTTACGCTCTGTAATGCCATTCTCACAGTAGCTCTTTCAATAGAGTAGTGAAATGGAATTGAAAGAGTTTCTCTGTCAAAAACTGCATTTGTGATGAGACTTTGTAAATAAAAATGAAAGTATTCTAAATTTAAACTTCATCATCACAAATGACTTGAAGTGTATTGAAGTATTTTAAATTTAGTCATGGATGTCTTGAATGGCTTTAAGTTGTATTATTAATGTATAATTTAATCATAGTGATTTGATGAAAGCTGGAGCTGATTCTGTTGTGTTAGAAGTCACCACAAAGTGCCAAACTCACTTTAAATTGGATTAATATGATCAAACCCTTAGACATCAAGGCATCCAGCATCTCCTGCTATTTCATAACATAGCTCTGCACATCTGTGGATCAAAGTCTGATTCTGTGCTTCCCCAGCCTACCGAGCTTGCAAAGACGACCTGGATCATGGACAAGCGCTGCACAATGGTATGAGAGTTCTAGTGACCGTAACCTCTCTTGGTTGCTTAAGTGAATTAAAGATCAAATGGAAGAATCAGGGGAAAGCTGAGCTGAAATAATTTCATCTCCTTTTTGTATCGCTGAAAGTTTCTACGAACAGGATATAGTATTTTTATGCACAGGCTGTATATGATGTTCACTTACATTAAAAATTGAAGATCTGTTTTCTATAGGCTTTGGGGACTCTAGAACTGTCAAGGTTAATCTCAGATTTAATTTAAAACCAAAGTTTCTAGGCATTTTTTCTGTGTAGATAACCGTGCAAATGAAAATTGATCCGTACAGTTGAAAGCATGTCACTGATCTTATCTATGGATTCACAGTTCCTCTAGGTTTCATAAAGTTCCTGTATGAGCTGTGAAACCCAGGGCCACCAGTACCTCAGTTTTTTGAGAGAATTAAAGACCTAGTTGAAAAAACCGAGGGACGTGCCACACATGCATTGTGAGGGCCACCACAGGTTTCCTCCAAGCTGATTCATCTGCTGCGCAGCCGGCGTAACTTCTGATCACAAGAAAGTGTTGTTACTTTTAAAAAAATCATTTGCATTATAGTACAACTAACCTTTTGTGCTAGGCTCTGTACATACTCATAATAAGAGACAGACTCTGCCCCAAAGAGCTTGAACACTCAAGGTGGGTCAGAGGAAGCACAGAGACATTAAGTAACTTGCCTGAGTTCACATGCAAAATCTGGGAGCTGAACTCAAGTCTCTCTAGTGCAAGCAGTTAGCCTCAGGGCCATTTTTCTTCTCTGTGTGCTTATGTTTGTGTGTTCAACTACCATAAATTGGGGGTCTGACCCACATGTGAGTATAGGTGCCCATCCGTGGGCAAACAGTTGATTTTTGTGTGTGTACTTATGGTACTTGGGAGTGCAAATGTACATATGCAAAAATATGCATGGGTTTTTAATTACTTAATGTTTGTAAGGTGTTTATATATACGTGTGTGTGTGTCTCTCTATATATAGACACCCCCCCCCCCCCACACACACACACGTCTGTTAATATTTCACTGCAATGTGTAACAAAGCCCTGGCATGAGGTGAATTTTAATGGCCTCCACACACCCAATGTATTTGGAAAATTGCCCTCATAAACTTTTCCACATGTTGACAGATCTGAGTAGACCCCAGCGCAAACTACGGTGCTCCACTTCTCCTGCAGCAGGAGGCTGGTGCTGACCAAAACATGCTCCTCACCCCCTTGCTAAAGAATGATTTTGTCTGAGGATGCCCATGCCACAAAGAATCTTCATGCCAGATGTGTTCATGGGGCAGAGTCCTCACAAAAGACAGGACTCGGTTATTTTTTGTGGGTCATGATGTGTGGGTGGATGAAAAGTTTTCACTGCAAAAATGCTATTTGACTATTTGACAAAAATTCTTTGACTGTATAAAAAGAACTTGGATCTTCACGGTACAGTTTGGTATATTACCTCCATTGTATCTGATTACTTTAGTTTTTGATAACGGGAATTAAGATGTTACAGAACTCTTATTGCAATAACAGAAAGAAATTCTACCCGCTTGGAAGATGGGCCTTTGATTTTTGCACGTGCTCTTTTTACAAGTGAAAAAAGCACATCTGACAGTGAATCCGAGTAATATCCAAGGCAGACCATTCATAAGCAATAGTTTTCCCTCTCAGAGACAAAGCCATACATTATTTTCATTGTCTAAGGGGATAGTCTCTCTTTGCCTTAGAGTGTATGAAATATCAGTGGCCTAAATGCCTTATTCTGCAAGATGCTAAGCACCTCCTTAAAAGCACTGAGTAGCCTCAGCTCCCATTGAGAACAGTGGGAATTAAGGGTACATATTACCTTCCAGGAGGCCCTCAATACCTTGTTAGATCACGCTGTAACTGCTGTAGCCGTGCCTTTGAATGGGCTTTGTAAGTGCTAGCACTATTAGAGGGGACCATTAGATGAAGTCATTGAACCATTAGAAAGCCTGCAAAAAATTAGTACTCTTTTTCTGATCTAAAAAAGTGTTGTGGTTGAGAATATGCACATAGAGCCATCCTCAAGGGAAGATTTCTTTTACACATACTGACTCCATCAATGCTACTACCTAGCAGTTCACTAATATGAGACTTACGCTTTGTAACGTTTCACAGATTCCCACATCATGCTGAGTAGAGCTGGTCATCTATTATTAACATGCTGGCATTTTTGCTAGACTAAAAGTGTCTTCATATTATCCATATTCTTATTAACCCTTCCATGATAAAAGACACTTGCAAGCCCTATTCTGTTGTCACTTTATCTCTTTGGAACAAAGGCGTTTCAAATCTCAAAAATTACACACACTCCCTTCAGAACATACAGAGAAAGATACATATTGATTTTCTTAGAAATACCTCAGACGTTTGAACACAATGTCTGTAAAATACTTTCTTTTTTTAAACTATATTTCAGTGCATGTCTCTGAACATTATTATAGGGTTGCATTAGAAATACTAGGATGATGGTTGAGCCAGCATGTTTTGCACTTATACAGAGACTTACATCGACAGCAAATGTTAAGGAATTACTGCCCGTATGAGGTAATGAGGTATTTTAATTCCAGTTTTGCAGATGAGGATGCTGAAGGGGCCTTGCCAAAAGTCACAAAGGAAGTCTGTGCCCGAGCCAAGAATAGACCCTCACTCTTGTGACTCTGAGTCTCACGTCTAAACCACAAGACCATCACTCCTCTTTTATGAGCCTTTCTTGTTTAGTGCTTTCAAGTTTTCAGAAGAATTAGCCGTTGTGCTAGGAAAAAACATGAAAAAGATGGATTTTCTTGTGAAAGATTTGGTAATGTTACACTTGGTGGTTTGAGCTGACTGAGCATGCAATAACTGGACAGTTAAGAGCTTTATCAAATGCTTTGTCTGTGCCTGGTTAACTCAGACCTCATTTTGGGCTCGCTCCCCAGCTGATGCAAATAGTTTGACTTCAGTGGAGCTGATTTACACCAGCCGAGGATCTGGCTTGTTATTTTAAAAACTTCAGATTTGGATCTGGCCCTCAGTGATCAGCGTCATTCATATTTTTTGAAGAAACTTGGTTTAGAAATGAATGTAGGTGTCCAAAAATCACATCTTGTAAGCTTGCCACTGAATTTTTAATCAAATACTAGATGATGTGGCAGGAGTATAGTGGGACCACTGTGGATTGAAACAAATAGAGTTGCACTGATTTCAATGATTTCTCATTCAAACACATTCCTGTAGGGACTAATCTCTCCTCCCTTTCTACCTCCTCTCATGTTTGCACTCCTCGGAGTGCAGAGGCCCAAGATGCAACAGAATTGCCATGGTTCTGTTTCTGTAGTCATGACTTTCTGCATAAAGGCCACGTAGAGTAGCCAAGCAATGCCTGCATCCTGTAGAGTAGTTCTCCATGGCAGTTCTCTATACTGCACAGAGGGATGACGGTAAAGGAATGGGAGGCATTGTCAGTGGAATCACAGATACATTCACCAAATCTGTGTGTGTGTGTGTATGTTTTGAGCGATAGCCATGGCCATTGTTTCAGCCCACAGGCAATCATATCAGCAGCAGATCAAGTGAGCATTCCCTTCCCACATCTCTTGTGGAGATGTTCAGTGCGAGGCTGATTTACTCAATGTTACACAGAGGTCCACAATTTAACCTGGTGTGCAAAGTGTATTTATTGGATTGTGTGATCATTCATTTTCTAATTTTTAGTTTTTACACAGATTTTATTCTTGAAATAAAAGAGGAATTATGTGCAATGTTTCAGTTACCATTTAAAACATGCCGGATGCATTTCCTGGGTTTCAGTCCAGTGCTTTAACTACAGGACCCATCCTTTCTCTTCACATCTTCCAACTTCCACAGTGAATAGAGCAGGGGTCCTAAAGACAACAGCCTCATTCGTTACACAGTCTTTATTCATTCCCAGAGCACGGCCACCCTGTGCACTCAATGTGACAGGATACTTAGCAAAAATAATATATGATCATGTGATTAAAGATTGCAGCATAATACTATGCACAATGTGGGCAAATTCTAGCATTACCAAATGTTTCAGTGCTTCACTTTGAAACATTACCACTGTTCTTTCAGGGTCCCATCCAAAACACATTGAAGTAGAAAGACTCCCATTAACTTCAGTGGGCGTTAGATCTTAATGTAGGGTTTTGGTTTTTTTAATGTATAAATGAACTGTGTTTAAGTTGCTGCAAGAGACACATTTTGCATTCCCTAATGCTGGCCTGTTTAAAGTCTCAACTATAACTCTGTATTAACATAATTCTTTGCATTTAACACTCTTATGCAGAAGGCTAGAAACCTGCAGGTATACGGAATCATTATCTGAAGACCTTTCCAGAAGTGTCAGGAGAAATATTATATATGCATTCTTAACCTTTCAGCAGGAAACAAGAGCACTGCAAGCCAAATCTGCAGTTCAGAGCTGGAACCAATACCTCCTACAGCGATAGGATAAAACAACAGAAGAAATCGCAAAGAGGCACCTTAGTTCCCTGCCTCCCACATTCTTGTTAACTGTGGGAGTATCAGCAAATAAATAAAACTCACTCATTTTATTGGTGTTTTCAAATGCAAATGACACATCTTTTTATATAAATGAGGAAAAATGCATTTTTACTTTGGGTCTCAGTGAAGTCAATGGGAAAACTCCGATCAACTTCAGTGGAAGCAGGATTAAGCCATCAGTGTGGATAGTATGCATTACAGAGATGCCAGACTTGTGTAGCCTTGTTCAGGAATTCATGCTTTCTTGAGTCTTTTTCTCCATGCAAGTTATAAACTACATGGGCCAAATTGGGAGAAGAATTTTGTCCACTGTCTTTGTTGCTTTCACAAAAATAATTCTCTGCTTGAATAGCATGAGAGGTTCTTTACAGAAGTGCTTTGATCAGCAGCATATGTATATATACTACTATATATACGCCTACTAAAATTTTTCAGACCCAAGATGTGCATAGCTTGAAAAACTAATCTCAGACTGTGTGGTTTCTTTGTCGGTGTCTCTTCCTGTTCTTTACCCTGTGAAAGGTGGACTTGATTATTGGATCATTCACTTACTGGTATTTGTAGATGGCTCTATATTATTTCCCATCCTCCATCAGATATTGATCAATGTGTAAATCGGTCTGATGGAACATGGAGGAAAATAAATCATCCATCTGGGAATCCAGTTGTGAATTTCCCCAAAGATATTAAGGATCAGATTCTTCCTTTAGACACTTATGGGCAAATTCCATGGACTCTAAGAGTTGCTTACACAAAATTGCTGATGGCAGAATTTGGCTTCAAGTACATCACCAAAGAGTTTTTTATACTGGTACATCATGAAAAACAGACCAGAAATAAATGGCCCTGTTAGTGGGAGAGAAAGTGTTGTCCAGTGATTAGAGCACTACTCTGGGACTTAAAATACCTGGATTAAACTTTCTGATCTACCATAGACTCACATGTGACCTTGGACAAGTCACCCTCACACTGTGCCCCATCTGTTAAAATATTAATAATAAAATACTTCCTTACCTCATAGCGGTGTTGGGGGGATAGATACATTAACAATTGTGAGATGCTCAGATATTAAATACCTTAGATTCCTAGATAGGCTCTGTTCCATATTCATTGCTACTTCTCCCAGCATATGAATGAGCAAGAGCTACCCTTTAAAAGGAGTCTGTAACATTCCCTTTTAATCATGATGGGCATGCTTTTCTACTGTTGTCCACCAGTTATACAGCAAACCCTATTTTATTTTAAATGAAATTGTATTCTGTTTTGAAGACTAAATGCAGGCAGGAAGTAAGTGCAAACCGTGAAAATATTAACTATTGAATAGATCTAAAATTAATTATATATTATAAAGATATGTTTATTATGGACCTGTATTACATTGCTTTGGGAAGTAATTACGAAATGCTTGAATGATAACAGAAAATTAACACACTAAAAGAAGGAAAGAAAGCAGAAAGGGCAGAATATAGAAAGATAAGAGGAGAGATAAGACGATGTGTTTAGACATGAAAGGCTCTCTTACTTTAATATTTTGTGCCAGATTCTGCTAGTCTTACTAAATTTGACTCCTTGCAACACAGGGTAATAGTTACTGTGAATAATGGTAGCAGGATCAGATCCTTTAAAACTTTGAATTTATCCTAACTAAAATAACCAATGTTTTCTCTCCAGCATGGTAAAAAGCTTATTTTTGCTGTATGTCTGACAATGACTTGAGCCCATTACTTCAGCCCCATCATCTTCTACCTCTCTCCCACACTCTGCTGTGTTCCTCCTCATCAATCCTTAGCAGGGGAAAGCAGCAGTTTCTGTTTGAAGTACTACTGCAGCAGGAGAAATTGTCACCCACTGGAGACATGCACCAAGAAACTAGTAATGTACACTTTTATTGCTATATGGGCAGCTGCTGCAAGCTAACAGATCTTGCGATACCTCTACATGAAAAACTATATGCAGTACCTGTACTGATTTCACAGAAGGATTCCAGAGTCCAGCCCAGGGATTGTAGATAAGCACTCTAATGAGTGATCCCATGTGCAAGTGGCACATGTGGAGCTATTAAAGACAACAGAATTTATCCCATCCCAGGGGTAGGTGAAACAATTCAGACTAATGGAGGAAATAGCAGAATTTCATGGTCCTGAGCCTTTAAACACTTCCTCATGTGAGTACTGCCACCAAGATGTCACTGGATAATTCACATAAGTAAAAACTATTTTCATAAGTAAGGATAGCAGGGTTTTGAGCCAATATTTTTGCCTGCTTTTTCAAAAAAGACAAAAATGTGGCATTTTCACCCACATTTTTGGTTATGGTGAAGGGCGGTTTATTACAAATAAATATTTAAGAATGTTTTTAAATATTTAATGTTTTAGTATTTAAGGGGGCAGTTCTGAACAGCTGTGCCACACCCACCCACATTCCACGGAAAATCTAGCACATGAGGAGGGTAAAGGGTATTTCCACTCAGCAGGAAAGGGGTTAATACACACATTGCCAGCGGAAGAATCAGTATGTGTGTGAGGAAAATTATTAAAATCAGAATTTAGACTTGAATATCTCCAGTGTCATTCATTTCTTTCCTTTGTGTTCAATAATAGGCTGGTTAACTAAACATTTTTGAAACCACAGGATTAATAATTAATGTTTTTATATTGGTGGTAATTGGAAAGTCTGTTAAGGAAACCCTCAAAGAGCTATTTTCTAAAATAATTTTGAGATGATAGTTTCCCCTTGAATGGCACTTAGCCAGAATCAGTAGCTGTGATACAACTTCTTAGTAAGGGGAACATTTGATAAAACTGGCCTACACCTATTCTGGGCATGTAGGGTGAAATCTTGGCCTCATTGAAGTCAATAAGCCTTTTTACATTGATTCCCCCCCCCCCCCCCCCCCCCCCCCCACACACACACACTTTCTTTCCTCCTTTCTCATTTCTGAGAATTTGGCCATTACTGTACATTCATTTGAAAGCTCCGGCCTGCTTGACCAGAAAAGAAAACCTCATTGCATGTGGCAAACAACATATCGCATCAGCAGAAGAAAGAGTCATACAAGCAACTCAAGGCTGAAGCCCAAAGGAAAATCTGTGACATCAAAAATAAGTGGTGGCGAGAAAAGGCCAAGGAGATTGAGCTTTATGCTGATAAACATGACATGAAAAGTTTCTTTCAGGCAATAAGGGCCATTTACCGCCCATGCTTCCATGGACCCACACCACTCTGAGCCCAAGACAGGTCAACATATTTTAAGGACAGTGAAACCATCAAAGCCAGATGGAAGGAACATTTTGAGCTACTCTTGAACCGTGAGTTAGCTGTCTCTGATGCCACTATCGAGTCTATAGCTCAACGACATGAAAGAGAATCTCTTGTTGACCCCTCCACCCTTGAAGAAGTAACACGAGCCATTTTGCAAAGTAAGAACAACAAGGCAGCAGGGCCAGATGGCATACAAGCTGAAGTCTACAAGTTTGGAGGCGAAGAACTGGTAGGGAAGCTCCACAAACTTTTTCTTCATATCTGGTAAAATGAGAAGATTCCAGAAGACTTGAGAAATGCTGACATTGTTACAATCTTTAAGAAAGAAGATAAGTCAGAGTGTAGAAATTATTGAGGCATTGCCTTGCTATCTATAGCAGGGAAAATTCTTGCCCATATCCTCTTAAACTAATTACTTCCCCTTGCTGAGGAAATATTGCCAGAATCTCAGTGTGGTTTTAGACTATCCTGCGGGACAACCAACATGATCTTCACTGCCCAACAAATCCAGGAAATCAGGGAGCAAACTTAGGACCTGTACATGGCTTTTATCGATTTGACAAAGGCCTTTGACTCTGTCAATCGCAAAACCCTGTGGAAGGTGCTGGCCAGATATGGCTGCCCCCCAAAATTTATTAAGATCCTAGGGCTTCTCCATGATCAGATGACTGCCACGGTTCTCTGTAATGGCCTTGAGATGGAACCTCAAAAATCGACAGTGAGATCCAGCACAGGATCCAATGCACAAGTGCTTCCTTTGGGAAATTGCTCCAACACGGACAGTGACCTACACCAGGACACTGAGATTCAGGTATACAAGACTATTGAGGTTCCAACACTTCTCTATGAATGTGAAACCTGGGTGACCTATCAACAGCACCTCGAGTTTGGAGAGGTATAACCAACTATGCCTCTGGAAGATCCTTCACATCAAGTGGCAAGATGGCCGCACTAACACCAGCATCCTCGCTGAAGCCAGTGTCATCAGCATTGAAGCAATGTCTGTACTTACTATGGGTGGATTTGTGGTTCCAGAATCGGATAAAAATACCATCTGGATTGGTCATCTTGGGACTCATATGTAAATCCATGGTACGGATCATCCTTGAATCGAGGGATCACCCATCAATTAATCATGACAAAGCTGTGGCATAGTAGTCTTCAGGGAATTTTTAGGGTCCATCTTTTGTATGTTGTGCACGCTGTTTTGGATTCCCTCACATTATCCCGGTCATTGTGAAGCTTTAAAAAGCTTAGTTTAGATTCTATATGCCAATTTTAGCTTCAGCACAAGTGGCAACAGCTTATTATTACTTGCCATCATTATTATTTTGTTTCCAGAATGTTCTGGGCACTTTACAAACAGGTATAAAGACTAGGGGTGAAATCCTGGCCCAGTAGCAGTAAATGGGAGTCTTGACAAAGACGTCAACATGGCCAGGATGTCATCTAGTTTCCGTGTCCCCAGGAGTTTACAATCCAGTCTAAAAACACCAAATTAAACAAACTCAGGATTCTGGGATCAGAGGTGCTTAAATGATCCTAGCACTGCACTGGCTTACAAGAACAGAACCAACAAGGGAGAGGACTGGAGGGACAGAGTAATATGCAGGTTGCTGTTGATGATCCCAACAAAATAATTATTTGGGTACTCAGCTCAGTCACTGGAATTCTGAGAGCAAAAGCCCCTGTTCTGGAGGACTGACAATTTTATTACTTGGATTTTAATCTCTTTGGGCAGGGTCCATCTTTCTGTTATGTATTTGTACAGTACATAGCATAATGGGGCTGGAGCCTCTAAATAATAATTTCATTGTTAGCAAACGTACAGTGTAATGATCCAATTTGGGGCCTGCTGACTTGGACAGTGTCTCCATTAACATATTTGATTGAGTTACAGTGAAACCAGTAGTACACCATGGGAGATGTAGTCCAGATGGGGAGCTCTTCCAAATTATAGGAGAGAAAGGGGGCAGGAGGCAGCTGAGCTAAAATTCCCATGAGGCACCTTAGCAGCATTTTGCAAATCTTTTTGTTGTTGTTGTGTTTCTTTTACTAGAATTTTATTTTTTCAGCCAAAAATTTCTGCTGAAAGCAGACATTTTTTGTGGAAAAAAACAGTGAGTCAAAAACCCAATTTTCCACCAAGAAATAATTTTGATGGAAAACTTTTGACCAGCCCTATAAACGTGTAAGTGTTGTATACATAGTATAGGAATATAGCCATTAGAACTGTTAGGAAAGTGGAATTTCTCTTCTGCAGAAAATTTCAACAGTTTGGAAAATCCCAAATAAGGACCAAAAAAGGAAGAAAAAATGTAGGAGGGAAAATTATGAAAATTTCATTTTGGGAGAACCAAGTGGTAATTTTTGTTTTGCTTCTAGATGCCTGATTGCCCTGGCAGCTTCCTCTCTATGTTGCCTTACTCCCCAGCAAGTTGTCAGCTAAGGAAGACAGCTCTCCATGGAGCTGGGGGACCTAGGATGGCAGGAAACCAGGCAGGCAGGCTGGTTTTGAAGGAATAGATACATTCCCAGAGAGTGTTTCAATTCCATCAAATCAATATTTTCCAATAGAAAAGTGTTCCACTGGAAAATTTTCAACCAGCTCTGATAACCATATGCAAAGATTAATGTAAATTACTCTACACAGGTCCCAATCCATGAAATCCTTATGTACATACTTAACTTTAAGCTAAGATTAGTCCTGTCGACTTCAATAGATACAAAATTCCAATTTGAACATCAATTGCTGTTGCATAGGCTTATTAATGCCAAAATGTGCTAGGCACTTGAGCAACAAGTATAAGGAAAAGATTCCTGTCCTGAGGAGTTTACAGTCCAGATAGTTTTCTTTCTATTAGTGTCACAAACATCAAACTGAATAAACTCATTGAAATCAATGGGATTACTCATATGCTTAAAGTTAAATGCATGCATAAGTATTTCCAAGATTGGGCCTTAAATTGTGAGTGAATTGTGCCTTAACAGTTCTATCTAGTTTGTTCTTAGCATAATAATCTTTTCTGGCAAACGGAGTGATAAGCCAATTGCCGATGTAATATAAGGAATAAATAGTGAAACCACTTCATAGTTAATGTACCGGTCTGATCATAAATTGTCTGGAGGCTCCAGTGTCTGGAGAAAAGTTACAGTAGGCACCAAAAAAGAAAGCAGGCTATTACATTTTCAGATTTATAGACGGAAATACAAAAAAGAACTAATTGTTAGAAAATGTTGTGTTGTGTAACTAGTCTTCCTTCTCTTTGTACAGTCCTATTAGTTTATAAATATATGAAAAAGATGACCATTTTTGTCTGTTTGAGCCCACTAAACAATATTTCATACACTATTATTTCTCAGAATTCCCTATAGAAGTTCCAAATATGTATTTTAAAGAAGTTTCCTAGATTTTTCTCTATCCTTTGCAGTTCTTATATATAATATACTCTCTGTAGTTTCAGTTAGAAGTAATGCAAAAGGTCAAAGTCTCAGGTTATAGCAATCTAAGTGGACCAGTTTCATTTATTGTTGCATATAGTTTCTATCTGATGTGAATGTAGTTTACTCTGTTTCTGATATTCCATAAAATAGCTCATGACAGCTAAATGCCAAAACAAATAGCTTTTTTCTTTCTGTAAACCTTTGACTTGTCTGTTCTTTCTACAGACTTTAAATACAAAGTTTGTGCCAGCTCCAGCAGAATGGACATTTTGAAAGAAAGTTTTAAACAGATCAGAGGTGAATGAAATGTGTTCAGGAATGGGTTGGCTCTATTTAGGCTTCTTGTAGAGAAAGAGGTAGTAGATTAATCTGAGGCTTTGCCCCCTCTGGAAGCATAGCCATGTTAGCAACAACTTTGTTTCATATACCATTGTAACTATCTGAAATCTAGCACGATTCCCCTGATCTTAGGGTCAGTGACTTTCTCCCCCTTGAAAACCATGGTGACCAAACCGTTTTGTAGCCTATTGTCCCATTCACTAGGTATAATGACCATGACATGGCTCTAACATGGACAGCATATTCATGCTGGTCAGGGAAACAATGCTAGAACCCTGCTAGCAGCAACTGTCTAAATATAGCTGTACCTAGCTCCAAAGATGTAGCTTCCAGTGTAGGCAGTGGCTGAGAAATGTGATTTTTTTTTATGAGGCTACTGTCCAAGGACAGAGAGAAAAGTAATAACAAAGGACAGAGACGAGCTGAGTATAATTATGGAACTGGAAATACTCAGAGGACCATGGGTAGGCTGGACTTCTTTATCTATCCAGTGCGCTCCTGACACAATATACTTCCAACTTGAATTGTCATTTCAGGACATAAGGCCTGTAAAATCAGTAGGTTGGGGAATACAGTTACAACAGCTGCTTTTTAGTGGGAGAGAATTTCAGTGAATAGTACTCAGCCCAGTCAAGTATAAGGTTAAGTTGCAGAATATGAATTTCCACTTCAGATTCCACAAACTTCCATGTAGGTGCTCTAGTCTATAATAATGCCACAAAGGAAACCCATTAGCTGCATAGACACGTCAAGACTGATTTCCCTGATTTGTGGGAAGGACACCAAAAAGTAGCATTTGAGACTTTTGCAGTTGACATTTATGGCAGAGATACAAACACAAAGGCATTCCTAGTCACTATGTTTTCACAGGTAGGGCAGACCATCCATGAATAGACAGGAATTTTGGATATTCCAGTTCTTTCTTCTGTAGTTAGGATAGACAAGAACTATTTTTGCAGTAACACAGTAAAAAGCAAGTATTACATTGTAGTTGGCTAAGCAACTTCACTGTAGTGATGTCAGAAGAATCCAGAAATGCAGTAATTCAGTAATGCAGTCTTCTCCAGACTAATTACAATTTTATGCATATTTCTTACCAAAGGTACTCAAATTTTACTCAAATGAAGAAAACAATATTAGTTGTATTTTTGCTTTTTAAATTGATGGGCATTTACTTTATTTACTTTATTCCAATTTTCCCCACATTCTTTTCTTCTGCCAGAAAAAGAAATAAGTAACTTGTTTCCCTTTCAATAACATCACTGTTCAATTTTATTGGCACTACAGAATCCCTTATCATTTTCTTCTAAAAGGATGACTACATTCACTATTCTGTTCACATCATCACTGTGTTCCCAGGGTTCGAACTTCTCATCAAATATCTTATCTAGCTTTCAGAACTAAAAGACCTGTCCATAAAGGATCTATAAATGGACACTGATGGATGTAGTCAAGTTTTGGAAGGCCTTTGGAAGGATGGTGCTTTCCTTTCATAAGTAAGGATTATTGTCTTCTTCCAGGTGAAATGTACATGCATTGCCTCCTGCATGCAGGACATGCATCCTGTTTTTCACAAAGCCTGTATGGGCTTTGTGAAAGACAGGATTTGGGCATGGACAGTGCAGCTCTTTAAAAGCCTCCATTCCAAACTATTTGTTGAAGTAGTGGCTATTGTTCTTCAATGCCCATTGTGTTTGGAGTTTGTACTATTTTATCCAAGTAAATGTGGATCCAGAGGCTTCTTCCTGGTCCACCTCCAAATTTTTCTTCTGTCTATTTGGGGTTAACATGGAGCTTATTTTCCAGTGCTCTCAAGTGATACAGATGCTCCATTGTATGGCTACTTTGTTTGTGTTCCTACAAAACTTTTCTCTGAGGTTTCCATGGCACAGAAGGCTTTGCATAGGTGCTCTACTAGGGAGTGAATTTCACCCTCAGTGCACTTACTAAACTCCCACCTACTTTAGTGGGTCAGGATTTCATCCAAGGTGTCTTAGCGTGTTTATAATAGTGTTAATGGGAGTGGAATGTACACTTTAAGGACCATATCTTTCACTGGTGTAAATTGACATAGCTCCTTTTGAAGTCAATGGACCTACCTCAATGTGTGCCAACTGAGGACCTAGCCCTCGGGGTGAAATCCATCCCATGCAGAGAGCCAGCACAAGGCAAATGTACTACTTAGTTTAAATGAAATGTATCAAAATACACCTTAAATGGGATTTAAGAGGTATCTAAGCCTTGTACTTGCCCTCTGCACAGGGACAAAATTCACCCTGGGTAAAGGATAGATCTCAACCTCTTGTTCAGGCCTTTCTGTGGTTTTGTAGTCCTGGTCTCAAGGTGCACTTAGATTAGATATCTTATTTTACAAAATCAGGACACACATGATGAAAATAGCCTTTGCTGTTGGCTTGCAAGCATTTATATAGGAGTTTCTTTAGTACCCATCACCTGAGTATCCAGGCACTTTAGACAACTGAAATTAGATGAATTCTTATATTTATGAGCTACTTACCTGCACAAAACAATGAGCCATTACCACCACAATGAATTGGCTGCCTTTCTGTGCTTAAAAGTAACCCTTCTTACAGCTTCTTGATTGCCTGTTAAATATTTGGCTACAGTCTACATGTGCTCTTCTCCTTAAGGACATCTGCAATTTATGGGAGAATACCTATGGTCAGAGTAAGGTAGATTTCATAGCAGTCTATGAAAGTTGATGTGTCCTCTGCCAAAAGTTGGCATACCTTGGATCTACAGGCTTCTGATGAATTTATATGGCTTGGAATGCCACTAATATTTGTAGTTTGATCAAGTTCATCATGTCAAATCCTGCATTTTATAACCAAGCATCGTGCGTACTGCCATGAGTGGTACTGCTAATGGGACTACTGACAGTAGTAAGTGCCACAATAAGTATTTCCATTATCAGGTGGATTGTGAACTTCTTGAGTTTGGAGGTGCACACCTTTGAACCTCCAGTTCTGAGATTCCGCACTGTAAATCTACCTCAAAGATCCATGATTGCTAGTGGTGCCTATTTTAGAAAAGAAACGCAAAGCAAGCAGTTTTATTCATTTTCATGGCTGTCAGTGCCGGGTGACATTGCTCTCAGTCTTTAGACATGGCACGTTTTTCCATGTTTCAATAATAGATCTGGAAGATTTTAGATGATTGTACAGCTAGACAGATATTCTAAAATAATTATAATCACAGTCTTTTTACACTCTTTAATTTTCATGCATTATCATCCCTAATGTTTTTTTTACACATGCCAAGTATTGACAGGTTACGCTTAGTCAAGAATTTTGATGCCAAAGCTCCTTTCCATTACACTGATGAGCACTCATTTCTGTGTTCTGGATGTAAATAGTATCAAAAGCCTAATCCTTCCACCCAGATTTGTACATGGATAGGACTGAAAGCAATCTCCTTTTGCTTTTGTAAATGGGAGAATTAGCTACTTCAGTTGCATTGGTCCCTTTCCTAAGACCCCATGGAAGGCTCCTGGTGGAATACAGGATCTGCGTATGGGGAGGTGACAAAGTTTGTGGGGACACGTCATCTCCACACCAACCCCCTAGGACATACTTAGGAATATGAGAGCAGTCTGGGAATCTGTAGAACTCTCTGTTGCTGGTTGACCATCATTTTTTTTTTTTTTTTTGGCCAAGTGGACTCCTGCCACCACAAGATCAAAGCTATGAGTGTCCTTTAGTTTGATGCAGAAGTTGCTGATATACAATACAAAGATGCATAGACACTTAAAAAAAAACAGTTCAACACCAATGGACTAGACCTCCAGCTGATGTAAATCTGTATAGCTCTACAGACATGCCATCTGCAGACCTGACCTTGCTTGTCTTATCACACTTTTACTTTCCCCCAATGAAAATCCAAGTTCACACTAAAAGCTTTAGTTTATAAAAGTTCAAGTAAAGAAGGAAACTATTTGTAAACTTCGGAGAGCCACAAAATACAGAGAATTTGCTTCTAACTTTTGTACAATTGTATACTATAAAAAAATCAAAATCATGCTAAATAATAACAGATTCTCCTTTTTCTTGTATGTCCCATGCTGTCTTGGAGAGAATATGTGTTGCTGTGTTATAATGACTTGTAAACATAGTTTTAAATAGAAATTGTGATATTAACTAAACCAATTCTCACAGGTGCCTTTATAATTTGTCTATTATTTAAAATTCTCCATTGATAATATTAACAGAGGTTAAGATCCCTTATCAAAGCCTACAATAGAGAGTCTTCTATTGAAATTACTGAGAAAGCACAAAGGAAGAGGGCATTAACCAATGTGTCTTTTTGGGGATAGATAAAGAGCTTTATTTTTTAGTACTGACTGTCTTTTGATCTCAGGAATTGAAATGCATGCAATCTGAATCTAAATCTGAATACCCCAGCAGGAACAAACCTTGTTGCAAAATGCGCTTATTCCCACTCTCCTGGGATATAGCAATTATTTTAGCAAAAGTCAGATTGATTTTCATAGTTTACCAGTAGTTTACTTCTTCCTGTTACAAACATGGATTGATTGTTTGGAACACAACATGTGACAAGTCTGCGAAGAACAAGGATTTAACTTTTCCTACTTTCTTGTCTCTCTGCTTCTTTGCAAATATCAATGAGCTCTCTTTTTTTGGTTTGTGTTTTTAAAGAAAGTTTAACAACATTTAATGAACATTATCTTTTAATAGAAGCTTTGTCTTAAATTTATATTAAATGGTTCATGTCAGGTTTCAAACTATCAGAAGAGAATTAGCACTTCATTCTGAAAGAATGTTTTCTGTGAATAAAATGTCTGTGTGATCTCTGGGAAAGAGACCACTGCAATTACCGAAAGTACAAAGAAGCTATATTTTTGTTCACTGTTGCAAATACTAGTGGTGTAAATCAGAATTTAAAGGTAAAAGATATGCAGAGAGGTATTTGTTTAAGCATTACTTCTTCGTCTATGCATCACCACTCCAGTCAAGAGAGCATGAGTTTTTATGGAGGCAAAGATGACACAACTGAATGCCCAAGATTTATACAATACATAGAATGCTTGTTTCAGGGTTATGAGGCTGTCCTTTGCATTTCATAATATTCAGTAAAGGAAAAGAGAAGAAAAAACACCAAAAGTAATACATTCCTGTTATCTTTTTATCTCACAGACAGGTTTTAATTAAAGTAGTATAGAACATTGTAATGTGGCTGCACTCCATTGTACATTTTAAATATAATTGCAGATGATCTTCTGGAAGTGTGATTGTCAAAGCTGGTCAGCAAAATTCTAACGAAACATTTTTTCTTTGGAATTTGCTGATTTGGCAAAAAGTGAGCCATTTCATATGGTTAGATTTCTCCAAAGTTCTGATGGAACCCAAGCAGGGTTGTGATGGAATCCTGTCTGCTAGGTAGGTTTCAAAACCTGCTTTGTTACCTGCAACTTGTCCCCTGGCTTCTCACTGTCTGTTGTCTCTTGTAGTATACTTAGATTGTGAACTCTTCGGGATGGAGACCATCTTTTTTTTTTTTTTCTGTTTTAGAGCACTTACCACAATGGGGTCCTGGTTCATGACTAGGGCTCATAAGCTGTATGGAATACAAATAATAAATCATAAGCAAGAGGAAGGATCCATACCAGTTTGTGCTGGAGAGTCAAGGCCTACATGTTTTCCTATTTAAACCACTAGATATAGCCATATATTGCTTTTGTACAGTGTATAGTGAAAGCTATTTAATCCCTAAGCATAATTATACACATACTTTATTAGAGTTAGGACTTACTTTTCAAGCAATGTAACTGTGAATGTTTTTGTTTTGCAAACAAAAGCATTTGAAATAGCTATGGGTAAACTGTTGTTGGGAAGTCCTGTGCAAGTTGCCTATATTTTCACCTTCTCTGAAGCACTTTAAAATTCTTCATTTAGAATAAACAAGAGTACTCTTTGTTAGAGAAAAACATTTCCTTTCTCACCAAGCCATCACTTTAATTGCCTCAATATTTCTGTCAGGGAGAGGTTTTTAGTGTGATGTGGTGCTCAAGCTGAGGAGCTGTCAAACATTTTCTTTTACAGTAAATGGATTCATGATGGATTAGTTCATTGTTCTGTACTGGAGTAAGACAGACCAGATGACATGAATAGAGGTGCTTCACCACTAGTCAAACAGTTCTGGGTCTTAATGAGACTGAGTGTAATATCATCCACATCCAATGCTCTTTAAGGCTTGAATTCAGAATTGAAAGCCTAATTCCTTGGAGAATATTTTCTTCTACAGTACATGTCATCACAAATGAACTTTATTTTATCGTCACTGCTTACAGATAAATATGAGTTGGCCTCAAGACTTTCTTCTCCCCTTACATACAAAGATTAGTATTTAGGTGAACTTGCTTACTGCTGGAAAAGCAAAGAGGCAAACCTTTGCTGTCATTTCGCTGTCTGTCTTCCTGTGTGTCTGTATTTTTATTCAAAAGAACTGTTTGATATGGCTAACTTGTGGTACATTAACTGTGGCCTCTTTTATTGTAATGATACTCAGAAGAACAATAGCCTGACAATGTTTTACAGGAAGCCAGTGCTGTGTGTTGAAGTGGTTTAATTGTAAGGCTTATGTTTTTGCATGTAATTTTGGCTTTAATTTTATTTCATTATGTACAAATGGTTCTGTAGTATGCAAGTGATAGCATCTAGTAATCCAGCAACAAAGCCAAATTATCTTTCTGATGTATGGGGGGCAAGGGCATGTTCATATGACCCTGACATTAAGTGAGGGTGAGCAAATGTTAATGACTTGAGAGCTTGATATCAGATCACCATAAACTTTTCCTTCACCCTTCTCTGATTTTCTCCCTCATGTGATAATCACACTGAATCAGCTCATATCAGAGTCCCTTTTCCCCTTAACACAGCCTTTGGAGATGCGTCTTTTGCTGGCTTCCCCCACTTCTTTAAAGCAGTCTCCTCTGCCATGCAGAAAAAGATATCTCCTAAATAGATCACGCCCAACCATTTCTCAGATGTTGGGATGAATATGGTAGAACTCCAATAGACTTCTGAAATCAAGATTGCTGTCGGTTATCTGTCACCTAGATCCACCTTTCCATAGGATCCTGCAACTGGAATTTAGGAGACTCTCTCCAAATAGGAGCAGTGTTACCGATTAACACAGGTGCCCCAAACTGTTCCCTTTCATTTTGGGAAAATGTTGTGGCATGGTATAAAGGCCTTGACTTCTGTGTACCTGGACAGGTCTAACTTATTTTGTGTTCCCCTCTCACAGGTCATCTCATCCACAGAATGGCCTCTCCTTAGGGCCTGGACTGTGTCACTGAAGTCTGGTCCAAGCAAGACCGAGGCAGCTACAACCATGAGGCTTTAATGAGTCTGTGGCCTGCCATTCAGCCCTCCCCCTCCAAACCCCAAAAGAGCAGGCAGGAAAATCTCCCAACTCCTAAACTCTTGGTCCCCTTCACCTTACCTATCCTTGATGTGGTTAAAATAGACTCTACTTTCTTGGAAGGAGGACCCTACTCATCTGGCTAAATATTGGATTCCAGCTCAACAGTGCCTTCCCCAACACTGCTTTAAAAGCCTTGCCTTCCATAATCCCATGTTAGAGCAAAATCCTTTTTCAAATCCCATGTTCCTGGAACACTAACTCTTTTCCAGACAAGATTCTAGGATTTTGGGAATGTTTGCTTTAGTTACACGTTTGCATTAGACATGAAGTATATGCGGAAGAAAGAGATGTCTTTTTGTTTGATATTTGACATGTTTTATGTTTATGGATTTATAATATATTTACAAGATTTTATATGTATTTATATCAACTACATTTTTTTATTTTGTTGTCTTTAGTTGGGGATGTTAAAAACTTATTATATATAGTATACATATATTATAGAAGTGTGTGTATGTATATCTATACTTATTCTATAAAGTATTCTAATCTTGTGGAATATTGTTCAAAATCAGCTATGAAGAAATAGTAATCACTATTTACATGCAACTCAAGCTGCTAGATTTGGGTGGTGAAGATTTGCTGTGTAGCATGTGAAGTCATTTAAAATGTCAAAAATGAAACAGTTGGGTGTTATTAGGTTCTGTATTAGGGCTGGTGTTGCCAAACATATTGGATAATGGTCTGGAAAAAGAGGTGACAAGTGAGGTGGCACTCACTTTGCCACCAAAGATGTTTGCAGACATCAAATTATTTAGGTTGTCAAGACTAGAGAAGACTTCTGGGAACTTCAGAGGTACCTGAGAAAGGTAGGTGACTTGGTAGTATGAAGACAAAAGAAATTTGGTATCAACAAATGCAAGGTAATGCACATTGAAAAGAACAATTTAAACTATTCATAGACCTTACTAGGTTCTTAATTAGCTGTAGCCACACCATTAGATACTTCTAACAATCTGTTTTTTCCCCCCTGTTTTTTAATTCAAGATTACTAGGAAAATGTGGTCTAGATAAAGTTACTATAAGGAGGTGGAAGACTGATTGAAAGGCCATACTTAAAGTGTAGTTGTCAATGGTTTGTTGTCAAACTGCCAGGACTTATCTAATAGGGCCTACAGAGGCCTGTCCTAGGTCCTGTATTGTTCAATATTTTCATTAATGACTTGGATAATGGAGTGGAGAGTATGCTTATAAAATCTGTGGATGACACCAAGCTGGGAAGGGTTGCAAGCCCTTTGGAGGACAAAGTTAGAATTCAAAATGGCCTTGACAAATTGGAAAATTATCGCAGAATCATAGAATATCATGGTTGGAAGGGACCTCAGGAAGTCATCTAGTCCAACCCCCTGCTCAAAGCAGGACCAATCCCCAATTTAAATCATCCCAGTCAGGGCTTTGTCAAGCCTGACCTTAAAAACTTCTAACGAAGGAGATTCTACCACCTCCCTAGGTAACACATTCCAGTGTTTCACCACCCTCCTAGTGAAAAAGTTTTTCCTAATATCCAACCTAAATCTCCCCCCACTGCAACTTGAGACCATTACTCCTTGTTCTGTCATCTGCTACCACTGAGAACGGTCTAGAGCCATCCTCTTTGGAACCCCCTTTCAGGTAGTTGAAAGCAGCTATCAAATCCCCCCTCATTCTTCTCTTCCCTAGACTAAACAATCCCAGTTCCCTCAGCCTCTCCTCATAAGTCATGTGTTCCAGTCCCCTAATCATTTTTGTTGCCCTCCGCTGGACTCTCTCCAATTTTTCCACATCTTTCTTGTAGTGTGGGGCCCAAAACTGGACACAGTACTCCAGATGAGGCCTCACCAGTGTCGAATAGAGGGGAATGATCACGTCTCTCGATCTGCTGGCAATGCCCCTACTTATACAGCCCAAAATGCCATTGGCCTTCTTGGCAACAAGGGCACACTGTTGACTCATATCCAGCTTCTCATCCACTGTAACCCCTACGTCCTTTTCTGCAGAACTGCTGCCGAGCCATGTGGTCCCTAGTCTGTAGCGGTGCATGGGATTCTTCCGTCCTAAGTGCAGGACTCTGCACTTGTCCTTGTTGAACCTCATCAGATTTCTTTTGGCCCAATCCTCCAATTTGTCTAGGTCCCTCTGTATCCTATCCTATCCTAAATTGGTTTGAAATGAGCAAGTTGAAATTCAATAAGGACAAGTGCAAAGTACTACACTTAGCAAGGAAAAATCAAATGCACAATTACAAAATGGGGAATAACTTGTTAGGTGGTAGTACTGCTGAAAAGGTTCTGGGGGTTATAGTGGATCACAGATTGAATGTGGAACAGCAATGTGATTCAGTTGTGAAAAAGACTAATATCATTCTGGGGTAGATGTGTCATATGGTAAGACATGGGAGGTAACTGTCCCTCTCTGCTTAGCACCTGTCAGGCCTCAACTGGAGTGCTGTGTCCAGTTTAAAAAAGATATGGACAAATTGAAGAGATTTCAAAGGAGCGTAACAAAAGTGATAAAACATTTAGAAAACCTGACCTATAAGGAAAGGTTAGAAAAAGGGCATGTTTAGTCTTGAGAAAAAACGGTTGGAGGGGGGATCTGATTTGTCTTCAAATAGAACTAAAAGTACTTGGCTTAAGCTGCAGCAAGGGAGATTTAGGTTACATATTAGGAAAATATCTAACCTAAATAGTTAGAATAGTTAAGCTCTGGAATAGGCTTCCAAGGGAGGTTACGAAATCCCCATCCTTGAAGATTTTAAAGAGCAGGTTGGATAAACACCTGTCAAGGATGGCCTAGGTATACTCATCCTGACTCAGTGCAGTGGTCTAGACTTGTTGACCTCTCAAGGTCCCTGCATTTCTATGATTCTATAATATACTTTATCACTTTTTACCACCAATGTTGCATGCTTGCTCTCGCTTGCTCTCACTTGCTGTTGCTTACACTATTTTTCAAACTTTGTCTTGATTACCAGGATGCTCCCCATAGAGGTTAGCAGTAGACCACTTCTTCTACCTGTTTCTCTCAAAGAAGACCTACATACTTTAAGGGACAGCTAGGGATATTTCAGGGACTCTTGTGGAAGGGGCAATGCACTCTAAGCATTTGTAATCCATACACGATAACAATTACATACATACAAAATACCATGAGTCCCCTACCCCACTCCTTCTCCTTATCAACTATCTCCAGATAAATTGGAATATTAGCCCAAATCCTGAGAGGTGCTGATCTCCTGCTGAACATGCCCAACTCCCAGTGACTTGGCTCATTATCTTTTAAGTTAGACCTTTACTGCATTTTGCATTGTATAAATTAAGGAATTACGTCAGTCAAACAGGCCAGGGGATGGCAATTTATCACCTTTCATCGGGATTAAAAAGAAGAATTTAATGGTGAGATATTATTCTAGCAAGGAGAGGGCTCCAGAGAGAGAATAAATGGACAAAGGCTGAAAGCAATATGTGCCCAAGGAGTTATACTTGGTACTCAGGTGTTCAGGAACTGGTCTGACTGGTTTTAATTAGTCCTCTGAGACAGGAGAAACATGTGGCCAGCCACTCATGGCTAATTTTGGACAAACAGATAATACTGTTTGTCCAAAATTAGCCATGAGTGGCTGGCCACATAACACAGATAATACTGTATGCCCAGTGGTGCATTTGAGCCTGTAATTATGGGTTACTATTTTTCATGCTGCTGTTTACTTTGTCATTAATCAGCAGGGCTATGTGTTTTTGATCTAGGCATTTCCCTTTTATCATTATCCCTTTATGTTGTTAAGGTTTCTGGTTTTTGGTTTAAACAATAATAAATACCTATTAAAAACAGTCCACAGAGGTCTTGTATTCTTTACATCCATCCATCAGCTTTGTGCTCCCCCTTTAAATTTAAAACTGGAGAGTAATGCAGGACTGACAGCCCAGGGCATGCCCTTAGGATCAGTAGAAAACCTGCAGATGGACTAGGGGTTTTATTGCCCCAAATGTATTTGACAACCAAAACACCCTCCCCCCTTTTTAAATAATCAAACGAATCCCAAGAGCTATAAATTTAGCCATAATTGAGTTTCCTGCTTTGTTTTCAGACTTCTCTTCCACAACTAAACAGATTTATCACTCATTCCTGCATCTCCTACCCAAAGGCATCATATTTTAAATCTGAGTGAATTATCCCAAGCTATCTTCATGATCAACAGGAGATGAAATGTTACATGGTATCTTAAGCTATGCGGTATTAAGGGGAAATCGTTGTTTCACTTAATATTATGCCAGCCAGACATAGTTTTTCTCACAATAACTTCATGTTACTTAAGGATGGCAGAGGAACAAATAACATTTATCATTGCTATATCAGTTTATACTATGAAGAAAGGATAAACAGGGAAACCTGTAGAAACCTGTTACTGGTCCCTTACAGATTTCGTTTAATGAGCTCATGCATTTCTTCTCCATGAGGTAGCTTTTGAAGCCCAGAACTGCCACTCTGTCTTGGTATTTGTAATGGATGTTATAGGTAGGGGAGTGCTTCCATCTTTATTGGCCTACCTCTGAAGTCAATGGGAGCAGAGTTAGGCCAAGGTGGAGTGCTTTTGAAAATCCTGTCCCTAATTAGTAATAAAGTGGGCACTTTCTAATGTGTCCTGTTCATGTCTGAGATGTAATACTGTCTAGTTCAAGGCCAGATTGTGACTGACCCTTATACAGGAGCACTGGGTGCTGAGTACTTTGGGCCTCCCTCGTTTGTGCACTGCACACAAGGGCTACCCTGAATGGCAGGAGGCATGGCAATAACCCTGACACTCTTCTGGACTGTCAGAAACTGGGATGGAGATGGTCAGGCCTAGTGGTCAGAGCTGGAGCAGTCAGGCCTAGAGGTCAGAATCATGAGCTGGAATCAGGAGTTGAGGGCAGGGTTGGAGAGAGGACTGGGAGCAGGGCAGTGGCAAGAGCAGGGCTGGAGCAGGATTAGGAGCAGGGCTGGAGCAGGCTAAGGTCTGGGGAGTTTGTTGCCACTGTCAGGCAGGAGTGGTTCCAAGCCCTGGAGTGATGTTGAGCAGGCTGAGCTCTTGGTCCTTCTGTGAGGCTTATTTATATATATGGTCTGGGAGTCACATTACCAGTTCATGGCTTGTGGATTGGCTGGAGCCTAGCACAGGAATGTTACACACACCAATGTTAATGTGGGGCAGCCTGCACGTTCCACCTATGAACTAGGCAACTGTGGAGGGAAGGTGCCATTCTGAGACACAGTTCCTCTCTGAGCACCTCATTGAGCAGTGTGGTTGTATACTACCCCTATCCCCACTGAGACAAGTGCATACAAATCCTGTCCCTAATTAATAATAAAGTGGGCACTTTATTATTTGGTGCTAAGATTAGAGCTGGTCAGAAATATTTTGATAAAACATTTTTACATCGAAAAATGCTGATTTGTCAAAATAGAAATTTTTCATGGGAAAGAGCCGTTTTGAAGAATTTTCTGCTTTGAAAAAATGTTGAAAAATTTTGTAATTGTTTAAAATATCTCATTTTTGCATTTTTTTAAATGAAAGGTGGTTTTTTGTTTGAAATTATTTTATTGAGAAGTTTAAGTTGATTCCTAGTTTTAAAAAAAAGTAAAAATTTAAACAAAATGTCGCCAAACCATTTTTTTCAGATTATTGATTTATGAACATTTTTAAGCTTTCAAGTTTTTGTCCTGATTCAGGACAGCAAGTTTTTTTTTAATCTCTCAAATTTTCCAGGGATGGGTAAACCATTTCTGGCCTAGCTGTAGCTAAACTCTTATATCAGGTAAGGTACAAGCAACAGAATAGGTTCCATGATGTCTGGTTGTGGAGCGGCTGCAGCTTCTATCATCTTACAACACATTTTACAGCTCGGCACAAAATCTTGCTCCTGTGGTCTCGCTTATTGATTCTGGAATTATAGACCAGTTGTTATAGAGGACACTCTCCCATCTTGAGCCTCTATCTCAAGGCTCTTTCTCACCAAGTTAGTTTTGATCCTTTCCCTCAGTTTCAATCTGGAGAGTCCCTGCTTCCCTTCAGCAGGGAGAGGGAAGAGAAGAGAGAGGGAGCAACCCCACAATCTTCCTCAGATCAATTACAGAAGCACATCCATCATACTCCTGCTTCTCCTTCTCCTACTGAGAACAGGCTGTTGCTTATATCTTCCAGCAGTCCCCTCGGTCACCTGCTGAGATTTTCAAGTCCCATGACTTTGGAGGAAAAACCAGGCACATGTCAAAGCTGGGTCTTGAACCCTGAAAATACTGAGCATTGATAGAAGCTGAATGCATGATGCAGATGCTCTCTCACACACACACTTTAAAATTAAGAAAGAGAGGATCATGGTACTGATGGTGGTGGGTGATCACATGGTCGGTGATTTGTAAAGATTTCAATCTAGGAAGTTCTACTTGTCTAGGGCATGATTCTGCCACTCTTACTCATGTTGGATATTGTTTATTCAACCTGCGTAATCCAAACAAAGACAATGGTTCTACTCAGGGGTGAAAGTAACTTAAATTACTTCGGTATGCAGGGCGGCCCGGATCCTGGTCAAGGTGTGTATGGGGGGGGGGGGGGGGGGGGAGTCTGGGCCCCAGAAGGGGCGAGGCCTCAGACAGAAGAGGCGGGGCCTCAGGCAGAAGGGCGGGGCTGGGCCCAAAATCTGCTAGTCAGCCCTTCAACGCCTGGGCCTTCAGCACTGATTTAAAGGGCCCAGGGCTCTGGCCACAGGCATCTATCTATTCTACTGCAGAAAGGTAGAGAAAAGCATTTTTGCTCCCATTCAAGAGCATATGAAGTTCCTAACAGGAAACTTCTCTATTGTGCTGCTTTGAATATATTTGATGGTCGCAATGTGGAGGAAAATACATTTATCCCTTGTCGTTAGGAAAGTCCAGCTGCTTCTGTCAGTCTGAATTGTCATATAATACCTAAAGACAAAAAAGATTCAGAGAAATATCATTGTTAGTTTGCGTATGAAATTGCCTTTCACTGCTAAGGTGGTAGTATTTTTTTTAATTTAAAGTACATGTCAGAGGCATGGTGTGCATAGCAAACAATAGGAAAAAAAAAAGGGATCTGTGGGAGGTCAAAGTTCTCTTCCCCAGGACAATCTTCCACGTCACCTCACAAATAGCTCCCGGCCCCTGCTGCTGCTACCCCAGTGCTTCGGCGGCGATTTAAAGGGCCTGGGGCTTTGGCCACTAGTGCGATAGCGGTGGTTCAATATTGGTAATTGCAATATTGGTAAAAGCAACAAGACTTCATATTGATGTTTCAAAGTGATATTTCAAAACTGTGGGGCTGACCAGATGAAAACAATCATATCAGGTGAAGGAAATAAATTGTTTAGGGCCAAACTGTCCCCTGCAAAATCAACTAAGTTAATGCAGTTGTGTGAGTGTCTGACCGTGTCCTGTCACCAATGCTGTCACATTATTTCCTTGTACTTACCCATCTGTCTGTATCCATCTGCTGTCTCTTGTCTTACGCTTATATCATAAGCTCCTTGGGACTGGGACAGTCTTTTTGTTCTGTGCTTGTACAGCGCCTAGCACCATGGGGTCCTGGTGCACGACTAGGTGCTACAGTAATACAATATGATAATAACAAATAATAATTATTATTATTGGGCCGGGCAAAGCCTCCTGTATTGCCCAGATCCTACTGTGAATTAAGGGAATTTATCAAGAAATTTTTCTTGTTAGCTTTGCTTTATAATGATGTAGGGTTAGTACTGGAAATAGTTTTAGGATTTACACGCTAACTAAAATCTGGGGCCCTGATCCTGCAATGAGCCCTGAACAGGTGGAGTCTCACTGATTTCAGTGGGGCTGGGCACGAGCCCAGGGATTCACCTGCACTGTGCTCGCTGCAAATTTGAGGTCTAAGAGTTCAATATCCCACATCATGCCAAATATTTGCCTTGGTCAGTCCAGTGAAACCCTTGCTTATTAGAGAATAGTGCCAATATTATTTTTTTAAAGATACTTTATTAAAATAATTTTTTTCACTTTTTTAATAAATAAAATGCTGATCTATTTTAACAACGCTTATTCAGGCAATGTTCTGAATAATTGAGGAAGCCTTCCCTTTTGCAAACAAAAGCTTATCTGCAGGAGTTATGTCATAATCCACAACAGGAGAGGAGATTATTGTATGCTTGGGGTAGTGTAGATCCCAGGAATAATATCTGCATTACTTTACAAAGACAAATTGCAAATTCAACAAAGAACTACTTGTACTGTTTGAAAACTAAAGTGAATACAGCAAAATTTGAGGAATACCCTGACCTCCTTAATATAGCATGTATGCTACAGTTAACATGGCAATTGAGTCCGCTGTACTGACATATAATGCATCATGAAATATTGGCCCTTATCATTTATTTTGTACCTATTTTAAATTAATGTTAAACAGTTTAATACTCTGAGTATTATTTATATCAAATTTGAGGATAGATTAGATTTCTCTGCCTTCATATATGTATGAAGCAGGAAAATACCAGCACATCTTTAAAGTCACTTTGGAGAAGAATTTACAGTTCACAGTTGAGAGACATCAAGCACCGTGGAAAGAAACATTAAAAAATATACAACATTAGATAACAAATGAAATGGGACAAGGCTACACTCTTACCTGGAGCTAGTCGTTTATGCTTCTGTATTAATTGAAGTACCTGAAGTTTACATTCTGCCTCAGTTACACATTTGTATTATAAAATCCAATACATCAGTTTTGTGGGAGATGATTTTGATTAAATGAATTTTTGGTCAGTAAGCAAAGTGGTTTAATGATACACATCTGCTTAATAATTTGGGACTGTAATTTGCTTTTCAGCTCCTTCAAATAGAACAGAATATAATGTATTTAATATAGGATCTTTCATACCAAGTATCACACAATGATTTACAGTGCAAGTAAATTATAAGCAATGGAGGAAAACAAACTTTTCAGATGAGATTTAAGGAGAAAAATTGACTCAGTGCCTCAAAAGGGAGGAGAGGATTGAATTCAAGATAAATGAGGCAACAAAAGTGAAAGAGTGACCTTCCCAGTTTGGGAGGATTGCAAGACTGCTAAGACTGGAGGAGTGGAATGAGCAGAGGACAGGGGAGTAGGTGAATATAAGATTACGGAGGTAGGGTGGAAAAAGTCAGTGGGAGGTTTTATGAGGTAGGAACATAATTCTGAAAATAAGGAACACATTATTTACATTGATTTCAAAGATGGACTGGAGATGACAGAGAATGATAGTGATGTCTTCTCACTTTTTGGAGAAATACATTAGTTTGGTTGAAGCATTCTTGGCCTCTTGAAGTTGTGTGTAGGGATGTAGGAGGAGAATAAAAGAAGAAATTACAGTAGAACGTCAGATCTATGAACATCTTGGGAGTGGAGGTTGTTTGTAAGTCTGAAATGTTCATAACTCTGAACAAAATGCTATGGTTGTACTTTCAAAAGTTTACAACTGAACATTGACTTAATACAGCTTTGAAACTTTACTATGCAGAAGAAAAATGCTGCTTTCCCCCTTTTTTAGTAGTTTATGTTTAACATAGTACTGTACTGTATTTGTTTTGTTGTTGTTTTTTAGCTCTGCTGCTGCCTGATTGTATACTTCCGGTTCCAAATGGGGTCAGTTCATAACTCTGGTGTTTGTAACTCTGAGGGTCTGCTGTATGTTGGTCAAAATTGCTACTTTATCCTACTAAGTGGTGTTTTTCATCTTTGACAAGTCTGAATAAATAGTTTCCCTTTAAATTGAGTGAAGCAAAAGATATAATACATATCTGCTTTTTGGCCACATGCTGCAAAATACCACTGTGTCTAGTTCATTTCCTTTGGGGAAAAAAAAGTGCATCCTTTTGGTGAGACCAAACATAACTTGAAGAATAATTCTCCAAAGAATTTACATGACCATTGTCAGGATGCTTGTGAGAAACATTTTCTATTATAATTCATTGTAGAACAACCTTTGAGATCATATGTTGTCACTCTGATCTTCCACCAAAAACAAATATCTCAAATTTGTGTAAAACAAGATTTATGGAGTCTGCTCGATCCTGGCAGCCAGAATATGGTGGATTTGTAGACCATGCACATCACTGGAATCTAGTTCTAGAAATGGGAGGGCTATTGGATAAGCATTTTCCATAGTTGAAGTGTGCGGATCTGGAAACTTCCCCGTAGGTAGATCTGCAAGATTTAGGTACATTTTCATGTCAACTACCCTGCTCATGAACAAAAGTCCACAGTTTCTTGGGAGATCTATCAGTGCATCCGTGCATATAGCATGTTAATTTAGCCCTTAATGTGTACTGTATATTGTGCTTCTTCTTTATCCATCAACATCATTTTTCAGTGTATAGTAGGTTTGATTGCATAGTGTAGGAACTGAGATTTTACCAGGTTGCAGCCTCGGTTAGGAGAAACAGTAGTTTTATCATTCAGGCTGATTTTGAAATAACATGTTTAAAGGTGGGAAATTTTGTGGCTGTCCATCTTGAATAGTGTTTCTTTAAAGACGTTTATGCTGATAAATCTATTACCTCTGAAAAATTATCTAGGTCATTGTCATCTTGAGTTATCTGCTCTAAACAAGTTACAGCTAAGTTTTCAATGAACCAATGTGCTGTGTTTCTTTGTGCCCCTATAACACTCTTTCATATCAGACTCCAGTAATGAAGACTCCAGCACATTAGTATGTCCTTCTCCACCTGACTGATGTCTTGATGAGTGATGAGAAATCTATGTTGATGAATCCCTGTTATCATGTTAATTACACATAATTAATAACTAGCTCCTAAGTCAGCGTTTTTCAAAGTGCTTTATAATGGAGTCCAGTGTCACTATCTCCATTTTTATAGATGGGAGAAGTGAGGCACAAAAAGGTGTAGTGTCTTGCCCAAGGTCTCCCAGCAGGTCAGTGGCAGATAAAGGAACTGCACCCAGGTCTCCTGAGTCCCAGTGCTCTGTGCACTAGGCCACTCTGCCCCCCAGTTCTTTTACACAAGAAAAAAACATAAAATATCCCCAGTGGCTGGAGCTGGGACACTAGGTGGGGAGGGCTCTGAGTTACTACAGAGAATTATTTTCCAGGTGATTGGGTCTTGCTGATATGCTCAGAGTCCAACTGATTATTGTATTTGGGGTCAAGAAGGAATTTCCCCCTAGGTCAGATAGACAGAGACCATAGGGGTTTTTCTCCTTCCACTGCAGCATGGACCATGGGTCACTTGCAGGTTTAAATTAGATTAAATGGTGGATTCTCTGTAACTTGAAGTCTTTAAATTATGATGTGAGGACTTCAGCCAGAGGTTATGGGTCTATTACAGGAGTGGGTGGATGAGGTTCTGTGGCCTGCCATGTGCAGGAGGTCAGACTAGATGATCATGATGGTCCCTTCTCACCTTAAAGTGTATGAGAACGTCCTGCCATTTTCAGATGGCAATCACGCTTTCACAGAGAATAAGGTATTTCTGCCCCCCCGCCGCCCTCCCCATCTTCCTCTTTGTCCACTAGGCCTCAGATTCACCTTTAGGAGGTATTTATGTGACTTTATCTATTGCAAGAGGTTTTCTGATTTGGTTTCTTTACATTGTCTAGCATTATTGATCCAGCAAAAATGTATAATCCTAACTGGTGTTGTGACACCAAATATTGCAACGAGGGGTAAATACCAACTGGATTAGTTTACTATGAAATCTATGATCTGCTAGACCTTGAATATAAGGATAAAGAGATATCAGCAGGATCCATCCACATCTGTACTGGGTGCAAACGTGGTTTGTTCTTATTAGAATAAGTCATTTAGTGAATTGTAGGTTTGGTGATTTCTCTTTCAGAACTCAGAGCTGAAGTTTGGGTGAACAATACAGTAAATCAGTTTCTTTACATCACTTTGTTGAAGTCAAATAGTAGGTTTTGAAACACAAAATCACTACAAAGTTTTATTTACTATTGAGTTTTACATGCCTTCTGTTGGGGAAAAAAATTGTAGTTCAGCTCTGCAGGTGTTGAAACTCAAGTGGTACTTAAGCCCTTTTGTAATGGAAGATAGAAGAGTTTCTACTTAGAAAAGTGTGCGCCCAAGGTCCTGGAGTCAGCAATTTCATAAGAACTAATAATTATAAGCAGCTGAAGAGTAAAATAGTAGAAATTACTAATGGGAATTATAGTCAAAATAAGCTGTATTCATTAAAAAAAAAGCTGTATGCATTTTTATTTACATATTTGCCTATAAAAATCAACAAGTGCCGACTGTTACTATACAATGGTATCTAAAATGCAAGTTTTCCCCTATTACGTATTCCAAGTATAGGAAAAGTTGGGTTCAGTGGGGTTACACCAAGGATGAATTTGACCTACAGTGTGAAAAAGCACAAAAACTTTTAGTTGTATGGTACTGATAAAAACCCAGCCCTTCCCTATTGTGCTCAATTAGCTTTACAATATGAAGGTGAGGGTGGGGTTGGAATCTGCGGTTTCATGGGCTGCCTCTCTGTATTAAATGTGAAAGCAGCTGCAATTTGTTCCCGTCAGTGCAAGTTCTATTTTGTTTCTATTCTAGGAGAAATGAACAAAATAAAGCAAATTAGTGTGTGATAGAAGAAGACCCTGCACAAAGGTGTGATGTTTGTCTATATGTCCAATAATTTTTACAGGCAAAAAAAGAGGCGTTTCCTTTCCATGCTAAATTATACTCTTGCTTAACTTGTTTAATTCTATTGTACTCCCTTTTCATTTTTTCTGATAGCTTGTGAAATGTTCCACACAGAAGAAAGAACTGCAGAGGCAGGATATGCTAATTATACAATTTTCTAAGGATTTTCACTCTCGTGTTCTGGTTGTAATGAATTCCAATTGTTCTATAGCTAATCTATCCAACCCACAAAGACTAGGTTGATTTGTCTTCATTATTTGCCATTGCTTATGTGCATTCTTTTGTTGAAAACAAAAGTGTAGTGTACAGTGCTACAGTGCAGGGTTGACACTTCTAGGAAGCTATAACAGGATACTCAGTGACAGTCAACAGATTTAATACAGCCCAGTCATTAATAGAATGGGGAAACTCATTACTCCATACACAGATCTTGTGGAAAAGCCACATTTAAGCTGTTTATATAGTGCTTATACAGTGTAATTAATTCTTGTCCTCTTATGGGTCTGATCTCACTTTCTGTGGTACTACTGTCCTGCCTCTGAAAAGTAAGGCTTCAATAATGGACTGTGTTCTCTGCATGTCCATATGTATTTCTCATCTGCTGTGCACCTTTATACGATGTTTTTTTTGTATGAAGAACACATTTTTAAAAGTAAAGCCACTCTAGTGAATAATCATTTTTCTTGTTCTGAAGGGGCCAGCTGAATAGTTTACCAGTATTTCTATCAACCTTTCTTTCTAAGGTTTAATTGAGAACATAGCCAATATGCAAGAGATCATAGGCAGTGCTCTTGCTGCCGGGGAAGGCTGTAAGTAAGTACTAAATCCCAGACTAGACACCAGTGTAGCAAAGCAGATTTAAAACCCACCTGAAGTACTGTTTGCTGATCAGCAGCAGGAGTTTTGAAGATTATCAGTGTGATAAGTGGCAGTACACCACTGGTAAGAATATAGTGCAGCACCATTATCTTGCTGACCATGCAGAGTGGCAAGCAAACTGTGTTGGTTGTACTCTTGGTCCTATTCGGTCTGCATTTGTGCGTATAACTTATCTAGGAACAAGAAAACTGAAGGAAACTTTTCTTTCAACTGCTTTAGTTATTTTTAAAGCGAATTTGACTGTGGCTTTGTTTCATGAAAATCAATTCACTTGGAAGTATGTAGTTGATGTAACTGAGTTGTGAAAACATCAATCTCTTGAAAAACCTTCTTACCATAAACAAAAATTATGATACGCAAAATGATTAATGTGCTCAGGTCTTTCACATGAGCTGGAGAAGACAAGGAGAACAATGAATTTATCTTTAAAATACAGCAGTAACAATCTTGTTACAAGTTTATATCTGTCACAGGCACACTTTCATTTGTGTTTGCAATTTTTTTTTCCATTTGCAATATTTTTTCCATTTGCGAAGTAAATTCCAGTAGTTTATTCTGTTGAAATTTAACAGGGGACATATGTAGCAGCACACAATAAATTAACTATTAATTCAAAGAATCATTTTCTAAATGTTATAATTTCAAAACAATTAAGTTAATAATGATTTTTCATATTGGTTCCATCTTCATCACACAAACTGCTCATGATATCCTTGCACTGTGTATTGATCCATCTATTATGCCAGTTCATTCCATTCTTGTGCAGAGAGAGCTTATCAATTGCACCCATGAGTCTGAATTTATTGGAACAGTTAAATGACATTTAATGCACTGTAGCTGGGAAACAGTGCCAGCAGACAAACCTATTATTATACTAATGGAGTTTTTGAATTACATCTCACTAAGCTCAGCATTATCTTCTACGGTATTCTCAAACCCAGTGACAGGTAGGATAGTTTAATATCTTCTGAATTGTGTACAGTTCTTATTTGTTTGCTTAATGGACCCACAGTTTCAGACATTGTTTCCCTTTATTTCTAACTGAGCTTAAATGTTTTAAAATAATTGTAAACAAACCAAAACTAGAATTTGGGAGGGGGCATTCGTCTTTCACTAGTTGTCTTTTTCTTTCAGAGGTCTGAGGCAACAGTACAGTTGCAACATTTCAAACTCTGAATGAAATTAGTTGATAAAATAATTCCAGAAAAATTAAAGCAAGATGAGAAGCTAGATCCTCAGTTGATGCAAATCAGTGTGGCTCCATTGACTTCAATGGAATTAAGCTGGTTTACACCAGCTGAGTATCCGGCTCAAATGTTTTACTACTCCTGAAATATTCACTTGGAGCCTGATATTTTCAAAAAGGCTAACCACCCACAAGTCCAATGTAACAGAGTGGTACTTCCCCCTTATGGGCCAGAGGCCAATTAGGCCTGCTTGCCACAACTGGGATGGGTCATGGGGGTTAATTAGTAGAACCAGGTGAATACAAAGGAACTAATTCCCCTCTAAAGAGCATCAAGAAGTGACTGAGGGAGAGTGTCAGATAACCAGAGGGAAGCTGGAGCGAGAGATTTCAGCAGAGGCTTGCTAAGGTAGGGAACGGCTGCTAGGAGTGAGCAGGCTTCAGTGAGGAACTCTTGGTCTTCAGGGAAAAGCTTCAAGACAAGGAAGGCCTGGGAATCTCTCAGCAGGAAAGATTTGGAGTACAGACTTGATAGAGGTTTGAGAACTTGATTTTGTTGCATTAATAATGCCAGCCTTGAGGTGATATGTACCTGTACCAGTGAAGGGCTTGTTTGGTAGTTTGAGAGAGCTTGGAAAATGAGAAAAGTGAGCTGCTCCAAGGTCAACTCAGGCCATGAGGGGGTGCTTGGGAGGCAGCTAGCCTGTTCATATGCAGTAATAATCCACCGAAGAGTCTCATATGAATCCTTCATTGTATGAGAAGCTCAAGAAACCGATAGTATCCATGCAATAAAAACATCAAATAGCATGTTCTAGTTGATTTTAAACTTAGCAGGCCAGACCGACAACTGGTGTAAATCAGTGGAGCTCTGCTGACTTACACTAGTTGAGGAGCTGAGCTAGGGTCGTTATTCTTACAATTTGTCTTTCAAACGTCACAGGCAAAATGTCAAAGAACATAAGAACTACGCTATGGCATAGTGGTATCTGCTCCATAGTTAAGATTGGTGATAGTTTCTTCTTATAGGGAAAGTGGTAGCAACCTCCCTATAGAGTTTGCCTATATAATCTCCTGTTTTTAATCGTTTTTGACTTTAACGCACTTCAGCCATTCATGCTGACATGTGCTGTGGTGTAAGGGAATGGAATCCTGATAGGGTGTTGGGAAACACGGGCTTCCTCACATGGAGGTTTGGAACCACAAGCCTCCCAAATGCTCCGCATGTGTGCTTGAGTGGGATTGTGAGGGTTTTAGTGTGTTTTTGTTTGTTGAAGGCCAGATCCCCGGCCCTCAGTATGTCTCCTTTGTACCACAGAGCAGCAAAAAGGAATCATAAACGTCTCCTAAACTGGGAGCTAGAGATTTCCCTTGCATAGAGGAATCCTCACCTGACATAGGGCCAATGTAGCCCTGTGCGTAGAGGGTATGTTAGGTCTGCTGCAGGCTTTCATAAGCTAAATGATCTGATGCCAGATTATCCGCTGGCAACCCCGTGGATCAGGGCAGCACAAAGATACTTGGGTTCTCTGCTGCGTATAGATTGGCTGCACCTGAGGAGCTGGACCTGAGAATGTTTACAGCATTAAGGAATCAGAAATGAAGTTTGGGAGAAACACCCTACTTTAGGGTGTACAGACGTGAATATAAACAACAGCTCTCTTAATTATATAAATGTACATTTTCATGTACCAAAGCTGATTTAGGGCTACTTTATACTCTCATAGATGTAACAGAGAATTTTAGAAGGAACATGTGAAATCATAAATTTCTCAGAAATGAGAGAAAGCCAGCTAGTCAATGAAATATTAACCTATTTCCAGCTATAGTGTAGGTTGTCAGGCCATAGTAAGGTGGACAGTTAAAAGGATCTGTGTTTGACCTATATAATTGTGTGGTACACAATACAGTACAAGGGATTTAATAAACCTTTGGCTTCATGACTGCAGTTCACAGCGTTAACATTTTATTTATTTTATCTTCAAAGGATATAAAATACGATTAACGAAAGTTAAACTGATGTTTATTATTTACATTTATTACTCTGTTAAGGGGATGATGGGAGAGGTTAAGGGGAAAATTACTCCTGGATTTTTTTATGACTTCTGAATTCCTAGAAATGTCATCTTTTTTTTCTTTGACTGTATACTAAAGCAGGGGGAAAATGGAGGTAGCCTGCCTCGCTGAGGATAACTTGTCAAGCAGGCTTCCTGTCCAGGGGCCCTAGTAGTTGGCATGCATTGCTATCTTTGTGCTTTATTTGTTACAATGTGGTCTGCAGAGTGGCTTAAGTACCTCTGGGATTGACTGCATATCATAATCCATTCATTCCTGCCTGATGAGGTGATAACATTCCTGGAAGTATCCGTTCCAGAGGGGATAGATGCAGGAAGTGAGGTTGAAAGGAGAGGAAAATCCATTATGGCCATACCGACTGGAGGCTAATGTGTTAGGTAAATACTTTATAAAATCATAGAATCGTAGGACTGGAAGGGACCTCAGAAGGTCATCTAGTCCCGTCCCCTGTACTCGTGGCAGGACTTGATCGACTGTGTGTACGTGGGCTCTTTGAACTGTTGTAAAAATAGCAGGTTCTGCTTTATTTATCCCTTTGGCATATATTAATGAGGGAACTAGGAGTTCTTTAGCACTTCAGGGCCAATTTTTAGGTCAGGCAAAAGGGAATTCCAAGCAAATGTTAATAAATTCCATGTTGCTAATCATATGCCCCAAGTGTGATACCCACAGAATATGCCTTTTGCCTGTCTGTTTCCAAGAGCACTGCATTTTCATAATTCAGCAGACATTAAATCCTAACTGACCATGGAATTTATATAATCTTTCAGTGCACTTGCACATATAGTGTGAGTGTATAGGTAAATGGGCCATCTGCTGTGTGTCATGAGTCATAAAACAGCACGAAGCTACATTTTAAAAAATGATAGTTTAGCTCAGAATGCTCTATGCTTGCTAATTCTTCCAGTTGCTTCCCACGGATGTATAAAAACCCTTAAATATCTGTTAATACAGTTTCACAAAATAAAATTGATATTTTATATGTAGGCATTTGTGTTTCTATCCATTGATGTATTGATGAGTCCCATTGACAATCTAGGAAGTATAGGTAATGCATTCATGTTCAGAAACATTCATATCCAAATTCTTTCAGATAATTTTAAAATGGATTAATGTATAGAAAATCCAGTTCTTGGATACCATTTTCATGTAAAAGTGCATCTCTGTACATTTTGGTGGTAGGAGAGCTTTTTAACAACATGTTATTGTTATTGTTAGCATTTTAAACTTCAAGGGCTATGTTTTCAAACAGGCCTCAAGGTGACCATTAATTTTTGTGCATACCCTTTTGCACTCACAATGGTAGAAAGAAACAAATTCTAGCATTTGAGTAGACAAGTTACAGTGCACATAGAACTAGGTATGCAAAATTCCAGCTCATATTTTAAAAAATTGTCTTCAAGCATCAGTCTTTCCCCTGTGATTTAACAGTATTGCCAACTCCAAGCATTCAAAAATCATGAATCAGGCCCCAAAATCATGAGAATGAATTAAAAAGCATATTGGTTGTTTTTAATCGTAAGTTCTGGATTTTTTTTTTTTTTGACCCTTTGGTTTCTGAGTCTTCAGGGTGCACTCAGGTGACATTTTCAAGTTTTTTTTTCCACAAGAATGAAGGCTAGAAACTTTTTTTTTTAATAGAAGCTGAGATTTTCCTAATCATAGGATTCCAGGAGCTAGGGCTTGAAAGAAAACACCTAATATCACAAGACTCACAGTAAAAACTGAGCACTGGCAGCACTGTGATATAACAGCCCCAACATTCCTTTATTAAGTTTGATGGGAGAGAGGTGTTCATCAAAAAGCAAATTTGCAGTTCCATAGCCATTTCTGTGCCTAAGCACTGGTAGGATACTCTATATTATGACATCAATCAAGCTGTGAAACTTTGGTCCTGGTTAAAAACACAAAACTCTTCAGAGACAAAGCATTCTACTTCTAAATTAATGTGGAGGATATTCTTAAAACTGCCAAATATCACTCATGTCCTTTCTTTAAAGCCTATATTTGGACTATTTCATATTCCAGTAAAATTGGAATTCATTTCTGGTGATACGTAAAAGAACAACTACGAGTACTTTGCAAGTTTGTCTTCCCTATGTACCATGTGACAAATGCCTGTGCATTTTTCTTCCAGTGTAGGGTATACTGTAACAAAAGGGATATATTGGGGGAAAGTGATTTTATCCTTCCACACAGCACAGCAATACCATATAGGGCAGACACAATAACTGGCTATCTTTGCTGTGCTGTTGCAAAATTTTCCACCTCCCATGACATTTTACTTTTAATTATGTATGTTAAAATTATTAGGCCCCAATCTGCTCTGATTTATACCCATGTATATTAGGCATAACGCTGTTGAAAAGAGCGGAGTGACCTGTGAAAGGAGAATCAGGGTGCTTTGCATTTATATTTATTCAAATTGCCGGTGTCTGTACCAGAGCCAGCAGGATAATCTTCACATTCTTGTCAGGCACAGCACAGTTTGTTTCTTATGTTCAGACTCCCAGTGTATACAGGCAGTTTACATTTCTTGTTATCCATTAATCTAAGTCTTCTACATATAAAGTACAACAAAAGGAAGGTCAATTCCTATACTGGGCAGGCCCTTTTATTTTAATCCAGTAAGGATTAGAGTAGAGTTCTTATTTTGTTGTCAAATTCTGATGAAACAAATAGGATTTAAGTAGAGTATGTAGCCATTCTCTTAAATTAATCAGGCTATATATGCTGCAGGTAGAAGCATAGTGTGTCATGTCCCTCCCAGTCCTGGTTTAGAGTTACTGTATGTGGAGTGAAAGTTTCATGTCCTTAGGGGAGGAAAAAGATAATCATTCTGGAAAGCCTCATAGCAGCTTTGCTGGTGAACAGTGAAGAATAATTTAATTAACATAAGAACGGCCATACTGGGTCAGACCAAAGGTCCATCTAGCCCAGAATCCTGTCTTCTGACAGTGGCCAATGCCAGGTGCCCCTGAGGGCAACAGAACAGGAATCATCAGGTGATCCTTTCCCTGTCTCTCATTCCCAGCTTCTGGCAAACAGAGGCTAGGGACACCATCCCTGCCCATCCTGGCTAATAGCCATTGATGGACCTATCCTCCACAAATTTATCTAGTTCTTTTTTGAACCTTTGAACGTTTGGCCTTCACAACATCCTCTGGCAAAGAGTTCCACAGGTTGACTGTGCATTGTGTGAAGAAACACTTCCTTTTGTTTGTTTAGAATGAGAGATACTGATTAGAGATGTACTTACTGTGTGGATGCAATGATTCAAAAGGGAAGTGGCTTCAAAAGAGAATCCAGTATAACAGAACAGTGTGGACACTCTACTTTAGGAATAGTTATTCCTGATTAAGTAGAGTAGAGAAATGTAATCCAAAGTAATTTTCAAGTGTAGATGAGCCTTACCATATATTACAGTCCTAGTTTCACTCTGATTCCCAAAGTTCATAAAGCATATAGTTGAAACTAATTAATGTGTTCCTATTTTTTTTTTTAATACCCAAAGACTTGAAGTTAGTAGTTTGATAATTAGACTGTTCATATTTAGACTGAAAATGGAGATGATTAGGAATGAGGAAACACTGTGAAGGTCAATTGTTCATCATTATTAGAATAATTTAATGCATTTTAATGGTAGTTGATAAGGTGCCAAGTGCTGTGTAAGCTCAGGCCCATCTCCACTTAGGATCTCCTAGCACCTGGAGAACAGTTTAGGTTGAAACAAATTTCCATCCACTGAATCTTCTTTTTCTGCTTGGGGTAAATGGTAGTTTTTAATTAATTCTCCCCCCAACCCCCCCTGCCACCCTTTTTATGGGGTTGGGTTGGTGTTCACTTCCAAAAACTCCTTGCCACATGAACTTCCCTCTTGACACCTTAAGGATGCAATGCACAAGTCATTCCACAAACATACAGATGCAGAATGGCCAGCAGTGCTTTCTCCAGCAAACAGACAAGAAAGAGCAGCCCTGCTAAGTAAGCAGCTAATCCCTGGAAGGTGGGAAGCATGATCCCGTTCTGTGACATGCTTCTTTTCTTAACTGAATACGTGGTCCCTAGATACTGTGGTGATGGGTGCATTACAAATGCTGAACCATAGTAGTGTTTGTATTTTAGTTACAGGTATCAGAGACGGACTCTTACTTTCATGCCCTTGTTATTCTAGGTAATATTAGTAAGGAAACAAATCAAAGTGTTTCTAGGAGATTCTGTAGGTATTTTCCTGTACGTATAGCATGCGCTTGCTCCAGGTGGTGATTGGTCAAAGTTAGTGAGTCAGTGTGTTTCTCAGTCCAGTAGTACCAGTGCTTCTCTCAGGGAAGTCCAGTGGAGAAGTGACAAACCCTCTCTTGAATGAGGCATCCAGACAACTCCCATAAAACTCTTCCATTGTAGCAAAGCTGTTTATTCTCTTGCTCTCTGCATTCATTACAGCTGGTTGAATCTCTCTCTGTCACATATGGCTAGGCAAACTGTTGTCTCACCAATGGTAGAATGGAGAGACTTCAGGACAAAAGAGCTCCCAGATCTTTTGATTTTTCATGATCTAGTGGCACAGAGTTACTAGGCTCTTCTTTTATTGATGAGCTGAATGAAAGAAGGGTTATCACAACAGCCATAGCCAACGTGGCGTCGCCTGCCCATTTCCTTTGTGATATTTCCTGAAAAGAATATATTACAGGAGTCAACTGTTGTCTTAGGTTGTCAATCAGTCATACAACAGTTTGTTCTGAGAGAACAAAGTCTTGAGACAGAATCACTTTTTTCTGGATTGTATTCATGAAGAATATTCTACATACTGTGTCAGGAGGAGCACCAAGAAATATAGAGAGATTAAGAGAGACTTTCCATTAAGATTCAGTTAACAATGAGCTTTAATCAGGGCTCTTTAAAGGAATGAGTAAATTCACTCCATAGAAAGATTATCTCTGGAAGGCTGGAGTTCGGTATGTTGGCTTTCCAAAAATTGTTTTTACTGTTCTACATTGTTACTTATGTCTAATTGTTTTCTTTCATAACATCTACATTATAATGAATAATTAAAGTCAGTGCTGAATTTCATAATAAATTCAAGAAATCCTTAATATTTCTTCTGTGAGCAGATTTTTATGAATTTAATCTTACAATGTTTAGAAATGTCCATTCAAAAGAGAGGCCTTACAATATATGTTTTACAGATATACAGAAAGCCATTCTTTCCATAGACTCACCATGGAGTAGAATTATTGACAGCCTAGGAGGTATTAGTAATATGTTTCCTTTTCCAAATTCCAATATGCTTTTAGAAATTCTAATTCTTTTAGAAAATGTCAAGCTACTTTACACTAATGGAGATCAAGAAAATTGCAAGAGCTATAGATATATGATAAGTTTTGTTTTGGGCTTTTCAGACTCATTCCCTACTTGTCGTTAGTTCACATCACATCAATTGAGAATGTAATAACAAGCATCTCTTCCAGAGCCTTTCAAGTAGCACGTACTTGAACATTATCAATAGATTTAGATAGAATCATCTGGGATGGCCATAACTTTTAGGTGAATAACAAAGCCCTAGCTCAGATTTCTAGATGTCTATGATTGGAACTCTTCTCACTAGAATGACAGAGTCAGTTTACTGGAATTACAATGTAATCCAACATTTGAAGATGTCCACTATCAGAAGATTTATCAAGTAAGAACATTAAATTGCTCTCTCAGCCTAGTAAATCGTTCACTGAACTGTTATAGCATATAAGTGACAGGGTAATAGTCGGCTTGAAAATCCCCTCCCCCCCTACCCCCACAAGATGTTTCGCTTTGTACCTGAAATTGTTGCTGTTCATTCTTTGTTGGCAGAAGTAAGGAATTGGATGGTAGTCTCTAATTTTTTTCCAACTTTAATTTCTATAAGATGAATGTCACTGGAAACTGTAGTGGCTAAAAAGCAAAAGCAGGATTACTTATTTGTCACATTCAAGGTGATATTTTGTATCATGTGTATGCACCTCCATTTTGAATTAACTATTCTGCTTCTCCTTCAATTGCTGTTCCACACTGCACAACAGTGTCAGCTGTCTGATTTCCTGTGTGCCCTCTACTCTGGGCTTATCTTGATGGGATGTCACCTTCCTATTTAAATACCGGTGTGCAACCATGTGCACCTCTTTGTGATTCCAGATAGTGGCAAGTTCACACACCTAGACTCACATACTGTTTATACAGCAGACATGCCCCATATTTCCATGTGGTCCCATGCTGAGGTCCATCCTGGATTTGCTTGGCCTGTGGGGAGAGGAGCAAATCATGGGTAGCACATGGTTCCAGCATTTGGGGAGGCTGGCCCAAGTGTCGGTTTCCCCACCTGGCGCCCAGATTGTGGCCCCACCCCCTGCTGCTCCTAAGGCCCCGCCCATGCTCTATTCCTGCTCTTCCCCAGGCTCCACTCATGCTAGACCCTCTCCCCCAAGGCCCCCCACTCACTGCTCACCGGATCCCTTTCTCCCCCCCCCCCCCAAACCCTCACTGCTTGCTGAGTGGTGTGTGTGGAGGGACTAGGTGAGCGGGGGGGGGGGGGGGGGGCACGGGGGAGGAGTGGTGGTGGAAAGGAGGGACTTGGTGAGCGGAGGGACCACAGGGGAGCAGTGGTGATAGATGTATTAATGACCATCAGGATTGCAGTGCCCAGCCATGTTTCCTCCATGCTGCCTGATAGTAGTTGCAAAATAGTGCTGTCTTGTAAAAGCATGATGGGATGGCAGGAGAGGAATCCTTCGGATTTGTTAGTTTGACTCCAAGTCCCAGAATTCCAGTGTCTTCTAGTAGATATCCTACAATGTGTCATGAAAAAAATCCCAGAATGCGCAGAACCGAGTGGTAGAACATTGCATCCTGGGATGTCTGCCCAGACTTCTGTATGCTTACTTCCAAAAAGCACAACACTGTGTGGATGCAATGATTCAAAAGGGAAGTGTATTCAAAAGGAAATCCAGCATAACAGAACAGACTGCTTTAGGAATAGATATTCCTGATAAACTGGAGTGGAAAATGTAATCCAAAGTAACTTTCAAGTGTAGACAAGCCCTAACATATTCTGCAGTAATGTGTTTCTATTTTTTAGTGCCCAAAGACCTGAAGTTAGTAGTTTGAAAATTACTGTTTTTCATATTTAGACAGAAAATGGAGATGATTAGGAATGAGGAAGCACAGTGCAGGTCAGTTGTGCATCATTATTAGAGCAATTTAATGCATTTTAATGGTACTTGATAAGGTCCAAAGTGCTATGTAAGTCACAAAGTGGATGCTTTATTCCATTATACATTAAATGTATAGGCATAAATAGACTCACATTTGCATTTTTCTACTTTGTGCTCAGAAAACTGAAACTTGTTCTCACGTGATTCTAGAATATGTAATTGTGTGAGATATGCCTGTTGGTGATGCCAGTGACTTAATGTTTAGGTATCCTAGGCTTTTCAAGGGTAAATTGACATATAGTATCGCACTTATATAGTAAAGTCAACAGGAAAGGTGATTTTAATGCCTTATTCATCTACAGAGCTTATGTTAAAGTTGCAGCCTCTGGGCCTAATTCTGCAAGCCTTATTCTCCTTGAATAGTACTGATTTGAATTATCCCATTAAGTTAATGATCGCTGTAGATTCTGCTGAGGGCTATGCTCAGGCCACATTGTGTCACTCCACAAAGTAGCCTTTAACCCAACAGATACAGCTCCTAGCAGGTCTTCATTTCAAAGTTGCCAAGAGCCACCATGCTGGCTGTTATATCACTACATCCGAGCACCTGTTATGGGGAAATGGCTGGGTAAGACAGTGTGGTTAGGGCTCCAACATACCCAGGCTATCCCTGGTCCTTTATTGATGTAATATAGCCTCTGCCAACAGAAGGAAACTGGCCATTTTTGACAAATATGGCTTTCCTTGATTCGCTCCAGCTATAGCTAAGGAGAATTTGTTGGAAGTAAATTTAGTAGTTAAACTGTGCCACGTTTTAATGCAAAAAACATGATAAGCTTTTATTCTAACAGGCTCTGATCATACAGTCTGCATTAGATCCTGAACACAGTTTGGCCTATATCGGCGGTCAAACAGTATTCAAACACAACTGAAGGATAAGTTATTTGCAGCTTTGATTGAAGTCCAATGTCAAACATAATTTATTTTCTAGCCTAGGAATATTCTGCAACAAAACAAACAACTTTATTTTTGTTTTTCAGAAAAACATAGACATTGGGTGTATTTGTCTCAAATTTTCAAGTGACTAGTGATTCTGGGTGCCTCTTTCTTTGGATGCCCAACTTTAGAGAGAAGGGCCTGATCTTCAGAAAATGCTGAGCACCCACTTTCTGAAAATAAAGCTCCATCGGTGGGTGGGATCGAACCGGTGATCCCTGGAACTTAGTGTATGAACCTCTGCTGCATGAGCTGAAAGCTAACTCATTTAATTCTCTCTCTCTAAGTGGTCTCAGTGCCACTAGATGGGACAGAACACCACACCCAGAAGGTGTGTGAGTTACAGAAGGACCCAGAATAACTAGTCACTTTTGAAAATATGGGCTAATGTTTTCTATTTAGTAAATTTTCCTTTGAATTTCTGTGTCTTTCTGCACAGTTGCTTATCAGTTTCACAGGGGTAAAAATGTATTTTTGAGGAAGGAGGAAAAGGAAAAAATGTGTTCCATTCCACTGTTTCATTGCTGTTTTAGAAGTAGGAATGGACACTGATCCCGAAGTACGCTGGAAACAGCAGCTTGATGAAGAGAGAGATCTCCAGCCCTAAGGATATCATGACAGAGTGAGCAAAGAAGAATTGCTTCCAATGTGAAAAGTTCTCCTTTTGGATACACTTTGAGCTTTAAGTGCTGCGCAGGAACTCCCACACATCCAGGAAACTGGCCAAGTACAAGGCTGCTTTTTGACCCAAACAGAGTTGTTGAAGGGCCCTTCACAATGTGCACAATAAGGAGAAGTTCAGACAGGATGCTGATAGAAAGGAGAGGAAAGAGATTACAAGATTTTGGTCTTGATTAAGTAGCCTCCATCTCTTTAATAAAGAGCACTGTGGAATGGTAGCATGTTTCTTCACTAAGAAGGTTTGCATGCAGTATATTAGTACATTTTGGGGGCAAATGTCCAGGCTGTTCTCCAGCATTCTTTGGTGGTTTATCTTCCTACCGATGTGTATTGCAGTTGTTCTTTAAAGTTACATCTTATCTGTAATTCTGCTTGTAAGGAGACTTTATGTCTCAGAAAAATGAGAATGGAATAGGAAGATTTTCACCTCTACATGATTAGCATAAACTTGGCACAAGGAGCCATATGCTTCCTTCTTTCTTGGAGAGGAACAAATGAGTGCAAATAACTGCCAAAACGGCTAGAATTTACACTGCATACCCCTCAGCCCTTCGTAAGATGGCAGGAATTCCTTTGTACAAATGCAGCATGGTTAGGAATGTATGAAATTGAGGATAAGAAAGAAGAGGCGTGCAATGGGAAGATAGTTGTTTGGTCTGCTCAGAGATCTGGAGATTTTAATGTGGAAAATCCATATGAGGGTTTTAGTTTTCAGTGCTCCGTTTCAGAGTAGCAGCTGAGTTAGCCGCAAAAAGAACAGGAGTACTTGTGGCACCTTAGAGACTAACAAATTTGCACCTTTCAGAAACAACTTAATTAAAAAACCTCAACAAGATTCCTGAGAACACACGGGGGATTGATGGGTTGTTCTGTTTTTTTTTCTGTTTGTTTGGTTTTTGGGGGGAGGGTGTTGTTTTGGTTGTGTTTTTTTGGAATGAAAGAAATAAATTAGCATTCTGCTCCTGTTTTTTAACGCTCAGGGGGTTTGCCAAGTTAGATGATTGCAAGAAACCCCTAAATGTGCCCTCGGGGCAAAACAGAAGTTTGTGGAGCTCCATTGATTGTTTGAATTGAGCCCTGATTTCTTTTTTTATACAGTCTTGCTCTTTTCTTGTAGAGCAGATTGACTCTGGTAAATTTTGAGTATCAGAAAGTCAAAAATGCAAAAGTTAGGATTTTTATATCACCCTTTATTGGCCTGTATTTATGTGGCATATCTGAGATTACTAGCTATGCTGGAATATAATCTTCATATGCAATGGTCCTGACTGAACTGGACCAAATCCAGACCTGTTGTGAGTAGCTGTAAGTATTTGAGTTTTCTGACTTTTGTGTTTTTAAGGCCCCAATTCTGTAATGAGCTCTGCACAAGACCCTGGAAGCTCATCACAGGATTAAGGCCTAAAACTATAACCCTAATGGTATATTAATTTAAAGGCATTTAAAAATATTTATTATACAAGTCATACATCCGTGCTAGTAGTAGTTTCTTCTTATAATAATTTCACAGTCCTTGGGTTTCTTCCTTTTCTTATTCCTTCTAGGAGAATCTCTCCAGAAATCTTGTCTGCACTTATAAAAGATTTCTCTGGCGATCTAGATTTTTGTGATTTTTCATATTTTCCTCATAGAATTTATAGAAATTAGAGATTTCACCCACTGCAGGAATATTTTATAGGGGTTTGTCATTATTGCTTTCTAGGTTTCTCCTCACTGAATGTCCGTATTTCTAATTATTTTTCCACAGGTGTACAAATGGGAATGTAAAAAACCCCCCAAAACAAACCGACCCCCACCACAAAACATGAATCTTATTTCCTACCCCCATAACCTGTCAGTCCTTCTGTATTATTGTTTGTGCACACATTGCGTGACAAATTTAGTATCATTAGCAATGTAATTAAGGTAGGTACAACTGTAAAGTCCTGATTTGATCATCTAAAGCCCACTTTTAAGATGTTAGCTATTCTCTCTATGTTGACCAGTGCACTGCATTAGATCTTCTGGAGGATGGGAGAAAAGGACAAGAAAATAATAGTCCCCAGACAGTAGCTTCGGGAATATCACATGCTACTAACAAGAGTATAAACTGCTTTGAATTTAGTTTGTTCACTTTCAAACAGATTATATGCTTCAGTGTACAAAAGTAGGATACATATTGACAAATATTCTTATTACCAGTGTTTATATGAGGAATATTAAAGGCAAGTGACTGACCTGACATTTTGGAAAATATATTTAGATGGCTACTTGGTGAAATGTCTGAAGTTTCACGAAAGGCTTGAATATTCGTAATACATTTCCTTTACTGTTTTCTTATTTTTAATTTGTGAGGCACTACAGTGGATACCAAGCCATTGAGTCAGTTCTGTGAGGACACTGGAGAGATGTAACCAGGGAGCAAATGCCGTCTCCTTGGCCTACTGTTAGGTGTGTATCTCTGAAATAGCCTAGCTTCAGAGACAGATACCGTGCTAGCTGTGGAAATAATTATGACCGTTCCTAGTATGTCACTCCATCACATCCCCAGCTAGTAGTACACATAAGCTAATGATGATTCCCCTGCCTAAACAGAAAGAAACCGATTCATTGCTCATCTTTCATGCCCAGTATACTCAGTCAGGTATTTAATCAGGTTCTCTCTATCTTGCTTTTTTCAGCAAGACTGAAGAACCAAAATGTATACACTGATGTGTATAACAATGCAGAATTGATGTCTATTGCATGGGTATCAACTCTCCTTTATTCTTTTCAGTGTGACCGTTTATTTGTATGTTACTTCTCTTCTTCTTTTTCCCCATCTCTGTCTCTCTCTGTCCCTTCCTCCGTGTGTGTGTGTCTCTCTCTCCCCCCCCACCAAATCCGTCAGAATGCAAGTGTGTGTATTTATTGCATATGTAAATGAGCAAACACATTCCTATATGTGCTGCATTTTATTCCCATTAAGTGAGAGCATTAGAACAAATTAGAGCATTACTTAATGTGGTGTAAAACAATTAGCATATGAGAAGTCAATTAACAAGATAAAATTTGCAGTAATGCCTTAAAGGTGAAGTGCAAAAGCTTTCCATTAAAAAATGAAAAAAGAAAAAAATCTCTCAAGATCCAAAATCCTTAGCAGAATATATTTGCAAGTGTAAAAATGACAAATATATTTTAATACAGAATATTTAAAGATAATTTCCTTCTTCACTTTCCTGTTGGGTTGTAATTTGGGGGCTTTGAGTCATCCCTGTTAGAGCTGATGACATATAATTACACAAGAGTACAAGGAATGCAATTTCTTGGTGCTTGCCATTCTGTCAACCCTAAACTCAGATCCTGCCCCCAAATATGGGAGGTGACCACCACCTCCTCCATCTTGTTCTGAGATCAGCAACAACTCAGTTTTGAAAGTGAATAGCAAGGGCTCATAATGCAGAGTGTTATAAACTGCAACCCCTTTTTTGGGAGCTGTGAAAATCCCCTGCAGTGCTTTGAGCTACCACTCAGCTGAGACAGAAGTGCAAAGTTTGCTACCACTGGAGTGCTAATGGGCTAAAATTTCCAGTATTATACTCATAGCCATGAGAGCAATACTGCTATCCTTATCTTTAAAATTTCATAGTGAACACAAATCATAATTTGGTAAACAGCATACTTTTAAAGGATGGCTAGCTGCAAAATATTTGATTTCAATGAAATCATAACAAAATACAATCATATGATCTAGTTCCATTTTCAGGAATATCAGAATTTATTTAATGTTTTCTAAATTATGATCTTCATAGCTTTCACTTTTATATTCTAACTGTATGCTTCCTGAAGTGTGCGTGAGGAGAAGGTTGTTGCTTTTGGAAGAGGTAGGGTGGGATTTTCACAAGGGCATAGCTTTGCCTGGCCCTACAGAGATCAGTGCTTATTATATGGACAATTGTCTGAATGCATTTTTAAAGCTGGATTTAGGCACAGGGTAGGCTCCCAGCTAAAATAAGGAATGCCCAGTAGGCTCCCACAGCTGGCAATCTGAGGCACTCTTACATGAGATATGATAGATAGAATTTACCAGAAGACTAGTTCAGAAGGCAGCATGCAGAGGAGTGGCGAGGGAGCCCTTATGCACCTGTATCAGTCTTATCACAACTGTCCTACAGCTACAGGTCTGAATCAGGTGCAAATGTTGCTTAAAGAAGGGTGATCACTGAACATTTGGTTAGGAATGCGGAGGCACTTATCTGCACTGCTTTCTGAATCCTGAAAGTAATGTAAGCTCAGTAGAATTTGATCTTTACTAAAATGACATTTTGCCGTATGTTTTCGACAGACTTGATTCACCCCTCGCCCAAAAGATTCATAGATTATAAATCCAGAAAGGAGCACAGTGATCCTCTAGTCTGACCACCTGCATAACAAAAGTCATAGGACTTCCCTAAAATTCTTGCTTCAAATCCAATAGTTGTAGCTGGAATGAAATAAAGCGCATATTTTAGAAGAACAGTTGAGGTGTCTCGGCAAAGATGCTCAGGTACCCTGGGGATGGATGTATCATAGAATATCAGGGTTGGAAGGAACCTCAGGAGGTCATCTAGTCCAACCCCCTGCTCAAAGCAGGACCAATCCCCAAATAGATCCTTACTTCAGTATTCTTGTCCTTCTAATGAAGAGCTTTAAACTTCTGTGAAGATTGTTCCTTAACAATGATCTTTTTGTTTTGAATTCCAATACATTATAATGGGGACATTTTGTCCAATTACAGTAACTTCTTTAACTGCAATAAATAATAATTTTACCAAGTATTTATTGGGTAATGGAAGAACAGAGAAACAAGCCAACTTCTGGCTTTCCTAACTATTCTGTGTCTCAAGCATTATTAATCATTATTAACATCACTCCCAAAATGTGCTCGGAGCTGTACAAATTTATAAGGAGACTAGGTTGTAAACTCTTTGAGGCAGAGACTTTAACAGGCAAACACAAGATGAAAGAGGATGCAATCAAAAACAAAGTGATTGAGCAACAAAGTTTAGCATATCTTGTTAGTTAGATTTGAAAACAAACAAAGACGTTCTAATATGGATTTTTGTCAACACTTAATTTCAGAGAAGGAGCCAGGTTTAATGTCTTTTTTCAAGAAATGTGTTTTAAGGAATGACTTTGTCCAGAGAATATGCTATAACGCTAGGGTAGATTTTTTTTTTTTTTTTTTTTTTACATTGACAAGAACTTTTTTTTTTAATGGCTGGCAGGTTGCCTTCACTTAGCAAATAATGCCTGCAAATTAAAAATGTATTATCTGAATTGCCAACCAAAGTGCTTCCTGGTCGTAAGAGCCTTGAGCTTCAATGTATGGCTGCTGTGCTGTTTCAACCTGTGCTGGAAATTAGCATAATCTACCTTACTAGTAAAAGGATACTCCCTACAAGGGCATAGGTATGTGTACATTTATTTAATACTGAATTTTTAACATCTGCCCCATTGTGGCTGCATCAGGCTCCAGCGTTGTGTGCTTGTAAATGTATTTATGGAAATAATCACTGCAGAGTATATGTGGAGTGCACAACATAATATATTGTACTTTGTGGTATCACTTCTTTTCCCAGACGTCTTTGTTTGAAAGGTTTGATTGAATGAATTGTCATATCAGGAAACTCAGTAAGTCAATTTGTTTTACTGATATTCCTGTAAAACACATGAGGAGTGAGCCAAGGAGCTGCTGCTGTGTTCCACGAGTCATTTCAACAGTCCTGACTGATAAATCAGATTGAATCCCATTCAGTAAATGCTGTGGCTTAAATTTCCTTCCACCTTGACTTCAGCTAAACTACAGAGGCTGAGATACAAAATCCAATCACCAACGGCCAGGCCTGAGCTGTAAGGAAGAGACAATATGAGAAAATGGAAAGAAAAAGAGATAGAGGAAGAAGTGGATTTATCTGACAGTTCTTCATGCATGAAGCCCTCAGCCCAGAATAATCCACACAGAATGTATATGATCAGAATCTTAAGAAAACAGGTCAGTGAATTCTGGAGTGGTTCAGATAGGTTGATGTACTATCTTACAAACGTTACAAAATACTAAATTAAAGGGGCTGCATTAAGTTCTGCAGGATAACCTACAGACCCCTGTTTTGTGGTTCTGCTTCTTTCCACCACAATGAATTTAGTATCTGATTTGACCACAAACATCTAGTTAAAAGAAAGTGGTTTGCTATATTATGTCAGGTTAAATCCCAAAGATCACACGACATCAGGTTGTACTGCATCACATAACAAAACTGATTCTTATACATTGTGACATTTATTGACATGTCGCCATGGAATGGAATGCAAACCACTGCACTAAAAATCCAGAAAGTCCACACACCTATTCTCTCCTTCAGATTTTTTGGATGAGATACCCACTGTTTAGCCAGAATCTTAGGGCTTGAATTTGTCTATAGGCATAACTCTCAGTAATAGGCAGTTTGCAAAGTTCACTCCCCAGGAGGAGCCCCCAGAGGTGCCATACTCTTGGTCCAGAGGTGGGCAGAGAAAGGTGCAGCTCGTTTCTGTGCATCTGGCCAGCTAACCTGGTCAGTGTATAAGGAGCTGAAGCCAGGGCTCCAACCACTCTCTGTTGCTCTCTTTCCCATCTCTCTCACCTGCATCCTGAAAAATGCATCTGGGCTGCAGCCCATGGGCGGCGGGTATCAAAGGCAGGGGAAGGCTCAGCCTACCCAAACTGCCTGTGTGGTCCTCTCTGCCCACACTCCACCCTCTGGCCCCTTCCTGCTTCCCACCGCGCTCTGCTGCTGGGGCCCTGGGCGAGTGGCGCCATAATCAGGGGGGCCAGGGGGCCATGCCCTCCCATTTTTTGAACGTAGATGAGCCTGGTCTATCCACTTTTCGCTGGAGTGCACCTTCTCTTCCCTCGAGGCACCTCCCCCCAACCAGGCCAGCATGGAGTCCAGCCGGGAAGCCCAGGAAGCTGTGGGGAGCCGCGGAGGATCCTCCACTTGCCTGAAGTGCAGGGGGTGGGCTGAGAGCAACCCCCTCCCATGTTCCCACCCCTCGGGGGGCAGGAGGAAGGTCCACAACTCCATGCCGGCTCCCCACAGCTGCCCACGTGGCTCTCCCCAACCTGGCTCTGGACCATCCACCCGCCCCCCAGGGGGCGGGGACATGGGCCAGGGGCTGCTCAAGCCTCCTGCACCGCTGGCAGGCAGAGGGTCCACCGTGGCTCCCACAGCTGCCCACACAGCTCTTATCATGGCTGGGCTGCAGCTCTGAGAGCCCCTCCCCCCTAGGCTGGAGCCAGGCAGCTCTGGGGAGCCTAGGTCCCTCCACCTGCCCTAGGCGGGGGCCTGGGACATGGACAGGGAGCTGCCTTTGCCTCCACCTCTGGCGGGCTTTTCTGCATGTTACTCCTGTTACTGTTCTGTTCGAGCTATTCACAGCTCATCCTGCGTTACATGTACTCTAGGTGATTTGAATCCAGAGTTTCTTAAAATCTCTGGATGGTTTACTAGCAGCACATTTTTTAACAGTATTAATCATTTTAGTCCTTGGGTCTAAAATCTCATTAGACATGAGGTAGAGTTCTCCCTATAGATAAAATCTTAGTCATTACTCAGACCAAATTCTCATTCTGTGATTTCAATCAAAGTTTGCCCTGATTTGGGGCTTCAGTGTTTGGCCATGATTTCTTAACATGGGGATCTAATGTGGGAGCCTGGTAGGATGAGATATACATGTTGTACTAAACTTCCCACTCTGTTTTTTGCCCTCTCTTTTCACTGCGCTCCCAATCCTACTTGCCTTACTCAGGTGCGTAATCCCATTGACATCATTGGGACCTAATCACATGAGTAATATGAGCAGGTCTTGGCCCAGTGAATTGGCCTCTCCTCCTGCATTATTTCTGAATTTCTTCAATGAGTAAATATTTTCTGGCATAATAAGTAGATAGAACAGATGGTATAAAATGGAATGCATCTTACGATGGGGGCTGTGTAAACAAACTTTTAACAATATGATGATGCTGCTGCTATGTAGAAAACATGCTTGGCCAAATCTTTAGATGGTCTAAACTGGCAAAGCTCTATTTATTTCAGTGGACCTAAAGCCAGTTTACACTAATTGAGCTCCTGGCCTGCTGTGTGTCAGAAAAATGATCACCAAGTTTTCTGTGTTAACATTTTTTCTGTATTTAATGCTCATGGAAGATGCTAGATGTACAGTAATGAAGCCTGATTGTCCTCTTCTATAATTTCAAAACATATCCTGTATGGGCAGTGGGAGCCCAAGCTTTCTCCCACTGTGCACAAACCTTCTCAGCAGTGACTGCAGAGGGATCATCTTTACAAGGGGGAGTGAGTTTCATCTTCAGCATCCATTTACTTCTTGTACTCTCTGCTGAGATTTCTAAGAGTGGCATGTCAATTGTGACAGTGTTTTTTTCATTAGGAAGAATAAAGCTAAGATCACCAAATGATGTCAGGCCATCAAACAGCTGCCAGATGGTAACACCTTTTGGCTATTACCATCTGGACCAGTTTTAAGCCACTGACCTAGAGGAGAAATGCTTTGTGTCCTGTTACCAAGTCATCCAATTTTTTCTGTTTGCTTTTCAATTATAATTAATAAAATGCATGAACTGCATCTCAAGCTAATCTCACAGGCCCCAGATAAATCCCCTTTGCGCTGCTATGGTGTTGCAAAGGGCACTTCAAGCTGCTTTAAGGTAGCATCCAAGGAGTGTCCTGTCATAAGGGAATTCTCTGAGCATGTCAGCAGAGTGTTGTGTTCCTGAGATCCTGGCTAGTGTCTCTTTCATTGGGAGCTGCAGACACAGGTTAGAGCATTCCTGATGATGCCATCTATAAAGCCATCTATGCCTGCCCTTTCCCCAAGTATGCTGAATTACATTTTTAAAAACTATGGGGTTGCAGTTTTTAATGGAGAAAAAGGATGTGCGAAGAAATTCACACCTTGGTGTGGTTGTCAGAAGAGCAGACGTGGGGAGCGGGGAGAGAAGGAGTCATAAATATGCCTCTTTCACCTGTCCTTGATGCGGTTGTTCAGGGGGGATCTGTACTGCCTCCTGACTAGCTCTCTTTGGCTCGCCTCTGGTCAGGATAGTTCTTGGCTCCAGGCCTCTCATTAGGCCTAGCAGTCTCTTTCAGTCCCTTTAGGCTGTTTCTGGAGGCAGGCACCCTCAGCTGCAACCAATCGGGGAAACAAGGCTTGCTATAAAAAAAAGAGAGCTCAGAGAAGGAAGGGAAGCAGAAAGTCCTTCATCCTTCCATCCTTCTCTGAGCTCGCTCTCTTTTTTTATAGCAAGCCTTGTTTCCCCTATTGGTTGCAGCTGAGGGTGCCTGCCTCCAGAAACATGAAGGATTGGCAGCTGCATAGGGGTGTGGTCAGGCTGCTTGCCTGGAGAGGCTTCCTTCCTCTTTCTGTCTTTGCCCAGCATGGGGTTTGTTGACCCCATTACAGCCTCCTATAGAGAGGAAGGGACAATGGAATTCTTTATTAAAACTCCTTTGTGGAATGGCTAATGCAAAATCACTTTATAATGCAGTTTAAGGAAGGGAAGAAGGCCCAGCTGGTACCCTACCTCCAATTTCTGCAGTCAGTTAAGCATCTGGAGGAGATCAGAGAGAAATGTGACTTCCTATGCTATTGGAACAGGAGTACTTGTGGCACCTTAGAGACTAACAAATTTATTAGAGCATGCTAAATTTGTTAGTCTCTAAGGTGCCACAAGTACTCCTGTTCTTTTTGCGGATACAGACTAACACGGCTGCTACTCTGAAACCTATGCCATTGGTCTTCCATGGCAGCTCTCACCTTCCAAGACTGAATATATTGCTGTCCTATAACAGTTGATCCTTGTATAAACCTTTACTGTTTCCCCTCTCTTTCATACTGTACCTTTCTCCATTTTCTGTCTGGATAAATAGACCGTGCTTCTAAGGACAGTCAGATACCCACTGAAATAGTGTGAATGAAAACGTTTTATTATTGGTCATTCCATTATTTACTATAGGCTTTGGAAGGAAGATTTATCTCACTAGATCAATAAGATCTCTTACAAACCTGTCCCTCCCTCCAATATCCACCCCCACCCTTTCCCTACATCACCCCCTGCCTCTCTGGACTCCTCCTCTCAAACTATAATCTCTAGTCCGTCTCAAATATCACCACTATGACCTCTAGTGACAGGGGAGGTCTGCCTCTTTAAGAAACAGGCTGGGGTTTTGTTTGGTTGTTTTCCCCTCTGTATTCAGTTAGCATTCCTGTTCTATGTTTTCTTGGTTGTGTGATACGAGCGAATGTGCTTGGAGCAAAGCATGAAGAAAGGATGCAAATTCTTCTTCTTTTTTTTTCCTTTTTGTTAATCACAGCAGTTTGTTCTTTCTGTCTTTCATCGAAAACAAGGAAAATAAATAAAAGCTAATATTAGTGATTTGCTGGGATACTAATGGCTGGAGGAGCAAGATTAGCTAAGTCCTGGTTGTGATAGGTTAGCAAAACAGAAATCTCAGGAGAAAGGGAGCTGTCTGGGACAGCTCTGATCAGAGCCCGTCATTTGAGGTTGTCTTTTTGGTGTGTGCATTTTTTTTTTGTCCCTTTCCCCCTGATGCTGGGACTAATAATTTTTTTAAAAATCTTGCTTGGGCTGGAGTACACTCCCCCTACTCCCTCCCTCCTGACAATCCAGCCCAGCCATTTGGTCTCAGCCATCTTTTCATCTCACAATTCCTTCATCTCCATGCTCCCCCATCATTCTGATGCTTCCTCTGCAGCTGTTCTCTCTTACAGTGGTCTCTTCCTTTCCACCCTTTTGATATCACCAAAGGAAATCATGGTGATGTTGGGTTTCTCCTCTATGCTCGCGCTGGATGCAGCACCTTTCCTTCCCACTCCTGTCCCCCAGTACCAGAGAACTTAGATGATCAATGATATGGCAGAAACAATGAATCGTTAAAGCAGCCGCTTTGTGCGCAAACAATAAGATAGAATTTCTTCACATGGGCTGCTCATCAAACAACTGAGTGTAATGGATAGATCTCTTAATAATCACAACCTGCTCACAGATAATCCAGAGGGAGAAAAGAAAATGCTACATTTGTCAAATAAATTATTCCTAACAAAAAATTCAGTCAGCTCCATGTGTGATATAACAGGAGACAAAACATCTGCCTTTATTAGGCAATGATATGATGACTTTTATTATGAAGTGGTAACAACACTTTCTAAATGGCAGTGACCTCAGTCTTGCAAAATATACAGATGCATCCATAACGCAAAGGGCGAAATGCTGCTTGAATGAAGTCAATGTAAGTTTTGGCATTGACTTCAGTGAGGCCAGGAGTTCACCCACTTAGTACATTTTCAATGCAATTTTCTGGCATGCATTGCCAATAGGAATTGCACAGCCGGGTCCCTGCATACCATTTTGAAAATGTACCCTTAATTTAACAATGCACATATTTTAAAAGTGCTGTCATTAGATGGAGAATCCTTTTAGTTAAGTATTACCTATGAAAATCACCCATAATACATGTTCAGATATGCAGTGTTATTGTTCCAGAAAGAACAAAATTAATTAGCTCCAGCTACCATTGCACTGCTTCCACCCCACTGAAATGACTGATGAAGTGAAAGGGATGCCCATCCTCCGTGGTGATGATGCATATTCTACACCCCAGGAGGTGTCTCAGAAGCAAATAATTATGGCTTAGCAGGCAAAAGAAACATTGGGGAGAGAGGTTGCTTTCTGAGGGCCCCTGATTTCAGTTTGGCCTATGAAATGAGGGTTACTGTTAAGTTGTAGAGATGCAGACCTATATGTTCTGTCACAGTTTTATTTTATTGCTACACATATGCAGCTAATAAGAAAAGTTGTGGAGAATAGGACACTGTTGAGACCAATACCCTAGTCACTGGCTTCTGAAGAAAGTGCCTTGCTTATCAGCTGAAATAAGCTGCTCCGTTCTACCCTCTGTCAACTTCACTGCAGTATACCGTCTACTGAGGAATTTCAGTGTAGGCATGGGGGACCTTTCACCCACAGTGTGTCAGGGTTGAGACTTGGAACTCCTGCTAACAGCAAATTGTAGTAGAAAATTCTTACTGAGCCAGGCTAAAAAAGTACCCTCTATGTGAGAAATGAAGCAGAAGACAAAGTGTTTCAAATCCAGAGTAAGAGAACAGTGTCAAAATGCACTGCATGAAGTTACACTGAAAATGTTTTTCATATGGTTTAGGAGAGGATCTCTTTAGACTGTCGGGGAACTTCCCTTAAGCTTCTTAAAGCATGTGTGTGAGGAAGGATGTGAGAAATGGCTAAAAGTGAACTTTTCTCAGCCAGTACTTTGAAAATTACTTCACTGAGCAGTTAGATAAGTTTTAAAACCCAATGCAAAAGATGCACAGAGGCTATAATAGATGTTCCTCTGTAATTTCATAAACAGGTTGATGTTTCAATGTAAGGAAAATTTGATTAAAAGAGGCTCTTGAGGACTTTGCATAGCTCTTCTTTTGATAAGGCTGCGTATGCCTGATATGACAGAATGGTGTCATGTGTTAACTACTACGGACGTCCAAACAACATACTACAACATTCACCGGTGCTAGTTACTGTGGCAGACTGTGTGCAACAGGACCATGTCAATTTCAAAGGCTCTTTCTCTTCACACAGAATTAAGTGAGCCCAGAGAAAGAAAAGTGCTTTGAAGGGAAAATGGGACATAGACAATAGCTCAAGCTAGGTGCAAATGGTCCCTCAAAGTGCTAGGGAGTAGCAGATGGAGAATAGCTGAGGCCTAAAGCAGTCTGAAGAATTAATTATCATGAATATTTAAAGACCTCTGGCTACACCCCCCTCACTGCCAGTACAAGTGCGCGTGCGCGCACACACACACACTCCAAAGAAGCAAAGGATAGACACACAAACTTTCACAGCATATGTGGTATCAGTGGTCTTATCCATCTGTGCAAGTCCTGGGGAACTGAAGAAGACAAAGTTCCAGTTTTAGAGCAGCTTCTGTTATCAAAACCTCTGTCTTCATTTTAAAGAACCGTCCTCTGTACTTCTTGAATGGGTACAGATAGGAAACAGGAAAAGACAGGAGGAAAAGTTAACTGAAAAATTCTTGGGTGATGTAGTGATCTGATTAGGGAAGAAGCTGTCCAGTTCTAAGGTGAGCATTTGCTGGGAGTTAAGTATATGGATCTAGTGCCCTCTTTATCATTTAGATTAGAACCCTCCAGATATCATCAGATGCATGTTTATAATTAAGGATAAAAGGGCTCTTAAAGAATCTCAGCCCTCAAGCACTCTAGACCTATTTTAATAAAGGTTTCAGGACCAGTCATCCTGTCCTTTGCTTGGCATGGTGTGAAGGTGGTCAGTATAGGATAAACCATGAACAGCGAAAAGGTTGTAGATATACAGGACATATCAAGCTGTCATTTCCCCTGAGCACAGGCTGTCATTTACCCTGATTTGTGCAAGGCAGAATGTCAGCACTGGGCTCAGTCAGGGAGGGAACTTCAAAGGAAAAGAGGGATAGGTCTGGTGAAAAGTGAGCATGGTCAGGTCTGAATCCAGTGCACTGAATGACTCCCACATAGAACACATGGCACCATGGGAAGGGAAGTCTATCTTGGCGCACTAAGCTATGCCTCAAGACTCAAAACCTGGCATTCTAAATAAGATTTTACTCTCTCTCTATTCAGGCAAAACTCTTTGGAGTCAGTGGGTCACTGTTATAGGAACTGTGCACTTGTGACTTCCATTGACTTCAGTGATAGTTTAGATGTCTGAATGAGATCACAGCCCAATGTACTAGGTGCTGTACAAGCACATAGCAAGAGAGAATAACTGCCCTGAAGAGCTTACAATGTGAATTAAACCCCTGTCTACATGCAGCAGCTTTACCAGTTAAATTTAAATTGTTTTTTTTAAATTATTTAAATGTGTGTAAAAGCAGTGTAGACACCTTCATTTTAGTGTAAATCTGTTCCTAAGCTAAATTGTAGTAAGTCTGATTTTTACCCATGTAAGTGTGTTAACGCCTGGCTTTCTACGCTGATTTAACTAAACATTTTAAATTGTACCTTCAGTGAAAACACTGCAACTTATTGTATAAACAAGCCCTAAGACACCATACAACAAGTGAGGGTGACCAAGAAAAGGGGAGCTGGGGGATAGGGGAGGAGGAGAAGGAGGGAAACAGTGCCAGGAACACACAGTTGTTATGTACACTATCTGCCCAAATTACTGCTTCCAAATAAATTGACTGTTTAGATATAAATAAATAAGGGATATTAACAATGGCAGTAATCTGTGCTGGCTGCCTGCTTAGACAATCTGCCCCTGTCTCCTTGAGCGCTTTTGGGTGGTATGGTTATGTGTAACTTGCACTCAATAATTTGTGGGTAATTTTGGGGCACAGCTCATCTCCTCCACTATTCTTTGCACCACAGGGGTTGATGTGCTTCCTTTTGTTTAGCAAAACAAAACTTAAGTTATAATGAGAAAATTAATGTATTGGAAAATTACTCTGAATGGGATAATATCACATTTTACAAATTACATTATTTTTCATCCTCTAACATAAGAAAATGCTGATCCCAAAGTCATGTATCTCTCTTTCTGAGAACTTTAAAGGTTCCATTATTGTTCATTCTCTCTCTATCAGGTCCTCTGTCCCAATGGCCCCTCTTTCGAATACAAATATACTTTCTCTGCTTCAAAAGGTTCCGTGTTCCATTTTTTCTGTTTCCTGGTTTCTTTGTTTCTTTGTAACAATCCTTGTTATCCTTTGGCGCATCCTTTGCTTGGTATCTTATGACATTTCCTTCGTCCACTAGAATATTAGACAGTCTTTCTCTTTCTGCCTTTCTCTTTAGTTCATACACTCTGTTTCCTTCAAACGTGTGAGTCCCTAATTGCGTCCTGAGAATTCTTTCACTCTTCTCTGCTTTATAATAATCCCTACCTTGTTCTTCAAGCTGTGGTGGTTAGTGATCGCTCAGACCCAAGGAGCCTGACAGAGGTCTGCTTCATTCAGTGTCCGAGTTCCAACTGATCCACACTGCATAGTATGAGCCTCTGCCTCACATAACAACTAGTTCCAAATGGCTCTTGCCAAAGCTTCTTAAAGGTGAAGTTCCCTACATGACTACCAATCTTTTGGATCAGGAATATGGGACAGGACTCCATTAAACGATTCTCAGCCTTGCTGCATCGTTTGTCAGGAGGGTTACTCTTGATCTCTGTGAGGTACTCCTTGCTCTGGAGATGAACAGCGCTACTTTGGCAGTGCTCCTACACTTGCCCAGAAAGCAAGTGACCAAGATAGAGAAGCAACCCTAGTCTTTCCTTATTGCACTGCAGAATAGTTATGAACAAAGCTGAAAAGATTCAGCACTTTGGTTCAGATTAACATCCCAAAGGTCAGATCCCTTTCTGAAGCTTATCTTGACTATTAAGCTGGAAATGTATTTGGGAATCTTGCAAGCTTGTAGGCTTTTCTATAAGACTTTCAGTGCTCCCGCCTTGTTAGAAGTACCTCCAAGAGAGATTTTTCTAATGGTATTTCATCTTCTGTTGCCATACAAATTCAGGCAGTTCAGAGATGGATTTGTTTTAAAAAAAATTCCCACTCAACACCAGTTTACCATACCTTTAAAAACTCAAAGGATAGTCAGTTCAGTTGGAGTTCGGGCATGGATTCAGGCTACTTGCAATTTTACCATAGACTGTTAGTTAATACAGATACAATGAGTGCCATTCACCACTTCCTTCTGCAGAGAATTATCCCTAGATCCAGTATTTTCATAAAGGGGTGCCTAAAGTTAGGCTCTTAAACACATATTTAGGCACTTAAATAAATAGCCTAATTTTTCAAAAATGCTGATTCCTGAATAGCATCTGTTGCCATAGTGGGAGCTGTGGGGTGCTCTGCACCTTTGAAAACAAGGTCACTTATTTGTGTGCCTAATATGGATTTAGCAACTTAAGTTTAGGGGCTCTCTTATAAAATATTGGCCTCAACTACTCAGCACATCAGAGCATAATTCACTTTATAGTAACTGATGCTTAAAAAGATGTGGAACACATAATAGAGCAGTTTTACTTCTTATACATTTTTTTTATCATTAGAGTATTTCAGTGTTGTTTGGTTTTTTTAATTATTATTTTACTAGCCAAGAAATTAGTCCAAGTCCTTAAAATACTTATAAGATTGAATTGTGCACAATGGAAACTTTTGGCAAAAATGCCAGTAGGCCTTCCGTGTGGTCAATGTCTCTGGCCTTTTGCATTTTCCCAGATTTCCCACTTTGCAGGCTTTGGGTGTAATAACATCTTACATTTTTAGATTGCTGCCAGGATCTATTTTATAATTCCAGCTCCAGTAAGTATCTTACAGTTTCTAAAACTCAGTTGTACAAAGAATAAAATTGCAGTTATAAAAAAAGAAGAGTACAAAAGAAAAGAGTGCTGTCTTAGAAAAAGGTGGGTGTCAAGGCTCCTCCCCCACTCTGAACTCTAGGATACAGATGTGGGGACCTGCATGAAAACCTCCTAAGCTTACTTTCACCAGCTTAGGTTAAAACTTCCCCAAGGTACAAATTAATTTTATCCTTTGACCCTGGATCTCCACTGCCACCACCAAACTCTAACTGGGTTTACTGGGAAACATAGTTTGGACACATCTTTCCCCCCAAAATCCTCCCAACCCTTGCACCCCACTTCCTGGGAAAGGTTTGATAAAAATCCTCACCAATTTGCATAGGTGACCACAGACCCAAACCCTTGGATCTGAGAACAATGGAAAAGCATTCCGTTTTCTTACAAGAAGACTTTTAATAGAAGTAAAGAAATCCCCTCTGTAAAATCAGGATGGTAGATACCTTACATGGTAATTAGATTCAAAACTTAGAGAATCCCTCTAGGCAAAACCTTAAGTTACAAAAAAGACACACAGACAGGAATAGTCATTCTATTCAGCACAGTTCTTTTCTCAGCCATTTAAAGAAATCATAATCTAACACATACCTAGCTAGATTACTTACTAAAGTTCTAAGACTCCATTCCTGGTCTATCCCCGGCAAAAGCAGCATACAGACAGACACAGATCCTTTGTTTCTCTCCCTCCTCCTAGCTTTTGAAAGTATCTTGTCTCCTCATTGGTCATTTTGGTCAGGTGCCAGCGGGGTTACCTTTAGCTTCTTACCCCTTTACAGGTGAGAGGATTTTTCCTCTGGCCAGGAGGGATTTTAAAGGGGTTTACCCTTCCCTTTATATTTATGACAATGGGGAAAAAAGAGAAAACAAATATAATTTCAATTCTAACAACTTCCAGTCATTATAAAAAATGCAAGAACTTAAAGAAAATCAACACACATTTTCGGTCACAACTCGCCATGTAAAATAGGAACTCTGTTGAACTTAATACTAAAGAAACACTACAGCAATAAAGTGCAAAGTGTGAAATGATATTTTTGTGTGTCGAGCAGTGTTCCAGCAGAAACTAAAGCATATAATTTACTTCTTAAACTGCAGATTGAGAGTGCTCATTGTGCTAGGGTTTTGAGAGCATATTATCATTTTAAAAACATTATCAGCCAGTATTGCTTGGAACTGGAGCCATATTTCTTGTTTTTAAAAAGATTACTTAACAAGAGGCCTGTCCCCCCATTTCAGTTCTAATGTTTTCTGTACTATAAAAAGGTATGGAACTCAGTCTTGAATGATTTTATTCTTCAAGGAGTTGGGTGCCCTTTTGACTTTCACACTATATGTAGTTCTATTTTTGTAATGATGCAGCTTGCTTTTATACCTCTATGTTGACTGCTGTATATATTTTACTCTTGGTTGCCTGAATTCCCTTATAGTCCTGCTGATTTTCTTCTTTACCATTTCTGGCCTCTATTGCTGCCACGTATAAAAGCTGCACATCGGTACTCCCTATTGAGGAGGACTGGGCATGGTTCATTCTATGGCTTGTCCCCATTGCTCCTGAGCAGGCCAGAAGAGTTGCTTCAGAGTAACGTGCAACAGTCTCTCACCTCCTCCTAAGTTTTAAGCCACCTTCATGACCCAGCTATGTTCCTGGGCTATCCAGGGCTGTTTGAACCACGCCCACCCCCCACCTCCGCATTCCCAGTCTACGATTCCAGGTGATCACCTCCTGTTAAAATTGTTACAGTTGTTATCTGTGATATGATATAAATGACTGTTTACCTGACCCTGGTGCTATTCGATTTCCGAGGTGGTCAGGTTTTGAGACCATTTTAATGAAAAAGAAGTGAAGACTTGACCTGAAAGGAGCAATGCTTAATTTGTGCCAGCGCTGAGCCCTGGCACCTCTAGACTTGCAGTGTTAGTTATCAGAGTAACAGCCGTGTTAGTCTGTATTCGCAAAAAGAAAAGGAGTACTTGTGGCACCTTAGAGACTAACCAATTTATTTGAGCATAAGCTTTCGTGAGCTACAGCTCACTTCATCGGGTGCATACTGTGGAAAATACAGAAGATGTTTTTATACACACAAACCATGAAAAATGGCTGTTTATCACTACAAAAGGTTTTCTCTCCCCTCACCCTACTCTCCTACTGGTAATAGCTTATCTAAAGTGATCACTCTCCTTACAATGTGTATAATAATCAAGGTGGGCCATTTCCAGCACAAATCCAGGGTTTAACAAGAACGTCTGAGGAACGGGGGGTGGGGAAGGAATAAACAAGGGGAAATAGGTTACTTTTTATAATAACTCAACCATTCCCAGTCTCTATTCAAGCCTAAGTTAATTGTATCCAATTTGCAAATTAATTCCAATTCAGCAGTCTCTCATTGGAGTCTGTTTTCGAAGTTTTTTTGTTGAAGGATAGTCACTTTGAGATCAGAAATCGAGTGACCAGACAGATTGAAGTGTTCTCCGACTGGTTTTTGAATGTTATAATTCTTGACATCTGATTTCTGTCCATTTATTCTTTTACGTAGAGACTGTCCAGTTTGACCAATGTACATGGCAGAGGGGCATTGCTGGCACATGATGGCATATATCACATTGGTGGATGTGCAGGTGAACGAGCCTTTGATAGTGTGGCTGATGTTATTAGGCCCTGTGATGGTGTCCCCTGAATAGATATGTGGGCACAGTTGGCAACGGGCTTTGTTGCAAGGATAGGTTCCTGAGTTAGTGGTTCTGTTGTGTGGTATGTGGTTGCTGGTGAGTTTTCGCTTCAGGTTGGGGGGCAAGTCCCTGTAGGCAAGGACTGGCCTGTCTCCCAAGATTTGTGAGAGTGTTGGGTCATCCTTCAGGATAGGTTGTAGATCCTTGATGATGCATTGGAGAGGTTTTAGTTGGGGGCTGAAGGTGACGGCTAGTGGCGTTCTGTTATTTTCTTTTGTTAGGTCTGTCCTGTAGTAGGTGACTTCTGGGAACTCTTCTGGCTCTATCAATCTGTTTCTTCACTTTCGCAGGTAGGTATTGTAGTTGTAAGAATGCTTGATAGAGGTCTTGTAGGTGTTTGTCTCTGTCTGAGGGGTTGGAGCAAATGCGGTTGTATCGCAGAGCTTGGCTGTAGACAATGGATCGTGTGGTGTGGACAGGGTGAAAGCTGGAGGCATGTAGGTAGGAATAGCGGTCAGTAGGTTGAAAGTATGAAAGTAAAAGTTATGAAAGTAAAAAAATTGCTTGAGCCCAAGTGCCTCTTTCATTACAAATTAAGCACTGAAAAGGAGAGAGGTAAAATTTACTGTATAAAATATAATGAAATAAATTATAGCTATGCCTGGGGTGTGAGATGTTGCTTTACTTACTGGTCTTGGTATATATGTAATATACCCTGTTTGGAAAGAATCATAACTCACTGTTAGAATTTGCATTGGGTTGACCTAGTGGCTGAAATCAATTTAACATTTAAGCCATTTTTAATTTTAAAATATGAAAAAAAATCCCCCTTCACTCCCTTATATATGTATATTCCCATTCTAGGCATTTGCTTTGGTAATGCTTCTAGGTTTTAGATATGAATTTCCACACTTCTTTCACTAGTTTTTATTTTATTATGTGACTGAGACCAGTAAAATATTCAAGTTCTTTGAGACTCAAGTGTAATCTAAAAGAAGACACCACAAGACATATTTTGGCCTTATGCACCTCCCAGGCCCCCACATACCATACATTCAGAGGACTATATAACTTCAACTAAACTCATGTTAACATGGCTGATAGTACCACCTTTGTTGCTATTGTTTCTATGTGTAATGTCACTGAGGATCTATTCAACAAAAGAATACCTCCCAATGAATAGCTTTGCGATTGCTGACCTATTAGCACCATTCTGACCAGGGTTTTCTTTCCTGCTAGGTGGAGAAGGTGGTTTATTTCTTTCAGAGAGTTAAAGCAGTAGATCTGTCATAATAAGAGTGATATCAAGTTTGTTTGTTTTTCTCACCACATTCATGATTGGTACCTGCCTTTTCTTCAGCGGCTGGAAAATTTGAGGGGAAGATATATTTGTCATTTTAAAACAGCTTTCAGCATTTCTAGACACTTGCTTAAATTTTATTATCATTTATTATTTGGTTTTCTGCAGCATTGAGCTGTGCTAGGCAATGAAGGAGCAGCTCCAAAGAGTTTGCAATCTAGGGCTCCAATCCTGGAGTGAACTCTGTGCATGTGGATCCCTATACCTGCACAGAGCCCCACAGAAGTCAGTCTGCTCATATGGAGCTCAGGGCTAGACTGAGGTGCAAAGAAGGCACAAGGTAGTGGAAAGGTGTACAACAGGCAGTTGGCGCTGGGCAAATAATGGGATTTTTCAATTTGCTGGCAATTTTGAAACATTAAAAATCATTTTGGGTCAAACAGAAAATGACATTTTCCAAAACTTTTCAGTGAATCAAAATTTCCAATAGAAGCCAATCAAAACGTTACTGGAACAAAAACAATTGCCTTGAAATTTACTGGTAATGTCAAACTCTCTCTCACCAACAGAAGCTAGTCCAATAAAAAATATTACCTCACCCACCTTGCCTCTCTAATTTTGACTTTAAGGCATTTTGGCAAAAGCAAGCAAAAGGATGGAGATAATTCTTCTGTCACACGTTCCTCCCTTATAAGCTTCAGCCCAGTGGTTAGGATACTCACCTGGGATAAGGAAGCTCTAAGGTCAATTTCCCCTCTTCCTGCTGTGGAGAAAGAATTTGATCTTGGGTCTCCCCCTGTTCAGAAGCGTGCCCTGGGCTATGGGGTAGTCTGGCATGGAGCTGATCCTTTTTTAATCAATAATTTAAATAATCATTGGAGCAAGGTCAAACTTGGGTCCCCCACATCCAAAAACATTTTGACTTTTTCAGTTTGGTCAAAAGTATCTGGTGAACTCAATATGAATTTGTGAATAGTTTTGGTCAACCTGGAACTGCATTTTGCGGAGAATAAACTACTAATCTGAAAAATGTCACCCAGCTCTATATACAAATAAAGTAGTCAAAGCAATGGCTGTTCATATCTTAATAAAATAAATGTCATTAGATATGTAGACTGTGGTCAGTCTTGCTATTATTAGTTGGCTAATTACTAGTTGACATCAGTGGGGGAGGGCAGTGGCCTCGAAGTCCCACTCAGGAAGGATAATCCATGCGTCTGGACTGGCTGATGCCAAAGACCTTTTGCATTTAAAGAGTGGACCATGAGTTGCTTCAAATCAATCTTAATACACAAGCACTAAATGGCATTTAGTAACAGTGCAGTAGTATCAATCTTTTTTATGAGTTTGGCATTTACTATTGGTACTTTGCCATTCCCCAGGAAACACTGAATAGTTTCCTAGTCACACTGGTTTGCTTGATGTTTCTGAAGCTTCACAGCCTCTGTGAGGAACACACACAGATTAAATAAAAATGGGCCAGTCCTTTTCTAGTCAAACTCCAACTGAAGCCAATAATATCTAGCATTTTATGATGGGATGTGTACCCCACACAGGCCCTGAAGGAATTAATGTGGGACTGATTAACATATCTCTCAGCACTAGAGAGAGAGAGGATGCATGAAAGCCAGGCTTAATTGATGATGAAGCCCATCTGGGGAGGGGCTGGGTGATGATCATAAAGTTAGGAAGTTTTAGAAGAAAGAAGCTACAAGGAAAGAATCCACAATCACTGTTTGGGGGATAGAAGAGGTAGGAAGCAGTCCAGGCAGGTAGCAAGGAGTCGGAGGGAGCAGCTACACGGTCCCTGCATTGGAACCCAGAGTAGAGGGTGGGCCTGGGTTCCCCTACCAGTGCCAAGGAAGGTGAGCTGAAACCCCCCTTAGGTAAATGGTGTAAGGACTGTGGAGCCCAGAGATGGATGGAAGACCCGTTTGTAAGGTCATTGGACTATAACTGGGTTGGTCACTGTTACTCTGTAAGGGATGGACTAAGGTGTAACCTGGCTGGAGGGCCAAGTTGTGGGAAGAGAGACCACCATAGTGACAGAGTAACTGTTGGCGGGAGGTGCCATTTGGGGAGACAGCTGCTACATCACACCTGGCCACAAGGTGGTGCACCCCATTTTACAGATCAAGAACTGAGTCATGCTTGTTCAAAGCAATGAAAGAACATTAACAAATCCAATGCTCAAAACATCCTTGTGAAAGAGATATTATCCCCTCTTTATATATGGGGAAACTGGGGTTGCTGTAAACTGTTTCAGGGTCTGGGATGGGGGTACCCTTGGCACAGTCCAGAATGAGGGAGGTACAAAAGTGGTTTAAGGACCGTCCAGTCTTGTCCCATTGTTCTTTCTCTTTCCAGCCACACCAGGCTCCTCTTAGTTGTGGCTATTTGCTCAGCAGCTATTCTTCTCAGTCAATCATCTAAGGCCATTGGTGGCCTTTCTGGCAGGGTTTTGATGTTATATTTTATTTTTCTTCATTTTACCCCTTCCTATATGTTAAAGTGAAAACAAAAATTACAACTGTACTTTTAACTTTTTGAACTTTTTTATTGCTTCCATATGAGGGACGATGCAGATGAGGAATAATAGTAATCTTTTTTTTTTTTTTAGGAGAAAATGAATATAATCTACCTGAAAACAGAGTAGTCCATAAAATGTAATTTCATTTTAAAAAAGAGATCCATTATAAATGACAAGGCAACAAAATTGATTGGCTGGGGCAAATGACTTGTTTTCTCTTCCGTGGAAATTTTCAGGGCAGAGGGGATGTAGGGTTGAACCCGCAAAGTGCTGCAGCATTAACAATGGTCCTAAAATTATCAGACATTCACAACACACATAACTTGATCCCGCAAGAGGCTAAGCACTCTGGAAAAGAGGCAGTGTGAGGTAAGGGTGTCCGTAGGAGTACAGACCACTCTCACCATCTCTCAGGAAATGCTCGGCATCTCACAGCATTAGGCCCCTTACACTTATTAAGAATATGCATCTTTAATAGTGAATGTGACTTCCGATAAGACATAATAGGGAAAAGGAAATGTATTCATGGGTCTGTTGGAAAGCATATAACTGCTTTAAAGAGGAATTTAGATAAGGCTTTAATAGTAATAAAGAAAAAGTTGAAATGCTCGTAACATGTTCAGAAGCCTTTTAGTATATTAAGTTTAAAAAGTTATTTTACTTACTGAACCACTTGATTATGCAAAGAAAAGCACCAACGTATTCTATTCATTGAACCATTAAATGGGAATCCAGCAAGCCATTAAAATTAATAGATCAGCCTGGAACTTGGGTGGATGTAGAAGAAAAAACCCAAGGTGATTAGCTGTCAAAACGTTGCATCTGCTTGTCAAGATGAATGGTGTAGTCCAAATTTTGTATAATAGTCTTTCTATTTTAGCATTATAATTCACGTGCTTGTCACCTTTAAAAGTTGCAGATTAGAATTAAATGGAAATGATATACCCATCCTGCAACAAAACTAGAAAAAATGATAGGATCTAAGCTTGTGGAAATTGATTTCATATTCAGTGCTACTGGTCTCTTGAACTACAGTGCAGTAGGTAAGATCAGTTACATACATAACTGCTTTAAAAACTTGTGCAGATATCTTTTGTAGGTTTGCTGACATGAAACTATGAAATATCTCCACAAGGTAGAACAAAATGAAATGTGCAATATATGAAACAGATAGCTGAAAGCATGTTAGACGCAGTAGAAATGAGCAAAATGGAAATAGTCTGTTGATCCAAGTTTCTAGTACTATTTAAATAGAATCGGTGCCATAGCAATTACGAATAATGTAACGGGCAGCAGGATGCAGCTGAACAGGTTATTTCTTTGGCTGGAAAGAGTAGTGGGAGTCTATGAATAGGATGTTGTTTTGACTCCTTGACTGCTGCTGGACATGCTAGTATGCCTGGCAGAATGCACCTTACTGTGCTTGGGAATCCTAGTGATCCATTGACTTCAGTGGAACATAAATGCAACATCTGCAACACAGCAGGTACAATGGAGAGCCTGCAGTGAAAGGATTAAGACTATTTAGTTAGTAATTCTGAAGTGCAGGACACTTCCCTTTCCCATTTATTACTGCAGGCAGCTTTCCATTGCCATTAATGCCTTCACTGTGGTTGCATGTGTGTTGTATAATACTATGCATCTGAAAGCAACTGCAGGATGTTTCAAGTGTATTGGGTCACACAGGGGAATATTTTCTGTGCCTTGTATGGTGAAGGATGTTTAGATTTAAAATGTGAATTCAAACTGAAGAATGCTAGATAAATATTGAATGTTTTTAGACTGGGTCCTAGTCCAGCAAACCAGAACTCTGGAGTAAGCATTAAACAATAAAGGTTGGATTTACTTTTAATCCTCTAGAAATCGTAAAATGAAACATTTTAAAAAATTTCCGTCACTGTTGCAGTTCCAGCATTGAATGAATAATACAGACCTGGGTTTAGATGCTGATGTCAGTTACGCAGGTGTAAATCTGAAATAACATCAGATGAGTTAATCTGGTTTTACACCAGCAAACCTAAAGGCAGAATATTAGCCCTTAATTTGAAGATTAATTCTATTCAACGCCCTCCCTAAATTAGACATTATATTGTATATCTGATCCTATTGAAACATGATGTGCACTTTCTACAGTCTTGACAGCTCGCGTTGAATCCATGCTCCTGTAATGTGCTTCCACTAGTTTAAGGTGATAGAACTGCTTTAATCCTCCATCAGGAGCAGTATTGCACAAATGCAGTCACCACAAATGAAGTAGTGCCCACTTATCAGAGCTTGAAGTGCATCTCACAGGGATGTAGGTTCTTTGAAACTGGTCCATAAATTATACTTTGAATTACCGTGAACCACTACAAAATTTCCTTCTTTTAGTGCAGACATTTGCTTCCATTTAAATTATGCAAATTGTCTTCCATAGCAAACCACAACACATTAGTGTTAGTGCTGATTCATTGATTATTGATTTGCCCTAATTATCTCACTGATGTTAAGGAACGATCAGTGGTAGGAAATAGCTCACAAGTTGGTCTTTATTAATGAAAGTCATCAGATCCAGATCATATAAATATGTAACTTCCTCCAGCTATATATTCTGCTCTGGGATTAAACTCCTCACTAAAAAAATGCCAGGCATAGAAATACATCCACATAAAATAATGTGTGTGTATATACATGCAATTACATGCTGTACAAAGAAGCAGGCGTGCATGCTAAAAAGAAAATTCAAACGTCTTCTCTGTGGCTTCAAAGATTTACCCTCTACACATAATTAAATGAAGGTATAGCTGGAACAATTAAATTATAAGAGCCTGGTCCAAAGCCTCCTGAAATCAATGGAGATTTTTCAGTTCATTTCAATGGGAAGTTGATCCAGTCTTTAGTGACCAGTTTCTTCTGAGTTCATAGCACATAATGAAGTCCATATCTCAGTGTGTTTCACTAATGGCAGTAATAAAATAAATTCTTGCTTCAAAATATCCTGCAAACTGAAAAGAGTTAGTCAGTGGCCATATAATTCACAAACATGATTAAAAAGCAGTTGAGTTTGAAAATGTTTTTCAATAGAGTTCAGCTAATATCCTAACAAATAAATACATCTCTACCAAAAAAAAAAAGCTTTAAAAAACCCAAAGTTTAAAAAGTCTTGAAATGGTTAAAGGACTCAGCCACTTCCCCGCTGTCACTCTTTGTCACTCAATATCATCTCGCCTGATTCATGCCATCCCCAGTGCCGTAACCTTATTCCTCCAACTCTGTCCCTTCCATGGTCCCTGTTCCTTTCCATGCCTGCACTCTGTGCACCAGTACCCTGCACTTCCTGTCATCCCCTACCCTCCCTCCCATGTCCCTTTGTCTTTCCCTGGCACTGTTCACTGCCCTTTGTAATAGAAAACTATCATCATCTTTAACTATGGAGTAGTTTCTGCCACTCCACAATATTGGACATGATCTTCATATACAACAAACATTCCTTGCATGTCGTTGCTTTTCATTCAGGACACATGTGTTCATTTTTGACATACCTGACTGCCCACTGAACTGCAGGTAGGAGATAGGTGACCAGTTGCTTAGGGAAATAATCCTGTACACTCCTCTTTGGCCTTGAAGGACTGCCTGACAGCCGAAGTGGCTGGGTTGCATGGTGCCATCGACACTGAATGGCACAGTGCACCAGTCAATGGAGGCTCCATGTACAACAACATGCAGAGGCAGGGAGGATAAGCTCAGAGGGTCCAGCACACTGTTGATCATCTAGTGCTCATTTGTGCACAGGAGGAGGGGCTGTATGGGACTGTGGACCTATTTTAGATGAAGTAGTCCTGGCAAAGCCCTGGCTCAACAAATGTTTTCCAGATGGGGCAGATGATTTGTTGCCCTAGACATCTGCTCAGCACCTAGTCCAAACATTTGGGATGGGCTGTATTGTGTAAGGATTTGGCCCTTAATGTAGACGTAAGCTATGGGCTGAATGTTGACAAAAAGCAGTTTAATATTTTAAAAATTAAGTTCAGATGTGTGAAAGATGGTCATTCTAACCCACAAACATACAATGTAGAGATCTTTGCGAACCCAGCCACAAAGGCAATCAGGGAAATTGTGTCAATTGGTCTTGTTTGGTCTGATTCCACTGCATTACCATTTTAATACAGCTAACATCAGAAGTTCAATATATGGGGCACAGAGCTGAGCCTTTCCTGTACATAGCTCACCTAAATAGGCTTAATGAAGCAGGGGGAAGATGTGTAAGAGAAACTTTCTGACTAACAAGGGAAGTTTCATACCTTTCATGCTCTCATGTTCAAAGGAGCTAAGGGAAAAACTGGCTTTTGAGATGCAATAATGCATCATAGAGGACGTTATATTTCTCATACACAATAATAAATACATGGATTTCACTCATGAATAAGCTGGTCTATATTAAGACTAAAAAACAGTTCTGGATCGTGTTTTTCTGGTCTGGATTGGAAAACGTTTTCATTGCCTATTTTACAGAGTGTGAATGGAGGGACAAAGAGGTTAAAGACCTGAATTTGAGAGATGCAGGGAACCCACAATGCCATTTGAAGTCAACACCAGGGTGACTGGTCTGAAGTGTCACAGTGAGCCAGAAGTAAAGCTGGAATTAGAATTCAGATCTCCCAGCTCTGAACCCTGTGCTTAATCCACCAAATCATGTGGATCCTCCAGTATCTATTCATTAAATAAAATAATAAATTAAACAAATCTGATATAGTTCTTAGATATAGTTCTCTTCTATTTGAATTATATAGAATTATGGGAAGGTGCCAAGTGTCTTGGGAGGGCCTAAGTTCTCTTGGGGGTGTCTCCATGACAACAATGACAGGTGCAGACTTTCCAAGTAATGGAATTGCAAAGGAAAGGAAGGCTCTCATGAATTATGCAGGTTGTCAATATCTAATCAAATGTGAAGAATACAGCTGGAATCCTTCTTAATAAAGTTGTCATTGCTATGTTGCATCAGCATAGTAATGATGCACTAAAATTTGTATTGATTAGTAATTGAAAGCTAAAAATAAGCTTAAAAGCAGCAATATGTAATCATCTCCCCATCTTCTAATTTTCTTTATAATTGCCATTCTCTGTCCTGTCTTGTACTGTCACTGGACCCTGCTTGCAATTAGAGAAGAGACATGGAAACTAGATAACTGTTCATTATTTGCATTTGAAATGCATCATACGTAGCCAAGCCTGGAGTAGTATGGCTCTGCTTTCCTTGGGTGAGAGTTAGATTGTAATCCTACAGTCTATCCAGGGCTATGGGCAGCAGGTACCTGGGCTGCCCCAGGAGCAAGGCAGCTCTGACTCACATTTGATCCCTCTTTCCCTCATGGTGACATAAGCTGTGCCAGCCCTTTTTCTGGGGGAAGGCATTGTCCTGTGGACCCCTTTTATTCTTGATTGCAGCTTTCTTTCTTTATTGCAGCTTACTTCCCTCTCTGCCCTATGCCATGGAAGAAAAGGAGTACTTGAGGCACCTTAGAGACTAACCAATTTATTTGAGCATAAGCTTTCGTGAGCTACAGCTCACTTCATAGGATGCATACTGTGGAAAATACAGAAGATGTTTATATACATACAAACCATGAAAAAATGGGTGTTTACCACTACAAAAGGTTTTCTCTCCCCCTACCCCATTCTCCCGCTGGTAATAGCTTATCTAAAGTGATCACTCTCCTTACAATGTGTATGATAATCAAGATGGGCCATTTCCAGCACAAATCCAGGGTTTAACAAGAACATCAGAGGAAGGGGGGGCGGGTAGGAAAAAACAAAGGGAAATAGGTTACCTTGCATAATGACTTAGCCACTCCCAGTCTCTATTCAAGCCTAAGTTAATTGTATCCAATTTGCAAATGAATTCCAATTCAACAATCTCTCGCTGGGGTCTGGTTTTGAAGTTTTTCTGTTGTAATATCGCAACTTTCATGTCTGTAATCGCGTGACCAGAGAGATTGAAGTGTTCTCCGACTGGTTTATGAAAGTTATAATTCTTGACATTTGATTTGTGTCCATTGATTCTTTTACGTAGAGACTGTCCAGTTTGACCAATGTACATGGCAGAGGGGCATTGCTGGCACATGATGGCATATATCACATTGGTAGATGTGCAGGTGAACGAGCCTCTAATAGTGTGGCTGATGTGATTAGGCCCTGTGATGGTATCCCCTGAATAGATATGTGGGCACAGTTGGCAATGGGCTTTGTTGCAAGGATAGGTTCCTGAGTTAGTGGTTCTGTTGTGTGGTATGTGGTTGCTGGTGAGTTTTCGCTTCAGGTTGGGGAGCAAGTCCCTGTAGGCAAGGACTGGCCTGTCTCCCAAGATTTGTGAGAGTGATGGGTCATCCTTCAGGATAGGTTGTAGATCCTTAATAATGCGCTGGAGGGGTTTTAGTTGGGGGCTGAAGGTGACAGCTAGTGGCGTTCTGTTATTTTCTTTGTTAGGCCTGTCCTGTAGTAGGTGACTTCTGGGAACTCTTCTGGCTCTATCAGTCTGTTTCTTCACTTCCGCAGGTGGGTATTGTAGTTGTAAGAATGCTTGATAGAGATCTTGTAGGTGTTTGTCTCTGTCTGAGGGGTTGGAGCAAATGCGGTTGTATCGCAGAGCTTGGCTGTAGACAATGGATCGTGTGGTGTGGTCAGGGTGAAAGCTGGAGGCATGTAGGTAGGAATAGCGGTCAGTAGGTTTCCGGTATAGGGTGGTGTTTATGTGACCATCGTTTATTAGCACTGTAGTGTCCAGGAAGTGGATCTCTTGTGTGGACTGGACCAGGCTGAGGTTGATGGTGGGATGGAAATTGTTGAAATCATGGTGGAATTCCTCAAGGGCTTCTTTTCCATGGGTCCAGATGATGAAGATGTCATCAATATAGCGCAAGTAGAGTAGGGGCGTTAGGGGACGAGAGCTGAGGAAGTGTTGTTCTAAGTCAGCCATAAAAATGTTTTCATACTGTGGGGCCATGCGGGTACCCATAGCAGTGCTGCTGATTTGAAGGTATACATTGTCCCCAAATGTAAAATAGTTATGGGTGAGGACAAAGTCACAAAGTTCAGCCACCAGGTTAGCCGTGACATTATCGAGGATAGTGTTCTTGATGGCTTGTAGTCCACCTTTGTATGGAACGTTGGTGTAGAGGGCTTCTACATCCATAGTGGCCAGGATGGTGTTATCAGGAAGATCACCAATGGATTGTAGTTTCCTCAGGAAATCAGTGGTGTCTCGAAGGTATCTGGGAGTGCTGGTAGTGTAGGGCCTGAGGAGGGAGTCTACATAGCCAGGCAATCCTGCTCTCAGAGTGCTAATGCCTGAGATGATGGGGCACCCAGGATTTCCAGGTTTATGGATCTTGGGTAGTAGATAGAATATCCCAGGTCGAGGTTCCAGGGGTGTGTCTGTGCGGATTTGATCTTGTACTTTTTCAGGGAGTTTCTTGAGCAAATGCTGTAGTTTCTTTTGGTAACTCTCAGTGGGATCAGAGGGTAATGGCTTGTAGAAAGTGGTGTTGGAGAGCTGCCAAGCAGCCTCTTGTTCATATTCCGACCTATTCATGATGACAACAGCACCTCCTTTGTCAGCCTTTTTGATTATGATGTCAGAGTTGTTTCTGAGGCTGTGGATGGCATTGTGTTCTGCACGGCTGAGGTTGTGGGGCAAGTGATGCTGCTTTTCCACCATTTCAGCCCGTGCACGTCGGCGGAAGCACTCTGTGTAGAAGCACTCTATGTAGAAGTCCAGTCTGCCATGGAGTATCAGATCCTGAGGGGTACAGATGCCCTTACCAATATGATTAGGGAGATGTGTCTGGCTAGCAAAACCAGGTGGCAATTGTGATATGTGGGAAGTAGGGGGTATTTGATCTGCCTGATTTTCACTCCAGGAGTTGTAGTTGGGCATCTTTGTTAGTATTTTCTCCGTTTCTAAGGTGGACTTATGAGCAGTCTTTGGGGGTCACAAGAAATAAAAATAAAGCTTTCATGTACATTAATGTTCAAAAAGGGAGGCAATATAAGTCTCCAAAGTGGGTCTGATATCACAATGAAGAACAGCTATGAAAAGCGGAGAGAAACCAGAAAAGGTGAAGTAGGAAAAGAGAGGGATGAAGCATCTTTTGGGATCTTCCCACTCTGTAGCCAAATGCACTGCCAGCAAGTCAGGTGAACCAAGTGAACAGCTTGTGTGTGTTTGCAAAGTATGTGGTGAGTGTTCTGTTTGCATGATGTATTCATCCAAGGCCACACTTGTTCATCTGTAATACAGGTGCTTAGTTTTGTTACTTTAGATCTCAGGGCTGGATTGACTGAATGATTCAAGTCCCTAAAGTTTGCTTAAAGGATGCCTCCCACTGTGAAACACTGTTCTTAGATTACTCCACTGTTTTCAACCTACTCAGAGAGAAAAAGTGTTTTTAATACTATGTTACATTTTTAATTTGTTGCTTTATATTTGTTGCCTTATATTTCAGCACTTTTATAATATATTTATACTGGGCCCTGAGGATACCTCTCTTTTTATTGGTGGATGTCTTTTTTTCACAGTTCATCTAAGACAGAACCACTCAGTTTTTCTTTATATTTCTATCGCCCAGCCAAGAATTGTTTGAGAATACCCCCGATTATAAATCTAGGAACCCTTACTACACCGTGTAAAGGTGAATTATTTTTATAAATAAGGGAGATTAAAGAGGTTGATAAGCACTGAAGGAGGTATATAAATGGATTCTTAGATCCTTTAAAAATTCTCTCTCTCTCCTCCATATTCATATATTGGAGCTTTGAAAGTTTTAGCTGCCAAAGCACTCCCTGGTAGCCATTGACCAATCTGACCCTCCTTTCAGTCCCATTAAGCTGATAGATAAGAGTCCCTTATAGGAAACACTTGCCAAGGCTAAGGATTTTCTCCTTTCTTTATTGTTTCTCGTCTTTTTCTGTTTCTCTTCACTCCCATGTACAAAGCTACTACTCATTTATCTACCTTTCTTCCTGCTGTATGTTCTCTAAAAGCCAACTGACAGAATGCCAGTGGCTACAGGCTTTCTCTCAAGAAAGCCTTGCAATAATCACATATAATTGATTGTGCTAATCCATGACACAGTGTATAGCATCCTGCATTCAAAACCCAGAAGCTCACTGGTCAGTGATGCTGCTGCTGTTAGTCTAACACGCTTTGTTGGAAAGTGAACCATTGACCTTAGAAACAGCAGCTGTAGATATTAGGATTATGAAAAGAACCTCAGATTACTTTAGTATGAAATACATTGGTGGGAGCAAAAGGGAAAGATTTTTTTTTTCAGGGGCTACATCCCATTCACATTGCTCAAGTGAGTAGCCCCTCTGACGGCATTGGGACTAATTCAAAGAGGATTTGGCTTCCAATGTGTGCTATCATTTTATGTCATCTTATGTTAAAAATATGAGGGAATTTTAATATATTTTTCTATCTGATTTTAATTTAATATAATGCCACATCTACGTAGAGATAAGTATGCTGCTTACTTCAAAGATTACAAATCTGCTAGGTCAGTATTTTGTGAGCAAGGTTTATAGTAGTCATAGTAACACCAAAAATATCTCGCAAAATAGAATATGCTACTATAATCCTTAGAGAACCCTATTAGCATTTCTGCATTGCTAATTTTGACAATGGAAACATACTTCAGCTTGATAAGGATATCATTAATGCAACACAGACTTCTGTCCTAGTTTTACTTTTCTTTAATATTAATGTCAGTGTGCCAGAGACTAGGCTACATTTAAATGTCAGTAAAATTGGTAGGTGGACCATGATGTAAATAAATTATTCACATACAAACAAGTGCATTAATGATTTTTGTAAGACTTTTAACTTTTGGGAATGGCATTTGTATAGGAGACAAGAAGTACTAAATTCTGTCTGCAATGAGGAAACTTCAGTACAGCTGAATTTGTAAGGACTGGCATCATTAACAGATGTCAATTTAGCTTTCTTGTGTAAAGGAGTAATCTGGATCTAAACTCAGAGTGAAAATATTGAAGACATTTGAAACAAAACAGGTATCTTGATATAATTCTAATAAGGGTCAATGATAAATATTACATTAGCCAAGTTAATTTAAATTATGCAAACTAAATATAATCCTATTGCTTTTTTCTTTCACATAGTTAAAGTATAAAATTGAATGAACCTATTGTGCTTTAATCATAAAGTAGTATTTGCATTTATTTTTACCAAACTTCAGTGCTGTTTATATCAAGTATATTGAAATTAATAAAGAGGGGATCAATTTCATTTTTAGATCTACCCTGTCTTGAAGACTAAGGATGAATTTGGCCCTGAGATAAATTTGGCCCATTTTAGAATCTGTTCACAGGGCACCTTGGTCAAATGGTGAATGATATGCAAAAAGAAAAGAGAGCGAGTGTCACAAAGATTTTCCATGCTTGGTAATCTAACAAATAAAAAGTGAGATGCTGCAGACATGTGAATAAAAGACATGGCATACTCTCCTCTCTTTCAGTAAGAGTGGGTAAGTTATTAGGTTTTTCCTGAGTTTCCTTCATGTGAATGACATGCCATATACATCAGACGCCAGGAAGGTGAAACAAACCTATACCGATTAGCCTCTGCAAAGACTGTAGTTGGGCACACTTTTCATTCTTTGTTTTTTCTATTTTGGAGAGGATGTTAAGAATCTGTATCTGAGTGTCTCACATGGTCATTGAGTTCTTTTTAATTAACCTTCTTTTTCCATGAAAGGGATGAATTTGAATATTGGGGATTTGAGAGTGACCAGAACTAGAATTTAGGTACTTCCTAACACTGCCCAAGTGAGGCTGCAATGGGAAGATGCTAGGAGACATCAAAGCAATATTAAAAAGGAACAGATTGCAGTCACCTTCTTTTGTAAGACATTAAATATAATAAATATTTTCCCATGTATTGTATCGCTGGTGTTGTGATGTTAAGACCTCATCCAAAACCCAATAAAATTAATGGAAGTCTTTCCATTGACTTTAGATCTGGTCCTTAGTGAGTGCTCTCCCCTGCCATGTAGGAAGTTTGGGGCTCACTCCATGAATTGGCAGGGCTGGAGTTACAGTGGGTGCATTGCACTTATTCTTCTGGAAGAGGATCAGTTTTCCATTACTCAGTAATGAGTACTCTGGCCAGTTTACGAGTGGAGCTGATGGCTCTGAAGAAAATTCCATTCAGTCCTGCTCTGCCAAAAGGATAACTGTGTGCTTTTAGGAACTTTGTCAAACCCTGTAGCTCCATGGGAAACAACAAAGCTTCCACAAAAGAGAAAAATTATTTCATGGGTACTGGGTATGACATGGGTCCTATCTTTACAGTATTTCATCATAATTGAATTGTATACTGTATGTGCACGTACAGCCTGGGGCTAGATTCATCGCAGAGTTCATACTGGCTAATTCCACCATGCATCCTGATGCAGGGAGGAGGTTGTTGGTGGAAAGTGTCCACAACGTGCCTTGGGCCAGATGGGATGGTAGGGACATACCCAAAGTGGCCAGTGTTGGCTGGAAATGAGGGGGCCCAGGGTAATCGGGAAATACTCAGCCCTCAGCCACTGGTTCTTGCTTACAGACGTCAAAGGGAGCCCCTGTTGGAGTTAAGCTGGTTCCCTGGTAGGAAAGTTCTCTACTATTGCTCCTTTAACTTCCCCCTTCAACCCGGATGTTTTTTAACCAAAGAAGCCTTCTTTCATGATTGCAGAATATTGGTATTTTGGGCATCCTGCTACCTTCTTTCTTTAGGTTCAATGCTTCTAAGTTGCAAGGAACTTTGCTGGCCAAAGGAGATTGTAATTTACATTCCCAGCAACAATTTTAGTGAATCTGGCCTTTCTGACATAACATTCTATTTGCCCTAGAAGGGATTTCCTGCTCTGAAGGTGAATGGCAGTGAGTTAAAACCACTCCTTTCCTGCAGGTAAGATCTGAATGAAATCATGGGACTGATTATACAGTTTATCTGTGAAATGTAAATATTTCTATTTTTTCTGGATTAAAATGCAAGGAGAGTGAACTTGAATTATTCAAGACTGATGAAAGACCTTTAACTTTAAAAAAAATATGCTGGAAATATCAAAGGATCTAATTATCCCATTATTTTCTTCACTGAAGAAACTTTTTCCATGTTTAGAATTGTAGAACTGGAAGGGACCTGGAGAGCTCATCTAGTCCAGTCCCCTGCACTCGTGTCAGGACTAAGTATTATCTAGACCATTCCTGACAGGTGTTTGTCTAACCTGTTCTTAAAAATTTCCAATGATGGAGATTCTACAACCTCCCTAGGCAATTTATTCCAGTGCTTAACCACCCTGACAGTTAGGATTTTTTTCCTAATGTCCAACCTAAACCTCCCTTGCTGCAATTTAAGCCCACTGCTTCTTGTCTTATCCTCAGAGGTTAAGGATATTTTTTTCTTTCTTTCTCCTCCTTGTAACAACCTTTTATGTACTTGAAAACTGTTATCATGTCCCCTCTCAGTCTTCTCTTTTCCAGACTAAACAAACCCAGTTTTTTCAATCTTCCCGCATAGGTCATGTTTTCTAGACCTTTAATCATTTTTGTCCTTCTTCTCTGGACTCTCTCCAAATTGTCCACATTCTTCCTGAAATGTGGTGCCCAGAACTGGGCACAATACTCCATCTGAGGCCTAATCAGCGCAGAGTAGAGCGGAAGAATTACTTCTCATAGCTTGCTTACAACATTCATGCTAATACATCCCAGAGGGATGTTCACTTTTTTTGCAACAGTGTTACACTGTTGACTCGTATTTAGCTTATGGTGCACTATGACCCAGATCCCTTTCCGCAGTACTCCTTCCTAGGCAGTCATTTCCCATTTTGTATGTGTGCAACTGATTGTTCCTTCCCAAATTGAGTACTTTGCATTTGTCTTTATTGAATTTCATCCTATTTACTTCAGACCATTTTTCCAGATCATTCTGAATTTTAATCCTATCATCCAAAGCACTTGCAACCCCTCCTAGTTGCTATCATCCGCAAACTTTATAAGTTTACTCTCTATGCCATTATCTAAATCATTGATGAAGATATTGAACAGAACTGGACCCAGAACTGATCCCTGTGGGTCCCCACTCATTATGCACTTCCAGCATGACTGTGAACCACTGATAACTACTCTCTGGGAATGGTTTTCCAACCAGTTTTGCACCCACCTTATAGTAGCACCATCTAGGTTGCATTTCCCTAGTTTGTTTATGAGAAGGTCATGTAAGACCTTCTAAAGCTTTACTAAAGTCAAGATATACCACATCTACCACTTCCCCCCATCCACAAGTCTTGTTACCCTGTCAAAGAAGGCTATCAGGTTATTTATTTTTAACAGATATACACTAAGTGCCAGATTTATAAAGGTATTTAGGCACCTAAGCAATCAGATAGGTATCTAATAGGGGCCTAATCTGCTTAATCCAGCTAATTCATAACTTTTTTTGTAAATCTGTCCCCAAGGTCCCAGTCCAAAGACAATTGAAGTCAGTGGAAAGATTTCCCTTGGCTTCAGACATCCTAATCCTCTGACACTACCTTCTGCTCACACACACACTGACTTTGAGTTAGAAGCCGATACGTTTTGTAGCGTACATGCAGCTGTAGAAAGGTGGATTGCAGATTCAATAAGGAGACCTATTTTTTGTTTCTGAACTCTGGACTGCAAATATGTTTTTTTTCCCCAATGGCTTTTCTTGATGGCTTCAAAAAGGTCCTTAAAGAATGCAACCAATTGTGTTCTTGTCTCCCTCAATATTGCTGATTAGTTTTGTGCACATCAGGGGTGCAATCGAGTTCTTGCGTTGGCTGTGTGTGATGTTTGTGACACTAAAGTAAAAGAATTCAATCTGTGAGGACAGCCACAATTTCAATGCTCTGTAGTAACTTGCCATGAGCATGATGATTATACCGTCTTTCCTAACCAGAAAAAGATGGGAATTTTTTCCCCAGGAGAAACAAGTGAATACGGCAAACAAAAGACGAAAAAAACCCACCCCTCAATGTGAATATTTGTTCTGATTTTTAAACCACTTTGCTTTAGCCATGTACAGACCCAAATACTGGCAAACAGCATTATGCTCTTATTCCATAACTAGAAAGTGAAATTGACCTGCTCCAGCTCCTGAAGTGCAAAAAGTGAACAAATAGTTTGTGGTGAAAAGTAAATTAGACTGTGAGTTACTAAAACAGAATAATTTTAAAATGATATTAACATGGGGAAGAAGTCGTAAGTATGATTGTTATCTAGACAGTGTGGATTATTTAATTATGAATTGACTTGCTTTGGGATGCTGAGCTGGGTTCAGAGAATGAATTAGTTGTAACTCTACCAGCTTTGTTCAAGAACAAAACAGAAGGGCTTTGATTAGATATGTGGGAGCTGGAAATGTGCTCAGCTGTGATCCACAGAATTATTTTTATGAAATGTTGAGTACAGTTGTTTTTAAAGGAAACAATTGAAAAGGTCTCAAGTGTTAGCCTACTGCCTCAGTGATCCTGAACTATACATGACTCGGTTATTTGCTGGAGATTGAGCTTGATGACCTATCAAGGTCCCTTCCAGTGCTATATTTCTATGATTCTATATGTGGATGTTCTCAATAGGGTCCTCTCTTATAGCCGGATTTATTTACATGGTTATTGATTGATAGTGACAGGTGTGCTAAGAACTCAGTTGCATATCTTAAACTCAGTTGCATAGCGGTGAACTGGCACGTACACAAAGATTTTTGTTTGTAAATGTATGCTGACATTGTTTGTCCTTAATCCAGAAAAATCAGTATTTGAGAGAATTGAAACTGTTAATTGATTTGGCTAGGAGTCTATGTATAAGACTAATTACTCTAGACTGAAAGCTTGCCTGTGGGTAATCATGATATGCAAATTATGTTCTCTTTCCCTTTACATTGTTCTACTAGCTTTATTTAAATAGGGTTAAAGATCTCCGCTTCCAGGAAAGATATATATTTTTAAGTTAAATGTTCTATCATTGCAGTGGAAAACTTAAACAGGTAATTATTGATAACTTCACTCTGATACATGAACCAACTGAATGTAACTTCAAAGACAGGCTTCTTTGAAGAAGGAATACTGATAATGTAGGGTCTGGAAATTATGATCAGGGCTTGGCTCTCTCATAACAGAGCAACAGAAGTGTCAGGAGCCTCTACAGAATGATCATGAGATTTTTTTTTCCCGCTCCTGAATATGACTCTATAGTACAGGGTGGGAGACTGGCTTCATGGGTCATTCACATACACTGGATTATTGCTCTTAGAAGCCTGTGATTTAAAGCTGCAGATACATAGGAAGTTGCTACACTTGGGCAAAATTCTGTATTGATTTATATCCCATGCAATTTGACTTCAAAGTTTAAGTCCTTGCCAAAGGTGGTATCTTTCAATCAAGGATAAATCTTGGGGTTGAAAACAAAAGGATTTGAGAACTCTTGGATGATCTTTTCCTTAAAAACAATGATAAATCTAAATAATGTTACCCCAGCACTCTTTGATCAGACCAAAGGTTTCAGCCAAATGCCTCCGTGTTCATTAAAGAAGGTATTGAACCTTTGGGAGAGATCAAAGTTGGAAGATACAACTCATAACAAACATAAATTGCTTTAAGATAATGAAACGTACCAATTATATTTTTTCTATATACCTAAGAGATTTACAATGATTCACTATTTTAAGATGTCACCTTGAAATAGAAAAATAAGGAATGTTTGAGGGTTTCCATATAATGGAAATAACAAGTAGCAGAACAGACTATCAATTTTGAAACTGTAGTTTAACTCAGCAAATAAATGTCAAATTAAATTAAAGCTCAAACTCTTACAGTTTCATTCTCTTAAAATATCTTAAACAATCCGTGAGACAAGAAGGGTGAGGTAATATTTATGGGACCAAAGACTCAAAAAGTAATAGCAAAATTTTTGTGAAGTACACCAGAAGCAGGAAGTCTGCTAAACAACCAGTGGGGCCGCTGGATGATCAAGATGCTAAAGAAGCACTCAAGGATGATAAGGCCATTGTGGAGAAACTAAATGAATTATTTGCATTGGTCTTCATGGCTGAGGATGTGAGGGAGATTCCCAAACCTGAGCCATTCTTTTTAGATGACAAATCTGAAGAACTGTCCCAGATTGAGGTGTCATTAGAGGAGGTTTGGGAACAAATTGATAAACCAAACAGCAATAAGTCACCAGGACCAGATGGTATTCACCCCAGAGTTCTGAAGGAACTCAAATGTGAAATTGCAGAACTACTAACTGTAGTCTGTAACCTATCATTTAAATCAGCTTCTGTACCAGATGACTGGAGGATAGCTAATGTGACACCAATTTTTAAAAAGGGCTCCAGAGGTGATCCTGGCAATTACAGACCAGTAAACCTGACTTGAGTACTGGGCAAACTGGTTGAAACTATAGTAAAGAACAAAATTGTCAGACACATAGATGAATATAATTTGTTGGGGAAGAGTCAGCATGGTTTTTCTAAAGGGAAATCATGCCTCATCAATCTGCTAAAAATTTTTTGAGGGGGGTCAACAACCATGTGCATAAGGGGGATCCAGTGGATATAACGTACTTAGATTTTCAGAAGAGCTTTGTTGAGGAACCTGGTCAAAGGCTCTTAAGCAAAGTAAGCTGTTGTTGGATAAGATGAAAGGTCCTCTCATAGATTGGTAACTGGTTAAAAGATAGGAAACAAAGGGTAGGGATATATTGTCCATTTTCAGAATGAAGAGAGGTAAATAGTGATGTCCCACTGGTGTGGAGAAAGCAAATAAGGAAATGTTACTTCCTCCTTATCATAACACAAGACCTAAGGGTCACCAAAAGAAAACAGGCAGCAGGTTTAAACCAAACAAAAGGAAGTATTTCTTCACACAATGCATAGTTAACCTGTGGAACTCCTTGCCAGAGGATGTTGTGAAGGCCAAGACCATAACAGGGTTCAAAAAAGAACTAGATAAATTCATGGAGGATAGATCCATCAATGGCGATTAGCCAGGATGGGCAGGAATGATGTCCCTAGCCTCTGTTTGCCAGAAGCTGGGAATGAGCAACAGGGAATGGATCACTTGATGATTACCTGTTCATTCCCTCTGGAGCACCTGGCATTGGCCACTGTTGGAAGAAAAGATACTGCACTAGATAGACCTTTGTTCTCACCCAGTATGGTCATTCTTATGACCAACTTCTGTTGGTGAGAGAGACAAGCTTTTGAGTTTACACAGCTCTTCAAGTCTCGAAAGAGTTCTCTGTAAGCTTTCCAGACTTAAAGAAGAGCTCTTTGTAGCTCAAAAGCTTGTATTTCTCACCAACAGAAGTCGGTCCCATAAAAGGTAGTGGGGGGAGGGATAGCTTAGTGGTTTGAGCATTGGCCTGCTAAACCCAGGGTTGTGAGTTCGATCCTTGAGGGGGCCATTTAGGGATCTGGGGCAAAAATTGGGGATTGGTCCTGCTTTGAGCAGGGGGTTGGACTAGATGATCTCCTGAGGTCCCTTCCAACCCTGATATTCTATGATTCTATGTCTCACCCACCTTGTGTCTCTCATACCCTGAGACCAAGTCCAAGGCCCCACCAGCTCTTCTCTGCCCCCTGCCTCTGTCCTACACCCACCGGCAGCCAAGCTCCCCTCTCTCCTGCCTCTTTTCTGCCTCCTTCCCCAGCGTGCTGTGTTCCCGCTCCTCCTCCTCCCTCCCCGTGCTTCCCCCGCCGCAAAACAGCTGTTTACCGGTGCTCCGGGAGGAAGCAGGAGGAGCGGGGTCTCAGTGCGCTTGGGGGAGGAGGCGGAGAAGGGGCAGGGGGTGGAATCAGGGTGGGGCGGAGCAAAGGCAAGGCCCTCCCCCTACCCATCCCCCCCTGCCGTGAGCCACTCAGGGCGGGGTGGGGCTGGGGGGCTGGGAGCACCCCCATGACCCCAGCCCCCTCCCCTGACTCCTGCACCCCCCCACATCCCCACCCCCACCCTAAGCACTAAATGGAAGCTCCTGCACCCCCCCGCCCCACATTCCAACCTGCACCCCTCGCACCAAACAGGAGTTGCCCTAGGTAAGCACTCCCCACCCCAACCTCCTGCCTCAGCCCTGAGCCCCCTCCTGCACCCTAACTCCCTCTCAAACCCTGTACTCCCAGCCCTGACTCCTGCACCCCCCTCACAACCTCCCCAATTCCCTTCCCTCCCTGACTCTTGCACCCCCACATCCCCACCTGCACCTCTTACCCCAAATGGGAGCTGCCCCAGATAAGCGTTCCACATCCCAACCTCCTGCCCCAACCCTGAGCCCCCTCCCTAACTCCTGGCCAAACCCTGTACCCCAGCCTGCTCCTGCACCCTAACTCCCTCCCAGACCCTGCACCCCCAGCCCTGAGCCCCCTCCCACACCCTAACTCCTGGCCAGACCCCGCACCCCAACGTTTTTTTACATTTTTTTTTATAATGCGCTCTTATCCCAAGCCCCATCCACAGGTGCTGCCCCCGCCACTCCCATTGGCTACGGTTCCTGGCCCACGGAAGCGGCGGAGCCAGCACTTGGGGCAGGGGCAGCACGCGGAGCACCCTGGTTGCCTCTGTGCCTAGGAGCCGGAGGGGGGACATGCTGCTGCTTCCAGGAGCCGCATGGAGTCACGACAGGCAGGAAGTCTGCCTTAGCCCTGCTGCACCACTGACTGGATTTTTAATGGTCTGGTCCGCAGTGCAGACCAGAGCCACCAGGTTTCCTTTTTGACTGGGCGTTCCGGTCGAAAACTGGATGCCTGGCAACCCTATTGTTAGAAATCCTTTTGAGTAAAATGACCTCTCTAGTTTGAGTTTGAGGCAGAATCCTCCTCACAGAACCATCTTTCATTGGCGTGACTTAATGTCATAGACAGAAGTTTAGCAGGTACAGAAGCTCTAAACACCACTGGTTTAAGTACAAAAATGATCATCAGTATCATGTCCCTAATCTAGTACTTCAGACCCAAGGTCTTTTTTCTCAGCAACTTCCATATATTAGAACATTATGGGAGTTGATGAAATAGTTGTTAATAAGTGTCCTTACAAATAGTGGGCTGAATTAAGTCACCTACCATCTTTTTTGTCAAATTTTAATTCCACAAACTTGACTCCAGTGTGGATATGTATAACTGAGTGCAGAATCTGACAGTGTGTGTTGGTCATTTCTCCTTGCCAAGTAGAAATCAGTAATTCCACCTGTTTATTTCCCATAGCAGGATTCTCTGCAATGACGAAGAAAACAGAAGCAAAAATAAATAAGTGAAATTATGGGAATATTTTAAAAAATCAAAATTTATATTTTACATGAGGAAGAAAATAGCTGAAATGTGTGACCAAGACAATGGTTTAAAGAGAGAGCGTGAAAACTGAAAGGCCTTAAACTTTGATCAGCTGTACTGTTCTTTATTATCCTCATTGTTGGTATTGAGGTAGTGCCTTCTCTGGCCACTGAGAATCTGGCTTCGTAATTCAAAGACAGTGTCATTTGATATCAAATGGACTTTTATTTGAATAAGGTTTATCTCATAGCTTGTGTCTTATGTTCCACTAGACTTGTTATTGTCAATCTCTCATTAGGGGCCCATGTTCCTTAGAAGCATATTTGCTATGGTGGGCCTTAGAGAGGTGAGGCAAACTCTGAGATCGAGTACAAGCCATTTAGGACTTTGTAGGTCATGACCAGGGTTAGTCCCTGTTAAAGATGAGATCTGCTCCCCTCTTCCTTGGTTTGAGAACTGAGTTCTTACGTCATGCTGTGAAGAAAGTTGAAGAGCAATAACCAGACAGTGATTTCCACAGCAGTCCTTGTTTTAAACTTCCCATCATTCTGCCCTTCCAAAGGTTGTGGGAAGGGGGTCTGCTGCTTCTCTTGTGGGAGGGACCTTTGAAAGCTTACCTGCCTAGAGGCTATTTAACAATGAAGACATCAGAAAACAGATAGAATGGCTAAACTGAAAATTAGGGCCTACAAATTAGGGCCTACAAATCCTTAATCACATGAGTGGAATTCAGTTAAGACTTCAGTTGGGCTGTTAGTGTGAGTAAGAGTTTGAGGGCAGTTGGTATTTTTATTTGCTTTAATTACAATATTTTTAAATTACACGTAAGGCAAGATTAAGGCACACTTAAAAGATAAAATAAAAAGGGCAGCTGCTTATTGAAAGGCTTGGCTAAACAGAAGATATATTTAGCTTGCACCATGAATAATCTAATTAAACTGTTTCCTCCCCCTCCACCCCCTGCATTGTTTCTACTGGTGAAAGATTAGCCATTTTCTTTGCTGAATTTGGTCAAAATTGCCATGCTAGTTTTTAAATTCTGTCCATGATTATTTCCCTTGGCTTGCTTAATTTTAAAACTTTGCTTGCTATGATAGTATGTCACTGTTTTGAAATCCATTTAGCTCATGTTTTGATCTTCAAGAAGTTTGTATTTTTTTCTTTTATGTAGAAAACCATCCTAAAATGAACTGAGATGATGTTTGAGTTACATGTCTTTTCTGCACATGATGTGACTATTAGACTTCTTGGTATGTGGCATCTAAACATTGTGTATCACCTGAACAATGCAAGCTTCCCAAGCTATACTTCCCTTTGTCTTCCTATTTTGAACTCTGCTGTGCCAGAATTCCAGAAACTATCATGATGATGGTATCAGAGGCCCGTCAAGTACCTTCATTATATGAAACAATAAGAAGCAAGTTTAGAATTTAGCTAAATGATTAACAAATATTATACTTCTGGGGGGGGGGGGGGGTTATGACTGTTTTCCTGATGTTGCACTCCATACACTGACAAAATTCCCATTGACTTCAATGGGAGCTTTGCTTGAGAGAGGATCATGCCCTATATTTATTTGAAAGTCTCTTACAATAAAGTAAAATGAGTCAGAGGAATGTAAGAGGAAGGAATTGGGTGCAGATAAGACGAGATTAAATTAAATATGTTTTAGTCAGCACTAAGGATATTTTGGGAAGAGATTCAGATCTTTGACATTAAACTTCTCATTTGATTGTTTTAATTCACTGCCATTCTCCCTTTCCTAATTAACATGCAAGGGATAAAGACAAGAGCAGGTGAAACCACCTACAGTGAGAGCAATAGTGACTAAATTATCTTTTATACCAGCCTTCACTTTTGTGAGAGGAGGAAGAATAATAATAAGAAATCAAGTCATGGGAATTTGTAAAGATGGACTCCAGGTCTGTGACACAAAATAAAATGACAACACAAAAATCAATAAAAGGGTAAAATGGGGTGGTTTTATTTGCTGATATGAATTTGGGCTAAATATAAACTTCCCTGCTGGTGGCAGGAATTGATGTGGGGCGATGCAATAAGAGCATGCTGACCAGTTATGGGAAATGAGCAGCAGCAGTGCTAGTCTCCATGGTGACTGAATGGCTGACAGACCAGTCATTTGCAAGTGAGAACAATACTTATTGTTGCTTTTAAAAAAGAAATGTCTCTGTGACAGTCCAGCACTTTTGAATGTCCATTTACCTTCGGAAATCAGGGGTTGTGGAACAGAAGTGCTCCTATTTACTTTCTTTTCTTTTTTCTTTTAAATTTGTGCCTCAGCAGCTGGCAGTGGCCTGCTAAACACCCTAGTCGAGAGCAGTTAAGGGCCTCAGTATAGAGGCTTGAAATGATTTTTAATTTGGGGAGGGAATTCTCTAGGAAAATATGTAGGCTGTAATACCTTGAAAGAAACCTTTGTCAAATTTTCAAACTTGGCAACCTAAAATTAAACACTTAAATCCATATTTAGGCATTTTAAACATCAGGTTTGAAAATATTTGCTCTAGAACCTGGGATAGGCCTCTCTCTCCATCTGCTGAGGAAACTGTCCCAGAGATTAAGTGTGAAGTGAACGGTCTGGGTGTATATCTGTTTATAGACAGTAGGTTGTAGGACAGTGGTGTCCCATGCTTTCTACTTTAGGCCCAAACATACTATTTCAAAAAAATCAAGGAGCCACAGATAATTCCTTATGGCAGATTCTCTGTCCTATTCCGCTTCCTTAGCACCAGTTAGCGTTGGGGATCCCTCAGTGGCTTCAGTCATCCTTCCCTGCAGCCCCTCATTCAGAGAGTAGGGTGAGGGAGTGGCTGGAACATGCTGGTCACTATGGGGACTACTTAAATTGTAAGCTCTTTGGGTGAGGGCCCATCTTTCTTATGTATGTACAGCACTTAGTCTATGAGTGAAGCCTCCTAGGTGCTACTGCAATAATTGTAATAATAATAGGGGACCACAGTTAGGTGGTGCAAATTAAAGCTGCCCCTCTGCCCTCCCCCTCCCCCGTTAGTGGTTCTCAGCTTCTCTTCTCTTTTTTTCCTCTCTTGGGTTGCGCAAAGGTGGATATGTTGAGGACAGGAACAGTCTTTCACTAGGCACTTGCCTAATCTCACTCAGGGCTAGTCAAGCTCCTGTCCTAATCTTCCTGAGGATACCATAGCACGTAGACAATGAAGCAGTCAGAACGATTTACTTTCTTCCCTCCCCCATGATGCACTAAGTGGCCTGTGAAGTAAGAGTTGCAGTAGAGAAGTGCTAGCAGGTATATGGAGCATTCCTGAGCTATGCAAAGTGAAGAGGTGGGAAGTGGGACCTTCTAAGTTTCCTCCCTTTACTGATTCAAACGCTTCCATTTAGCAGCTGCAAGGTGTAATTATTTCAATTAATAGCAAGATACAAACTTTCTTCTCAGTGCAGTCACCTTCAAAGGCCACTGGTTGGACACCACTACTGTAGGATACTTCATTAGTAATGGCAGGTTTCAGAATAGCAGCCGTGTTAGTCTGTATCGGCAAAAAGAAAAGGAGTACTTGTGGCACCTTAGAGACTAACAAATTTATTTGAGCATAAGCTTTCATGAGTACAGCTCACTTCATCGGATGCATGCAGTGGAAATGTACAACATACATTAGTATAGAACAATATTCCCTACTTGCAATGTAGCTTCAAGCCCATGGATACTGACCTTTGCCATGTGACAAGGCACTTCTGTTTGTAACCTGGACCTGTGTCATATGACTGGGGACAGAAAGGAAGATATCTGCACTTTGGCATATTACACTCCTATTGCACTACCGTGATACTATCACTATTAGTATATTATAATAAATGGCACTGCCAAGTAGTTCATCTTTCACAACCTGTGTTACCTTTAAATTGTTAAAATCTGGTGGGAAATATCTGGTTTATAAAGGCCATATTTTCAGACAGTGACCTAATTTTGCAAGCAGAAATCACTGTGAGTACACTATTTACACCTGCAATTATTTATGCCTGCAGTCTAAGTCACTTAGACAACCCAGCCTCTGATTTGAGGGTCTAATTAGGGCTTAGAGGTGTACAGTGCCCTAATTAGCTGGCACAATTAACTGCCAGCATAAAATTATGCTCACATGTTTGCACTTGTGATTGCGTACCTGCAGAAATAGAGGTCTAGTCAAGGTCTCAAATTTGGACTTAAATATCCATTTTTGTTCAACTCCACTACGTGGCAAATTTTTTTTTTTTTAAAAGTCAGTGTTTAGGTGAGATCCTACAATATACTGCAGTTGCTTTGCTGCTTTACAGCCAGCTGGCAGAGAAGGCTAAGATTAATGAATGAGCCCTAATCTTCAGAGCTGTGCAGACACCACTGGTGATAGTGGTGCCCAAACAAGGAAGCAAATGAAACAGAATGATGATAGCCTGTGCTTTTTAAAAACAAGAATAAAACAATATTTGGCAAATGGAAAAAGGACGGAGACCCTGATGTGTGATCTGTGATAGCCCCTTTGTACTCAGTAGGCTTTCTTACATATATAAAATTGTTCATATGAGTAAGTGTTTGCAGGATCAGGTCTCTGGTTAGGAAGAGAGATGGCAAAGACAACATTACAGAAAATGGGTGGTAAAAATGTTTTACAGTGTGAAAGTCTTTTTTAAAAAAAAAAAACATAATGTGTATCTATGAGTTTGAAGGGACTTGTGATACACCTCATATAACCTGCCAGACAAGTTTATTTACAAGTGGCCATCTGTGAAATGACTGTCTTTTCGTCAAACCCAGTGAAGACCCTTGACTCAAATGAAATGCTGATCTGTTAGGACAGTTTATTTTCCTTATTTTGAACAGACTCAATCTCCTTGAGCTTCAACAGCATTTTTGAGATACCTAGGAAAAAAACTTAATGTAGCCTGTGCCAAGATCCCGTCTATGCCTCTACTGCCTTGTATACTTAGCTTTTCAGTTTTTCATTTAAAGGTCTAGTCATGCCAGGTGCCAACCACAGAAAAGAATGGCGGAATTCCCATTGGCTTCAATAGCAGCTGAATCAAGCTCCCTGTTTAGCATGATAGTCAAATATATATTTTAATAACATCATTTCTTCTCTGCCCATTGCATCCTATTAAGGTCTGGCATTCATGCAGAGAGATTTCTGTACAATTGACTGAGAGATCTGACCAGTGATAAATCAGTATTGCATTCATGATCATGAGTTTTGGTTAGAGAGGGAAGGGCTGTGAATCCAGCAGTCTAATTTCAAGGACATAGTCTTCTGTCAGATATTTTCTAGAGCTATAAAAGAAACATGACATCCTCTGTTTGTCCTCACCATGGGTTTGTCTCCAAATACATTTGTTTACACTGTGACAATCGATTTTTCTTGTACTCTCCAACAACAACAATTTTTTAATGTATTCAGGTAACCTGAAAAAAATTATTTATTTTCTGCTAAGTTGTGTGGGTAATCCGTGAAAATGACAGTAACAGTGCATTAAAGGTTTAATTATCTTTTTTTGAGATCCTTACGAACTGAAACAATTACTAATAAAAATAATATAATTTACATGTCCTGCAAAATATCCCTTTCAATTAAACCATAACCAAAATATATGCTTGGAAATTTGAACATTTTGTGAGATTGTTTCGGCTGGAGAGACAGGAAACAGATGTATTTAATATCACAGAAGTACAGGTGGATTGAAACACAACAAACAACACATGATGATAGGTTTATAGCAGCTCTTTAACTGCGTCACCATATGTCAAGGTTCCTTTCCCACTCTGAACTCTAGGGTACAGATGTGGGCACCTGCATGAAAAACCCCCATATGACAGGCCATTCATCAAAATTGTCACCTGGAATACAGTACTGTTCAGAAGGAAGGCTTAATCATCCAAAATAGGCCACAGATATTGTTCAGATGATAAATCTCTGCTGTGGTAGCTTTATATCCTTCAGAAACCCACAGAAGAATTGAAGCACCATTATCAGCAGATGGTATCATCAACAACTTGTGCTCGCACCCCCAGAATCAAGTTCAATTGAGAATTTTCCTTTAGTTTAATTTCCCAGCTTGATGATTCTTCTTACTAGCAGAGTTGGTCTCAGTATGAGTCTCCACCTAAGTCAGCAGAACTTGAACAGGAAATAGTCAAAGCATCTGTTCTGACCAAGATTACTTTCCAATAGCTGTAAAAATAATTTTAATGAACTACTTCTGTGTCAAAAGAGAACGCTGCCATGCCTTTTATTTTAGTGACCCAGAAAACTCTCTCTGATGTTGATGTGACCCAAGGGCATATGCATTAAAATTAATCTGTGACAGACACTGCATATTAGCATGATATTTAATGCCCTGTCATATTAGGTTTACACATTTTTTTTTCTTGCTGTCTTTAATCCTTCCTGGAGGGCAGAGTTCAGTGCTGGGAATGGCCACCCTGGAAGAAAATGCAAGTGTGCAGCATGCATACTACAAACAGACAAAATACTATTCTGTGCCTTTATTTCTGTAAAAGTGCACACTTTCCATTGCTGCAGTAAGAGCATGACTGAAGCTTGCCTAGACGGCCCCGCAGTTCAGACTATGGGGGTGTGAATTGCAGCACTAACATTCTGCCCTGTAGTTGCCCCATGTAGACCCTGTGGACATGAACTAAAAGTTCAGGGTTTACACAAGGCGGTTACAGCACAGCCCACTAGTGCACACTGCAATTTACATCCCATAGTATGAACTGTGGTCTGTGAAGACATACCCTGAGTTCTAATGATGGCTTGAGTATCTGCACAAAAGATACAATGGCTCAAGGGAGCGTGCAGTAAAAAACACAATGGCATCTTAACTGCATGTTTGTGTGCAGAAAAGGGTGATTGTACAATATACTAGAAACAGCACTGCTGTATTTATTATCAATGTTACATAGTCATTCTGATGTGAACTGTAATCTATGTGTAGGAATGGAACATGATTTGTGAGGTCAGAGTGTCTACTTTGTGTATGAAGCTCCAGTATGGATTGGAACTGAGAGCCTAGGGCATGTCATAAACAAACTTTTATACTTCTTTCCGTAAAAAAATTATAAGGAGAATTATCACATAGATTGTTACCAGGGTTTCAATTTTACAGGGGCCAGATTGTACGCTCTTCCACGCTCACCATGTGCTCCCATGCCACAAGGATTCTTCACCTTTGTGCATCCTGCACAAAAACATAGGACAGTCAGAGTCCCTATGCTTGGCAGAGGACATGGACTGTTCCTTCCGTGCACCCCTTGGGGACCAAATCCCCCAAAAGGGGGCAAAGGAAGCAATGCCATGAACACCCCACTCTTTATGCTGGCCTGTTGAGCCAGCTGGATATAGAGAAAGGCCAGGTTATGCCATCTAAAAGAAAAGGAGGACTTGAGGCACCTTAGAGACTAAGAAATTTATTTGAGCATACGCTTTCGTGAGTTACAGCTCACTTCATCGGATGCATTCAGTGGAAAATACAGGGGGGAGATTTAGATACACAGAGAACATGAAACAATGGGTATTACCATAGACACTATAACGAGAGTGATCAGGTAAGATAAGCTATTACCAGCAGGAGAGCGGGGTGGGAAAAAACCTTTTGTAGTGATAATCAAGGAGGGCCATTTCCAGCAGTTGACAAGAAGTCTGAGGAACAGCGGGCAGGGAGGGGGGCAGATAAACATGGGGAAATAGTTTTACTTTGTGTAATGACCCATCCGCTCCCAGTCTTTATTCAAGCCTAAGCCAACATTTTTATGGCTGACTTAGAACAACGCTTCCTCAGCTCTCATTCCCTAATGACCCTACTCTACTTGTGCTACATTGATGACATCTTCATCATCTGGACCCATGGAAAAGAAGCCCTTGAGGAATTCCACCATGATTTCAACAATTTCCATCCCACCATCAACCTCAGCCGGGACCAGTCCACACAAGAGATCCACTTCCTGGACACTACGGTGCTAATAAGCGATGGTCACATAAACACCACCCTATACCGGAAACCTACTGACTGTTATACCTACCTACATGCCTCCAGCTTTCATCCAGACCACACCACATCACATGATCCATTCTCTACAGCCAAGCTCTACGGTACAACCGCATTTGCTCCAACCCCTCAGACAGAGACAAACACCTACAAGATCTCTATCAAGCATTCTTACAACTACAATACCCACCTGCTGAAGCGAAGAAACAGATTGACAGAGCCAGAAGAGTACCCAGAAGTCACCTACTACAGGACAGGCCTAACAAAGAAAATAACAGAACGCCACTAGCCGTCACCTTCAGCCCCCAACTAAAACCCCTCCAATGCATTATCAAGCATCTACACCCTATCCTGAAGGACGACCCATCACTCTCACAGATCTTGGGAGACAGGCCAGTCCTTGCTTACAGACAGCCCCCCAACCTGAAGCAAATACTCACCAGCAACCACACACCACACAACAGAACCACTAACCCAGGAACCTATCCTTGCAACGAAGCCCGTTGCCAACTGTGTCCACGTATCTATTCAGGGGACAGCATCATAGGCCTAATCACAGCAGCCACACTATCAGAGGCTCGTTCACCTGCACATCCACCAATGTGATATATGCCATCATGTGCCAGCAATGCCCCTCTGCCATGTACATTGGTCAAACTGCACAGTCTCTACGTAAAAGAATAAATGGACACAAATCAGACGTCAAGAATTATAACGTTCAAAAACCAGTTGGAGAACACTTCAGTCTCTTTGGTCACTGGATTACAGACCTAAAAGTGGCAATTCTTCAACAAAAAAACTTCAAAAACAGACTCCAACGAGAGACTGCTGAATTGGAATTAATTTGCAAATTGGATACAATTAACTTAGGCTTGAATAGAGACTGGGAGTGGATGGGTCATTACCCAAAGAAAAACTATTTCCCCATGTTTATCTTCCCCCCTCCCTGCCCGCTGTTCCTCAGACTTCTTGTCAACTGCTGGAAATGGCCCTCCTTGATTATCACTACAAAAGGTTTCTCCCCACACCCCGCCGGCTCTCCTGCTGGTAATAGCTCACCTTACCTGATCACTCTCATTACCGCGTGTATGGTAACACCCATTGTTTCATGTTCTCTGTGTATATAAATCTCACCACTGTATTTTCCACTGAATGCATCCGATGAAGTGAGCTGTAGCTCACGAAAGCTTTTGCTCAAATAAATTTCTTAGTCTCTAAGGTGCCACAAGTCCTCCTTTTCTTTTTGTGGATATAGACTAACATGGCTGCTACTCTAAAACCATCTAAAAGGATACTGCAACTGCTGGGCACTCCCTGTGCACTGCAGATGCATAGGATGGATTGCACAAACCTTCCTGGAGCTTCCTCTGGGACAGTGCAATGCCTCTAACAATGGGGTGTACCTTATGGACACACACTGTGCTAAAGGTAGTAAAGGAGCAACTTGTTTTATAACCCATTGTGTCTAGCCAAGGATTCCAAATTCTTTTGATTATTTCTCAACATGCTTGTGTACCCGTTAGAGCTTTTCTGATTTCCATTGCTGCCTGATCCATATAATTGTGCAAGAAAAAAGAACATGCAGAAAATTATTTGGCATGACACGTAGAATAATCTTCAGGAAGGGGGCACAAGAAACCCCCCAAATTTGGAATCATGTGCATTCGAACAAAAGGACAGATATTTCAGTTCAAACTGAGTCTCCACACTGCATCCCTAACCCACTGTCAACATGGTCCCACAAGACGGAGGAGAGCATGTCACCATGACTTGGAATCACTGCAAGGTACAGTCAACATTCCTAGTGTTAACTTATACTGGGAACCTGTGCAGAGAGTGGGATGAGTCTGTGGAAAGTTGCTCTTCCTCCAGTGCTAACCCTTCCCCAATATATAGTGTACCCATGGAAGCAGGCATAGGGAAGAATGATGCAGAACTAGCACTCCCCGTTCTAATGTCCATCCATCAAAGATTTGAAGGTTTTGTTTCTAGAGGGGAGAATCTGGCTCTCTGCTCCTTGGCCTTGTCTGCATTATCACTCCGATGCAGTGGAGATCACACATTGCTCAATATTTCATCTTCACTTGTTTCCTTTTTTATTCAGGTGAGAGACATTTTAATAATTTATCCTTACTGAAGTTTCCATAATCCATAACCATTGTGAACTGTAAATTCTTAATACAGAAATCTGGCATTGGTTTCTGAATGAGAAGAGCAGCTTCCTTTCGGAACTGAGCAACTAATAATTTAGAGAAGTAAGTGAACAGATCGAGCTGGGACTACAGGAAAGCTAGGATGACAACATCAAACCACATAATGAACAGAGCAATCATTCTAAGAACAACAGAAAAACAGATAAGACTGGAGCTTATCATTGTCCTCAGGGAAACATTATGAAACACAATATAGATTCTCCTGTGTTGTTTCCTGATTTTTTTTTTAAGAGAGCTTTAACCTGAATAGTTAAGGAAAAACAAACTAATTTTGGGTTTGGGATTGTATTTCCCCAGGCCAAGAAAATATGTAGCAGATACTGGAATAATAAGATGTTTCATTTATACACAGTCTTCATTTTCTCTTGTTAAAATGCTGAAACTGGAATACTGTATCTTGGTCAGCTGATGCTGTTCCTGTTCATGTCACCTCCAGAAATAAAGCTGGTACTCTGGAGATGAAAGACAGAAGAGTGACACTAGGAATGTGTGAAGTGTGCTCAGTGAAAACCAAATATGCCTGTTTTTTGTGTTCCATTCCAAACCCCTGCAAGACAAACCATCTGCTTTCAGACAGCTGTGCATGATGGTCCCGTCTGTCTAGGTACAACCAGCCTAAGGTCAAGTAACACAGTGGCACCTGTGGGAAATTGGGTGACTCAGGTATCTCAATAACCAGCCATGTCTAAACATCCTAATTAAATCAGTATTAATTAGCCTCTATAGGTTCCTGAAAGTGCTCCTCTGGTTATGTTCCAATATTCATAATTCCAGAGAGTAGTTTTCTTTAAGTTCTTTAATTCCATTTTATTATGAATTATTATCAATACCCAATCAGTTTATAAAGGGAGACATTGTCCCTGCCTCAAGTCTTATCGGCCTGATGCAGCTTCCATATAAGTAAGTGCAAAGGCTCCTCTTCACCCTAATGGAAGTTGGATAAGGCTTTAAATGGGAAACAGTGCAAGATGCACTGAGCCCTGGTCTACACTAGGAGTTTAGGTCGAATTTAGCAGCGTTAAATCGATGTAAACCTGCACCCGTCCACACGATGAAGCCCTTTTTTTCGACTTAAAGGGCTCTTAAAATCGATTTCCTTAATCCACCTCTGACACGTGGATTAGCGCTTAAATCGGCCTTGCCGGGTCGAATTTGGGGTACTGTGGACGCAGTTAGACGGTATTGGCCTCTGGGAGCTATCCCAGAGTGCTCTATTGTGACCGCTCTGGACAGCACTCTCAACTTAGATGCACTGGCCAGGTAGACAGGAAAAGGCCTGCGAACTTTTGAATTTCAATTTCCTGTTTGCATGGTCACCTGCAGCTTGCCACGCTGGCCCGAGCTCATCAGCAGAGGTGACCATGATGGAGTCCCAGAATCGCAAAAGAGCTCCAGCATGAACCGAACAGGAGGTACGGGATCTGATCGTTGTATGGGGAGAGGAATCCGTGCTATCAGAACTACGTTCCAGTTTTCGAAATGCCAAAACATTTGTCAAAATCTCCCAGGGCATGAATGACAGAGGCCATAACAGGGACCCGAAGCAATGCCGCGTTAAACTTAAGGAGCTGCGGCAAGCCTACCAGAAAACCAGAGAGGCAAACGGCCGCTCCGGGTCAGAGTCCCAAACATGCCGCTTCTATGATAGCTGCATGCCATTTTAGGAGGTTCAGCCACCACTACCCTAGCTGTGTTGTTTGACTCCTTCAATGGAGATGGAGGCAACACAGAAGCAGGTTTTGGGGACGAGGAAGATGATGATGATGAAGTTGTAGTTAGCTCACAGCAAGCAAGTGGAGAAACCGGTTTTCCCGACAGCGAGGAACTATTTCTCACCCTGGACCTGGAGGCAGTCCCCCCCGGACCCACCCAAGGCTGGCTCCCGGACCCGCCAGACGGAGAAGGGACCTCTGGTGAGTGTACCTTTTAAAATACTATACATGGTTTAAAAGCAAGCATGTTTAATGATTAATTTGCCCTGGCATTTGCAGCTCTCCCGGATGTACTCCGAAAGCCTTTGCAAAAGATTTCTGGGGAGAGCAGCCTTTGCTGGCATTCAAACAACATCCGTTCTTTACCTCTCTGTGTTATCCTCAGGAGAGTGATATCATTCATGGTCACCTGGTTGAAATAGGGTGCTTTTCTTAAGGGGACATTCAGAGGTGCCCATTCCTGCTGGGCTGTTTGCCTGTGGCTGAACAGAAATGTTCCTCGCTGTTAGCCGGGGGCGGGGTGGTGGTGAGGGGCTAGCCACGTGATGGGGGGAGGCAAAATGCGACCTTGGAACGAAAGCACATGTGCTGTGTGTAATGTTAACAGCAAGGTTTACCGTGAAAGAGTGTAGCCATTGTTCTAGAAAATGTGTCTTTTTAAATACCACTGCCTCCTTTTTTTTTTTTCTCCACCAGCTGCATGTGTTTCAATGATCACAGGATCTTCTCCTTCCCAGAGGCTAGTGAAGATTAGAAGGCGAAAAAAAAGCATTTGTGATGAAATGTTCTCTGAGCTCATGGTGTCCTCCCACACTGACATAGCACAGACGATTGCGTGGAGGCAGACAATGTCAGAGTGCAGGAAAACACAGTATGACCGGGAGGAAAGGTGGCGGGCTGAAGAGAGGGCTGAAGCTCAAATGTGGCGGCAGCGTGATGAGAGGAGGCAGGATTCAATGCTGAGGCTGCTGGAGGACAAAACAATATGCTCCAGTGTATGGTTGAGCTGCAGGAAAAGCAGCAGGAGCATAGACTGCCGCTACAGCCCCTGTGTAACTAACCGCCCTCCTCCCCAAGTTCCATAGCCTCCTCACCCAGACGCCCAAGAACGTGGTGGGGGGGCCTCCGGCCACTCCACCCCAGAGGATTGCCCAAGCAACAGAAGTATGGCATTCAATAAGTTTTAAAGTTTTAAACTTTTAAAGTGCTGTGTGGCCTTGTCCTTCCCTCCTCCACCACCCCTCCTGGTGCTTCTCTCCTCCACCACCCCTCCTGGGCTACCTTGGTAGTTATCCCCCTATTTGTGTGATGAATGAATAAAGAATGCATGAATGTGAAGCAACAATGACTTTATTGCCTCTGACAGCGGTGATCGAAGGGAGGAGGGGAGGGTGGTTAGCTTACAGGGAAGTAGAGTGAACCAAGGGGCGGTGGGTTTCATCATGGAGAAACAAACAGAACTTTCACACCGTAGCCTGTCCAGTCATGAAACTGGTTTTCAAAGCTACTGTGATGCACACCGCGCCCTCTTGTGCTTTTCTAACCGCCCTGGTGTCTGGCTGTGCGAAACCAGCAGCCAGGCGATTTGCCTCAACCTCCCACCTCGCCATAAACGTCTCCCCCTTACTCTCACAGATATTATGGAGCGCACAGCAAGCAGTAATAACAGTGGGAATATTGGTTTCGCTGAGGTCTAACTGAGTCAGTAAAAACGTCCAAATGCACATTCTACCACCATTCTGCACTTGCTCAGCCTGTAGTTGAACAGCTCCTGACTACTGTCCAGGCTGCCTGTGTATGGCTTCATGAGCCATGGCATTAAGGGGTAGGCTGGGTCCCCAAGGATACGTATAGGCATTTCAAGTCCCCAACGATTATTTTCTGGTCTAGGAATAAAATCCCTTCTTGCAGCTTTTGAAACAGACCAGAGTTCCTGAAGATGCGAGCGTCATGTACCTTTCCCGGCCATTCCACGTTGATGTTGGTGAAACGTCCCTTGTGATTCACCAGTGCTTGCAGCACTATTGAAAAGTACCCCTTGCGGTTTATGTACTCGCCGGCTTGGTGCTCCGGTGCCAAGATAGGGATATGGATTCCGTCTATGGCCCCACCACAGTTAGGGAATCCCATTGCAGCAAAGCCATCCACTATGACCTGCACATTTCCCAGGGTCACTACCCTTGATATCAGCAGATCTTTGATGGTGTTGGCTACTTGCATCACAGCAGCCCCCACAGTAGATTTGCCCACTCCAAATTGATTCCCGACTGACAGGTAGCTGTCTGGCGTTGCAGGCTTCCACAGGGCTATTGCCACTTGCTTCTCAACTGTGAGGGCTGCTCTCATCTTGGTATTCTTGCACCTCAGGGCAGGGAAAAGCAAGTCACAAAGTTCCATGAAAGTGCCCTTACGCATGTGAAAGTTTTGCAGCCACTGGGAATCGTCCCAGACCTGCAACACTATGCGGTCCCATCAGTCTGTGCTTGTTTCCCGAGCCCAGAATCGGCGTTCCACCGCATGAACCTGGCCCATTAGCACCATGATGCCCACGTTGCCAGGGCCCCTGCTTTGAGAGAAGTCTGTGTCCATGGCCTCATCACTCATGTTACCGCGCTGACATCGCCTACTCGCCCGGTATCACTTTGCCAGGTTCCGGTGCTGCATATACTGCTGGATAATGCACATGGTGTTTAATGTGCTCCTAATTGCGAAACTGATCTGAGCGGGCTCCATGCTTGCCGTGGTATGGCGTCTGCAGAGAAAAAAGGCGCGGAACGATTGTCTGCCATTGCCCTGACGGAGGGAGGGTCAACTGACGACATGGCTTACAGGGTTGGCTTACAGGGAATTAAAATCAACAATGGGGGTGGCTTTGTGAGAAACTGAATGGCCCCCTCAAGGATAGAACTCAAAACTGGGTTTGGCAGGCCATTGATTTCACAGAGGGAAGGAGGAGAAAATGAATACAAAACAAATCTGGTCTATTTCTTGTTTTGAGCCACTTCATCTATTTTTATACATCTTGCTGGCAGCAGACTGTGCAGTACGACCGCTAGCCGTCATCATCTCCTGGGTGCTCGGCAGAAGACGGTGCAGGATGACGACTAGCCATCATCTTCTGCTGGCTGGAGGTTAAAAGACAGGGCACTGCCGGTAGGACTGAATCGCCACGAGATGAAACTTAAAAGGGAAATGACCTGGCTGAGTCACTCCCATGTTTGCCCAGGCACCCGATTAAAAGAGCACCCAGGACTACGTCGATGACGGCTACCAGTCATACTGCACTGTCTGCTGCCAAAAGGCAATTAACTGCTGCTGTGTAGCAATGCAGTACCGCGTCTGCCAGCACCCAGGAGACATACGGTGACGGTTTGCTGAGCGGGCTCCATGCTTGCCGTGGTATGGCGTCTGCACAGGTAACTCAAGAAAAAAGGCGCAAAACGATTGTCTGCCCTTGCTTTCACAGAGGGAGGGAGGGAATGGGGGCCTGACGATATGTACCCAGAACCACCCGCGACAATGTTTTAGCCCCAGCAGGCACTGGGATTTCTACCCAGAATTCAGATCGGCGGAGACTGCAGGAACTGTGGGATAGCCACCCACAGTGCAACGCTCCGGAAGTCGACGGTTGCCTTGGTACTGTGGACACACTCTGCTGACTACATGCACTTAGAGCACTTGTGTGGGGACACACACAATCAACTATTTAAAACCGCTTTCTACAAAACCGACTTCTATAAATTCGACCTAATTTCATAGTGTAGACATACCCTGAGAGACCAAGAGGCTCTGATAGAGAAGGGGTGTTATCTGTCTTCCTTTCAACCCCCATTCCTCACTGACATGGGCTAGCATTTGTGGGCCTAGAAGAAGACATAAGTCATCAGGGAATATTAGAATTGTATTGTGTTAGGATTGTAAAGGATGGTTACATGGTGCGCCTCAGGGATGGGTGGAGGGCATGCCAGGCATATGAGACGGTATGGAAGAGACAAGAGGATGGGAGTGGTAGAAAGGAGCAAAGGTAGTAGTGAGGTGCAATTCATGAAGGGATGAGGGAGAAACCTATTCAATTATACTTTTTCTTCCTCAAGTTCCTAAACTTGTCCAGGCTGATACGTTGCACTATGTCAAAACAATGAGACACCTCCACGTTATACCTGCGAATCGTGCACATGGCTAGCCTACAAGAAAGTCATGCTTATATTGTGGTGACTACATCCTCCCTCCTGGTTTCCCATTTCTTCATTTCACCTACCTGTTGCCTCTTGTCTTTAGCTAGCATTGTAAGTTCTTTAATGCAGGGATGGTCTTTTGGTGTACATTTGCACAGTGCTTTCTAGAATGGAGCTGTAAGTTGGGTGTGGCCTGAAGATACTATTGTATTGTAAAATAATAAAAATATTGGTTCGCTTCACATCATACCTTTTTCTGGTGAGAACTGTCAATGGTGCATGCTGCCAAAATAACCCCCCCACACAAAAAACTCCTGAAGATACAACTGATTAAATGAATTCAGTGGAATTTATAACCCCTTCTTCTTTGATGTTTGTGAATGTTTGCGGTTTTGTTAACTCACAAGTTATGAGGTACCTGTTATAAATGCAGATGAACTTGTTCACATGTGAATATTAGTTTGCATATATGGTTGGGTCTTCATGCTGGAAACTGTAAAAGTTAGCCATCCAATCAGGTAACCAAACGATATCATGATACTTTTATGACCAATCAGAAAGCATGAATAACAAACAGTGCAAAAAATCAGTGAACAATTCACAAGCTAGTAAAAAGGTGGAAATACATTCACATAAAGCATTCATTGAACAATTTCACCTAAAGAACTGATTTGTAAAAACCATATGGACAATTTGCAAACCAAATAAAAGAGCTAAATTCATTGAATAAATTGTTAGCTGCTATTAGTTTGATTTGTTCTAATAAGTTTTATTCAGTATCAAGTAATGAAGGCAAAATATAGTATTAACATTACACTTCAGCCAAATGGATCCGCATTCAGAACAAATTTGGACAGATCTTCAAAAAGACACTTTCCTTTCCTAATTTTCTCAATATGTTTGCTTTAAAAATCACGGCCGTTGAAATTCATGAGTAATATATGAATAGACCTTTTTAATTATTATTCTTCCTGTTTCAACTGCAAGGCTAAAATATATTTTCCTACACATCTTAGGCTCCATTTGCTATTGTCTTTATTGTGGTAAGAAAGGGTTTTCATTTTACAGCCCTTTGTGTTCCTATATCCATGTAAATACAAGGATTTTTTTGCTAGCTTTATCCAGTTCTCAGCTGGAAGCTTTTTATTTTGATCTTTTATATTGTGTGCAGCTCATTATAGCTTGAATTAGGTCTCTGAGGAGGCCTGATGCCCTTTCCTGAAAGGTGCATTACATCTGTAAGCACTTCCAAGGTCAGGTTCTTCTTAAACTGGGAAAACATAATTATCTTTTTATTGATCTATTGGAGTACTTTTATTTACCTTCTTACTGAACACCAAAAGGGATCAGGAAATATACCAGAAGAATGATAGAGTTTCTTTTTTTAGTTATGATTTGCACTATGTGGATAACAAATAATCAGTTCATCATTTTCAAAAACTGAGTTTTATACTGACAGCCTCTGAACAAAAAATAATGACCCTGATTTACAGAAGTAATGAGCGAACTCCGCTCTTGTTGTTGTGGATGGGAGTTGAGGTTCCTCAGCATGTCTAGAAGTTGGCCTGCAGATACACCTTAGGTTAATGGCGTTAGCGAGTGCCTCCTTGGGGAGCCAAAGGCCATGTCATCATCCTGCCATGAATATGTTTAACAATTAACCTCAAAATATGCAATTTCTTACAGCTAGAAAGTATACTTTAATATCTGGAAAGAAAAAAAACTGTGTGTGTGTGTGAGAGAGAGAGAAGCATGTGGCAGCGGGTGCCAATTGCAGAACGCAATATACCTGCAAAACAGACACAGCGAAGGGGATGGATGTCTCCCCAGGCAAATGGGGGGAGAGTTACACTCCTGCACGGCTAGCCACTGGCTTGGATATCACCCTTCAGCCACAACATATGCTATTTCTACCATTTTCGTAGGGTTTCTGAAATGGTTATCCTTAGTTTCCTCCTTCAAATCTTTCTTTAAAATCCGCCTCCGCTGTGATGCCTACTAAGCGCTTGACAGTGGTTTGGCAGCTGATGGGATATGTCTACTGCTTATTATTCTAATTGTAATCATCTCACTTTTACCTTGTGGTCCCTACCTGTATGTATGTTGTATATACCTATTGTCCCTTTTGGGCAGTAACTGCCTTTTCACAATGTTTGTACAGTGCCTAGCACAATGGGGCCTAGTCCCTGACTGGGGTCTTTAGCTGCTACTGCAATACAAATAAAAAATTATAATAAAATAGTTAGTTTCTCTAGCCCCCACTGTGGTACTGGTAGGAGAGAGTCCTTGTTACATGGCTGCTTTTGTGATTGTGGGTTGTTGTACTGAGTTTCCAGCCATGCCCTCCTCCTTCCACAGGTTCATTTTGGAATGAGGAACATGGCTAGCTGAACTTCAAGTTATTCTTCTGCTCCTCCTTCCTTCCTTCCTGAAACTGCTTTTTCTTCCCTGTCCCCTCATTCCTGATCTTTCATCTTGTGTGTGTTTGTTTGTTGTAGTAGCAGCAGCAGCAGCACCTAAATGCCCAAATGAGATGGGGGCCATGTTGTGCTAGGCACCTTACTGTGTATTTGTAAGAGACAGATGTTTAAGGCAGAGACTGACATTCTGGCTAGACCAGACAAAGGATGAGAGGGGAGACAAAGGCACAGAGGTGATGTGAGTTGCTCAAGCTTACACAGCAGGCCGGTGACAGGGCCAGGAACAGAAACTAAGGCTCCCAACTCCCAGTCCAGTGTCCTCTAGATATTTCTCCTCTCCACTTCTTTCTCTTCTCCTACTGTTTCCTGATGGATCATTCTCTCCCTTCCCCCCTGCCCACCTAATATTTCTATACCCCCAGCTCAGCTTAGCTGATCTTTCTCCTTTCCTCTCTCACTTATGACCCTCTGTCAGTTTTATCACACCTGAAAACAGTTTTATCACAATTCCCTCCAATCTGACAATATATTTCTGGTTATGGGATTCCGAGGACTGAAAGGCAGCTATATTCCAGTGACATACAGTGTCTATGGTGCCCCAAATTGCATTGTTCTATTTTGCTGCTATAACATATTTCAAACTCAGACTAGTTTGCTGTTCACTATAATCCCTGACTCTCTATTAGTATTACTGTTCCCAGGTTCTTCCTTCTATTTTGCTTCCTACCCTGCCAGTCTGTAACTCTCAGTATTCTTATTTGCTTGTCTATTCCATTTTTGACTGCCATATGATAATGTATATCCCTCTGCTAAGAAGTAGCTGCTGTCAGAGCCTTTCAGGTTGCTTCAAAGGAGAAATCAGTGATACAGTGTCTGGGTATTTTCTTAGTGTAATTTTTTTTTTAATAAACCAAACCCTGAACAAAGGCAGTCACAAAAGGCATGCAGATACTGCAGCCTCAACACCAGTGCCCTGTTGGAAGGAAGCAACTCTACCCCAATAACTTACTCTAATTAGATTAGGGCAGAGAGCAAACTCTCTTGCTATTTGCTACAGCTTCCACAAAAGAACCTACCTCAAAAAACTTATAATATAGTGTTTCTTCAAGTACTATACAATGCTCAGACACTAAGAAAAATAACTTGTAAGACTGTATACACCATCCACACCATAACAATACTGACCTTAAACCTCTGAGTAGAAAAACTTACTAATTTCTTATGTGTTCCATTCTTCTTTTTAAGAAAAGCTAAATTTGCAATGGTGTTATGTCCATCTATCAGTATTTCATGAATTAGTCACTTGTAAATATAGCTGACAACATCAGAATTTCTCTCCTATGGGAAATTTCAATATAACACTTCATTTTCCTCCCAAGTTGACACTAAAAATCACTATCTAAATTTTTCATGAAACAAAAAGTTCTGAAAATTTTCAGTTCAGAAATGTCAGTGAAACACTTCAAGATTCTCAAATTGAAACATTTGATTTGGTTCAGTGAATAATATCAAAACATCTCATTTCAGCTTGGTTTGATGTTGATCTGTTTCCTCTGAACTGCTGGAGTGCCTTTTGGTCGGTTTTCTTCAAGTGCCTCATGACCTCATTTTTCTCTATGGGCTTGGCTCCCCAGCAGGACTGCATTACGAAGGTGCATTGCAATCACATGACTCCCATGATACATCACATCTGTTCAACCACAGGGAAAACTGCGCTGCTTTACAGGAAATGTAGTTAAGCCAGGGAACTGGGCCCAGTTCTAATTGTAGTGCTCTGTGAAGGGCCTTTCAGCTTCTCTTTCAAAATGTATTGTTTGGGAATCCCCAGAGAATTTGATCTCAAATATAGATTCCTAAGTGGTTTTCCAGAAATCACTTTAATAATAAAATGAACAGTTGTGCACAAAGTCATATCTATCTATATACGTGGTCCAGTGGAATGTCCAGTGAAAGTGGTGACATGTTGTCATATTGTCCCATGCTAGTTGTAGTGCATGTGTATGATATGTGAAAATAGGAGGTGGAAGAAAACACTGTTAAGAAACTGGGATGCAAACTGTTGCCTAGAAAAGTGTGCTTCGTTATGTTACTGACCACTATTGTGAATTCATAACACTACATAATCTAGAATTTGTTAGGACAGTAGGGTCAGATTTTCAGCTGGCATCAGTTGGCATAATTCAGTGGAGCTACACTGGTTTACATGAGCGGTGGACATGGTGCAATAAAGAGTTGGATTGTTTTACTTGCTGTGTACAAAATTCTGCAGCAGGCTTTTGTATGCTGGGGTGACTTTTTTTGACCCCCTTTGTTTCTGCCATTTTTTGGTAACCGTTTTCTATAGAACATTAATTTAAATGATGGTAATATCAGATGGTAGCAAGCACCTTTTATAGAACTGGGAGAATGCATTTACCGTTTGCACCAGACTTATGCTGTAACTCATTCAGCAAGAGCTAACACACACTACTCATAATCATGACTGTGAAGCCAAGCTCATTTGTTCTGTGTGTCACAGGTAAGGGCAACTGCACCTATATTCCCCCATCATGGGCCACCAAGGTGGGGAGGGATAGCTCAGTGGTTTGAGCATTGGCCTGCTAAACCCAGGGTTGTGAGTTCAATCCTTGAGGGGGACATTTGGGATCTGGGGCAAAAATTGGGGATTGGTCCTGCTTTGAGCAGGGGGTTGGACTAGATGACCTCCTGAGGTCCCTTCCAACCCTGATATTCTATGATTATGATACCCACTGCAGGCTCCCAGCTCTGCATTCTCCTCCCACTAGACAATTCCCAGGTAAACCATTTGACACTGTTTGTCCCAAAAGTTCATTCCTGTCTGGCACATTCAGTATAGTCCCAGCTTCTCCCTAGAAAGGTTACATACAGTCGCTGACCACAATAATACATAACCTTTGCATTTAAGACAATGAATTCCAAAGATTCTGAAACTTAATTCAGTAGGGTTTTTCAAGGATATTGCAGGAAATTGTCATATCTGGCACAATGTGGTTTATTTCAGTTCTGTCATTATAAATGATACATGGAAACTTGGTGCCGTTTGATGTTTTGATTTTTCTTTATACATGATAAAGGAGAAGTAATTTTTAATATAATTTGCACCATAATATGAAGTCACACATAAAACAGAGTCCAAATAACTGCCCTATGAAATGAAGTTTTATTTTGTCAAATTATGATCTAATTTCACATATCAATAAAAATTTCAGGGGAGGCAAAAAGCTAGCATGACCATAACAAACCTCTTATACACAAGGGTTGTTCCTAACAGTCAGACAATTGGAAAAATGCCCAGACCTTCTTTTTTTAGAAACATATTTGTATAAAGAAGTGCAGCCTGAGCAGAAAGGTACAACCTACTTATTAAAAATCAATACAAATTAATTTTTGCCTCCTAGAGAACACATCTTGGGCTAAGCAAATGAACATTCAAGACTAGACCACAGCTGCTTGAGCCAATGCTGCATTCGGGGGTAGGAGTCATGCCTACATTGACTGGAGGCATTCTGCCTGGAGAGAACACATGCACGCAGTGTCTCTAGAGGTAATAAGGGAACACTCTTTTGCTCTCACGCATGCGCACACACACACAGTAGTGGCAATCAAATGCTCTCTCTGACTTCCACACCAGACTACTGGCCAGTTCGCAATGGGGTGAAGAGTCTCAGTTCTGCCTCTTTAGGGCATCTGAGTCTGATGTGCCAAGACCTGCCCCTTTTCTGTCCCCCTCCCTTTGCAGTCTGGGAGAATAAATGGGAATTCTGAGTACAATGTGTGCATATGTTGCTTATGAGAGAAGCAATCCTGTGGCCTGTCTCCACCCACACTGAGGCAGTCCATTCACCTTGTTCATAAATCATAAGGGAGTGAGAAGTGATCAGTCTCCCCATTACCCACATTCACCTCCTCTAAGTTCAACAAAGGTGTGCTATGGGGGTTGGTGCCCATTGACCTTCCCATGATATGCCTCAGCTCTGCAACATCTTAGGGCATCTCTGGCTGTAGTCAGAGAAATGATACCTACTTGAGAGCAGGACTTCGGGTCTCCACTGTTGCAAAGTGGAGTAGGGGTGGGGAGACTCTAGACCTCCCAGATGACCTATATTCAGTTTGGAGTAACAGAGGCCACAGATGTTGTGAGCCTCATGATTAGTTGAGCCAACTAGGCTAATGCACATAGCTGATGTGGTAGTGGTCAGTTGGTTACCGTTGTAAACCTCTGGAGGAGAAGAGACAAGTGGATCTCAGGTGGGAGCATAGGATGGTATGTAGGCTACTGGTCAGCCTCTCCTCAGAAGATGCCAAAATTAAAGGAGATCCCAATGTGTGTAATTTGTAAGAGGGAGCTTATTGCATTTTTGTGGGTTCATTCATGGCATCCTTCTTTGAAATTTTGGCTCCAAATGTCAACAGAAAAAATAATGTATAATCTTTCACAACCCCATGAAACAGTGCTTAGCACTTGCTTCGCACTAGTATTACCCAGATAAGGAAATGTGTTTAAGAGCCTGCAGTACTAATTAGCCATTGTGAGTGAAATGGGCACTGCAGAAATTCTCCAAGCAGGAATGTATCATTGCTCTGACAAATTCAGATGGAGCATATTAATGGAAAACTTAACTGGGATGAGGATTATGTGCAAACTGAGAAATTTAAAACATTGAAATTGAAATGACAAAGACATAAAGGAATAACTTGTACAAGCTGTCCGTCAACAGAGCTACCCATTTTTACAAATTTCTCCTTTTGTCACAACTCAAAGGAAAGAGGAGACATTAAAGCACATTTTGGGAACAAGGTTTATTTTAAAGGCAAGAAAAATATGTTCTGAATCAGGAGTTGGAAGTAGGAAGCAGCCTTTCACCTCAAAGCTGCTGCTTTAAGCCCAGATTATTAGTCACTATCATCTAAGGCTGTAAACTGCCGCTGTATCACTGTATGTGAAGACATGTCCAAAGAGTTAATCAGCACCCACAGCCCCACTCCTTACCCAGGATCTGTAACCAGGATGTCAATTACCCTCAAACTTTTGTACTAGTGACCCCTTTCACATAGCAAGCCTCTGAGTGTGGCCCTCCCCCCCTTAAAAATTAAAAACACTTTTTGGTATATTTAACACCGTTATAAATGCTGGAGCAAAGCAGGGTTTAGGGTGGAGGCTGGCTGCTCGCGACCCCCCCATGTATTAACCTCGTAATCCCCTGCGGGATCCCGACTCCCAGTTTGAGAACCCCGATCTAAGGGCTGCCAGTTCATAGTAGGCAGGGGTCCTGATATCTAAAACCACCATCAGAATTGGGATCTTATATGGCAGTTAAAGCATGGAGACTAAACTGTCTTCTTCTGTTCTGAGTATACTGAGACTCTTCTGTACTGTAGAGGTGTTCCCTCCAGACATTTATTCTCTTTTTTTCCATCTAAATATCTTTCTAGGTTCCTTTTGCACCACACTCATCACCCGGAAATATGAGCATCTATTCAAGGGCCTTATATTGTCCCATAAATGTATGACACTGCATGTATAACTGCACTCAATCTGTATTGTATAATCTGTACCTGCTACAGATCATTTAATGCTGGACACCTTCCTTATGACGCAAGGTTGTCTGCTTTTGGCAGGTGTGTTTTTTTTTTTTTTTTAAAAAGGTCATGATGAGCAGACATGATGTTTCATTTTCCCCTCACTAACACATGGATGCATGTGCTTTACACCTCTGGGAAGCCCAAGTGAATGGAAGCAACCAAGAGTCTAGAAGTTCTTCTTACTTTATCCACACTAAAATTTGCAGTCTGCTAAGGACATGCCTGGCAACATGAGCCACTGTTCCAGTCAGCTTGCAGTATTCCAAGTTCTTTCCATGTTTGACGGGAAGCATTAACAAATGGTGAAGGTATAAAATATTTAAAGCCTATGAGGCACTGCAAACTGTCAAAATGATCTATTCCACATGTGTGGCATTATACTGAGCCTTTTAGAGCAGCTTTGCAGTTTGTTAGCTCTAGCTAGAATTGCTGTTTTCTTATACTTCACTGAACTACATCATAAAACAAACAATAAAGTTTGGAATATATTTTTAAATTTCCAAGCCACTTTTTTGGTTCATTTTCCTTCAGCTAGTGCGCATCAGACTCGGAGAAAGGGTGGGGTGTGTGGATTTTACATTGTTCTAATGAATGATTTAACAGTTTTGGAATCAGAAGTAACCTTTGGAAAAACTTTTTCATTTGGATCTTGCTGCTTCCATCAACTCAACATCTTGCTGAGTTGCTAGTATGAACAGATTTTTTTTTTCAAATTTAGAAGGCAATAAGTCATGTTAAGATTACCCAGCTTCCATCTGGGCCTGAAGGAAACTCAATAATGTCCACTGCATGTGGTCCTTTCATGCTAGGGTCGCCACCTGTCATCCAGTGAGCCTAACAGCTTTGCCTGGAAATAATGTGTGGGAGGGGATGTATATGACTTGCAAAATAAAAAAGCATCATTATCCCCAAGGGAGAAGCAAAGAACATTTGAATCAAATTACAATACCCTGCATTTAAGGTGGTTTTTTTTTTTTGCAGTTAAAGTACACTTTTACCTTTTTCTCCAGTTGCTTGCAGTTCAGACAACAGAAAGTAGTGACTAAAAGTGTACAGCCACCTAATGATGAAAAATGAAGATGGGTTAAACAGGATTTCCAAAACCCCCACTAAATCCAGGAAATTCCTCCTTAATAAATCAGAAGAGCAAGGTAATAAATGAATCAACTTAGGTGTCGTGTGACATTACTAATATCACTCTGCTTGAAGGAAGGCTCCTTGTAATGGAAAGGTTTGTTAATAAAGAAAGCTCTTCACAGCCATTGGGATTTTTTTGTTAATAAACATGGTGTCAGCTGGCAATGGTATTTCTAGGTAATGTTCTACATTTCTAACCAAGTAATATATTGAAGTGGCTGCAAGGACATATACACTTAGTTTTTTTGTTTTTTCAATTATCCTCCTTGGTATCGAGGTCAAAAGATAAATATTTGACTGGATAGAATTTCCTGTGAGGCTACAACTTGTTTCTAAGCAGAAATTGGTCAAGAAAGGTTCTTAGCACAACTGTAGTCACCACCAGATTGCAAAATCTGGGCCCATAGAATCATAGAAGTGTAGGGCTGGAAGGGACGTCAAGAGATCATGTAATCTACCCTCCTACACTGAAACAGGACAAATTATTCCTAGATTGCTGATTGGGAGGAGTTTGTTTGTCTAACTTAAAAAGCTCCAGTGAAAGAAGGCAAAAAACCTTCAATGATGGGAATTCCACAACCTCCCTTGGATGCCTATTCCAGTACTTACCTAGCCTTATATTTGGAAAGTTTTTCCTAACATCTAACCTAAATCTCCCTTGCTGTAGATTAAGTTAATTATATCCTGTCCTACCTTCAGTGGACATGGAGAACAATTGATCACCATCCTCTTTATAATAGCCGCTAACCATATATGAAGATTCTTATCAGTTCCTGGCACCCCATAGGGAGGGAAGGAGTGAATTTAGGAGAAGTAAGGGAGATAATGGAGGGCAGCTGGGATTGTGTAGGGAGAATGAAATGAGAAGAATACATGAGAGAAAGGAAAAGAATAACAACATTCCTTTTCTGCCGGACACACTGTCCCATACACAGGGTTTCCAGCAAAACCACCATCTAATCTTGAACCAGAAGAGGATCGCTCTATTTTGTTCAGCTGATATTGTGTATTTGTCTTATGTAACCTAAGTAAAATTCTACACTGACTCTCACCTTGTATGATCCCACTGACTTCATCATGGTTGCACAGGGTGCATGTCGACGCAGAATGTGTTCACCTGAAAACTGGTATTGACATCTAGTTTTGCATCTGTCTGGATGGAAGCTCTATTTCTGTGCTAATCTGCATTTTACCTTGTGAAGCATTACCCTCACAATGTGTCCATGTAGTATGAAGTGGAGGTGTAGCTATGTGGATCTCAGGATATTAAAGAAACAAGGTAGGGGAGGGAATATCTTATATTGGACCAACTTCTGTTGGGGAGAGAGACAAGCTTGTGAGCTTACACAGAGCTGTTCCTCAGGCCTGTGTAGGCTCAAAAACTTGCCTTTGACAACAGAAATTGGTCCAATAAAAGGTATTACCTCACCCACCTTGTCTCTCTAATGCGTCCATATGGCATTTAAAACAGTAATAGAGAAAATAACCCAGTAAAAAAATATACTGTCAAAACAGCAGTGTTCTGTGAGTAATCTGCTCCTTAGGCAGTAATGCACTGTGGGTGCCTTCCATGTGAGAACTGTATGTTGAAATCTCTCACAGAAACATCTTACAATCCACACACCTCTGAATATATATTACACAGCAAAGCAGGGTTGTCTAAAATCTCTTCTAATAAAGGATTCTGATTTTATTTTTCTTTTCTGAGTAATTGTGTCTCCCACTCACAAAGGGGTTTTCTGTTGAGCACCTTTCATATGGTGAAGTAAAGGAATGAACATGACGATTCTTGGCCAGATTTTTAGTCTTAAAAAAGAATGACTCTGTGGTTTTATAATATAATTGTCATTATATTTAGATTTCTCAGAATATCGAGTACATATATACCCAGCTCTTTGCCTATCCTATTTCGATCCAGAGTTTACTCTTACTTGCTTATTGAGGATACACTCAAGAGTTCCTTCCATGGTACTTATCCGTGACCATATTCTGCAACCCTTGTTCAACTTGAGTAGTATCTATCAGCAGCCTTATTCATTACATGAGGAACTATTAATTGTGAGAAAGGGTGGTATGATAATATCCAAACTAATTGTAGAGTAAATCACTTTTTCAATTTTTGGGATGAGATCACACATATCAATATGCCAGACCCTTTGTCTGGTAGACATGTTACTCACCACATTATGGCTTGCAATTTGTCCCCTTGAAACATGAAAAAAGGCAAATGTGCTAATCTTAGGAAGTGTTTGGATCCTGTAGCATTTTTTGTAATCCAGGTTACACAATTTACCTGAATTTATTTATGGGATACTACTATATTCATATTGCATCTATCTGGTTTGGAATTAACAATCATTTCCAAATATGGAGAACAAAACTTTTTTCATCTATGGCTTTGCAATTAGAATTGGGTGAATAATTGATTTTTTTCAGTTTGGTGGCAGTTCCAATAGTTCAGGCACTGAGAAGTGGGAGATTTAGGTAACAGTCTGTGTTTCAGAGCATGGATTCAAATGGGGCAGGTGATAAAAGCCCACAGGTAAATCAAAAATGTGGAGACCTCAGATAAGTGTCAGAATCTGGGGGGGAACATTGGCTGTTATAGAAGGAACAAGGGAGAGACAAGAGAGAACATGGGGGAAAATCAAATCAGTATCTTAGATGACTGTATACTAATGCGAGAAATACGGGGAATAAGCAGGAAGAACTTGAAATGCTAGTTAATAAACACAACTATGACTTAGTTGGCACCACAAAGGCTTGGTGGGATAATAAGCATGACTGAAATATTGGTATAGAAGGGTGCAACTTGCTCCAGAAGGACAGGCAGGGGAAAAAAGGGGGGGAAGAGGCATTGCCTTATATATTAAAAATGTATACACTTAGACTCAGGTTGAGATGGAAATAGGAGACAGGCTTGTTGAAATTCTCTGGGTAAGGATAAAAGGGGTCATAAACAAGGGTGATGTCATGGTAGGGGTCTACTACACCACACCTAATCAGGAAGAAGAGGTGGATGAGGCTTTTTTTAAACTAACAAAATCCACCAAAGCACAGGACTGGGTGGTGATTGTGGACTTTAACTACCCAGACATCTGTTGGGAAAATAATACAGTAAGGCACAGATTATCCAACAAGTTATTGGAATGTATTGGAGACTATTTTTTATTTTTTTTATTTTAGAAGGTGGAGACAACTACTAGCGAACAGGCTGTTCTAGATTTGATTTTGACAATTAGGGAGGAACTGGCTGAGAATTTGAAGGTAGAAGGCAGTTTAAGTGAAAGTGATTGTGAAATGATAGAGTTCATGATTCTAAGGAATGGTAGGAGGGAAAACAGCATAATAAAGATAATGGATTTCAAGAAGGTAGACTTTAGCAAACATAGGGAGTTGGTAGGTAAGATCCCATGGGAAGCAAGTCTAAGGGGAAAAACAGTTCAAGAGAGTTGGCAGTGTTTCAGAGAGACATTATTAAGGGCACGAAAGCAAACTATCTCACTGTATTGGAAAGATAGGAAGTATGGCAAGAGATCACCCTGACCTAACCAGGAGATCTTCAGTGATCTGAAACTCAAAAAAGAGTCCTACAAAAAAGTAGAAACTAGGTCAAATTACAAAGGATGCATATAAACAAATAACACAAGTATGTAGGGACAAAATTAGAAAGTCCAAGGCACAAAAGATTAAACTAGCTAGAGACACAAAGGGTAACAAAAAAAATTTCTACAAATTCATTAGAAGCTAGCGGAAGACCAAGGACAAGGTAAGCCCATTACTCAATGGGAACAATAACAGAAAATGTGGAAATGACAGAAGTGCTAAATGACGTTTTTGTTTCGGTTTTCACCAAAAAGGTTAGTAGCGATTGGACATCTAACATAGTGAATGCTAATGAGGTAGGATCAGAGGCCAAAATAGGGAAAGAACAAGTTAAAAATTACTTAGACAAGTTAGAAGTCTTCAAGTCACCAGAGCCTGATGAAATACAACCTAGAATACTCAAGGAGCTGACTGAAGAGATATCTGAGCTATTAGCAATTATCTTCGAAAAGTCATGGAAAACAGGAGAGAATCCAGAGGACTGGAAAAGGGCAAATATAGTGCCAATCTGTAAAAGAAGAAATAAGGACTACATGGGGAATTACAGACCAGTCAGCTTATCTTCAGCACCCCAAAACATAATGGAGCAAATAATTAAGCAATCAATTTGTGAACACCTAGAATATAATAAGGTGGTTTATATATATAAAACAGTCAACAAGAACAAATCATGTCAAACCAACCTAATAGCTATCTTTGACATGATAGGGGGGAATTGGTAGATGTGTTTAGTAAGGCTTTTGATACTGTCTTTCATGACCTTCTCATAAACAAACTAGGGAAATACAACCTAGATTGAGCTACTATAAGGTGGGTGCAGAACTGGTTGCAAAACCATTCTCAGAGAGTAATTATCAGTTGTTCACAGTTGAGCTGGAAGGGCATAACGAGTGGGGTCTCACAGAGATCAGTTCTGGATCTGGTTCTGTTCAATACCATCATCAATGATTTATAAAATTTGTGGATGACTCTAGTCTGGGAGGGGTTGCAAGTGCTTTGGAGGATCGGATTAAAAGTCAAAATGACCTGGACAAACTGGAGAAATGGTCTGAAGTAAATAGGATAAAATTCAATAAGGACAAATGCAAAGTACTCCACTTAGGAAGGAACAATCAGTGGCACACATACAAAATGGGAAATGACTACCTAGGAAGGAGTACTGCAGAAAGGGACCCGGGGGTCATAATGGATCGCAAGCTAAATATGAGTCAACAATATAACACTTGCAAAAAAAGCAAACATCATTCTGGGATGTATTAGCACGAATGTTGTAAGTAAGACATGAGAAGTAATTTTGCTGCTCTACTCCACTTTGATTAGGCCTCAACTGGAGTATTGTGTCCAGTTCTGGGTGCCATATTTCAGGAAAGATGTGGAAAAGTTGGAGAAAGTCCAGAGAAGAGCATAAAGAATGATTAAAGGTCTAGAAAAAGTGACCTGTGAGTGAAAATGAAAAAAATTGCATTTGTTTAGTCTGGAAAAGAGAAGACAGAAAGCAGTTTTCAAGTACATAAATGGTTGTTAAAGGAGGAGGGAGAAAAATTATTTTTCTTACCCTCTGAGGATATGATAAGAAGCAATGGGCTTAAATTGCAGCAAGGGAGGTGTAGGTTGGACATTAGGAAAAACTTCCTAACTGTCAAGGTGGCTAAGCACTGGAATAAATTGCCTAGGGAAGCTGTGGAATCTCCATCAGTGGAGATTTTTCAGAGCAGATTAGACTAACACCTGTCAGGGATGGTCTAGATATACTTAATCCTGCCATGAGTGCAGGGAACTGGACTAGATGACCTCTCAAGGTCCTTTCCAGTCCTACGATTTGATAATTCTATGAAACCTGGGTCTCCCACATCCCAGGGGAGGACCCTAACCACTGGGCTAAAAGTTACAACGGGGTGCACCACCTCCTCTTCCAGCCACTTTTTTTCTGTCTTAAAATAATTGGAGAATGATGTCAAATTCATGAATCATTTCATGGCAACTGAACCTGCATTTTTCTGTGAATAAACTATTCATCCAAAAAAACTTGCCTAGCTCTGTTAGCAATATACTTAGAGAAGATACTTTATTGTTGCATATGAATCTCTTTCCCTGTATCTTAAGTGATTCACTGTTTTCCTCGCAGAGTGTAATTAATGAAGTAATTGAATGAAAAAAATTATCACTGATTTTTATTTAAACCAAGGAATTGTGATATATTAACTTAGACAGATATAGATATATTTAAAAATACAGCAGCCTATCTTACACTGCTCTTCCTCACTATAATTGCTCTTTGCTTAATTAATTCTTATGTAGGTTGCATATACTAATGTCTGTTGTTGTTGTATATGAGGCTTGTGTCCAAAATGACCTGAACAACTATAATAGTTTCACTATTGATCATGCAGTGATTTTCTGTCTCCTTTGTTTGGGCTGTATCTATAGAGGAGATTCAGAGATGAACAGCAACCATATTAATCCACTTCCATCCAACTGCCAAGGGCTCCAGGTTTAGACGAAACAAAAATATTGACAGTACAATAGGTAACAAGGGTCAGATAATTGGCTGCCTGTCTATCTGTATGTCTGACTTTGTGATTAATCTCTACCCTTTTTTCTTGGAGGTGGGGTTCCCCCCCATCTCCCCAGCAGTGGAATCTCATATTTCAGCTCTTTTTGCTTGGGTCCATACTTTGGTGCTGGTTCTATGTATTTCACTCACTATACCTGTGGTCCAGAAATAAATATAAAAGATTTGAAACTTATGAAAAAATAGATAAATAGGGCATTTAAGTAAATAAAGAATTGATCAATATCACCATTTATTAAATGTGATTGTGTGTGAAGATGTGACCGAGGACTGCTACTGTATAGCAAGAGCTCTGTGTCTTCCGTTTTCCTGTAAGACAATAGTTGTTGAAGAGTTCTGTGATGAGACATCATCAGCTATCACCTTGCAGGGTTGGGCAAATAATCTTGATTTGTGGAAACAGCTGATGTAGGTAGGGGTTTGTGTGCATGTCTCTGAAGTAAAGAAATACCAATATAATAATTACATATTTCTTAAATAATGATGTATTGTCATTTAGACAAGCTTCCTATAAAGGATGCTTATGCCTTTTAAAAGAAGTAACCACTGAAAATAATTCAGTATACCTAAGACGTGAATGGGTAATGCATTTTTCATGTTCTTTCGTTGCCTTATCTAACCTTTCATCATAGCTGTGATTATAGACTCAAACATTATTCTGTGGATAGTCCAACACCAAGCAAACAGTGGGGCTCTCAGAAAATTATCTATGTCCTAATTACTGAGTGGACTAAAATCATAATTTGCATGTATGACTATTGACAGAATGAATGCAACATTCATTGTAAGAATGTTATCTCATCAGGTGTCTTTTGTATCGTGACTTTTATTGACTTGCAAAGTAATAGCCTGAACATGTTAGTGAATTGTTGCATTTTTATCAGTTAACAGAAATTTCTGAACAAGGCTTGAAAGTATTCAAAATGTAGTTAACAGACATCAGTTGAACCTTTTTTGCATGGGTTGAAACAAGTGTTTTTGGAGTTTTCCACTTTAATCATGATTTATTGTAGCAGAAGTGATCTAGAGTGATTAAAAATAGCTATTTATTTATTTTCTGCCTGAATGTTAGGCCATCTAAAAATGTTCCTAGGTCTTCCAAATTGGGACACCTGAGGGATTACATGAGACATACTAATTTTAGATTTTGTGTTTACTTTGTTTTTTAAGAATGTTTTTGCTTCAAGCTTTGTTCACGAAGTTTGCTACTCTTCCTCATGTTAGACACTACTTCTATTCTGTAAATAGCCCTATTAACTATTTGTGGTAGAAGGTACTCTACCTGATGTAAGGAAGAATGTCAGAAATGGGTCCTCAAAAAATTGAAGGGACTGGATGCTTTAAGGGGATTTGTTGCCAGATTGAATCCATATGTTGCTAGAAAACTGAAAGTTGTTTCCATCATCTGAATGGGGAGTGGCCTATGAAAAATGACTTGGCAGTCTGAATGCTGTTCCTAGTAGAGGTGTCCGCATCACAATTGTCACTAATTAGCAGGGCAGTCGAGGCCTGGATGGACACTGGAAATTAACTATACTAGAATGGTGATGGGGCAGTAGAGGGGAAACTTAACAGCTGCTGCCTGTACTTTGGACCTGTTCTGCTGATAAAGATTTGTAGCCTTCAATTTCAATCACACACCTTTCTCGACCATAATTTTTTTTTTTAACATTTATACTTAAAAAAATAAATCCAAGTATTCTCATAGGAAGAAAAAATCTAGAAATACAGTGGGTCTGTACCATTTACTATTATTTAATATAGGTCAGATTTTCATAGCTGCTGGAACTAAAGGTACTGGGGGTACTGCTGTATTCCTTGGCTTAAAGTGGTTGCTATCATATATAGGGTTTACCATTTGGTTCAATGGCTCTCAGCACCTCCACTATGCAAATTGTTCCAGCACCACTGCAGATTTTGCCACTTTTGATTACATCAAGTAGTGCATGGCCCTGAAAGTGCATGGCTCCTTCATTTCACTGGGGTTGTTTGTGGAGTCAGATGCCACTCAGAGTAAGTAAGGGTATCATAATATGGCCCTGTGTGTTTAGCACTCATGTATCTTCGCCCTGCACAAACATGGAACCAAATTCAAACGCAAACAAAACAACTCAGACTTTTATTGAAGGCACAAGAAAAAAGTGGTTTAAGGAGGGATTAGAATTTGGTGTATGGTCTGGAGCTTTATTAGTGCACAAGGACAGGGACAAGGACAAGCACAAGGGAAGAAGGTGTGAAAACAAGAAGGAGAGAAGAATACAAATGGGACATTGAGGAGGGATGCCTGGGAGAAGTGTAGATTGCGGAGAGGGAGTAGGAGGAAATGAGAGCAGAGACATCAGCAGGGACGCCGTTGTACAGTACCTTAAAGGTGAGAACAAGAAGTTTAAACATGATATGAAAGGAAGCCGGTGTGGGTATTCAGATTGGAATGTCATGAGGAGTGAAACCGAAAAAAATCAAACATTGCAGAGTGGACCAGTGCATGAACTATAGAAGTGCCATTTATTATTATTATGATTTATAATTGTGGTAGCACCTAGAGGCCTCTGTTCACTGTACAAAAAATAGAACAAAGAGACAGTCCCTGTCACAAAGAGCTTGCAAGCTAAATAAATAGTAATAATTAGAACATAATAGTGTTTTTTCTTTGTTCTTTGCTTTTGTGTTTTCAGATATCGCTACATATATCTCATATGAATTAACTTTTATTTTTAACTCAGATTTGAATGGAAGTGAGAGATGAAGGGGTATATTTTTCATCAGAATTGAGGTTGTCCCTTCATGCAGAACCTAAGTCATTATTGCAGACAAATCTGAGTATTGGCACCTCCCATTATTTATGTGTACCTTCAGTTCAAATGTAGGCACAGAAACGTGACCACAAATTGGGCCCACAGAAAGGAGACTACTCATATGAAAATGTGGTTTTAAATATCTTTATTGGAAGTTCTACTTCTTCTTAGAAGTTATATCATACATTGGAAAAAAATTGATGAAGCTTTTTCCAGATTATAAAATGTAGTTTGAGGTTTCTTTATCTTTTGCTATATGCTTTGTTGATCCTTTTCAGAATAGCCAATTGATATCTTGATATCTTCTTGCTGAATAATTAACTGTATGAATGACATAGGGAGACAAATTCATCTTTGGTGTAATTCCATTGAAACCCCTTGGCTACTATGAAGTTATACCAGGGATGAATTTGGCCAATGGAATTTACATATTGTACCACAAGGACTTAATGTTTTTCAACCCATATAATTTAAAACCAAACAATTATTAGTAGGTCAACAACTGTCTATTCCATGCAGTGCACACCATATTGTTAGAGAAGTTACATGTGGCTTTTCATGCCATTGCACTGTGCTTTGTGAGATCTAAGCAAGACAATGGAATAGGAAAAACTCTTGATATATTCCTTATCTCTACAAATGCATTTTTGCCACATAGCACTTTAATATTAATGTGATTTAAAAAAATTTTTTTTTTGCTAGTTCAGAGAGTGTTTCTTGCAAGGTTGGTTGCCACTGAGCCAATAATGTGGATCTCCTAGGGAAAAAAGAATCTTGTAAGATGATATTCTTCAAATTTCCTGAATGTACACTTTCAATACTTCAAATCTTTGCACATCAGTAACCTCATCCCACTCCAGGCTGAGTGAAAAGCGCAGGCAAGGGGACGAAATCTTCATGAGCCTGAGAATTTTCCTGCTTTTCAATCTGTTCTTTCCAATATGGGCTAAACTCACCCCGATGGCATAAATGGAATTTCAATGGGCTGACACCAGTGATGAATATAGCCATATGTCTTAATTCTAAGGGAACTTCCCAAAGATTAGTTAGTGTTTCCCTTGTGGAGATATGTTAATGAAAAGTGAAGAACCAAGAAGGATGATGTTGTAAACTAAAAGAGAAAGAATGAGGAAACAAATTTAAGGAAAAAGCAGGCAATGTTAGATCTGCATATAATCCATATCATAGGTTTCTAGAGAAAAGTGAATAAAACTTTTAATATTAACAAAGAGGAGGGAAAGGTCTAATTAATTCCTATGTTCCCTTTTGTGTATTCTTTTCAGGCACATATTTTTAACTAGGGATGCAAAGCGGCAGATTGCACACAAGATTTGAAAACAGAAGCTGAAAGATCCCTGTGGAGTGCAATTTGTTTTCTGTTAGAGAAAAATCTCCATGTGAAAATTAACAAAACCAGCTCTTTACTTATTGTAATCTTTTCTTCCCACTATATTTTTCAATCCTTGTTCCACCTCTGACATTGAATTTTGTTCTACAGAGATTCACTAGTTCCCATTGACAAACACAGCACAAGTTAGGAGTGATGGATAGAGCTTGGGTTGCAGAAGTCTCATGCTAAAATTGGACTGGTTGTGATGTAAAGAACCTTTGAAATCTTTTGCTGTGGTCATGCAGCAAAAGAGGAAACATTTTCCCACTTCACTATAACATAAAGCTAATATTTTTCTCAGGTGCTAAGGCCAGGGCTGAAGGATATGGGCTGGAGAAGAAGGGTGCTTCATACGTTGCAATTATTATTGTTGTTGTTTACTATTAAGTTTGCCCACAAATTCCCATTTATTCAGTTGCTTATAACTTTGCCAAACTTTAACTGTTTGGATTGAAATTTTACATGTTGGGTGTCTGCCTTGAATATTTTTGGAAAATTTCAGCCAAAATGGGGTTTCAGCTGTTTTTAACAATGAGGCAAGGGAAAATATGTTGTTTTGCCCATGTTAAAAATTCTGGCTACCTAGTCTTTGAACAGTTCTTGCCCTCCATGCTTTGGAGCAGGCACCTGAAATTTGGTAGGTTCATGGCCTTTGTGTCAGGGATGTGCCTATTGCAATCTTCATGAAAATCCATCCAAATTTGACCAAGTTCTAAGCCTTTTAAAAATGGCAGTTCTCAGAGGCTTCTTTGATTTTTAGCAGATAGACTCTCCAAAGATTCCATCCTGACTGAGCCTGCTCAGTCCTCTCACAGCTCTTAGTACAGACCAGACTGCACACACCATCCCCACAGAGTGTTTGAGCATGGTCCTCCAACCTAGGGCTACAGGGGAAAAGCTGGACTTTCCCTGTAATAGCTGCTTCCAGATACTCCAGGCTGTGGTGGGGGTGGGGGAGGGGGTGTGCACTGTAACCTTGGGGGGTGAGGAGGGGAAGGAGTTTGGGACATTGAGTCTGGTCAGACTATGACTAGAGGAGGGGAAGAAAGTGGGACTGGGGCTGGCTGGTCAAGGAAAGTGGGACTGGGAACTAGTGGGGAAGGGGAAGCTTAGACTGGAAGATTTGGGGAGGGAAGGTTGGGACTGGCTGGGATTTGGAATTGGATGGATTTGTAGCCCACTGTTTGGTGGTACAAGAGAAACATTAGATTGAATGAGGAACTGGAGGAGACAGGGACTGTCTGGACAAGGAGACTGGGACTAAGTGGGGGGAATGTACCGGGCGAGAGGGGAGACAGATCTGAGAAGGAGCTTTACTATGGGGATATAACTGGGACAAGGAACCAAGTAGTGGGAAGCCTTGGGAAAGAACTGGGGTGGGAATGGAGAAGGAGCCTGGGGAAGAAGACTAGGACTGGGAGCGAGTTGATGGGGAGAGGAAAGACAGATTGTGCAAGCAGCCAGGAAGGGAGGACTGGAACTGGCTGGACAAGAAAAATAGGGACAAGGAGTTCAGGTGGGAGGGGAATTGGGACTGGCTGGGAAAGGAGACAGATGTATGGGAGGAGAGACTGGGAATGTTTGTGGGTGGGTGCGGGCGGGGGGCGGAGAAGGGTTGAGATTGCAACTCAGACAGTGAGCCCAGCCGAGTAGACTAGGATTGGTGCGGCAAGGATGCTAGGATTGGTGTGTGCAATCTTAAATCACTCCATTTTTCTGTGTGCAGTATTATGATACAGTCTTTAATTACGTGATCACATACCACTTTTTCCACAAGAACTCAATTCTAGCTTTTTGTAACTGTCATTCCTGAAGAGGTAAATTTTTCATTTGAAGCATGAAAGCCTAGAACCTTCAGACTGTCAGCATCCAAAAAGCAGGTTTTCCTATACCCTGCAACTACACAGGACACTGATTAGGAAATCACAGACTTCACAGGTGTCTCTCAACAAAGATGAGGAATTGCTTCTCACAGTGTTCATGCTATGCAGCGTCCTGATTGAGAATATAGCAAAAGAGCTGTAAAATTAATTTCACTCCATTTACTCATCACAGATCCTGTTTGATAATCAAAGATAAGATTCTGTTGGAACAGCAGCTACTGTAACAGGTGCTGTTCAGTCCCTAAATGTAGAATTTAAACAATGTTTATAGAATGTTTGAATATATAGGAACCGGAGTGAAAAGGTTTTGCCCAACTAGGTCATACCATCGACCAGTCAAGTCAAGTATTCTGCTTCCAGCAGTAGCTAATACATGGTAATTCAAGGGAACACAAGTTCACCCCATCCCACGCATATGCATGCATGCACTCACACAAGCACATACAACAATGCACTTAGCCAGTAGAGGAGCATTACACATGTGTGGGGGGGAGGTGTGGAGGAATCCTTCCTGCCCTCTGCAGTAAACAGCTTATGTCCTGAAGCGTGATGTTTGATTACCTTTACTTTAGACTGATGATTCAGCAGGAGTGTAAGATTTATAAGAGCGGTGGTGCCACTCTTGTTCAGGTTGTGTCAGTATTTCATTATGGATGCTTCTGTATAGAGAGTTATAATTCAGATGTACAAACTTGCTTCTGTCTGAAAAAGAGCGATTATGGTTCTCAGATGAGGACTGTATTTTTTTTATTGCAAAATCCCCCAAGTTGGTTCATCCTTATTATTAATTATTATTGTAATAAAAAGGTAGATGAATATTATTTTCCATGGGTGCATTGGTATTTTGGTATTTTTAAAGAAAAATATTTTGAAACACCTGGTCTAATTGGTTAACTTTGTAAACTCAGCAATTTTCTCCACATGCTCTTTTACATTTTTCATTCACATGATATTTACATCATTCCATGTAATAATTTTGTCACAATATAATATATGGAAGGTCACAACAGCATAACATAACTATGGCAAACATGTTGAAACTATATGATTACAAATATTTAACTTCTATGTGGTAATTTAATGTAATAAAACTAGCTACAATAATGCATGATAATCAGTGAAAACTTAAACTGAACAAGGAGATTCTCCCACAGAAATCTATACAAAATTACCATTGGGCATGTATATGTAAAACACTCCTAGTTGAAAGGTATTACCTCAGTACCCAGCTTCAGCAGAGCAGTAATTTTACTCTTCTGCACTATGTGGTTCCTAGATACTGGAACTTTTAATTTTTGACTGTGATTTTCCTTATTTTTAAAGTTGATCAGAAAAACATTGGCATTATTCCAAGGGAAAATGATTTACCCAGTCTATTGAAACTGAAATGCTTCCCAAAAGCGTGTCAATTTTGCAGAAATTTTGTTTTGGAGAGAAAAATGACTGTTTCATTTTTAGTTATATAATAGTATTTTAAAAAGTCAAAATTGAAATTAAACATTTTGATTTTGTCAAAATGAAATGTTTTGATTGCTCCAAACCAAACAAACAAAAATCATAATTTTTCTTCTCAGAGAATTTCAAAAATTTTGGGTTTCATTATGATTGGGAAGTGTCAAATTTTGAAATCTTTAAATACTTTGCAAAATGGAATTTGTCTTCCACACAAATCTGCTTATTTTAAATATCCTTTCAATAGAAAAAAAATCTCTGTTAACATTTTAAATCTATTCTTGTTTCCATTAAAGTCAATGGCAAAGCTGTTATTGACTTCAATGGGAGAGAGGTCTGGGTCTTTATGGCAAACTGATATCATGTTGATGGTTGCCAAAAAAAAAAAAGTCCAGGACAGATCATTTAGCATATCTTCCAAACTTACTCCGAAGAACAACAGTATTGATTTTTTCAGCTATCATATCTGGTATGTACCAAGAATGACACAAATCATTGTAACTGCACCTCAGACATGTGAAAGATTTTTCCATACAATATTCTACTGCACAAGATGCTCCTTCTGCTAAATCTTTTAATGTTTTATGTATAAAATTCCTTACATTTTACTTAATCTGGGAGTAAATTCAGAACTTTTTCTTTATACTTGGCTGATAGCTGCAGTAGATTGTAAGCTATTAGAATGTGTAAAACAGCCTTTAAAACAGCTCCAGCCAATTAATCCTAATTTTAAAACTCCAAACTGGAGTTTTGAAAGTACTGACATGCACTTTTATAAAAGCCTTTCAGATATATGCACTCTACCTGCCAATACAATTTGTTACGACTGCTACTTAATTCTTCTTTTATTCAAATTAAATACCTTCTAGTCATTCAGAAACTGTGAATTATGTTGCCACTTCTTGCGATTGTCACACTAGTTAATTAGCTCTTGGCATGCCTGATGTGTCTGGAGAGATTGGAAAAATGATTTGTAATTGTTCACTGAAATACGAAGAGGCACTTGAAATAAATAAAGCTACACAAATGTGGAAGAATAGATGTATATTTCTATCTAATTTAGGTGTAAGTTTTTTATTTCATCAGCAGAAAATAGAAAGGCTCATTTGTTTTACGGACAAAATATAGGCTCGCTATTGCTACCTTTACCGGAGTTTAGCAAGGTCATAAAACACTAGGAAAACTGTAAAAAGAAAAATGCGATTTTATAGAAACTGCCAAATAAAATTTGTGAAGAGTTCCTCCTGTAAGACTTTTGGCATAAAATTGATTCTTATTACTAATGTTATATTGTGTTAGAATGGAGAGATTTAAACCACAGACCAGAGTGCATACAGTGGAAACTTGCAAGCTTAAACTCATAGGGCTGGGTTGTGGGTCCCTTTCAGGCTGCTTTTTGTGTCTTTTGCAGCACAAAGTAGCCTTAAAGATGGCCTAAATGGCCAGCAGAGGATTCACCTGTAGCTGGTTCTACATCACCATCCCTCCCAGTCCCTGGTAGAAGGGGTAGGTTTGTGAAGGAATGGCCGGCAGGAATCTCAAGAGTCCTAATCCAGTCCCCTGTGCTCAGGCAGGACCAAGTATACCTACACCATAAGGTGGAAAGTACTGTGCTTCAATGATGTATAGTAGCCTCAACACCCTTTTGGGAGCTGTTGCAAGTGGTCATAAATTAGAGATGCCCTGAAGCTGCTTTTACTTTCACCAGGGGCTGAACTGGCATCTGGCAGCCTTGAGCGAGGACAGAGGTAGCAGGCAGTCACCTTCCCTCCCTGACTCCTGCCTTGAGTGCAATTTATCTAGACCCAAGGATTGTAAGCCATGGAGTTTCAATGAGTTGTTTAGTCTCTCCTGCAGGGGAGGAAATGGTAGGACGTATGTTAATATTTTAAGTGTTGCATTTTTGGTGGCTGTGGCTTCCTCTGGTGAAGGTGGAACCAAATCCTGCTCATAGAGTGATGTTAAATCAATGGTATTTTTTAATCTGAGAAAGGGGTACAGGATTTTCTTACTTGTTTCTGCCGGATTAGGAAAAAAATGATCCAGGATATCACTGTGCTCAGTTTGGTGATTTTTCATTTAAAGGGAACTCTCAGAACACTTCATTTTTAGAACAATGGTTACCCCCGTTGCACATTATATCAACAGGGAAAGCAGGCCATATACAATATGCACCTAAATCCCATGAGCATGAATAGGAGATACCTGCATGCATTGATGGAGTCAGAGAAATTGTTGGGTTAATAACTTCAGAAATCCTGTTGTTCAGTGTTTTGTTTACCAAAAGCTTAATCTCCTAAAGAGTCATGTATCTGAGTGAGGATGCCAAGTGCCTTGTTAATGCAGAATTTAACGTACTGCAACAGTGGTGTCAGATAATTAGCTTGACCTCACAATAGATTTTCCAATAACACTGATGGTATAAACCATTTATTTTTTATTATTTATAGAAGACATTGTAGACTTTTGTTGAAATTAAAATCAATCTGAAAATAAAACCTCAAAATCTATAGCACGCTTGTAATTTTGGTCACCTTGGCTCAGAATTGTTTCTGGCTCACTTTCCTTCCTTGTCCTCCTCCACCTTAATTCTGATTTGCTTTGAGAAAAGTAAGCTGCCAGGGGTCATTAATACTCATAATTTGATCAAGAAAAGCAGTGTGGTATGGAGAGAGAATTTTCACAAATAGCCATTTCAAACAACTTTTTAGAGTGTTTTATTGTTTGAATTCTCCAGTTGATTAACCTTCCTGGCAGCAGCATTGTGAGTTTTCACTGATTCCCATCCTGTGGTCTTATGAACTCTGTGTTTAGAACAAAGGTACCGTACACAAAGATGAGGAAAATAATTCACAATTACTATGAAGTGCTTTTTTATATTCAAGGCACCTTACAAACTTTGTTTTAAAATTTGTATTGTAATTGTATCCAGAGACTCCAGTGAAGATAGAGGCTCCATTTTGCTAGTTGTACAAACACACATGAAGAAATGGTCCCTGAAAAGTTTACAATCTAAGGCCAGGATCCTGCAATGAGATCTATATGTGGTCTGCCCACACTAAGCTCATTGCGGGATCAAACCATTAGAAGACAAGTGAGAGAGAGACAAGTGGGGGAGAAGGATACAATCAAATATATAAAACTTTTATTTACTCAGATACTTTATCTCTATAGAATTATATATAAAACAAAGTGTAAGTGCCAACAACCCCCATTTGCCCCTCAATATCTCTTTAGTTGTTTGATTTCTTATGGGTGTCATTGCAGAAATGGATGATCACGGGAGATTTAAAGGAGAGTGCTCCGAGTTGCCTTCTCTAAATGAATTTTCATAACCAACCTGTAAGATCCTTTAAGGACTATGTATTATCTTCATTACACAAGGGAAAACTGTAGCAGAGGGATTAGTGAACAGTCCAAGATTACCAAGGAAGCTGGTGTCAGAGGCAGAAATAGAATTTAAGACTTTCTTATTCTGAATCATGGGCTTGATCCTACATAATTCAAGGCAACAGGAGTTTTTCCATTGACTTGACTAGAGTCAGGATCAAGTCCTATGTGCTTTAAAACACAAAACTGTGCCTCTTTCAAGTACTGGTGTAATGACTTAAGTAATTGATATGATAATGATCTGATAATTATCCCAAAGTGCTTAACATAATTTTTGTATAAAATTGTTGTGAAGTGCCCAGAGTTTAGGATGGGCACTTAAATCACATAGCATCTTTCACCCAAATCAATCTAAAATACAAACTAGTTTAATATTGTGTAGCAAACAGCTCTGGGCAATAGTTTTGGACAGGGAGTGCAGAATGTCATGTTCAAGTGAAACTGTCGTGTCTTCTGTAGAATATCAAACCTCTTTTCTTTGTAGAAAAAGAGAGAGGATGTGGAAGAGTGCGAGGGAATCTTTTTTACAGACCTGGTTTAAAAACAATAACCTGCAGATATTTATAGGTTGGATTCTGTCTCCCAGCACAGCTAAACCCGGCATTGCTTCTGTCGGTAAGGTGTTTTTGAATTCAGACAGAGTCTGCAAAGAGAGAGGATGTGGAAGAGTGCGAGGGAATCTTTTTTGCAGACCTGGTTTAAGAACAATGACCTGCAGATATTTATAGGTTGGATTCTGTCTCCCAGCACAGCTAAACCCAGCATTGCTTCTGTCGGTAAGGTGTTTTTGAAACTCTATGCCGAGCAGTAAGTGAATGATTCTCAAAATCCTATCATCCTTGCATAGGCAAAGATTTTATTCAAGCCACAGCAGGAACTCTGCCTGAGTAAAAATGTCACGGGGCTGCAGAATTCCCTCCCCTCCCACAACCATCTCTTCCCCTCCACACTTCTCTACTTACTTTATCTCTTCATTTCTAGTTTTCCTATTCATTTCTTTTTCTTACTTTGCAATAATGTGCCTCTTCCCTGTTGCATTATAAAGAGGTCAAAGGCATTTTAAAATGGATTACCACACCAGTACAGGAGGATATGAGAGACTAGGGAGTACACTATGACTAAAGGATGAAATGACACACAGTTTGGCTATCACTGCAGAGACAGCTTGGATTGAAGTGAAATATAGGAAAGGCACAAGAGCAATCACAGGAAATTATTATAGTTCTCCAAGGGCAGAATGAAAAGGCAGACCAGGAAACATTTATGCAGATAGAGGAAGCAGCTTGTAAAAGGTTAGAATGCTAATCATGGGGGATATATTCAGGACTCATCAGAGACTAAATTGTAGCAACCCTTATGGGATTTGAGGTGGGAGAGACTTTGGTAGGAATTTTCACATGCAATATGAAAATTTTAAGATGTTACTTGAAAGAAATCAGTCAACAGATGCACATTATTGTTCCATTAATAGGCAGAGACGTTATTAACATAACTGACATGCAAGGATGGGAAGCCAGAGGCTAAAAGCAAGGCAGTTGAAGTGGACACAAGTAAATAGTGAATTTGCTGTCATATCGAAATGAGCCCATGTCATGCTCGTACCATGAATGACCCTTCTGCTTTGGTGTGCCATGTGGCTGATTCTTGGATGTCTCCCTAAGGCTAGGCCTGTGTATGTTAGTGACATAGGGCTTCATCCAATTCTATTTAAAGTCAGCGGGAAGCCTCCGATTGACTTGTATGGGAGTTGGGTTGGCCCTTTAGGAGCAGAAACTCAGCTGGTATAAACTGTTCTAGCTCTAGACTCTAGAATAATTTGTGAACAATTTCCTAAATGAGTATGAACACTGCAAGAGACAGCAGTTAAGGATTTTTGGAAGTATGTGAAGGAAGAAATTGCATTATATTACAGAATGTCTAAGGCTCCACCATGTTCAGAAAGAGTATTTGCAATAGAAATAAAGAGGGATAAGAAATCCGGCTCAATGAAGCTTCTGCATCTGTTTCCACTAATCCTAAACAAACTGTTATATTTGGCAAGGGGCCATGGAAATCAAAGGGTATAATCAAATAACTTGGATATTAGGAACTATAAATTGCTTTAAATATGCAGGAGGGAATAAACATATGGGATAGATTACTTTGCAGGGTTATTCAAAGGAATACTGGCAGGACAGCTTCCAGGCACAGGGTGAGAATAAGGAGGAAAATGGAAACCATCTTAATTCCCCACTTCCTGTAACATTTCCTGTAATCAAGCCATGTTAGATATTCCAAAACCATTCTTTAAGCTGCTTCAAAAGCAAAGTTCCACAAAGCAATGCCAGTCCAAACAGTTCCCAGTTTACATATCTAGCTACTTATATGCCTTCCAGCAACATAATATCCACCAAGCCAATACAATTGGGGAACTTTAAGTGTCAAAACACAGTCCTTGAGGTGGACCCTGTATTCATTGGGAGCCAGTGCAGGGAGCAGAGCACCAAAGTGATGTGTTCACAGCAATCTGTATGGTTAAGCAGAAGGGCTTTGCAATTTTTACCAGTTGGAGCACTTCAGAGTGTGTAGGAGTTTGTAATAGGTATGTATAGAGGTGAATGCAGTAGGACTGTAGGTCATGAATGTATGGATCACTGTGACCAGTTCTGAGTCTGAAAGAATGGAGTGCAATCTTCTGTCCAGCCACCGATAGAAGTGGACACTTTTTGCTACAGTGGCTATTTAGCAGTGAGAAGGAGTACAAATCGATCCCAAAGCTTCAAACTGACAATATGAGAGTAGAAGCTTGTGATAATGGGGGATGAGGCAAATTTTTCAAGTGCTTTCTTTTTTCTGAGAGCTGTTCTTTCATCCTGGTGCTGATTTCAGTAGCTGGGAGATAGTGCTGTTTAAGTTTTATGTAAAGAAGATGGAGAACTTGGAGTTGTCTGAATACTGCTGGCACTTCAGCCTGTTTTGTCTCACCAGCTCCCACAATAGCTTCAAACAGATGTTAAATAACATGGAGGAGATAAGTGAGCCCCAAGGGAATTTACAGGCAGGACTTGGGAGGTGGAAGAACAGTTACCCATAAAAAAAAAAACTACTACTCTGGGTTTAGTCTGAGAGGAAGGAGCTGAGCCATATCAAGAAAGGAACAAATTACATTTGTACTGTATTGAAAAGTCATTCTTTCAGGTTTATAACATTTGCATTCACCTCCACGCTGCTGTTTGGAGATGAGAAAGGAGTATTTGGTAATCAGTAGCATCAATGCTACAGGGAAGTGCAGTGGGGGATGGGTGTGGATTTACTTCTCTTACCTATGGACAGAAGGAGGGCATCCATCACAAGTCCTGTCTTAGTACTGTGCCCTGGCCTGAAGCCTTGACAGAGAGGGATTCATGATCTTGGCAACTAACAGATACCATTGGGAAGTGTGGTTTGCTAGCTTCTTAATTAGCTTATTAGGAAAAGGAAGTTAGATGCTGACTGAATGATAGTATATATAGTCTCCTAGCATTGAGAGACTGTTTACACTACTCCATGTTTTGAGATGGCTAGTAGAGTTCCCTCACTGAAGGAGGTGCTGACAGTCTTTGTAAGGAGGGGTCTCTACTCTCTCATCATTCAGGAAGGGTAAAGGTTATTGCCACTGTTAATGCTTCCATGGAAATCTTGTGCTGATCACTTTCCTATTCTAAGCACACCAGAGCAAACTCTGTCCTCATTACACCTATAAATCCCATTGAAGTCAAAGGCAGAATTTGATCAGTTGTTGTCATGGACCAAATCTTCAAAAACAGAGCTTAGATTTCATCCATTAAATGTGCATTCAAACAAGTTCACTAACAGAGTTTGCACAGTGGGAAAATTCTAGCCTTGTCTCTGTCTCCTATATATGAGCTTTAAACTCAAGTTTAGCTGTTTATAGCTTGATCCTACAAGGGCCCTCTGACCTCTTTCTAGCAAAGCACTTAAACATCCTATTATGGGCTCAAAGTTAAGCATGTGTTTAAATGTTTGGCTGGATCCAGGTTAGAATGCTCAGCATCTTGCAGGATGAAGCCCTTACGTTCATATAACACTTGTTATTTCACTGAAGTCACATTGGGTGTGGACTAGCCAGAATTACCCATCTTCATCTCGTGTAACCTCAGTGGAGATGACAGGGTTGCATGGATATATTTGACAGCAGAAGATACAATATTTATGCCAGGTTCATATTCTCTAGATTTCACACGGTTTAACTTCCATTTCTTCCACAAAGATTATTAGTAAGCAAAATATACCAGATGAATGGGACTAAAATATGTATTTTAGTCTGATGAGTAAAAAAGTCTAAGTATATTTTGTTTAAGTTAGAGCAGCCACTTTTGTTTGAATGTTGCAGACCCCTCTACCCAAATCTCTTTGTGGGAGAACCCTACCAGATCAAGAAGAAAAGATGAGTTCTAGTACATCAAATCCAAATATGTCACAAGATTAACTCCACCAAAGGTATTGTTTATTTGTAGGGGACAGCATAAAAAAAGTATCAAATGGAAACCGGAAGTCTGATAGTGATTGTTAATGCACATATGGGACTCGATAAGCAGTGGTATCACTGCTTTCTGTCCTTATTCCAGATTCTTCAGATAAGCTATTTCTATTTGTATCACAAAGAAGCAAGCAGATGAGATTTGTCCATTATTAGGAACAGCGCACTGGAGTAATATTAATCATTGCCTGACCTAGGCTTGCAGAGCAGGTTCTAGCTGTTCTGAATTGCTGGAACCAAAGAGAGTATAAAAAAGCTTCATCATTACTAGGAGAATGAATGTGGCATGGTGGGCTAAAATAGTGAGTAAAAATTTCCTAATTTTCTTGTAACTTTGTAATAGAAGATATCTATTAATTTGTACATTTTAATAAGTTGCCAGTTAGAGTGGGAATGGGAGAGTTAGACACACTGGTTGCAAAGTTCCCTAAAGCATGGGTCTACCAATCTTGACAATTAACAGAGGAATAGTCTTAAAATCCTCTTTACCTGTCACAGGATTATTTGAAATTACCTCAGATTTTCCACTAGTGAGAGTTTACTGTTTTTGGACAAATAGATTTCTTTCTCATCTGTGTGGTTCAAAGAGTAACTCATCCTGCCTTTCCTTTCCCCTTGAGTAGTATTCACAGGAGTTGAGCTAATGTTTAAAACAAAAAATCTTTTATAAATTAAATGAATTGATTGGGACATAAATGGGGGTGAATAATGTTCCTTGAGGGATTTGAACTGCATTTTTTAAAAATGTGCACCTGAAGTTTCCTTGCTTTATTTCTTGAACTATGACTGTGATATATTGTCTTTGAGTGTGCAATTACTACTCAGATAGGTTTCAGAATAGCAGCCGTGTTAGTCTGTATCCGCAAAAAGAAAAGGAGTACTTGTGGCACCTTAGAGACTAACAAATTTATTTGAGCATAAGCTTTCCTGAGCTACAGCTCATTTCATCGGATGCATGCAGTGGAAAATACAGTGGCGAGATTTTATATACACAGAGAACATGAAACAATGGGTGTTACCATACACACTGTAATGAGAGTGATCAGGTAAGGTGAGCTATTACCAGCAGGAGAGAAAAAAAAAAGCCTTTTGTAGTGATAATCAAGGGGAGCCATTTCCAGCAGTTGACAAGAACGTGTGAGGAACAGTGTGTGTGTGTGTGGGGAGGGGGAATAAACATGGGGAAATAGTTTTACTTTGTGTAATGACACATCCACTCCCAGTCTTTATTCAAGCCTAAGTTCATGGTGTCCAGTTTGCAAAGTAATTCCAATTCAGCAGTCTCTCGTTAGAGTCTGTTTTTGAAGTTTTTTTTGTTGAAGTATTGCCACTTTTAGGTACATGGCAGAGGGGCATTGCGAAGGGCTGAACACTCTGACCTCAATCTAGCAAAGCATATAAATGCATGAAGAGTCCTATTGAGTTCACTTGGACGCCTCATATTTTTAGAGTTAAGTATGTGGTTAAGTGCTAGATTTGCTAGATTAGGGCCAGAATCTTCAAGCACCTTTCAGCATTGAACACCCTTGCCCCGCCCTCACAGTGTAGTTATACAATAGATATGATACACACATTTTTCAAAAGTAGAGGCCCAGATGCCCAGTTACGTGCATAGGAACAGGGTACATGAATATTATCACCACTGCAGGTGGAAATAGCCATTTAGATGCTGATCTAGACATATGCATTTGTAATAATTGCTTATAAAGTAGGTTTCTACTATTTTAAATATTGCCCCTTTGTGTGAGTTTATGAGAAGGAATTTATATATAATTATGAAATTACTATTGCTATCACTCTTGGACCATTTTTACTCAATCTTGTGACCCAGTCCATTGTTTTTACATTCATCCTAACAGCTATGCCCAACAGGTGCCTCTAAGCACTGGATAGTGCTTGTTTACCAATTCCAGATTACATCTGGGGTAATGGACAGGAAAGAAAACAATAAAATAGTAAATCAGTCGAGGTTCCAATGATGTCAGAAATGTGAGAACTTCACTGTTGTGGTTTATTGGATTACAAGGAAGTAGACAGATTCACAGAATGATTTGTTGTCCGGCTATGCCGGAAGAAGGACCAGAGACGCTGGATGTGGTTTAATTAGACCTCAGTGTTTTTATTATCTGTCTGGGAGTATCCGGAAGATAAAAATGCACAGTGCAGGTAATTTCATGATCATTTCTATATATATACATATCCGGGGGACTTCTGTCAGCCTTTCCCATCCTGGTCCCCAGTTTACCAGCTGCTGGAATCTTACCATCCCCGCCTCGAATGATGGTTAATGTGGGCTATAAAGGGGGGGGAGCTGGCTTCCTGCTATGCCACTCATAGGACCCCTAAACCAAAACTTCGCCCCTGCCATTTCCGCTCCTTTAACACACACATCCTTTATATCCTTTACCAATCTATTTTATCTGATCACTGTATCCCTTCCCTACGGAGTACCTGCACTGGATATCCACCACAAGGAGGTGCCAGCAATTAGCGTGGCTGCCTGCCTTCGCCCCACCCCCATATCTAGCCAATCTCCTAATGCCCCTTTTAATATCGGCCAAAAATCTGTCAGTCCCCAAGTCTGCAGGTAGACCCCATCCTCCCTGAATAGGTCCGGTGCCTCATATGCTATGTCCGAATGTGAAATTACTGACTCCCCTGTGATCCCCTCCCCATGAACTTGGACATCTCCCTATTCACATACCTCCTAGCCTTGTCGACCTGGGGGGCCTTCACATCTCCCTGCTATACGCTCCCTGCATTGCAGCATGTCTGACCATACAATTTTTACTCCTGGGAAAAGTTCCTCTTAGCTCTGAACATTAACTCTGCCCCTTTACACCTTCCCAAATCATTGTTCCCAAGGTGAACCACAGTTATATCTGGTGTCCACTCACAGGCCCCCACAGTGTACAGAAGGGGCATCAGCTGGTCCCATAACATGCCCCTCCTCCCATGCCAGCCCAGGACTGCTTCCCTACTGAGGCCTAGTTGCAAAACTCTTGAGACAACCTGGACATCTGCCTAAGCACCCAGTAAACAATATTGTGCCTGCAGAGCCACACGACCATCTGCCTGGCCCATTTATCCCCAGCTGGAATGAAAACATAATGGAAAGTTAACATTGATTCCCCACATAGGGTCTCATGTACGTAGTGTATGCTTCAGAATGACAATTCCCAATTGCCTGAATTGCCCTCACCCCATACCCTGCTGGGCTGCTGCTGTTGCCATCCTAATCCTGAATGAGTGTGAACCAATTTCATATGCTGGGAGCCCCAATATTGTCAGTTCCCTTCTCAGCACTGGAACAGAGTGGAGTGTTGTGAGAGGACCCCTGTCACCACAAATAAAGAAAGGCCCATCTCTCCCTGGTTTTATCACCATGTGTCCCCTCACAGCCTCCACAGGACAGATCCTCCCATAGAATAATGGATTCATTCTGACCCTCTTGATCCATCTTTGACTTCCTCAAGTTTAATATATCTGTTCACCCCTCCCAGGGTATATCCCTCAATTCCAAGGCCCTTCCAGAAGAATCTCTATGTGACCCAGGTAATAGCTCGCTGATCCTAAGAGATAAAAAAAAAAAGAGATCAGAAATGCAACTCTAACCTGTTAGAGTTCTTTGTGGTGGTCAATAAACATGTGGATCCAGTGGACATAGTGTACTTAGATTTCCACAAAGCCTTTGACAGGGTCCCTCACCAAAGGCTCTTACGTAAATTAAGTTGTCATGGGATAAGAGGGTAGATCCTTTCAGGGATTGAGAACTAGTTAAAAGACAGGGAACAAAGGGTAGGAATAAATGGTAAATTTTCAGAGTGGAGAGGGGTAACTAGTGGTGTTCCCCAAGGGTCAGTCCTAGGACCAATCCTATTCAACTTTCTCATAAATGATCTGGAGAAAGGGGTAAACACTGAGGTGGCAAAGTTTGCAGACCATACTAAACTTCTCAAGATAGTCAAGACCAAAGCAGACTGTGAAGAACTTCAAAAAGATCTCACAAAACTAAGTGATTGGGCAACAAAATGGCAAATGAAATTTAATGTGGATAAATATAAAGTAATGCACATTGGAAAAAATAACCCCAACTATACATACAATATGATGGGGGCTAACTGAGCTACAACTAATCAGGAAAGAGATCTTGGAGTCATCGTGGATAGTTCTGTGAAGAAGCCCACGCAGTGTGCAGCGGCAGTCAAAAAAGCAAACGGGATGTTAGGAATCATTAAAAAAAGGATAGAGAATAAGACGGAGAATATCTTATTGCCCTTATATAAATCCATGGTTCGCCCACATCTTGAATTCTGCATACAGATGTGGTCTTCTCATCTAAACAAAGATATACTGGCATTAGAAAAGGTTCAGAGAAGGGCAACTAAAATGATTAGGGGTTTGGAATGGGTCCCATATGAGGAGCGATTAAAGAGGCTAGGACTTTTCAGCTTGGAAAAGAGGAGACTAAGTGGGGGTATGATAGAGGTATATAAAATCATGAGTGAATAGGGAAAGTGAATAGGGAAAACTTATTTACCTGTTCCCATAATATAAGAACTAGGGGCCACCAAATGAAATTAATGGACAGTAGGTTTAAAACAAATAAAAGGAAGTTGTTCTTCACTCAGCACACAATCAACCTGTGGAACTCCTTGCCTGAGGAGGTTGTGAAGGCTAAGACTATAACAAGGTTTAGAAGAGAACTGGATAAATTCATGGAGGTTAAGTCCATTAATGGCTATTAGCCAGGATGGGTAAGGAATAGTGTCCCTAGCCTCTGTTTGTCAGAGGGTGGAGATGGATGGCAGGAGAGAGATCATTACCTGTTAGGTTCAGTCCCTCTGGGGCACCTGGCATTGGCCACTGTCGGCACACAGGATACTGGACTGGATGGACCTTTGGCCTGACCCAGTATGGACGTTCTTATGTTCTAACCCTGACCAAGGCCACCTCCTGTTTACAGTGACATGTGGGCTCCAGGATCCTCACCAGAGCTTGAAGTTTATTAATGGTGATGGGATAATGTGTATTCTCCCTGGGGACAGTGCTTTGCGACCACCCTGCTAGGAACCTTTGAACTGAAAAACTGCCGCAAGGATCTGGGTAACCATTCAACCTACTGAAAAATATAAAGGCTTGATAGGCAATTGGAGATAGCTGAGGATGCCAGCCATCATAGGCGCCGACTCCATGGGTGCTCCGGAGCTGGAGTACCCATGGCAAAAAATTGGTGGGTGCTCTGCACCCACCGGCAGCTCCCCGCCCTGCCCCAGCTCACCTCCACCTCCTCCTCTGAGCGCCCTGCCACATCCTGCTTCTCCCCGCTCCCTCCCAGCGCTTGTGCTGTGAAACAGCTGTTTCACGTGGCAAACACTGGGAGGGAGAGGGCAGGAGGAGGAACGCAGTGCACTTGGAGAAGAGGCGGGGCTGGGGCGGGGATTTGGGGAGGGGTCCAATAGGGGCAGGGAGGGGGCGGGGCCAGGGGGCATGAGCACCCACCGACGCCAAGGAAAGTTGACGCCTGTGCCAGCCGTCGGCTTGCTAACAGCACCACGTACTGCAGCACATGTTCCTGTGGAATAGACCCATATCAGTGACTGGTGTACCATATCCTGAAATTGCACAAAATCATTAAAACGTCTCTCATAGCTCTGCCATGCTTGTGGAGCCTCCAACCTCTGTGCTGTGCTGACAACCGTTATATGCCAAGGTTCCACAGTGCATCTGTTCAGGTTCCTTGCAGACTGCCGGTGTCAACTCCTGAAATCTGTCCATCTGAAAACAAGAGAATGCATCTTCTGTGCCATTATCAACCCTGGGCACATGCCTGGCAGAGAAACAGATGTCAAAATGTAAACATTGTAGTACAAATTCCCTTACCAACCTTATATAACCCTGTGTGATCTGGAGGTGAGGCAACTGATTAACATGTACCTCTGCCATGTAGTTGCACCAGAAACACACCCTTTTATTAGGAAATTCCCTTTCCCCAAATGACCACTGCAACCAAAATGGGAAAAAATTCCAGAAGTGTTATATCATGCACGATCCCTTTTTGCATCCAGGTGGAGGGCCATTTCTGGGTGCACCATCTGTCTTGGTAAAATGCCCCAAACCCACAACTCCCAAAGTATCCAACTAGATTTTTAAATCAACTTCCGGTATCCATTCCTCTCTCCATAATGATGCTCCATTAAACTAGCTCAGAAATCCTCCATCTCTTGAGTAACTCTTATAAAATAGTGAATTCTTGCTGCACCACCTCAGAGCTACCACCCAGAAGGCACAGTTAACGTGTCCAGTAATAGACCTGCAGCTCATTGAGTGTAACTTTCTTGGCTCCTCTGCCTCACCTAACCAAGCCCAATAGCTCCCAAAGCTTATCCTGATGGAGTTGCAATATACCAGCCTGTCTGCCTAGCTCAATCCCCAGGTAGGTCAGTGTAGTGGAAGGTCCCTCTGTTTTTCCTCGACTAGGGGTACCACCAATTTTTTAGCAAGAGCCTGAAAGGTGTCTAACAGCTTAAGGTGCTCATCTGCATTTGTCCTAGCAGTGAACAAAAAATCATCCAGTAATGCACTATGTGCTGTAAACCAGCTTCCTTACCTACCTTCCTTCCTTCAGTAGCAGGCAAACTGGTTGAAACTATAATAAAGAACAATATGATCAGACATAGAGATGAACATAATTTGTTGAGGAAGAGTCAACATGGTTTTAGTAAAGGGAAATCATGCCTCGCCAATCTACTAGAATTCTTTGAGGGGGTCAACAAGCATGTGGACCAAGGGGATCCAGTGGATATAGTGTGCTTAGATTTTCAGAAAGCCTTTGACAAGGTTCCTCACCAAAGGCTCTTACTCAAAGTAAGCTGCCATGGGATAAGAGGGAAGGTGCTCTCATGGATTGGTAACTGGTTAAAAGATAGGAAATAAAGGGTAGGTATAAATGGTCAGTTTTCAGAATGGAGAGAGATAAATAGTGGTGTCCTCCAGGGGTCTGTTCTGGGACGAGTCCTATTCAACATGTCCATAAATGATCTGGAAAAAGGGGCAAATAGTGAGGTGGCAAAATTTGCAGATGATACAAAATTACTAAAGATAGTTAAAACCCAGGCAGACTGCGAAGAGCTACAATAGGATCTCTCAAAACTGTATGGCTGGGCAACAAAATGGCAGATAAACTTTAATGTTGATAAATGCAAAGTAATGCACATTGAAAAGCATAATCCCAACTATACATATAAAATGATGGGGTCTAAATTAGCTGTTACCACTCAAGAAAGAGATCTTGCAGTCACTGTGGGTAGTTCTCTGAAAACATCCACTCAATATGCAGTGGCAGTCAAAAAAGCGAACAGAATGCTGGGAATAATTAAGAAAGGGATAGATAATAGGACAGAAAATATCATTGCCTCTATATAAATCCATGGTACACCCACATCTTGAATACTGTGTGCAGATGTGGTCCCCCCATCTCAAAAAAGATATATTGGAATTGGAAAAGGTTCAGAAAAGGGCAACAAAGATGATTAGGGAATGGAATGGTGTCCGTATGAGGTGAGATTAATAAAACGGGGACTTTTCAGCCTGGAAAAGAGACGGCTAAGGGGAGATATGATTGAGGTCTATAAAATCATGACTGGTGTAGAGAAAGTAGATAAGGAAGTGTTGTTTACTCCTTCTCATAACACAAGAACTAGGGGTCACCAAACAAAATTAATAGGCAGCAGGTTTAAAACAAATAAAAGGAAGTATTTCTTCACACAACACACAGTCAGTCTGTGGAACTCCTTGCCAGAGGATGTTGTGAAGGCCAAGACCATAACAGGGTTCAAAAAAGAACCAGATAAGTTCATGGAAGATAGGTCCATCAATGGCTATTAGCCAGGATGGGCAGGGATGGTGTTCCTAGCCTCTGTTTGCCAGAAGCTGGGAGTGGGTGACAGGGCATGGATCACTTGATGATTATCTGTTCTGTTCATTCCCTCTGGGGCACCTGGCATTGGCCACTGTCAGAAAACTGGATACTGGGCTAGATGGACCCTTGGTCTAGCCCAGAGGGCCATTCTTATGTTCTTCGTGCATCACTGCCCAGTGTAGCATTGTACTAAATTTCTCAAATGCTGAACAGAGTATTGACAGTAAAATTGTTCCTCAACCCCCAACCTCCCAAAAAGGTTGAAGACCTGCTCCGCTTGGTCCAGGTAAAAGAGGCTTCTCCTGCCCAGCATGTACTTATATAACCTTGTCTCTCTTCCGGACACCTGGGGCGATCGGTCAGCATAACCGCATTGACCTGCTCTGCAGATGCTGCAAGATCATTCAGTCTCTCTCTACCCCTTAAAATGGTACACACCTTCCTGCAGCAAGCCGGACAATGCCCCCTCCTCCCACATTTTATTGTTAGACAATATTTTGATGATAAAAAATATTTTTATTTTACAAATGTAAGAAGTATATTTTTAAACTGAAAACAACTTTAAAAATGTGTCCAAAAAGTCGTAGTGTTCCTAGATTAAACTTAACTATAAATTGGTATGGGGAGTGTCAAAATATTGACTTACAACGTTTTTTTTTTTTTAGAGAGACATGGTAGGTGAAGTAATATCTTTTACTGGGCCAACTTCTGTTGGTGAGAGAGACAAGCTTTCGAGCTACACAGACCTCTGTTATGAAGAGCTTTATTGGCTCGGAAGTTTGTCTCCCTCACCAACAGAAGTTGGTCCAATAAAAGCTATTACCTCACCCACCTTGTCTCTCTAATATCCTGGGAACAACGTAGCTACAACTATACTGCATGCAATGTTTTGTTTTTAAAAATTGCAATGATTTTAACAATACTACTAAATTTTAAAGCAGGAAAAAAGTGTGTAGCCAAGAATTGTCAAAATGTTTAGATGGAAATGCTTTTGCTATGTTTATGACCGTTTTGTATTTGCCTTTTATGGAGATTCAACCGATCAAGTTTCACTAGCATAAAAATCACAGAAAACAAATGTTAAAGTCATAAATGCCCATATAACAGCAAATAGATTTTACTTTTGAACATACAAGTATTCCCACCAGAAATGCTCATGTGCTTATCCAGTCAGATCATAGAAATGATATCATGTGACCTGTCTGACCAGCCCAACCCAACTTGCATAACAAATAGTAAATATCAAGTAATGATGGAGAACTGTTTCAATCTACATTTTAAAAAACCCCCACAAATTCATTGACTCTCATATGTTAGAGGAAATCATGATTTGCTTGTGTTTATATGTAGTTCTAAAAAAAAGTTTACTTTGTCTAAAACTAATCACTTTAAATTGTTTGCTCATTTTACTCATTTTACAATTTCTGATTGAATTTTCTACTGCACAATATACGTTCCATCTTTCTTTTTGTACCATGGCAGTTAGCTTGGCTATCCTGGGAGAACTAAAAAATTGGTATTTATATTCTGACTTCTAAACAGGCTGAAAGACACTGTCTGAGACAAACAGGCTTTCCTGAAATGTAAACACAACTCTAGAAAACAGTGAACCAAGCTTTTATCATCAGAGCCTTAACAAACAGATTTGTGTACTGTACAAAAGTTGCAATAAAAAGTGACACATTTGTAGAAAATTCCATGGAAGAGGAGGCAAAAAGAAATTCTACAGATCTAACAGTAGCAAAAAGTCAGTGGGAGTTTTGCCATTGACTTGAATGGTGCTATGATTTCACCCTTATTTCATAAACTGCAGAAGATGGGGATTGGATCAATCCATCTAGAAAAAGGTGGTAGCAGATGATCTATACTGAGTCAGAGTATTTCAGCAGAAATTTGGACCTTCATGCATGGCCAGAGAGCAATCACTATCTTACGTCAGAGTTTTTATGGTCCAACAGTGGGCTAGGGAATCTGAGAAGCGAAAATGTACCGTGAGCGCATTATATAGCAGCAGGAAAGGAAGCAAAAAGTGGATAATTGCAGCACCAAGCTACAAGCATTCTCTTGAACCTTTCTGTGAGTTGTTCTGTGTTGTTTATCTCAGTTTGGGTTCAGAAGCCAAACAAATGTGTCTATTCCAAGTGAATTTATGAATTACACAGGAGAAGAGAATGAGAGAGCAAATGGAACTTTTTAGGGTATTTGGTGAGAGCAAAATCTGATCTTCTTCACTGAAGTTTTAAACCAATGTACAGTTAAAGAAATAACCCACAGCTACTGTACACTGATAAAATTAAGCACCAGTCCAAGCAGAAAATAAGCAGAAACTTGTCTTGATAGCAGAAAGCATACACAGAGGGCTGTGACAACCAGATAAGAACCTACCGCCTGTAAAACATTTTCTCCCATCAAATCTTTAACCCGTTACTGTTAGCATATTACTGAAGTGGGAGCAACTCGGAGTTCAAAGGACTGTAGCAATCCCACTGTGCTGCAGACCTTTATGTTCACAACTGCCTGTCTTCTGTGGTACCATGGCAGCTGTTCCCCTGTTCCTTGACTCCTTCCTTCCTAAAGCCCACCTCTTTATTTCTATCCATCCCTTCCAGCAGGCACGCACCACTCCTCTGCCGTGTACAGCTGGCACATAGCAACAATACCTCCCCTAGGGTGGCTGGCACAGCTGCAGCTATTAAGTGTGAGCTGGCCAGCCAACTGCTCCTAATGATTCCCCTGATAGCTCTCTTCCACTTACTGCTGCTTTTCCCATCTACCACCTGCTTGACTCTCCTTCCTTGAACACATCATCTGCTCCCACGCACACTATTCTGTATTCTCCTACTGCTGTCTACCCAGCGTCCTCTTCTACCTCAAGTCCAACAGCTACGACTGATTCTATCAGTCATCATCATATATAAGAGATGACCATGCACTGCCCTACCCCTGACTTCCTGCATCACTGTGTCCTCATCTCAGGCCTCACAGGCTGATAGGTCAATATTAGAAATGGGCCCAAACCAATATTTAAAATTGGAATGACCTGCTGACATTTCAGAAAGGTTGGAGGCTGATCCAAACGTTGGCCTGTTGCGCCCATGTGGAGCCCTGTTGATGTCACCGCATCTGTGTGGCTCTCCTTGTGGGATCATTGTCTTATGGATCCTATATGTTTCAGAGACTGAATCGAAACTTTTCAAATTGGATACAATTAACTTAGGCTTGAATAGAGACTGGGCATGGTTGAGTCATTATAAAAAGTAACCTATTTCCCCTTGTTTATTCCTTCCCCCCCGCAATGTTCCTCAGACGTTCTTGTTAAACCCTGGATTTGTGCTGGAAATGGCCCACCTTGATTATCATACACATTGTAAGGAGAGTGATCACTTTAGATAAGCTAGTACCAGCAGGAGAGTGGGGTGGGGGGAGAGAAAACCTTTAGTAGTGATAAACACCCATTTTTTCATGGTCTGTGTGTATAAAAACATCCTCACTTTTTTCATGGTCTGTGTGTATAAAAACATCCTCACTATTTTCCACTTTATGCATCCGATGAACTGAGCTGTAGCTCACGAAAGCTTATGCTCAAATAAATTGGTTAGTCTCTAAGGTGCCACTAGTACTCCTTTTCTTTTTGTGAACAGAACAGGTAATCACCAAGTGATCCATCCGCTGTCGCTCATTCCCAGCTTCTGGCAAACAGAGGCTAGGGACACCATCCCTGCTCATCCTGGCTAATAGCCATTGATGGACCTATCCTCCATGAATTTATCTAGTTCTTTTTTGAACCCTGTTATGGTCTTGGCCTTCACAACATCCTCTGGCAAGAAGTTCCACAGGTTGACTGCATTGTGTGAACAAATACTTCCTTTTATTTGTTTTAAGACTGCTGCCTGTTAATTTCGTTTGGTGACCCCTAGTTCTTGTGTTATGAGAAGTAGTAAACAACGGATGCTTATCTAAAAGCAGCAAAGAGTCCTGTGGCACCTTATAGACTAACAGACATATTGGAGCATAAGCTTTCATGGGTGAATACTCACTTCGTCGGATGCATGTCTACTTCCTTATCTACTTTACTTTCTCTACACCTCAATCATATCTCCCCTTAGCCGTCTCTTTTCGAAGCTGAAAAGTCCCAGTCTTATTAATCTCTGCTCATTCAGAAGCCGTTCCATACCCCTAATCATTTTTGTGGCCCTTTTCTGAACCTTTTCCAATTCCAATATATCTTTTTTGAGATGGGGCGACCACATCTGCACACAGTATTCAAGATGTGGGCATACCATGGATTTATATAGAGGCAACATGATATTTTATATCCTATTATCTATCCCTTTCTTAATTATTCCCAGCATTCTGTTCGCTTTTTTGATGGCTGCAGCACATTGAGTGGATGTTTTCAGAGAACTGTCCACAGTGACTCCAAGATCTTTCTTGAGTAGTAACAGCTAATTTAGACCCCGTCATTTTATATGTATAGTTGGGATTATGCTTTTCAATGTGCATTACTTTGCATTTATCAACATTAAATTTCATCTGCCATTTTGTTGCCCAGCTACTCAGTTTTGAGAGATCCTATTGTAGCTCTTTGCAGTCTGCCTGGATCTTAACTATATTTAGTAATTTTGTATCATCTGCAAATTTTGCCACCTCACAATTTACCACTTTTTCCAGATCATTTATGAATATGTTGAATAGGACTGGTCGCAGTACAGACCCCTGGAGGACACCACTATTTACCTCTCTCCATTCTGAAAACTGACCATTTATACTAACCCTTTATTTCCTATCTTTTAACCAGGTACCAATGCATCAGAGCACCTTCCCTCTTATCCTATGGCAGCTTACTTTGAGTAAGAGCCTTTGGTGAGGGACCTTGTCAAAGACTTTCTGAAAATCTAAGTACACTATATCCACTGGATCCCCTTGGTCCACATGCTTGTTGACCCCCTCAAAGAATTCTAGCAGATTGGCGAGGCATGATTTCCCTTTACTAAAACCATGTTGACTCTTCCTCAACATATTATGTTCATCTCTATGTCTGACCATATTGTTCCTTATTATAGTTTCAACCAGTTTGCCGGGGACTGAAGTCAATCTTACAGGCCTGTCATTGCCGGGATCACCTGTGGAGCTCCCTCATATCCTCAGCCGTGAAGACCGATGCAAAGAATTCATTTAGTTTCTCCACAATGGCCTGATCATCCTTGAGTGCTCCTTTAGCACCTCAATCATCCAGTGGCCCCACTGGTTGTTTAGCAGACTTCCTGCTTCTGATGTACTTAAAAAAAATTTGCTCAAATATCTCTTGGATTACCCAGTCCTCTAATACATTCAGCCATTCTTACCGCAACAGTGATGAGCTCAAAGACTGCTTTGCCTAGTCATCTTTGGGCAGAAGGAAGATGCTGTGACAATAATACAGGCCCTGTGAAGATAGTGGTGGAAAGTACTGAGTGTGTTATGCACTGAAATAGCAGAGGTGCCTGTATGATCTCCCCCCAGATAACCGTAGTTGAAGACTCTGATGTGATGAAATGTGTTTAAAATTAGCAGAACTATTTCCTTTTTGGCAACGAGTTTCACTAGCATTCCATCACTTTAGTGCCATTAGTTTCTTAGGGGAATGTTTCAGTTCTTTCCCTCATCCTCACCAGTGTAATAATGCTTTACCATCTTAATAAGTACAATAGATAGGCTCCGTTAATGGACAGGGGTAATAAAGAGTGTCATTTCTGAAAAGACTTAACGTATTTCACAATTAAGAAGGCATTAATTCAAGGTCTTTTTCAAAGAGTAAACAACCAAGATGTTTTCCCAAATGATATTTTCTGCCCTGGAGACAGAGGTGTTTGTTGTTTTTTTTTTCTGTTTGTATGTTTTTTTAAGTTTTCTTGCTGGAGTGTGCAGTGGTTTAGGATAAACTAGCATTATCTAGTTTCATAACCTGCCTGCAATGTGCACCACTTTCAAATAGTGACATTGCTTAAAATATATAATTTCACAAACATAGCCATCTCTTTAAAATTGTGAGTTATTGCCCAAAAGATGCAAAGCAAATAATGTAAATGTTTGGTTTTGTTTTAAAATATATGAAAATCAGGAAGGACAATTAATGATTCAAAGAACCAATAGCACTGTGCTTTTGTTAACAACATGGCAAAGAGCCCACCTTTTAATAGTTTTCTTCTGTTTTACTTAATGACCTGGCCTTAATGATGCCTATGAGTGCTCAACATTGCTCAGAGTTCAGCTCTATGGTGCTGATTCCGCAAAGCATTTAAGCATAAGTCCCATTGACAGCAAAGAGCTTTGCTGAACTCGGGCTGTGAGTAAGTCCATTGAACTCAGTGGAGCTGTTTATGTGAATAAAGTTAAACAAATGTGACTTTTTTAAGGATTGGGACCTAAAAGTTTCAAACACTGATTTTAGAGCACTAAAATAAATCTTGCATGAAACTTAAAATTTCAGGGTACATGCAGTTCAATATTTTACCATCTGTTTTTTTTGTTAGTGAAAATGACCTTTTTATTTTGGTGACTGAGTTGGAAATGCATATGAGAGTGAATAAACTTTGTTCATTCCTTTTTATAAAGGAACAGAAATGCTGTGACCCCTTTCTGGTCGCAAATGATGCTGCATGCATGTCTCTCATCTTTAGACCAATCAGTATGACCAGTTAGCTACCATTCCTGGCACTAATCTACATTCCTGCCTGCTACATATTGTGGCTTTACATGCAGACAAACTCTTGCCAACTGTGAACCACTCTGGCAAACTGCCAGGAGTCTAAGGGCGGCTCGCAGCTTGTATAAAATTGTAACCATCTTTCTCTTCCCTTTCCTGTGGATGTGCAACACGCTGGGATCTGTAATCTCGGAAGGCCTTACTGCTACAAACTGCACTGTAGAAACTGATGGGTTTAATTTTGGTTACCCTGGCAATCAGATATGGTTTATTGAGAACAGTCCCTGTAAAGGACAGCCTTCCCTTCTGTTTCGCTGTCCTGTACAACGTGAGATCTTTAAAGAGGTTACCATTTTAATTAATTTCTCATTATTTCTTGTCACGGTTGAGGCATCTTCAAAGGACTGATAATGTCAGGAAGATAGATAATTGCTGATTTGTTTTGATGAGAAAGACCAGCATTTAATAACGTGGGGCATCACTGACAACACTGAACCACTTTGCCGTGTGAATAGTAAGACAAAGACTAACCATCTGGAAGGTTCTTTGGCCAATTTCCCTCAAACTCATTAGTAAGCCTGGGCCAGACCTGGTGGTTTGCTCCACTCCCATCCAATTCTTTTTTCATGTTAGCAACATTTGAAGGATTAGGTATGTCATATCTGTCTGCTCTGGACTTGTTTTACTGTTGTGCAAAATGAGGGATGTGGGTAAGGCAACAAAACAGTCCTTCCATTTAGCTCTCTTCTGCTTTTTTCCATGGTTGTTATGAATTAAATTGTGTATCTAGCAAGAATCTGAGTGTGTTAAATTCATTGCTCATTACACATGAAAAGTTGGGGGTTGCTGTGCTAGACTCTAACGAGAATAATTGTTTGAATTAGGCACAAGAGACCCTCAGAAGATTTCAAGTTCTCAAGCACTGTCCTGTCGAACAAGAGGGGAAAAAAATTCTCTAAATGAAGAAACATTGTTTTTATGTGGCTAATTAACATAGAATGCCAAAAAAAAAAATCTAGAGGGAATAAAATTGGTAAGACCAAATAAACATTGAGTCTCAGATTCATATTTCTTTCAGGTCTGAATTAATCAGTAATGCTATTTAGGTATGTACCTTTCTTGATTCCTTGGGCAATCCTAGCCCAGGGTCCCAGTTCTCTGCCCACAGGTCTATCTATGTAGGTTCTCAGATGGGCCCCATTCTCACAGTGTCTGAGAACCTCATAGATTTTAATGTATTTATCCTTACAACACCCTGGTGAGGTACAGAAATGCAGTTATATCCATTTCATTGATGCAGAACAGACTTATAGAGAGACTAAGTGACTTGCCCAAGGTCACATGGGAAGTCTGTGGTGTAGCTGGGAACTGAACCAGGATTTTAAAATAATAATACCCAGGCCTTATTTAGCACTTTTCGTCAGTAGGTCTCAAAGAACTTTACAAACTTGTGATCTTTTTCCATATGTACATTTCAAACTATCAGATTCAGAAAGGGCTGGATATGTAATCTGAATATGCTTGAACATATGCAAAAGTCCTGTAACAGATGTAAAAAGCTCTCCAGCTGAACTGCTCGATCTACAGTATGTCATGTGGCATTGCATACTGGTTAAACAGATGTGCTATTAATGTGCTATTAAACTAGTTTAGTGATTTATTATCTCTCTATAACTCTACCACAGAAAGTTACTTTCTGTTAGAACTTTATATAACAGCAAAGCTGCTTAGCAGGTCCCTATATTACACTCATGTTCAGTGATCACACTGCTAAGGGAAGGCATGATGTCTTCTTAAGGTATTATTGATAAGGTGGTTCATTATGGACTGCCATTGAGTGGTCCTGGTCCAAGCAGCAGTAATATTTCTAATCCAGTTTACTTTAATGGGATACCAAATTTAATTTGTGGCACCTTAGAGACTAACCAGTTTATTTGAGCATGAGCTTTCGTGAGCTACAGCTCACTTCATCGGATGCATAGCATATCGTGTGCATCCGATGAAGTGAGCTGTAGCTCACGAAAGCTCATGCTCAAATAAACTGGTTAGTCTCTAAGGTGCCACAAGTACTCCTTTTCTTTTTACGAATACAGACTAACACGGCTGTTACTCTGAAACCTGCCAAATTTAATTTAACACCTTTTTGCTGTTTGTTGTTATTGCACAACACAATAGTTAAGATAGATAACTGTGCGTACTATGGACTACATCCTGAGAGGCGCTGGTGTGCCAAGCTCTCTCAATTCCCACTGTAAGGAGAGGAAGTTGAAGCTGAAGGTGCTCATCAGCTCCCAGGAGGCACTCAGCATTTTACAAGACCAGGCCCTAAGCTTGACTGCCTTTCCCCCTTTAACAGACGATCTTCAAAGCTCCCTCTCCCCACAAATGCACGTATAAAATAAAAAGACTTCTAATTCCTTGGCAGCTATAAATATGTATTCTGGGCCATACTTCAGGACGCCCTTATTCCCCTGGCCTTTGGCAGTTAGATCTTTGCAACAGGAATAAAACATGACACGTTCATCATCTGGTTACTTGTTGGCCATACAGAAGAAATACAGTGTTTTGACATTGCTGATTATGTCCTACTTGATCATCAAAGCTTGATTTTTCGATGATTTTCTTAGACACACTCTCTTCTTTCTCCTTATTCTTCCAAATAGATACTACAATGAAACCTAGTGTGCTATTCCTTCATTAAACCCAAAACGACAAGTAAGTTCGGGGGGGCAGGGACCATCTTTTTGTTCAGTGTTTATGGAGGGCTCAATTTACACAGTGTGCAAATTATTTCATTGTTTTCAATGACATTCATTGTTTGCTGTAGAGTTAGGCAGGAATATTAATACAGCAAAAATATTTGACTCAACCCCCAATTAGATTTTGTCCTGTGATCAAGCTTTGAGTTCCCCAACCTTAACCCAAGCTTGCAAAAAATTGTAAACAAAGAATGAAGTTGTACACTGCAAAATCTATGAACTCTTCCTCCCCCATTACTTCCCTTCCCTTCAATCAAGCATCCTGACAGCCCTCCATTCCTTAGATACCTTTTGGTGGGTGATAACAAATGCAGTGACCTCCTTCCCTTACTTCATTCTTCCTAGGTCATGGTTGTCTGCGTTGCTTGGGTCTTTGGAATATTAAATCTTTATTGCACAGGCGTACAAAGCTTCACACTAGAAACATTAGTGGTGGACAATGGTGTCAGCATATTACCTCAAACTCTTCAGGCAAGCACAAGTGGCTGCAGAGAAACCCTCTCATGGTTGTTTCTCTGGTGGTGCATGTGCACTATAATCCTTCCAGACTACACACCTACACAAGTGAAGAAATGAACATGTTCTTAAATAGTATTCTCAGTTTGGGTTTCCCAAAGATTTAGTGGGTGCCATGCACTATCTTGGGCAAAACTCGACAGATTGAGACCATTTTTGATCCTCATCACTTCAATAATTTTTTCTCTAGCTTTGTGGGGGGAAAAAAAGCCCACCTAGAAGCTTTTTGAAAAATGGCTATTTTTTCGGAGCTTATATCGCCACAATTCCTAACTCAAATGACCCCAAGTTTGGGCCACTCACCCTACCCTGCAGTCTTCTGAAGCACATCAAATATCAAAGGAATCTGACAAAGCATGTCTATTTTAGAGGATTTAGAAAGGTTAACCTCTAAATGGAAGTCATGCAATCTTAAGTATTGTGGTGCTGCTGCACCTCTATAATGTGTGGTATCTCTCAGTCAGTTCCGTTTTTAATTGGTATTGCAGTTATGCAAAGGAATATCTTCAAATGAGATAATATAATATCCTACAGCAAAATCCTGGACACATTGAAGTTAATTGGAACTTCCTGGTTTTTAAGCTTTATCACCACAATACATATATTGACTCAGTCAACCTGTGGACAAGGATAGGCCTGTCTGGCTATGTTGATGACTGTTACTTTGACCTCACTATCTGAGACCAATTAGACATAGAGTTGCTCAAAGTGGTCTTCTATTAATAGCGAATTACGGTATGTAATGTCCTAGTTCCTGTTTTTATTCTTTGCTGAAGTTGATGCTGGCTGTTGAAGGTCTTTGTTTTGCTACACTGAATCCACGGAATCAGTCCTTGTATTTGTGCAGTGTCTGAATGGACTGTCTTACATGGATGTTTGCAGTGTTATTGTAGCCATGTTGGTCCCAGGATATTAGAGAGATGAGGTATTGGACCAACTTCTGTTGGTGGAAGAGACAAGGTTGGTGTTACAGAGAGCGGAAATAGAGCTCTGTGTAGCTCAAAAGCTTGTCTCCTTCATCAACAAAAGTTGGTCCAATAAAAGAGAGTATCTCACCCACCTTGCCTCTCTTACATAGATGTCTCACTATGTTCTCTGATAATAGTAAGTAAAAGTTACACTTTACCCAGCTGGGACCCACAAAGCTGAAATTGTTTTTATTCTCTAGTTCTGAGAGTTGGAGCTTGCAAAACAGATCAAGGAGACAGCACTGTGACTTCTTTGTCCTTTCTGATGCTAAAGTACTGCTGCTTTTCCCATACATTGTGCACATTTGTCAGCAGATTAAAAGCTTTTCCTTGGTGAGGTTTGTGAGAGAAATGACACCTTCCTCCAGACAACCCATTGCAAACGCCAACGAGGGAGCAACATGCTTGTAGAAAAGACACATAAAAAGGAGATGGATGATGAGACAGTATCAAATGACCTTTGGAGAGATTCTGGCTGTTCAAAAGTTGGTGACTGAAATTGCCAATATTTTAAATCCGTGGCATAAATATTGCTGAAAAGATTGGTGTTTAATGTGTAAAACAAATGCTCGGAGATGACAGGCTTATCAGTCACAATGTTCCAGAATTGGTCTTACTAAAAGTAATGTGATGAATTGTCATGGCAAGAAAGCAATTCCTCATTCTCTTTCCTCCCTGGATGGTTGTTTAAAGATAGTTTTTGACTGATGATAAAACTGCTTGTATGAAAACTTTAGGAAACTTCAAGTGATACTCTGACGTAGCATCTCACTGCGAAGCGATATTTTCCCTCTCTCCATGATTGTTCTCCTCTGCCATTCAGTTGCAGAATAAAGGCCTTCTCTGGTCTTATCTTTCTGTCCCTGCTGCTGTTGAGAATTTTACTAAAGATGTTCCTACGTTAGGCAAATTGCACATCTTCTTCCTTTTCCCAAGTGGCGCTTCTCACTCTGATACTGAATCGTGTTGGAGTCTTCTACTTGTCTTTAATTAAACCTGTTTCCTCATGTCTTCACTCCTGCCAGTCAGGAAGGTCCAGCTCTTCTGCTGGGCTCCGCTGAGCAGGATATATAAGCTCTGTCTCCACAAGCACTTTGTCCTATCACCTGCTAGTTGGAACCTTGAGGCAGGGAGCAACTATACAGCTGCCACCTGCTCCCAGACAACCTGCTCTAGGCCTGATCGGCTGAGGAGCTGAGTAGGGATGGAACTGAGGATCTTCTTCGAGTACGTCAGTGTCAATCCCATTGTTGGTGGGCTTGTCTCATGCACATGAAATCAAAGTTTTTTGAATCTCAGTGAACTTTGGGACCATGCATGTGTTCTCTGCTACCTCATGTTCCCATACGAGGGCAGAGCGACCAGGGTCCTCCCACCATTCCCTCTTACAGCCCATGGTGGTGATACAGAACCTGGGAAGTGTCCACCCTGCTATTGGTTTTCTAGCTTCAAACTTACCTGTTCAATAAAGAATCTCTTTCCCATACTCCTGTTCTCAAATTGGTCGTTCTCAAAATAAATGAATGAAGAAGAAAGGGGAAAGACAGAGACCTCTGTGTAGTGGGCAAGGTATCTTGAACTGACCAACATGATGAGCTCCAAATCCTCTGTGTTTAAACCCTGCCCAGCTGGTGAAGGACTCAGCCCCATGCTCAATGAGCATAGTCAATGCCTATTCTGTCTGGGGGAAAGCCATATCCCAGGTAGGTGTTGTGTGTGCAAATTCTTCTCTTCTCAAAGACTTTTAAATCTAGGGATGCATGGCTGATGCTTCATCGGCTCAAGCAGTCAGGGAGCATCAGTTCAGACCCTGAGGAGGTGAACACCTCCAAGGAATGACCCAAAAGTTCATCATCAGCTTGCATTCCCCTGAGCTCGCACCTCATCCCAGGATTCAGCCACAAAAGAAATGCAAGAAAAAAAGGCTCCATCAAAATTAGCACTAGTTATTTTGATGCCAACTGCTTCATCTCCAGAGCCTTCAGCACCAGTCAACTCTACACCAACACTAGCACTCACAGACATGATAGTGGCACCAATAAAGTTGACATCAGTCTTGGCACTGGTGCTCCTGACACCAACAGTGTCATCATCAGAACCAACACAAGGCTGAAGCTGACAGTTGAGCAGAGCCCAAGCATAGCTCCAAACACTGAGAGAAATCTTCCTTTAAAGAAGCATCATTCCTCCCAGGACAAGGCATCAAAGTGCTCCATTAATCTAGGAACAACACAGTATATCAGCATTGGCACTGGCAACTGTACAGATTATGAACCTTAGAGGTGTCCTCACAGAACCACTGAGATCATCATTACTGGAGCCATGCCCAGTACCAGGACCAAGGTATTATCCACAGCACCATCATTTGAAGAGTATTTCTCTTCTTCACTATCACAAGGTTATGCCTTCTCCCTAGCATGGAGCAGGGATGCCAAGATTTCCCAAAGGGCTACTAGACATTTACTTTACACCACCTCACTGTGAGGACGGTCTTCAGAGGCTATCAGGTTGGCTAGAAGAGTGAGTGAGCTTTGAGGCACTGATTCCCCTATACAACATTCCATAAGGAAAAAAGTGATACTGTAAAGTTCATTCCTAAGGTGGCTCAGAATTTCAGCTAAACCCATCAACTTGCCTGTCTTCTTCCTGAAGCCACAGTCGGCACCAGGACAAAAGTTGCCCACAATAAATGCACCCAGGACTTTGCTTTATTACATTGACAAGACCAAGCCATTCAGGCTGTTTCCCAGTACGTTCTAAGCCAGGGGTTCTCAAACTTCATTGCACCGGGACCCCCTTCTGACAACAAAAATTACTACACAACCCCAGCAGGGGGACCGAAGCCTGAGCCCACCCAAGCCCCGCTACCCTGGGAGGGCTGAGCCATAACCTCACCTCCCCAGGCCGGGGTGCCAAAACTGAAGCCCAAGGCTTTGGCTTTGACCCCAGGCCCCAGCAAGTCTAAGCCAACCCTGGCGACCCCATTAAAATGGGGTTGTGACCCATTTTGGGGTCCTGACCCACAGTTTGAGAACGGCTGTTCTAAGCCATAGCCAGAGTTCTAAAGATCAGGCTACTTCAATTCAAGGAATATCAAAATGGTAAGAATGTATTTCACTGTGTTACCCGCTAGCTGAATGTGAAGGCTTAAGTCAGATTCCCAGTTGGGAGAGCAAAACTATGATCACTGTTTGAATGCAGTAGCTGATATTCCCCATTCTCACCATCCCTTCTTGCTAGTTTCCCACAGTGGAATCCACACTGACACACATTCAAAGAAGAGAGAACAATTACTTATTTCACGGTATCTGTGGTTCTTTGAGACCTTACAGCCCACTTTTTATCCCCACTCTTCAGAGGCCTCAGCTACCATGGAATTCAAATTGTGAGGGAGGGTCACATCTGCTCTGCCCTTTCACAGGAATGCAAGGAGACACAGGGCATATGCACAGCTCTGACAAACATGGCTATTTTTTTAAAAAATCCAGTCTCATTCATATGAGGCACATGCATCCCTACAGAGGGATCCACACTGACTACCACATCTTGAAGAACCACAGTTATCGTGGAGTAAGAAACTGTTATTTGGTTATTTGGTTCCTTCCCTCTCCTCAAACCTGGAACTGTTTTGATAGGGAGCAGGGACATGCAGTTGAGAACCTGTCTCTCTGCCCCCCCCCCCCCGCCCCATTGCTTTGAAAGACTACTCCAATGCTCAACATGATGCTGCAAGGGTGGGGTTATGGAAGAGATGCCAGGGGTGGGAGGTAACAAGAGATGGATAGAAGTAGGGGACACAGAAGGAAAGGGTCAAGCAAATGGTACCATTTTAACATTCACATTTTCAAAATGTGTGCAATTAACAATTTCATTTTGTGTGCAAAAAATACTGTTCAGTGTGCACCTGTATTTGGCTGTGCACCTACTGTGATTGTACAAGCACATATGGCAGCTGTACACACAAATGGGTAATTAGATCCCTAGTTAAGCATTGTGCTTGCAATTGCCCATTTTGCATACACAATTGCAACAGCTGCTGGCATGCACATTTTCAAACATGGATATGGGACCCTATCAGCATTGTTAAATATTTCACTGCTAACCATTTTGGCAGACACATCTCAGTACTCAGGGATAGTGGTTAGAGCTTCAGCTGTGAGCTCCATCGATTTGTTAATTGGATTGATACATCCATCCAAAGAAATCAATGGCTCGCTCTGTGAGGGAGATTACTCTTTTTAAGATACTTCCTCTTAACAGTGCGTCTAGGGTTTTTTTGTTTTCTTTTTCCCACTTCCATTCCAACCTTAGAACGATAAACCCTGAAGTGGAGTGTCTGTTTGGTAGATAATTTACCTCTAAATACAACATCTAACTTGCTCCTGTTCCTTGCTCCCACTTGAGCTACCTTACTTATTATTTGTATCAAGTAGCACCCTTGAGGCATCAACAACAATTGGGGATTGCTTGTGTTAGGTGCTTTACATACCAGACCAATGGTCCATCTAGTCCAGTATCCTGTCTCTGACAGTGGCCAGTGCCAGGTGCTTCAGAGGGAAAGAACAGAACAGGGTAGTTCTGCATTCCATGAAGGGGTAAATAACACTTCCTTATCCACTTTTCCATACTATTCATGACTTTATAGACCTCTGTCATATCCTCACTTAGTTGTCTCTTTTTTCCTAAGCTGAACAGTCCCAGTCTTTTAAATTTATTCTGTTCCAACCCCCTAATCATTTTTGTTGCCCTTCTCTGATCTTTTTCCAATTCTAATATATCTTTTTTGAGATAAGGTGACCAGAACTGCATGCAGTGTTCAAGGTGTGGGCATACGATGGATTTATACAGTGACATTATGATATTTTCTGTTTTATTATCTCCCTTTCCTAATGGTTCCTAACGTTCTGTTTGCTTTTTTGACGGCTGCTGCACAGAGTAGATGTTTTTTAGAGAACTATCCATTGTGACTCCCAGATCCCTTTCTTTTGTGGTATCAGTTAATTTAGATCCCATCACTTTGTATGTACAGTTGGGATTATGTTTTCCAATGTGCAGTGTAGTTATCAACATTGAATTTCAGCTGCCTTACCCAGTCACCCAGTTTTGTGATATCCCTTTGTAACAGTTAAGTCCAAAGCTGGCAGCATAATTTTGTACCATCTGCAGATATTGCCACTTCACTGTTTACCCCCTTTTCCAGATCATTTATGAGTATGTTGAACAACACAGGTCTCACTGAAAATCCTTAGGGGATCCTGCTATTTACGTCTCTTCATTGTAAAAACTGGTAATTTATTCCTACCCTTTGTTTCCTATCTTTTAACCAATTACTGATGCATGAGAGAATCTTCCCTTTTATCCCATGACTGCCTACTTTGCTTAAGAGCGTTTGGTGAGGGACCTTGTCAAAGGCTTTCTGAAAGTCTAACTACACTATATCCACTGGATCACCCTTATCAACATGGTTGTTGACACCCTCAGAGAATTGTAATAGATTGGTGAGGCATGATTTCCCTTGACAAAAGCTGCGTTAACTCTTCCCCAGCATATTGTGTTTATCTGTCTGATTTAAGCAATAGGTTACATCTCACAGTTTATAGTTTCGCAATTTCAAATTTGAGTTCCTTCAGAATTCTTGGGTGAATACCATCTGGTCCTGGTTACTTATTTCTATTCAGTTTATCTTTTTGTTCCAAAACACCTACTCTTGACACTTCAATCTGGGACAATTCCTTAGATTTGTCATCTAAAAAGAATGGCTTGGGCATGAGGATCTCTTCCAGATCCCCTGCAGTGAAGACTGACTCAAAGAATTCATTTACCTTCTCTACAATGGCCTTGTCTTCCTTGAGTGCTCGTTTAGCACCTCAATCATCCAGTGGCCCCACTGACTGCTTGGCAGGTTTCCTGCTTGTGATGTATTTTAAAAAAATACTTTAGTTTTTGTGTCCTTAGCTAGTTGCTCTTCAAATTCTTTATTGGCCTGCCTTAATGTACTTTTATAGTTGACTTGCCAGAGTTTATGCTCCTTTCCATTTTCCTCATTAGGATTTGGCTTCCAATTTTGAAAGGATGCCTTTTTTGCCTCTAACTGCCTCTGATAAGCCATGGTGGCATTTGTTTGGTTCTTTTCATGTTTTTGTTTTTGATTTTTTTATTTGGGATGTTTAGTATGAGCCTCTATTAGAGTGTGACATGCCCACAAACAATCAAGACTGTTCCTTTTAATTTCCATTTAACTAGCTTCCTCATTTTTGTGTAGCTCCCCTTTTTGAAGAGGTGGGTTTCTTTGTCATTTCCCCCCTTACAAGGATACTAAATTTAATTACATTATGGTCGCTATTACTGAGTGGTTCAGATATATTCATCTCTTGGACCAGATCCTGTGCTCCATTTAGGATTAAATCAGGAATTGCCTCTCGTCTTGTGGGTTGCAAGACAAGCTCTCCAGCAAGCAGTCATTTATGATGTCTCGAAATTGTATCTCTGCATCCCTTCTTGATGTGACATATACCCAGTTAACATGAGGATAGTTGATATCCTCCATTATTATTGTGTTTTATGCCTTTGACTCTCTAATCTCCCTGATCATTTCACAGTCACCATCACCATCATAGACCAGTGATTGGTACTACTCTATTTTTACTGTTCAAGCATGGAATTTCGATCCATAGAGATTCTGTGTTACAGTTTGATTCATTTAAGATCTTTACTTATTGACTCTATGCTTCCTTTCATATATAGTGCCACTCCCCCATCAGCACAACCTATTCTGTTATTCCTATATATTTTGTACCCTGGGTCATGGGGTTCACCGCTCACTGCTGGTGGGGCACCTCCTCCTGGTCGCTTTGGGGATTAGCTCTTGAAGTCGATGCCCCCTTCCATGGTTTGCACGCCATTGCTCTGTATTTCCCTCTGGTCTGCAGCTTCTCTCTCGCTCCAGGAACCGTAGCGTCCTCTTCATGACTCAGCCTTCTGGCCACGTCACTCTGTTTTCCCCCTTTCCAGGGTAGCAAAGTACCTTCTCCCTAGCAGTCCCAGGCAGTGTTCCCTCTCACTGCCCCATGGTGCTGCTCCCTCAGTGGCTGATAGGGGAATCTGGGCCCGCCCTCTACTCTGGGTTCCAGACCAGGGACCCTCAGCTCAGCAGTTCTGGGCTTTCCTCTCTCAGCCCTCACTGCTCCTTCTTTGGATGGCTTCCTACCACACCTGGATCTCCCCCCCCCCCCCTCTCTCTCTCTCTCTCTCTCTGGGTGTACCAGCTCCACAACCTTCCTCCCTCTTCCCAGGAAGTGACTGCTGCCTGCCTTCCTGCAGCCTTTCCTAGCAGGCCCTATCTGTTGACAGATATACACACAGACCAAGCCTGCTTCCAATTAGTTCCCTGCTCCCTGGCTCCTCCAGGTGCAGCCTGTGGAGTAATTGGCCTGCAGGGCCATCTTAAACCCTTCCAATGCTGTGTGGGGTGGACAACCCATCACACCCTTGTATTACTGCAGCTCATTAATTATCCTCATTCCACCAAGTTTTTGTGATGCCTATTATATCAATATCCTCATTTACTGCCTGGCACTCTCATTCACTCCTCTTAGTATTTAGACTTCTAGCATTTGTAGATAAGCACTTGTACATTTTGTCAATATTCAGTTGCTTGCCTTTATGTGTTATATTTAAATGGGACTCTTATGTTTGACTGTTCCTCACAAGCTCCTGCCTGTACTTTACCAACTTCTTTCCTATCCTCTTTACTAGGATATAGATTTCCCCCTTTAATAAACTCATCCCTAAGGGATGTCTCCACCCAAACTGTGTGCTCCTCTGCACCTGCTTGTTTCCCCCCAACCCTTAGTTTAAAAAAAAAAACAACCCCTCTACAACCTTTTGAAATTTACATGCCAGAAGCCTGGTTCCGTTTTGGTTTAGGTGGCCCTATCCTTCCTGTATAGGCTCTTCATTTTCCAAAAGGCTCCCCAGCACCTAGTAAACCTAAAACCCTCCTCCCTACCCCATTGTCTCATCTACACATTGAAACACTGCAATTCTGTGCATCTTTCTGGTCCTGCTCATGGAACTGGAAGAATTTGAGAAAATGCTACCATGGTTGTCCTGAACTTTAATCTTTTATGTAGCAGCCTAAATGTGACCTCCAGGACCTCTCTCCTACCTTTCCCTATGTCATTGGTGTCTGCATGTACCATGACCACTGAATCCTCCCCAGCACTGCACAGAAGTCTGTCTAGATGTTTCATGAGATCTGCAACCCTTGCACCCCGGCAGGCAATTTACCATGTGGTTCTCCTGGTATTCAAAAACCCAACTGTCTATATTTCTGATAGTCAACTCCCCCATTACTATTATCTGGCTTTTCGTAATAACTGGGGTTCTCTCCCCAAGAGAGGCATCCTGAATATGAAAGGGAGGAGGGTCCCACTGGGGGGATGCTGCTGTACTGTCCCCCTGCAAGTCTTCTGTGTGTACCTAGCTGTTTTCCTTAGCTCCTCTTGTTCAGCCCCTCTGGCTTCAAGAGCCCATATTGTCTCTCTGAGGACCACGAGTTGTTTTGCAGCATATGCACATGTATGCTGCCTACCCACAATGCATGTAATGGTACATTCTGCATTCAGTGCAATAAACTGGATAGCCCACCCTCTGCTGCTGAACTTCTGCCTGCATTATTTTTACCCTTGCAGGGTTTTGTGGGGTGGGGTGGGGAAGGTGATTATTGGCCTAGGTTTAAAGTATGTTTGTTAGGTGTATCTGCCTCTTCCTCTCTAAATTCCCTTGCAAAACTCTCTTGTTTCCTGCTCCTCTGGTTGCTTAGGAGCTGGCTTTTTAAACCCCTGTTTAAAAACAATATAGACAGACAAGGGGTGGGAGAAAGAAAGTGCTATTTATCTCTCTTTTACAGGTAGGGAACTGAGACACAGAGAGATTAAAGCTAGGTCAACAGTACAAGCTAGGAGTATAAACCACAGTGGAGCCATGTTAGCATGGGTAGCTGTACTCGAGGCATGGCTGGGCTGTGCCAAGTCTGGGCTGTGTCAAGTACATATCCACCAGTTTCAGGTGAGATTGTACTCGGCATGCTTTCACTGCTGCTACCTGTGCTACCACAGCTACACTGTTATTGATACTCAAGCTAGCTTGACGAGAACTAGCACATGTATGTGCACCTGAGCAGGGGAATCAGCTTGTAGTGTAGCCTAAGTGACTTTCCCAAGCTCACACAGGAAGTCTGTGGCAGAGACAGAAGTTGAAACAAGATCTTTTGAGTCACAATCCAGTGTCTGAGTAACCAGACCACTCATCCTCTATTTCACAAACTAGAAGCCTGTGTTTTTAGAGCTGATATTGTCTGTGTTTTTTCTTTATTGATCCCACATGCATCAGTTGATTGGGACCTTGATGACTGTATTGTATGTGTACTTGGCCACAGGCTTATAGTCAAGTAAACCTGATTTCAGACTTCCTACAATAGTTCTCTTGGTAGGCGAACCCTTATTCTACTGTTTTTTTTTTTCTTTCAAACAGACAATGTATTATCACCTAGATACGTCCGGTATTTAAAAAGTTTCTGAAATATTTTGGCAGCAGGATGTGTTAAAAATATATTTTGTTGAGTTTTTATCACAATCTTTGCTGCTCATCTTATAAAATATTAAATGCCAAATGAAACTCGCTCTGACAGATGTGTTAACATTATTTCCATTTCTGTTTCAAGTCAATTTAGATGAAAAATAAGCAGTCTATTCTTGTCAAGACTTCTATATCCCTTGAAGACAGTGATTCCACTTAGGACTTTGAAAGTAAATAAATATATGCCTCAAAACAACTATAAAGGAACACAAGGATATTGTATTTCCAACAAATGATATGCAAGGAAAAACTTTGAGAACAGTTGTTTTCATTTGGCGTCCTTCTGTATCTCATGTGAGATGGGAAATCGATAGCCTGGTGAAGGTGTTGGAGTGAGCATATAAACTACCCAACTGTTGTAGTTCTATGAGGCTCTCACTCTATAGAGTGCTGTGTCCCCATTAGCTTTTCCCCATAAGTCCAGCTAAGTCTGCTAAGGTTCCACAAACCATCACCTCACTGAGATATGCCCCAGTTCTTTCTCTAACTGTGACAGTCCCAATTGAAAGCAGCTAGCTAACAGCTCAATGGAATTTCCATATGTTTTGTAGCTTGTAGGAGTGACAAATGCTCACAGCTCTCCCTCTTTAAAACATACAACAATGGACCACACATGATGCTAATGGAGAGCTTCCCTAGTAAATATAGGTGGAATAACACTAACCTATATCCAAAATGGTACAGGCACAGGGACCCAACCCTGATAGCAGACACATCTCTTGGTCCTGCTTCAGTCAATCACAGGACTGTCTTTTAATGCTTGTGCTTATTTCCTTACCCAGCACTGGCTCAGTTCTAAGATTATAATTTTTGTGTGGTCGGCAAGATTGCTTGCCCTTAATTAGAGTGTTTATATATAGCTTCAGCTACAACTACTGAGCATGCCTAGTAACCACATCAGTCAGATATTTTGGGCCCTTCTTGCCTTGCCCTTGCTCCCTGCACAGTTGCAGAGACACAGTGTGCAAACAAAAATCCATGTCCACTGCTTCTCTCCCTTTCTTTGGACTTAAATATCAAATGCTGCAGTATAATCTTTAAGTATGTGAATTACAAATGCAAACTACTATATAAGTGCTAGCTATTACTAATTATACTTTGCACTTATTATGCCTTTTATTCAAGAATCACAATTAATTTTCATTAATAAAGTGCCTTTAACATGATCTTAACTTATTGAAAATGATCCTTCATTGACCAGGACATCAATACACTTACATATATATTGTTGTATCTTTATATTTTTTCCAATATATACTTTAATATACACTTCTGAGATACAGATTAAAATATATAATCCATGCATGAGACAAGTCATGTGGGTAGCAAGGACGGAAATGCAGATCTGACCCATTAGAATGATTACTAATCATGTTTGTTTGTATATTAGGTATGTTTGTGCAGTTAGAATAGCAATAAGGCTTCTTTTTTTTTTCTTTTTTTCTTTTTTTACAGTAGAGTACCTTATTCAAGTGTTAAAGCCAGTTTCAAAAATCTCTTTATAATCAAACTCATAACTGTAAACCTATCTGCTGGATTTCTACTGCCATTTGTTTATTTTTGAGGGGTATTACTTATTCAGGATGAAAATAATTCAAACAGAGAGGATCTATACCACTAAGTTTCACTTAAGATATTAAAACAGAACTTAAGCAATACTTAGACCATTGCACAGATCTGTATTGGGATTGATTTCAAACTCAGTTGAAATAGTAATGGGCATCTGTAATGCAGACTTTTAGACAAGTGTCTGGGATGTTTGCCTACTTAATATTTGGTCCCATCTGATTATACTGGCAATTTTGACATCTGCAATTTTTTCAGCATGTAACTTGGAAAAGTATAATAATTTTTTTTTTTTAGACTGCACTATCATGGTTGTGAAAAATGCTTATTTCACAGGACACATACAATATATGGTAACAATTTTGTCATCAGGCTAACATTTCTTTCTAATAATGCCATAAAAGGATATGTGTCAATGTCAGAAAAATGGAAGGACTGGAGAAAACAAGCAAGCACGCTGCTACCATCAGTTGGAATTATGGATTTTACAATACGCTTTGATATTTTGTCTTGTGATGTTAATGATTCAGTCTCTTTTTTCACTTGCTATTAAAAAGCTGAATATAAGGAAAAATTGAGCTAGAGTAGAGAAGTCTATTTCCTTCAGACTTTACTGATGGAAAAAAGTCTATTAGTTTTCTGTTTTGAATGGAAGCATTTCTTATATGCTGTCTCATAGTTTGTTAGCAGAATTGGTTATGTTGCAGGAGCATTGTACTAAAGTATTATAAAATGCCAGAGTTTAGTGGGCATCATTATGATTATGCTCTATCATGCATACATTTCGTAGGAAGCTTTATTAAATTTAACAGGAAAGTGTATAGTCAAAGTTGTAAGGGCCTTAAAATTATTTCCTTAAACAACATAACTTTCTCTTAATATCATATATGTGAGAAATCAAATCCAAACCTTGACAGTCTTCATCAGTTTTTGTCTGCCTGTCCAGTGGTATCTAGGGACCTTACCTGAGTTTGTACTTTGACTCTGCTCTATAGTGTAGACAGCAGGGTTTACAAAGATATTTCACCTTAACTATCAAGGCAAGGTTGAAGATTCAGAGGGAGGCAAATGAATGTAAAATGTTTTAAGGTCACAGAGTAGCAATGACCTTTAGATTCCTTCAACAAAGGAATCCATTGTCCATTATTATCCATTGTCCTTTATGGTGCATCTGCAGATGTACAAAGCATTTCTCAACAGCCAGTTAGAGCAACAATACAAAGATAACTCAATCAGTGGCGTAATAGTATATTAATGGCATGTTTTGCTGATAGATAATGTTTGTTCTTAAGTTGAGACAAACACATTCAAACTTCCCATGTCTTGGAAAAATTACATAGTATTTACAGTTTACCCTTCTTAGGACCCAATCCAGACAGAATCTCTTTGACCCTGGGGTTTAGCATTCAGGAAGGTTTACAAGATAACAATGTTGAGAAACTGAAATGAGATTGAGTTCAGTTTGAATCTTAATTAACTCAGCTGAAATGGATGTTCTCGTAGCAGAAACCATGATGAGGAGAGGTACTGTCAAACCAATTTCCAGGTAATGGCAATTGAAGTTAAAACAAATCAGACATGCTGATAATAAAATAAACAAAAGGGACAAATTTCAGAGTAGCAGCCGTGTTAGTCTGTATTCGCAAAAAGAAAAGACACAGCCGTGGTTTATTCAACTTTCATTGCCAACATTATAGGAGGGAAAGGATAATATTCTGACTGCCATAGTGCCTATGGTAGGCAATCTAATTTGACTTGTTAAATTAAACTTTTGGGAGTAGCATTAATAATGATGGTTTATGTTTCCAAAGATTGAGGCAATGAGGTTACTCCTCAGATTGTCTCCTTGCAGAGGAAAAGTAATTTTTAAAATACTCATGGACTCTGAACAGATAAAGAGTAGAGACTGAGCAGTGGGGAATAGGAAAAAGGACATTTAAGAAAATAAGATTTCTGATCACAGACACTTATAGGTTTTCCTTTGGAGCCTCTAGGGCCCTAAATAAAACTGCACTATAATGTCCCATGGTGGGAGAGGTTTTAGAAGGAGTTTGCCATAAGAAAATGAATTGTGTAAGATATACTTTAATTTGAGAGAAAAGCCAGTATGAACGCGTGGGGGCGATCCTTAGCTGTGTGAACTTCAATGGAGTGCTAACAATTTACGCCAGCTGAAGACCTATCCCACAGGACCTAGTTCTTCTCTCATTTACACTTGTTTTACACATTCATAACTCCTTTTGGACTCAAAGGCATTATTCTTGATTTCCCCCTGGTATGTCAGAGCAAAATCAGGTCATCTTCTCCTTGCCATGTTGGAACCAAATTTATTCTTAACATCATTGTCCTATAAGGACAGGAAGTCCGAGACTTAGAATTCTGCTTCCACAAGGTTAAAAATATAGACTCTGCTTAAGGTAAGAAGTGAGTGACATTTTAGTGAGACACAAATGAGCCAACAGCAGCATACCTATACTTCTGGGCCCCATTCAGTTCATTTTGAATGTCCTTAAGGCTCATCCTATGCAAATCCCAAACTACCTGCTCTGGTTTAGTTGAGGTTGTTTTTCTGTGACTCAGATTTTTGCTTTTCAATCTTTATTTCTAAGGCTGTATCTCCTGCTAGGTTATAAACTTAAGTAACTCACAGTACAAATTCTTAAATAATTTATACACAAACTCTTGTCTGATTTAATTCAAGCTCATTCACATTTTATCATGTTTGCTTAAGGTCTTAACATTATACCTTTCAGACTTTGAGGTACAAAGATTGTGTTATTTCTCAGGCAGGAGGAAAAAATGTCATAGTTAGAAAAATCTAAGCACTTAAAAATATGAATTTGACCAGTTCTTCTTTGAGTGCTGTCTCTGTGGGTTCTCCACTTTAGGTGTTCGTGTGCCCCAGCACTCATAATCGGAGATTTGTGCTAGGAGTGCCCAGTTGGGTTGCACATGCATGGTCCCCGTCTCACACTACTTCCGTTGGTTAACTGACACTGTGCGACCAATCCCTCCCCCCTCAGTTCCTTCTCTACCGCCTTTGGCTTTAAGTCAGAGCACTTAGCCGCACCTCACTACTTAGTTCTTTCTAGCCTATTTACTACCATTATTTAGTTAGAATAGTTGGTTAGTTTTTCTTTGTCCTCGTCACCTTGTTTAAAAAAAAAAATATTATTTTCCTCATTAGAAGCTAGGTTTCAGTTCACCCTTTAGAATAGTCAGCCTCTCTGGGGGCAAAAGCTTTTCCTGACGGGAATGCCCAGTTCCTTGGGCTTTAAATGTTGCCTCACCTCCAGGATCTCCGTACCAGTTTCGGACCTACACACTCAGTGTGTTTGCTTTCTGGGTGGAACACATATAACACAGAAGTGTCCTCATTGCCACAAGTTAACTGCCCGAACAAGAAAGGGTAGAGACTTACAACTAAAACTCCTTCTCATGGAGAAGTCTCTCAGACAGGTATCTAAGCCTGAAGCCTGGACCCCACCTGGACAAATCTCACCACCCATGGCTTCTAACAAGGGTTCCTCCTCCATGACCCAGGCTTCTGACCACCCTGCTAAAATAAGTGTCCAAAAAGTGGGTAACTGTGTCCCCAGTGCAGGAATCTGCCAAGAAATGCCGTTCCGTGAATGGGCAAACAACCTCTGCACCAACCGCACTGGCTGTTCCTTGCGCTGAGACAGCAGGACCATCTGGCACTGCCGGTACCGCGAGAGCTAAGGACTCTAAAAGAGCCAGCTCGGACACAGGAACTAAGGGGAAATTGAACCCCATGCCTCAGCACAGATGCAGCCAAAGCCGCGATCACTGCACAGCGGCATGGCATCCCTGCAGACTGTGGCTCATTCTTCGACCTCCACTGCATGCTCAGTGCACACACCGGCGCAGTCTAAGGTGCCGACATACACGCCGTGGCTCCTGGCACTGACAACCAGGCAGCCTCCGGTGCAGATCATACAGACACTGCAGCGGTTCCTACAGCACAAAGATCTCTTAGTTCGATCTACGCCTGACGCTCCCATTCGTTTGGCACCAAGTCTCCTGTGACTCCATCGCACGCTGCTCTACCCTTTTTGAGCGATGAGGAGGAGGACGAGGAAGGGCAAATAGATTCTCCACAATCTCCTGACCATCATGAGCCACCCAAACCGGCACCCCCTCAGGGGACATATTATACTAATCCCAGATATCCACAGTGGCATCGCCAACCTTGGGGCCTAGCCATGCTCTATCCACCCCAATGGGCATACTGGAATCCATGGGTGACATACCCCACACAACAGAAAAGGGACTGTCTACCACATCCAGACTAAACACACAGCAATCACCTACACCTCGGTACCTTGACCTTTGAAACCTACTGGGGAAGATGATGAAGAGGGGGAAGAACCCTCATACCAGAAAGGGGCACCACCTTTCATCCTCCTCCCCAGATGACATCGTCATGGCTCCTCCCCCTAATATGCGGGATGATTTCAAATAATTCCAGGTCCTATTTAAAAGGGTGGTGAGTTCTCTGGATATCTCTCTGGGAAGAGGTCCAGGTGACACAGCACAAACTAGCAGACCTTTTGAATACATCCTCTTCTTCCAAAATCACTTTACCTATGAACGATGCAATAATTAAACCTGTCAAAAACGATTTGGCAGACCCCTGCAACTGCTCCTCCAACCTGTAAGACTTCTGACAAAATAAATATTATATGCCAGTGAAGGGCACAGAACTCCTCTTCTCCCATTCGGCACCCAATTCACTGGTTGTCGGTGCAGTCCATGAACGTGGCAGACAACAGCAGCCCAAGAATACACCTTAAGGACTGGAAAAGGCTCAACCTTTTCACCACAAGGCTTTCTCTTTGGCTATACTACATCTCCGGATAGCCAATTATGAGGCCTTGCAGGCAAAGTATGATTTACAATTACACAAAGTTTTCTGAATTCATTGACTTTATTTCTGAAGATAAAAAAGAACAATTTACAACACTTGTATCCGAGGGACAACTCATATTTAGAACAGCCCTCCAAGCTGCACTGGACTCTATTGACTCAGCTGCAAGATCAGTGGCGACCACAGTGGGGTGATGAGACAGGCCTCCTGGCTCCATCTCTCCGGCTTCCCTAGGGAAGTGCAATCCATGGTCAAAGACTTACCATTCGAGGAGCCCAAACTCTTTGCCGCAAAGACAGATGTCTCTCTCCATATGGTCAAAATTCACGAGCGACACTCCGCTCTCTGGGGATTTATACACCTAGATCCAAGAAAAGATAGAGGAGTTACTATGCCCCTCAACGCTACCGCCACATTCCATACTCACAACGACAATGGCAGCATGAGTCACAGGATTGGAAACAGAGACCATCGAGGAGATGACGGCCTATTCCTCCAGCAGCTGCGTCACACCATCAACATCCAGGCAACAAATTTGAAGCCTCGGTCAAAGGTCTGAGAACCCCATGTCTTTCTGTGTGAAGATATCTACTCTCTCCTGACCATTCAGAGATCACCTAGTTCTGTTTTATCCAATCTGGAATACCATCACATCCTACAGATGGGTTCTAGAAATTGTACAAACAGGGACACACATCTCAAAGAACTTACGTTACTGCACAAGATGAGTAACTTTCTATTACAGGAGGATACCTATAGGTATCCTATCCTATCTTATAGGTAGATAAATCAAATATTCTCACTGTCCATCTCTCTTAAATGAACTGTACAAGAGTAAAATTTCACATTGCACTTTACAAAATCAGCCTTATTTTTGCCCCTATCCTATTTCAATCCTCATCTAACAGTCTATACACCAGAAAAGCCTCTTTTGCCAGACACCATTTTATATTGTACACATTTCAAATACAGGCTACACACAGAAACAAGACTGAAAACACATATAGCTCACAGACCAAACCACAGACTATCTTCCAGTTCACCTCCTGTTATTGACTTACCAGTATTTTGACTCTAACCAGAGCTGGTCAGAAATTTCTAGTGGATCATTTTTCTGTGAGAGGAGGCCAATTCGTTAAAACAAAAATATTCCATGGGAATATTGAATTTTAAAGTTCACCCACCTTTCTAAAGGACTTGAGTTCTACTGCTGCCAAGTGATATATATATATATATAATATATATAAAAATGTTTACATCCACTTTACATTATGCCGCCAGAATAGAGTAAAGGAGTCTTAATGTAAGTGAGAATCAGGCCACATAGGTACAATGAAAATGTAGTAACTTTTCTATGTGAAAGGCACATATATGAAAGGGACTGAGCTCCATTATTTGTTATGTACTGATTTGGGAAGAGAGAACCTTGTAAAGCTAAACCCATCCTAGATAATGGCTTGTGTTGACCGTGAGCCCTAAAATTAGACCCCAGTCTATTTTATCACTGAATTATTTCAGCCAGATCAAGAAATCACTTGATTTTAAATAAAAAACAAATACATTAGCTCTGTGATTTTTTCCAAAATTTCCAGTGTCACTTGACAGGCAGTTCCTCTATGGAGCTATATGGCCCCATTTGGTTCAATTTTGAATTATTATTGATTGATTTAAGGAATAACTCAGCCAAATGTTGGTGAATTGAAAAATGAACATTCCTTGAAAGGAGTACAGTAACTCTGATTACTGATTGCTTCCCAATATGTGGCCCAATGCAGGTCACTTAGGAAATGAGGCCAAAGTGAACAAATTATTTACCTTCAGGTTGAGCAGCTCTGTGGGTTTTATTTCCAAAGACATTAATTAACCCCTCTAGTGTTAGGCAATTGCAACAGTGTAAAACCACTCAAACTTATGGCATTTCTGCAGCATGCCAAAAGAGGCCTCAAGGACTTTCAGGTTGTTTTGCTTTCCTTTTTAAAGGCTTTCAACATAACAACTGTGCTATTTAAACTCTTTTATTCTAAAGAGCATTTCCTCCATTCTGTCTGAAGCTTAGCCTGCTCCATGCTTGCTACCAAGCACATCCTGACATTTTGAAAATGAACACAGGTCCCTAGAGGACATGCGATGTACTCAGGTTTAACAGCTGCTTGAGTTAGTGATGTATACAATTATATTAAAAATGTATTAATTACACATCAGGATTAACACTGACTGAAGGTTTGCTGAAAACAAAGCCCACACAATAGCAATCCATTACTTTGCACCTCTGCCTTCACGGAGAACTAGTGCAAGGAAAAGGTGAATGAGCCCGTATAAATTTCTTCAGTCAGCACCGGCTTCATAATTCCACCTGTGAGCTGTCAAGGAGTCACACTTAGCTTTAATGGAGAGCTGTGTACTGAGAATTCTGCCACAAAGCCTCCTAATGAATGTTGATTACATTAAAAATGGCTTGCTGGGGATGGCATACTTAAGTGTGAATTATAGCCATTGCAAAGTTAAAATTCTGAAAGGAACAAATATTGAGGAAAAATGAACAATGGATAGTGAGGATAGTCACAAAACGTGCATTTAAATCTGCCAAGAAATTATTGGCAGTGACTGCAATTTTCCTGGTGTTTAGGTCTGCAGAAGCTCATTTCTCAATACCAGAAATACTACCAAATAACACAAGGCCAGATTCTGCTCTCACTGACATCAATAACTCCATTGGTTTGTACAGTGGAAGGGAGAGTGGGCCTAGTTCATTTGACCCAGTATCTCTGAAACAGAATGGTTTAGCTCTAAGTTTCAATCAAATTGGACAACTCTTCCCAGCTCTCTGATTAGCTAAGCATATGAAAAAGAACTTTAATTAAAAAAAAATCCTGATTGGGCCCATTACCTTTACTAGTGGCCAATCAAAACCTACTTCAATTTGTCTGATACACATGGCAGTCTGTAAATAGACTGTACCTTTTCCTTTTACTCGTTAAGCCCACAGACATATTACTTCCAAATGAGGTATCCCTTCTTGTTGTATAGGGATGAATTTGCCACAGGGTTACTCACCTTATTCTTTGATTTGTGGTTTAAAAGACTCTTTATATGGCAGTCTGAAGGGGTTGGTCTGAAATAGAATCCTTTCAGTACATATGCTGTCCTGTTCCTAGATTAACAGCTTTATTTGGGCATAAGCTTTCGTGGGTAAAAAACCCCACTTCTTCAGATGCATCTGATTGCATTTGAAGAATTGAGTTTTTTACTTACGAAAGCTTATGCCCAAATAAATCTGTTAGTCTCTAAGGTGCTACTGGACATCTTGTCGTTTTTATGGATACAGACTAACACGGCTACCCCTCTGATAATTAACTTAAGAATGGTCCTACTGGGTCAGACCAAAGGTCCATCTAGACCAGTATCCTGTCTTCCGGCAGTGGCCAATGCCAGGTGCCCCAGAGGGAATGAACAGAACAGGTAATCATCAAGTGATCCATCCCCTGTTGCTCATTCCCAGCTTCTGGCAAACAGAGGCTAGGGACACCATCCCTGCCCATTCTGGGCTAATAGCCATTGATGGACCTATCCTCCATGAATTTATCTAGTTCTTTTTTGAACCCTGTTATAGTCTTGGCCTTCACAACATCCTCTGGCAAGGAGTTCCACAGGTTGACTGTGCATTATGTGAAGAAATACTTCCTTTTATTTGTTTTAAACCCACTGCCTATTAATTTCATTTGGTGATCCCTAATTTGTGTGTTATGAGAAGGAGTAAATAACACTTCCTTATTTACTTTCCCCACTCCAGTCATGATTTTATAGACCTCTATCATATTCCCCCCTTAGACGTCTCTTTTCTAACTTAAAAAGTCCCAGTCTTATTAATCGCTCCTCATACGGCAGCTGTTCCATACCCCTAATCATTTTTGTTGCCCTTTGCTGAACCTTTTCCAATTCCAATATATCTTTTTTGAGATGGGGCGACCACATCTGCACACAGTATTCAAGATGTGGGCGTACCATGGATTTATATAGAGGCAATATGATATTTTCTGTCCTATTATCTATTCCTTTCTTAATTATTCCCAGCATTCTGTTCGCTTTTTTGACTGCCACTGCACATGGAATGGATGTTTTCAGAGAACTATCCACAGTGACTGCAAGATCTCTTTCTTGAGTGGTAACAGCTAATTTAGACCCCATCATTTTATATGTATAGTTGGGATTATGTTTTCCAATGTGCATTACTTTGCATTTATCAACATTAAATTTCATCTGCCATTTTGTTGCCCAGTCACCCAGTTTTAAGAGATCCTATTGTAGCTCTTCACAGTCTGCCTGGGTCTTAAGTACCCTAAGTAATTTTGTATCATCTGCAAATTTTGCCACCTCACTATTTACCCCTTTTTCCAGATCATTTATGAATATGTTGAATAGGACCAGTCCCAGAATAGATCCCTGGGGGACACCACTATTTACCTCTCTCCATTCTGAAAACTGACCATTTATACCTACCCTTTGTTTTGTATCTTTTAACCAGTTACCAATCCATCAGAGCACCTTCCCTCTTATCCTGTGGCAGGTTACTTTGTGTAAGAGCCTTTGGTAGAAGACCTTGTCAAAGGCTTTCTGAAAATCTAAGTACTCTATACCCACTGGATCCCCCTGGTCCACATGCTTGTTGACCCCCTCAAAGAATTCTAGTAGATTGGCGAGGCATGATTTCTCTTTACTGAAACCATGTTGATTCTTCCTCATCAAATTATGTTCATCTCTATGTCTGACAATGTTGTTCTTTACTATAGTTTCAACCAGTTTGCCCAGTACCTGAAGTCAGGCTTACAGGCCTGTAATTGCTGGCATCACCTCTGGAGCCCTTTTTAAAAATTGGCATCACATTAGCTATCCTCCAGTCATCTGGTACAGAAGCTGATTTAAATGATAGGTTACAGACTACAGTTAGTAGTTCTGCAATTTCACATTTGAGTTCCTTCAGAACTCTGGGGTGAATACCATCTGGTCCTGGTGACTTATTGCTGTTGAATTTATCAATTTGTTCCAAAACCTCCTCTAATGATACCTCAATCTGGGAGAGTTCCTCAGATCTGTCATCTAAAAAGAATGGCTCAGGTTTGGGAATCTCCCTCACATCCTCAGCTGTGAAGACCGATGCAAAGAATTCATTTAGTTTCTCCACAATGGCCTTATCATCCTTGCGTGCTCCTTTAGCACCTCAATCATCCAGCGGCCCCACTGGTTGTATAGCAGGCTTCCTGCTTCTGATGTACTTAAAAAAAATTGCTATTACTTTTTGAGTCTTTGGCTAAATGTTCTTCAAATTATTTTTTGGCCTTCCTAATTGTATTTTTACACTTCGTTTGCCAGTGTTTATGCTCCTTTCTATTTTCCTCACTAGGATTTTAACTTTCACTTTTTAAAGGATGCCTTTTTGCCTCTCACTGCTTCTTTTACTTTGTTGTTTAGCCGCAGTGGCTCTTTTTTGGTTCTCTTACCATGTTTTTTAATTTAAGGTATACATTTAAGTTGAATCTCTATTATGGTGTCTTTAAAAAGTTTCCACGCAGCTTGTAGAAATTTCTCTTTTGGCACTGTACACTTTAACTTCTGTTTATTTAATTTCTCTTCATTTTTGTGTAGTTCTCCTTTCTGAAATTAAATGCCACAATGCTGGGCTTCTGTGGTGTTTTTCCTGCCACAGGGATATTAAATTTTATTATAGTATGGTCACTATTACCAAGTGGTCCAGCTATATCAGGGGTGGACAAACTTTTTGGCCTGAGGGCCACGTCGGGTTTCCAAAATTGTATGGAGGGTAGGTTAGGGGAGGCTGTGTCTCCCCAAACAGCCAGGCGTGGCCTAGCCCCTGCCTCCTATCCGACCCCCCACGCTTCTTGCCCCCTAACGGCTCCCCCGGAACTCTTACCCTATCCAACACCCCCCCCCCCCATCCCTTGATGCCCCCCCCCGGGACTCCTACCCCATCCCCCACTCCCTGCTCCCTGTCCCTGTCCATCCCCGGACCCCCCCACCCCTGACTGCTCCCTGCCACCCCATCCAACACTCCCTTTCATTCTTGACTTGCCCCCCGGAACCCCTGCCCTGTCCAACCATCCCTTCTCCCTGTCCCCTGACGGCCCCTGGAACCCCTGCCCCTGACTTGCCCCCTGCCGCCCCATCCAACCTGACTGCCCCACCTGACCTCTGCCCCATCCAACCGCCCAGTTCCCCACCCTCTGACCACCCCAACCCCTATCCACCCCCCTGCCCCCTGACCACCACCCCCAACTCCCCTGCCCTCTATCCAACCCTCCCTGCCCCCTTACTGTGCTGCCTGGAGCACCAGTGGCTGGCGGCGCTACAGCCATACCACCCAGAGCTCCGGGTCAGGCTGCGGCTCTGCAACTGCGCTTCCTGGCCACCCAGAGCATTGCGTCAGCGGCACGGTGTGCTGAGGCTGCAGGGGAGTGGGGATAGCAGGGGAGAGGCCGGGGGCTAACCTCCTGGGCCAGGAGCTCAGGGGCCAGGCAGGAGGGTCCCGCAGGCCAGATGTACTTTGCCTACCTCTGAGATATATTCACCTCTTGGACCAGATCCTGTGCTCCACTTAGGACTAAATCAAGAATTGCCTCTCCTCTGGTGGGTTCTGTTAGGGGCTTATTCCTTCACCCGCTCACTTCCCTGGTCCTTCTCGCATGAACAGAGAGCAACAATACCTGAAGTCCAAAGGTTCAAACAATTCGATGTTTATTGGGGTGAACTCCCAGCAAGCAGTGATTCCAGTTTCCTTCCTTAGTGTCCCCCTTCCCAGCTCTGACACCACAGAGCCTTGCCTGTGTCCCTGTTCCCATTCCCCGCCCCCTTAGCAAAACATGATTCCAATTTCCCCAACCCCATTCCCCACTACTTCCTGATTGACTGCAGACTATATAGTAAAACTTGAGTTCTGCTTAGCCATACCTTAACCAATCATTTTACTGAAATTTAACTAACCAATCCTAACATATTTTAACATGATTATTTAACCAATTGTATCCCACCACCTTAATTGGTTTACACCCAGCAAAATTAATTATACAGCAGACAGAAACAATCACAGAACCAGACAGAGATTATACAGACAAACAATAAGGAAATGGGGACTACAGTGATAGAACAACAAGAAATGAGGATTTCACATCCCAGCTATTGATAAGTGAGTTCTTGCCAGACAGGATGCTATCAAACTAAGTTTCCTTTTACATCTTCTAGGCACTTCCCTTTCTCTGGAGGTGATAGGAATACAATCCTGTCCTGATAATGCCTAACAGCCCAATAGCACCTTATTTCAATGTGACTAGGTTGGAATGTGAGGATGTGACCTTTCGCTTCCCAGTTTATGGCTGCTTCTGCTGCTTAGCCAAAGGCCTTAGCCTAAGAATAGGGCCTCAGACTGCCACAGTAAGAGAAGGCTCTTACACCGGCAGACAGTGATTTTGACAGTGATTTCTTTTATACCTCTATAACTAGCTAAGTGATGAGAATACACCTAAACTCTTAGACAGGCCTGAATATCTATATCCTAACAGGTTCCAGGACCAGCTGCTCCAAGAAGTAGTCATTTAAGGTGTCAAGAAACTTTATCTCTGCATCCCATCCTAAGGTGACATGTACCCAGTCAATATGGGGATAATTGAAATCCCCCATTATTATTATTGAGCTTTTTATTTTAATAGCCTCTCTAATCTCCCTGAGCATTTCACAGTCACTATCACCATCCTGGTCAGGTGGTTGGTAATGTATCCCTACCAATATATTCTTATTATTAGAGCATGGAATTTCTATCCCTAGAGATTCTACGGTACAGTTTGATTCATTTACGATTTTTACTTCATTTGATTCTACACTTTCTTTCACATAGATTTTGAGTCTTTGGATTCAGATACTTCCTTACTAAATGCTTTTTGACATTTTACTGCATTTCAGTGGAAATAACAGAGAAAAAGTGGTAGCAGTAGTAGTATAATTCAAAAATATGACTCTAAAGTCCACACAGTTGTATATCTCGTACTGTTAAATATATTTATTTTAATAGCAGTTATTTATTATTCATGCCATTCACCCATCTATGAATTCTACCATATACAACAAGAGTGGTTGTGAGGAAGTAGTTGTTTCTCTTGGACTGTGTCACGTGGATTATTAGAAATAGAGGACCAGATTGTTGGGCAGATTCATCCACAAGTTCAGCTAATATGGAAATAAAACAAGCAGCTAGGAAGGAAAATGGAAACAATAGTCATCTGTCGTGAGAACCTTTTCACACTCCATTTTTTCCTTTCTTGCTTAGCTCAAGTGATCTAATTGGCTAATAGTGAAAAAAGATCAGAGCATGGTAACTTTGTAAATGCTGTGCTTTATTGCTCCTGGGTCAAGTTTGTAAAATTTTATGGTATGACACTTTCAGAAAGCAAAAAAAAAAAAAAAAAAATCTCTGGGAGTATTTGTTATTTCTGTAAAGATGTTGAAGAGCTAAGCTCAAAGAGTAAATACACTGGACAAGACCAAGTGCCTAGGAATAATTTTTTTTTAAGTTGCTATATTAAGTTTGTTTCCATGGTAGTATGATGAAAGGGAGTCTTATAAAGAGAGACCCACATGACATCATTATAACACTTACTGTGATTTAGACCAATGGTTCTCAAAGCCGGTCTGCCGCTTGTTCAGGGAAAGCCCCTGGTGCGCCGAACCGGTTTGTTTACCTGCCGCGTCCGCAGGTTTGGCCGATCACGGCTCCCACTGGCCGCGGTTCGCCGCTCCAGGCCAATGGGGGCTGTGGGAAGCGGTGCGGGCTTTGAGAACCACTGATTTAGACTACATCCCAGTGTATGTCCTATATTCAAACATGTCAGCTCTTGAAAGCAGGTGTGATCTGCTTAGCGACAAGGGGACAACAGAAAAAACAACAGAGAAAACCCCAATATGGTTGTTTTTAAATTATCAAAAATTGAACATAAATATTTAACAAGTAATGCTAGAATTTTTTAAGCACATTTAGAATTATGTAATTGAAAAAAGATAGATTAACCTTCAAATATTCTTACAGCTTCTATTGGCTTCTTTAAACAGATGTAAGTAAAATATATTATCCATTCCAGAAACCACTTAAAAGTTTATCCCAGATGTCAGCCTTAACATTATAGGCCAGAAGCTCTGTTTTCCTCACCCAGCATTCATTGTATATATATATATTTTAAGTATGGATTACAAATAGAGCTGGGTGAATAATGGATTTTTTTCAGTTTGCTGATATTTCCAAAAAATAAAATTAAAAAATTCAGTTCAGGTCAAACTGAATTGAAAAATTACAAACATTTGCATGAACTGGAAAAAAGATCAATTTTGGGCCAAATGAAACAGGTTTTCTTCAACTCAAAATGGAGTTTTGGGCCATTTTTAAAGGGGCTAGATTCACAAACTAGCTGGAGACGAGGATAGTTCCCTCCTTATAATACTTAGTCCGATGGTTAGGGATCAGAGGTGGGAGTCCCAGGTTCAGTTCTGTCCTCTGCCTGATGTGGAGAAGGGATTTGAGCAGGGGTTACCAATATTGTAGGAGAGTGTGCTAGCTATGGGACACTTTTGTGTGGGGCTTTGTCACTTTCTCCTGTTGAAGTTGTTCCACTTACTATAAATTGTCATCATTTAAGCAGGGACCTGAATGTAAGTCTTTTGCATCTTAAGTGAGTGCCCTATCTACCAGGCTATATGGTCCTTTTTGTTCTTGTTCTCTTTCTGGCGCAATGAATATTAACGGTCATTCATATTAGTACTTCATAGTCATTCACCATCATCACCTTCTCTACCTCTTCTGGCTAATTCATGAATAGCACCTAAATCATGTAAGGTTGAGACCTGAGACCTGAGGTCTCTTCCACCTAATCTTCTATGAGTCTATGATCTAAAAATACTTGGCCAAAAATATTTGTCAAATGTGTTTCTGAATCATGAATAGTTTTGGTTTACACAAAACTGCATTTTTCAACCAATAAACTATTTTCTGGAAAAAGTTCGCCACTCAGCTCTAGTGACAAATCCCTACTCACCATACGGCCCACAGACCGTATTCCCCTTCCCATTATAGATAGAACAAAGACTACAATTCTGTCTCAGTTATGGTGAAAAACCATCCATAATGCATTATATTATCCTCATTCTTATTCTCTTATTAATCCTGGGGTATCTTGCTAGTAGCATTCTATGACAAAGTACCTTTGACTTTCTTAAAAATCACAGCACTGTGTGCAAGAAATTGGCATCAAGAGACCTTTTATCTTTTACACTGAACCCACTGATGAGATGATTCAGAGGGAAACAGTAACAAGGCATCACAAAAGCAAAGCTTCTGATCAGTTTATTTTCACTAGAACACTGTGATGTGCTGTCAAAGAGAATGATTTGCCTTCCGGGTCCAGAGAAAATGGTAATTGGCAGTGCTAGACTGTGTCACCACTGAGTGACATGATTAAAATTAATTTGAAGACACGGGATCATTGAGATTCAATGCTTCTTTTAAAAAAAATAAAATCTTAAATAGTTATTTGTAATTCTATAGTTATTACATCAGATATTTTTGTAATTTGAATGTGAGACAGGACTTTGACACATCTAGTAAGAAAACAAGAAACTTTATTGCAGTAAATTTTGAAAGGGTAAATTGTGTGTGGAGACAAAAGGACTTTGACTTATTATGTCTGGCATCCTTTTGGCCAAGATGAACTTTACTTTGTAACATGAGGTTAATTTTAGTGGTTTAGTCATTCAAATAAAACATCTTTGGGGACAAGTTACAGGGCAGCTTATAGCAATTGCCCTTTGTTCTCAGAATATTGTAGGGTCTGAAAAGTCCGAAGAACTTCACAGCTAGGTCAATATTTCCTTAACAAAGTAAATAAATGGACCACATCTCATAGAGTCTTCTATAATATTACCTGGCTTCTCTATTGTACCCAGAACAGGTAGTGCTGAATCCTACATTAATTACACAAAACACAACCTTCTCCTTCTCAAGAGGGATACACATTATCATTATAGACTTCTACAAAATTCTTAAATTACGTATATTGCTAATTCCAGGTTCTGGATTCACTGCTCCTTCTGTGGTGGTAAACCATCGTACAATCTGGTAATAAAAAATTTGCATATGGAAGTTAAATAATAAATACTGAGGCTAGAAAGTTAGCAGGTACCTAGGGAATTGTGTTTAAAAAAAAGATGATTTCTAGGCATTAATGTACACCCATTAATTCTTGACTATTCTAATTTATAGCTAGCAATTTTACATCCCCAGAACTATAAGATAAATAGACTTGCTGTGGCTTCAGTGATGCAACCTTGATCTACAGGGATGGTGGACATTTAAGGGTGGATTTTCCATTCCATAGACAATTTCTTGTACCTGACTTCTCAGAAAGTTTTTTGCTGTTTGGTAACTGGGAATTGGTGCTAGGGTACAGAAATGTTAATCCCTAAATTCAAATCTAGGTCAAGTGTTTAATGAATTAAAATGTTGGCAATATGACATCTGTATGGTGATATTTATGAAATGAGACAGCAATTTTAATTCATTCCCCTGTGGCTAGACAGCCCTATCACAAAATCCATCATAATAATTAGTACCTTTGTTGACAATTCTGGGACAAAGTCAAGTTAATGAATTATTTCAGCTAATAAGTGTCTTCCTACTTCCTGACAGTATGTGGGAGCTTGCACTGCAGCTGATTGTGCTGCTCCCAGTTCTATTGGTAAACAGAGGACTTCTAATGTGTTAAGTCCCAACATTTCATGTGTAGTTAATTTTCAATGGAAAAAGGGGGGGAAAGTTTGTATTAATATTTTCATTAGAGGAGATCTAATCTAATCTAATCTACCTGGATTTCAGTAAAGCATTTGATACAGTTCCACATGGGAAATTATTAGTTAAATTAGAGAATATGGGGATTAATGCAAGAATTGAAAGTTGGGTATGGAACTGGTTAAAGGGGAGACTACAACAGGTCATGCTAAAAGGTGAACTGTCAGGCTGGAGGGTGGTTACTAGTGGAGTTCCTCAAGGATCAGTCTTAGGACCAATCTTATTTAACATTTTCATGAATTACCTTGGTACAAAAAGTGGGAGTGTGTTAATAAAATTTGCTGCGGACACAATGTTGGGAGGTATTGCCAATACAGAGGAGGACCAGAATATCATACAACAAAATTCTGACATCCTTGACAACTGGAGTAATAGAAATGGAATTAAATAATGCAAAGTACAAGGTCATGCACTTAAGGACTAACCAGAAGAGTTTTTCCTATGAGCTGGCGACATATCAGTTGGAAGTGACAGAAGAGGAGAAAGACATGGGTGCATTGGTCAATCTCAGGATGACTATAAGCTGCAATACCATGAAAAAAACTAATGCAATCCTAGGATGCATCAGTTGAGGTATTTCCAGAAGAGATAGGAAAATATTACCATAGTACAAGGCATTGGTGAGACCTCATCTTGAATATTGTGTGCAGTTCTTGTCTCCCAAGTTTAAGAAAAATCAATTCAACCTGGAACAGGTGCAGAGAAGGGCTATTAGGATGATCAAAGGAATGAAGAACCAACCTTGCGAGAGAAGACTTAAGGAGCTTGGCTTGTTCAGCCCAACAGAACAAAGGATGAGGGAAGATATGATTGATTTCTATAACTACATCAGAGGGAAAAGGAGTACTTGTGGCACCTTAGAGACTAACAAATTTATTTGAGCATAAGCTTTCCTGAGCTACAGCTCACTTCATTGGATGCATGCAGTGGAATATATAGTAGGGAGATTTTATATACACAGAGAATGTGAAAAATGGGTGTTACCATACACACTGTAACAAGCGTGATCAGGTAAGGTGAGCTATTACCAGCAGGAGAGCGGGGGGGGGGGACCTTTTGTAGTGATAGTCAAGGTGGGCCATTTCCAGCAGTTGACAAGAACATGTGAGGAACAGTGGGCGGGGGGGGGGGGAATAAATATGGGGAAATAGTTTTACTTTGTGTAATGACACATCCATTCCCACTGAAACAATACATCAGAGGGATAAACACCAGGGAGGAAGAGATGTTATTTAAGGGACAAATGCATATAAACTGCCCATCAATAAGTTTAGGCTTGAAATTAGATGAAGGTTTCTAACCATCAGAGGAGTGTAGTTTGAATCAACCTTCCAAGCGGCGTAGTGAGGGCAAAAGTTGTTACTTGTTGTAAAACTGAGCCTGATAAGTTTATGGAGGGAGGATATGATGAGATTGCCTACAATGGCATATTGCCCATCTGTGTCTGCTATAAGCAAATATCTCCAATGGTTGGATGTGGTACACTGGAAGGGGAGGACTCTGAGTTAGTACAGAGAATTATTTCCCAGGTATCTGGCTGGTGGGTCTCACCCACATGCTCAGGGTCTAATTGACTGCCATATTTGGTGTCAGGAAGGAATTTTCCCCCAGGTCAGACTGGCAGAGATCCTGGGTTTTTTTTGCCTTCCTCTGCAGCTTGGGGCACTTGAATTGGAGTAAATGGTGGATTCTCTGTAACTGGAAGTCTTTAAATCAAGATCTGAAGACTTCAGTAACTGAGCCAGAGTTTATTGTCCTATTGTAGGTGTGGATGGAAGAGATTCTGTGGCCTGCAATGTGCAGGAGGTCAGACTAGATGATCATGATGGTCATTTCTGGCCCTAAAGTATGTGAGCCTATGAGTGAGACTTAGAGGATCATCAGGAGTCAAGCCCCCCCATATGCTATGCACTTAAAACAAATGTAATAAAAAACACAATCCCTGGCCCAAAGAGCTTGCAATAGTAATACAGATGGTAATGCATAATTGAAGAAATTAAAGGCACAGAGTGAAAGCTGACAGAGCAGATGGCTGTTCTGTCCACTTCTTTATGGACACTGAGATTGACATTGCTCCTAGATCACAGGTATCAATGAACATGGTGATCTCCAATACCTAGTTTCTATGTGAACTTTTACAAGGTTTATTTTTGCCAGATTATTCTGTTGTTTTCAAGATAGACCAGGGCTAGAATTGCAAGGCTTATTTAGGCCAAAATGAATGTGAATCTGTCCCATATGATACAACAAATAGTGGTCTCAGCCCAAGGTTCATATTAAATATTTTAGGCTCCATTTTTATTCCAATTATATTGATCTAAATCCAAAGGGATTCCAAGATTCACAGAAGTGTAACTAATTTCACAAATACTTTATAATATGATCATTGTTATTAATATTATTATAGTCCTAATCAAGTGTGTAAAATTTTAGCAAAACAGTCTATTCACTGGGAGAAGATAAGCAGAAATACATTTTTTTCAGAAAAGGGGAAAACAAATGGCATAATTTTATGCATTTAACAGTGAAGCAATTATTGATTTTACAGTGAGAATAAACTCAATAGTGTTTTCTGGTCAGAATACAATTATGTGAGAATTCAAATTTAAAATGACAGGTTTCAGAGTAACAGCCGTGTTAGTCTGTATTCGCAAAAAGAAAAGGAGTACTTGTGGCACTTTAGAAACTAACCAATTTATTTGAGCATAAGCTTTCGTGAGCTACAGCTCACTTCATCGGATGCATACTGTGGAAAGTGTAGAAGATCTTTTTATATACACACAAAGCATGACAAAATACCTCCTCCCACCCCACTCTCCTGCTGGTAATAGCTTATCTAAAGTGATCACTCTCCTTACAATGTGTATGGTAATCAAGTTGGGCCATTTCCAGCACAAATCCAGGTTTTCTCACCCCCCCCACACACACACAAACCCACTCTCCTGCTGGTAATAGCTTATCTAAAGTGACCACTCTCCTTACAATGTGTATGATAATCAAGGTGGGCCATTTCCAGCACAAATCCAGGATTTAACAAGAACGTCTGGGGGGGGGGGGGCAGGGTAGGAAAAAACAAGGGGAAATAGGTTACCTTGCATAATGACTTAGCCACTCCCAGTCTCTATTCAAGCGTAAGTTAATTGTATCCAATTTGCAAATGAATTCCAATTCAACAGTTTCTCGCTGGAGTCTGGATTTGAAGTTTCTTTGTTGTAATATAGCAACTTTCATGTCTGTAATCGCGTGACCAGAGAGATTGAAGTGTTCTCTGACTGGTTTATGAATGTTATAATTCTTGACATCTGATTTGTGTCCATTTATTCTTTTACGTAGAGACTGTGCAGTTTGACCAATGTACATGGCAGAGGGGCATTGCTGGCACATGATGGCATATATCACATTGGTGGATGTGCAGGTGAACGAGCCTCTGATGGTGTGGCTGATGTTATTAGGCCCTGTGATGGTGTCCCCTGAATAGATATGTGGGCACAGTTGGCAACGGGCTTTGTTGCAAGGATAGGTTCCTGGGTTAGTGGTTCTGTTGTGTGGTATGTGGTTGCTGGTGAGTATTTGCTTCAGGTTGGGGGGCTGTCTGTAGGCAAGGACTGGCCTGTCTCCCAAGATCTGTGAGAGTGTTGGGTCATCCTTCAGGATAGGTTGTAGATCCTTAATAATGCGTTGGAGGGGTTTTAGTTGGGGGCTGAAGGTGACGGCTAGTGGCATTCTGTTATTTTCTTTGTTAGGCCTGTCCTGTAGTAGGTGACTTCTGGGAACTCTTCTGGCTCTATCAATCTGTTTCTTCACTTCCGCAGGTGGGTATTGTAGTTGTAAGAATGCTTGATAGAGATCTTGTAGGTGTTTGTCTCGGTCTGAGGGGTTGGAGCAAATGCGGTTGTATCGCAGAGCTTGGCTGTAGACAATGGATCGTGTGGTGTGGTCAGGGTGAAAGCTGGAGGCATGTAGGTAGGAATAGTGGTCAGTAGGTTTCCAGTATAGGGTGGTGTTTATGTGACCATCGTTTATTAGCACTGTAGTGTCCAGGAAGTGGATCTCTTGTGTGGACTGGACCAGGCTGAGGTTGATGGTGGGATGGAAATTGTTGAAATCATGGTGGAATTCCTCTAGGGCTTCTTTTCCATGGGTCCAGATGATGCAGATGTCATCAATATAGCGCAAGTAGAGTAGGGGTGTTAGGGGACGAGAGCTGAGGAAGTGTTGTTCAAAGTCAGCCATAAAAATGTTGGCATACTGTGGGGCCATGCGGGTACCCATAGCAGTGCCGCTGATCTGAAGGTATACATTGTCCCCAAATGTAAAATAGTTATGGGTAAGGACAAAGTCACAAAGTTCAGCCACGAGGTTAGCCGTGACATTATCGGGGATAGTGTTCTTGACGGCTTGTAGTCCATCTTTGTGTGGAATGTTGGTGTAGTGGTCACTTTAGATAAGCTATTACCAGCAGGAGAGTGGGTTTGTGTGTGTTTTGGGCGGGGGGATGAGAAAACCTGGATTTGTGCTGGAAATGGCCCAACTTGATTATCATACACATTGTAAGGAGAGTGATCACTTTAGATAAGCTATTACCAGCAGGAGAGTGGGGTGGGAGGAGGTATTTTGTCATGTTTTGTGTGTATATAAAAAGATCTTCTTTCCACTTCTTTCCACAGTATGCATCCGATGAAGTGAGCTGTAGCTCACGAAAGCTTATGCTCAAATAAATTGGTTAGTCTCTAAGGTGCCACAAGTTCTCCTTAACTTTAAAATGATCAGAGTGTTGTGTGGTGGTTGTATAACTTTTTTTGTTACCTTCAAGATTTATATAGCTCTTCCCAGGATAATGTTGAATGAGAAATTGATGCTGTCTGCATGTTACCTGAACAATAAGAAACCAGTGCAACAATACAAATCTCTGGCTTGAGATCCTTGATGACATACATTTCAAAGGGGCATATATAAAGGCTGCAGTTGTGACCAATGATTTTCATGTTACCAGTGAGTTTATTTACTTTTCTTGCTAACGGCAGTTATTAGGTTGAATCAACAGCTAAAGAGAAGGAAGTTTCCTCTGAAACACCAGAAAGGGGGTTGTTTGAGAAAAAGTCTTTGGACTGGGTGCGGGGAGAGAATACTAAACGCTGCAGCATGAGAGATGAAAGCCATGAGCATGAAGCTGGGCCCACTGAAGTCAATGGAAGCTTTGCTATTGATTCCAATGGGCAGAGGATCACTCTCCACAGGAATAAGGCTTTCATAGCTGGTGACTCAGTTCTGTGCTGTGGATGTGGAGTAGGTCAGCCATGGTTTAAGAGTTAAGTGGTTTGGAATATTGCTTGTGGTGCTACTGCACGTAACACATCAGACATCACTCATGCAAAACTTCCTTGTAGCCAGCAGTGTCCCCTGAGTAAGGGCTTTCGGATTTTTCACTTTTTAACTTACACTGCTTTCATGATAATGCTTTCATTATTAGGATTCCATTGTATTGGTACCATTACAGAAATAACATTACTAGGATTTCCATTGTTCAATAATTGGCCTCTTATGATTTATACTGCTTCAGTTAATACCTGCTTGCACAGAAAATATTCAAACCGTTCCAATAATCTTGTATTTGAACACTGTCAGATTGACTGAAAATTAGCTGAAGACCTACTAACAAAAGGTAATGTTAAACAGTGGAGTTTTGAGTTCCAAGAAGCTGCCTAGTTATGCCTCAGACTCCTATGTCTCCTCTTAGTTAATATTTTCACTAATGGTCTAGGGAAAAAAGAGACCCAGCATACTAATGAAACTGACAGATAATTAGTTAAATTGGGAGGAACTGTAAACAATTAAGATAAAAAATTAACACAGTGGGAACTAGAAATATTATGAATATTGGCAACTGACAAAGTGGGATTCACTTAGAAAAAATACACTAGGATAGGGAAGTTAATAGTTTTGATTCCAAATTGTCTGGGACAGCATGTAATTCTATGAGCAAGTTAGTGATAGAAAGGTAAGGGAAGTGTCATTTGATTAGTAGTTATCTACGGAATCATAATTTCAATGATGCTATCCTCTGTATTGTGGCAGGAGGGGCTCACTGCCTTCCACCCCCAACTCCGAATCCTCGAGTCATTGGGAATTTTGATAATGGGTTGCGTCGAGTATCATTCAAAAGCCCTTTCTCCCATGAACACAATGGTACCAAAACGTAACTAACCTAGAACAATTATACAGATATGTATTTGAGAAAATGTTCAAATTATACTTTAAGACAGGCATGTCAAACGTGTAACCCTCACAAAGTTAAATTGTGATAGTACTGTGTGGTCAGTTAATGCTCAGAACAAGATACCTGATTAATTTTTTTAACGTTACAGACTCCTATAAATCAAGTTGTTTGCCATTATCAGCAAAAGAAAAAAGCAGTTCAATGGTATTGATCATCAGATTTGTTTACTATGCCAAAAGAATTATGAGGCACTGGTTACGATGCCAGCATCCAGCCAGAAATTGCTGGAATCCATCCACAAATGGTATGCATATAGTTACATAAAATTAATTACAATCTCAAAGTAATTTATTACAAAAGCCTTGTTTTGACTTTGGTCTTGATCATTTTTCGGCATCAATGGGGAGTACCAACTAGTAGATGAATAGTACCAACTAGTAGATGAATCTTTGGAAAATACTCTGGAGGACTTGGTTAAACGCAATCCTCTGTGTCATCTTACATGCTATAACAGGGATCGGCAACCTTTGGCATGCAGCCCGCCAGGGTAAGCCCCTGGCGGGCCAGGCTGGTTTGTTTACCTGCCGCGTCCGCAGGTTTGGCCGATCGCAGCTCCCACTGGCTGCAGTTCGCCACTCCAGGCCAATGGAAGCTGCGGGAAGTGGCATGGGCCAAGGGATGTGCTGGCCGCCGCTTCCCACAGCCACCATTGGCCTGGAGTGGTGAACTGCGGCCAGTGGGAGCTGCGATTGGCCAAACCTGTGGACTTGGCAGATAAAGAAACCGGCCCGGCCCGCCAGGGGGCTTACCCTTGCAGGCCGCATGCCAAAGCTTGCCGATCCCTGTGCTATAAGAAGTACACCCATAAACTGAATTTGGCAAGGTTGGAAATGAAGTACATTGAGCATTAGGAAGAAGGTGAATGGGCCAGGAAAAGTGCCAGCTGTGGAGACTTGACCTATACTGGGTCCCAGGGCATGCATTTTGAGAAGAACACCTGCTTCTTCTGTGGTAAGCTGGAAGCCTGAAGATATCCATTAAGCACAGTTTCAATACATGATCTCAGTCACTATTAAAAAATTGCAAGAAAGTAAAATGGGTACATTGACCCAAAAGACACCCAGGTATAGGCCATTGCATACCACATCAAGCCCCACTCCAAGAATGCAATGCATCAAAAGGTAAAAGCAACAGAAACAATTACTGATTTTACTACTGCAAACTGTGCAACTCATCTGGAGTTCATAAATTGCCTCGCAGAGGCTCTAATGATTGGGAAAGTGGTGGTGATGGCTGATGCAGGGGATAAGTACAGAAAAATATGTGCTTTGAAAGGGATTGAAGAGGAACAAATGCTTAGCAGAAAGGCTCTTACAACATTTATTGAAGATTAACTGTGGGATAGGGACATAATTTGTATCAGTCCTATCCACAGAAATGAATCTCAGCACATATCCTTAAAAGCTGCAAAAGACATGGCGCTATAAAAACCAGAAGAAAGTGCTGATATCAACAATAAATTGTAGACACTGTATGCAGCTGCTAAATTTTTATGGAAAAGGATTTTCCCAGAAACTCCCAGAACACATGGGAGTTTCAGGCATCCATAGCTAATGCCAAACCTGAAAAAAATAACTCCATGTGATCTGTTCTACTTCTTTAAGAGGTGTATCTGTGCTCAGTGACTTCAGCAGCAGCAAATCTGACAGTAAGCAAGTGGAGCACCAGGCTGCCATTTTATTGCAAAGCCTCGGTGTATAAGGGCTTGAGTGAAAGGCAGGTTTCCAACACCTACACAACAATTGTGTGACATACGTGTGATCTATCACTACCAGTGGATGTTGGTTTAACAATTCATTCCAAAACCCATAGCAAATTCCTCATGTAGCTTATGCATGTCAGCCACTCCTCCATTGACTACAACAAAGTACTCCACTTGGAAACTGCAGTTGCTATGAGGTTCTTCACTGCATCAAACTGAAAGAAGAGTTTTATCTTCCCCCAGACCTAATCAAAGGTAGGTTTATATTTTGTGCTCCCAATAACTTAGATTTCCTTGAAGACACAGCATGCTACTGTTATTGTCTGCTATCAGAAGCATATTAATGAGGAGCAGTCCCAGTCTCAAGTGTGATCTGGACGAGCAAGAACCATTCCTTGAAGGAGCTTCCTGACTCCTACTTTCCTACCAACGGCCAGAAATTCTGAAGCCAAAAAGTCCAGTTTTCAACGAAGCACCAGTTAAATCGACTATAGTAGAGCTTTCTACATTCACTAATCTTGACCTCACTTGGTTATGGTGGGATGCATTCCAAAGGCAAAACTCCATGAGTATGGCTTCAGATGAAGAACGAGAAGACATATCCTTAAGTGATCTGGACCCCCCCAGGACATACCATACCACACCACATGATTTCAGGGTAAATGTACATTCCAACATGGTCAGCCTTTAACTTGGTACTACATGAAGTACCAGACTGAATGACCCATGTATGCATACTGCCAGTCATACCTGCTAGCCCCGCTGATAACTCAGTTCACTCGGAACAATTAATACCAATAAGGGGTGCATTTATACCTGCTACCAAGAGGGCAAATCATCAAGCAGTGGGATGGCTCTGTGAGTGCATCCAAAACTACCCTCTTCTACCAAGAATCAATGGATCTGGGAGGAAGGACTGATCACACCAGTTGTGTGAAATACCATGCACTCCTGAATCAATCCTTCAGATAATCAAATGCTCATGTGCAAATACCAGAAGCTTACCACCCTACAAATGTTTGGCCAGCAGCCTGCCTTGTTTGGAAATATGCAAGTGCAGAGCAGATAAGGACCAGTGTGACAATGTGTCTAGCAGTAGAACCCTAGTTGGAGTTGACACTGATGATGACTTTGATGAATAAATGTTTTCAGTCCTGCATGTCAAGGATACCTTTTCTAGCATTACCAAAGATCAATGTATTTTATGTGAGCAATGCATCCCTGGGTTAACATATAATTTTAAAAAATGTTGATTTTTATACATTTTCTCAAATATATATCAACATGATTGTTTTAGGTGTGTCACATTTGGTACCATTGTGTTCATGGGAGAAAGGGCTTTCAGATGATACCCCACTCGACCAATTTCCAACAACTCTGTACTATCAAAATTTCCACCAATTGGAGGTCCTGGAGCTTGGAGTTGCGATGGTGGGGGCCATCAAGTCCCCCCTGCCATCCTGCAGAGGGTGACACCATTGAAATTATGATTCTGTAGATTTTTACAACTCAAATGACACCTCCCTTACTTTTCTGGCACTAACTTGCCCACAGAATGTGCTTTTACTATATTGTGCCCCCAGACTATATATAATCTTTAGTACTAAACCCCAGCAGCTCATCTGGTTTTAACTTGGAGTTGTGGGTGCTCAGCATTTTTGAAAATCAAGCCTTAAATGCAGTCACAAAAATAGTTCTGGGAGGTGTCAAATGCAGTTGTGGTAAAAAGACACATGGACTCAAAAGTGGATGCATTCGGGAACTCTTTATTTGGGCACATACCTGATTTACGTTCATATCTGGTTATCTAAGTACTTAAATCGAGCATGTGCAATTTTATGGGTGTAACTGAGTGGACCTATTTTAAATAGGCTCATTACTGTACAGCCCAAAGTAGCAAAGCCATAATTTTATGGTTAAGGAATGGTCTTGTGGCTAAACTAGACAACTAAGTGTCAGGAGAATTATATTCTATTCCTGGCTCTGCCACAGACTTCTAGTTAAGATAAGATGCTTACTCTGGTGAATGATCTTTGCCTACCTCCTAGAGATATGAGAATAAATTCATTAATGCTTGTTAAGTGCTCTGAGATCCTTGGATGGAAAGTGCATTTAAGAGCAAATTATCAAATTCTAACCCATAGAAAAACAGATTTATATTGAACATAGGCTGGAAAATGTGTTGAACTGAAATTTTCATTTTGTTTCTTGAAAAATGACATTTCAAAATTTTGAATTTTTGAGATCATAAATTTAATTCCACCCCTTTTCCCTTTTTTCCACTGAGAGCAATAAAATAATCATTGTAAAGATTTCCCCCCGACACACACACACACACACACTCACTCTCTTCTCCTTTTCCATTCTGTAACTTTTCAGAACCAAATCAAAGTAAAAAATTCAATTCAAATCAGAATGAAATAAAATTTTCATGATACTTTGTTTTGAAATTTTCTGGTGAAAACTTAAAAATTCTAACAAAAAATTTGTAAGTGAATATTTCTCATGGGGATAAAAGAGCTTTTTTGACCAGCTCTAAGTTGTAGCACAATGGGGCTGTGATCCTGATTTGGGCCTATCAACACAAATCTTCTTCATAAGGCTGATGTAAATGTAGAGCAACAACTATAAGTTTACTTTTAGATGGTTAAGCCTAGATAATTGTGTCTGGAGTAGCAGAGTGTATCACTGTGATGCCTCATCTGTATTTGTGAATCGGGCATTGAGTTGTGTGTTCCATGGTCTGTTCTGGCTGACCACAGTTGCACTGGAGAGTCTTTTATTTTCCATTTGTGCTGCAAGTATCTGCATCTGCCATGGTTTGAGTGGACGTGGTTTGGGTTGCCCATGAGCTTCATGGGAGATGAAAGCCAGGGATCTTCCGTGGCGGGTCTTTCATGAGGTGTCTATTTGTGGCTTCTTGTGAAGTTCATTCAGCTTTCCAAGCTTCATCAGGGTTGTAGTTGCATTGTTGAAGGCTAAATGCCTGGGTCCAAAAGGGCTTAAGTGACTTCAAGCGGTGGTGGGGGATGTTGTTAAGGTCCTGGTGAGTGGGAAGACTTTCATGTTCCATCCATTCACCGTGATGCTGCAACCCTTTGGGAATTCCAGAGGATCATGGAACATAAATGTCTCCCCATCCACCAAAACCTTGACAGCACAACACAATAAATAATAATAAGTTGAGGTGAAAGAAAAATACCTCTTGGCCTGGTGCATTGGTACAAAGTAGCTGGGCAGCTATCCCTCTGCCATGGCTACTGCCACAACCCATGTTCAGCACCTAACAGGATGGAGCCCTAAATGATCAAATCTTTCAAGCTACCAAATCAGTTCTGCATGGATGCAAAAAATCGTGTATGTGTGAGAAAATCAACTTGCCCACACACATCAGAAGACTTGCTTGTGCATTTTTTCACATGCCTATTTGAAATTGTAGGCCAGTTCTCCAGTGATAACTGTGTTTTGATCTTAGTTTTTTGTAAGCCTGTCTAATCTCTGAGAGTTGACTCTGTGTGGCAGCTTTTACAATCTTGGATGATATCTGAGTGGTATCTGTGTGGCACCTGTCACAAGCTGCAAACTGACTGTGTGGAACTTTTTTTACACTGTGTTAGTTCTAGTACAGTGTGATATCTGCAAATGGGCTGTACCATATAGTATCTCACTCTGACCTAAAGAAGATGCTGCACAGAACTCAGTTATTTTGTAGCTATTTGAATATATAGCTGTGTACTTTGCAATCCTATCTCACTTTTAGGTAGGCAACTCCATGCTCTAGATATCCCTGAGTCTCTGACTCTGAGATGCTGAAACTGGAGAACAGGGGATGGATCACTCAATAATTACCATTCTGTTCATTCCCCCTAAAGCACCTGGAATTGGCCAAAGTTGGAAAACGGGATACTGGGCTAGATCGACCATAGGTCTGACCCAGTAGTGCCATTCTTATGCTCTCATCCACTTGGCAGAACTTGATTTTTATTTTATAATTTTGACTGATAATGTTGATGTTTTTTTTTTCAATTTTTATCAATTTAATTTTTCCACAGTTGTGGAAAGTAATGGGGGAAGGAGGTCTCAGACAATTATTTAATGAAAGTAAACACTGAGGTATAAAAAGGTAAAGCTTTATAAGCCATTAAAACACAAACCGTCAACATCACTAACAGGGTCAGCACCTGCCTCTTGCGAACCCCCCCAGTTGAGTGCGAGCCTGCTGATTCTTAGTTTTTGGAACAGGGTGGTATCCGCCTCTCATGAATGCTCTCCTACCCCAGCCAATGGTTTCTTCAGCAGGTCTTCAGTGACTCAGCCCTCCTGTCGAGTCACACACACTGTCTTTAGGTGGAACAGAATGAACAAACCGCTTATGAGGTATATAGTCTTTACCTTGTGCCAAGGCTTCCTTCTTGGAGACACTGTCCTCTATAACAGTCCAACAGGGCCCATCTCAGTACTCTCCATTGGTGTATCCTTTTTGGCAACCTCACCCCACAGGCTCAGTCTTTAACCTGATCAACAGGGCCTATCGCAGTACTCCCCCTTGGTCTGGCTAGGTTCTGGGCTCAGTGCTTGCTTGATCCCTACAGTCAGCTAAGAGCTCCTTCTTTGTTCTCCCTCCTCCCCCAGTCTTCAGCAGCCCACCCTGGGCTCAGCCCTGCCTGCACGGAGCTGTCCATGGTCCTGCTTCTCTTCCTCCCAGCAAGAAACCTGACCCTCTCTCTTCCAGCTTCAGGCAGCAACTGACTACTCTGGCTCTGCTGCTTCTTTTTATATGGCCCTCCTGGCCCCTGATTTGCCACTCCAGCAGCCCCTCTGATTGGCTGCTTCCCCTGCAGCCACTCTAGGCCGCCTGGAGGACTTCTCCTCTACTCTTTTCTGGAGTGGGGTCAGACAGGGCCAGCAGAGGGCCTCCGGACCCAGTCTACCTTGTCACAATCACACATCAAAGTATGCAAAGTAAATATCCTTAAATCAAATCATACCTGTTTTCACTATGCATTTCATAGAATCATAGAATATTAGGATTGGAAGAGATGTCAGGAGGTCATCTAGACCAATCCCCTGCTCAAAGCAGGACCAACACCAAATAAATCATCCCAGCCAGGGCTTTGTCAAGCCTGGCCTTAAAAACCTCTAAGGATGGAGATTCCATCCACCCCACTAAGTAACCCATTCCAGTGCTTCACCACCCTCCTAGTGAAATAGTGTTTCCTAATATCCAACCTAGACCGCCCCCACAGCAACTTGAGACCATTGCTTCTTGTTCTGTCATCTGCCACCACTGAGAACAGCCAAACTCCATCCTCTTTGGAACCCCCCCTTCAGGTAGTTGAAGGCTGCTATCAAATCCCCCCTCACTCTTCTCTTCTAAATAACCTCAGTTCCCTCAGCCTCTCCTCGTAAGTCATGTGCCCCAGCCCCCTAATCATTTTCATTGCCCTCCGCTGGACTCTCTCCAATTTGTCCACATCCCTTCTGTAGTGGGGGGACCATAACTGGACACAATATTCCAGATGTGGCCTCACCAGTGCTGAATAGAGGAGAATAATCACTTCCGTCAATCTGCTGGCAATGCTCCTACTAATACAGCCCAATATGTCATTGGCCTTCTTGGCAACAAGGGCACACTGTTGACTCATATCCAGATTCTCGTCCACTGTAATCTTCAAAATCTGAAGAACTGCTGCTTAGCCAGTCGGTCCCCAGACTGTAGTGGTGCATGGGATTCATCCTTCCTAAGTGCAGGACTCTGCACTTTACCTTGTTGAGCCTCATCAGATTTCTTTTGGCCCAATCCTCCAATTTGTCTAGGTCACTCTGGACCCTATCCCTATGCTCTAGCATATCTATCTCTCCCCCCAGCTTAGTACCATCTGAGAACTTGCTGAGGGTGCAATTCATCCCATCATCCAGATCATTAATAAAGATGTTGAACAAAACTGGCCCCAGGACCGACCCCAGGGGCACTCCACTTGATACCGGCCACCAACTAGACATCGAGCCATTGATCACAACCCCTTGAGCCCAACAATCTAGCCAGCTTTCTATCCACCTTACAGTCCATTCATCCAATCCATACTTCTTTAACTTGCTGGTAAGAATACTGTGGGAGACTGTATCAAAAGCTTTGCTGAAGTCAAGATATGTCACATCCACCGCTTTCCCCATATTCACAGAGCCAGTTATCTCATCAAAGAAGGCGATCAGGTTGGTCAGGCATGACTTGCCCTTGGTGAATCCATGTTGACTGTTTCTGATCACCTTCCTCTCCTCCAAGTGCTTCAAAATGGATTCCTTGAGGACCTGCTCCATGATTTTACCGGGGACTGAAGTGAGGCTGATCAGTCTGCAGTTCCCCAGGTTCTCTTTCTTCCCTTTTTAAAATATGGGCACTATATTTGCCTTTTTCCAACCATCCAGGACCTCCCCCGATCGCCACAAATTTTCAAAGATAATTTTGCTAGTCCATTTGCAACAAGCCTATTTCAAAAGTCTACGTCACTGGATTTTGACTCTAATCAGTTCTCAAGCAGCATTTTTCTAACGTTTCCTATTTGTAAATTTCAATTATTAGCAATGGAAATATTTTTTCATTGGTTTGTGTGTGTATGGTGAAATTGACATTTACCAACAAAAATCTATTCCTTCCAAGCCTACTTACAGATGAGCTCAAAAATTAGTATGGGCACACACACATACCTCCAGTGACACACAAGTAAATACTGAGGGGATTTTGGTAATTCCTGTGCCCTGGATATCTGTTGTATTACATGACTTCCAAACTTCATTGTGCCTCCTAACACACTGATTTTGGGTCAGGCCTAAGCATGAGAGTATATTTAGGCTCAGCAAACTGTATGTTGTGTGTGTGTGTGGGGGGATGTTAATTTAAGCAATCACAAATTTATTTGAGAATTCAAGGGCTGATTGTTTTCTCAGCTGCAGCTTCCATTGACTTGGCTAAGAATTGGAAGTGCTGAGTACCTTTGAAAGTCAAGTCCAGAAACTTTATCCAAATCCTTCTGAGCGGTACCATATCAATTCAAACCCATATTGTATCTTATGGAATGATGCAAGGCCCTTTGCTTCCCTCAGTTTCTTATGATATCCAAATCTTTGTTAGAGACAATTGTCAAGTACAGTAGAACTTCAAAGATATGAACACCAGAGTTATGGACTGACCAGTCAACCGGACACCAACTGGAAGTAACCAATTAGGCAGCAGCAGAGACAAAAAAAAAGCAGCAAATACTGTACTGTGCCTATATTGTATCTTAAAAGTAGGCACGTCTGGGATACCTGTCCCCACCCCACCCCACCCCACCCCCACCTCCACTCCCACACACGGGGCAGCCACTTACAGCAAGATGCAGGGGCTGCCAGCCCAAGACAGCTGAAGCCAGCAGAGCAGGAGCCGTGCTGGCATTTGTGCCTCTTTCACCCCTGCCCCCACCCGCTGCTGGGGGGGACATGCTATTTACATGCACACACATGCCAGGAGTGGGGCAAGCTTGCAAACTCATGCCTGCACTTAATAGGCAGCTCAGCTGCTGGTGAAGCCTAGCCTGGAGTGTCAGCTGCTGGATCTGGAGCCCAAACTGCGCTTTGTTCAGCATTACGAATGTTTCAGAGTTACGGGCAACCTCCATTCCCGAGGTATACGTAACTCTGATGTTCTACTGTATGTGTACTTTGGGTTGGCAGCTGAACTTAGAAATGAACAAAAGAGCTTCCAGAGAAGATCTGAGATGAATGGGGAGAACACTGCTGAATAAATGGAGAGTTCTACTGCATAACACAGCCTATCTTCTCTATATACTGCATGCTAAAAGGCAGCAACACAGCTCATTGGAGGGTGGCTGGAAATGTGAAGATAAAGGCAGATAATAACTAGATCCAAGGATGGTAAGGAGAGGGATAGATAAAGTCTGTAGTAACACCACAGGCACGCAGCTAAATCGATAGAGGTTGCCACAGAGGTCACTGTAGGGAGAGAAGCCAGATGGTGAAGGGTTGTGCGAGGGGAGAAGTAGCAAAACTAATGGAAATAATTCATCATAACATAAATTATGTAGAAATTAAAATATGTGGGATAATGTTAACCATTTATATACATTTGTGATTAAAATGTATAAAAGTGGCAAATATGTAGTGTAGGATGATTGCACGTACTTCTTGATTTATCAAAGTGTCTTTACAAAATGTCATTTCCTTATTCCTAAATACTTGGTTTTATGGTGCTGATTATGCACTAATTCATCATCTCTGATCAGATTTAGACTGCTAGTAAAAATACCCTGAGGCTTGATAGACACTATTTCATATCTCAAGCAATATCAGACCATTTTCTAGATTAGGTCAATAGTGAAACAGCAAAGGGATTGACTTCACTGTTCATCTTCCTCTCAAAGCAGAGTATCAATTTTGTTAAAGAATGCTAATGTACGTCTCATTAGCTCAGTTCTGAAAGGTGCTGAGCATGGAATGGCATTTGCTTCTATTGACAACTTTCTAGGAAGCACTCAGTACTTGCAGAGCTGAATCTTCCATATACAGCTCAATAAAGACTTTATCATGCACTTTGGAAGTCAACGAGAGTTTTGTCATTGGTTTCAACAAGTATTATTAAGGTCTGATCTGGCACATGCAAAAGAGAAGGACTTAAGCTGGGGCATTGTTTTTTCACCTTGTTGAACCTCTTTCTCTAGCTGTGTGCTTCTGTATTTGTCCAAGGATACCCTCTGCCTAAGAATTCCCATTATTTTTAACAGGTTACCAGGATGTTCTTATACATTCAAATGAGATATAAATGCCCTTTTAGCTTCTCTCTCCCTCCTTACCTCCCTCCTGCCCTCCCTCCCGCACATTCCCTATTTGGGAGAATGAGGAACTGTTCATAGGTGATTAAGTTTACTTCTTTGCCCTATGAGTATACTGTGCTAGAATACAGAATAGCACCTTTATAGCCAGATTTTGTAAAATCCTTCTTATTACAGTCAGTATAAGAATGCTCTTTACAACCCGTATATCTAAAGTTCCAAAGTAACAGGATTAAAATGTCAGCACATTGACACTAATCTGTGTATTAACATGGTACCTTTCTCTTGCCAGTTATGTAATAAGCCTATAACTCATATTTCTTGGAATTTAGTTCTCATTCCCACCCTCCCCATTTCTGAGAAGTCTTTCTGAAAGTCTTCTGCAGCAAGCGTTATAGAGTGTGGTTTTCAACAGTAACTTATTCGTAAGATAGACACTGTTGGTGAATTACTTCTGATAACACTGGGTCAAAATAATTTGTTGAGCTGTTGTTCAATCTCATCCTTTTGTACTCAGCAAAAAAAAAAAAGGGGGGGGGGGTTAAAAAAGACCAGTTGCCCTACTTTTGGTTGATAGTGGCTTGCAGGACAGCTCATGGGATGCTATGTGTGTGTCAAAGCTGCAGGATTAGATATTTGATACAAAATTTTGGTACTTGTAAACAACAGATGAAAAAGATATAGTGCAAAGACCATGCCACAGATAATCGTTTGCAGCCTCCAAAGAGCTTACCTATGTCCATAAAAATTAGGGGATACCTGCTGGTGGCAGTGGATCCAGATCCTCAGTTATGCTTATGAGAATTTACGGGGTAACAGCAGTCAGCAGGCTAACCGGTTGGAAACATTCGGTATTCTTTATTATGCTGATGAACAAAGGAAGTTTTGAATTGTTTTTCCCAATGATGATGCACTAAATTATGCTGCCTTAGGTTGCCTTAGGTTGCGTAGGTTCAGCTTACGTTCTTAACAATGGAAATTGAAGAGTTCAATTATAACATAATAGACAACCTCACTTGACTTGCTGCAGCAGATTGCTCTAGAGGGGTATTCTCTCTTTCTTCCTGCTGGGAGGTGGGAGTGCCAACTGTTTCTCCCCTGCCCTCCTGAACTGCCTCAGAAGGGACAAGCCTGGCTGTCTGTGGAGAGGGGGGAAGAGCTGCAGGGAGGCAGAGAGGGAGAATGGGAGATGAGGAAGGTTGAAGTTAGAAATTTACTACTCCACAGCTGGCTTGGCCTCAAATCAAAGGGCTGCAGCAGCGCTGCCAGAATGTTGTAGCAATGCTTTCATTTACACAGGGGAAGGAGGCCCAGAGGGCATCCGCTGACCTTTCTGCCCCTCATATCCTAGGCTAAATAAACCATGAGACTGAAAGCCGAGGGATGGTGTTACTTTACTGTAAACAGGAAGCACTTGGAAGTTGTTGGTTTTATGGAGAAATATCTAGTGATTAAATGTCAGACAAGTTTTTCCTTTCAGCCAGATGGAATGAGAAGCTGAGGTGGTCAGGTTAATTGTTGGGATATGTCTGAGTTCTGATGGCAGCAGCAAATGCGGGTGAACTGCAGTGCAGTTAGTGGGATCCCATTCTGCCCTACACAAGAAGAGAGGAAGCTTGCTCTGTTACAGGCATGGGGAAGGTGAGGGGGTGCTCACATGCTTTCAGGGCCTTTCCCATCACATTTGTTTCCAGAAATATCGCTCTCCCACTGGGTCCCTGCTCTGCTTTCCCTCATGGGTTTGGGGAAACCAAGTGACTCCCCTCCATACTTTCTCCTGTTCCATAAAGCAGGATCTCTACAGAGGGCAGGTAGAGAGGTTTCTGTGGAATGTAAAAGAAGAGGGAATCATGCTGCAGAGGCAGCTCCCCAAAGTTGTGGGTGCTAATATGGAAGGTGACACAACGTGCATCATTTTTATTATAAAATGTTCAACGTTTCATTTGATACCTAGGAGAGAGCTTATTGATCTAAGATTCAGGTTTAGCAAACCTCGACCCGCTGGATCCACAAGCTTACTTCCCAGCTGGTTTGGTCTCCACCCTGCATCCTCTTCAGGCACTATGCCGTTTACCCTGAGCCTTTCAGAGGATACATTAAAAACAATCTTTTGAATAGACATCAGAGATTCCTTGGCATAGTTCATAAGGCTAGAGGTTTGGCCATGTTTTCTACCCCCTATACTATGGTCTGATTCAGAGCATGGTGAAATCAATAGAAAGATTCCCATTGACTTCAGTGGGACTTGGATTAGGCCCCTATTATGCAAAGAACAGTGCACTGGCTAGCTGCCCTCCCTGCACTCAGTATGGGTATTCATTTTGGTGGCAAGTTATGCGTATACTCTAAAGCACAATTTCTTCGTGTTTATAAAGCTCAATGACTGTATTGGGTTCCTTATAATGTGCAAAATATGCTAATTAAAAAAACAAAACATCTACTACCTAGGAGACTTTAGAATATAACTAAATGAGTGGATACAATGTAATGAACAGATGTACACTGGGTTTTGGATTAAGGTCATGTAACATGTAAATTATTATTACACATAAAACATACTTTAATAGGTTTTCTCCTTTATCATCATCTTTTCACATGAACGCTATTGTACATAAAAAGATAGGGAACTTTTAGATCCTTTAACCCAAAACCTATCTCTTTTGTCTTCCTTTGCTGTGCATGTGTTGGCATTTAAATAAAACAACCAAGGGAGTCTTAAATTCCATTACAGGCACATTCATTCCAGCTATTTGTGGGACTGTATAGGTCAACCAGCCAAGAGGCTTAATCTTAGTGTTTTGGGATCAGTTTCGGCTTCATTGGAGGGTTGAAATTCAATCTTAAATCACTGTTCTGTGACGAATTGGCAGTTTGGGTTTTTATTACAATAGTTGGCTTGTTCCTTGTCCGGGCTACTCATAGACTGTAACTGCATTTTTATAGTGTCTATTTGGTACAGCTGTAGTTGTCAGGCTGTGGTATATTATACTGGCACATGCAGTGTTCTAGGATGCAAGATCATTTGATGCAGCTCTCATGTCATTGAGATCAAGGGGCATTAGGAAACAAATAGTAACAGATTCTCTCTTCTGCTCTGCTGGGTGTGATTCTTAAATAATTTACTATCAACTTTCTGGGCCTAGGCCTAAAGTCCTGACTCAATCAAAGTTCTCAGGGATTTCAATGGGAGTTTTGTCTGAGCTAAGATTGAAAGATCAGGCCCAATATGTTGAATGTACAGAATTTTTCCTTTATAAAAGTCATCATTACAGGGCTATACTGACATCACCAAGGTAGCTGCAAACTTTGTGAAGTTCACGTAATTCAGAAAATGTCATGCCTCTAAGAACAGCCTTTTAGAAAGATCAATATTTTAGAATATATGGCACTTTATTGTGTGTTTGCTTAATAGTATGTAAAGCAGTGCTATAAAAACAAATTAGTATTTATCAAAATATAATGAAAAATACATGCTAAGAATTAGGTTCCTTTCAGTCTCATATAATTGTTCTTGCAAAGCCAAACTTTCAAAAGAGCTCAACTCCTGTTTAGACAGCCCAATAAGGCCAGATTGACACCCAGAAGCTCCCATTATGACATTTATGCCAGGTTTTGAAAAGAGCTGAGCTCTTTTCAACATCTGGCCCCAATTGTGGGTGTTGAGGTCTTTGAAATTATGTCTCTTAAGGATTTTTCATTAGTTTGTATTTGCAGCAGGTTATGAATTAAGAGTGTTATCAGTACACAAAAGCATGAAATGCCTAGTATCATAAGATAAATGATTCACAAAGCATCCTGGTAGCCACAGAGAAAGAAAACGTAGTTTATTTGCTGAAACTTGCTCTGTTATAGTATATGCAGAAATATCTCTCCTTATAAATAATAATAATAATAAAATAAAAAATAATAAAAATAAAAATATCTCTCCTTATAAATAATAATAAAAGATCTGTTTATTAAAAGAACCTGGGCAATACTGTAAATAAGTGCCTGGTTAGATGTTGGCATGAATGTAATTTTCTGTAGACAAGGCTTGATACAGTGTTGTGGGTTTTTTTAAATAACAGAATATTTAAGCTCTCAGTGCATATTACTTAGGTTACTATGTTCTCAAATAATTGTTTGTGAACAAAATAACCTAAATAACAAACATTGTTTGTGAGGTAATGATGAGCTGCGGTAAGCTAATTTTCCATGTCTTCCTAATGAGGTCCATATTAATTTCACCATAAATACAATATTTGTGACATCTTTAGCACACGTATAGTATATACTGTAACATTAAGGCTGTACCTATGTCCTTCAACAATTATTTCAGAGAAGAGGTTGGACGATGGACCGTTGCCCAGTTCCTGAGATTTCCCCTAAGAGAGCTTTGCTAGTTGAGCTATGAGCAAAAGGTATCACATTAGAGTCACAGAATCTCTTTTTAAAAAACTAATACATTATATCTGCCTTTCTCTTTCACTGTTTCTGTGTTCACTGTTAGTCCTCCACTAACCTTTGTCATTGCTCTTTGTACCAAGTTCTTTCAGCAAGAATGTCATGTATTTCTTTTGTATTATATGTTACCCATAGTCCCTTACACCCACTCAAGTGACAGCCAATTACGCATTTGACTGGCAGTTCAAAGTCACTTTTGATATGATACCACCAGTTTCCTTTTCTTTGACAATAACTTGTCCGAAGACTAGTGATTTCTCTTTTGTCCAGTGCAGCTGAACTTACTGCAAACACTAGTGATTTAGTTAGAACCACATAATGCTCTCTGAATCTCAATAACCTTCATGCCACATTATTTAATTATTTTGTTTAGTTGGTTATTATAAGGGACAGACCTTTTCAAAATCACCCAGAAGCTAATACTTCACTTGGACAAGCTAGTTCAGCAGTCAGACCACTCAACTACCATTGAATATCCTATTGGAGTTTCTCATACTTTGGATCCAAATGTTCTTTGCTCCATCTATACTCCACATTGCCCTGTTGCTGTGAGTCTCATCAAAGTCAAGCACACTAGTAACATTCTAAAGGTGAAGTAGGAGAATAGAATATGTACTCAAAACGTGTTTTGCACTTCCTTTGACATTGCTCAGTCTCTGACTCAACTAAATTTTGTTGTATCTCTGGCTTTGGTTGTTTGCACAGCATCTTAAGGATTCTGAATTTTAAATATCGGATAGGCCAAATATTTTTTACTCTAAAAAGAAAAGGAGTACTTGTGGCACCTTAGAGATTAACAGATTTATTTGAGCATAAGCTTTCGTGAGCTACAGCTCACTTTGTCGGATGCATGCAGTGGAAAATACAGTGGGGAGATTTTATATACACAGAGAACATGAAACAATGGGTGTTACCATACACACTGTAAGGAGAGTGATCAGGTAAGCTGAGCTATTACCAGCAGGAGAGAAAAAAAGCCTTTTGTAGTGATAATCAAGGTGGGCCATTTCCAGCAGTTGACAAGAACGTGTGAGGAACAGTGTGTGTGGGGGGGAATAAACATGGGGAAATAGTTTTACTTTGTGTAATGACACATCCACTCCCACTGAAACAATACATCAGAGGGATAAACACCAGGGAGGAAGAGATGTTATTTAAGGGACAAATGCATTCAGTGGAAAAATGAAGTGAGCTGTAGCTCACGAAAGCTTAGGTGCCACAAGTATTCCTGTTCTTTTTGCGAATACAGACTAACACGGCTGCTACTCTGAAACCCATTTTTTACTCTGTTACAGCGGGTTTAAACAATAAAAAGGTGGCTCTGGCACCTAGCGTCACTAATGCACTAGCACAGAGGGGAAAGCAGCAGAGCAAACACTGTTGTGAATGCTCTGTGGTTCTGAGAGGCAAAAGGCTAACATAGAAAGTAGATGGGATCTTCCATCAGTGTCTGCAACCCAGCAATCACAGGAAATGAATAACATGGAGTACATATCATACGTTTCCCCTTTGTCAATGGCCTTATTACCAGATTGGTCTGCCATGGTGGAACTCAGGTTTGAATTACAAGGGGGCCAGGTGAACTGCATGGGATTTTATTTTAGCTCTGATGGCTGTGGAATACAGTACTGCCAAAAATCGGGATGAGCATGAATCTTGTAAGACTCCCTTTTTCTAGTGAGCCATGTGTGATAACAAGTTGTCAGCATCAGCCCTTGTGGAAGGATCTGGTAGTTCTTGAATGACAGAGTAAATCTAGAGGGAGAACGGGAAGCAGATAGTTTTGTTGCTGTTTCTGAAGAAACCTATTTTTTTACAACCACTGGCATTCAAGTATTACAATGAGTAGTGCCTTAGAAAAACCCATGTTACTAATAATTATTAATCATCCTCATCCAATACTGATTCTCATTAATAGAATCATAGAATTTCAGGGTTGGAAGGGACCTCAGGAGATCACCTAGTCCAACCCCCTGCTCAAAGCAGGACCAATCCCTAATTTTTGCCCCAGATCCCTAAATGGCCCCCTCAAGGATTGAACTCGCAACCCTGGGTTTAGCAGGCCAATGCTCAAACCATTGAGCTATCCCTCCCCCCCAAATTCTCTCCATTCTATTGTTTTAGACAAGTTCCAGAATTGTACCTGGAATTTAAACTCTCTAGCTGTAGTTTCACTGGGGAAGGCTGTTCATTTGTTTTTATCATGCTTTTTTATTTTGTTTTGTTATGTTTTTTTTTAAGACTGGGGAACCATTAAACATAGTTGAGAAAAGCCATAGATTTGGAATATTTTAATAGAGTTTTACTATTTTTATTTCAAAAAAGCTTTTGACACCACACTTTGATGTAGTTGTAATTAATTAACTTCACTCTTTCTTGGTAGATTTTGAGTAGGGTGCATAGATTGATGCTGAAAGCAAGCATCTTAGAAATAAAATGTATACATCATTAAATATTATTATGCATTGTTTCTACATAACATCTAAGTGGTTTTGTAATTTCAAATACAGAAAAGATAATACATTTCCAGTATTATAAACCCAACAATGTACAATACATCAGGGCCACAGATGTTTTTAAATAGTGCCATTTTAGTTTGGTTTTATGAAAATAAACATTTTATTGTAAGGCTTTATGAAGCATCCTTCTTTCAATGCAAAATCTTTCAATTTGGCACTTTCCACTCTGAAGGGTGTAGAATTTGTAATAACTGGTCTCAAACTAGTGTGCCCTTTATAATATGGGTCTTCTCTTTATAATGTAAAATTGAGTGTTATCCCTGAGGTTGATGACAGAAAAGGAAATTGAATTTTCACACTCATGTTTGAAAAGTTGACTTCCTAAGTCTGCTGTGGTGGCTCACCACCCAGACAAGCTCTGATTTGTACTTGGAAAGCATAATAGGACTGAACAATTATTGGAGGACTGTGCTCCATAGGGGGCTAGCTGTTCGTGCTTACAGTCAGGCATGTGGTCTGATTACTTTTTGTAGTTCTCATACAGGCTTCCTTCCTGCTGTCTGACCCCTTATTCTGTGTCTGCATCATCATAAGCAGGATATCTGGTACCGAAAATTCCTCCCCACTCACATTGCAAGTGAAGTAAGGTTAATCTGAGGTGGTTCATCTCATCAAACCAAGCAGGACTATGAATTAAGATGAACCCAATCTCTTTCTGGTTTTCAACACAGAAAATTGAAAGGGTTTGGCAGAGGCCAGAGGAAAATGACTGAGCACTATTGAGCAATATCATTGCAGCACAGCAATATCATTGCAGTACCCTTTCAGTGCACTTTGTAGGAAGAAGGACAGAGGAAAAGGTAAGACTGACTTAATGAAACATAGAAGAAAATCCAGTCAAAAATCTGACTCATTCTTATTAAGAGATTTTGTATAATCCCACTATAGTGTCCTGCTGCTAGACTCTGATATCTCCACTCACTGGAGTAGTGCCCTTTTCATCATAGGAGTGGATCTTCCATCCTTAGAACTACTGTAATGGAACTCTGGTAGCTAACGAACACCAAGATTTGCATAGTCAGCCACAAAGAGAGCTGGTGGGAAATGTAGTTTATCTTCTGTAAATTTCTGAAGAAAGTTTATTTTAAGTTTTCATCAACATTTTTCACAAACTTTTTTCAGGTTTTCATTACCTGAGAACTGAAAAATTTTGGTTTTCAAAAACTGAAAACCACAAAGTTTTTGTTTTTGATTGCCAAAAACTGAAAAAAATCAGGGTTTTGTAATTGCAGATGAAAGCAGAAATTTTCTTTTGAATATTTCTTTTTAGCAAAAGGGCATTTATCAGCAAAAATATTTTGGTGACTTGTCAACCAGCTTATAAGCATATGGCTCCAAATTCCTCCTTATAACTTTTCTTTACCTATCAGTCCTTACTACCCGGCATGGATTAGGTTGATAGTCACCTGTGACTACTGAAACTACTACTTATGCAAACCCACTTGTACCTACTGTTACCATATCCATGCACTTGCTTCCCCCCCTCCCATTTATCTTCTTATTTATCTGCTTATTGTAACTTATTGTTTAAATTCAAGCCGTGAGCTTTCTGGAGCCGGGATTGTCTGGGTTAGTTACTTGTAAGGTGTGTGACAAAGTTCCTGCTCTACCTTGGTGGGTCTTGCGCTTATTGGCGGATTTGCTTGCCTTGGAGCTTCGCGGCAGCCCTCAGCTTGGCTGTTTTTCTGAACCCACAGTCCAGGTTGACTGCTCCTGTGTCTGACCAGGGGTTGGGAGGATTTGGAAGAAACCTGGGCCCGCCCTCTACTCTGGGTTCCAGCCCAGGGCCCTGTGGAATACAGCTGTCTAGAGTGCCTCCTGGAACAGCTGTGCGACAGCTACAACTCCCTGGGCTACTTCCCCATGGCCTCCTCCCAACCAACACCTTCTTTATCCTCACCATAGGACCTTCCTCCTGGTGTCTGATAATGCTTGTACACCTCAGTCCTCCAACAGTCCGCGTTCTCACTCTCAGCTCCTAGTGCCTCTTGCTCCCAGCTCCTCAAACGCACACCACAAACTGGAGTGAGTTCCTTTTTAAAACCCAGGTGCCCTGATTAACCTGCCTTAATTGATTCTAGCAGCTTCTTGATTGGCTGCAGGTGTTCTAATCAGCCTGTCTTAATTGTCTCCAGAAGGTTCCTGATTGTTATGGAACCTTCCCTGTTACGGGAGACGGAATCGTTTCTCGCTCGCTCCTGAGCTATCTGCTTTCCTCTCTTTCCTAAAGCCCCCCGGCCCGGATTTTTCACACTTTTCCTTTCGCTTAGTTTCCCCCCCCCGCGTTTGGGCCGGACGCTTTGTTTTTTTGGTTTCGTTTTTTCCCGTTTTTCTAAGTTGCGTCAGTGTGCTGGCCGGTCGCCAGCACCCCCCCCACTGCCTGCTTCTGGACTTTGCTCTTTGCTTCATTGAAACCCCCGGAGGAGGGGGGGAGGACTGCCGACCCGCTGTCCGGAGAGGGGAGTGGACGCCCCCAGACCCAGCCGTTTTGTTTTTTGCCTGGACTTTTTCCTTATCATTACAACATTCCTAGCTGCCGAGAGCCTTGGGACAGAGCCAACAGCTGCAGCAGACGCCAGAGGCCGGAGAACTCGCCCGAGCTGCTATGAATCATCGTGGAGAGAGGCCGTAAGACTGAGGGATTTCTTTTGAATTATACCCTCGGAGGGGGGGGAGTTGACTGCATTTCAGCTGCGTCTGTGGCGGCACAGGGGTGTAGCAGGGAGCTACCCCCAGATCCATCGGTGCCCCCAACCCCCCCACCACTGCTACGACTATCACGGCCCCCGCTGCTTCGTCCCTGCTGGCAATCTGCCATCTACCTTCGGACCCAGCTGTTTGCTTTGGACTTTGCCTTTCGGACCGGGCATAACAACCAACCAAGCGAGACTCTTTGGACACTTGTGGTGGGTCGTCCTCCCTCCACCCCCCCCCCCCCGGATTGTTTATCCCATAGCCTACCCCTATTACCGGACCCCGATTTTTGCCCCCCCCCCCTCCTCCCAGTGTCTCCCTGCCTCTCCCTGCTTACAATGGCAGAGAAGGAGGGACGCAAGGCCCCTCCAACGAAATTGGTTGTCCCTTCCCCATCTACCCCCCTGCCCACCCCTCAGGATCTCCCCACCGCCTCCATTGTTAGAACCCCTGCCACCGCCCCCGCTGGGGCATCGGCAGTGGGAGGCACCGGGGCAATTACTACTGCTGCTTTGGTTCTTGCCCCATTAGATTCTAGGAACCCCCCCCCAGTTAGACGGAAAAATCGAAGCGGGCCAAAAGGGAAGGGCCCCGCTAATGCCGCTGGACCTTCCGTGGCAGAGGCCGCCCCCGCTACTGTGGCCTCGTCATCGATCGCGGCACCCCTCCCAGCTGTTCCCTCCACCAGCTCTGCGACCGTCCCTCCCCCGGCCCCCAGGACGTATGCCCGGGTGGCGACAGGCCCCCCCTCACCTGCCGCCTCCTCATCTCGCCCACCCACTACCTCCGCTGCCATCACTAGCAACCGGGGCCCTCTTCCCGCCCTGACCAGGAAGCACGGTGTCCGTTGCCTCCTAGTGCCCGCCTCGCCCCACGTGGAGGCATACGTGCAGGCGTTGGCGAAAGTGGTAGGACCCATGGCCATTGTGGCGGCCTCCAAGATGTATGGGAAGGTCGTTTTCTTTCTGGCTTCGGAGACTGCCGCCCAGGAGGCGGTGGAGAAGGGCCTAGTGGTGGGGGGGGTGTTTCTCCCCCTAGAACCGCTAGAAGATCTGGGCGTTCGCTTCGTCCTCACCTCCGTTCCTCCCTTTTTACCTAACGTTGCCCTGTTACCTGCTCTCTCTGCCCTGGGGAAGCTTGTTTCTGCTATCAGCCCTCTCCCGTTAGGCTGCAAGGACCCCGCCCTCCGTCACGTCCTTTCGTTCCGCCGGCAAGTGCAGATTTCACTGCCGGCGGGGGTGCGTGACGGAGAGGCGCTCGAGGGGTCCTTCCTAGTTCCCTACCAGGGAGCCCGCTATAGGGTCTTTTATTCCACCGGAGAGGCCCGGTGCTACCTCTGCCGCTCGGCGGGGCATGTCCGCAGGGACTGCCCTTTGGCCCGGGGGGGAGGGGCACCTGAGACCCCCGAGACCCGGCGGGATATCGGCCCCGTTGTTGCCGACACCCCTGGCCACCCGGCACCTGAAACCACCCCTCCTCCCACCCGATCCACCGCTGCCCCCGTCCGGGCCCAAGAGGCACCTCTCCAACAACGCCCGGGCGACCACGGGAGTCCCACTCTTGCTGTAACCACCTCGGCAGAGCCTATGGAGGGGGGTGTGGCAAAGCTTTTGCCGGGTGCAGGAGAGGGCTCGCCCCAGGGAGAACCCCCCGCCCCTAATGCTGCCTCACCGCTACCCCCCCGAACCCCTGAACCTCTGCCTCCGCGCCCCGCTCCGTCCCCTGCTACTCAACCCCCGGACGACGCCATGGAGGGCTGGACTGTAGTCCAGGGGAAGCGAGGCAAGCGGAGGGCTCGAGCTCCGCTGCATTCATCTGACGCGGAAGCCCCCCGGAAGACCAGGAAGGGAGGTACCGACCTTGAGCCTCCCGCCTCGGCCACGAGTGAGATCCATTCGCTGGTGTCGGGAGGTGAAGATAGACCAGCATTGGAGGGTGGAATCCCCCCTCCGCGGGGGACCCTCCCCTCCGAAGCCCCGGAGGAAGCCCCTTCTAACCGGATACCACCTGAACTCCCTATGAACCCCGACGTGACCGTTGAGGCGGGCCCTAGCGGAGAGGCCCCCGGGGTAGTGGGAGTCGGCCTCTCCTCTGTGTACGCAGAGATTGAGGCCCTAGATTTGACCCCGGTCACCCAGGGAGGGGATGATTTACTGCCGGCCGGCCTCGATTTGGGCAATCTTACCCCAGGCCCCCTTTCCCCATGTTCCTTCCCCCTGACTGCCTTTCCGGGTGAGCACCCCACAGAAAGTGGTTTACCACCTGATGCCATGGCTGCCACGACCACCCCGGAGCCAGTACTTAGCATTCCTCGGAGCCCCCTCCCTTGCCCCTTAACCCCCGACCCTGCTCGGGAGGCACCTTCTTTCCGCTGCTCGCCTCCTGAAGCCCAGGGCCTTACCTCTGCCCCTGCCCCCACCCCTATTCCGGTTCAGTTTCCCTCCTCCTGCAAGGCTACCGCCGCCCCTGGGATTATTTCTTTTCCGCCTTTTGCAGATTCCCCCCAGGGAGCAGTCTTTACGTTTTCTAGTTGCGACTCCTCCGGAGTTGCACCTTTCCCCCTGCCATCCCCGTCCACCCCAAGGCATGAGATGGAGTTGATAACCCCAGCCTGTCAGACACCCCGTCGGCGGTCCGCACCCTGCCTACCCGCCTTAGCGGACCACGAGGCTGTATCAAGAGCCCCACCAGGGACTGCTCTGGGAATTGTAACCCCACCCCCCCATGAGCTGCAGCATGCACTACGGGAGTTCTTAGAACGATGCCGTGGTGCCCGCGGTAGGGCACAGCTGGCTCTCCAGCAATGGGGGGACTTTGATCGACTCCTTCGGGCCGCGAGAGCCCTTATGAGGGAGGGCAGAGGGCAAGGGAAGAGCGGTGCCGCGGCCTACGAGCGGGCCCGCAGCTTCCGGAGAGATTTACTTACTCACGGGATGGGACACGGGTTGCTACGCGACCCGCCGGGGGCTTTGAGCACCCCCACCAATGAGAACTCCCCACCCCCCCAGCCCTCCGCATGACACCTCTCCTTATTGTAACCCTGAACACCAGGGGCTGTAGGATGGCTCTCCGCAGGTCCCAGGTGCTCTCCTACCTTCGGGAGGGGGGGTACTCTGTGGTTTTCCTGCAGGAGACCCACACGGACCCAACCGCCGAGGATAGGTGGCGGCTGGAGTGGGGGGACGGGGTATACTTCAGCCACTGCACGACTTGGCAAGCTGGAGTGGCGACCCTGTTCTCCCCCACCCTGCGGCCCGAGGTGCTAGGGGTCACTGAGGCCGTGCCGGGCCACTTGTTGCACCTCCGAGTTCGTCTGGAGGGGCTCGTGGTCAATCTTGTTAATATCTATGCCCCGCAAGTGAGTTCACAGCGGCCACAATTCTACCAGCAGGTGTCCGAATTTCTCGACACCCTAGATTCACACGAGTGCCTGATCCTGGGAGGGGACTTTAACACCACCCTCGAGGAACGGGACCGCTCGGGGGCCGAGCCGAGCCCGGCCGCCGCGACCATTCTCCGAGACATAGTCGACTATCACTCCCTAGTGGACGTCTGGCGTGACCATCACCCAGATGATACTTCCACGTTTACCTTTGTTCGGGTGGAGGCCCATCGGTCACACCGCTCTCGGTTAGACCGTATTTACCTATCCCGTCTCCATCTTTCACAGGCCCACTCCTCCACCATTCGGCCGGCCCCTTTTTCCGACCATCATTTGGTTACCGTCACGGTCTCCCTCCGTGCAGAGGGACCGGGGCCGGCTTACTGGCATTTTAACAACAGCCTGTTGGAGGACGAGAGCTTTGTGATGTCCTTCCGGGAGTTTTGGCTGGCCTGGCGGGAGCAGTGGCGTGCCTTTCCCTCGGTGCGGCGCTGGTGGGATTTAGGGAAGGTCCGCACCAAGCTCTTCTGCCGCAACTACACTCGGGGCACCAGCCGACGGAGAAATGCGGCGATAGAGCAGTTGGAACGGGAGGTCTTAGAGCTGGAGAGGCGCCTGGCCGCCAGCCCCGGGGACCCGTCCCTCTGCGGAGCGTGCCGGGAGAAGCGGGAGGAACTTCGAGCCCTCGAGGACCACCGGGCCCGGGGTGCCTTTGTCCGGTCCCGCATCCGCCTCCTTCGGGAGATGGATCGCGGCTCCCGCTTCTTCTACGCCCTGGAGAAAACGAGGGGGGCCAAAAAACACGTCACCTGCCTTCTAGCGGAAGACAGCACCCCCCTCACGGATCCGGAGGAGATGTGTGGGAGGGCCCGTGACTTCTACGCAAACCTTTTCTCCCCGGATCCGACCGATCCTGGCGCTTGCGGGGTGCTCTGGGAGGAACTCCCCACGGTCAGCGTGGGCGACCGAGACCGGCTAGAGCTGCCTCTCACCCTGGCCGAGTTCTCGGAAGCCCTCCGCCGCATGCCCACCAATAAATCTCCGGGCATGGACGGGCTGACCGTGGAGTTTTACCGTGCGTTCTGGGACATCCTTGGCCCAGACCTAGTCACTGTCTGGGCTGAGTCCCTGCAGAGCGGGGTCCTCCCTCTCTCGTGCAGACGAGCGGTGCTCGCCTTGCTGCCGAAGAAGGGGGACCTCCGCGACTTACGAAACTGGCGTCCCCTCTCACTCCTTAGCGCGGATTACAAAATCGTAGCGAAAGCAATCTCGCTGCGGCTAGGGTCCGTGATGGCGGACGTGATTCACCCAGACCAGACCTATACTGTCCCGGGTCGCAGCATTTTTGACAACCTCTTTCTAGTCCGAGACCTTTTGGAACTCGGGCGGAGAGACGGTCTGTCGTTCGCCCTCCTGTCTCTCGATCAGGAGAAGGCTTTCGATAGAGTAGATCATGGATACCTCCTGAGCACCCTGCGGGCGTTTGGATTCGGACCTCAGTTTGTGAGTTTTCTCCGGGTGCTGTACGCCTCCGCGGAGTGTTTGGTTAGGCTCAACTGGACCCTGACCGAACCGGTCAGCTTCGGGCGAGGGGTGCGGCAGGGGTGCCCCCTCTCAGGCCAGCTGTACGCTCTGGCGATCGAGCCTTTCCTCTGTCTCCTCCGCAGGAGGTTGACGGGGTTGGTGCTGCGGGAGCCGGAGCTGCGGCTGGTCCTGTCGGCGTACGCCGATGACGTCCTCCTCGTGGTCCAGGACCCGGGCGACTTGGCGCGAGTGGAGGCATGCCAAGCCATCTATTCAGCAGCCTCCTCCGCCCGAGTCAACTGGGTCAAGAGCTCTGGCTTGGCGGTGGGGGGCTGGCGGCAGGTAAGCTCCCTCCCACCCGCGCTTCAGACCATCCGGTGGAGTGCCGGCCCTCTGCTCTATCTCGGCGTTTACCTTTCTGCCACGCACCCTTCTCCGCCGGAGAACTGGCAAAATTTGGAAGGCGGCGTGATTGAGCGGATCAGGAAATGGACGAGGCTACTCCGATGTCTCTCCCTTCGAGGGAGAGCACTGGTGCTTAACCAACTAGTCCTGTCCACGCTCTGGTACCGGCTCAACACCCTAGCCCCGGCCCCGGGTTTCCTGTCCCACCTCCGGAGATTGATTCTGGAGTTCTTTTGGTCAGGATTGCACTGGGCCCCTGTTGGAGTTCTTCATTTGCCCCTGAAGGAAGGAGGGCAGGGCCTGAAGTGTCTGTACACTCAGGTCCGTGTTTTCCGCCTCCAGGCCCTGCAGAGGCTCCTTTATAGTGCAGGTAGTTCGACGTGGAGCATATTGGCGCATGCCTTCCTACGCCGCTTCCATGGGCTCCGATATGACCGGCAGCTCTTTTATCTTTGTCCGAGAGGTTTTCCGCGAGACCTCTCCGGGCTGCCGGATTTCTACCAGGACCTCCTCCGGACCTGGAAACTGTTTTCAACGACCAGGTCCGTGGCGGCCATCGTGGGGGCAGATCTCCTCACGGAGCCCCTGCTACACAACCCCCAACTTCGTGTGCAGGCGGCGGAGTCCCGCACGGTGCGCCAGAGGTTGGTCCTGGCGGGAGTTACGAGGGTCGGGGACCTCCTGGACTACGACCGGGGAGACTGGCTGGATCCCCCGACGCTCGCTCGACGCATGGGGCTCTCCAGCCTTCGCACCCCCCGGCGCGTGCTTCAGGAGGTGGAGGCCGCTTTGACCCCCGCCGCTCGGGCTTATGTTAGCCGAGCCTTGCGCGAGGGCGCACCCCGCCCATCCTCTACCCCAGGCCCGCCGGACCTTTCCATCGGGCCCCTACCCTGCCGATCCCAACACACCCCTCATCCTTTCACTGCAAGCCGGCTGCATGAACTGCAACCGGTCGGTTTTCAAGTTGCACCACGGCAATATTTATATACACTCACGCTTCATACCCTTCACGCCCGCACCCTGGTGTCCCGCCCCGATACAAAGTGGCGAGATCTCCTACCACCTTTGGAGGGTGAGCAACCTCGGTGGGCCAGCCTGTACTCCACCTTGGTCCCGAGGCCCGTCGGGGACATCAGTTGGCGGCTCCTTCACGGGGCTGTGAGCACGGGCGTGTTTTTGACACGGTTTACTTCCATCCCGGATACTTGTCCTTTTTGTAATGTGAGGGAAACCCTGGCGCATGTCTATTTAGAGTGTGCCAGATTGCAGCCCCTTTTTCGGCTCCTCACAAATCTTCTATTGCGCTTCTGGCTTCATTTTTCTCCCCACCTCTTCATCTACACACTCCCCATCCGTGGCCCCACCAAGTCGCGGGATCTCCTGGTTAACCTCCTCCTAGCTTTGGCTAAAACAGCCATTTATAAGACCAGAGAGCGGAGGTTGGCTCATGAGGCGTCCTGCGATTGTAGGGCCGTTTTCCGATCCTCAGTACATTCACGCATCCGGGCGGAGTTCCTCTGGGCGGCGTCCACCGACTCCCTTGACACCTTCGAGGAGCGGTGGGCGCTGTCCGGGGTTCTCTGCTCGGTGACCCCGTCCGGTTCCCTCCGCCTGACCCTCTGATTGAGGGATGGAGCGAGGGACGCCAGCCACAGCCGTTAGCTGCTGTGAATACCATCATTATTGTCATCTAGGAGGGGTCTTATAATACATGGGTGTACCCCCCTCCCTCCCAACCACCCACCCCACAGCCGTGCCCATCTTGTCGGGCACTCTCAGGAGAGGGAGGGTCGGTGACCCTGGGCGCGGCACTAGGTAACTCGAGGGGGTGGAAGACCACGAGTGTCGAGGAAGCCCCCCCGCTCTAGGCCACCAGGTAACTCAGGAGGGTGGAAGACCACGAGTGTCGAGGAAGCCCCCCCGCTCTGGGCCTGGGCTAACCTGAACACCTCTCCCTCCTGAAAGCTGTTGTGTTATACCTTCTGATTGCGTTGTTTTGTTGCTAAGTTTTTCTTTATCTTTTTGTAATTCCTGTAATTGTTACAAATAAATTTCTTTTCTGTTTCAAAAAAAAAAAAAAAAAAAACCTTCCCTGTTACCAGGGAAAAGGGACCTACTTAAGCTGGGGCTAATATATCTGCCTTCTCTTACTCTCCTGTAGCCATCTGGCCCGACCCTATCACAGGTGTTTAAAGGTGGGTGGCCTTAATCTCTGTCTGAGAGTTACTTTTAGGTGCTACCACAATAGAAATAATAATAATAGCTGTTGTATTTTTTTAGTGCATTTGGTGCACTTGAACTAGAAATGCTGTCCTTCTGTTACCATTAGTGTTGTTATTGTTATTAGTTATTTGTTTTAGGTAATGCCTACAGTGTGCTATGTACTTTCCAAATGCACAAATAAGGTTTTATAACCTAGAAGAGGGTAGATTTTTGAAACAGCACAATAGTACTACCCATCCCTTTCCTCTCAAGATTTCTGTAGATCTTCACCAGTAATGCATTCTGTGGGTTTGGGGGATAGTAACAAATAATTTAATGAATAGGAGAAAACAGCCCAACAAATGAGGGTCAGGTGATCTGCTATGTTCAGTAATTTGGCCTTAACACTTCTATGGCTAATACGAAGCAACTAAGTGAGGAGAATAGATTACAGAATTTAAAGCAGATAGAAGCAGGAGGAGCTCACACCACACCAGCCATGCAGGACGGGGAGTTATGGGAGTCAGTTGCTCCCCACATGCCAAGCTAAGGAGATGAATGGCAGTTCTCCATCTGCCTTTCTAGAAAAGGGGATTCTACATGCCCTTCCTGCTCCCTCTTACTTTAGCCCATGCCTATGTGTTCAGGGAGAAAGAAGTTATTCCTGTTGGGAAGGGGCCACCATTCAAGTCCAGCTGTTATTAGTAGTCTATTGTGTGTGATAATTGTCACCTCTTCATATTGAGCCAGGTGCTGGGTGGATGTAAGTCCCATGTGGCTCTATTGACTTTAAAGGAGCACAACAATTACACCAGCTAAGGATCGAACCTTTAATCATTTAATTATTTAATCATATTAACCAAGCTGTATATAGAGGCCCAGATCCACAAAGGTGCTTAGGTGTCTAAGTCCAAGTTCTAGGCACCATTGCAATCCACAAACCTCTGCTCAGCTGCTGCCTAACCTATAGGTGCCTAAAGTCACTTGGCACCTAAATTTTCACTGAAAAAGTTTCCTAGGCACCTAACTTTTCTACCTATGAGCAAGTGCACTGCTGCCTCACTCTAGGCCTCTGGATGCCTATCTCCTGCTTAACTCCCAATGCTTCCATGAACCAGGGAAAGATAGGGGGAGGAGCACCTATGTCATCCACAGGGCTCAATCCAGTAGGTGCTTTCAGAGGCTGTCTGCTGGCTCAGGTCCCATTCAAAATCTGGTCAGAGAAGGAGTGGTGGTGGTGTCCATCTTATAATGAATAGCCCATGGGTTGGAGCACTCGTGTGGGATGTAGGAGACCAGCTTTCAATTCCCCCTTCTGCTTCTTGGCGAGAGAGGATTTGAACAGGGATCTCCTATACCTGTAAAGAGCGTGCTCTAACTAACAAGCTATGAAATGTTTTGATGTGGGGCCTCCCTCAATCTCTTACTGAAACTGTTCCACTTTGGAGAAATACTTAGTCATTGGAGCAGAGCGATTGGACTCTGGGTCTTCCACCTAATCATCAGGCTATAGAGTCATTATTTCTCCATTATTTATCCAAAATTAAACAACTTCTACAGGTAAGAATGCGGAAGCCTCCACATCAGATTGTCCCATAGCTCAGTGGTTAGAGTGTTCTCCTGAGAACTGTGGGAGATGCCTGTTCAGATTTTTCTCTCTCTGAGCTGGGGTGTGGGGGGAAAATTGAACTTGGGTGTCTCATATCCTGGGTGAGTGCTCTGACCGGAGGGCTAAAAGTTAAAGTGATCACCTCCTCTTCCAGTCATTTTGTGCAGAGTGAGGCAGGCACCTAACTTTCTCACAAGAAATGGCTTATGCACCTAAGCTGCCTGACTCCAGGAGAAGGATTCCTGGTTGGGGATCTCTAGCAGAGATAGGTGCCTCTCTTCAGCCCGGACTTAGGTGCCTAACTCCATGATGTCCCAGTGGCTAGTTTAGGCAGTTCCCAAACTAGTGTGCTAGCTTTTGTGGATTGCATTCTTAGGCCCCTCTCTACCCCATTCATTGCATAGAGAACCTAGACAACTAACTGCAGCTTTATGGATTGCAGTGTTGTTCCTGTGATTTTCTAGACACCTAAAAGTTATGCTCAGTGTGGCAGCACCTAAGTTCCTTTGTGGATCCAGGCCAGAAAAATGAGCTCTTCCCCACTGGCTGAGTTTTAAAGAGAATGGGTCAGATTCACTCTCAGCTAAACATGTTCCAAGCCTATAAATAAGTATGGTCCATTATGTGTAAAATAAAATGTTTGAACTAAATGATATACCTACATATGATATTGATTTGGTTGGTATTCATTGGGCTGTACACTCTCCGTCTGCCTAAGTATCAATATTTTAAGTGCATATTTTGGTAATTTTTAGGGTACGTAACAATATAAGTAAAATCAAGTGTAACAAACTCTGGCATGCATAGAAATTCAGTCATGGGATTTTGTTTAGCAGCTCAAAAATGTTTTGCTACATCTGGAAAAATATTGAACCAGATTTAACACTCAACAAATGCATTGCCAGAAAAGCTGATTTTAGTATCTTTTGGACCGTCAAGAGTGAGTGCTGGAGAATCAAAATAGTAACGTTGATGCAAAGATGTTTAAAAACCTGTATTTGCAAAGGAGGTGAGCAGGGGAGAGGTTTCTAGTCCAGACTTTTTGCTAGAAATGATCATGGTTTTAAATTTATAGTAGCACCTGGATGGCCCAGTCTTGATATGGATGCCACTGGGGTCTACAAAAATATAGGGTGAGATTCTATACTGCTCCCGTAAGAGGCACAGCACAGAACTTTCAGCCTGGGAGAAGGGGGAATAAGGTAGTATGCTGAAGTGGCCCCTGGCATAACTTACACGGCCCTGAGCGGCTAACAGTGTTCCATCAATTTGTTCCCAGCCGCCTCTGGGCAACAGTGCTGCCCACAGTCTCCGCAGCACTACATGCTGTGGCCCTGCCGTTACCACAGCTTCCTGTCCCTGTCCCTATGCCAGGGCTTGAGACGAGGTCTTTGGAGAACAGCCAGCTTCCTCAGTTCCTATACCAGGGAAATTCTCCCCTAGCTGGATCTGGGGCTTTTAGAGCCACTCTGCGCTGCTCTGACCTTTTTACCCAGTGTAAATAGGCCAAAGAGTGGGTGAGAATCTCACCCATAGCGAGAGACCAAACATCTTACAATATAATTAAGACTAGATGCAACAAAATGAAGGGAATAGGGGAGGAAGGATGACGATAACAGTGAAGGAAACGTGATGGCATTATCTATATTAATAGCTGTTTGAAACAATTTTTGTATTTAAATAAATAAATATCAGCAAACATTGCTCCCAGCAGACCAGGACAAGTTAATTCTGGATGAGAATTTACCAGTCTTTGGTTATCTGCTAAGCTGTGAGAAAATACTGAAATCAGCCAGGGAACAATGTAACTAGAAATATTTTTAAGTGCTCTATCGTTAAAATAATCGGTATGCGAGTTAAGCAAACATGTTCAGTTATCAGTCCAGCTCTCAGAATTCCAGCCTCCACAGAACTCCAATCCAAGTCAATCTGGTAGAGTCTCAGGCAATGACATAAAAATAACAAATATTTTGAATAACCCCAAATTAAACTGTTAATGTCTTGTTATGTGTTTCCTTACAGCTGGCTGCATTAGAGAGGCAGATCTTTGACTTTCTTGGCTTCCAGTGGGCTCCTATTCTTGGCAATTTTCTACATATAATAATTGTCATATTGGGTTTGTTTGGAACCATCCAGTTTAGGCCTCGATACATAGTTGTGGTAAGTCTCTCTTATTGACTTTGTGTTCATAGTAGGCTTTAAAACCTCTTAAATTACAAAACATATATTTTATGCTTGAAAACATATGAATGATCCTTTCTGCATTATCTTTTGAGGTCTCCAGTTATCCATCATTTTGAAACTTATGGCCCAGTAAATGAGATCTGGTTTTGAGGTATAGAAAACTATCCAGGGTAGTTAACCTGTAGAACTCACTGCCACAAATATAATTAGGCTTGGCAGAATTCAATTCTTACCTTTTTATAATTTCAAAGGATAATATCTATGTTTATTTTTAAGCATTTTGGTTTTTTATTGATTAAAATGTTCACAGTTATTCAAAATTATGGGGTTTAAGCATTTATTTAATTTTTTGCAGTTACAGGAAATTATGCATGGGCAGACTATGGGGGAATGAGACAACAATTATTTAATGACAGTAGACGTTGAGATTAAAAAAGGTAAAGCATTATAGCCATTAAAACTTGTGACAAATTGTCAACATCACATGTCAAACTATACAAAGGAAATATTCTTAAATCAAACTCTAATAAGGTCTCAGACAGCACTTTTCTTTCTTTGCCTACCTGTAAATTTTGATTATTATTGTTGGACGTATTTTTTCATCACTCTGCGCGTGTGTGGTGAAATCAACGGTTACTGACATTCACTAATAAAAAATCTAATCCTTCCATGCCTAAACACAATTAAGGCCAACATCTTCATAGGATTCAAAAAAGGGATTAAACATTTATATGGATAATGAGAATATCCAGAGTTAGACTAGACTGAAAAAAAAAAACCTGAGGGCTATCAATTGTCATATTTTTAGCCATAAGATAGCCTGTAGCTGACAGGAATTGGGGAAAAAATTATTTATGGGCTAGTTATTTCACAACTATCCAATATATAGTTTCACCTTTCTGTTAAACAACTGGTACTGGCGACTCTTGGATCCAAGATATTAGACTAGATGCACCTCTAGCATGATGCACTATGCAGTTCCTGCATTCCTATGATCACAGAGAACACTGACTCCTGAGATGACTTTCTTCCAGTTGTCTCTAACTTTGCCAATAGCTGTTGTATATTATGGGTCTGATCCTAAACTGGTATAAATTGTCACCAAGGACCTGCCCCTGATGGATGTAACTTGAAGTAAGATATATTACCTCTGAGAAACATACAATCTCAATCCAGCCAGGAATCAAAAATTCCAGTGTTGATTCCTGTAACTTTTTGTTATTTCTAAAAAAAAAAAAAAAAAGGGGGGGGGGGGGCTCCCCTGAGAAAAAAGTGGTCTGAATGTAACATTGAGGTTTTTTATACTCACTTTTGTTAAACTTCATGAACATTTATAAAGAATTTAGAAGGGAGTGATAAAAGTATTAATTTGCACTTTTATCTAACACTTCCATTGGAGAATGGTGCTTTACAGACATGAATGTATTATTCTCCCATTATTTTGCCCATTTAGATGTGAGAAAACTGAGGCACAGAAAGATTAAGGGTATATCTACACATGGAGCTGGGGCGGGGGTGTGTGTGTGTGATTCCCAGCTCGAGGAGATACTTACACTGGCTCAGTGAGAGCTAGAGAGCTACGAGTAGTAGTATAGCCACAGCAGCATGGGCAGTGGCTCCGGCTAGCCACGCAAATACATGCCCACGGGCTCCAGACAGGTCTGTACTCAAGGCAGCTGAGCTAGCCCCTCTTGCCACTCACCACTGCCAGTGCTTCTCAGACTACACTACTATTTTTAGCTTGCTGGCTTGAGCTAGAGTGAGTATGTCCCCTCGAGCTGGGAATCACACCCGCAGCCCTAAGTGTAGACATACCCGTAGTGTCTTGCTCAAAGTTACACAACAGGTCTGGGGGCAGAGGCAGAAATAATCTCCTGAGCCCCCAGTCCCAGCACTAACCATGCATCTTCCCCTGTTAAAACTCTTTCTTTTTGTTCAGCATAAAAGATGAAACGCAGCACATTAACCAACTGTTTCTTTATATTATTTTTAGTGTAAAAGTACATTTTAAAGGCAACATTTATAAAAAGTTGTTTTATCACTAGAGATGCAAAACTCCATAAATAAAAAGGTTTGCATCCTTGCTCTGTCTGATTCATATCAAGGTCTTGAACCTGGGTTTCATAGAATCCTAGAATATCAGGGTTGGAAGGGACCTCAGGAGGTCATCTCTAGTCCAACCCCCTGCTCAAAGCAGGACCAATCCCCAATTTTTGCCCCAGATCCCAAACGGCCCCCTCAAGGATTAAACTCACAACCTTGGGTTTAGCAGGCCAATGCGCAAACCACTGAGCTATCCCTCCCGCAACAATCCAGGAGAGCACTGGGCTATTGGCTAGTGGGGCTCTCTTACTCTCCTCTGCTGGAGCTGGTCCACTTGGTGCAATACTTAAATATTCAGTAGGCTAGCAAGAAACTGATTCTATAGCCTGATGGTATGATATTTACCTGGGATGTGACTGGTACAGGTTCAAGTCCCTGGTACACAGCAAGGTCTTGGACTAGTGTCTCCCATATGCTAGATGAGTGATTGGCTGTGCTGGGATGAGTTGTTCTCTGTCTCTTTGGTTTTGACTGGAAATTCCATTCTAAACTTGAGAAATATACCCAACAAAAGTGTAGTCAAAATGGATACATTTCAGTGAATATTTTCTGTTTTGATGAATCAGCATTTTTGACAAAAAGCTGTTTTGACAAAAAATTCCTGCCCAGCTCTACCCATAAAGCAGTTTGCTTGGACTGTCATTGTCTGTGTGCACTGTGGTATTACTTACTTTATTTACTCAGTCTTTACTCAGACAAAACTACCAGTGAAGTGACAGGCTCAGATCCTTAAATCCTACATAGCCTCCCCCACAAAAGTCCATGCTCCTTCAGAAGCTGTGCTTCCTGGGGCTTTGCCGTTTGCACCTGTCCCCAGATTCCTCAAAGGGATCCACAGTATGGAAGCATGCTTATTGATACAGCTCTGGGTTATATTAACTTGTGATATGTTCCACTGTGAGCTAAGCAAGAGACAGTGAAGGAGTCCAGCCCAAGGGATGATGAGGTTTGCCTGTCAGATTCTAAGATCTGATTATATCACAGTTCAGGGCCATAGGGGTAAAAATGGAGTTTGCTGACAAGCAGACTGGTTATTGGCAACTCAAAATCTGGTTATTGCAAATATATAATAAGGGCCTGATTTTCAAAGATAGCTAGGTGCTTAAAGATGTAGCTAAAGACCTAGTGGGATTTTCTAAAGGGATTTAACCACCTAACTCACTTAGGGACTTCTGAAAATCCCACTAGGAATTTAACGGCATCTTTAGGCACTTTAATGCTTTTGAAAATCTGTCCCTAAGTCCCTTAGGGACAGATATTACATATTAGAACAAGGACTCAACTCAACTGACTTAGCAGAGGAAATATATTGAATCAGGCTTTCGGAGTCATCTTCTCTGATTGACTCAAATCCAGGAGCTGACTTAATCAGATCCAGTCTAACTGGAAAAGCAACCAAATATTTCAGGAAAAAAATGTAGTAGTGTATATTGTGTTCCCTGATGATTTTCACTGCAATTAATTTGCCCTCTATGTCTACCTGATCCTATCTAAGGAAAGAATGTAAAGTATTTAGCATTTCATATCAATTCCTAATAGACACCGATCCATAGTATGTGTGTGTGTATATATATATATATATATATATATATATGTATATGTATATGTATATGTATGTATGTGTGTAGATTTTATTTGTAATATTATTGTATAATATGTTTTCCAGAGGCTTTGAAGGACCTGCTTTGTCCTCAGCATGAGACCTTTAATAGATCAAGCCTTTGTGTGTAAGGGAGGCTGTGACTAGTGCTTTTTCTGTGCCTAGATCATTTACAGTGAAGTTCCCACCCTGCTCCCTCTGTAATGCTCTTCACACGCAAATTTTACATTTACCGTATTGCAGAATTATGAAAGAAATGAATACGTGTGTTAAATGTTTGACTTAACAAAAGCAAGGTAAATCAGAGTGAAGGCTGACACTGCATCTTTTAAAACTCTCAAGTCTGAGTATGACTGCGCATAAATTGTTGTTATTACATGAGTAATTCTTCTCTTCTTCTATCTCAGAAATGCCTCCTAAATAAGTTTAGCTTCAGAGAGTGCCAGATTAGTACTTAACTTAGTCAAGGAAAGGACCAAACAGGAAAATGTGGCTTGCCTCATACTCTGAAGGTTGTAAAACTTGGGCTGAGACTGATCTCCAGCAAGAGCTAATTCCTGCTGAGACCCTTCCTCTGAGAAAACCCTGGCCCTGTCTCTCAGATCTCCACCCTGCTGACTGACACTTGAAACATCTCTGCTGATTGCAATTGTTCTACCAGGTCAGGGAAAGAGCTATTATCTAAGGTGCTGTGGTATTTAATTTAGATGGAATAAATGGGCCCAAAATGTCAGAGGTGTTAACATAACCCAGTCATGGTTCAAACTTAAACAGTTTCAAACAAGGTTCGGGGTTTGGTATACAGAGGCCTCAGCCTGCTTAGTATGATGGCAAACACAACATTAAAATTCTTATTAAAGACACAGAAAAGAGGGGAAAACAGCTAAAGCGTTTGAAATGTAAACTATTAAATCAGGCTTTCATTTTCACTGCCCTCTTTGTTCCCTTTCCTGTTAGCTGGCGAGAGTTTTTAGGAGAAAACCCCTTGCTGGACAATCTTTTAGATGGTCAAAGATGATAATAACTGTCCTTTTTGAGAAAAAGAGAGTAAGTCAGTTGAGATGTGCTGTCCTTGTTGCTGCTGCTGTTAGTGTTTCCTAAAAGATGAAGACGCGCAAAAATGGGGAGAGAAGAACAGCAAAGATAGAAAATGCAGCTCTGGTCCATGCTGCTGACTTTCACTTGCAACCTGCCAGCTGGAAAAACACAGGCACAATACACGGTCTCATCAACCACTCTGAGATCTGGCAAACTTGTACCAGCATCAGGATGTTCAGGGCTTTGCTTTTAGTTGGATCTTTCTGGTCACAAGCTTACAGTAATGCCGCAAAATATACAGTCTTCACCATCTAAGCCAGACTTTTATTAGACAGAAGGCATAAGGAGAGGGATAGAAAGAGAAGAAATAAGGGGGGGGGGCGCGGAAAGGACATATGGATGTGGAGGGGAGAGACAAAGTATCAACATCCCAGTTGGTATTCAGGATTTAGATGGAGCTACTAGAGGTGGTGATGTCATCTGGGTCCTCGGACTGGCCCATTTTGATCAGGACATCTCTCAATATCAAGATGACAAAGGCCTGGGGTCCCAGGAGATGGTAAGGTGGCAGCCATGATGGTGAAATTCACTCCAGTAGCCATTTTTTCTCTGCAAAGTTTCTTTCTTTAAAGACTGAAAAATGGGAGTGGTTGGCAAAATAGCCCATCCCCTCATTATTTGTCCACCAAATTTATCCATTTTCTGAAACACCAGTTTTGGTTTATAGATTTTTCAGGTTCACACTTTTCTTGTTTACCAAGCACGATCTTAACATAACCTTTGAGTTATTTCAGCAGGTCTTTTTGTTTTGATTAATTCAGTCTTTTTGTTTCACTTTTGCATCTTTTCCCATTAACATTTGTTGTTATAGGTTATTGTGTCGTCTTATAAACTTACACTCACTTTTCACAGCTGAGCTCACAATTAGGGTAAATTTGTAGGCCCAGTTATTACAACAGTATCCAGGCCACAGGTCTTTCAGGTCTTTGATCATGAGGACCAATATCCTGAAATGGACCTTGAATTCAACTGGCCCCCAATGTAGTGTTAAGTTTATTAATAATTGTGGCATGTTCTTGTTTCTTTTCCCCATTTGGCAAAGAGGTTGCTACATGCTGCTTCTGGGTGCCCTTCACAATTGGCCCAGCTAACACATGTTGCGGTAGATGCACTATTGCCTTTAAGGCAGCAGTTTTTGCAAAAGGGCATTAGGAGGGTCACAAGATGAGGGGGGAAAGAAAATGTGAGAAAGCTTCTAAGCAAACAGTGTTAGGGACAGTGAAGCAGCATTAACTGCAACTGAAACAACAGAGCACTCTCACAGCATCTGTGGCAACATGCCTTCTCTGGTCACTGGCTCCATGTGGAGGATGCAGGAGCCAATGTGGTGAGATCAGAAAGTGGGGTGGCAGGCACGTGAGGTGGCAGGCCAAATAAAATGATCTAGTGGGCTGGATGTGGTCCCCAGGCCACTAGTTCACCGTTCCTTTCTTTTTCTTTGGTTTGGTGGTCAGGGGAGCCTCTCAAATGGGGGCCCAGTGCAAGTGCACTGAATGCACATTAGTTAATCTGGGCCTGGCTACCCATCCATAGTTTTCAAAGTAGACTATTAAAATGGGGTGTTCATTTGTGCAAAGGCAACCTGAATACTAAGTATCGGGGGTCGCATTAACAGAGGTGAGTGCAAAGGGGATCACACCATAAGAAGGCTTGGGAAACATTGCCTTAACATGATGAAAGCAAGGATCACGTGGCCAGCGCTGCACCTGCAAGAAAAGGCACAATCCCATGGGTTTCCAGGATGGAAGAAGTCATGCCCAGCCATCACTTCTGTGTAATGTTCTGCAAAGGTCTGAGACCCTTAGTGCAACCTAGCCAACCGATGATGAGAGAAAGATGGAATGGAATGACAGCCTTAACTCTGAATATTTTGCTCACCTTAAGTCAAAAAGTTCCATTATTTTAACTCTTTTTTGGTATTAACTTCTAATTTAAATACATCTCAGAAAACAATCCACCGTGTCATTTAGCAGATATAACATTTATGACACTTGAAAACTTTGTGGATGAGATTAATCTGGCCAAAGTTCCCGGTGGGCATCAAAATGAAAAACTGGTTCATAATTTTCTTATATTAGCTCATTTGAAAATTTTTACAAATATTAATTTGCAAAGAACAAAGAAGAACTAAATTTGAATTCTAACCCACAATGTAATATACTAATCACACAGCTGTGACGTTACACCATGGTCCATTTCTCTGTACATTCTTTTCCTTTCTTCACAGAACTCCCCATAGCTAGCAATATTTCTAAGCTGTTAGAATCAATTAATAATGCTAACGGAATACTTGTTAAAGGACATATAAAATTCCATATACATTGATCAAGGAAAAGTAATTCCACACAGAACCTTACAGCTTCAAAATATTTAGGTATTCAAAGCTGCTGTGTGAATATAATACTTTGGTAAATCCTGCACTGACAGTATTCATGTTCTATCATATTGCCTTGTTCTATGATTCCCGCTCATCTCTCATAAATTGAGTTGGGCTCTATCAATACTTGTGATACCTCCAGGGCACACCTAGATGTACGACTCTGTAGTTGCCTCTCTTCCCTTGAATTAGCACTGAGCCAATATGCTGTTCTAGAGTCAGGGACACTGTGTTACCGGAGGTACTGCATTTCAGATGAGATATAAAATTGAATGGCTACCTATGGCCATTTTTCATAAAAACTAAAGTATTAATCTCAGTATCCTAGCCAAATACGAACGCTGGAATGTCCTACCTTTCGGTTGCACGCTTTTTGTCCTAAACTCCTTCGTGGCACTGTACATTGTTAAACGGTTGCTGTGTTTTACTCCAAAAATGGCTGCAATTCACTGGGGGATTAAATGTAATTTCTGTATCAGTTTAAATATGCAAAATGCTTTGAGAACCCTCAGAATGAAAGAAGCTATATAAATGTTCCCTTATTATTATATTCATTTGCACATATTTATAGATATGGGTCTGAGACAGAATTGATATGTATATAATAGCAGAATTTCAAAAGAGAAAAAGAAACAAATTTAAACAAGCAAGTCTCCCTCATGAAATATTTCACACAGAGCTAGTGGCCTATTAGTAAGGTTGCCCGATGTTTCCCATTATACGATCCTATTTGCAGTTGCTTATAACTTTGCCAAATGTTAACTATTTGGGCTGAAATTGTCTGTGATGGGTGTCCACCTCAGGCTGAATTTATTTGGGAAATTTCAAGCAACACATTTCTGGAAATGAAGTTGGGGGAACAGGCTCAGATCTTGCAGGATTTGTCCTGGTAGGAAGTATGAAGCAGCTGTCCCATTACTACTAAATATCAGGTGACATGTTAATGTAGACATGTGCAGTTCTCTAATATGGTTTTAAAAAATGGATTTCCCCTGCCTATTTTGAAATCTGCTTTTGTGAACCATTATGGCTAAACCTGAGTAAGATGCTGGCACATTGGTATTAGCTGCTCTGTGCACCGAAGTACACATCACATCACAACTTGGTTACTGCATACATATACATCAGTTATTGCCTTTGATATAGAGTCTATAGTGATGATAATGACAATATCCCATTTAAGTAAATAATGATGATAAAAAGCCAAAACCTTTACTGCAGATAGACTACAGTAATTTTAACAGTTTTATTGCTGTTTAAATAAAAGGTTAAAAGCAGGCCTCAGGTAGTACACTGATCTTCTCTGTCACATACAGGAGATTGGCCAGGTCTGTTACTCTTACTTTGTACAGTAATTCTCTTCCATTTATGTAATAGATATCCTAAAGACACGTGTACTGTACATTATAACAAATTAAATTTAACGAACTAACCTGTTTTGTGTATAGAAGCCACGGAAGTACAGGGGTCTATGAAAAAGATCAACCCCGTTCATATGAATCTTTTCATTATAGACCTCAGGGAGGAAGAGGAAGAAGGAAACATAATGAAAATTGTACAACAAAGTCAAACTAACTGTACCATTGGAATAGAAAAAGGATCTGGCATATTCGAGATTAGGGTATTGGGTTTTAGAGAGTATATTGAGGCAAAACAAGCATGTTATCCTGAGCAGGTCACAGCAAATTAGACTCTCAAAGCTACTAAGTGCAATTCTCCATTGTAAAGTTTTAAATGTAAAGTGGCAGTGCCATTGCAGCGTCTCATTACACAGTTTAGTTGGGTGTAGCTCCAGCATTGCTTCTTGTGCAATTAACTCTTCATACATAAATGGTTCTAACATTTGGATAGCTAATTGTGCAAAGTTTCACAATACCACATAGGGAAATTGTGCATTCCCATTGTAAACAGCATCTGGATAGTAATAAAAATACTTAGGATGAACAAATTGATTGCCCAGTCATGCAGTGTGCTCTGTGTGAGCAGATCCCTGCACCAGCATGGAGTGCCAGGGACCCCAGAGGAGATCCATGTAGCCTCAGAAGTCCATCTCCCTAGAGCTCATTGTAGGGTCATCGCCTAAGTTTCTTGCTACCTTTAAATTCACAAGGCCAAATTGAACTGTGGTGTAAGTTGGTGCAGTGCCGCTGATTTCAGTGGAATTATACCCGTTCATGCCAGTGCTGAATTTGTTGTGCTGTCTACTTCTTAGCAAATATGAGGAAAAAAACAAAAAACAAAGCGGCCTGTCATGGTCAGTTGAAAATATACCATAGCATCTTGTTAAGATACCTTTTACTGAAAGAAAGTTCATGGAGACTAAGCTCAGCTTTAATTTCACCTGCCTGATGATTTCAAATGACAACCAAATATCAGAGAAACTCAATAGATAAGGTCATATCGTTCATTGGAGCAATTTCTGTTGGTGGAAGGGACAAGCTTGTGAGCTTCACAGAGCTTTTCTTCAGGTCTGGGGACTGGTAAGCTTGTCCCTTTCTCCAATATAAGTTGCTCCAATAAAAAATACTAACTCACCTACCTTGTCTCTCTAATATCCTGGGACCAACATGGCTTCAAAAACACTGCAAATCCACGCATCAGACGAATGGGGCTTCTTGTTTGTTTGTGGGTTTTTTCCTACTTCTTTCCTCTTAACATTTAGCAGGGTATAGCACTTCAGAAACAGACTCCAACGAGAGACTGCTGAATTGGAATTAATTTGCAAACTGGACACCATTAAATTAGGCTTGAATAAAGACTGGGAGTGGATGTGTCATTACACAAAGTAAAACTATTTCCCCATGTTTGTTTTTCCCACCTACTGTTCCTCACACGTTCTTGGAAACTGCTGGAAATGACCCAGCTTGATTATCCCTACAAAAGGTTTTTTTCTCTCCGGCTGGTAATAGCTCACCTTAACTGATCCCTCTTGTTATAGTGTGTATAACACCCATTTTTTCATGTTCTCTATGTGTGTGTGTGTGTATATATATATATATATATCTTCCTACTGTATTTTCCACTGCATGCATCTGATGAAATAGGTTTTAGCCCACGAAAGCTAATGCTCAAATAAATTTGTTAGTCGCTAAGGTGCCACAAGTACTCCTGTTCTTTTTGTACAGTTCTGGGATTTCCAGCAACAGAGCTGAATAATGATATACACATGAGTCAAAAATGCATAAAAAACAGTGATCAAGTCAGCATTCTGGAATTAACTGGTATCAGTAGGCTAGTCTAACATCATAAACATAAATCTGATTTTTATTGGTATGTATTTAGAGCAGGAGAGAATATTGGATTTATAATTTGTTATGGTTCTTAGGGGACTTGAGCCAGGAGAACTCTGTTTCTGGACTCTCCCTGTTTGTTGGTTCTTAGAATAACTATATTTATTGATATATTTTCTAAAAAAAGTATTGAGCTGCTCAGTATAAAGCCTTTCCATCTTCACATTTTATTTTTCTTTCTTTTTTGCTGTCATCTGGCTTTTTGTCTAGTACACGGTGTGGACTGCCCTCTGGGTCACCTGGAATGTTTTCATTATCTGCTTCTATTTGGAAGTAGGCGGGCTTTCTAAGGTAGGTCCCTTATAATTCTTGAGGGTTGTGGGGGAGCAAATGATTGTACTTTGATAGCAACAATGCTAGAGTGTTCTAAATTACTAGATCCAGGAGAAAAATTAGTGTGCTCTTTTTACATGTAATCAGAGCTTCAAAGGTTGTTTTTTTTCTAGCTAGAACTCCAGTATATCAACTTGTCTGTAGTAGTAAATAATCATAGGTTGGAAATAAGTAAATGTAAGTAAACGGAACATCTGTGTCTCTCTAAAGTAAAGCTTGCTGCTGAATCCACTTTATCAGGTTGACGGTTATTTTGTTAAAAAAACATACAATATCTCTTTAGCAGATGCTTTGAATGAGTACATGAAATATGGTCCTGAATGTTCTGGGGCTGGTTTGGAAGCAGATAAAGACATTGATTAACAAGGTTAATGCGACAACTTGTTGAGCAAATTGGTCTCAGTGTAAAAATTCTAATTCAGTAAAACAAAATTGCACAAGAAAAGATGACATTTTTGCATGAGTCAAGCTTCCCTTTACTGTGTACTCAGTATTTTAGTTTGATGAGTCCTTTTTCAAAGTCCTAATTAGAGCAGAAGTGTTTGCTGGAACCATCAATGTACATATTACTTTCATACCATGTAGCACTTATGTTGATATGGTTTATAGTTAACCACATTGTATCCACAGTGACTTCTGTACAACATCCTCTGATTTTCATCCTAGCATAACAAACTCAACAAAATCAATTTATTTGCCATATTCATATGAACATGATCTAGAACACTTTTTCATGCTGTAACCCATTAACACAAAGGAAAAACATTCTTAGAATTAGTGTGGCTACTAACATTCTCAGACTTGGCAATATTAAGTACATGGCTGTGAATTCATACTATTATCTTATAAAAGTATAAACTTCAACTGGCTAACATGAGATCATTTGTGGTTTAGATCCTTTATTATTAGTCAGGAAAAGCCATCATAGTATTTGTCAAACAAAAGATCTGGTGAAGTCCATTTTATAACAAAGAAAACGTAATTTAATCACGCAGTAAGATATCCATTGAAAATTTGCTTCAGTATATCCAGCGATGGGCTTCTCTTTGTTTGTTGATTAAACTTTTAAATTAGAAGCTGTAGCTATTCTTCTCCCATCTGCAAATACGCTTTCTTTCTAAAAGAGATGCTGCAGCTCAACCAGGAGTTTCGGGGTTGATGCAGGAATTACTGGGCTGATGCTATGCAAAAGGTCAGACTAGATGTTGATACTGATCCTTTAAAATCCATGAATCTATGAAATGAATATAGACATCACACATAATATCCCACAAGAATGACAGACTGGTAATAAATCACCAATATAATTTTTCTTTACTACTTAGACTTTAGCATTAAAGTGACCACAAGTTAAGAAAAGTTTATTTTTATATCAGTTGTGTGATGACCTTCGCTGCTACTTTTTACCAATTGCCTAGAAAACAAAAGTGTATTACGAAGAATTTTAATACTCTAAAGTCTGATCCTTAGCTCCTCAAAATCAATAGTAGTCTTTCCATTGACTTCAGTGACCTTTTGATCAGGTCCTTAGTGATGGTTGTGTTAAAAACAGCATATGTGAATTAAAAACATTAGCCATTCAGTTTCATCATTGTACTCCAATTTTGGGTGGTCTTACTAACAGTGTATGATAAATCACAGTGTAGTGGAATAATATCACAATTTTACTACTCAAAGGATTTAAAAAAATATTATTTTAAATTCTTGCTACTTAGGCTAACTTTCTATGTCTGTTAGAATTCTTACATCATGGTCTAGAACTATTAGAATTTCAGAAGTTGTTTTAGAACAAAGAGATGTGGAACATATTTTCCCTATTACAGTCAGTTGGGGTTTCACAGTGGACTTCAATGAGAGCAATATCTGGCTCCAACTTTGCAATACAGTAAATTAATATAGTGAGGGAATTCATATTCTCCAGTGAGCTCAGCATTCATGGCACACTCCCTGTCAGTACCTGCCCTGGGCCGGGGAAGCTACTGATTCAACCAGCAGACCAAATTCGGTGATGAATCCTGGTCACATGCCACCTGAGGCACATTGCACATATGCTAAAAAGAATGATAAAACAATCAAACCTTTCCAAATTTGCAGACAGTTCTGTGGCTATGTGGAAGGTTAGAGACAAAGTTATAGATGCATTCATGGGCTAGATCCTCAGCTGGTGTATAAAGACATAGCTACATTGATTTCAATAGAACTATATTGTTTATACCAGCTGAGGATCTGGCCTTTATAATAAATAGTACTCTGTGCCACAAGAGCTAAAGACTCTATAGAAATTAAATTCCCAAAGGAGAACTAATGTAATACTTACTTCAAAAGCTACAAGGATGGGGCTTTAAAGTTATTTCCTAAACAAAACAGTGTGAATTGGAATATGGACTGATCACTCCTGATGAAAACCAAACTACATCTGGAGCCCAGTTATTCCATCTGGTGCATGACACACTTTTTATAATGGTGCAAATTATATCTAATAATCTCCAAAAGGGAGCACGTTTTACAAAAAGGTGCTATTTTACAATGAGAAATTATTATAAAGGCCTATTGTAATGCTAATGTCTTCTGTCTTTGATAAAAAAATTAATCTGTGGTCAGAGTGAAATCCCGAGATGACATCCAAGAATAGTGAATTAAAATAAAACCTACCCCCTCCCCTAAAATGGCAGCGGTTAAAGAGGTGGAATCCTGGCCCTTTTGAAGTCAATAGCAAAACTCCCTTTAACTTCTGTGGGGCCAAGATTTCACCCAAGGAGCTCACAGCAGCTTTAGCTTACACCTTTGCTATGCACATGGGGCCATAGCGGACACTGGTGCCAATATGGGCTGCATGGTGGACACCAGTGGAATACACTTGATTAATGCAATATAAGGCTCGTTTGTAATATGGATTTCGTATTGATATAACACAGGCAACCAACCGTGGATCAGGTATGCATGAAGATGGATTCCATTTGGTGTTCAGATATACGCACTTAGGTGTGGGGCACTGTTGCTGTTACAATTCAGTCCTGAATGGGTAATACATTGGGTATGGATATGATTTGTTCTTTTTATTCTGATGTATTTTTAACTGAATATAATCATTCCAATTTACAACGTGTCTACCAGTGAGAACATCATTTCAGAGCTGATAGTGATAACAGTGTTTGCTATTAGACATGGTACATACATTCATGGCCAAGTCTGCTGAGCATTTCTTCCCATATACCTCTGATTCACATCAGTTGCTTTTGGTTAGGTTCTCTCCTGGGATTGGAACTGCATACCCGCTGTTTACTCATCTTCTACGTTTCCACTATCTATCTGCTTCAGTTGATGCCATCAGTTGCCAATATCTCCTGTGTTATACGCAACACAGATCTCACAGGTCTAAGCTGATTGGTTTGGTTACAGGCACTAGCCTGTTTTGGGGGTTTCTGTGAGTCATAAAGTAATGTATGTTTGCAGCATTAGGTAAATATTGGCTCTTCCTAATCTACCCCTATGAAACCACAACTTGCATGGATTGGATGGGATAAAAGGAGTACTTTTCACTTTCTTGTTCTTGGGAACTTTTCCACCTTACACTCTTTATTACTCCAAAAGTGATAAATGTGCTTCTGAATTGTTTGTTTTATTACAAGTAATGGGCCTTCCTTTACTTGTACACCAGGAGTAACACCACTGAACTCAATGAAGCTATACTATCATAAATGAGATTAGAGTCAAGCCCAGTCTTACTTTCCTCCATTGTCTGATGCAGTTCTTTCTCTCATTTCAGTCATCTTTAGTAAGGAAAAAAGTGAAAGAAATTTAAAGGCAGTTGTCTATTTTTATTCCACATACTTAATAATAGCTGTACCGTTTCCTACAGCAGAGGTCTAACACTGTATTTTTCCCAGAAAATAAAGTTCTGGCATGCCCTTCTTTATGAAGATTGTCCCCTTCTTCCCCTGCTGCTGCTGCTACGCAATAAAGGGAAATAATATGCTAAGTGAATTGTATGTAGTATTTTTCCCTAATGTTCTGTTCAAACACCAACCTTTTGAATTTTTTTAACTACTTTGGCAATAAACCTGGAATCCAATTTACGGCTAAGTTATGTTAGGAATGTCATGCAGAAACATTTCAGAGCTTCAAAATAATGAGTCTGGCCTTGGGTGGTAGTAAGGACCGTTAATCAAAAATTCTGTGCAATGATGGTATGCCCTGCAGTGGTAGTTAAACAGTAATTTCTAATGTTCGGTTAACATCAGTAGTATATGCATCAACAGAAGCTGCATGCATTGCTTTATGATTACTGTACAGTAACTGTTACTGCAAAAAATTAGACGCATGTTCAAAGGATCGTGTGTTTGTAATTGTGTAGCTGTGCAAAAGTATATTGTCTTTTTAATATGTAGTTTACATTATTCAACACAAAAAAAGAATAAATACAATTCATACTACTAACTTTAAAATGCACTGAAATCATTGTTACCTGTGCAGGAAATACTTAACTCATGCACTCTTAAAAAATTACAGGTAATTATAGAATAGAAGAATTCTAATCTTCTAGGAATATGCTCTAGCTTTACACCAGTGTAACTGCATTGATGTCTTTGGAGTTACATCATTGTAAAATTCAAGTAGCACAAGGCCCATACACTTTTATTCCAGAAGAAGCAGCTGTCTTTTGGTTTTATTTTGGTGTTTTAGATGTTAAGTAGCATAATCAGACAACTACTCAAATATACCTACTGTCTGATCTGTGATGATCCACTTTGCAGAACTTCAGTAAAACTACAGTGCCATTTAAGTTATGAAATATTTGTTCAATCTTGGAAAGAGAGTTAATCCTGCAACTAGCTGAACCTTTGGTGGTACAAGTTGAACATAAGGTCATTCTGGAAAAACATCACGTGGAACAAACAGAACACCAGTAAATGCCACTCAGACTGCAGAAGATGTCGTTTTGATGTTAATTGGTGTGTTTAGCGGATACAATCATAGTGCTGAGGATCTTAATTGGGAATAAATTCCAGATGGTGCAAAAAACAGAATTTAATATTTTTTCAGCTGACATTTACAGTGGCTCATAGGATTACATACAGTTAAAGCCATTAAGTTTTGCAATATTGCTTTAAACAGAATTCATTTTCTTTTATAACACCTTGATTTTTAATTTTAAAACTGACATCCCATATGACCCATCTTCATTTGGCTAGCCAGATTCTCAGATACCACTGTGACAAGTACAGTTTAAAAAGCTGGTTACATGGATAGATTTGCTAATGTAAAGTTTTAAGCTGTTCTGATATTTGTTGGTGTACATGACCATTACCTTCGGCTTTTGGCAGAAGTGTTCAAGAATTGTATAGTATTTGAATAATTTAAATGGTCCTAAAAAAAAATCCCAAATTGTGTAGCAAAGGAAGGAGGTAGGAAAGTCTCATCTTGTTGGATTCTACAGACTCTTACTGAAACCACCATCAGAACTCACTGTCACATGGTATCACTGAGATTAAGAGCTTGGCAGGATTCGAAAAGTGGACATTTATATGGATAAGGAGAACATCCAGAGTTATAGATTCATAGAATTTAGGGCTATTACAGGACCATTAGATCATCAGGTCTGACCACCTGTGTATCACAGCCATTAAATTTCACCCATTTACCCCTGTACTTAGCCCAATAGCTTGTTTGGCTAAACCATATCTGCAGAAAGCCATCCAGTCTTAATTTGAAGAAATCAAGAGATGGAGAATTCACCACTTCCCTTTGTAATTTGTTCCAGTGGCCCTCACTGTTCAAATTTGTGCCTTATTTCTAATTTGAATTTGTCAGGCTTTAGCTTCTCGCCATTGGTTCTTGTTATGACTTTTTCTGCTAGATTAAAGAGCCCTTTAGTATCTGGTATTTTCTCCCTGTGGAGGTACTTAAACTGTAATCAAGTCTCCTCAATCTTCTATTTGATAAATTAAACAGACTGAGCTTTTTAAGTGTCTCACTGTAAGGCATTTTCTCTAGACCGCAAATCATTTTTATGGATGTTTTCTGTACCCTAATCAAGTTTTTCAATATCCTTTAAAAATGCGGTCACTACAACTGCACCCAGTATCAGTCTCACAAATGCTGTATGTACAGATGAAATCACCTCACTACTCCCTTGTTTGTAACTCTAAGGATTGCACTAACCCTTTTTGCCATAGTATTTTATTAGGATCTCCTGCTGAGTTGCTTGTCTGCTATGATACCTAAATACTTTTCAGAGTCAGCTTTCAAGGATACAGTTCCCCCGTCCCCTTTTTAGGTATAGCCTGCATTCCTTGATCCCATATGTAGAACACTGCATTTGGTTGCATTAAAAACACATTTTGTTTAATTGGCATCAATTTACCAAGTAATCCAGATTGCTCTGTATGACTCCCTTGTCCTCACTATTATTTACCTCTTTGCCAATCTTTGAGTCATCCACAAAGTTTATCAGCAGTGACTCTACACATACTTCCAGGTCCTTGATGAAAATGTTGGCCAGCTTCGGGTCTGGTACTGATCCTTGCAGAACCACACTAGAAACACTCATTTGATGATGACGACTCTTGATTGATTATTAATTTTTGAGATCTGTCAGTTCACAATCTATTTAGTGTATGGTTTATCGATATTGTATAGTGCTAATTTTTAATCAGAATTCTGTGTGGGAATAAGACTTACAAAGGTCTATTGCATATACCCAGTTACCCTTAATCAAATTTTATGATCCCATCAAAAATGAAATCAGTTTTTTTAACAAGACCTATTTTCCATAAAACCATGTTGACCGTCATTAATTATATTCTCCTCCTTTACTTCTTTATTGGCTGAATCCTGTATCAGCTTTCCCATTATTTTGTGTTGGCTTGATGTCAGACTGGCCCACTTACCCTTTATGAATAGTTGCACCACACTAGCACTCTTCCAATCCACTGGAATTTTCCTACTAGTCCAAAATTATTAAAAATTAACAGGTCAGGGATCTCCTCAGCCAACTCTTTTAGGACTCTTGGGTGCAAGTTACTCAGGTCTGAGGATTTAAAAATGTTAATCCCTAGCAAATGTTGTTTAACATTCTCCTTAGTTACTAAGGGACTGAAAAGTACAAGTACATCATCCTGTTTCTTTCCAGATACAGAACAGAAATATTTATTGAACACTTCTGCCTTTTCTGCATCATCACCAACAATTTAATCATCTCCATCTAGTAATTGGCCTATACCGTAGCTAAAATATATTTTGTGACAAATTTCCTTTAAAAATGCCTTTGCTTTACCACTGAACCAGGAAGGGTTTTAGCCAAAATCATTCTCTCTTTATTGTTGAATCATGGCTTTTTGGTTATATGATGACCTCTTCATAAAGAACTTCTAGTTTTCATTTATATTTTTCTTTCTAAATTTCCCCCCCAAGTCAATTTTTCATATAATTCCCCAAAATAGCTAATTTTCTAAAATTTTGAAGAACCAACTATATACATTATTGGTTAGGACTGTACTCTCTCTCTCATATTGAAAGTAATCAGGTCATGATCATTGGTTTGTAGCTAACCACTAACTTCCAGTCCAGTGAATAATTCATCTTTATCTATCACAATGAGGTCCAAATAGAATTACCTCTTTTTGTGTTAGAGTTTCTAAAAATTACAGACGATGATTTTCTAATGATATTTTACTACTGGTTGCAGAAGCCCTCCAACATATGTCTCCCAAACTAAGTCCCTCATAACATCACAGTTTTTTGTTCCACGCATTACAGACAGGTGCTTAAAGAGTAACTTTTCCTGTTTTCTAGTTTGATTGACTGGTCTGTAACAGATTTATATTCCTAAGGATACAAACACACACACACTCGAGTGAAATCCTGACCCCACTGAATACACCACTGAAGATTTCATCCCAAGAGTTTTGTGAGAGATACAAACTCACATTCTTCAGGGCATAAACCAACCTCCAACTGGCGAGATTAGGAAGAGTCTTTCTCTGTGAGAAGGTTATTCCATTATTACTGACACTGGCTATAGTCAAGGGCAGGATATTATACTCAATGGATCACTGATCTGATCCAACAGGGCATTTCCTTTGTTCTTAATTTGCACCACCATTTTCGTAATGACTACTGTAGAAAAACATTGGGAGTTAGTTACATGTACCAAAGGGACTCTATAATTCTAACAACTCTTGAGAAGGGTTTAGCCACTAGGGTCACAATCAATATATATATAGTAGACACACATTAACAGAATATGCCATAACAAGAGTGCAATATGAAAACATTGTTATAAACTTTTGTTAAATATGTTAAACAATCAATGCCATAGTGATGAGATGTTTTAAGTTAACAGGAAAAACAATAAACCTGCTCCCCTCTTAAAAAGAAAGAAAGCCTTTTGAGAACTTTTTGAGCCCTTTTATAATTTTCAGTGTAATGTTTTTGGATTGAAACTAAAGGAAAATATTTTTAACATTATCGGTTTTACCTAACTGTGTCCTAGTACAGACTTCTCCTACATTTCTCTATAGCTGCACATCAGCAAGATACATGGCTAACTTTAAATGTGAGTAGTCCCATTAATCTAACTAGAACTACTCGTGTGGTTATGGGGCCATTAACATGTTTAAAGTTAGACATGTTGTAAAAGAGGTGGATTCATGCAGCAGCACCTTTTCATGGCCAGGAATGGTGTAGAGGCTTTCTTCCCATACCATGCTCCCTGCTGATGGTCACTTAATTGCTGTGGTAGTCTCCATCCCTTCTGGGGGAACAGAATCCAATCAAACTATAGTCCAATGACATTACAACAGGTCTTCTGTCTTTCTTTGGGCTCTATGGTCCTTACACCCCTTACCTCAGGGGGTTTCACCCCACTTTCCTTAGTTTCTGGTAGGGGAATCCAGGTCCATCCTCTACTCTGGGTTCCAGCACAGCATCCCTGTAGCTAGCAGCCAAGATCTACTCCTTCAGACTCCTTGCTGCCTCCCTGGACTGCTTCCTACTCCTTCTATTCCCCTAGAGAATAACAGAAGATTTTTTTTTTTCCTTCGAGCCTCTTTCTGCTACAAACTTCCTGGCTTTATGATCACCACCCTGCCCATCTTCAGCTGGGCTGCATCATCGTCAATTAAGCCTCTCTCTCTCTCTCTGGTTCACTCACTGCTAGATACATTAATTGGCCTCTCAGGCCCACATTAACCCCTTCAGGGCCTGTGTGGGGTTCAAACCCTGTGACAGATTTCTCCCCCTTCGGGGTGCCGCCTGGAACTGGAGTACTACTGAGCCTGCCTGACCCACCAGGTTGGGCTGCCTTTACACTGTACTGCTGTGACAGGCTCACATACAGGTAGGGACACACCCAGCTGCAGCGTCACACAGATGCCAAGATCAGTTTTACATAGGAAGGCTCAGCTAAGGAACTGCCCGGTTATTCAACTGCACACCTCCAAAATTATACTGTCTTGTGCTGCACAGGGAACTGTACAGAATTGTCATCCAGAATTGTCTTAAAGGGCCCTTATAGGCTGAAATGGAACTCTCCCATTTATGGCTCTGAAGGGGAGCTCAGAATAGGATAGGAACCAAAGGAAGAGGCAATTTTTCTGTAGAGTCTCACCCCACTCCTTGTCCCTCCCCCCCCACTCCCAAAGGAAGTGGTAGATGGAGGGGGAAGAGAGAATCCTCTCATCATTCAGGAGACCTCTCCAACTCTATCCTTCCACATACAGAACAATGAAATGGGTAGAATCTCCAACCACTAGTGAAGGACGGACCCCACCATACAATCCCCATCAATGAACAGGATGGGAGATGCTCCACCTTGTTGTCCTCAATGTCTGGATATTTTATCTTTTATGCACAAATCAATGCCCTTCAGCTGAACCAGGGCCTGTCCTTCTCTTTGTGCCTGCGCTGTTTAGCTTACTTTGTCTGTATTTGTCTATCTGCTACAATTTTTGGCCTCTTAGATCCTGATCCTTATTGAAGTCAAAGTTTTTTCCATCAATTTCAGTGTTTTAAATTAGGTCATTGGTGCTAGAGTGCCCTCGAAGACCAAGTATCCACGCTGTTGGATAGGGCCCTGAGGTATTATACCTGGTACTTAAAGTTTCCTTAAATGTCAAAATACTTTTCTTTTAAACAAAAGCCAACCTATGCTGTTGCTTGTAATTGCTGGTTCTGTAGTAAAATTGGCATCTTAAGAATGATGAGTGAATCCTTCAGTGTGTTATAGATCTTTGCTTACTGGATATAGTATCAATCCTACATTTGAGAAGAAATTTTAGTCTAATATAAAAGGCAGACTACAGACTACCCTGAAACCAATGACTTGCAAAATTGCCTAAACATTGAGCAATATGCATGAATAATTTAAGACTGTTTAGTTAAATGTGCAAAATTCAAGTTATCCTTGCAGTGAGGCACATTGGCAATTGCCAGCAATTTACTGTGTCTTTGAAAACCACAGGCAGCAATCTACAGGAAAGATTAGACCTGTTACTAAACACGTAACATTTTCTTGATTTAAACTGTTATTCTAAAAAGCTGTTACCTGACAACTAGAGTTTGGAATGAGGTTATAAAATTTAGTGAAGGACTCCTTTTAACTGAGTTAGAGCTATATTTCTGCGCTGGGAGAGCACAGCATGTAGACCTCTTACTGGAACTAAAGTATGTATGCATTCAAATTAGCATTTTCAAGGGAAATTTTACATGATCTTTGTCGACATTCATGTGTTGCAGAGGTATTGTGGTGATATTTTACATCTCATAAACATAGTAATATATTTCTGAGAGATGTCATTCTTCTGAGAGATGTCAGAAATTCTGATTATAAATGCTTCAGATGGCTGTCTCAATATGCATCAGCTTCATCATTTCATCCAGTCCTTGTAGCTGATGCTTAAAACATATGAACGGTCATACCAATAGGTCAAACCAATGGTCCATCTAGGCCAGTATGCTTCAAAGGGAATAGTGTGTGTGTGTGTGTGTGTATCTATCTATCTATCTATCTATCTATCTATCTATCTATCTATCTATCTATCTATCTATCATTTTCCTTTCTCTCCTGGGGCATTGGGCTCAGTGGTGCTTTGGGGTTTTTTGCTCACATTCTTTACTTTAATGTGGATCTTTGGTTTGTGAATGAATTGCAGTCATCAAGATATCAGATCCAAATATCTATCACAAAGATCTTTCAGACAGCTACACACAGAAGGCTACCATTTGTCATGCTTTACTAAATGCTGTCACTTAAGTTTCTTTACACATGGATTTATTGTCAAACCAGTATTCTCTAACTACTGTACCTTGGTGAAACAGCCTCCACAAGATCACACAACAACTTGATGTGTCACAAGCCATCATTTTAATTACAATGCACAAAATTCCGGTCATGAGATCTCGTGGGTGGAATGAAACTAAATGGCGCCACCCAGCTGTGTGCTAATTTGAGTTATTCAATCTTCCAAGAATCCCAACATGGCTGCAATATGTCTACATATATGTTGTTTTGTGGTTAAGCACTGACATAAGCAAAGCAAGGGTAAACTCTAACCCAAAGCTGCTCCAGGATTGATTTTATGTTTTAAATCAGTCTGTTTCAGGCCAGTCTCTGCTTTCATTTTTGATAGTTTGTTTTTATCTCCTTCGACCCCTATTTTTTCTCAAAAGGGAGAGGAATGGTGGCTCTTTCATAAATTACTATTTTTATCTCCCCTCTTAAGTTTCAGGGACTCAAACTGAAAATACTATAACTTCATCACAGAAGTCAAACTGAAGAAGTCAGTGAATAGAGATTAATATTAATCCATTAGTCTGGTATTACCTAGGTTATTTCATAAATAAGAAAATCAATAATACACAAGCTAGTTCCAAATGGTCTGTGAAATCTTTTCTCTGCTTTTGATTTTTCAGAAGTGTCAAAGTCAGCTCTAAATTGGGTCAGCAATAATTATTTTACCAGGCAGACCTACAGCATGAAAGAGATTGGGCTGTACATTATTGACAAGCCCATATGCTACTGACCTGATAACAAGAGCACTGCTATGAAATTTGAGGAGGCAATACAATGCCTTCTCTCTCTCTCTCTCTCTCTCTCTCTCTCTCTCAATCCCTTCTTTAAAAGGTTTCCTCTCATCTCTGAGAAAAGGCTCCTAAATACAAGCCCCAAGCTCTTTTGATGAACTCTGTTATAAACTTCTTGTGCCAAATCAAATGGACTTCAATGGCATTGCACAGAGTGTAAATCAGCACAGAATTTGTCATATATATAATTCTTTCTTTGCTATCATATGTACAACATCCTTGATCTATGAAAATACTCTGAGTAATGCCATGTTTCATTATCTATATTGCATTCCAGAATCAAGGATTTTTGATGGCCATAATCAAAGTGAAGGCATTTTTCCAAGCCTCGCATATGGGAGGTTTCATGTACTAATGTTTCCAAAGTGTCAGAAATCCTTGGATGAAAGGCATTATGTATATGCAAGGTAGTAGTAGCAGTAATAACATAACAGCTCTATTTTGAAGTTTGAACCTGTAAAAGACAATTTATACCTCCAAATTAAAGATTCAGATTTAGCATTAAAGTCTTTATCCTCCCAACATATGCAGACATATCCTATTTTAACAATTCTTCCAACTGCAGTAATTTCTGGGCTGTTTGCTGACAGCCAATTGCACAAACACAAGGTGAATACCTCAGAGTTCCCATCTTGGTTGCCTGACATCTTAAAAACAAAAGGCCTTGAAAGGGACACTGAGCTCCCAAAGCCACTGCAACAAAAACAAAGAAACCATGTAAGCCCTGCTGATGCCCACGCTCACCCCCCACACACACACACTCACACTGCCCACTCCCTACGCTTTAGATGTAAATATATTGTTTAAAACTTAATGTAGACTTTGATGGAAGCATCACGACAAAACATGCCTCAGTGATGCAACTGATTCATTTAAACTCATTCAGGTTATAAATGTATATTTTGTACTGTATTAGCTCTTGGGGAGAAATTATCACCTTCTATATACATTTATCATCTGCCTCAAAAAACTCAACCCTCTCACCTCCACAAGTTAATTCGTTTAAAAATAAAAAGTTTCCTGAAACACAAGCTTATTTTGCTATTCAAATATTTCATCCAATTTTTAATTCAAATATAACAATAAACCTGGAAATGAGAATCCAATAATAATTTGTAATAACTTGCAGAGGGCCATAATATGGTGGAGTGTAATCAATAAATCAAGTGTCACTTGTGGATGTTGTGTGTGTCAAGGCATATTTGTCATATTTTAAGTATTCAGCTACAGCTCATTGGTGTATTTTTGTCATACTTTTCTGTTTCCTTGGTCGATATATTTTTGGCTCCTAGTAAATGTGAGGAGAATAAAATTCTGTCTGTTCCCATGAAAAGAGGTAATGGGACAAGGGATTCAACAGAAAACCCTGCTTTGTAAACACCTTTCTGCAATGTATGGATTTGTGTTTAGGTGTATTGTGGAAAGCACACAATCACCAATTAACTGATTTGAAAATCTTAAGTCACTTTTGACATCTACTGATTATGAGCTTTTGGCAGGCATAGGTCATTGGGATTGGTTCAAAATGAAAACAAGTTTTTGATGAACAATAAAGGCATATTCCTAATATCACAGGTTTGGAATTTCCAATCTTTTATGGAAAATTGCTGAAGTAGCATCATAAATTGTCATGGGCTGGACAGCACTGGGCTGGTGGTTTCATGTTGAGATGAAGATGAGAGTGGTAGGAGGACCTGTGGATTTTTACTATAAGTATAGGATAGAAGGTGGAGATTGTATGCGCTCGAGGATTGGATAGCAGGTAAGGGTTGTGTGCACTTGAAGATTGGGTAGGATGTGGTGGTTGTGTGCACTTGAGGATTGGGGAGGATGCAATGATTGATTGTGTACACTTGAGGATTGGATGTGATGCTGTGATTTTTGACTTACTGTGTTAATCACCTTGATCAAAACCTTCCTGTGCCTTCAACGTCCTTTGTACACTATATGATACAAGGGAGTCCACAGAAAGAGGTAAGTATTGTAATACAGTACCATTACAAATACATCATATTAAAATATTTGTTTACTAGATAAATTTATGTATTCAACAATAAATTCATACAATTAATGTTAAAGTTTTCCAAGAAAGAAACAAAACCAAAACAATTACCGTAGGTGACATGCCCAAGTCAATATCAAGGGTCATAGTGTAATTCTGGAGGGGAGAGAAGGCCCAGGAAAAGTCAAAAGACATAGTAGCAGAGTTCCTGATGAATGCTTCTCTCAGTGAGGGATGGCCTGTGGAGTCATAGAAGAGCTAGGACCAATGATCACTGCACCCCATGAATCCCAGCAAAACAGCCAACCCTGTAAGGAGGCTGCCTCTTTGCACTGCTCTCTGGAGCCCCTTTCCACCTCATAGCATGGCTTTTTACCATTGGTTACCACCGCCATTCCTGCACTTTATTTTCCCTCCACAGCGAAAATAATATCACACTGTGCAAGAAATCAATCATTGCATTGTGCAAGAAAGCTAATTCAGTGTTCGGGGAGATTACTAGAAAATACTGTGGAAGTTTTGTATTAAGGAATTTAATACTCATAAAATAGTAAAATATGTCAAAATATTCAAATTTGGGTGCTGAAATTTAGACATCTAATCCCATATTTAAGAAACTTAAAAAAAATATATAGTGGCTTGATTTTGCAGGTTGTTCACAGTCCCTGTAGACATTGGTAGGAATTGATGGTGCTCCAAACCTCAGAAAATTAGACCTCTTTTATTTCAGTGCTTAACTTTAAACACCCAGGTTTGAAAATTTACCCATAACCCACATCTGTAAACTATTTACCAAATAGAATGTGCTCAGTGTTATGTGGTCATATCTAAAATCTTGTTTTAAAGTTTGATCAAAAGTACATTGAAATCAATGGGAATCTTTCCATAATTTCAGTGGAGCTTGCAAAGAGCCCATAATGACTGTCACAACAGCACAGAGTGACCATGAGAATTTCCTGGGATTTGGCATATGAAAATAGACTATATGGATATAAGTAGGTTGAAGTAAGCATCCAACAGTTTTACTTATTTGAAGGTTAACCCCAAAGTATCGGAACCATTTTGGTCTAGAAATTTGGTTGGAACTTCTAAAAAAACCAACCTTTCTTTTAGTACTTCAGTTATTTTGATTCTTATTTCTTCTAATACTAGAAGTGCAGCGAAGCACGAAAGGAAAACACTGAAAGCACAAAGGTTTGAAATAGAGGTTTTCAAGCCTAAAAACATTTTTGGTTTAGTTTTAGTTCCAGTTTTGGGAGAATATTTGAGTCAGTTCTTATTTTATCCAAATCCAAAGCTAAACTTTAATGTTATATTAATATATAGTAACTGTTGCATTGGTCTCTTGCTTTTTAGACGCTGATCCTACAATGATTTCTGTATGGAGGACCTCTGTGCCTGCACGCAGCTCATTGCAGGACTGGGCTTAAACTGGTGCTGTGATTTGCAGAGGTTTTCTTACAAACCTTTCATTTTTGTGTCATTCAAAGATGTCTGGAAATTTTTTTCATATAATGAAATGCATAGAATTCTCAGAGTACTTAAAATCACCCCTGTTGGTGAGGAAATATTTTAACATTCTAATTTCTGATTCAAATTGGTGATTCTATTTTTTAAATAATAAAGCTTTAAATATTACTTTCATTATCCATACATCTGCATTTAATCTATGGCTTTATTGCTGACTGCATTCTTCAGACCTGTTACACCTGGCCTTAAACCATACAATGGTCTACAGAACACCTCAAGTCCTCCCTAGAAACATATTGGGCATCAGCCATATTACCACTAAAGCAGGAAGAGATTGAAAAATATCATTTTAATTGTCTCCATTTGTATCTGAGAACTTGTGAAGCTTGTTAATTTCCCAGGCTTCAAACTACTGACACCATTGGGTAATAAGGAAGGATGTAAATAGTCTTGTAATGTATCAAACAATGGTCTTGGAAATGCTGACATTTTTAGACATTTTTGGTCAATGATGAAAGTAATGAAGGGTGCCAGTTAGTCGTTCCAGAACCACAAAATACATCAAAACCTGAAAGGTGAGGTAAATTAAAGGAGAATGTAGGACTGGCACAGTGTACTGTGAGGTTTGGCATTAATTCCAATTAGTTTCCTGGTATTGATTAAGAAGAGATTGCAAGTACTCATTTGTGGGCCAGAAAGCAGATAAGCCTCTTTGAAGGCCATTTACTCTTCCTTCGTATGCTTAATTAATAGTGCTGATTTGAAGGCTTGTGGTAGCAGAGCTAGCCTGTCAATTAAACTATATTCAGTGGTAAGGTTTGATATCAGATCTTTTTTTTTCCTCCAGTACTGTTATCACAAGTACAGTTAAGACTATCTGTTTTTCCTTTGCAAAGTCAATTAGCATTTAAATTGTTGCACTTACATTAGAAATAAACATGTTCTCAGCTCAGGAACCGTTTATCGTTTGACTTAAGGGAAAAACATCAATTTAAAATCACAATTCTGTCTGGATTTTTTTTACTGCAAGTCTTACAAATTACACTTAAGATACTATAACTAGGGCCCTACCAAATTCGTGGCCACGAAAAATATCATGGACTGTGAAATCTGGTCGTCCCCCCCACCCCCCGGTGAATTCTGATCTTTTGTGTGCTTTTACCCTATACTCTACCAATTCCACGGGGGACACCAGAGTTTCACAAATTGGGGATCCTGACCCAAAAGGGAGTTGCAGAGGGTCACAAAGTTATTTTAGGGGGATCGTGGTATTGCCACCCTTATTTCTGCACTGCCTTCAGAGGTGGGTGGCCAGAGAGCAGCAGCTGGTGGCCGGGTGCCCAGCTCTGAAGGTAGCACCCCACCAACAGCAGTGCAGAAGTAATGGGGGCAATACTATACCATGCCACCTGTACTTCTGCATTGCTGCCTTCAGAGCTGGGTGGCTGGAGAGTAGCGGCTGCTGACTGAGCGCCCAGCTCTGCAGGCAGCAGCACAGAAGTAAGGGTGACAAAACCATACCTTGCCATCCTTCCTTCTGCACTGCTGCTGGCGATGGCTCTGCCTTCAGAGCTGGGCTCCTGGTCAGCAGCCGCTGATCTCTGGCCACCCACCTCTGAAGGCAGAACTGCTGACAGCAGCAGCGCAGAAGTAAGGGTCGCAGTACTGCAACCCCCCCTGCAATAACCTTGTGACCCCAACTCCTTTTTGGGTCAGGACCCCTACAATTACAACACTGTCAAATTTCAGATTTAAATAGCTGAAATCATGACACTTACTATTTTTAAAATCATCTGACTGTGAAATTGACCAAAATGGACCTTGAATTTGGTAGGGCACTAACTATAACTGAAGGAAATTAGGGAGGAATGTTTCCTTTCATATGAACATTAGACAGCATTTTGTGTGTAGTGAGGTTCAGCTTTCCTGTGTATAGTCACAAAACTGATTAGGGGGCTGGAGCACATGATTTATGAGGAGAGGCTGAGGGAACTGGGATTGTTTAGTCTGCAGAAGAGAAGAATGAGAGGGGATTTGATAGCTGCTTTCAACTACCTGAAAGAGGGTTCCAAAGAGGATGGATCTAGAACGTTCTCAGTGGTACCAGATGACAGAATAAGGAGTAATGGTCTCAGATTGCAGTGGGGGAGGTTTAGGTTGGATATTAGGAAAAACTTTTTCACTAGGAGGGTGGTGAAGCGCTGGAATGGGTTACCTAGGGAAGTGGTGGAATCTCCTTCCTTAGAGGTTTTTAAGGTCAGGCTTGACAAAGCCCTGGCGGGATGATTTAGTTGGGGATTGGTCCTGCTTTGAGCAGGGGGTTGGACTAGATGACCTCCTGAGGTCCCTTCCAACCCTGATATTCTAGGATTCCTCTTTTGATTGTGGGTCTTTCCACAGCGGCGGTAGAGATTATTTATTTATTTTTTACAAAACAAGAAAATGTGGAAAACCACAAAAATCAAGAGGGACTCAGGGAAATGTGTTGCATAGAAAATTACTTTTAACTTATTATTGATACTGATTAAGAACACTATCAATATGATATGTAAATTTGGTCTAAATTATGTTTTCACCTTTTATTCTTTTTACTTTTGTTTAGTTTTCTAATTGCTTGTGATTGCCTCATTCTGTTAATTAAACATGATGCACCAAAATCTGCATTATTGTCCACACTGCATTTTCACAAGCTCACTATGTAACCTTGCAAACTTTTTATCATTTGATTGCCCAACTTAGCAATTTTTTACTTTATCAACATCTTTACTGTAGGGAGGTATTCTGAGGAGATGAGGCAGTGGTGTGGTAATATAAGTGTAGATCAGATTATGTACTTATACACAAAGCACCTTTAAAATGAACATTTACCATGTAATGTAATAACTGCAGGGGGTAAATGGTAATGGATTCTAACATCAGTTTACTCTACCTGTATATCTCCACCTGCCTAAACCAGACAGAACAAAGACACCTAATAGAAAATCTTACTGTTTATATGTGAAAAATCTTTCTATACCCATAAATTCAGAACTACCAAACCGTTTACGCTCAAATTGTTCTTCCAATATCAAGCCAAGCTAAAATAAAACCATTTCAGCCATTGTTGTATGTGAATGTAAATTCTGATTAGAATATTTAGGAAAAATGTTGTTGTTTTTTTTTTAATTTTAACACACACAACTCAAACTGATTTTGCTGGAACCTTCCCCAAAATTGCCTCATGGCACAGACCAAATAGGGAAAATTTCATCCCCAAAGAAATTTCTGGGAGGTATGGGTAATGGAAAAATGTGTTATAATAGAAATTGAACATCATCTTTGAATATAGTGATGACCATTTATGTGCTTTACAACTTTTGTATCGCTTGGAATCAAATAGAACTAGAAGAATCTTACCTTCTTGTACTTGGCTCCCATAACAGCTTTGTTAATTGAAAGTTTCATCTCTAGCATTTCTCTTGGCATTTTTAATAAACCTTGACAGCTGTCAGTTACTTTGCTTGATTTGCTGTTTTCCCCCATGTTTTACCAATTTTTTTTCAAATTCACTGTATATTGATAGAGCTATTGCATAAACAAAACAGGTCAATCAACTATGTCCACTCCCACACGAGACAGTCAGTTGAAATAAAACTCACAAAACAAAAGAGATCCAGGAGCAACTAGTTTCTAAGGCTACATTCCATTCAGGGTAACTTCATTTTTTGGATTTACATGGCAAAATGTGGGTAGATTTTGGTATTCTAAGACTGTGGAGGCAAGTTTCATTGGGTAATGAAACTTGACCCTAAATGTTTTTGTTAATTTATATCTTAAGAGAACCCTTCATCTACGTCTTCGTGTGTTTTCAGTACAGTGGCTCCCAGTGTTTTCCATCCCACAACCTTGATTTTCACAGTGTGATCCTCCTTCCCCGCCTTCGCTCCCCCCACCCCCAAAAAAAACTCCCTCACATCTAGCCAGGACACACACAGTACCACCACTACCATTTTGCCCATTTAGCATTATGGAAAGGGCCAAAGTCATTATGGCCATCCCTTACCCAGGTTGAGAACACATTTTTCAGGGAACCAAACAAAGATAACATGAAGAGTTTCAGAGTAGCAGCCGTGTTAGTCTGTATCCGCAAAAAGAAAAGGAATACTTGTGGCACCTTAGAGACTAACAAATTTATTTGAGTATAAGCTTTTGTGAGCTACAGCTCACTTCATCGGATGCATGCAGTGGAAAATACAGTGGGGAGATTTTTATATACACAGAGAACATGAAACAATGTGTGTTACCATATACACTGTAACAAGAGTGATCAGGTAAGGTCAGCTATTACCAGCAGGAGAGGGGGGAAAAAAACCTTTTGTAGTGATAATCAAGGTGGGCCATTTCCAGCAGTTGACAAGAACGTCTGAGGAACAGTGTGGGGGGGAGGGGAAATAAACATGGGAAAATAGTCTTACTTTGTGTAATGACACATCCACTCCCAGTCTTTATTCAAGCTTAAGTTAATGGTGTCCAGTTTGCAAATTAATTCCAATTCAGTAGTCTCTTGTTGGAGTCTGTTTTTGAAGTTCTTTTGTTGAAGAATTGCCACTTTTAGGTGTGTAATCGAGTGACCAAAGAGATTGAAGTGTTCTTCGACTGGTTTTTGAATGTTATAATTCTTGACGTCTCATTTGTGTCCATTGATTCTTTTACATAGAGACTGTCCAGTTTGGCCAATGTACATGGCAGAGGGGCATTGCTGGCACATGATGGCATATATCACATTGGTAGATGTGCAGGTGAACGAGCCTCTGATAGTGTGGTTGATATGATTAGGCCCTATGATGGTGTCCCCTGAATAGATATGTGGGCACAGTTGGCAACGGGCTTTGTTGCAAGGATAGGTTCCTGGTTTAGTATTTTTGTTGTGTGGTGTGTGGTTGCTGGTGAATATTTGCTTCAGGTTGGGGGGGCTGTCTGTAAGCAAGGGCTGGCCTGTCTCCTAAGATCTGTGAGAGTGATGGGTCGTCCTTCAGGATAGAGTGTAGATCCTTGATGATGCGCTGGAGAGTTTTAGTTGGGGGCTGAAGGTGACTGCTAATAGCATTCTGTTTTCTTTATTGGGCCTGTCCTGTAGTAGGTAACTTCTGGGTACTCTTCTGGTTCTGTCAATCTGTTTCTTCACTTCAGCAGGTGAGTATTGTAGTTGTATGAATGCTTGATAGAGATTTTGTAGGTGTTTGCCTCTATCTGAGGGGTTGGAGCAAATGCTGTTTTATCATAGAGCTTGGCTGTAGACAATGGAACATGTGGTGTGGTCTGGTTGAAAGCTGGAGGCATGTAGCGAAGTATAGTGGTCAGTAGGTTTCCGGTATAGGGTGGCGTTTATGTGACCATCGCTTATTAGCACTGGAGTGTCCAGGAAGTGGATCTCTTGTGGACTGGTCCAGGCTGAGGTTGATGGTGGGATGGAAATTGTTGAAATCATGGTGGAATTCCTCAACGGCTTCTTTTCCATGGGTCCAGATGATGAAGATGTCATCAATGTAGTGCAAGTAGAATAAGGGCATTAGGGGACGAGAGCTGAGGAAGTGTTGTTCTAAGTCAGCCATAAAAATGTTGGCATACTGTGGGGCCATGCGGGTACGCATAGCAGTGCCACTGATTTGAAGGTATACATTGTCCCCAAATGTGAAATAGTTATGGGTGAGGACAAAGTCACAAAGTTCAGCCACCAGGTTTTCCATGACATTATTGGGAATACTGTTCCTGACTGCTTGAAGTCCATCTTTGTGTGGAATGTTGGTGTAGAGGGCTTCTATATCATAGTGGCTAGGATGGTGTTTTCTGGAAGATCACCGATGGATTGTAGTTTCCTCAGGAAGTCAGTGGTGTCTCGAAGATAGCTGGGAGTGCTGGTAGCGTAGGGTCTGAGGAGGGAGTCTACATAGCCAGAAAATCCTGCTGTCAGGGTGCCAATGCCTGAGATGATGGGGCATCCAGAATTTCCAGGTTTATGGATCTTGGGTAGCAGATAGAATACCCCCGCTTGGAGTTCTAGGGGTGTGTCTGTGCGGATTTGTTCTTGTGCTTTTTCAGGGAGTTTCTTGAGCAGATGGTGTAGTTTCTTTTGGTAACTCTCAGCGGGATCAGAGGGTAATGGCTTGTAGAAAGTGGTGTTGGAGAACTGCCTAGTAGCCTCTTGTTCATATTCCAACCTAGTCATGATGCAGCACCTCCTTTGTCCGCCATTTTGATTATGATGTCAGAGTTGTTTCTGAGGCTGTGGATGGCATTGTGTTCTGCGTGGCTGAGGTTATGGGGCAAGTGATGCTGCTTTTCCACAATTTCAGCCCGTGCATATCAGCGGAAGCACTCAAGTGCATGAAGAAGAATGAATCCCCTAAAATCACACCAGTTTGTCAGTCAAACAGTGGATGAGTAGAGGGCTTGTGTGCATGTGTTTAATAGTCCTAAATTCATTTACATAGGGGGGCGTAGCTAGATTTGAATACATTTAATTTCTGATTGTGGTTTGTTTTTGTTGTTTTGTTGAATATCCAAGATACCAGACTCATACATCACTATTATATTCAAGCATATAATTTAGTTTCAAGTATTAGACAAAATACTTATAGTATAAGGGAAAACTCTTAGAAATATAACCAAGGGTAGCTAAAGAAAATGAGAAGTGGATATTTTAACACTTCAGATGTCAAGATGGAGCTAATCCTTTTATAAATCTACCTTTTCTTGAATCACACCTAACATGCTTTCCCCCCCATCCCTTTATTTTTTCATTTTACTTTTTTTTTACATTAAAATAGAAGTCTGTGGCCAATCACTTTAGGGTTATAAATGAAAAAATAGTGCAAGTGGCAAGTTAAACAGCTTTTAGTTGCGCTTTTGGTGAGTTTTCTATCAGTGTTTATACAGTTCAATGGAAATATCTTTATATCTAAAGATACAAAGCTCCAGTGGACATTGGTGTTCATCTAGTGCAGTGAGAAGAGCTTTATGTAGAACTAGACAAAGGAAGGTAAGTATATTTTGTTAAAAATTTCTACTCTGCCCCTGTTTCCACTCCTTTTGTGATCTGTTATGTTGCCCTCCTGCCAGTTATCATAGGTTTGTCCATCCCCTTTTGTATCGAGTCGGCATTTCTAGAATAGCATGCTTCTCAGTAAGGTCGGCTGATGTAGTATTTCCAAAATAACTCATTCATTGTGCTGGGGACAGGCTGAGCAGCTGGGCCGCATAACAAGTGAGCATGCACCTGGGACCCAAACAAAGCTGCTGGATAGAGATGGTCATAAAATGGGGTGTTTGTTCATGGATAATTTCAGCTTTGTTTACTTAACTGAATACTTTCAACCAAAACCTGAAACTTTCAACTTGGAATTGCTGCCATGGTGCTTCATGGAAATTGTAATTCAGACACATCATGTCCTCATTCTCCCTACGTCTCCCCTGGTGAACCACTATCTCTATTCTTACTGAGCCACCGTGAAGAACACATTTGCAGAATAGTTTCAGTGCTGCTCTCCCCACTAGCTAGATTCACAAGGGGATTTAGGTGCCATTCACAAAATGATCAAAGAGGCTGTTTACCCAATAGCCCAGTGATGAGCACTCATTAAGGATTTTGGAGACCCAGGTTCATGTCCTCATTCTGCCTGATTTGGATCAGGGACTTTAACTTGAGTTACACACTTCCCAGGAGAGTGCCCTAACCACTGCACTGTAGGGTATTCTTGAGTGGGTAGTTCTTAATCTGTCCTGCTGAAGCTTTTCCACTTCATATAAATAATTAGATATTCATTGGAGCCAGTCTGTTATGCAGGTGTCTTTCCACCAAGGTGAGTGTCCTAATCACCAGGCGAGAGTCATTTTCTCTGTCTCTCTATTTACATATTTATACAAAATGGAACAGCTTCAACAGGCCAGGCTGAGGGCGCCCTGCATCAGAATATCCCAGTGGTTAGAGCACTCACTTAAGAAGTGGGAGACTCAAGCTCCTCAGCTGAATCATACACATAGGTGACTTACCTGGGTTTCACACGCTGAATGAGTGCTCTGACCCCTGGGATTTGGGGCAAAAGGGAGCTGCAACTGCTACTACTTTTGTGAATGTAGTTTTCAAATTTTCTTTGCTTTTAATTAAAAAGTGGTTTAAAATGCCCCAAAATGAAAGGTTTTGTTTCTGCTCAAATGGAACATTTAATTTGACTTGAAACATTTTTGTTCATTTTGAGTAAATTTGAAACCGTTTCTTTTTTCAGTTTTTCATTTCAGCTAGATAACCAAGAAGTTGATTATTCACAAAGTTCTAGTAGCATCATGGGAGCCCATGGGAGATTTAGTCTATCTGAAAAATCTGGTCCATGGAGCTTAGGAGGAGGCTGAAATACAAGTCCCATGAGGCACTGTGGTGCCATTTCCAAATCAAGATTGTTTGGTGAAAAGTGGCATTTCAGGTATTTGGATTTTTTGACAAATTCCATATTTTCCATAGAAAGCAGACACTTACATAATATCCCATAACTGAAAGCTAATTTTCCACCAAAAAAAGGCTGAAATGGAAAATTTTTGACAAGTCCAACAGCTGGGTCTAGGCTGCCCAAACTTGATATGTTTATACTGTTACATAAACAGTTGAAACAGTTAACAGTCTGCCTAAGCTATATCAGACAGCACCCTTTTCCTTATTAGCCAGCCTATTGAGGTAAAACTAGGTACAGAGCATCATCAGTACTGGAACATAGCCCAGCCATTAAGAAGTCATTTCCACCTGGGGCCAAGAAGAATTGCATTTTAAAATTTCCTTCTTATGATGCAGTCGCTGGCTCTATTCCCGGTGCTGACAGAAGAAAGATTTCTTTAAACTCACACACTCACACGGGGAGAGAGAGAGTGCCCAATACGACAGAAGTAGAAGCATTTTGCTTTTTTATTACTATTATGTGGAGTAGAAGGAGGGTTAAGGGTTAATTAGTACTTATCCTGTGTAGATGCAAAATGCAGTGAGGAGTACAAAGACTCCTTCCCACCACCAGGAAAAAGCTTTTTCTGTCCTTCTGTTCCCATCGTGCAAGGTTTGAAGTGTGCTAAGTGGTGTGAGATAGGCATTGCATCCACCTTTACACTAGCTAGTTGAGCTGGGCCTGGCACAGAGAGGAGCCCATGCTACATTCTAACTGAACGTGTCAAGGATTAGTCAGGCTCCTATTTAGTGGCTATTGTGGTAGTTTCATAATTATACCTTGACTTGGCAGGATAAGATTTTTATCAGAAAATGTCGGTAAACTTAAATTTCACTGTACACATAAACCAACAAAAATATTTCCAGCAATAATCAAAATGTACAGGTAGGCAAAGTAAGAAAAATGCTCCTTGAGAATTTATTGGATTCACCATCTTAATGTGTATCAAATATGGTGTAATGCTGGTGCAGGGGTGCCATTGAGGTAACTTTAACTTTTTTTAAATCTCAGTATCTACAGTAACTAAGTAATCTGTCCATAATTTCCCACAACTGTGAAAACTGATAAGAATTAAAATATATTAGGGCTGTCAAGTGATTTAAAAAATTAATTGTGATTTATCACGCTGTTAAACAATAATAGAATACCATTTATATACATATTTTTGGATGTTTTCCACATTTTCAAATATATTTTCAATTACAACATAGAATACAAAATGTACAGTGCTCACTTTGCAAGTATTTATAATAAGTATAATAGTATTTTTCTATTCACCTAATACAAGTACTGTAGTGCAATCTCTTTATCATGAAAGATGAACTTACAAATGTAAAATTATATACAAAAAAATAACTCCACTCAAAAATAAAACAATGTAAAACTTCAGAGCCTACAAGTCTACTCAGTCCTACTTCTTTTTGACCCAATCACTCAGACAAACAAGTTTGTTTACATTTACAGGAGATAATGCTGCCCATTTCTTGTTTACAATGTTGCCTGAAAGTGAGAAAAGGCATTTGCATGGCACTGTTTTAGCTGGTGTTGCAAGATATGAATCTTAGTGCATCTGGCACGTAAATATGTCCCTTCATGCTTCAGCCGCCATCCCAGAGGATATGCGTCCATGCTGATGACAGGTTCTGCTTGATAACTATCCAAAGCAGTGCAGACCAATACATGTTTATTTTCATCTGAGTCAGATGTCACCAGCAGAAGGTTGATTTTTCTTTTTTTGGTGGTTTGGATTCTTTAGTTTCTGCATCAGTGTTGCTGTTTTAAGACTTCTGAAAGCATGCTCTACACCTAGTCTCTCTCAAATTTTGGAAGGCACTTCAGATTCTTAAACCTTGGGTCGAGTGCTGTTGCTATCTTTAGAAATCTCACCTTGGTACCTTCTTTGTGTTTTTGTCAAATCTGCAGTGAAAGTGTTCTTAAAACGAACATGTGCTGGGTCACCACCAGAGACTATTATAACCTGAAATATATGGCAGAATGGAGGTAAAACAGAGCAGGAGGCCTACAATTCTCCCCCAAGGAATTCAGTCACATGCCCTCTGAAATGGTGGCCAAAGCATGAAGGGTCTTACAAATGTTTAGAATATCTGGCACATAAATACCTTGCAATATCGGCTACAAAAAGTGCTATGCAAACATCTGTTCTCACTTTCAGGTGACATTGTAGATAAGAAGCAGGCAGCATTATCTCCTGTAATTGTAAAGGTTTCAGAGTAGCAGCCCTGTTAGCCTGTATCCGCAAAAAGAAAAGAAGGACTTGTAAGGTGCCACAAGTCCTCCTTTTCTTTTTGTAATTGTAAACAAACTTGTTTTCTCTTTGGAATTGGCTGCACAAGAAGTAGGACTGAGTGAGTAGACTTTTAGGCTCTACAGTTTTACATTGTTTGGTTTTTAATGTAGTTATGTAACAAATCTACATTTGTAAGTTGCACTTTCATGATAAAGAGATTGCACTGTGGTACTTCTATGAGGCGAATTGAAAAATACTATTTCATCATTTTACAGTGCAAATATTTGTAATAAAAATAATATACAGTGAGCACTGTACACTTTGTATTTTGTGTTGTAATGGAAATCAATATATTTGAAAATGTAGGAAAACATCCAAAATATTTAATTTCAATCGGTATTCTATTGTTAAACTGCTATTAAGCGCTATTAATTTTTGAGTTAATCGTGTCAGTTAACCATGATTAATCAACATCCCTAACGTGTGTGTGTGTGCGTGTATAAAGCCTTTTTTCAATTCTTATCAATTTATTTATATATAAAAAAATTGAATTCTGCCAAGCCTAACTAAATCTCTTTGGTTGTTTACACCATATATCAGGAGGGAACACAATTGAGCCCCAATGCTTCTGTGCCCAGTACCTCTGGGAACATCCTCCAATCTGGGGAATGATTTAAAGCCACAACATTTTGTTTTATTATTTATTAATTATTTGTATAATGGCAGCATCTAGGAGTCCTGGTCATGGAACAGGTCCCATGGTGCTAGCTGCTGTACAAACACAGAACAAAAAGACGGTCCCTGTGTCGAAGGGCTTACAATCTAAGTTTAGCCCATTACGCAGGACTTCTCAGTAGGGTGTTATCCTGTCTCATCCTTTAGTTGGAGCTCTTCTGAAGATTAATTTTGCTGCATGAAATGAAAAGAATTTTTTGTATTTTTAATTTTCTCTTAATGGAAGATTGTCAATCAAGACCCCATTTAAATACATAGCTTCTCATTTTCAAGAAAATGCTAATAAAACTCATCAGTATTTCCATATTTTAGCTGTTTATAGACATTTAATGGATGTTGCAATTAGACAGCTGTTATTAATGGAAACCTAATGGTATCTCGTAATCAGCGCTAAATCTACTACAAACAACTTCCCAATGTTTGGACACAAACATAGCTCTAAATTTTTGTGATTTTTTTTTCTAGTAGATAGGTGCTATATACAAAACTGAAGCACAAGAACAGCTATTAGAATCAAAGTTGTTTGTGTTCACTTGTTTTTAAATTAAGCAAGTGTTGCCAGTATAATTTGTAATCATACCATCTCTGGTTGTGATCCAGTCACTTAAGTCAAACTAAACAGGCTTGAGGTTGATCAGTATTTGGGATGGAGGCCACTAGCAGACACCCAAGTGAGGTAATCAATAAGGGCGTGTCTACACAGTGGGATAGTGCACACTGTGAGAGTATACTTTCTAAAGCACACTAACGTGTTGCAGATTAATTGGTCTGTGTACACCCTGTGGTGCACACTAAGAGTTCCCTAGTGCACTTTTAATTTAGTGCTGTTTCAAACATCACTACCTTAATATGCACTAGGGAACTTTTAGTTTGTGCCAGCAGTATCTATCTGGACCAGTTAGAGTGCAGCACAGTTAGTGTGCTTTAGAAATCACACCCCCATAGTGCACATTATCCTATCATGTAGATAAGCCCCAACCTGCCGTTTTGCCTGGAAGTCAGGATTGAAGCAATACTTCACCATGATGTCAGGAGGCACGGTGTTGCTAGAGTAGCCATCTTTCAGATAGGACCTAAATTCAGACTTCTGACTATTTATATTCATTAAAAATATCCTGGCATCTTTTGTTTAAGTAGAAGTGATGCCCACAGTGCACTAGCTAAATTCCCAAATCCTCTACCCCGTCCCCATAGTTTCAGTTGGATATTCTTAATTTGCTCTCTTAGAATTGCATAGAGCTGCTGTATTGCACCCCACAGGTTAATGAAATATCTATAAATCTGTGGTTCCCTAATTTGATTGGTTCATGTACCACCTTCTTTAAAATTGGCGTGTTGTACCTCATGCACATTTCTCCTTTTGTGCCCATATATTGTAGGCTTTACTAGGCTTAACTTAAGAATTTTATGGACTCCTAGTAAAATATATTTTGAATCTGGCTGGTAGGGATCTGCATGGGGAAAATTAGAAGAGAAGGGAATTTAGCTTGAGCAGTCTGGGTGGGAGGGTTAGAGGACATGAGCTTTAGAGCTGTTGGGGAATTTTTCAAAGAAGCATTCTGTTGGCAAATGCCAATTTGCCAAAATTGAATTTTTGAAGGAACCTACCAGTTTTCTTGAAATGTATTGGGAAAGGTTTCTCAGGTCTTGAATCTTGCCTATAATTCTCCTCTTCAGGCTATCTTCCCTCCCGGGAGTCCCCTAATGCTTGGGTTTTATCATGGTAAGGAGATAGATGATTAACAACTGGCCCCAATTCCCAGCAAATCTGCTGTTCCCATGTTTCCTTAAAGGGTCCATTTCCTGAAACTGGTAGACTGGCCTCAGGTCCCAGTAGGCCCTTAAAAGGGACAGATCACCCTGTTTACAGCAGACTGGTTCCAGCAAGCTCATGTGCCACCGGTGGTACTTATAACTCAGTTTGGGAACCCCTGCTATAGGTATTTGAACTACTTTGCAGGGGTATTTCAATTAATTAATAGTCATAAAGTTCTTTGAGATCACAAATGTACAAAGCAGCATAGAAATCCAAACGATTGTTGTTACATTGGTTTATTAAGAATTTACACCCACTCACAAAAAGAAAACTTTAACACTTTGATGTATGCAAATATTATTTAATAACCTTAAAATTAAGATCCCATCTTCCCAGAAGCAAGCAGAAATACGTATACAGCATCTCTGAACAAAGAATCCATGCCTCACTAAATTATATGCTTTAGTGTACTTTGAAGTGGATATATTAAATGTCAGTCGGTTTGGACAATTGTGTGGTGTTGTATTTAGAAGGAATAAATGGGCCCAAACAGTCAAAGGTGTTAACATGACCTGCCATTGTCCAACATTAAACGGTCTGAAACAACGTTTGGGATTTGGTATACAGAGACCCAAGTCTGCTTAGTAGCATGGCAAATATATTATTAAAAATCTTGTTAAGCTTTTATTAAATATACAGAAAAGAACAGGGAGTAAAACATTTGAAATGTCAAGTATTACTCACGGCTTTCATTTTAGCAACATCCCTTGTTCATCCTACTTTTAGGTGTAGAGTTTTTAGAATGTACATCTTCTCTTCTCCCATCTGACAATCTTTTAGATTCTATTACAGATAACTGTTTTTTTGGGGGGGTGGAGCAGGAGGAAGTTAGTTGAAAGAAGCTGGAGCATTTATTGCTGTTGAAGTCTCTTCCTCTTTTCTAGAAGACAAAACAAGATGAACACGCAAGAGGAGAGGAAAGAATAGCAAAGATACAAAATGCATCTTCTGACTCTGGTGTTGACTCTGTCTCACTGTTGGAAAGCACCAGCACACAGCAAGCAGTTTTATCAGGACTCTGAGACCTGACACAATTGTACCAGTGTCAGGCTGTTTAAAGCATTGCTTTTAGTTGCCCCTTTCTGGTCATGGGCTTACAACAGCATTGCAAAATTTACTGTCTTGTCTGGCTAAGACAGATTCTTATTAGACAGGCAAAAGGAGAGGGATAGGAAGAAATAAGGTGGGGAAGGAAAAGCATACTGTGGTTGAATGCACCCCTGTATTCACACCCTACATACTATTGTAATCTTTGTACAATTTGAAAATTTGTATAATTTTGAAAATTAATAACTCGCTGGTCAATATCTTGATACGTATATAGCAACTTTATAAGTAAAGTTATGAATTCCTTATAAATGATGTTGGTACCACATGATCAAATCCATGTAGCCCCAATTAGGCAGGACTGTTTGAGCAGGTGTTAAAGAAATGTGTGTTTGCTTCAGTTTACATATAAATTGAGACAGTGAGTGGGGAAGACAGCAGACTAGGAAAAACTGCATTTCAGAAAAAACTGCATGCAACCTCTTTTTACCGCCAGTCACCATGTCACCTTTTTTTATTGTTTGAATGAACCTTAACAAGGTTCAGGAAAATGCATTTCAAACAGTGACTAAACTATAAAAGCGAGAGGCAAAAACACCCCAGCTGATCTCTCAATATTCACTGCTCTCTTTTCACCTAAGAAGACAAAAGAAACAGCCATTGGACTTTGGAAGTAAATCCTGGCCTGATATTTTTGGTCAGCAATATACTGAAAATATGTGGTAAGGGACTTCACTTTGAATCCAGTCTATTTCATGAACTTAAGTTTAGAAAGCATTTATCTTTATTTCTCTTGTAACCATTTCTGACTTTAATGCCTTATGCTTGTACTCACTTAAAACCTGTGTCTTTGTAATTAAATAAACTTGTTTTATTCTTTAATCAAAACTAATCCACAGGTATGAACTGTGTGAACTCCATTTGGGGTAGCAAACTCTCGTATATTAAACCCCTTAGAGAGGCAATGGACCTAATGTAGCTGGGCTGTCCAGGAGAGGGTTGGATAGTGCAGAACACATGTTTTTTGGGGGAAATCCAGGGCTGGGAGTGCGTTGGACTAACCCTGCAAGTGGTAGGCAAGGCTGGTAGAAGCCAGACTGTGACTGGAGTGTGCTGATGGGCTGCAGCTATATACAGGCATGCAGGGTGTTACCTGCATGCTGGAAGTCTGTTAGTGAGCAGCCCACATGGGAATTACAGCAGAGAAGCATTATCAGACACCTGATGGGGTTGCAGAACTGGATTGCACCCTGAGACATCAGACACACTGAGGTTGTGTGTGTGTGACAAGGTCTCACAGCCTAGATGGTTGAGATTTAGCTGGAGCTGGTAACGGTGGCAATGTCATCTGGTAAAGATGGTCCTCAGTCCCAGGAGACACTGGGTGTGGCAGCCATGATGGTGAAGTCCACTCTTTCTTCTCCTCTTTCAGTCAGCCAGTGTTCAAATAGTCACCTTTTCCCCCAGGATCTGTTTTTGAGAACCCCAAAAGTGAGTGATGCACTGAATAGCCCATTTCCCCCATGATTTTGTCCGCCAGTTAGGCCTAATTTCTGACACACCAATTTTGGTTCACTGATTTCTGGTCCCTCACATCTCTTGTTTACCAAGCATGATCTTAACACTGTCATTGAATTATATCAGTGGGCTTTGTATTTGGACTAATTCACTCTGTCTCCCTTTTGCAACTTTTCCCATCAACATTTATTGTTACAGGTTTTTGTTACATTTTATGAATGTTCACTCACTACTTACAGCCGAGATAACAATTAAGGTACATTTGTAGGCCCAGTTATTACAAGAATGGCCATTTTAGTGATATGGCAATTGTGTATTACTGTCACATGGTAGGTAAACAGTCACCCCTTTGAATGCTACGGCACTGTGGCAAAGTCCAAATAAAAGTCTTCTTCTCAGGGTTGGGAAGCCCAATGGTCAGACGGTAGGACTTTCCTTAGATTCAGGGCAGCACAACCTTGTGGCCCATGTCAGTGAGGTAGCTCTGTAGGTCAGGGCAGTGTGGCCCACTGTCCAGAGTCTGGGGTGGAGGGTGGGAGCTGTCCTTAGATTCAGGACCGTATTGCCTAATGGTCAGAATCAATAGCACCACCCTTCAGTCCAGAGTGGTGTGGCCTATTGACTGGCATCAAGAGGGCTTCCCTTCTGTGTACAGCAGCATGTCTCAGTGCCTAAAGTCAATAGGGCTGCCCTTAGGTGCAGGACCGCATGGCCCAGTGGCTGAATCAATGAGGATGCCATTCTGTGCAGGGCAGTGTGGCCTAGTGGCCAAAAAGGCCATGGGCCATCACTCAGGGATAGGTTGGTAGCTAGGGTAAGGGGACCTGGGCCCTCCCATCTCCCCTGAATCCAAGCCCAGGGCCCTATCAGTGGTGAATGTATTTGCCACTGGGTCAGTGGGAATCCCTCTGAAACACGCTGACTCAGTTCCTGGTTCCACAACCAGATCAATGTCTGGGTCCCCTGGACTACTTCCTACCCAGTCTTCCTGCTCCATAGTCTGCAGGTTCTCTGGTTTTCCCCCCATAATCAACAGGCAGAGCGTCCGATGACTCCTTCCACTCACAGGGTTCCACGGGCAACCAGGTATTCAGCTGTGTCTCTGGGTGCCCGGCCTCTGGTCTGGTGCCCTGACAGCTTCCAGCAGGAGCCTGCAATGCATGTCCTTCCTCTTCCATGGTTAGTCCTGACTCAGATGAGTTGCTCCCTCTTATATTGTGGTTCCATTTGGAGCATGCCCCACAATATGAGGTTAACCTCTTCCTATCCAGAGTGGGCCAGGTATATACTGTCACAATTATGTTGTGGCATGCTTGTACCATAAGTTGAGGAGGATTTAATGTGCATTACTCAGACAGTAGGCTCTCTCTCTGAGGGAGTGTGGATGACTAACACACGATATTTCAACTCCTCCCACTGATAGGAAAATTGGGGGAATGAGGAGATTGTAGGATACGAGATTACATCTTTCACCCTTGCTGTAGAGAAAGTGCTATTGTGGTGGCAGGTGAGGAGGAAAAGAATGACAGCATTGTCACTCAAGGATTTCCCTACACCCCCCTCCTGTGAATTTTCACAACCCTCCCCCCCTCATACAAATCTACAGTAGCGATTTCTGGATTCTACTCAACCTCTACGTAGCTTTTACAGTCTTATAAAACACCTACAGTTGAGTGGAGTGAGGTGCTACCAGCAATGGGGCTGCTATGTGAGCGGGACAGAGTAGAGAATTTTGAACAGAGTGGAATATCATACGACAAACGAATAAAGATTTAACTTCAACTTCTTTATCATCACTAGTGGTTTGACTCAATCTTTGTGCTATGTTTCCAGGGATGAAAGAAGTAGTAATTCATCTCTTCCTATTTCCAGTCCCAACAGCTGCAGTTGAGCATTCTTTTTCCTCCCTTTAGAACACAAAATTCTATTCAAGAAGTTGCCTTCTGCCTGATCAGGAGCATATCATGAAGGACTGGAAGTAACAGACACACAAGAAGACACCAGAGTTGTGCAAAATTACAACAAGAAAACAAGAAGGATGTAGATGTAGTGCTTCATAGTAGGCTTGAGTAGCCCTCTTTAATTTCTGTGATTTTAAAATATGAGTTAAATCTAATAAGATAGTCATGAAACATTTTTCAGTTCTTACTATGGTGCCATACAGCCCACCTTTGCCCTTACGGTCTCAATCCTTATTGGCCCTCACATGCCCTGTATATTCAAATACCCCCGCTCCCGTAATTTCAATTCCTGGGGAAAACGCTGTGTCCTGCTCCTGGGCAGATGCCCCACGTGCCTCCCTCCCGAGCTTAGTCCAGCAACTGCTTCCATATTTACCTGTTGTATTGCAATCTTTTATAGCAGCAAAACATATTCATTACATTTACTGCCTCATTTCTAAGGGGAGCAAATCAAAGAAAGAGACAGAATGATTCTCTGCTTTATCCTTATTTCCAGATAATGGGATGAATGAATAATAAAAGCAGAAAGCAATCAGTGTGTCAGCAGACAGAAGGAAGATTGCTGAACTTGGTACAGTGCAGCTTTGTCTGTAGAAGATGCACTGTTGACTAGAAAGATCCAGTCACAAAAGAACCTTTTATCCTTGACAGCTCCTGTGATTAGCAGCTTTCCCTTCCAGTAAATCAGAGTTCTACCAAATAATCAAACTAATAGCTCAGAATGTTTTAGAAAGGAGGGGAAAGGCAAGCCAAGAAGGCCATGAACTTAAACACATCATCTTTAATGGCTGGGTGTTACCTCACAGGTCATTTGGTTTACACAGTTAGTAGTCAGGAGCTAAATTTTCATTCTAGTAAAGAGGGCCGAAATGCCCAGTTTGTGGGTTAAAGAAAAGCTAATGCTGGATGGAGATTTCACTAGAGTTTAGTTAAACAGATATCTCCTGAAGTTTCAACAACCTTGGGGAAAATGTTTAATCTCCACTTTGGCCTGAAAAGGGTGGACTGGGTTAAAGGAACTGTGCTCAACACTTCTCCACCTTAGGGAAAATTAATTCTAGGTGTTCTCCTATTAAAAATCTGGGGGTGGGGTTAGTGGGTTTATTTTAAGTTATCTCTGTAAGGTTCCAAGATTGAAAGACTTACTCGAATTCTCTCTTCTGTTTTCTAATTAAACTAGGATCTTTTGTATGTGTGTGTATATATAATATACACAAATGACCATACATATAAGCACTTTGCAGCCCTGTAATAGGGACTCACTTGTTAGTGCTACATACTACCATATAGCATAGTTTGGAGCAGATCCTCAGCAGGTGTGAATTGTCATAGCTCTGTGGCTGGAGGTGTGGCAGTTTGCACCAGCTGAGGGTCTGTCTCCTTGACTTGAGAATGACCCTGGGTGCCCTCTACCTCAAGGTAGAGGAAGATGGGATATTGTATAAGTGCTTGTAATGTTAATGAAGGTTTGGCATCTTGCTACCACCCCCTATCTACAGGAACCACTTGTAGCTGCTGAATATGGTGTCTGCCATCGCTGGCTGTGCATCAAGACTCAGCAGCTTCCAAGCTATTATTTGGCAACTAAGTAACAGTGTCTGGGATGTTGGAAGAAACAAAAGATATATTCTACAGGGAGAAAGGGGCAACCCTGATGGAGAGCAATGAGTCCCATAATTCCTACCTAGACTACCATCTGTCTTGATTTGAGGACTTATGAAGGGGGAACAGGGCACTTGGAAAACACAACCCCCATCACAGGGCTAGATGAAATGTTGCGATGCCACGGTAATCCCTTCTAAATTAAGATGCTGTCAGCACAGTACAGCTTTGTTTTCTACAGCATCTTTCATACAAACTTTATCCCCAAATGGTTTGCAGTGTTAAACAATACACTTATGGAGTTAATCATGAACACTATCAGAGGGAGAAAAGAATTAAGAAGAGGCTTAGGCAAGGGAGAATAGATATGTTCTCAGACGAGGTTTGAAAAGAGAAGCATAGCAAGATTTTTAACTGCATGTGCTTAAATATTTTCATAATAATAATAAACCCTGCATTTATTATTGCATTATTGCAATAATAAACAATGCAATAAACTTGCATTGTTCAGCCAACTGATCACTGGGCATGGCTGTGTAATGTAATCACTCAGACAACCGACCTCCGGGCTAGCATCTAAGGCCTAGTCCACAGTGGAAAACAATTGCCAAGCTATACAGAGATAGCTATGCCAGCAAACCCTCCTGATGTGGATGCAGCTTATACTAGCAAGGGAGTTATTTTGCTGGCATAGTTTATGCCAGTTCCCCCAAAGGAATCAGATACACTGGTGAAGGCACTTTCCCCCCCAGCATAGCGATGTCTACACTAAGGGTTTTGCCAGTTTAAAAATGTAAGACTCATACACCTTAACTAATGTATACTGGTCGCTATACTGGCACAAATGTAGACCTGGCCTAAACTTCTCAGTGAATTCCTCTAAACTTTTGCTAAACAGTTGCATTAGCTCTCAAGAAACGTTTCTCTGTGTTTAAGGACTCAGTCTCCTGACTGAACTATTAAATAACATGAAGCCTCAGTGCAGTTTTCTTGAATATCAATTACCCAATGAACCACTTACTACAATCCAACAAAGAAGCACATGTGTTACTAGGCACTAGTGGATTTCTGATGGCTTTTTGTTGTTGTGATTAGGCGGTTTACACCTAATCTCTTACCTGCAAAGATATACTAAAGAGGATAGTGCAGTCTGTATTCTCCAATGCTGGGTTTACAAATCAGTTGTCATTAAAGAATCCTCTTTCTCAATCCTTTCTTAGACTTTAGCTTTGCACTGTAGCAATCAAGCTTGAACAATAATAACCATTAAGGTCTTTAGAGAAAAAGATGCTGCTGAATTCCTGCTTCTGAAGTCTCTGGATGTGCCTACATTAGAGCTGAAGGTGTGGTTTCCAGCCAAGGTGAATATATATGCCTGGCTTTGACTGAGCTAGTGCACTAAAAATGGCAGTGTGGCCATGGGGGTGTGGTGGCAGGACGGTCTAGCCGACTCAAGTAAGTACATATTTTCCCTGGCAGGATAATACTCAGAGGGGCTAATCCGTTCCAGCACTTGCATCACCATGACTACACTTCTCCTTTTAGTGCACTAGCTCCATCAAAGCTAGCATGCATATATCTACTCCAAGCTGGAAACGACACCTCCAGCTTGAGTGTTAGAGGTACCATTTCTCTCAGTGGCTCTTCCAACATTGGTTGACAATTAAGGGGTTGTGAATGACTTTGGAGGAAGGGGGGCTGGCAGACTTGAAAGTGCTCAGAGAATTCCTCCTCTTCCTCCTCCTCTTCAGTTCCCTGCTGCCCAACTGTAATACTAGACCTTGTGAGGACTCAAGCGTTGGCTCTACTAGATTCAGTCTGGAGTGTTCAAACAATGGTGTAAATCCAAAAGATGTTAGTGGCCACAGTGGACTGGAGAATCTGCCTCATGAGAGGAAAATTCATTTATGTGAACTCTTCTTGACTTTCTAGTCTGCTGTGACTTTCTCCATAGTTTGGCACTGTAATCACCTGTCTGGGTGTACTGGTGTATATTTTTATTAATTAGAGCTAGTCAATTTGCAATTTAAAAAAACCCCTATTTTTATTTTAAAAAAATGATGATTTCAAAATTTTGGCTCACTTTTTCATACTTGAAAAAATTTGACCTTAAAAAAAAAAAATCAAATTTTCAATTAAAAATTTCATCAAAAATTCAACCCAGAACACATTTTGACCAGCTCTGTGATTTAATGAGCACCAGCAATATCTTTGCTGCTGTGCAACATTGAAAGCCTCTGAATCATAGACAAAGGGGGAAAAAATGTAATAAAGAAATCTACATTTCTAGTGCTGACCCTCCATTATTGACATTTTCAGTTTCGATTCAAACGTTGGGCCCAATTTTGCTAAGTGTTGAGAACTTACTGGTAGGTGTTAAACATCTCCAGCTGCTCATAATCTTGCAAGATGAAAACTATGGCACATAGAAGTTGAGTAAAATGTCATAGTAGCACCACTTATTAAGATTACCTGACACTTCATTATAAGATCCTGTTTTCAGGTGCTTATAACTTTGCAAAACTTTAAGCATTAGGGCTGAAATTTTACATGTTGGGTGTCTGCCAGGTGTCTGCCTCAGACAGTATGTATATATTTATTTATTTTAAAATTTTCACCAAGAATGGCTATTTCTCAGAATGAGATGAGGGAAAAATACAGAATTGTACCATATCAAAAAATTGTATAACCATTTCATTAAGAATCTCTATCATCTTGAAATTTGGTAGAGGGTAGGAGTCACCCTGCTGTTACAGATATATCTTTTTGAAATTCCTGTGGAAAATTTGACCTGTTTTGGCCAGGTTATGATTCTCCAAAAAAATGTGACCCTGACTCAATATTCTGATTCTCCAACAAAGTCACTTAAACAAAATGTTCACGGTTGGCCACAAATTGTGGGTTCCTGGTTTTCGGGGTACTGTGAGAAATCTGGAGCTAGATTTGCAGACGTGTTCAATGCTTATAACTACATCTGAAGACAACGGGAGCTGTGCTTTGAACATATAAAATATTATAATAATGCCAAATGCGCTGAAAAATCAGGTCTTAAGAGTCACAAATTTGGCACTAGATTAATGGACACTTTTTTACTAATTTTGGCCTTAATCTTTCTGCCTCAATTCCCTGTCTGTAAAATTAGGATGATAATACCACTTAATCTCAGAGGAGTGTTGTGAAAATTAATTCATTAGTGTTTGTGAAGCACTCAGCAGAAACACCCATGAAGAAATACATAATTCTATGTACAGTGCCGTTTGTAAGGTATGCGTTAAATAAGGTCTGAGGCCACATGTTGAATGAGGAAGACAAAAAGAAATATCAAATAATTAACTACCCATTCATGAATGAGGCAGGGGTCCTATTGAAAAAATAGTATGTGATCATGTAATTAAGGACTATCATAATACATACGCACGTTAAGATTAATTATGATGTAAATGTTCCAATTAATATTAAGATTAATTGGAACATTTAAGTTTAATTGGAATGTCTATACTCAGTAATAAGATCCCATGTAGATTATACAATTTTTCCTTATCTGAAAAATAGCATGGAAAATTTCTAAACAGAGTAGTAGAACATGACCATGTTTTAAAAGTTACATTTGGTACACTAGCTAAGGGCTTGACTTGGACTGGAAGCATCAGTCACTGCCAAAACAGTTATTAAAGAGAATCTACTGAAATTCTGTCATGTAGATATGATTTGCATATACACAAATACATGATTAATCTTCAAGCAGGAAGATTTAGCGTCCAGGAAGTGACCTGTTTTCTTGGTATGGTATCGGGCTATGAATGATCAATTGCAACATTGCACACTGATTTATTTTTATACGCTATTTGCCACAGTAAATTTAGTCTTCTAAGGGGGAAAGGAGGGGGAAATGCTCTCATCTCCATCTTGAAAGGTTGTGAATAAACAACAGCAGAGGTGTTGCAGAAGGGGAGGACAGTGCTGTAATTTGCTGTACGAATCTTATTGCAACTGTGTTTGCATGTGCGTGCATGTGCGTTTCTCTTTGCAAGCTGGCCTGTTTCTGTAGCCTGCTGAAATTTTGAAAAATGGGAACCTTGCATCGTTTTTTCTTGGATGCAGGGAACATTTGTCATGTGGCGATGATAAAGAATGACATTTTACAGACTGCCTTGTCACAGAGTGGGAAATGGCTGCTGGTGATAAAGTTAATTATTAATGGAATTGGAAACTCAGCTTTCCCAGCCACAGGCACCATCTTCAATCTATTTCTGGTACTGAAGAGAAAAACAGAAGTCATAACCATGCTCACTGTTGCATCACAAAACTGCATCCACACTGCACAGCTTTGGTTAGAATCCTGAAACCAAGTCATTTCTCTAGGATCCTGATCTTATTATGGAATTGGTAAAGCAATGAAGCGATCCTATATGCAGGAGATGCGTAGGTAGATACTTCCATTAGGAACAGGAAAATTCATACAGCAATTGTTTGTTTGGGACATTTTCCCAAGCTTTACAAAGCTTATAGGATTTTAGTTTAAAGTGTCTGTGATGAGTTTACTTCTATTTAGGCTCTTGAGAAGCATTAGAATAAAGACAAGTTGTTAGGTGCTGTCATTTGCATAACTTTGTTGAAATTAATTATTATCATACCAATCAACAGCAATGTCAGTAGGTATAGCACCAGCCATGCCACATTGGTGGCACTGTGTTTGCTATCTAGTCATAATTTTTGGTGCTTGAATTAATTTGGAAATGCTTTTTAAAGCAGGAGAGCAAAAATATGGTACATTGGTATTTAGTGGCATTAAAATGGCCGCAAAATATTATTATTTTTCTGTGTGTTCTTTTGAGGGGATCAGGGCAGGGGAGTGATTCATTGTGCAACTAAGGGTGTGTCCACACTGGCAGAGTTACATCGCTGGCAGTTACCGCGCCACTCAGAGAGCACTGAAGGGAAACTGCTGTTGTGTGTTCACACTGTCAGCTGCCTGCGCAATAGTGTGTTCACACTTGCGGCACTTGCAGCGGTAGCTGGAGCGGTGCACTCTGGGCAGCTATCCCACAGAGCACCTCTTTTTCTTCCGCCGCTAAGACTTGTGGGAAAGCAAAGGGGGTCATGAGGCATCCTGGGTCCTGTCCCAATACCCCATGATGTATTGCTTCACATCCCAGCAATCCCTGTGCTTCCATCCGCATTTGGCGCCATCTTTCAATGGTTTGTGTATTGCACGCTCTGCAGACCGAAGAGGCAGTAATGGATTCCACACTGTTGACCAATATGCTGCTCGCTCTGACTTAAAAGTCACGAGTGGCAGTGGAGTTATTCCTTAAACTACAAAGACAAGAGGAGTTCGACATTGATCTCACCATGCACAGTAGCTATGACATGAGATTGCTTGTGGCATTCACGGAGGTGCTGACCACAGTGGAACACTGCTTTTGGGCTCGGGAAACAAGCACTGAGTGGTGGGATCACATTGTGATGCACGTCTGAGATGACGAGCAGTGGCTGCAGAAGTTTCACATGAGGAAAGCCACATTCATGGGACTGCGTGAGCTTGCCCCAGCCCTGCAGCACAAGGACACAAGAATGAGAGCTGCCCTGCTGCTGGAGAAGCGCATGGTGATTGTACTGTGGAAGGTGGCTATTCCAGACTGCTACCGATCGGTTGCTAACCATTTCAGAGTGGGAAAGTCGACCGTTGGACTTGTGTTGACAGTGTGCAAGGCCATTAATCGCATCCTGTTCTGAAAGACCGCGACTCTGGGCAACGTGACTCTGTGCATGACATTGTGGATGGCGTTGCACAAATTGGCTTCCCTAACTGTGGAGGGGCAATAGATGGCACGCATATTCCAATTCTGGGAACAGACCACCTAGCCACCGAGTACATTAATCACAAGGGGTATTTCTCTATGGTTCTCCAGGCACTTTTGGATCATCATGGGCATTTCATGGACATGAACACAGGCTTGTCTGGAAAGGTGCAAGCAGGGACTTTCTTCCCGGACCAGAAGATCACCGTAGGGGAAGTCGAAATGCCCATTGTGATTCTGGGAGACCCTGCCTACCCCTCAGCAAGGACCAGTTCAACAGGCTGAGCAAGTGCAGAATGACTGTTGAGTGTGCTTTTGGCCATTTAGAGGCCTGCTGGTGCTGCCTATATGGGAGGCTGGACTTGGCTGATGACAATATTCCTATGTTTATAGCTGCATGTTGTACGCTCCATAATATTTGTGAAGGGAAAGGCGATGGCTTCACTCAGGGCTGGACCACTGAGGCTCAGCTCCTGGAAGCTGAATTTGAACAGCCAGAGATCAGGACTATTAGACAGCGCAGGGCCATAAAGGGCAGAGATGCCTTGAGGCAGCAATTGGAAGCTGAAAGCCACTAATATTTGTTGCTATGCTCGGGAGTGCAGTGCTTGTAATGCTAGGAGGTGATTGTGATTGGTGCAGACGATGCACTATGAAGGTTTAAGAAAATTCCCTATTGCTTTGCAGTGCTCTGTTCTCAATTAATGGAATAAAGATTGCTTTCAAACCAACACAATTCTTTTATTAAACAACAACTGGAGGAGAGAGCCAAAAAACCCCTAACAGATCAGCACTGTGGGGGATGGAGGAAGGGAGGGTCCCAGGAGGAGGTGGGGTCCTAGGATGGTTAAAGAATTGTGTATGTCCAGGAATCATATGCAACCTTGTCCTTTGGAGTACAGTGCAGACGGTACTGTACTTCAGCAGGGCTAAACTGCAGAGGGATGGATGTTGAGTTCAGTGGGTACTAGGAATCCGCAGTGCTGGACTGTGAGGGGGGTAGAGTGGAAAGCCAAGGGTATAGGCTGGAGCCAGGAGGTTAATAAGAGTGTGTTGGTGGTGTGTGGGGGGCTCATGGGAAAGTTTTGTGACAGCGGCTGCAGGGGAGGGAGGGTGTGGAGCTGCTCGGTTTGCAGTGCTGGTAGCGCCTGGAGCATGTCTGCTTGGTGCTCCATAATGTTTAAGAGACGCTCCATGGCTTCGTTCTGGCGCACCGCATTCTCCTTTCGGTCCCTCTTCTCGCTGTCACACTACTCCTTCAGTTCTTGTTTTTCGGCCATGGAGTGCATCATTACATCGCAGAGAAAGTCCTCTTTAGTTCTTCGTGGCCACTTCCTGATTGTGCGCAGTCATTCAGCCGGCGATAACAAAGAGGGAGGCTGGGCTCCCAAAATCGTATCTGTGAAGCCAAAATGCAGCATTTTACAGAATACTGTCTGCAATACACAAACCACTGATTCAGTTATTCAAAACACAGCCAGTACTCACACACCTGTCACTAACGGGCTGACCCCAGGCAAGCACACGTGAGTCACAAGACCCCAGAATGTGAGTGAGTAACCGCAGGGGCAGGGGAAATCAGTGTTCCAGGACCAAACTGTACACTGAGCACATGGCTCTTGGGGAGAGCCAGCACTGTAGAGAGGGCCTTATAATCATTCCTGTCCCCACATTTTCCACAGGCTGTCTTCATTATGGAAGATATCTCACTGCTGAGGGTGACCAGGGAATCAAGGGAGGGTCTTTTTCAAGACTGCGGCTTCTGCCCTGGCCCTTATGCAACTCACCTGTGTGCAGCAATTGTCCCTGTTGAGATGGTGCCAAATTGGTGTGGCAATACTAAATAAATGGTAAAAGCATAACTTGACATGACTTAAATATGGCTAAATGGCTGCAGAGAATCCTGAAAGCAGTTTCCCTTTAAGCAGAAGCAAATTTAATAAAGAACTGGCAAAGTCTGCCTGTACGATCAATATTAAACCCATTGGTTGGCAAATTTACTTTTGCATGGGCCCATATATCACATGTATAAAGTTCCAGCATGGAGCACAGGTGAACCTGGTTGTAGTGACCGTACAGCAGGAATGTCCTGCAAAGAGCCAGAGTAAATAATTAATAAGTAAGTAAAAGTGGGGTGATCTTCGTTCGGTACCACCATCCCCCCAGCCCTTTGTAAATTACTAACCAGGTAAAAATTTAGCAACCACATGCCCACTGGGCATGCTTTTAAAACATGTAACTCCTCTGAGGAAAAAAAAGTATAAAAATCAAGCAAATTAAATTACTGTTAAAATTCCTTAATTAACGCTTAAAAAAGCAACGCTGCTAGACAAAGTAGCCAAAACTCTGCTCCATGGGCTTGAGTAGAACTGTGAACCAGAACTGTGAACCAAGGCCTTGCTTCAGGGAAATCCAAGACAGACCGAAGGGCTAAAAAAAACAGACAAGGGGGAAAAAAAGCAGTCTATAAAATTGGTAACCGCCTTCCCTGTTTGCCAAGCAGAAACTACGTGAGGCTAGCACAGGGCCTGTTCGTGTATGGTTATTAAAAAAAAAACTTGTTTAAAAAATGTATAGCTCTTAATGTCTAACATAAAAGTTATATGCTTAATATAAGCCTTTACTGCTTGTGTAATTCCTTCTCAATAAACTGCTGTGTAGTAAAAATAATTACTGTAAACCTTTTTCACTGGTCTAACAGTAATCTGCTCCACTGAAGGCCAGTAAAAATCCATTTCAGGGGTAGTAGCGCCCCCTCTTAACAGTCCTCTTCCCCCCCGGCCCAGTGAAGGCAGAGTGGCACGGGAAAGTTACCCTTAATTGGGCAAGAAACAAAGCCGCTCTGCCAAAGAACCTGCAGCAGCAGATTGCCCAGTATCTTCATGAGAGCTTCGTGGAGATCTGAGGCAGATTCCCATGAAGTGAGGGAGTCAATCAACACCCTGTTCCACCACTCATACTAGACATGTGGTGGTACGCACATCATACAGACAAGCCTGCTTTCTGCAACCCTCCTGCCCCCAACAACTTGCTTCAGTGATTCCAAAAATCAAAGCCACTTACCAGGGGCCTCCTTTCTTGTTTGCACTTCGCCAAGCTCAGACAGCTGTGACTGGCTAGCCTCTTCTGGTGTAGATCTCCTGGCTGCATACATCTCTGACCTCTGAGTCGTCCTCTGCCTCTGGGTCCCCCTCCACATCCTTGTCCACGATTTCCTCCTCTTGGCTCGGTCCATTCTCAACTGGCATGTCAGCTACCGAAGTATCTGCAGTGGCCTTCGAGGTGGAGGTGGTCCCATCCAGCTCTTTGTAGAACCAGCAGCTGTGGTAGGCATTCCACAGCTCCTTCACTTTGACCCTGCACTGCAATGTGTCCCGGTCATGTATCTGTCATGCATCGTGAAATCTGTCTGTAGGTATCATAATTCCTACAGCTGGAGCGCAGCTGGGACTGCACAGCCTCCTCTCCCCAAATGCTGCTGATGTCCAGCAGTTCGGCATTACTCCAAGCGGGGAATCGCCTCGTGCATGGAGCAGGCGTGGCCACCTGGAAAGATGCGCTAAGACCACTTCAGGCGTCACCAAGCAAACAGGAAGGGGACTTTGAAAATTCCCAAGGAATTTAAGGGGTGGGGCTCACAGTTGGTCACCTGAGGGCCAGGCAGTAGAGTTCAGACTGATGACCGGAGAGGTGAGAACAGGCATTGTGGGACACCTCCCGGAGGCCAATCGCAGTGCTGTAATCAACCAGGGTGTCTACACTGGCACCATGGTGCTGTAGCACTGGCGCAGAAAGCTGTACGCCTCTCGTTGGCTGGGGTTTTTTTTGTTTGTTTGTTTGTTTGTTTGTTTGTTTGTTTGTTTGTTTTATAGCACTGCAACTGCGCTGTTTCTGCGCCCTAAGCGGCTAGGCCGTGTGTACGCCTCGGGAGTTACAGCGCAGAAAGTTGCTTTACTGCACAGAAGCTTGCCAGTGTAGACCAGGTCTAAGATTGTTCCGGAGAGTTAATTGCACAGTTTAACAAAGCACTGCAAGCTAAGCTGTGTTTAGGGACAGATTGTATGGATCTGCAATTTTTCTGGGGAATTTGTGGGGGGATTAAGGTAATGTTCTCCCTCCTCTATAGCCAACCAGCTGCTCGGGTCAATATGGACGATGGGGAGTAGTTGAGGCGATGGTCCACACTTCCACAATTCCTTTGGGGAAATTTACACTACTGATTGTGCACAGAGGGAAGACTCTTTGGGTTCTGCCAAAGCCTGGCCTTTACACAAAGGGTGCAGGTTGGGCAAGTCTCTTTGTGCCCTCTCTCATAGCCCTGTTCCTCTGGCCAAGAGCCAGAGTAAGTCTGTCTTTATTAGTGGCACCGATTATTACACTTAAAATGTTTCTTTTTTCCTTGGCACTGAGAGACTAACCTTGTGTAAATGGATCTGAAATAATGTGTTCATGCTTCAAGGAAGCAGTCACCAGAGGGGGTTGGTGGCTTTGTGCACAGTGATTAGATGTGGTCGGGTGCTGCTCCTTTATGGCAGTTCCCATTGCTAGCAGCCAGTGGAGTCTGTGAGAAGAACAGCTGCCAAGTAGGTCAGTCTTGTCACAGATCTTGTCATTGTGTAATCTGGAAAGTTGGGTCATAGCCACAGTAGCCGTAGACAATGGAGACTTTTTAGTCCTGCTTCAATCTCACATCTTGATTTTAAGAAACAATGGACAATAGAGCAAACTTGGATAATAAATATATGACAGTGATTGCTAGCTGCACTCTAATTCAGAGCATCCTATCCAGTGGTGGATCTCGGTCAAAGTTTTTGTTGTGGCACCATGTCCTTCCTTAGCTGCACATGCACTGATCAATAGAAGACACTTTCAGTCTTTTGCTGTGGTTGCTGGGTTGTTTACTGGAATGTGGGTGCAGTCCCTGGGAAGCTGGTTGGAGATGGAGGGTATTCTACACACTCTGGAACAATGCCCCGATGTGGGTCTTTCATTTGGATGATGGAAATGTCACTCCATGGGAGTGTGTAGGGCACATGGAACTGTGGGAAAATTAATTTATTTTTACTTTATTTTCTCATTGTTCTGAATGGAACAGAGCCCTCCATTCCCCCCAAATAACCACTAAGTTCCAGTATTGCCAACCCAGCACATTCAAAAATCATGAGTTAGGCCCAAAAAATCATTTAAAAAAATCATTTCTCATTATTTACCTTTCAGTTTCTGAGCCTTTAAGGTGCACTTGAGTCATATTTTCAAGATTTTCTCCACAACGAGGGCTAGAAACCTCAGTTTTTATCAATGAAAGTTGAGGGTCTCATATAACCATTTGCTGCAGGAGCTGGGGCCCTGAGTAAAAACCTCAAACATCATGAAACTCACAATAAAATAACATGAGGTGGTAACATTGAGTTACAACCTAGGGAAAACAACAGAAGCTGGGACAAAAAAACAGATACAGGTCATAGAGTTTAAAGAATTTAAGGCCAGAAGGGACCACCAGGTCATCTAGTCTGACAGGCTACCAATAACACCCAACATCTGCACCCCAAAGCCAACAACTGAAATTAGACCAAGGTATTACACATTTCAGAAGACTAAACTATTAGTGCCACAGGCAACGAATAGGAGGGACTGAGGTGCACCAGTACCCCAGGACCCTGCAATGGCGGGAAATTGATTCAGTGAGATATACCCAGATGATCCTGGCAAGTTACCCACAACCCACACTGCACAGGAAGTCAAAAAAACCCAAGGTCTCTGTCAGTTTGACCTGGGGAGAAATTTGCTCCTGACCCTACATATTGCAGTCAGTTAGACCCAGAGCATGTGAGCAAGAACCAGCCATCTAAGCATGTAAGAGAGAGAATGCTCATTGCTGCACAGAGCACTGGCCTACCCTGTCCAATGTCCCATCTTCGGCTGTGGCCATCTCTGACGCTTCAGAGGAAGGAGGGGGAAAAAGAAGCTGAGGCTAATTATATCCTGACCATGTTCAGCCCCAGGGTGGTTGAGACAATTTTTCATTTTTTTGACTTGTCAGTGAAGATCTGTCTACATCAGACTCTTGACAGAGACAGATTGCCAGGGAAATGTTACAGATCAAATATCACATGTATTTGGCTCCACAGAAAGCTCAAAGAAAATTACAAAGGCTTTGGTGATTTGTAGCACATTACTACATTTAACAATATGCAAACATTCATGTTATCCATGAATTCTGCATGAAATCATCCAGCTGCAAAGAGCCGCCTTTGTCAGTGCCAAAATCTATTACGCGAACAGGCTGCCTGGCTATTGCAAATTAAACGGTCTTCCCATGTTAACAGATGAGAAATGTCATCAGATTGGCAAAGCAATCGTTACAAAGTTTGTAGTTTGTGGTAATGAGAGGGAAAGGATCATTAACTTGTGCAATATGTACATTCGAATACTGGATTTTAGAAGACTCATTTTTTTAATCCTTGAGAGTGTTAAATCTTGAGACTCCTGGTAAAGAATTCTGGGGTGGTTTGAGTTTTATCTGCTAGCAATTAAATAAAAGTCTAGTTTTTGACTTTTAGATCTTGGGTATCAATACAGTCAAAGGGAACATAGTGAACTCTTCAAAGATGAATTAATAGCAGGAGGAAATGACCCCCTTTCTTGGTCCTTTGTGAGGTTTGAAGAGGGCCTCAAAGATTTTGGGGGATGGAGTTCCTCCCAAAAAGCATTTTCCTACTTGTTTTCACATTAGAAATGTCTAGTTCTCACTTCCAAATCTTGCTAATTCACCTTTAAGTGGATTGAAATTGTAATAACTGCCCTCTTAAAACTTTCTTCTCTATTATTTTTTCCTATTAGTTTTTGACCGTCTGTCACACACTCACTCTTCCCAGCCTTTAGGCGTAATAGCTTGGTTACTTTATCAGTTTTTATTTGTGTGTGTGTATCTGAGAGTGGGATGTTGTGTATCTCTGTGTTAAGAAATGATATAAGTCAAAGAAATGAGTTTTGCACTGCGTTCTGAAAAGCCGTGGGATCCGTGATCACTTTTCCCTCTTGCACTCACAAGTTTTATAGTCTCTTATCAGCTCCTGAGAAAGTTCTTTCTCCTGCTGTCAATAGCTTCCTGCTGTTGGCTGACAGCTTCATCACTACTGGCCACCCCAAGCAATCAAGAAGCATGAGCTAGGCTACAAAAACCAACAAATATCTTAAAATTATGAGAGTTTTAAACAATAAAGTAATAAATGTTGTGTTGTTTTTATTTGCCGTTTGATTTTTTTTAGCCTTCTGTGGTCTTGTTTTCAAGTTATTCTGGGCAGCTAGAAACATTTTTTAAAAGGAAAGCATCTGCCATAATAACACAACTGTGGGAACTGAAGCTTTAAGATAAATCCATATATCATAAGCCTTGCAATAACATCATGAGTGTTGACGACACCAGTGGAACTGAGGCCAGGTCTGTGTTTGAAAGGATGGGATGTAATCTTCCGAACAGGAAGCAGCAGACATTTTTGCTAGCCTCGTTATTTGATAACTAACAAGAGCACAGGGGGCCTTGCCTGCAGAACAACTGAACAGTCTTTGAACAGATGCCCGTAAAAGTGGAAAGGATTATAGAGGAGGCAATCTTATCATAGTGCTTCCCTTTTCCTACCAACATCACCTTAGTGCTACCTGGGTTTAGCTTTAGCCAGGTGCTCATTATACAAATGCAGAGCTCCGATAAGTATTGTGGAAGCTGGAAGATGATGCTGTTCATGTTCTATGCAAAAGAGATGCAGAGCTGGGCATTGTATATAACTGCTGGCACTTCATCCTGTGTTGTCTCACCAGTTCTCCCAATGGTTTATGTCGATGTTGAATAACATGTGGAGGTGAAGGCGTTGAGGGTGTTGCCTGTAACCAACCCTTGGTTTTGTCTGAGACAAAGGACCTGAGCTATTTCAGAGCACTTCTGTCCACACTCCTAAAATCTGGGTGGTTGCCAAAGGAAGTGTAATGTTAAGGTCTCAAATACAGTCATGTTACCATTAAGGACTTTAAAATGAACAACAGAACAATCTTTTAGTCAGTTCGTCATTTTGTAGGCAGTAAGGGTCAATAAAGCAATGCTGGTGTAATATGATCACAGCTTCTCGGGTGTGTGTGTGTGTGACTTGTGTCCTTTTTAGCCCTCTACCAGTATTCTAAGGCAAACCCCAATGGGAATGAGGATAGTGTTGTTTACTATAAACTTGCTTCTCCCTTATCTCTAGTTTGTGCTCTGTAGTCCTCTAGAAGAACAGCAACTTACACACCCAAGGCCATGGAAATTTAAGGACATAGTTATTTTTATAATGCTTCTTGTCCGAGGGTACTGATGCTTTACCTGTTATTCATGAGAGCTCTTAAAAATGAGAAATACCTCTTGCTGTATTTTGATTAAAAATCCTTTATTAAACAAATTAACAGGAAAAGGACTCATTGCCTGCTTTGTCTCATTCAGCATTTGAAATAAAACAAGCACACAGACTGGCAGCAACTCTGGCTGTTTATAGTCCTAAAACAGATTTCAAGTCATTTATAAGTTTGGGCTAATCGTTATATTAATGGCACCATGTTCCTCACATTTTCTCTGACCATTTTGCTTTTTAGCAAGGCTTTAGGTGTATAATATATCACTTTGTCTGATCCTGGGTAGGTGAATTTTTTGGGAGGCATCTAGTTGAATAAATGCAGTATCAGTGTCTGCACAGTTTGCGTTCAGTCACCCTGCTCTTTGGCGTTCACTTGGGGATATGTATTCCACTGTTATGCTTTTCCTTTCTACATTCTCTGTGGTATTTGCACCTCCATCCTCTGGAATCAAATAAGATGCCTGTGATGTGAGACATTGTTAATGCTTTTGGTGCTCTTGTTTCAGGAAACATTTATCTTTTCCTTCTTTTGTTTAACAGACTAGTTGTGAACCAAGTTGAAAAGGCTGTTGAAGAAATAGTTCAGAGACCATTTATCTCTATATTCACTACTAAGATGAACGATAGCCTGTGCTAACTAAGATAACAAAAATCATGCTTCAGGGCCTAAGCTGTAGGGGACAGGAGGGAATTTCCCACCCATACTCCTCTTGTACAATACTGCACAATATTATAGGTGCATTTTGGGATTTTTCCCCCCCTCTAAGGCAGCAAATATTGACCACTATTGAAGGCAAGATACTGGAACTGATCAACCAATACTCTGATCTACTATGTCAAATCCTTTGTTCCTACTAGCCTTCAAGGGACTAAAGTGTTGCAGTAGAAGGGTAAAACATCCATGTTTGTTTCCTTTGGTGATGGTGTGAACTAATAAATGGGCTTTCTTTGAATTCCGCTGTCTAACTTGTTTTGTTAATTATCTAGTTCTCTTTTAAGCTCCCTTTTGAGGTTTGGGCAGAAATGAAATGTCATATCAGTATGACAGACTGCAGCTGTAGTAGGTGTGAAGATGCAGAAAATGCTCTGTTTGTGTGAGTTCCTATAACCTTGGGTGAAGTGGTGCTATGTGGAATCATTAATGCTGAACACCTACTAAGAGCAACGGATGCCCAGAGTGGGCATAGAGCCAAAGCACTTGAAGCTAAAACTGAGGTTTTATTTATTTACTTATTTATTTTTTGTAACCGGTTGATTTGTGAATAAGGGTAGGAGCTTATACAACACACACCAAGCACTCACCAGTGGATTACACTACTGTAGTATCACCATTGCTGTAGCACCTGCTTGGAATTGAGGATTTATCGTCCTTTCCAATCTAAGCACCTATTTTTAGGTATTGGCATTAATTTATTCATGCAAATTTTATTTTAATTTTTACTTTTTCATTTTTCAAAGTAAATTTCTAAGCCATTTATTCACAAATTATGTAAAACACCAGGAGCATCAAAAGAGAAATGCATCCCCTTTGGCTCGGGTCATATAGCTTATTTATTTATCTAGGTAAAGTCCTATTGTGTTTGCATTCCAAATATCGGACGCCCATAGAAATCAGTAAGAGTCCCACAAAGAAGAGCTGTAACAGCTGGACTCTTGGTGATATTACATGCCATGTAGGCTGCATTGTGGTGGGTGAAGGACAAAGTTTGGCCATGTTTGTGAGGGAAGCCTTGTCTGCAATCATGTGGTAATTATGCAAAAACAGGTGCACAAGAGAGCCTCTGTTTTAAAAATCAGATCATTAATTTCTTGTCTAACGTGAGCTGAAACTAAACCTTTATTACTATTGGTTTAAAATATTGAACTATCACCGCAGTGTTAATGGTACATGTGTCCCGGAGTCACAGGACCCATGTGCTCTCTCGGCTCCATACGGTCGCTAGGAGGAACCCCCTTCAGTGCAACAGCCCTTCTCAGGGTCCACTCTCTCTTGGGGGATTAAGACGTAGGCCCCTCCGCTCCTGGAACTGCACCTCTCTTGAACCTTCAGTATGCCTGTCTCTCACTGTGGGCCCCTTCAGGGACTCCACTCTCTCTGGACCCCCTGGGCCTCCACTCCCAGAAGGAATAATGCCACCCTGCTCTCTAGACTAGAGCAACTCTCAGCCAGCATAAAACAGCAGGGTTTATTGAGCATCTGAACCCAGTGCAGGAAACTCTCCAGCCTTCAGGCCTAACAACCCTCAGCACAATACATCTAGGTCTTTCCTGCATCTGGGGGGCTCTGGCTGCTCTCTCTCTCTCTCTCCAGTCCAGAAGCCCCCTCCTTCCAGCCGATCATCCTAGATCATCTCCCTGAACTGCTCCTTCCCTGTCCTTTGTCTTCGGTCCCAGGTAAACAGGTCTCCTGGTCCCCCTCTCTTCTGTCCTTTTGTTTCCACTGGCTGGAACTGGCTGGTCAGGTCCCCGGCGTCCTCTCTCCTCAGCCCTTTGTCCTCACTGGCCAGAACTGGCTGACTGCCAGGCTGGGGTGGGCCTTCTGGTAACCAGGTCACTAGGCAGTTGTCCAGGGTCCCGGCTGCTAGGCAAGGTCACACCTGGTCCTCTGTAACAACAAACCCTCTCCCAACACCTTGTTACCCACACATCATACAGGAAACTGAGACCCGCACAGTATTCATGAAGAACTCATTTTTTTTTATTTTTCATTTTTTAAAACTACTTCGTCACAACATGTAGTGTACATTGTATGTTGAATGTAAATAGGTCAGAAAATAGATGTGAGTGAAAATATGATTATTTGTATAGATCCTGATTCGGCAAGGCACTTAAGTATGTACTTGACTTTTAGTTGTCCCCTCTAAGTCAGGCAATTTCTTAAGTACCTTGCTGAACTGCAGCCTCAGCACCAAAGGGTGCTAAACATTTTACAAACAAATAATAATAAGATAAGGTACTTGACCCAAGGAATTTATATTCTAAAGACTTATCTACCCTACAAAAATTACAGCTGCAACTAAGCCAATGCTGAATATGATTTTACTGAAAGTGTAAACAAGGGCAAACAGTGTGAAGTTACTAGGTTCTGAAAAGATGCTGAACCCAGTTCATGCTTGTAGGTAAATTGTGTTCATCATCAGGCCACCTATATCTGCTGCTGACACCTGTTGTCAGCTGTAGGCAATTTTTGTATTCTGCACAAGGCTTTAGGGCTTAGTAATAAAAACACTCTTTCGTTCGAGCGTACTCAGGCTTATATATGAGAGTGCAGTCCACGTGGTGTCAAGGTCACTGAGATTGTTTCTCTCCCTCTGTTCTAATAGAAATGTTAATTATTACCTCCCATTGTTCCACCATTTTAAGAGGCCTCAGAGTCATGAAGGATACAGCTGAGCCCAGCCAGTTTACATTAAAGCTAGACTTGAGCAATTAAGACCAATACAATTCTTCCTCCCTGGTTTAAAAACCAGTGTAGGGTGCTGGTGAAACACATTAAAAACAGATTGCCTGATAGCCTTTCCCCCAGGGTAGCTATGTAGAGATGTATCTTATCATTCAGAGTCCAAACAATTCGAGTCTATTTAATTTACATATTAAAAAAATACAGGGCAATGATATGCCATACGTGTTTTAAATGTGGACCTAAATACTACAATGATGGATGTTCTACACACGTTCTAGATATGTTCAGTAATTAGCCCACAATAAGATATACTGCGGGGTTAGGGCTCAAGAGGGTAAGTGTAAGATATGTGCGTTTTTTGTGTTTGAGAAGCACCTAGCACAGTGTGGGTGCTAAAAGGAACAAATAGTAAAAATAATAGTTGATCAGTTGCAGGTACCCAAGTTAATGATTTGAAATCCATGAATCATATAACAAGGTAGGTAACCGTAGACTTATAAAACCCTCAAAGGTAGCAAGGGAAAAAAGTATGTATCCAATCTCACTCCAGTATTCATGCTAATCCCATTTCCCAACAAGTTCCAAGCAAGGCAGTCACTGTGTGTCTGTTTCTCACAAGTACTCGTGCTTATTTGCAACACACTTGCTCTGCTTTGCAGCTTACTTATGCCATCATCATAGCATTTGGGTAATATACATGATAGGACCACATTCTGATTGTTCTGTGTGCATTAGCATGTGCCATAAAATGTATGAGCAGAATGAAAACAAGAGGAGGAAAATGTCTGCTCCAGTTCCATCTACCTTTAAAACCAATGGATAGGCCAATCCTGAAGGCTATCCTTAACAGAAGATTAGATACTACCGTGATGGGTACTATAGACATACTCAGTTAGATGGGAGCTCCAGAGGGGCATTCTAGGGTTGAGAGTAGCATTTAAGAGGCATGATCTACATATTTGTGGGTATATGCGAGTCATTCACATTAGGTACTGCTCAGTATACACAGCCTTCACAGACTATTTCTACTGCTCTCAGAAATAATCAGGTCAGGGGCTGTATTGTAGAGAGAAGGATAGTATTGCGATTGTGTCCCTTCAATTCTTCCTACTCCAAATCAGCCACAACAAATTCAAGATCAGAAAATCTAAATCAGTTAAAAATAATAATCAGCTTTTATTTAATAAACAATAAAACTGGAGACAGAATAACAAATGTGGCTGAGTGGAAAGAAATCCGTGTTTCCCAATTAATCTGTTGTAGTGCCCACACAAACAGCACATCAAGCAGATCTTAGGATGGCATAAACAAACAGTGACACTAATATAAAAACAATCTGTGGTAGGAAAAAACAGTCATAAAAACAAATGGTTTAAGTACAGCAATAGGCAGAACACAACAATGTAATGTACATAAATGAAACACAAGTAAAAATATAAATACATCATTCTTATAATTCATTCCCCAGAATAAATCACTTTAAGCATCCTGTAACATGCTCCCTAGTTATATATTCAGTGTTAAAGAAAAAGCGTACAGCACCTATTGGGCCCAATTCTCATTTACACTGGAGGTATGTCTGTATTGCATCTGGGAGCAAGCCTCCCAGCCCAGGCAGACGGGCTTGAGCTAGCCTGCTAAAAATAGCAGTGTGGACGTTGTGACTCCATTGGAGACTCGGACTAAACTCCTGAGCTTAAGCTGAGGGAATGGGGTGGGCTTGAGCTCAGCTGGCTAGCACAGGTCTCTGCCAGAACCACAACATTCATGCTGCTATTTTTAGCACTAGCTTGAGCCCCCCTGGTGTGCACCTGTCTCGCTGGGCTGGGAGATTCGCTCTCAGCTGCAGTGTAGACATACCCTCTGGGCCCTCTATATTTCTTTAGCAGTTTAAAAGGACTTTAAAGTGTGTAAATTGAGAGACATTTATCTTAAGGCCTGTTTATGCTACCAGAGTGATATGAAGTGACTTTAGTGTAAATGAGAACGAGACCTGAGCTTTTAAACCTGCACTTGTTTAAATACTGTGGACCAGATCCTTCTGCGTACTAATCTGGCATAATCGAGCTATAAAGCAAGAATAACTGACTCAGCATGGATCATAAGGACGGCCATACTGGGTCAGACCAAAGGTCCATCTCGCTCAATATCCTGTCTTCAAACAGTGGCCAGTGCCAGATGCTTCAGAGGGAATGAACAGAACAGGTTAAGGTGATCCACCCCGTCACCCATTCCCAGCTTCTGGCAAACAGGATCACACCAGTGTAGTGATCTTTCAGAAAATTATATCTAGTGTAGGGCTTTTATGCCACTCACTCTTCCTTCTGCTTGTGTAGGAGGGAAAAATGTGCATAGCTGTTGAATAAGAGGTGTGGTCAGGAAGTCCCTGTGCCACACTGATCCTAAATTGCATTTTTGACCCCATGTGGCCATTGCAGTGGGTTTGTATTAGAGTAACTTAATGGCTGTTCTAATAAGATCCAGGGAGCCCAGCGCTAGATAGCATAGCAGGAGGCTCAGAGGAGTAAACAGTAAACATTAGGTCATGTTGACACCACTCTCTTGAACTCTGGCCTTTTGGTCATACTGAAAGATCAGGTCCCTATGTGCAGTGCAATAAAAGAAAAAACAAGGAAAGCCTACAAACATAATGGAGCCCTCAGTGTCATCACCTGTGGTTCTGGTCTTACTCTCCTTAACCAACAACTGATATATTTTGTTAACATTCACTTTCTGTAAAGGTTTTAAAACACAATCACATAGGATGCTTGCAGAGTAGCTATTAAACAACTGTTTGCAGAGACAGAGGCATAGATTTCTGAATTTCATCACCCATGAGCTATCTCTGAACTGCTTGAATTCAGTGTACCTGCAGCAAAAACCAAAACCAACCAGTTGCACCCCAGTCTCGTACTAATGACATTAATTCTTGTCCTTTGCATGTAGCAGCAGGTAATGAATACCATTCCTCTTTGTAATTTACCTTAGCATTTATACTGATTCTATCCTGGCTATTTAAACCAATAGTTTCAGTAGCACATATAAAATATAATTGGTATTTTCATAAGGCTTTATATTTCTGGGTGAGAAATCAGATTTAAGATTTTGCTGGTGGCTGTATGTTACAACACATAGGGTAATGAGCAAATACTCTTTGGCTAACAGTTCAAATTAAGGGTCTATATGGTGTATTGAGCTAGAAATCGGTCGTGCCTTTGTTTTCTGTATATTGCCCTTTTAATTCTCTAGGGACGCTCTTCCCTGGAGAGACCAGCAGCCTTTTTGTATGTCAAATGCAGCCTGCTACAGGAGAAGGGGGGGATATTGAGCCTGATTTTCCTTTCATTTACTCCAGTGTAACTCAGCAATGATTATGTTTAAGTCAGGGAAGTTACATCTATGTAAATAAGGAGCAATTTCACTGAAGCCAATGGCCCCAATTCTCATCTCATTTAGAAGCCTTAATTGTTTCAGTTTTTATTCTTTATTTATACAAGAGTAAATGAGATCAGAATCAAGAGCAGTGGGCTGACACCAAAGTAAAACTAATGTGAAAGGAGAATCATGCTTACTTTGTCTCCTCTAGCAGAGACTTTATTTTTATTCTTTCATATTCTGGTGTTCTCTTGCTATAAAATTGTTTTTATACCATGCGCACCACCTTGGTATCTGAGCAACAAACATTCTGAATGAAAGCATCTGTTTCTCATTGTGTATGGAGAAAAACAACCTAATATCCGACAGACTGATTTGTTCCGATAGTCACTAATGCCCGTCGTTGCTTTGTTCCGTAATTGCATTGATTTCATTTGTCCAGTGGCAGTGAACGAATGGGTTTGTGGTCCATTTAAGAAATATTTGGTGGCAGGTGTATGACTAAAACCTGGTTAGCAATTCTTTTTGGTGTCCACCTCATTAATGTAAGCGTGTTTGAAAATGAAGACTTTTGTGGCTCTGTTACAGGGATGGAATAGACTGTATTAGACCTTCCTTTTAAATTAACATTCTTCATCCTCTGTGGGAGGAAAAGGTTTCTACTAAGAGAGCTGCTCCTTTGTCTTCTCTTGCGGTCTTAATTGAGCCTTTGAACTGCATTAAAAGCTCACAAAAATATAGTCTCCGATAAGATGTATATTTTAAAAATGAATCTACATTTGAATACCTTTTGAGTTCCCAACAGCACCTGCAAAAAAAAAAAAAAACCCTATATGAAAAGAGAGAATATATTTGCAAGTTTAATTTCCCTGGGGAGAAGCAGGCTTTCAGGAGCAACTTTGATATGTTTTTCCTTTCTTCTTTGTGTAACCTGTGGTTTAATTTTTATTCAGAGTTTTGCGTTCATATTTGCATGATAAAAGATGCAACACCTTTTTAAAAAGGGCCCTTCTTGAAAGTCTAAATTGTTCATAAGAAGCCCAAAGAGCAAAACAGGAATAAATTTTTTAAAACGCTCTCTTCTGAGCAATTTACGTAATCCTCTAACATTCACCATCCTTTAGCTGATGGTGGCAACCTACTGACTTCCTTGGGTAAGGTGCACAGGGAATATTGCCTTGCTACTTTCATGGCAATATTCTAATTTGATTCTGTATTTTTTTTAATGGAATCACCTCAGTGATGGAATTTTTGACCTTCAAAGGTAAAGGTATCCTCAATGATTTTTCTCCAAACCCAAGCAAGCATTTAGACTGTGAAGCATCCTATTTGAAAACTACTTTCACACTCTCCATCCTGCGGCTGAGATGATTGTGAAACTCTGAAGAAAAAAGCTCTGAAAGGAAATAGTCTCCAATAGTGAGGGACATCTCATATCTACATTATTTTATTAAGGGGCTTATTTCCTTTCCAGTGTTTTTTTAATGAACACTATTTTTATTTATTATTGTAACATTTGTATTGAATATAATTACTAGCATGAAAGATAAATTTGAGGATGATAGTATAATTTGTATCCTGTGTATCGGTCTTGGTACTTATAGTATATAAGTCATTATGGTACCTTAGTGCCTCACAACTACTTGTAAAAGAGAAATTGTTATTTCTATTTTTTCCCCCTTCCCAGGACAAATAGCTTGATTAGTTCATAGGTATTTTATTTGCTTCTGGTTAGTAGCTTTGGGTGAGTAGGTTTGTGTGAAGAAATTATTCAGGGAAAGTTGTGAAAGTGGTTAGTTCCTTCATCATGTTTACCACCTGTGAGACTGAATTTCACAGTCTTGGTCCACCTCCTGTTAAAGTTCTGTCTCCTGTGTAGGTAAGTCTTGCCCTGTGAAAAATTTCATTATTCCAAATTAACACAGAGTTGTCATGAGAAGTAACAATCTCAGAGAGCTCTGGTAGCTAGAGCCAAATCCCATGGAGGGCTTTAAATATCAGAACAGAGACTTTGATTTGGGGAGTGGGAGACATGTCAGAGAGCAAAGCACTGGAGCAGTGGGCTCATGATCACCTGAGTTACTCAGGGGACAAGCGGCTGTATTTTATATCAAAAGGAGCTTTTGCAGTTCATGTGGCTTCTGTTCTAGATATGATGAGGTGAAATAATAAAAAACAAATGGAAGGATCTTGGTAGTCGGCTCTGTGTCTGATAGCATGGGGTGAAATCTCTTCTCCAGTTTCAGATGGAAGTGGGGTTTTTTTTGTTTTGTTTTGTTTTATTAGCCATCATGGCTATTTGGATATGCAAAAGCACTGAGGAAACCAAAAGGACCCTAGTGCAGCACACCAACTGTGGATTTATTCCCCACTGTAGTGAGGGATGTTATAGAGGAGGCAAGTCTTCAAATCCCAATGACTTGATACAGGTGTTGAATAATGTGAGGGAGAGAATGAGCCTTGTGGGTCTATGCAGTTGAGGGCTTTTGAGGTGAAGAAACAGTTGTCCATTATGGCTTTGGTCTGAGAAAAAGGACCTGAACATTCCAATGTGTTTCCATTTGCCCCACAGCTTCTTCAAGGCAGGACAGTCATATTTGGTGATCATCACTATCAAGTGTCATAGAGGAATTCCCTGAGGAATGAATATGACTGTAGTTCCCTTGGCCATGAACTGGAGGACACCATCCAACAGAGCAGGGTTTGGCCTGAAACATGACTGAGAGGGATCAAGGATACTAGAATGTAACAGGTGGCGATGTAGGCTACTTGTCCATGTCTTGATTAGCTTGCTTAGGAAAGGGAGAATGAACACTGTGTGGTAGTATATGACATCTCTAGCATCAACAGGTGTTGTCAGTCTTTGTTAATGGTGTCCCAGGTTTTCTTTCCTCTTTATCACCATTCAAGAAGGCCAGGTGTCAGAGTCACAAGTGGTGGTCCTGATTGCCATCAAATGCTACTATTTTTGTGAGTGGGCTGAATTTTTAGAAGGAGTGTTGTGCGTCTAGTCATGTCCTTTGCTTGTTTGTTCTTGATGGCCATCAGGACATCCCAGCTGCTGTCTTTGTGTCACTGGGGGATCTTCAATCCCTCCTTTTCTGACACTGAAACTGGTGCTAAAGGGACTTAGTTTGGCCTGAGGATCTTGCCCTCTCTTTTCAATAAGTTTCATATTTAAATAGCATGAAAATCAATCACTTTTGTAAGATTATAAAAATAGATTTTGCCACACAATAGATTGCACATTCATTATACAGAGAGCTCATTCTCTCACTTAAACCCCATACTTTGAAAATATATGTAATGTGTTTTTAAATTTAGATAAATACTTACTTACCACCTACATTTTCTTCTCTGTGGCATGATTTACCTCTGGTAGAACTGGGTTTTTGTATTTGTTATTTTTCATAGAATATATTTAATAACTGTGTACTACTTTTTTTCTTAATGATTTTTATCCTGTCTGCATTTTAGATTCCTGTTTTCCTGTTTGTTTTTTCGATTTGAGCAGTGAAGCATTCTGTTCCTTCTGGCTGGTGGCTTATTATAATTCCTCTAACTTGTCGTCATCATTAGGTATATATTTTAAAGTGTCAGGATATTCTGCATATTTATAGTGTGTGTGTGTGTGTAAGTGTTTGTTTCAAATTCAGAGGCTGCTGAAGAGGACTATTAAATGATGGAAAGTTTGATCAGAGTGAGGAAAAAAACCTGATATGGGATAGAAACCCCAACACAACATTTTCCATCTTGAATCTACCAATATCTTTTTTGTTATTGTTAAAGATTTGTTTGTTTGTTTTTAATCTTTATTTATTCAGGTACATTTAAACATAGAACCAAAGCTGTCCACAAATTGGATAAGAGAAGTACAGGAACAAATCTTCTGATTAGAAACAATTAGTGTGTTGCGATTGTTTAGGACTAAAATGCATCCCTGATATGTACCTACTTCCAGATTATTGTTCTGCTTATTGTTTTTCTCCTCCTTCAGTAGGACTATAAGTTCAATCAAAAATACCTTTTTTTGGTTTTTGCCATTTTAAAATATGCACTGTTTCACTGCCAGGAACACTGAAAGCTATATCCTCTGTAACTGTTTTGTTTTCCTGGTGTCTGTCTGAAGCTTAGAAGTACTCTCAACGACACCTTAAACAACAATGGAGAACTTTAAAAGGATAAAATACTTGATTAGGTTCAGATGAGCCTTACAGCCTCGATATATAGACCATTTAGTTCTAACTAACTGTAGGAAAGGAGTTCTTAACCTTATCCATAGCTGGATCCCCCACCAGGACCTTCCTTCCATCTAGCTGAAATCTAGCCACGGCCTCCTTCCCATTTAATAGGAAATACTTTTTCCCATAATGCATAATTAGACTGTGTAATTCATTGCTATCAGACGTTTCTGAAGCCTACAATGTAGCCAGATTCAAAGAGGGATTGGACATCTATATGAATAACAGGAATAGCCAGAGTTAGCTGGCTAACAAGAAGTTTAGAAAGGAGATAAAAAGAAAAGGAGTACTTGTGGCACCTTAGAGACTAACCAGTTTATTTGAGCATGAGCTTTCGTGAGCTACAGCTCACTTCATCGGATGCATAGCATATCGTGGAAACTGCAGAAGACATTATATACACACAGAGACCATGAAACAAAACTTCCTCCCACCTCACTCCCCCGCTGGCAACAGCTTATCTAAAGTTGCCAGCGGGGGAGTGAGGTGGGAGGAAGTTTTGTTTCATGGTCTCTGTGTGTATATAATGTCTTCTGCAGTTTCCACGATATGCTATGCATCCGATGAAGTGAGCTGTAGCTCACGAAAGCTCATGCTCAAATAAACTGGTTAGTCTCTAAGGTGCCACAAGTACTCCTTTTCTTTTTACGAATACAGACTAACACGGCTGTTACTCTGAAACCTGTCAGAAAGGAGATAAACGCTCATTATTCAGGTCTAACTATTAGGAATTAGGATGAGATCCTCCTGGGGGCAGATTATCCCACATCTGCCTGCTGTGGGGTTTCTTGCACCTTCCTTTGAAGCATCTGGTGTAGGTCACTGTCAGACAGGATATTGGACTAGATGGGCCTCATGTCTGATCCAGTATGGCAATTCCTATGTTGCTATGTTTGACATATGGGAACAGCAGGTTGGTCTCAACCCCTGACATCCATTAGAATTGTGACTTGTAGGTTGAAAACCCATGCTCCAGGGCCTAAATAATACAGCTGGTCATGACAGAAGTCAGTGCATCACAGGAACCACTGGTGGTGGTGCTTCAGAGGTAGTCTGGCTAGGGAGCCCCACCCATAGAGGAGAATGGGGACACAAGGCAACCAAGCTACAATTCTCATAACTTTTTGGGGTGATTGGGTGTTCAACAAAAAATCAAAAAGTCCACAAAAACAGACATTTTTTCGCGCACACACACACAAATTGTTCAGTTGAAAACCCAATTTTCTGCTGAGAAACAGAAAATTTTCAACCATCCTTATTAAATATGTTGAAGCTTCAGAGGCTCAATACACTGCAGGGAGCAAAAGGAAATGAATGTTTGATGATATTAAGAAATTGCCAGCACTGTGTAACCATCCCCTTCTGATGTTAGTCACAGGGACTTGCTGAGAGCCAAGTTTTCCCTCATTTTGTTCACTTAATAGGTGGCTGATTGGGTTAATTTGACTAAATACTTTGCAGCACAGATTTCTTTAGTATCAGTTATATAAGGCTTCATGATATGAAAGCCATGTTTGAGCATGGTCCATTGGACAGAATGACAAACAGTGCCCTTTGAATGTCACTATACATTATTTACTCAGTGGTTAGTATTTTCTGATCAAGATTTAGCAATACATTTTGTCATGTAGCAGGTAGAATTCTGTCTGGTTGAATAAGCTGTTGAAGTGAAGTTTTTTATGCTTAGGTTGATTTGAGCAAGAGTTTTTTGCACGTTCATAGAGTGACAAAAGTGAGCGCAAAAAGTCCTCCTTACCTGTGCATGCAATGTGATCTGGGAGATGTCCATTTCAGAAGCGAGGGCTTAAAACAGAAGCTAGCATGGAGGTTTCTTTAAAGATTGAAAATAGCAGTTGTATGACAGCCTCGGTCCGTTCACAGATTTATAGCTTGATCCAGCAAGATACTGAGCATTCTGACCAAAGCACTTTACTCATGTGCTTAAAGCTAAGCACATGCTTGTCCTGCTAGACGGAATCCAGCAGGCTTGTGTCCTTAATCTATTATATACAAAAAGGGGGTGAACATTGTGGTGGATGTATATATAGAATGAGATCTGTGGATGCCTGGGGAAGACTTGAGCTCCTGGTGGAGAGTTACATGCTTCATAGTAAGGCTGCAAAAGGTTCCATTAATTCAGTATCATTCTGAAGATTGTTTTCATGAAAGTTCAAGGTACGAATATGTTTTCACAGATTGGCTTGTAGGAACCACATCTTGGTGCTGAAATACTAAAGTGCTGGGAAATCATACAACACATACACACCTGGAAGTGGTTTGGTCCATTCAGAATTACTCATCCAAATACTAGGGCAGACATCCTGGCAATTTTGTCTTGCAGAGACACGTCAGGGAGGGATAGACCAAACAAGAGATATGCATTTATTATAGGCAGAGATGGTAGTGCCACTTATAATTAAGGATGCCATATTCTTCCCGTTATAAGACCTTGTTTTCAACAGCTTCAAACTTTGACAAAGTTTAACTGTTTGGGTTGAAATTTTCAATGCCAGGAGTCTGCCTGAGGTTGAATTTATCTTTCTGTCTTTGTTTCTTTCTTTTGTAGAAAGTTTCAGTTAAAATGGTTCCGATGTTTCCGAGAATGAGGTTAGGAAAAATACATTTTTTGTCTATGTTAAAAAACAACAACCTTACAGCTAGTTAGTTGAGAAGTTCTAGCATCACCATGTTTTGAAACAAGTGCTTGGAATTTGCCTTTGTGTCTTTTGCTGTCTCTGTGAAAATTTGTCCAAAATTTGTCCAAGTTATAAGCCTTTGAAAAATTGTAATGTGCACATGCTCAGCAGACACTTGTTAGTTTGGTAGCTAATTTTGCCAAACATTTGGTCTGTATTGGACATGCTCCATCCCAGGGCTGCATGGACTGAGCAAGATTTTATCTACTGTTGCTTCTCTCTTGTGGTACCGGACAAAGGAACTGAGAGACGGGAGACTGTCTCTCCTGTGCTTTCAATGCCTCCCTTGCTGGTGCTCAGGCAGCATGGAGGAGGAGGCTATCTGACTGAAATACAGAGGGGTGAGGAGCTGGGGTTAGGGGATGGAATTATGAGGAGTGGAAAGATTACATTGGATCAAGGGGCCATGAGGGAAGACTGGAACTGAGGTGGAGTCCAAGGGGAATACTGGGAATGGTTGAGCAAGGACACTAACTTGGGGGAAGCCAGAGGAGGAAACTCGGATGGTATCCAGTGTTGGGGTGTGTGTGAAAATAGATTGGAAAAGGAACCTGGGAAAAGGTTGAATGAGATTGGCTGGGCAAGGAGACCCAAGGGGAGTGGAAGAGACTGGGATTGGCTGGGAAAGGAGTCTGGTGGCAAGACTGGGACTGGGAGCTACTCGAGGGGAAGGTTGGGATGTACAGACGAAGCCTAGAGGGGGAGACTGGAACTGGCTAGGAAAGGAGACGGGGAATGGGATGAAGAGCAAAAGAGGTGCGGGAAGATTGAACTGAGAGCTCAAGGGAAAGAGACATTATTGGCACAGGGACACGCTAGAGGGGATGTGGGCAGAAGGGTCAGGATTAAGGGAAGCAAGTGCCAAAGGGTCTGTGCTCACTGGAGAGCATTCACCTCCAAAGCCTGCAATGGAACCCAAGATATACTTTCTATTCCTGCAATTCCCTGCCTCATTCATGGACCTTGCAACCTTAATCTTCTTTTAACATAGTTTTTTATGTATAATATGTTACACCCAGCATAGAGCACCAAGCTGTGGCACCATAGGTCAGTAGCTACAAGGAGGCAACAGCTGTCAAATCTTTCTGTTGTGATTTTCTGTGGGAGATTTTAACCCACAAGAGATTCCTTTTGGCCTGCTCTACTGAGTTTGACCAAGCACTTGACTGTAACTGATTGCTAAAGGAAATTATTGGAATTTGGCCAGAATAACACTTCTAATTTTATGCAAAGGTCTATGAGATCACAAATGGTCAGAGACTCCGCTTTAGGGCTTCTCTACACAGGGAAGTTGTTCTGGAATAAGATAGGATGTGAATTCAAAACACAATAGCTTACTCCACAATAGCTGTTCTGGTCAATTTCCTTGTCCTTCCTAGAGAAATCCTTCCTATCACTTAATCATTGCTGCTCAAAATTATTTGTTTTCTGGGATAAATTTTCTATGGAATGTTAAGCTATCGTGTCTCATCTCTGCATTTTTCAGCACCAAAATTGTTCACTCCATAAAAGTTATCTCGGATAAATGAGCTAAAACTTGGTCATATTGAATTTTTCATAGTCTGCTTCTGTTATGAACTTTTCCTTCTTTAACAACATTTCAAAGGGTCAGAGCAATTCATCGGTTCCTCTAATAATTCCCATTCCATCCCTTTCTCCTCCAAAGAAACCTTTAAATAAACAGGAGTTCATATTTCATTCAGGTTTACAAATCACCTATTTCCACCTTGGCTTAAAGTATAAGTTCCTGCTTTTCTTTTTTTAGCAAAGTTTAACTTTAGGGTGTAGGAAATGAACAGACCCATAAGAATCTCTTGGGCTCAATCCCACAATGAACCTCGCTTCAGCTGAGGATAGGGGTGAGGGAAAAGTGGCTCTAACCATCTTTACTCTCTCTTGATCTAAATCTAGAGCCGGGTGGTGGCCATTTTCCCCTGGTATATCTTACAGCAATCTAAATTATGTCAGCTCCAATGGTTCCTAAGGGGATCAGGTAAAACATTGTGCACTCTGCTCTGTTTCCAGCACACCCCAGCCCGCCTCTCTCAACCCCAACGTGCCATTTCTACAGCACAATGCTGTTGGACTGGAGACCACTTCAAGGACCACATCTAGCCCCTTTGTATTCATCTTGTTTGCTATCACTCCTGTTTTTACCCTATCAATCTTATTTTAATTTCAGTTTGCATGACAGAAAAACATAATTTGCCCAGAGACTTCTGCTTTAATATCTCTGCTTAAGAGAAAAATAAAGCTTAAAAATAAGAATAAAGAATTGTTTGAGGAGAAGCAGAAAGAAAAATGTAAGAAAGTCTGGAGATTTTACATTATGTTCTCACAGTCTCCTTCCATTTGCCTAGTTAGAACAACTGTCATTTTGTATCCATCCATCTGGTACAGTAGCATGGAGTGAGCTGTACTGTGACGGATGGAACTGTCTTGAATCCTACTGAGTATTTAGATATTGCACCAATGCATTACATTTACAAACAGGTGCACTACAGGATGCAATGGTTGTTCTCACCTCTCCTTTCCTCTGACATTTTTAAGCTTAGGCAGCATAGCAGAAAAGTCTGTACAAACTTATAAAGTATGTGATGGTCTATTATTTGCTGTTGTAGAGGCTAAATGGCAACAGACCCAAGATTTCTCAAAGATCCTGTTCCCAGAGATTTCCATTACGAATGTACAGAGCCCTTCTAACTTAGACACAGATCAAAGCTGTGTCCTAGAGAGTAACACAGATTTAAAGGATAGAATCTTGAAACATAGCCTGAAGATTATCCATACTTTAACAGAATGGAAAAATAATGTCATAAAAGTACAAATGAATAATATATTTTTTTTATTTTACAGGTTCTATTAATTCTTTTCCCTAAATCATTTCACCTTGACAATTCAAATTAAAATACTAGTGTTTTACCTTTACAGAACTCCTTTCTTATCTTTTCTTGTTTCTGTATTCCGTGCAGACTTCACTTGCATATTCTCTATAGCTGTTGAATGAAACATTTTTATCTTCATTTGAAATGCCTTGAGATTTTTCTTTCATAATTAGAGGAACAGTGGGATTTTCTGTGGATGAATTTTTAGGAATCAGTTTCCTTGGAGAGGTTCACATCAGTTGCCTACTTGCTTCTGGGCGGATTCTGAACTTTTATGACTGAAATTGTGGATTAGTAGGTACATTTTAACTAATTAGTGGACAATAGAAAATAATAACAATACCTTGCATTTCCTTAGCACCTTCCTTCTGATAATCTTTGCAGACAGGAACACGTTTAGCTTCACAAGTCCCCAGTGAGGGTGGCAAGATTATTATCTCTATTTTATTGATGGGGAAAATGTATACAGAGAGATTAAGATCAACACCTTAAACTTGGGTGTCCAAAGTGAGACACCTAAATCAATATTTAGGTGCCTAAATAAGTAGTCTGATTTTCAGAGGTGCTGAGAACCCACTGTTCACACTGATTTCAGTGGACTTTATGTTGTTGATCAATTGTATAGTCAACTGCTTTCTACCTTGATTTTCTGATACATGGTGTACCCCTTCTCTTTGTTCTGAACGCACACATTCTAGGTACCAAAGGATGTGAAGGCACCTCTTAGGTTTGTACCAGTGTACAACAATCCTATATCTTGTCCTTTTCCTTTGGGACATCCCAGTACTGGTCTTTGAGACTAACTTCCTGCTTGTTGCTATGGTAAAACACCCATATATCCTTCTCCTGGCAGTTTTCCTATCTACTTATGTCAGCTTACTACAGCTAATGCAAAGTGTTAAGGGATACTTCACATGGGTGAACAGAATTGTGGGGTGAGTATAATACATTCAGTTAGCATCACTTCCCAACACTTATAACAATACTCTGCCTAACATACATGTATTGGCTAACACTGCCTAACTTTCATGCCCCCGGTTTTGGTGTAAGTTACTTGTGCAAGGTCATGCAGTAGTTTGTATCACAACTGGGAATAGAACAGATTCCCAGACCTATGTCTTAACCACAAGACTAATGTGTATTTGATGTGCACCATATTTGTTTTTCAAATTCCTTTGAAATCACTGGAGTGCAATGGAACCATGTGGCCCCTACAGATATACAATGTCAAGTGCTCAAGAAAACGATCTTGTGACCTCATCTTTTATTGTAACTTTGGTTTCCACAGAATGTTACATCCTCTCAGCCTCTGTCTGGAGTCAGTTTGTACCAACAAGATAAACACTGAACAGTAATAAAGGCTTTATTTAGAACCCATTGAAATGAATGGAAGGAGTCCCATTGACTTGAGTGGGCTTTGAATTAGACCCTAATTAGGCTAGGGAAACTCTATCTTGACCTGTCTTTCTTCTGTGGGGTCCATTGCAGTGAAGAGGAGAGGGCCAGATAAAGGAGATGATGTCACTTCCTGGCATGCATTTTGAATGCTGTATGCTGTAAAACTGGCCTAGGTGGATTTCGCTGAGGGCTATTGCTGGCAGAAAGAATTGAGACTAAGGATTCTCCAGCACTACCAGCACACTGTTCTGCTCGTTCATTGATGCTATCACACTCCATTGAAATATACCTGTACCACTGCCCCACGAGATTGTCTTAAACTACACTGCCTGGACAATGGAAACACCATTGCAAGAAGGATTAGCAGAAAACTCAAGAAACTCCAAAAACAAGTTAAATCTTCAGGGATTCTTTCTTTAAGCTTTGCCCAAAGAAGAAAACTCTTATTTGTAGCTGAGACGATTTATGTTAAACTCAATGTCATCTTGTTTGGATTATAACTACCACATGACTCAATCACCATAATCACTGAAAACATTGCCAACTATCTTGTATCTAATCAGCATGTACTTTACTCAACAAAGACTGATAGGATTTTGCTAAATGGAATCTGGCTGGAAACCAGTTTCCTGGATTCCCAGGGTAAAGATGACTTTATGAAGCCCTACCTCTCCTCTGAATAAATCTTGAAGGATGGGTATAGTTGGGCTTGGCAGAATCTGATTTTTTTAAAATAATTTTGACAGATAATATCAATGTTTATTTTTAAGCATTTTAAAAGATTTTTATCTATTTACATTTTCACACAAGCAAAATTATGTCTTAATATTTTTTCCAATTTTAATCAATTAAAATTTTCACATTTATGGGAAATTATGGGGGAATCAAACAATTATTTAATCACAGTAAACACAGATTCAAAAAGCTAAGGCTTTATAATTGTTGAAACACAAATTGTTAACATCACATGTCAAAATATACAAAATAAATATCCTTAAATCAAACTCTCAAAAGTTCTCAAATGGCATTTTTCTTTCTTTCCCTAGCTGTAAGTTTTGATTATTATTGATGGAAATATTTTTTGTCAGTTTGTGTATATACATTGACATTTACTGACATTTACCGATAAAAATCAATCCTTCCAAGCCTCAGTATATGTCATTCCAGATGTGAAGTATAGTTTTTAATGGCCAAAATTTCAGAGTTGTCTAAGTTTTAGCTACAACATTTGCCCATATAAGTTCATACCTGTATGTTTTGCATACACAAGTAACATTTGCTCACACAAGTATCAATGTGTGTATGCAAATATGCAATTTGCATGTGTAAAATACCTACATGCAAGTGTAACGCTGACAGACCCCGGTTATCGGCGGGCAGGATTGAACCGGGCATCTCTGGAGCTTTGTGCATGAGCCTCTACTGCATGAGCTAAAAGCCAACTGGCTCTTAACTAAGGCTGTAGAGCAGACTCTTTTCTCTCTCTCTCTCTCTCTCTCTCTCTCTCTCTCTCTCTCTCTCTCTCTCTCTCTCTCTCTCTCTTTCTGTGCCACTAGATGGGACAGAACACCACACCGAGGAGGTGTGTGGGTTACACAAGTGCACATGAATATTTTATTTTAAAATGTGCCTATTTAAAAACATGACCATAAATGCTTAAGCTATTAATTACCTCCCTATTAAATGATGTATTATGTATATCCATCAAAATCAAGAGTGATACAAATTAAGCAGTGCATTACATATAATTAATGCATTGTAGATAATATTTTGTTTGAAGTTGTACTTGCTTGTACTCTGAAACTTAGCTTTAAAAGGGGATCTTATTTCCCTTGAAATCAATCCATCCCTGTACACAGTTGTTGACTAATATATGCTGGCTAAACTGCCCTATATACACTCTCTCGATATATGTATTAAGCACCAGTAATATTAAGTATAAATATTATAACAACTAAACTGGCCTATCCTGTTCACCTATGCTAAGTATTTCATAACACCTTGCATCTGCAGTAAGCATTTGTTAGAAGCAGATAGGAAACTTGTCAAAATCAAGATATATTTGTTTTATATATTAGTACAAGCTAGGGAAGTACCTTCACGGATGAGTAGCTGGAACGCTAGTGTTCAAAACAAAGATAAGGAAGGAACAGAATAACAAGTTAGGGAACTGGAACAGACTGATGGGTTGTATTTTAGTGACCTATAAAGAAATACGTAACTTCTAAAATCATATAAATAATACCACCTAACTTGGGGAGCACACCTTCTGCGTACGGTGAATGTAACATCACTGCACAGACTGGTATCGTATACAACCTTTGTCCTGCACCATATTATTAAGCCTGGCTGACACTGGTTATTTGGTCTCAAGTGTATTTCATAACGAAATAGCGAACCAAAGTGTGATTGAGCAATTGACTACACAATTTATCAACACAGTGTGGGAAGCAAAAGTTGGGACTCTGAAACAATTACGAGCGTGACAGCAGCAAATTACACTGTGGTGCTGCTAAGTCCATGCAGAACACAGCTCCAGCTGTAGCCTTCTGTTCTTTTTACTGATTCTCTCATTTAGTCAGAACTGAGCCCTAAGAACAGAGCCACAATGCTTTCCAATATGATTTACAGCAGAATTATTAGTATTATTATTTTAATGGAGTTTAATTGGAGGCACATCATTCCCAGAAGAAACTGAGGAGAAATTGTAAAGCTACCAGTAGAGTTCTGTTTTCTTTCCGTTTTGATTTCTGTGGAATTTAAAGCAGCAATCTGTTGCTAACCAATCAATCCCCGCTATTCCCTCAGCCTTTAGTCATCTGATTTAAACTCTTTGCTCCTTTGTCCATGACTGATGTGCCCTTCTGGTGTTTCTGTTCAGTATGGAAGTAAAAAGGGATTCCTGTTGTCGGAGAAGAACACCGTTCTCACTCTCAGGTTGGGTGCAGAAAGTCAGATACAGTTTATTATCTCAAGCAATTGCACAGAGGGAGAGAGTCCACCTAGGCAGGTCTCTCTCAGATAAACAATTTGAGCAAGTATGTATACCTTTATTACAGACAATAATAAGCAACAACTGCATATTGTTTATACATATTCCTTCATGATATCTTATTTTTCTTACCATTTCTCTTGTAGTCTGCATTCTATTCTTATCTAATACAAGGTCACAACATCCACTTTCACAGTTGTTTTCCACTCGCTGTGCACTATCCCCGCTCCTACAAATCTCGCGTTATTAAAGCTAGACTCCTGCTCATTTCAGAGGCCTGCATCCAGATTCCCTTTATCTACTTCCACATTGTCCATGGAATTATGAAAAGTAGAAACTACTGCAATTTCACAGCAAACAGAGATTTCAAAAAGTCAGATCCTCATTTGCAAAGGAGACTCAGCCTCTCTATTAGGGCCCACAGATATTCATGACCATTATTTACACACACACAAGCTCATGTTTGCAGGCAGATATGTGCATGCAAATCAAGTAGTTACATTTCTTCCTTCCAAATGTTAACATGCAATTGCCACCTGAAAGTGCTGCTTTTTCTGTACACAGATTGTGCACCCAAAACAGCAGGAGCATGGAATCATGGAAATTATAGATGGAGGGGAGGAATTTATTAGCAGAGCTAGTTTGATTCCCTTCCCATTGCAGTATTGTTCTCTATAATATATTTGCCAGTGCTTTGTACAACTTTGTATTAACTATTATAAGAGGTAGGGTTTCCAACATGTCTCTTGAGAAACTGTTCTGAAGTCTTATATCTCACTAATGAGACTTTTTACTAGGTATTCAACCTGATTTTCCTTGATTCCATTCCATTCCATCTATTTAAACTCCTCTGACTCACCCAAAATACTTTTTCTAAATCTGAAGTGTTTAAGATCTTCAGCTATTTATAAATGATTACTATATACCTCTTATTTAGTATTTAACCAAGCTGTACACAGTGGTTCAGGCTGGTGAATGGAAGAGGAGGGACACGTAGCTTGGCAAGACCAGGTTTTTGCTTCAAAGTTTATATAAAATAATAAACCTTATTATGTCTGTCTCTTCTTTGTTCTTCCTTCTCTTTCAAGATTCTCTTGTTTCATTCCATACCCCCATCTTTACTCCCATTATATCATGGCTTATCTTTTCCTCGTTGTTTTCCAGGGTTTTTCTTACTGCAATGTTATTTTTTTCCATGTTTAAAAATCCAGTATCTTCTTTTGTCTCCTTTCTCTTCAAGGAGCAATTTTTTTTTCTCATCTTGCCTCTCTCAACTTCTTAGATATTCCCCTTGAAGATTTTCTCTTTCCTATTTGGCACTGTGTTTAGCTCTGTATTTCTTTTCTCTCATCTTTGTCAAATGTCTCCCTCTGATGTTAAGCCTTTGCCCACCTCTTTCCCATTCCTGTTTGTTTCCCTGGGCTTAGTCTCCTACTCCTTTCCTCATATTTTCTGCATGTGTTCTCCTTCTCATTATTTCCCTCCCGACTCTCACTTTCTTTCCCTTTAATTTCTTTCCATCAATGCCTTCAGGGATGTTTGCACCAAAACTCTTCTCTCCCCTTGCACAAGGTCTTGCACAGCTGGAGAGATGCCAGAGTATGTTCTCCATTCCTGCTCACACATGCAGAGCCTGAAGGAAAGGTCCTACCATTGGACTTCCATCAGAGTACAGTGAGACCATGATGGCAATGGGGGGAGAAAGGTGCTTGCATTCCTGCTTGGTGATATGGACTCTTCATATCACTAGGTGGAGGGGCTGCTGTCTGAAGCATGGAATCAATGGGAAATGGGAGACTTAGGGGTGCAGAGGCCTCAGTCGACAGGGAGGAAGAGCAACAGGTGTACCCTGTCAGGCTGAACAGATGGGGGGGTGTACACGCCCACCCCCCCCACACCCGCTGCTAAATGATGCCTAGCTCTGTGTGAAGCCAGTGTGAAGGATTAAAAACAAAGTACATTTATTTTTTAAGTTGTGAATAGATGTCTGTGTGGGGTTGGGATGGTGAAAAAGATAGATGATCTGGTAGTAAGTCTATTATTATTGCTATTTATTAATTATATTACATGATGGTGTGATGTGATATAATAGTTTTATCAACTTGAGTTTGGGTTCTTGGCACTACTCATGAATGCCAAAGCAGCCCTGTATTTGAAAGACACTCTGCCGCATCCAGCATATATTAGGAGGCAGTGCTGTCCAGGAAGTGTAGCTGGGTATCTGGTTCTCTCCTTGCCTCAACTCTGGGCACAAGTCAGAACAGCCTGGGGGCTATTCTAAACTGTGCTGGCTGGCTCTGGTCCCTTGAAGACTGTACGCGCTGATGTGCTCCAGCTGCTCACCTTTCCCACTTCTATTCACTCCCTCTCCTCCTGCCAGGTGCTGAAGGGAGGGAGGCACGTGATCCATTTCTGTCAGCGCTATGCCACCTGGGGACATCCTTATTCCATAGATACTCCCAGCAAGGGACTTGACGTAGTGAAATGTGGCCATAAATCTGAGTGAGTGTGTGTAAAACAAGCATTCAAAAGTTCGGAAATGCAGGTTACAGATACACCCTTAATTTGCCCTCTTGTGGACATGCATTATCTTACAAGCTTTAATTACATGATTACATACTGCTTTTTTCCACTGCCTCATTCAATGTACACTGAATGAGCAACTACTCAATATTTTGTTTTCTTTTCATTGTTCAGTGCATGGCCTCAGACCTTATTTACTGCACACTATACAAAGCCTGCTCTGCAGACAAAATTATTAAATTCCATATAGGCTTTTCTATGGTGCTCATCACTATAGTATCTTTGTGCTTCATAAACATTAATGAATTTATTTTCACAACACCTCTGTGAGATGGAGTATTATTATTCCCATTTTGCAGATGGGGAACTGATGCAAATATCCACTCATTTTTTGCTGACTAATTTGAGATACCTAGTGCGTGATTATTCAGAGTACAGGTACCTAGCATTTTATATGTTTAAAAAACAGTTCCTGTTGATTTTAGTTGCCACTCAAGAGTGCTCAGCACTTCTGCAACTCAGACCCCAGGATCTCAAGTTGGGTACCAAGAAAATGAGGAACACCAGGTCTGAAAAGTTTAGTTTAAGTGACTTGCCCAGGATCACACACAAACTCTGTGGCAGAGACAGGGATTTAATCCATTTCTCCAGGACAGCTTTCAACTGCATTAATTGAGAGAACATCTTTTCTCTTCCTGAAACTGCCTTCCTCATACACTACACACCTTCCAGCTTCTGCAACAAATGTGGCAGGGGTCCTACAGACAATAGTCTCCTTCCCTACACAACTCTGATTCATTTGCAGAGCAGGTCTATCCTGTACACTGAATGAGACAGATATCCTGTGGAAAAATTGTATGTAATCACATCAATTAAAGTGTATATCATAATGTATGTGAAGAAGGGAGCTGAATTAAGATCACACCTCCATTTCCTAACTTTTAAGCAGAGCTGTTTGAAAATTTTCTGACAACCATTTTCCATCAGAAAATGTTGATTTGACAAAATCAAGATGTTTTGTGGAAATGTATCTATTTCTTTAAAGTTTTCATTGGGAAATTATCAAAATATTTCACTTCAATTTTATTGTTTCAACTTTTAGGTTATATAATGTAACAAACATAAAAGTCAGAACAATAATGTCGGAAAGAAACTCTCAACTTATAATCAAAATAAACATTTAAATGGTGTTTTGATGTTTCTGAAGTTTCATATTTCTGAAATTTAGTTTTTCTGTAAATTTCAGAATTTCAACTTTTTGTTCTGATTCAGGATGAAAAATTTTCAAAATGTTGGAATTTCGTGCAGGCAGAAATTGTTTTGTTTCCTGCCCACCTCTACTGTTGAGTGCTTTACTTTGCAATCTTTGTGTTCCTTAACATAGTTGTGTGTGTGTGTGTGTATATATAATTTCCTAGTTTTTAGAAAAGCAAACTGAAAAAACCAAATTCTCTCCTATGGCATTATACTGACACTCACGTGATTTACTAGCAGGATTGGAACCTTTAGATCCACCACACGGACCTCTGTTCTTCTAGCTAATAGAATAACTGTCAACAGTAGTAGGTTGTCATCCATTATGTGGATTAGCACTAGAAAGGGAATGAGACACTTTGCCTGTGGGTTTTACAGATATTTGGTGACCTCAGAGGAATGGTGAGACTCAGGAATCTTGATTTTCATTCAAGGATCAGGAGGGGAGTGTGCTCTGGTGGGTACAGACCCTTCCACCTGTTCCCTCCAAATTTGATCCTTTGTGTCCTGTCCCCTCCCCTCCAACCTGTATCTGTCAGAGTCCTGTCTCTTCCCCATGCCTGGTTGTATGTCCCAAACCCATTCTCCTAGTCATATCCTTTGTTAAGAAGAAGGATGGCTCCTTGAGGCCCTGTGTTGATTGTTGGGCACTCCACAAGATGACTATTCAGAACCACTCTCTGCTCCCTCTCATCCATGAATTCTTTGATTGGCTTCACTTTGCTCATATTTTCATGAAACTAGACTTAGAATATGTTATGTGTATGAGAGGCAGATGAGAGAGAGACTGCTTTCTACACCCCTTATGGTCACTTTGATTATCTGGTCTTGCCATTTGGTCTATGCAATGTCACAGCAACTTTCTGGTACCTTATTAATGACATCTTCCAGGACATGCTATACCAATTCATTAATGGTTCCCTGGATTACATTCTTATTTTTTCAGAGGAACAAGCACTTCACAGCCAGCAAGTATGCAGTGTCCTTGAAAGACTTCACCAGAACCACCTGTATGCCAAGCTGAAGAAATGTGAATTTGACCAAGACACAATGGAAGTTCTTGGTTCTATCATCTCCCCTAAGGGACTGGCCATCACAGACTGAGTGACACAGAAGGCTGTCTGCAGGGTAGACAGCTTCTTGGGCTTCACCAATTTCTACAGGTGGTTTATTGAGGGATTCTCCAGTTTGGTCACTCCTCTCACTGCCCTGCTGAGGAAGTGAGCCCCTTCTGTCTGGTCCCTGGAAATGCAGGCTGCCTTCAGTCATTTAAAACAGATTTGTCGTGGCCCCCCATCTTGATCCATCCAGACCATTTACAGTAGAGGCAGATGCCTCAAATTTTGCATTGGGAGCAGTCTCTCCCAGCCATCTGACTCTGATAGTAAGCTTCACCATCATGCTTTCTATTCATGCCAACTGACCCTACTGGAGCAGAATTATGACATCTTGGATAAAGAGCTGTTACCCATCAAAGTGACCTTTGAAGAATAGCAGTCTCTTCGAGGAGGCTAGTCCCCAATCCAAGTTCTCACTGGCCATAAGAACCTGCAGAACATAAAGAAATCCAGGAACCTGAACCAGCAACAAGCACATTGGTCCCTCCTTTTTACACAATTTGATTTTGTGATCACCTGCCACCCAGGGACAATGAACAGGAAGGCTGATGCCTTTTCTAGAAAGGATGAGTACTGTGAACCTGGCAATGAGGCTCAAGCTACAATCCTCAAACCCTCAAACTTTATTTTTGGCACTGCAGTACCTAACCTGATCCCTTCCATCCATTCCTTGCTGCTCAATGATCTCTTTGCCATTCAAACCTTCGCCAGTGCCAACAACCCAACTACCTCAACATTCATGTTCCAAGACAGGATTCCGTTCTGCAAAGAGTACATCTGCATGCCTGAAGGCCCACTGAGGCTTCAAGTCCTAAAACTCTGTCATGACGCTCCTCTTGCAGGGCATTTTGACCACGCAAGACCTGGTATCCTAAGAGCTTTTGGTGGCTGGCCCTACATGCTTCCATAGTGATTTATGTAAAGTCCTGTGATCTCTGTGCTTGGACCAAAACCCATGCCTATATGAGACAGCTCAGCCTCCTCCAGCCCTTGCCTACTCCACCTTTGCCTTTGTCCACCATCTCTGTGGACTTTATCATGGAACTGCCACCCTCCCAGGTGCACACTATGATTCTTGTCATGATTGATCTTCTAATAAAGATGGCACATTTTATCCCATGTCACGCTCCCCCACTGCATGAGAAACAGCCTGCCTTTTTGTTGATAACATCCTATTCTGCCTCCATGGGATACCAATGACTGTGGGTCCCATTTTGTGTCTGGCTTCTATGTCTCCTGGGTATCGATGATTTGGTCCCAACTGCGTATCATCCAAACACCAATGGTAAAGCAGAATGGTTGAACCGTATAGGTGCAGAGGTCCTTGAACAGTATCTCTGCTGCTTCCTCAACTATCACCAAGACAATTGGCTGTCCCTGAACCCCTATCCTGAGTTTGCTTACAACACCACTGTCATAAATATAAAGGGAAGGGTAACCACCTTTCTATATACTGTGCTATAAAATCCCTCCTGGCCAGAGGCAACATCCTGTTACCTGTAAAGGGTTAAGAAGCTAAGGTAACCTATTTGGCACCTTACCCAAAATGACCAATGAGAGGACAAAATACTTTCAAATCTGGGGGGGGGGGGGGGACAAAGGGTTAGTCTGTCTGTGTGATGCTTTTGCCGGGAACAGATCAGGAATGCAGACTTACAACTCCTGTTAAATTAGTAAGTAATCTAGCTAGAAATGCATTAGATTTCCTTTTGTTTAATGGCTGGTAAAATAAGCTGTGCTGGATGGAATGTATATTCCTGTTTTTGTGTCTTTTTGCAACTTAAGGTTTTGCCTAGAGGGATTCTCTATGTCTTGAATCTGATTACCCGGTAAGGTATTTACCATCCTGATTTTACAGAGGTGATTCTTTTATCTTTTCTTTCATTAAAATTCTTCTTTTAAGAACCTGATTGTTTTTCATTGTTCTTAAGATCCAAGGGTTTGGGTCTGTGTTCACCTGTACAAACTGGTGAGGATTCTTATCAAGCCTTCCCCAGGAAAGGTGGTGTGTAGGGCTTGGGGGGGATATTTTGGGGGAAGACGTCTCCAAGTGGGCTCTTTCCCTGTTCTTTGTTTAAAATGCTTGGTGGTGGCAGCATACAGTTCAAAGACAAGGCAAAGTTTGTACCTTGGGGAAGTTTTTAACCTAAGCTGGTAAGAATAAGCTTTGGGGGTCTTTCATGCGGGTCCCCACATCTGTACCCTAGAGTTCAGACTGGGGAAGGACCCTTGACAACCACCATCTATGCCTCCACCAAACAGACCTTTTTTTTTTTCAACTACGGGCTCTGCCGTCACTTTCACCCTGAGACCTCCACCAAATCACCAGTACCTACCATTGCTGACCTCACCACTCAGAACCACCAGATGCATCACAAGCTCAGAAAGGAAGTTAGAGGAAATTAAGGCAGCTCCAAATGGTATGCTGACCGGCATCATCAGCTGGGCCCCAGCTTCACAGTAGGGGATAAAGTCTGCTTGTCTGCCCAAAACTTTAAATCAAGTCGTCTATCTGTGAAACTGGGCCTCCAGTATTTGGGGCCCTTCCAGATGACAGAACAGATTAACCCTGCATACAGGTTGCAGTTACCAGAATCTCTTAAGGTTCACCCCATGTTTCATATCTTCTTTTAAAAACTGGATGTTGAGAATACTTTACCACATTGCACCATTCCTCCCCCCGACCCAACCCCTCCTCCCCCCACATTCCCCGCCAATAACCATTTGGAAGCAAGAGAAATACATGGTCTGGCAAATTCTGGACTCCTGCAGAGTCTGGGGAAAGCTACAACATTTAATAGATTGGGAAGGATACAGCTTAGACAAATGATCAAGGGAATCCTTTTAACTGTCCATGCACTGGACCTCTTGTGTGCCTTTCTCTGCATGTACCCCAAGAAACCCAGCCCTAGAGCTCCTGGAAGGTGCCCCTGAAAAGGGGGGTAGGTATTGCTAGGGGTCAGGCCAGTTGGGACCAGCTACTTGTCTGCTTACATGCTAACTTTGCTGCTAGGCAACTAATTGGTCCAGCTGCTGCACTGCCCTGGAACTGCCTATTTAATTACAGCACCTGATTGACTGCAGGGCCAGCAGCCTGGTTTATAAGCACTTCAGAGCAACAGCTGCTCAGTGTGCTCCTTGCTTGCCGCTGCACTTTGTACTGTCCCTGCTTCCCCTGCTCCTGCCCGTACCTGTATCTGTATCTGCCCCAACTGTGTCCTGATTTTGGTCTCCTGGCTCTGATCCTCAGCCAGACCTCCTGACTGTGACTTCAGTTAACCCATTGGCTTTGGCTTCTGACTCAGGCTTGCCTCTTCTGAATTGAGCTTTAACTGGTAAGCCAGACTCTTGCTCGAAACAATAGGTCAGACCACCAATGACTTGGCTGTTTCCACCTGTCCCAGTTCTCTCTCCACACCTTGGCTCATCAGGTCTGTCTTTCTTCCCTCTCTCCCCACCCCAGTTCCCTTCCCACTCCTTCTCTTTACCCAGATAGTCCCAATGTCCCCAGCCCCATAGCTCTGTCTCCTGTCCCCTCTGCATTCATATTGGATGGCTTCCTCCTCCTTGCTGCCTGGTGGGTCCAGCAGGTCTGGGAGGGGAGGGTGGCACTGCAAGCACAGGAGAGACAGTGTCTCAATTCGGATGCCTGAATCCAGGCCCAGGCTGGCCTGCAGCAGTTGAGATCCACAATTGCAAGGGAAGACCTGCTCAGCTCTAGGCTGGAACATGTCTAGTATAGACAGAATCTTCTGAGATTTTAGCTGTTACATTCTAAGAAATCTGTATTAAGCATGTGCAAACTGCAATTTTTCAAAGGCTTATAACTTGGTTAAATTTGGGGAGATTTTCACGGGAATGGCAAATGGCACATCTGTGAGACAAAGGCCGCCCTCCCCAGCCCCGCCAAATTTCAAGTCTCTGCTTCAAAGCACTGGGACATTAGAGCTCTTCAAAGTAAAAGTTGCTACCTTTTTTTTCCAAACATCATTCAGCTACATTTTGTTGGCTGAAAATTTTCCACAACAAGTCAGCCTGAGGCAGACTACTGAAATGGAAAATTTCGGCCCAATTGGTTAAAGTTTTGCAAAATAATAAGCAACAGAAAACAGGATTATATAATGGGAACTGTGGGGCAAACTTAACAGGCAGCGCCACCATCTCTGCCTATAATGCACGCCTATATATGTGCTCACGCACACTGTATCTTTCAGGTAATTCATTCATGCAGATTATTGAGGGCTGCTCAAAATGCTTTGCCTGAGCTTGCCACTCCATCCTTGCTCATTTTGTTATTTCATGCTCCTGTCTTCAGGGCGCTGATTTGAGAAAGCACTTAAACACATACTCAGTTTTAACCATGTGCTTAATTTCCATTGACTTTCAGTGAAACAGGTGCTTAAATTCTGTCCTGAAAAGGGACACTTTCTTGAATCAGAGTGCAACTCCCTTTATACTTTGTCTAGTTCCTTCACAGGTATTTGCAATCCTTTGAATTTAGCATAGTCTATGAAATGTATTGCTAACTCCCTTTCCCACCTAATTTATGAATGTAGTATAATAATAGACAGGTAGAGTACATCAGACATGTATGCCAGGAGAGATGATTTTGTGTGTTTTCTGGACCTTACTGCATGCTTTAGATTCTAGTTTAGAACTTCAGAAAATAGAGAAAAATAAAGAAAAAAATACATAGAATTAATCATTAAATCATACACAAGGCTAAAACAAATAAGCTAATTTTGAAAGCCAAAGGTTGTATATGTCTGACAGTAACACATACATCCTATACCATTTCATAAAATAGTCTGCAGTGCAGTAACTTGAGGGAAAAGGAGACTGATATTCAGGCTCTCGCTTTAAAGAACAGAGGTGATAAAAAGTAATGTGCTGGACAATGAATTTTTAGTACCTTTCTACTCATCCCTGAATTAAGAAATGTAATTTTTTAAAAAGGTGACCGTGCTACAAAGAATATAGAGAGAGCTTCTGTGGCAAGATGTATAGCTGCCAAGGTCTTCATAGCTTCATGTGTGACATTTTTCACAGAAACGAGCATGGGAAGTGAGCGAACTTTTTGTGATTTGGCCTCTTTCCCTGTATCTATTTTTATCTTCAGTGTTCTCTGTCCTCTTTTCACCTCTTTCTGTCCTAATCTAACTCCCACCTCCCACTGTTGTTTCTTTATCTCCTCTTTTCTCCTCTTGCTCACAATATATTGGCTCTTTTTCTCTCCTCACTCTAATTGTTCTCTTTCAGTCCTTTTCTCCCTCACTTGTGACGATTCTCCAGTCCTGTCTTCCTGTACTATATGCTTTTCTCCTTGTTGCTTCCTCCCCCGCTGGGTTGTCTGCACAGAGCCAGAAAATGTGCAGGCAAAAGAGGGGAGGTAGACATCACTGGTCGCCTACTCCCAGCTTTCTCCATCTCGTCTTCTCCACATTATCATCCATTTAGGTGCACTGTTAGAACAGCCTAGTCTTCTCGGTTGGCCCTGTGAAAATGTTTGCTCCCATTTGCCCCCAAAATATAAGTGACACCTGTCTACTATGGCCACGTTGCTATGCACAGGGTTGACCTGAGGATATTCAGGAAGGTCAGAGAGAGGGTTCTTTTGAGTAACCCCAAAATCATCAGAATAGTTTGGTATGAAAATGGAATTGGGATATGTTCATGCTATCACCAGCCTCTTGCTGTGGAAGAAATGGAGCTCTTTGTGATGGGGTCCATGAATAGTTGCCCATATTTAGAAAAGGAACGATTCCAAGTTTTGGCTTCTTGATCAGCAACCCTACAGCAATGGTGAGTGGCTGGGAGGTGGAAGTTCTAGGGAAACCTTCCTTACTTCCTACAGGCTTACTGAGAGTGACCTTTTAACATGGGTTAGTGACATAGGGATGGCTGGGACAAATACGTGACTATGCCATTGGGTAGGTATACAGATAGATACATGAGGTGAAGCAAGAATGCCCACATTTTGGCCAACTGAAGTACACACTGGCAGCTTGCCAGGCTCCCAACTGGCACACCATAATAGCATGATATACAAAATAAAATTAATTTTTGCTGGCAACCTTATAGGGACGTACAGTCTTCTGTCCTCTCAGGTCAAGATGGAGCATTTGCATGCTGGGATTCATAGCCTCTGCTCCATCATCTGCACCTTTGTATTTAAGATGAGAGGCATGGCAGAGTGCACTTTTTGGACTTTGCCTTCACTAATATAAACCCACAGCACATCATTTTATAGTACACCTGCAATTTCCTGCCCCCATCCCTACCCCAGAAGTGGAAGGAAGGAAGCGCACTTTACAGATGCTAGTCATGTCATTTATTGCACTATAGGAAGATGCTCTGATAACACGGTAATGGGCTCACAATAACCTGAATGGAGGGGGAGAACGGACTGCAGTGTAGAGCTTTGTGGTCTTCGTTTAGCTACCCTTGAAATAAGGACTAACATGGAGCAGATATACTAGCCTTCTGTGACTGTGTTGGTATCTTAAGTAACCTTTAACTTAAACAAAGAAGGGTTTTTCTGCGAATTGGTGTTCTGATTGTTATACAAGCAGTTGGTTGGGACATTTCCTTGGAGTATCAGGTTATGGTTACTTCTTTAAAGTGGAATAAACTGAGGGAGGGAGGAGGCCGTTTGAGTGACTTAAAGTGATGTCTGTTTCATTTCATTTAAAATCATGTTAATGTTCCAATATTTGAACCAAGCAGCATCTCAACTTAGTTTGCAAATAGGAAGGGAAGAACATGTGGAATACAAAGAATGAGAAGAAAAATCACTGAGTAAGGAGATTTCTTTTACTGGAAATTATGGAATAACTGAAACTCCAGATAGGGTTTTCTGTTCACTGTCAATATTATAGCCCTGCTAATAATACCCATATCTCCTTTCCTTATTGTTATTTATAAACTCCATTTCATAATAGCAATAAAATGCTTCAGGAGTGCAATCCTAGGGGATTAATGCTTTTCCTGGGTGATGAGATGATTCACTCTTTGGTCTTGTATCATACTTCACTACCTGAGGAGTGCTCTAATTGCATAGAGACTAACTGTATGTCAAGTCTGATTTCTTCAGTGCAATAATGTAACATCTTAGTAATTATATTGTAAAAACTGATGTCACAGTACCCTAGTAGTGGATAATTATTTCCCCCTGTCTTCTAAAGGCAGCATTGTGATGAGATCTAAAAACTGTAGGTTACATGGTAATTAATCATTGAAAAACTGGGTAACCTTCAAGCGTAATTAACAAGTGGAACAGTTAATGACCATGTATGTGTATGGTATTTTGTCTTATAATTACTAAAGACTTAGTTTTATGGCTATGCATTCCCAGAAAGATAAAAAAGGTCAGAAGGTGCCTGCAAGTATATAAATTATTTGCCATAATCCGTCTGAGAATGCAGCCTGTTACTTTCTCTAACTGCACATTTAAAAAACTCGTGTGACGCCAGTGACATTTTCTCTTGGCTATACCACACACATAACTGTTAACCAGCAGATAAAACTGTCTTCATGCTTGAACGTGGCATCCCCTGTCATGTCACATTTATGGATCTAGAAACGTCAGATGTGCTGCCAAAATATTACACATTATCTTGCAGACTTGCAAGGCTGTAAAATTCAAAAGACTACAGACCATTACTCCTAGATGGGCCGAGGAAATGACAGTAGAGATTTGATGTCAGACATTTTTTCCCCTACATGGAAATTTCTGCTGCTGGGGCAGATGTACAAAAAGCACTTGTTACAAGAGATGTTCCTCATTTCTGATTAACAATCCTCTCTCTGTTTCATCAATGAGGTAAAGAGTTCTTGTTCATTCTGAATTATTCAAAAAGAATGAAATGATGGGAAATGTCAGATGGGAAATGTCAGATATTTGTGAACAGTCTCCAGAACTTTTTGATGGAGTGGACCACATACAAAGGCTGCCTCAAGGACCACCTCCCTTCCCAGTTACAAACATGCAGACTGACTCCCTTCCCATTCAGAATTGAATAACATCCCTGAAATAACTACATAATTGTGGATATGGAAAAATATTAGGGACTTATTAATGTAAGAGGGTTTCTTAATGCAGTTTAGCTTCTGGAATAAAAGGAAGAGAAGCCAACACTGTGTGACTAGCCAACTCTCTACTGGCCCCTAGCAAATGTTCCAATGACCACTTCTGATCATACCAAATCTTGTTAAAAGCTCTATCAGGTTCTCCCTCAAGTAGATCAAAGATTTCCTGTTTTGTTTTTTTATAGACTGCTGCCAGTCAAGAAAGAGACAATGTATAAATACACTTAAAACACAAAGGATTTCATTCTGTTTTCTTTATTTAAAAATGTGTGAGAATTTAGTGATATGAAGGACTAATTAGCTGGATCTCTTCCCAAGCCTAATTTGAGGAGAACACCATGCATTCCTCCTCAAAGATCTGTCAATGTGCCATCACCCTGACCTGTTACATTTCTGCGACTGTAGTTCAGGGGCTCTTTTTTTGTGTGTGAAAAACATCTATTCTAAACTGGGTGATGTTTTGATGTGTATAAATGAATGTTAGGAGGAGTCCACTAAACTCAATTCCATGTGTGTCCTGAGGCAGGACTGAAACTCTCACATTCAGTGTTGAAATCAAATGCATTATTTGCCCCCACCCCCAGTAAATTAACTTTTATAAGTTCATATCTGTTGTGTTGCTGTTTTAACTTTTTCCCTGCAATTGTGTGTATGTGGGAGAGGTGGTAGAGCTGGAAGAGCAGGATTTCCACAGTATTTATGAGTAGGGCCCTAGCAAATTCACCGTTCATTTGAGTCAATTTCTCGGTCATAGGATTTTTTTAAATTGTAAATTTCATGATTTCAGCTATTTGAATCTGCAATTTCACATTGTAAGTGTAAGGGTCCTGACCCAAAAAGGAATTGTGGAGGGTTGCAAGGTTATTGTAGGGGGGAATATGGTACTGCTACGCTTACTTCTGTGCTGCTGCTTGTAACAGCACTGCCTTCAGAGCTGGGCAGCTGGAGAGCAGCGGCTGCTGGCCAGGAGCCCAGCTCTGAAGGCAGCGCCACTGCCAGCAGCAGTGCAGAAGTAAGGATGGCCTGGTATAGCATTGCTACCCTTACTTCTGCGTCTGCTTTTGGTGGGGACACTGCCTTCAAAGCTGGGCACCCAGTCAACAGCTGCCGCTCTCCGGCCACCCAGCTCTGAAGGCAGTGCAGAAGTGAGGGTGGCAATATTGCAACCCCCCTAAAATAACCTCGTGACCCCCCTGCAACTCCCTTTTGGGTCAGGACCCCCAATTTGAGAAATGCTGGTCTGCCCGGTGAAATCTGTATACTATAGGGTAAAAGCACACACGAAACCAGATTTCAGGGTCTGTGCCGTGTTTTTCATGGCCGTGAATTTGGTAGGGTGCAAATTTAGTTTGAGTGGAACGTCTCCTCTCTCGAGGGACCTGAAACAGTTTTTGCTGGTACACACCATAACTCAGTAATCAGCTTTGGACTCAATTTGAAATAGAAGAAAGCTCTCTGCTGTGGCTCTAAGAAGCTCCTCTTCTTCTCCACCTTCCCCTCCTCACTCTTTGAGAGGCGCTCCCTCTACTACCATCTCTTTTTCCCCTAGGCATTGGGATCTTCCTTGCCTATCTGCAATTCTTTTCTTCCCCCAGGAGAGAATAAGGTTAGAAGGGAAAACCCATGCCAGGTCAGACTTGCCCAGTGTGATTGATGTTTGAACTTTTAAATGAAGCTCCTAGAGGCTGAACAGTTGAGTAAGATCAAAAGCTTGTCTCTTTCCCCAACAGAAGTTGGTCCAATAGAAGATATTACTTCACCCACCTTGTCTCTCTAGATTTGATGCTTAGCTGGTATATATTGGCATAGCTCCCTTATCTTCAATGGAGCTTCATGGATTTACACTGGCTGAGGATCTATCCCTAAACTGTTTGATATCCCTGTATGTACAACTTTGAAATCCTTCAATGGAAAGCTGTTTCTGTTGCCTGTCTACCTTCATGCTTAGCTTGTGAAATATCATTTGGGGGCAAGGGATCTAGGCAGTTGTATGCTTGCGCTCAGATTTTTTTTTAAAAAAAAATCTGTTTTTTTCATGTAATTTTTAGTCACTTTCTGGAGTCTGTCGGGCATGAACACATTGAAACGTGTAATTTAAAGCCTGTTTTTAAGAGCATCTTAAAAATGCTGTGATGTGGCAGAGCATGTCACTTTAACGTCCCCGTCTCTGTAAAATCAGCGTGCATTGGCTTCCAGTCTGCTGAAGGCATTTCTGCTAGAGTATTGTCTAACCCCCACTCCAAGAAGAGTTAGACGATAGTGGTGGAAATGTCTAATCATCACGCTGCATCTTCCACTTTTGCCATCACTGGTGGGGAATTATGGGTCCGAATTGTCCCAGGTTTTAAGCATTAGAAAAGTAGACTAGACAAAAACATTTTTTCAATGCTGATTCAGAGAGTAGACTGACCTTGTCATTCAAGGTTAGGCTTGACAAAGCCCTGGCTGGGATGATTTAGTTGGGGATTGGTCCTGCTTTGAGCAGGGGGTTGGACTAGATGACCTCCTGAGGTCCCTTCCAACCCTGATATTCTATGATTATGAGGCTTTCCCCCCAAATGTTCCCATAACTGTTACCAGGGGGTGCTATACTAATGGTAACAATGGCTGCGTCACTAAGGAAGAGAAGATGTCCAGGCCTGCTGATGTTTTAACCACAATGCCATATAGACAGATTCTGAGGGTTAGATGGTGCCATGATTCAAACACCAAGCAGCCAGTGAGCACTAGCACTCCCTCATTTGCTTCAGTCAGTGATGACAAACTGCTGGAGTAATAGTGGGAAGTTTTAAGGAGTAAAGCGTTATGTAGACTGGGACTTTTTTCCAACGGAAATCCCAAAATGCACCCTTCAGGAACAGGTTTTGTCCAGTCTGCCCTTCCATATCAGTTTGGAGGACCCATTCCTGAGCAGTTGTCAGCAACAGTTCAGTTTTTTATCATAGACGGGGATATATGGTCACAATGGTTTGTCCCTAATTAAGCCCACTAGGAAGCATACCCATTGTGTAACACTGACGGACCCCGGTTGTCGGCAAGTGGGATCGAACCTGGGACCTCTAGGGCTAAATGCATGAGCTAAAAGCCACGTGGCCCTTAGCTAAGGCTGTAGAGCAGACTCATTAATCTCTAAGTCAGGGGTGGGCAAATGTTTTGGCCTGAGGGCCACATTGAGGTATGGAAATTGTATGGTGGGCCACAAATGCTCACAAAATTGGGGGTTGGGGTGTGGGAGAGGGTGAGGGCTCTGGGGTGAGGCCAGAAATGAGGAGTTCAGGGTGCGGGATGGGACTCCGGGGTGGGGGGGGGGGTGAGGGCTCTGGGGTGGGGTTGGGGATGAGGCATTTGGGGTGCAGGAGGGGGCTCCAGGCTGGGACCAAGGGGTTCATAGGGTAGGAGGGAGATCAGGGCTGGGGCAGGGTGTTGGGGTACAGGGGAGGGTGGCAGGGCTCCAGCTGGGGGTGTGGGATCTGGGGTGGGGCCAGGGATGAGGGGTTTGGGGTACAAGAGTGGACTCTGGGCTCGGATCTATGGGTTCGGAGGGCTGGAGGGGGATCAGGGTTGTGGCAGGGGATTGGGGTGCCGGTGGATCAGGGGTACAGGCTGTAGGCGGTCCTTATTGCAAGCAGCTCCTGCAAGCATGTTCCCCCTCTGGCTCCGAAGCATGCCAGGCGGCTCTGCGCGCTGCCCCATCCTCAGGCACCACCCCTGCAGCTCCCATTGACTGGGAACTGCAACCAATGGGAGCTGCAGGAGCAGCGCCTGTGGATGGGACAGCGCGCAGAGCCACTTGGCCATGCCTCCGCGTACTATGTAGGACCTGAAGGGGGGTCAAGCCGGAGGGGGAATCATGCAGGCTGCTTACTGGGAGCCGCGCAGAGCGGGACAAGCCCCCAACCCAGCTCCCGGGCTGGAGCGGGGCAACCCCCCGACTCCGCTCCCAGGCAGGAGCTGAGGCCTGGATTAAATGGTCTGATGGGCTGGATGTGGCCCCCGGGCCGTAGTTTGCCCACCCCTGCTCTAAATGGTCTCAGTGCCACTAGAGGGGGACAGAGCACCACATGCAGGAGGTGTGTGGATTACAATTGCTGACAACTTTGAAAGGGGTTTGAGCTTGGAAATATCAAAATAGAACAGGAGTGAATCATTAGTGAGCAAATTAATTGACTCATTGATTCAATTATGTCATATTTTAAAAATGGAATATTCAAGAAATATGTTTTCATTAGTTGCCCAGCTGTTGCAGTGAATATTGTCGTATTGAATTTCACTTTTGAGTTGGAGTGAATATTTGTGAATAATATTTTGTACTGGTCACCCAGCTCTATTCTGAAGTGTCAATTTTTTGTTTGTTCAGTTTATGGGCCTCTAATTCATGAGGACATATCTAGCATATGGCATTTTTTCATTGGTCTTTTATCTAATCTGTCACCTATGATGATTACATCTGAGATACAAAGTTTACTGTAGGATGCCCTTTGTTTTCTGTGCATTGCACCTTTTCACATGTTTCTCAGAGCTGTCTCTGTGTGCACAGTTCAGCAGTCATTCTCAGAGAACCTGAAGCTATAACAAAGGAGACACACACACTGTATTCTGTGATGGAGACTTTAGCTTTGTTTATTGCTGTTGCTTTTCTTAGTCTAAAAACAAATTGAAAATTAATGGTTTGCTTTTTGTGAATGGAAACATAACAAGAAGGAAGTGTGGGAAATAACTTTTAAAAGTTGGAAAGTAGCTTTTCAGTAGAAAACCTGAAAGCGATATGTTTGCAGCTATGGCTTGACCCTACATGGAACAGGTCTGAATAATTTTACATGGAAGTGAAGGACAGAGTTAGACCTATTTTATTATAATTCAAGCAGCAGCAAGAGTTATAGACCCCAAAGGATCTTTTCAGTCTGATAAATGGAGTGTTAGTTAATAGTTACAAGATGCTAAGTCATCCCCAAACTATCTCCTTAAGCTCTTGACAGGTTTGTGTGTGCAAATTATTTTGAATTCAACAATTTTACTGTTTTGAGCTACAGGATGGGCTTATTAACCAATTATCAAGTAGCTATTGATAACTTAGGACAACACACATGTAGTGATCAGTGTTTCTAAGCTTACATGTATACCAGTTTATGAAACCTTCACTCTGAAAAATGTTCTTCATCCAGCAAGTTTGTACAACGTTTTTGACATCTAAAGGATCCAACTAAGTACATCACAAAACAGATCATATATTTTCATTCAAATTTATGGTCAAATCTACACTACATCTTCCACCACTGCTGCCCTGGTGGGAATTACAGGTCCTATTTTTCCTAACGTAGCCAAGACTCGTCATCACTTAAACTAGTTTTGGTACTAGGATGACCCCTGCTGAGGTTCATTTCTTAGCAATTAATCAATTTCCTAGTGAAGATAAGACTTTTCATTGTGAGTTTTCATCTAATCAAGAGTCACACCTATATTGGAATTAGTTGGAAATGCTGCAATGAGTTCCCCCACATAGCCACGTAGAGGGTTCTACAATGCCTGTTAGTGTTTTCCAAGAAAAGGAACAAGCGAAGAGAGAGAACCACCTGTGTCTGAGTGTGGAGGAGCAGTGTGAGGCGTTGTTTTGGGAGCAAAAGCAGCCTTTGGGATGAAGGATGTGGCTGGCAGAGGGCCAGCAGCAGCAAGATAAGGTGGGAGCAAGCAGGAGTTGACGCTCATCTGCATCTCTACAGCAGGAGAACTATGCAACAATGCCACGTTCTATAGGACTGAGCTCTGCACAGTACTACAGACAAGTACTTAATTGCCCTTTTTGAGAAGGGTGGACTAAAAAGAGTGCCTCACAACTCCAGTACTCTCCTCTACTGGAGCTGAATTAAGAACATGGTTATCTGTATTGTAACTGTTCAGGTTATTGTCTCTAGAGTATCTGCAGCCTTTATTTGCTGCCTGGTCCTAGTAAATAATCCTTCAGTTGGAAACATGATGTGAGAGCTTCCTGGAAACTCAAGAGACTCTAGAGGCTATAGGACTTATCAGTTGAAGTGTCTTCAGCATTTACCTTTGATTTGCAGTATCTAACACTGAGAAAGTTTGATATACCACAACACCCTAGTAACCCCATTAAGGGGAGAAAATTGTAGTATGTTTCCAGCACTTTTTCCAGTCTATTTCTAATTCACTTAAGCAAAGGGGTTTGTACTATTTCCTTGAGAAATTATTGCACAATTTTAATGGGCCTCATTGTTCAGAAGTTGTTTCTTTCTCTCACCTTTTTCCTTTCCTCAGTTTAATCTACTACTCCTAGTTATTCTCCAGACAGTTTGTTTTCTCACTGATGTTAACATCTTTCAATACACTTATAGATGGCTATAATATATTCCCTTTAGTCATCATCTGGCTGATGTAAAAATAATTAATTCTGTTAACCTTGCCTCATAAATCAGCCTTTCCAGTTCCTTAATGATTTTTGTCTCTCTTCTGTGTTACCTCCTATTTGTCAACAACATTCAGTTACTGAGGTGCCCAGAATTGTATTGTAACTGGAAACTAGATTGATTCTCACGGTGAAAAATAAAGGGTAGAGTCCTAAAATTGAGAATTTTGTTCAGACAAAATGGGTAGTACTGTGTGTAGAATCTTACACTTAATAAGCACTGATGACTAGAGCTGGCTGAAACTCAGGATGTTTGTTTCATGAGAAATTTCAAGATTTCAAATTTTGATTTCATTCCCAATCATACCAAAACTAAATGTTCAAAATTTCTTGCAAACTGGAAATCTCTTAAACTCAGTTCAGAAATACTGACACATGGTGTTTCCAAAACAAAATATGCTCCTCATGACTGGCAGCTGCTGACTGAAATTGACATTTTCATCAGTTTTACTGTTGCAGCCACCAGGCGTTCCAGGATCTAAGGCTCCAGAACAGCCCTACCATATGGACTGCCTTTGGGTGAGGACCATAGGGCTTCAAGCATCTCTGGCCGCTGTCTCCTTGGGCCGCCCAACTTTCAGGGCAGCTGGCTCATCCGGCTGGCTGCAGCAGTCAGGGAGACAGCTAGCCTGGGAGTGTAGAAGCTCTCAATCCCCAGCTCGAGGTACTCTACATCATGGTGTTGTCCCAGAGCCACAAACCCTGAAAATCTGTCCCAGGACCTCCTGGCTTGCAATTTCATGGCAGGGAACCTAGAAGATCGGTGAGCCCTGGTTCAAGTTGGGGTTCTCACAGCTTCCAGGTTCCCAGTTTCTGAGAAGCCTGCAGGGCTTCCAAACTCCTGCTTGCATGGCAGGGAGCCACATGTTAGCGCTGCCCTGGGAGATGTAGACCCTGGAAATCAAGGGTTCTGGGCAATCTGAATTGCATGAGGCTGCTCCAGAGCCGTGGACCTTGGAAGCTCTGGGGTCCCCAAGGGAACTGTCAGGAAATGAGGCAGGTTTCCGATGGACTCCCATGCCTCTTATTCAATGAAAGTTTGTCAAAACCTGCCTCACTTTTGTGAGACATTTTAGGTTTGAAGAACCAGCATTTTTTGACAAAATAATAATTCACTGGGCGGTGATAATAAGAATATTGCTTACTTAATTTGCCATACTTAGGTTAAAAAAAGTCTGTTTTCTATTAGATTACCATATTTTAATCTATTCATGTGATATTTATAATATTTTATATTTATTTATCATCTTCCATCCAAAGATTTCAACCTTATAATCATGAGTGAATTTGTCCTCACATAATCCCTATAATTTAGATCAGGAGTTCTCAACCAGTCTCCGGGGACCCCTGGGAGACTGTGAGCAGGTTTCAGGGGTCCACTAAAATAAACCAGAGAGCAGGGCTAGCGTGAGACTCACTGGGGCCCAGAGCAGAAAGCTGAATCCCAAGTCCCGCTGCTCTGGGCTGAAGCTGAAATCTAAGTAACTATGCTTCACGGCCCCCTTGTAGCGTGATGCCCTGGGCAATTGCTCTGCTTGCTACCCTCTAATACTGGCCCTGGCTATTAATTTACTGAAAAAAACAGTTGTGGCAGAAGTGGGCCATGGAATTTTTATAGCATGTTGGGAGGGCCGGGGAGGAAGGGCTCAGAAGGAAAAACCTTGAGAACCCCTGACTTAGATCATCAGTATTATTATTACCATTTCACAGATAAAGAAAATAATGCAATTCATTAAAAAATGTAACCGCACAGGGCTCTTGTTTGTGAAGCATGCTAAGTTTCCCGAACACTTTGAGACCCTCAAATAAGAGGTGCCTTATTTCTGCTAAGTAGTTGCATTAACTTTGCCCATGTTGTCTTGAAAAGAGTGTTTACATTCATAATTCATGGGTTGCTGATCTTTCCTCTGTTGCCCAGAGACTTTCCAACCTCAGTCCCACAGCAACAATGAACCTAGTTTTCTTTAGTACTTGCTGGCTATTAGCGTATTAGTCGTCATTATCACTTCAGAGTATTAATATCTTAAACTCCACAAGAGAATCACTGTTGTATGCCACTAAAATACTTCACTTACATATTAAATAATTGACCACATGGTTCTATACATTAGATTCATTTAATGAGATGTATGAATCAGTAAAATGACACATAAGTCTTAAATAATTAACTGATAAACTGTGATAACTCTCCATTTTATTACTGATACCAGAGATTCTCACTTTGTGTCTCTCAACTAATTGGCTCAGAGAGAAATGATCATAATCTGGGTAAGCCCCCTTTCATGTTACTTACTCTGAAAACAATTATATGTTACTTTCAAAAGACCATATTGAAAAACTCTATCTGTTCACCTTTTCCCACTTAAATATTAATTAGGCTCAGTGAAAAGTGGCTATTTGTTTGACATATGATAATTGGAGAATCAGAGTTTCTATTGGATTGTTAAAAAGTAAAACCAGAAATCACTTCCCTGCTGTCAGTAAGTGTGATACTCTGGAGGGACCTTCCAGTTAGAGTAGGCTAACTTATTATACCAGCTGATTATTTTTGTGACAGGCGGCATTAGAAATAGCACAGTCCTTATTCCCAGGTCACTGACTTGAATAGCACCTTCTGTTTTATTCAGTATCATTATCTTTCCAATCCTCACAACTAAGTGAAACAGCTTTAATAAGCTGTAATTCTTTTCTGCAGACCCACCACTATAAGCCGATTTCTTTTGGCAGTTAATAAATAACAGTGATTCTTTCCCAACATAGATCACCAGGTCTTACATTTTCCTTTTAACACAAGTGAGTTAAGGTACATTTTTTTTCATAGCCTTTGAATTAATGGAAGCTTTTTTTCTCCCTAGCTGAAATAGATTTTATTTGTATTTATGGTCACAATGATGTTCAAATACCTTCTGTGGGTTTTAATTAAAATGATAGTGGAATTTATGCAAAATAGCAGAGCTGAGCTGACTTCTGGGGCCTACAAAACCCACTGTGGAAGAGGGTCCCAAACTTAATGAGGGAATGTGAACACAGCAGCACATTGTTTGGGGCTCCATTAGTTGAATTTTATCTTTGGTACAAAAGAAGACTGAGTGTATAGAGACACTCCTTCATAACCTTGCTGAGAGCATCCAGATTCCTAAAGATGGCCTAGAGTTGTCAATTTGATACCAAAGTGCTTCAATAACGATATAAAAGGTGCCCTACATATACACTACTGTACATCAGGTCTTCCTTCAATGCAGGAACATGATTCCCATTAGTATGAGTAGGACTAATGGTCAGGAGATGGGAGAAAGGCCCTCACATTTTAATTTAAAAGCATCTTTAGTGGCTTGTGGTTCTGAACCAACGATCCTGGAGCTTCTCCCTTCAGATTATGACATCATTTATATAAGTGCAGAATGTGAGGTTGTAATAATTGGTGACGCACATAGTAAAATTACTGAACTGCAAGCACTTGGAATGAGCTCTAACAGAATAGAGTATGTAACAGAATGACTTGGGTGTATTTTTATTGCCCTCCACTGCTGAGCCCACAGAGGACAACAGTCCTACTGGTTCCTAGACGTTACAGGGATGGAAACATAGAAATGCCTTAGATCTTTGTATTATTTTTGGCAAGAGTGTAAATAAGTGTCGTACTCAAATGCATTTATCAAAATAGTCAAGCACTGTGATTAATTTTTGACTAGATATAATAGAATATATTCCCATGGTACTTTACAGGTCATATTAAAAGTTGAGAGACAACAAAATTTGTGTCTTTTAGATTAAGATTACGCACAGTTTGGTGTTAATCATGGTGCCTGGACATTTTTATTCAGAGTTCCAAAATCTCCACACCCATTTTTGCTATAATTTTCTTGCCCAATTAATGTAAGCTAGTTTATGCATCACGTGATATTCCACATGCCCATCTTCAAATCATAGACTTTTCTAATGAAATAGACTCATCACTTAACTCTTTAAACTTATTTTTTATTTTAATAGCAAATACAAGTTTCTCTTGAGCAACTATTCCACTCTCCCCCCTCCCCCACGAACTGGTTTTATTTTTTTATGTCCATAAGGGATGAGATGAGGGGAAACAGAAGTGAAGAGTTGTGTTTGGAAAAGAACAGACTGGTGGATGGAAGGGGGGCACCTGGAAGGTATCTGATCTAGCAATACTTTCCATTTCATCCCTATGCAATTTACTTTTAGAATGTGGCCAAATTATAGTTACTCATTCCATAGAATAGACATTACAAGTTTGTTGAACTGCTGGGACAACATAGTAGATGAATCCCTGTTTTCTAGTTTCATCAACCTCTTCCAAACATGATGTGGTGCCCCTTTTTGATTGGTGGAACGTCATATGTCCTGAGAATAAACACAATGGTTACATAACATCTCATGAAGCTGTGTGACAAGATAATTTATTTAGCTACCATTTTTTACTTTCAATAAATATTTTTAAAATACTTTGTAACATCCGTATATCATAGTAAAGATAGAGGTCATCCAGAAGTGAAATGGCTGCATATACATGGAAGCTGTAGAAATACCCATGTGAAACTGACTGGTTTACAAAGAAATAATCCAAATATATGTTTGCTAGCACTAACCAGCCAGATTTTCCAAATGAAGAGTAACATACAGTTCTATCTCAGAGAATGAGAGGGAAAGTCCTCCACCCACTGCAGCTGTTTTCACTGTCTCCCTTGTTTTCTGAAGTGTCGGCTACTATACTAGGGCAGATGTGTAATCTGGGAAGTTTTCCAGAGCAATCATTAAAAAACATGAGGTTCTCAGCATTAACCATTCTATGTACACTTTCTTTCCTCTCAAACTGCCACCAGCAACACTAAAGATGTGTACACTGGATGGTGGGGAAGTCAGACCAAAAACACAGCCAAACACTGGTTTGCAATACACTAGTGGTCTTCCTTAACAGCTATAAGCAATTTTATTCTAGTGAAATTCTTCTGCTGATACAGCAGCAGCTTGAGTTTGTGTGAACAGCCACACTCTGGGAGGCAGATAAAGGTCCAAACGTTGCCCTTTCGACCTCAAAACTGATGCAGAAGCAAGAATAGATTTTATGGCTGATGGTTGCAGTGGTGTCACTCTGCTTGTCTGTAACTGTCTCACCAATTTTTCTTCCACTGATGCCCCAAGGGAAAAGCATGACTAAACTGAGAAGGAGAAGATGTTCATGATGACGTAGCCTCCAGCATTCACAACATCCTAGAAAAGATTCTTGTTAATACGAATAGCATCTGTTCTGTGCCTGGAACAACTGGCAAGCCATAGTTCCAACATGCAGCCTTCCCTTTAAAGTAATTAGCTGATTCTGAAATATTAAGAAGAAAATGTTCTTTATTTAAAATCATGTCTTCAGTTACTTCAGATGAATAGGAGGAGCCAGTTCCTCAGCCCTCACTAAGAGCCCTTTGTGCCACTCCAGCTGCACAAAGTGCATTTAAAACTACCTTAATTAGGCAGTTGAGGATTTGCTCAGTGTAAGAGAACCCTGTATCCTGTAGTTACATCACCAGCTCCCCCACTTCAGTGAGAGTGCGAAGAGTAACAATGCTGGAGCACTTAGCCCTGTGACTGAGTCTCTGCTGATGGAGTCGTCTTTTGGGGACCATTCTAGCTGATGCAATTTAGAGCGGTCCTTAGTCTGCTCTAAATTAGCATGAAGCCAAGGATTAGCAGAGGGATAAGGCCATTTTTGTCTTCCCACTAAAAGGCCCAATGCAAGTAAGGCTCTAGCCAAAGGGGCTTACAGTAAACAAACTTAATATAATAACAGCTTAAATAACCAAATGTGCTGAAGGGAACACCGTGCCAGTTGTGGCATTTTGAGCTGTTTGTGAAGACGATTCTTCAAGCAGCAAAACGTGTTTTCTGATTTATTTGAAATGTTAAAAATCTCAACCAATTTTAAATGCAGATATTTAGGAAATGCTTTTGTAAAATTTGCTTCAAAATTTAAAGCAAGATAAAGTAGGCTCTGTTCAACAGACAAGATTCACTACTCTAAATGGGAGGTAAGAATTGTTCATAAGGTATTTCTTGCTCCACTCCATATTTTCTCAAGCAGCTCAGTGCAGTGAATGGTGCTGCAAAACACAATACTGTTTATTTCATTATGATCCTAATGAGCAACAATAAACCTCAGTCTCAGCAGGTTTTAAAACGTTTAATTATTACACTACAGTTATAAATGACAGTGATACTAATGCGGTCGAATACGCATTTAGAGTGTTGTTGCAGAAAGTCTAATTAGATAAGTACTGCCTTAGGTATTCAGAAAAACTAGCAGGGTCCATTGTTCATTTTTAAAATGTGCTTCTCCCACTGCTAGCTTTTGATTGTCCGGAGTTTTTCCCCCTGAAATGATGTACAGTACTACCATCTTAGGGCCACATTTTCTGGTAGTGTAAATGGGCTCAGCTGTGTTGACTTGAAAGGAAACTGCCCGTTTACACCATCAGGGAATATGACTCTTGATTGGGAGGAAACATTCTATAAAGCGGGCACTTTATTTTCTACCACCATTATGGCACTGGCAGCTGTCTTGCGTCTGAATACACTTTTTTAAAGAAAATATTGCTTGTCCAATGTTATAAGTCACCTTGACTGTTCCCTAACACCTGCTTGTTCATGGCATAGTACAACTTAAGTGTCACAGCCAAAAAGTATGGGTGTGACATTCCGCTTATTTCACCAGCATGTATGAAACATGCCACTGACACACAATGCTGCAACCTTGTTTTGAAGGCTGAGGTGGAGGTGCACAGAGCCTTGTAAGTTTGTTTGTCTTCTACAGTGGGAAAAGGGAAGCCAGTAGAGGAACTCAAAGAAGTAAGTGATATACTTAGATTACTAGGGGTGAAAGTCTGGCTCCACTGAAAGCAATGGAAAAATTCCCATGTCTTCACTCTGTAGGTGACTAAGATCATTTTAGCAGCTTCGTTATGGACTGGAATGGTCTACGAGGACTGACTTATGAAAAAAGAGTAAATTATTTAAATTTGTCTGAGCACCAACTCTGATGAGACATAGGTCTACAAATATTTAGTAGTCTACAAAGCCTGAAGGATATATTTTGGATGGTACATGTGGCTTTAAGCAGGAGTAATGGTTAGAAATTAAAAGAGGGAAAACTGAAGCTGAATACTGTACCACAAAATGTTCATGACAGCAAGACTGGGACCTACCTCGGTAGTGCAGTCTTGCATCTCTCATTGTCTTGCTTGCTGTCATCTCAAGATCAACATGGCCAGACTCAAGCTTATTTTTTTTATTTCCAGGCCAACTCTTGTGGCTCACTTATCTGTTCTGGATAACAACACCTCCTTCCTTGTCATTAAGGCCTTTAGCCTGGGGAAAATGATCTGAGATTCAGCCCCATCCTTCTCCTCCTCCAACACCCAGGCTGTGACCGAATCCTGTTTCTTCTTCCTTACTTCATCTAAAAAATCCTTGCCTTCTTACATGATACTGTAATGCTGACAGACCTCGGTCATTGGCAGGCGGGATTGAACCGGCGATTTCTGGAGCGTAGTGCATGAGCCTCTACCACTTGAGCTAAAAGCCAACTGGCTGTAGAGCAAACTCATTAATCTCTCCCTCTCTCTAAGTGGTCTCTGTGCCACTAGATGGGACAGAACAACATACCCAGAAGGTGTGTGGGTTACATACTTCATCTAGCTGAGGAAGCATGTCCAAAGCTTCAGAGACTTACCAGTTGAAATCCCGGACAAGTCCCCACTTGTAATGCCGACAGACCCCGGTAGTTGGCAAGCAGGATTGAACCGGGGATTTCTGGAACTTAGTGCATGAGCCTCTACCGCATGAGCTAAAAGCGCTCGCTCTCTCCCTCTCTTGCGCTTCGGTGCCACTAGATAGGACATAACACCATACTCAGAAGGTGTGTGGGTTACACTACCACTGATTCATCAAATGCCATCTCCAAGTGTGCCAGGATATTTCCTTTACTTTACTCAGTTCCATTGTATTTCAAACAAGGGGGCAGAGAAAGAGAAGAGGAGATCTGTAAGATCTTATCAAAGTGACTCTTGTCCTGCCTCTCCTCAGTCTCCACATTTGTGTCTCTTTATTAACCTCTCATTTTGTCATGTCAGGTTCAGGTTATACACTCTTTGGGTTTGGGACCGTGTTTTTACTTGTTTTTGTAAACATGCCTACCATATTTTGAAGTACTCAAAATAATTCATAATGATGATGGTAGTTTATTAAGACAAGCTGTTGAAGCCTCATTGCTGGGAATATTCAGAAACAGTGTTGTCAAAACACTTGTAAATGTGCAATAAGGACTAAGCAGGCACTGGCAGCAGAATAAACTATATGACCTTATAGGTATTTTCTGTTTCCACAAGAATGTATATAACAGCTACACAAAAATTGTCTTCAGTGGGCTTTGGATCAGCCCCTTAGCCTGGCGGGTAGAGTAGTCCAGAAGGGGTAAAAGGAGCTGTGGATGGGTCCTTAATTTTGCATGTTTGTTTCAGTGTTACGACGAGTGTGTGGTGATGGCAATGACCAAAAATGTGTTATGTAATTTATGGACAGCCCCAAACTAATTACAAAAGGGAAGGTAAAAGGTAGGAAGACATGAGCATTCAGCACAAAATCAAGATTCTGAGAACAAAATTAATCAAGAAACTAAAGGACACAAAGAGAAGAGATTCCTGAATTGCCTATATATCAATGCTAAGAACCTGGGTGACAAACAAGAACTGGAATTGCTCATTTATGAGCATAAAATTCAATCTAGTTGGTATTACTGAAATCTGGTGTGTTACCCAGGGTTCTTTCAACCCAAAGCTCTTGGTAACTTTTACTCTGTGCGAGGTGGTGTCAGGAAATAAATTAGGGGAGACATGGCCATCCGACCAACAGATGGCTGGCACAAACAGGACAACACAAGAGTGCTTTCACTTAAAGCTAAATTTTACTTAGTCTCAAGCACTTATACACACATCTGCAACAGGTTAGTAAAACACCCCCAACCCTTGATAATTATCAAAGCGGAGTGTGGCTCTCGAGTGGCACAGCGGTGGGGGAACACAAGATGCATCCAGAGGGAGAGTCCAGTCCTGAAGAGTCCCCCTTACCTCAAACTCCCCCCCCCCTTATTTATACATTAGTAATAGAATAACATGGCCCTTAAAGAAAACTTGTTAAGTAAGCAGTTCCAATGGGCAAGCAAGAGGCTCCTTCTGATTATTGATTAACCAGGTGTGAGTTTTTCCAGAGTTTGCAGCCTTGAGACCCTAACAGACATTCCTGGGGCACATCCTGCTCTTCTAAAATGCATTTATCAGCAACTTCAACACAATTCTTATCAGGAAGGATGCGGGGTCAAGCTGCCCTTTCTGTGGTACCCAACCCCCCCCCGCCGTCGCCTTGGTCAAGCTGAGTTTGCTACACAGCCACTTTACGGCCTGCTGACTTGGCTGCTTTTAGCAATAAGCCGTAGTGGTTTCAGACACTTTACTGGTTTGCTGTTATCCCCCTTGCCCCCCATACAGGTGGAATGATTTGCACGATTGGAATATTAAAATCAATGGATATAACCTATTTAGGAAGGATTGAGTGGGTAAAATAAGGGCATGACACTCTGTCAAAAATGGCATTACCTGTTTACAAGTCACCGATACCTCAGAAGAAAATGATCTTAAATGCTTATGGCTTGTTGTTGTTGGAATCTCCCATTGTAAATGTAAATGGATAAAAGAGCCACAGCTGTGTCTGCACGTCAGGCAGATGTGGCTACATGTTTTTGCCACAGCCTGCTTTCTTTGATCACGCTTCTCTTTGGCTTTTTCTGTTCTGCTATTCTCGGCGGCTTTAGCTGCAGGCCAAGAGGTCTCCTGCCATCCTGATCTGTTGGCAGCAGCAGCTTCCCATGTGTTTAGGTTAACTTGGCCAGGTTTTAGGTGAGCTTTGAGAGTATCCTTTTATTGCTTTTGTTGGCCTCCAAGCGTATATGCTCCCATTTTCAACTGTCCATGAAATAAGACATTGGGAGTCATGTGTCATCTATATGTATGAGGTGACCAGCCCAGCGAAGTTGCGCCTGTATGATTAGGGATTCAATACTAGTCATGCAGCACTAGTCCAGGACTTTCAATGTTTGGTATCCTGTCTGACCACTTGATGTTACAGATGAGATACAGAGAGTGCATGTGAAAATGCTCTAATCGCTTCAAGTGCTGCTATAGAGTGTCCATGTTTCACAGCTGTAGAAAAGAGTGACACAATTGCAGGATAGACCGTAAAGTTGGTGTGAAGTCAAATGCCTCTCACTTTCCACAGGCGGTGTCAAAATTGACCATAGGCACAACAGGCTTAAGGAAAGTGCTGCATGATTTCTTTCTCGATCATGGCATTATTAAAGGGCTGCCAAGATAATACAATTTTTCTACTGCATTAGGCAGTTTGTCATCAATTGTAATTTCAAATGCGGAATACATTTTTCATGGAGCAGGCTGGTACAGAACTTTGGTTAGCACATTTTCCTAACAGATAAAGCACAAAACAGACCACAAAATCACACTGAGGAACAGGATGATGCCTTCTTACGCACCTATCTGTAATGTGTAGGAAAAAACTGCGGGTTCATGTGGGACTTCAATTTGAGTGACATATGTTGGAGGTCTCATGCAGCCAGTACTAAAACATCCTTGGAATTTCTAAACATAATAGATGACAATTTCCTACCTTAAAAGAAAAGGAGTACTTGTGGCACCTTAGAGACTAACCAGTTTATTTGAGCATGAGCTTTCGTGAGCTACAGCTCACTTCATCGGATGCATAGCATATCATACCTTAAAAGGTGTTGCAGCCAACACAGGGGAATTCTTTACTAGACCTTGTCCTAACAAATCAAGAGCAAATGATCACAGAACTAAAAATTAATGGCAGCTTATTTACAAGTGATCACGTCTTGATCACATTTATAATGTGCAAACAGAATAAAGTCCGGACTAGTGATAGATAGATATCTATATCTACTTTAATACAGGGGTGGCCAACCTGAGCCTGAGAAGGAGCCATAATTTACCAATGTACATTGCCAAAGAGCCACAGTAATATGTCAGCAGCCCCCCATCAGCTCTGCCTTCCCCCCCGCCCCGGTCCCAGCACCTCCCGCCCACCGGCAGCCCCTCCCCCCCTCACTCGCTGCATCTCCCAATCAGCTGTTTGGTGGCGTGCAGGAGGCTGGGGGGGAGGGAGGAGCAAGGGCATGGCAAGCTCAGGGGAGGGCATGGGAAGGGGTGGAGTGGGGCAGGGCCCATGGCAGAGCCAGAGGTTGAGCAGTGAGCACCCCCCAGCACATTGGAATGTTGGCACCTGTAGCTCCAGTCCCGGAGTTGGTGCCTATACAAGGAGCCACATATTAACCTCTGAAGAGCTGCATGTGGCTCCGGAGCCGCACGTTGGCCACCCCTGCTTTAATAGGTCCAATTTCACAAAGCTGAAAACAATTATGAGCTAAATCAGCTTGTAAGGAGAATTTAATCAGAAAAATATGAATGATAATTGGAAATCATTTAAGAACACCTTAGTAGATGCCCAAAAAGCTGCAATCCCACAATTAAGGACGAAGGCTAAGCTGGTTAAAAAATCCAACCTGGTTTAGCAGGGAAGTTAAGGCAGCTATAAAAAATTAAAAATAATACTATATAACAAATGAAAGAGAGGGGAAGTTGAGAATAATGAATATAAATCAGAAGTTAGGAATTGTAGAAAATTGGTAAGGCAAGCCAAAAGACATAAGAAGAAATCTACGGCCAGCAGTGTTAAAAGCAATAAGGAGATTTTTAAAAATATATAAGGAACAAAAAGAATCCTGGCAATGTTTTTGGCCCATTATTGGACGGAAATGGTAGAATTTTTGGTGGTAATGCAGAAAAAGCCAGAAGAGTTCAATAAATATCTGTTCTGTATTTGAGGGAAAAAATAGATGATATAATCTCATCATATAGTGGTGATGATACTCTTTCCATTCCACTAGTGTCTCTTGAGGATATTAAACAGTCAGGCATTTTCAGATCAGCAGGTCCAGATAACTTGCATCCAGGAGTTTTACAAGAGCCGGTTGAGAAGCTCGCTGGACCATTAATGTTGATTTTCAATAAGCCTTGGACCACTGGAGAAGTTCCAGAAGACTCGAACAAAGCTAATGTTGTGCCAATATTTAAAAAGGGTAAAGGGAATGACTCAGGTAATTATAGGCCTGTACTCCAGGAGCATCTAAGAAGAGTCACCACCCAAGAAATGTGTACACACCACAAAACAATTCAAAATGATATCATACAGTTACTGGCAACAAAAGTCAAACAGAAGATTGTGGCAGATCTGAAATCAGCAAGACATTACTCTGTTGTTCTGGACTGCATAACTGACATCAGCCATACAGAACAAATGACTTTAGTGATGCGTTTTGTAACAACAACAACAGAACCTAGTGAAAATGTCCCTGCAATGGTGACTGTCAGAGAGCGTTTTCTATAATTTATTGACATGGATGATACTACAGGAACTGGTATGACAAATGTGCTTCTTAAAAAGCTGGAAGATACGGAAATTGCAGTAGCTGACATGAGAGGTCAGGGCTACGATAATGGTGCTAACATGAGAGAAAAGAACAGAAGAGTGCAGACACGGATCTGAGAGTTAAACCCTCGAGCTTTTTTTTGTCCCATGCAGTTCTCATTCATTGGACTTGGTGGTCAGTGATACAGCATCAGCTTCTAGTGAGGCTGCTGAATTTTTTAATGTAATTCAAAGCATCTATGTATTTTTCTCTGCATCAACTCGTCGATGGCAAAGCCAAGTCATACCTACAGTCTTACTGGTCAGATGAGGGATTTCAAAACATTCTGAAGAGCGCCAAGAAGTTGGCAGAGGAACTTCACACTGAAGCTATTTTCCCACCCATTCAAGAATACAAGAGTCACTGAAGAAGAAGACATTTTGATTACGAGGCACGGGATAATCCCATAAGAGACCCCAAACAACAATTCAAAGTTGAATTCTTTAACCAGGTGTCAGATTGTGGAATCCAGTCAGCTGAAGAACATTCCATGCAGCTCAAGGAACACAGCAGTATATTTGGGATGTTGTATGATATTCCAAAACTCCTCACTATACCTGAAGAAGACCTACACCAGCAATGCAGGGCACTAGAGACAGTGTTGACACATGATGACATGCTGCGATATTGATGCGAGTAATTTAGGTGATGAACTGAAAGCCCTTTCAAGATACATTTCAGCAGGATCAACTCCAAAGGCTGTTCTGGAATATATGTGCACAAATAAGATGACCACCCTCTTTCCAAATGCTTTTGTTGCTCTGCGCATACTTCTAACACTTCCTGTAACAGTTGCCAGTGGAGAACACAGCTTCTCCAAGCTGAAGTTAATAAAAATACATCTACGCTCCACAATGACACAGGAGAGGCTGGTCGGCCTTGCAACCATCTCAATAGAGCATGAGCTGGCCCAAACTGTGGACCTTCAGGAAGCAGTTCAAATCTTTGCAACCCAGAAGGCACGGAAAGCACCACTTTGATTATTCAAACACATAAAAAGGCCAGTGTTTACTATGCAGACAAGAAAAGTTACATTTGCTGTTCAGGTGTTTGAAAGTTAAGTGTTACTTAAAATTTTTGAACAAGGCATTTTAAGTTGTTAGTTCTCCTTTATTGGGGTAGGTAGCAGAGCAGTACCATAAGAGGAGTAGAACAGGAAGAACGCAGAATTGAGACCTTTCATAGTTTTGGCCCAAGCGAGGAGGCATGGTAGCGTCATTTGAACTCCCCGCCTCAGGTGCCAAAATGTTTTGGGCTGGCCCTGCTTGTAGGCATATCCTTGAAGGCTATTTGACCCAAAACTGCCAAAGTTGGGTGAAGGGACCTAAGGCCTGGTCTACACACTGGTTTTGTTCTGATAGAACTATTTCAATTAGGGGTTTGATTTTTTTTTTTAATGGAAATAGTTAAAGCAGTATTGTCCTTAATGTGGGCACAGTTATACGTGTACTGGAATAAGCTATACTGCTATAAGCGCCCTGGGGTTCATACTGCTTTAATGATATTGGTGTAGTTACAGTGGTACAGATTGCATGTAGACAAGGCCTTAGTGAACATGGCAATCTGTCCCATACTGATTTTCTTTAATTCACCAGAACCTCACACATGCAAATTATTCTCATTATGTTGATCATTACACTATAGTGTACAATGTTAAAGTGCACCAGGGAACCTTTAGTCTGCAAGAGCAGGGTCTACTTGGACCAATTAATGCTAAGCATTTTAATACACTGGAAATCACATCCCAGTAGTCCACAATGCACCACCATGTAGACAAGTCCTAAGTCTGCTTTATTGTTTTGAACTGTCTTACTCTTTATATAGTAATATGAGCCATAAGAAGTCATGCTGTAAATGTGACTCAGGTGTGAGGGGTGATTATTTTTCTAAAATGAGAGATTTTATTGGAGGCTATTTTTTTTCTTCTCTTACTTTCTTTCCAGGCCTTTTCTGATATTCATAATGTTGAATTAAAGCCTTTGTGGGAGATGTGTGTATGAGGACTGATTACTATTTTTGATGTGCTGACTTTTTTTGCAGATTTTAAATTCCAGAACTTCAGATGATGTAAAGCTGAAGTCAGTTGAGTCACACTGGTTTGCACTAGCTAATGGTCTGAGTCTTCATCATCATTTTCTGTTGATCATGACAAAAAATAAAACCCTGACTTTGTAGTGCTAATGAACGCATAAGGGCCTGATTTTCCCCTCTCTGACCCCTGTAACTACATTGACTCCAGTGGAATTACTCCTGGATTTATACTGTATCAGTGAGAGGAGAATCAGGCCCATAACCATTGATGACATTAAAATAAGGTGGTTTTACTATGATCCCTTAAGGGTACACATGCATTTCTGCAAAGTACCATGGCCATCTCTAGATGTAGCTGCTAAAGTATCCAGTGACACAGACTGTGCTGATGACTTCATTTATAGAACCAGGTCAACTTTGTGGTGATTTCCTTATTCTTTCACCATGGTATCATTGATTCAGACCCACAGCTCAGGCTTATCAAAATTTCTGACACACACACACACACACACGTGCGCACGCATATTCCACAAAACATACAAAAAAGTGAATGAAGCCATGCACTTAATGAAGCCATGCACTAACACAAGAATAAAAGCAAAGAGTTATACTGCCATTAATCATAATGTCAGAATTAATTATTGCCTCCATTTGCACCAATATTTCATGCCTTTCATTGCATAGTAGCATCAGAATGTGTTTCAATTTGGTGATATATTCCAGGAGAGCTCATTATGGGCTGGAAGGGGGGTATTGTTCCATGACAGCACTATTCAGTTTAATTGCCTCCTCTCTGCAAGCAATACATGTAGTCATTACTTAAAATTATTTAAAATATATCAGGGAAAAATCCATGTGAACAACATAACCTAATTATAACATCTAGACAGCATTTCCTATTTCTGTCTCCTCTCACTAGGTGTTCTTTGAAGCTGAATACAATTGTAGCCCTCCATCATTTTCTACATTTGCATTTTTAAAATAAACAAATCATTCATTCCAATAGCCACTATGTTTCAATCTTTTCTGGGAATGTGATGTTTATAACTCGACTGAGGCTGTGTTCCAAGCCCTCACTGAAAAGCAAGTACCAGTGCCACCCCAGGAGGAGCCTTTGGAAGGAATTTTGATTTACATTTCCTTCCCTGGTTCCTCCTTGCTCCAGGGAGGAAGAAAGTTTCTGCAGCCCTTCACAGGGTGTTATACGATATTACCCCTGTGCCAGCCTTTTCCTCTCCATGCCCTCTTTATCTCTATCCTGCCCACTTGCTTGCCTTGTGGATCCTCCTCTCTTCCCTTGTACCCAGACTTACAATCTGGACAAGTCCTATGTGGCAGTGCAGAGAGATGAAGGGGCTCTTTCACTTTTGTTTATTTTTATTTGCTTCCCTTCACACTTCCCAGGGAAGGACACCATAAAGCCTTTCATGGTTTGGGAGTTCTGAAACCATGATAAACAACTTGCCAGTCAGACTCAGGTGCTTCTTGGTTTGACTGTTGTTTGTACTAGTCTGTTAAATTGTAGTAAGCCGATTCTCTTGGTCTTGATCATAACCCAATGGAAATACACCAATTGGCACATTCCAGGTATACTGAGGTCAAACAAATTCAAAATTTAAAATGCCAGCTTCACATTCTGGGCTGACTTTTGACCAATACATGAAACCAGCAGAGTCTGCTACTGTCTCTTCCTCTTCCATTGGAATCTTCATCAAGGTGGTAACACTGGGCGAAATTTAACCCTGTGCAGAGAGCCAGAGCATGCCCTATATGTACCACTGAAATCCTACCAAAATCCTTAAAATAAGCCTTAAATGGAAATTAAATGAGGCATAGTTCTTGTGAATTCCCCGCCCCCCACCTACACCCCCGCTTCCTTCTTCCACAAATACAGGCATGACAGTTTACCCCAGTTGAGGAGCTGGCCTACTGTGTCACAGTGGGAAGAGGAAAGCTGGGCACGATGGCCCAGGGGTCAGAACAGTTTAGAGTTAAGGTTCCTTTTCCACACATCTCCTAGGTTTGGCAGCTTCTGTCTCCTCACTCAGACACACAACCTCTCCTCTAAGGGAGCATTCATTGGCAAGTGCAGGAGGAGAAGCTCATGATGTTTCTTAGATCTGTCCTCCTTCCATGGATTTTATTTAGTAGAGCACAATGTGGCTCAAGTGTGGCTGTGGTATTACAAGGTCCCACCCATGCCTCTGTGAATCATGTCAAAGCTGATCTTTACTTTGCTGCAAAGGATTTCAGTGGGATTAATGGAGAGATGAGAGATTGATTGTAAAGAGTTGGGAATCTACTGAACACCAGGTAGCTTTTATTGATATGATTTTTTAAAGGACTATAACAAACACCAATTTTCTGTAGGTTAGAGGGTTCAGTAAATTCATATGGTGTTCCATTTTTTGAAGGTTGCTGTCTTGGACATTTAATTTTGTGTTTGGAATGTGGATTTATGTGGGTTTATGATCCTGCAAACCAGATAAAGAAGTTGCCATAGTTCTATTTTTTCCCTTAAGAAACATACTAGTGGTTGTGTGATGGTTAAAAATTATGAGATTGTATTGGATTTTCCATTAGAAATCCATTATTTTTAGGGGTTTACAACATGACTATATATTTTTGTTTGGAGATGAACCCTGAGACAACCTCAATGAATCTTTTATTACTACTATTTTTTTTTTTAGTGCTTTTTAAACTTGAGTATATTTTCAGTTGAAAATCTCCTCCTTTCCCTGTGCATTTAAAAAAATATGACTTTTCTAAGTTACAATGGTGAAAAAATAAAGCAGAATATTAATATTGAGATCTTTTTGCCATTAATATACTTTAAAAATTAATTCATTTTAAATGAAAATTTTCAGGTCATGAGTCTTTAATGTGGACTATTCATTTTTCCTGTCTGAAAGAGAAAAATTCAAGAGAAGGGTTTTCTTTTTCTTTAAAAATTCATGTGCTGCATGGGGATGGCATATTCTGATCACTCCAATGGTTTAGAATGTTTTCTAACTTGCAGATTTAAGTGCTGTAGCCACATGATATTCTGCATGCTATGTGAAAGGTACACCAGGCTTTTACTTACACACTCACACACACACACTCTCACACACACACACACACACACACACACACACAGTCTCTCTCTCTCTCTAATTACTCTTGCAACAAATAGGACATTCAATTATTCATATCTATCTGACTGTCCTATTTGTTGTTTGAGTAATCATATTTTAAAGGAGTAGCAAACCTATTGTATGCCAAAATAAGAGAGCAACATTCAGTGGACAATCCCGAAGGTGTAGTTATCTTTTTAAGTATGTAGATTAATATATCTATATAAGTATCCATATATATATATATATATCCTATTATATTTTCAGTATGCCTACCGCTGTGGTATCTCAATTCAAAACACTGTGATTCAGATTCACGTTGAGTCCGTTTTTCTGTCTAGTGTTTAGTTTTAGTAGGACTTAATCTAAAATTCACTGAAGTCAGTAGGAGTTTTCCCACTGACTTCAGTGGACTTTGGCTACCACTCATATGGTACAATTTAGCTCTAAAACCTATTCAGTGAATTTGCAGATTTTAAGGTATGGAAGATTTAGGCGTGCAATGTTGCACATGTAAAAACAGTGTTGTTTCCAGAAGTGCAACTGAAGTACATGCTGGGCGCAGCTGCACCTCTGAGATGTTTCACGCCTACAGTAGAACCTCAGAGTTACAAACACCTTGGGAATGGAGGTTGTTCATAACTCTGAAATGTTCGTAACTCTGAATATAACATTATGGTGGTTCTTTCAAAAGTTTGCAACTGAACATTGACTTACTACAGATTTGAAATTTTGCTATTCTAGTTCAAAAAAGAACTAGATAAGTTCATGGAGGATAGGTCCATCAATGGCTATTAGCCAGGATGGACAGGGATGGTGTCCCTAGCATCCTTTTGCCAGAAGCTGGGAATGGGCGATGGGATGGATCACTTGATGCTTACCTGTTCTGTTCATTTCCTCTGGGGCACCTGGCATTGGGCACTGTCAGAAGACAGGATACTCGGCTAGATGGACTTTTGGTCTGACCCAGTATGGCCATTCTTATGTTCTATACAGAAGAAAAATGCTGCTTTCCTTTTATGTTTTAGTAGTTAACGTTTAACACAGTAGTGTACTGTATTTGCTGCTTTTTTTGTGTGTATTGCTGCCTGATTGCATACTTCCAGTTCCAAATGAGGTGTGTGGTTGACAAATCAGTTAGTAACTTGAGCGTTCATAACTCTGAGGTAATTCCTTAATGCATAGATCTTTTAGGAGACCATCTAAGGTACCACACTGCAGAAGGGCCAAACAAATTCTCAAGCAGGTTTGTCATACTTCCCCTTCTTTCCCCATGACTGTTGTCTCCAAAGGAACACTGCTTTGACCATAGCTGTGCATCCTGTGGCTAATTGGCAAGCAGTAGCCACTGACCCATAGACTGTCCGCCAGCCAACTCTTAGCAGTTCACTCGGGAACTCAATTGTCATTTTCTGTCTGCTGCTGAGATGTGCCAGACACTGCAGAAACAACAGTCCTGAATCTTACCAGAGCCAGCATCAGAGATGTTCTGGACAATAAGAGCTCGGGAGAGAAGGAAAAGTCTGAGGAGATCTGGAATAGGGGCACTGGAATAAAAAGAGTCTTAGGCCAGGTCTATGCTAGAGACCTATCTTGATATAATTATGTTGCTCAGGGTGTGAAAAATCCACACCTCAAGCGACGTAGTTATATCAACCTAACCCTTGTGTAGACAGTGTCATGTTGATGGGAGGGCCACTCCCATTGACATAGCTACCGCCGCTTGGGGAGGTGGATTAACTATGCTGATGGGAGATGCTCTCCTGTTGGCAGAGTAGCGTCTTCACTAAAACACTACAGTGGTGCAGCTGTAGTGAAGACAAGCCCTTAGAAGGAGGAAAAGTTAAATAGGGTGATCAAAAGAAAAAGGAGAGCCTGGCTAGATGAGCAGAAGATATGGGGGAAGTTGGTACAGACAGCCCAATACTCTATCTCTGTGAGGCTAGCCCTATAGAATCCAGTATTTCCTACTCTTTGCCACCTCTCTCTGCTACCAATGGCCTACACATGCCCAGAAATACTTCAGTACTGCTGCCTCCCAGTGCTGGAGCAGTTCCAGCCAAGGCAGCAGTCAGTACTGCACCCTGGAATACAATCAGCTTACACTACACAGGCATGATATTATTGATGGGGCTTAGGTCCATGAATCCCTAATTACCAGCTGTGTGAGGTGAGAACAAACAAACAAAAAGGTAGAAAGGAGAGAACAAGTAGGGTAAAAATGAAGTGGGAAACAGGGGAGAGAATGGAATAAAGGAATGAAAAAGAAAACAGAGAAATAAAAAAAAAACATGGTGCAGCTAGTAAATGTTTTTTTTTAATTAATTGTAGTCTGTTCTAGGGGTAGTGGGGAGCCTTGACAAAAAGCATTCTTTGCATAGGATGCCCCATCCTTAGGGGCATCCCTTAACCCCTATTGTTTATTTAATGTATGTTGAAATTCTAGGCTTAAATTTAAGTGCCAACATTAGAATGTAATTTGTTTTATTTTGGTGTTTGAGCTGAGTGTTCAGTCTACTCTGATGTATTTCATACTGCAAACCTTTATAAACAGAACAAAATAGTATTGTGTTCAGTGAACTAATAAGAATCCATCTCTACTCTCTGCTCCCCCCAGAAAATGGTAGGGATATTCACCAACAACAGCAAAATTGACAGATTTTGAAAACAATAACAGACAACAATAGTAATCCCAGTTTAGGGCAAGATCCAACACCCACTATAGTCAATTGGAATATTGCCATAGACTTCATTGGGCTCTTAGCAGGTACATGACATTTTGCTCTAACACCCGGACACCTTCTTTGCTATATGTCATTGTGCTAATGTGTTGTGTACAGGACATACTGAAAATAAATTCTTTCTTACCTTCAAGGATACATTATATTGCCCTCTTCCTCATCCTTCTCCTCTTATACCCTTCTCAAGTTGTCATTGCTTCCTATTTCTTCTCATCACTTTAATGTAGGCCTCAATGAACAAACTCTTAATTCACATGCTTTACTTCAATAGGACTATACACAATGTGTAAGTAAGTATATGGATAACATTTTGCAAGTTTAGGGTGTTTATGCTGTAAATTCTCCTGCTCAAGGAGACGGTCTGTATTTCTGTATTTTAAAGCCTCCAGCATGTTTTCTGTTACGTGAGTATGAAATAATAATAATAATAATCTGTAATGTATAGCCTGATTAATATCCTCTAAGGGACAATGGGAATTAAAGGTACTCAGCACCCTGCAGGATCAGACCCTACATTGTGAATTTCTTTCTTCTCAGACACTATCTTAATGTTCTTTTTATATCTATTATGTTTCAGCGGGAGGTTTATATAGTGGGTTTTGTTTTCTGTTTTTAATAAATAGGAACAAAAGTAATTTTAATCCCACCTGTCCTTTTTTTTAAAATTGTTCCATGCCTGTGCTTATAAAAACCAGATGATGCTGAACTACTGTTCTTCCCTTTTTTCTAGACACTGTCAGTATTATTTCAAATTGGCAGCAAAATGATACCATAATTTAAAACATTCGTATGTTTTTATTCCTCTGAAGTATTTCAGGTCCATTTCTATTTATTAGAGTGGGATAGATTACTACTTGGATGATGATGGATTAACGACAGGTACACAAAGTTAGAAACTGCATGGATCATTAGGCTTCAGAGGTCTATTCGTCTGTTAAAGTGACCAGCAGTATATAACTCATATTAGTAGGAACATTAAAAAAATGATCTAGACTTTAATGTTTCTTAATAGGCCATTTTATCTTTTTATATTGAAATTTATTAATAAAGACATTCCTTGGTAATATGCAGAACACAATTGGTTAGAGCTTTTAAAACAGGGTTTAGGTCAGCTTAACTATGGCACTCAAGAGTCTGAATTTTTTCGCACCTTTGAGTGACTTAGCTAGGTTGGCCTAAATTTTAAGTGTAGAGCAGGTCTAAGTGTGCAGAAAGAAGAGACCTCAGACTGCCCTTCCTGCTTGGTGGCTTTCTAAAGACACTATACTTTTTAAGTCCTTAAATCTGAAAGAAGCTTGCCTATTTTGCAAAACAGGAAACAGATTCCTGAGCAGGTGGCAAATTAAACAAAGCAAAGCAGCTGTTTTTCCATTTAGGCAGCAAATTTGCCTGTTTTTCAAATAGACTCACACATTTCATATGCTCACTTTTAAAAAAATCAGACCTACTATGTTGCCCAATAAACAAAATAAGCAGAATACAGTACTTACCTTATCTCTCCACTTTCCTGAGCTTTTCATCAGTTTGGCTGCATAGCTTAACTTTTTAATCAACATTAAATTTTAAAATAGCCAGTTTTATTGCCTACTGCAGTAAACTACCAGTACTTTCTACCAGTTCTGTGACTGGGTGAAAACACCTGTTCAGTTTATGAACCTAGGAATAATTGGGCTGACTGGTGAAAAGCTATTTAGAATTTTACTTTAAAAGCGTCTGCTCTTTTCAGAGAGATTCATCAATATCCCCCATTTAAAATACAGGGCATACCTGCTAAGCATATCAAATCTTTCAAAACAAAAGACATTTTCTAAATATATATGTCTTTATTCCTGTCTATATAGCTATGTATGAACTATAGATTAATAGACAGAAGCTCTATAAATGAGGTACATTCAGACCACCAGTTATGCTTCCTGGGGAGTCCTGACCCCACTTCCATAGTTGTGGAGTTGACTTGTGTCATGATTACAAATCTAGCTATACAACTGTCCCCTCATTGGGTCTCACTGAGTGCACCCACTCAGATGTCAGGCCTTGTGCCTTCACCTCTCCTGGGGTGGAATCTCACAATTCTTCTGTGTTAGACTGGGTCCTGGGCTACAGCACCATGTAGATCAACTGTGCTTACCCAGCCGGTCCAACTGGACTCGGTAACTGTGGTTCTTCCCTGGGGGAGTGTGTGGCCAACAGTAAATACAGTGACACCAAACTGCCTTCTTAAAACAAAGTATTGTTTAAATTCATCAGTGGGAACAAAGCAAAGCATAGGAGAGGAAGTTTTTAAAACAACCATCCCCCTCAAAAGCCTAGATCTCCAAGTAGGTGTCTGTGTTAGTCTGTTCCCCAGGGAACAGCTCATTGACAATTGTATTCCTTCCCTCCAGAATCCCTCTTTCTAATTATTTAAGTGCTCTTAATCTGGATGCTCCCAACACTGGCAAAACAAGTCCTGTAACTTGGCTGGCAACTAGAAGTAACATCTTCACAGCTTAATGTGAAGCTCCCTCATGTGTTTACTGGGAGGCTGCTCATTTCGAGCCATTATGTTTCCCTCTTACTTCTTTGCTAACATCCTTGCTACTAAACTAAACCATTATATGTACAATAACTATTCCAATACCCAAGTATACCATTCTGTAGCTATCCCAATAACCAGGTCACATATAGAATTCATAAATTATTGCAGATCAGCCCCACATCCTTCACAACTAGACATAGTGGATATGATAGATTTCCTCTGCATTTAAGTAGGGGACCAGATGCTGGCAATATGCATGCCACAGAGCCCCTCTGAATGACAGTGTTTCCCCTTTTTGACCCAAGCAGCTAGCAAAAATTTGGGATCTTGCAGGTTGTTCCATTTGGGAGTTGAAAGTGATGACTGAAAAGAAAATGCTAGACTCCATCTTGTTTGTTTACAAGGAATGTACAAAGTCTAGCTTCTCTGAATGCAGAAGGAATGAAAACCAGGAGAAAGCTTCTTTGCTTACAACCCAAGTCTCTTTAGCCAGCACCCCCAACCTAGATGCTTTCTCTTGGCTTCTCCCAGGGTCACACCATGCTTACAGGCTGCTGCTTGACTTTCTTGACGTCTCAGAGGCTCCTTCAGTTTCTTGTTTCCCTCCAACACACACACACACATCACTAGACTTTTTTCTACACCCACAGACACATCCGCCCACCTGGTCACAAAAAAACACCTAGTAAAACCCTCTACCTGCACACTTCAATAAACTACTTATCAACAAACATTCCTAACAACCTTAGTCATAAAACACTTCTTATCAAAAGGTACCCAAATTCTGAGTTCTCTTTCACTGTCAGTTTGACTCTTTTCTTCCCTCCTCCCATTCTAATTAGCAAAAACTGCAAGTGTGCAGCTAGCATATGACCTGGCCTGCAGAAGCCCTGCGTATTCAAATTAACCCTTAACGCTGTGGTGTTCTATTTGATTAATTCATGGTAGCTGAATGCGCACACTATGGTTGCAGTTAGCTTGATCAACATCTGGGGTACACATACCCCTCAAATCTGGGGCAACACTGTACCCATTTAAAGAATGCTTCTGCAGTCAGGACAGAGCCTCCATTACAATCTTGTGGGCCCTCACTCCATGGTTGTATGATTTATTGCTTGCTGTGTTGCTATGAGGATGTCTGCAAGACCACTCTCTTCATACGTTTTTCCCAATTACAGCTAGAAATGTCTGTGCTCTGCGGAAACCACCCATTCTCAAGACTGTTTTCTGAAATTCCTCTGGGTAGGTCCACTGGATCTCTTTGGAATTACAATATACAGCCTCATTAAATGTCAACACATAATCTTGCCCAAGTATCCAAGATATCTTGCTGACATTCTTCTCTACAGTGAAAACCCTAATCCATTCAGTAGGTGATGCTGGCAGCACTGGACAGTATCCAACAGATGTTACTGTTGGTATGGTGATGACATCGTCACATTAAAAAGCTGTCCATCCTGGTACTTGCTGAGAATTCCCCTTTTTCAAACTCAACATCAAATAGCTTGTTTGGGCAGTATCTCAGAATTATCCATTGCAGATCAAGGTTGATGGCTTGTCAGCAGGCCTCCACATCAATATACTGATTACTTTCTACTTTTCCCACAAGATTAGATGTAAGGTGTCTACCATGAGAATTGTACTTCAGTATGTTGTGGCCGAGTGGTTAAGGTGATGGACTAGAAATCCATTGGGGTCTCCCTGTGCAGGTTTGAATCCTGCCAACTACAAGCTGGCAATATTTTTGGGGGGAGGGATAGCTCAGTGGTTTGAGCATTGGCCTGCTAAACCCAGGGTTGTGAGTTCAAGCCTTGAGGGGGCCATTTAGGGATCTGGGGCAAAAATTGGGGATTGGTCCTGCTTTGAGCAAGGGGTTGGACTAGATGACCTCCTGAGGCCCCTTCCAACCCTGATATTCTATGATTATATGTCTTGCACATTGCAGAAGTTTCAAGTCTTTGTCTTTGCGATGCTGTTTCCTGTGTTTGAACCTGAGCACTGTGCAAAAGCTGCCTTCCAGAATCGAGGGAGTCTGATAGTGACAGACTACCATAGACTAGCCGAAATGAAAACCTCTTTTGTGCATGTTTTATAGCTGTAATACAGGAAATACGCTTTTTTCCAGAAATCACACTGGGTAAGTGGATCATAAATGACACATATAGACAAAACAACAAGCAGAGAACATATTTAAAATTGAATGAAACAATTTATAATTGTACACATACGGAGAGATGATACTTTGACTTTTTCAAGAAATATGAGACAGCAATATGACACGATTTACAAAAGCATCCATAATTCTAAAAGAATATGCAGATCACATCCCCTCCCCCAAAATCACTCTTAGGGGTTAAGCCTTTCTCAAAAATATCAAAACCTGTTCAAACCTGTTCTGTGGAGGCTGGGGGGATGCTACAAATTTAAACAGGGTGTTCCATTTGGGCCAGCAGTTCTGAGATCGCAGTCATGGGCACATTTTGATTATTCAAAGTGCCAGCAAGATAAGTCCCATCTTCAGTTTTACAGATGGCTTTTACCTGAGTAGAGCGGAAGTCAAATATTTAGATTTAAGGCAAAAAAGGAATAATTAATATTCAAAATATCAGAAGCCTGAACCATCATCATTGCTAATGCATATGAGAGCTAGCGACAGAAGTGCCTGTTATTCACAATGCCACTTTCTTAGTGCAGTCTGCCCAGTGCTTCAAAATCAGTCTGTTCAGCTATAATGAGGAGACAGTGAGTGGTCAGATGCAGCATTAACTGGGATCATAACCTGTGGACTGGGAATGTAATGGAGTGGAAAACTAAAGTTATTCTGCAAATTGTAGACCTTGGCTTGCAGCTGATGCTCCCTCTCCAGGGTAGCTATACAGTTAAAGCAGGCTTCATTAGCACTGGAACACATCATTTGCATCTAATGGGGATTAATGACTCTTTAAAATTAAATATTATGGAATTTGCAGGCTTTTTGTTCAAGCCACATCACATCAAAACTGAAAACTTAATTGAATGCAGGGAATTAGGACAAAATATTCTTTGTTACAGTCCCTTTTTTCCTGGAATTATGTACATTATAATTATTTGCCAAGAAGTTCTTTGAATTAATGTCTTTCCTCTCCACTTGTGAAAATGGAAGACTTAGCTGGGGAAACTGATTAGAACTAGAGCATTCTTGTTCTTTTCAGAAAGTGATATGGGACTATTTATTGCACTGGTGTTGTTGTTTGCTAGTAAAGCATCAGCTATCTGGTATAGGCTGCACAAATAAGAATGAAGATAAGATCCCTGCTGTTTATGCCAAATCTGCCAACTATAGGTTCTTGCACCTTCCTGGGAAGCTTCCAGTACTGGCCACTTTCTGAGACAAGATACTGGATGTACTCTGCATCTGATCCAGTATGGCAATTCCTATATTCCAGAAGAAATCACCTTCTAAGCAGACACAATGAATAAATGTGAATGGATCAGACAAAAAGCAGTGTGTTTGACCCACAATTCTTGTTGCTCTCCTCTGGGTATTCTTCCCCCATTAAGGTTGCACAAAGTCACCCAAAGTTGAGGTGAAAGTTGAACTTGAAAGTTAAGGTTCCAACAGTAGCATTAACTTAGCTACATTGCACGTGTAATTTTCTATCCCTGATTTTCTAGTTCAGTGTGTAGCTTAATATATTCTTACATTTGTAACAAAGTATATTCTATACAACATGCAATGCGTCCATGTTAATTTTTCTGTTGGACCTTTAACATGTGTATTTCTGATCTTTGGTGACTTTAATCATGCAACCACAATATTTTTGTATGTAATCATACTAGTCATTAAGTACATACACATATATATGTGAAAAGTGAATGTAGGCAGGATTTTTTGGAAATAAAGTTTCAAACATAACTATCTGCTCCACTACCGAGAACATTATGATACATCTAGAGTCACTACACAACAATCTATATGGGAACTGTCCAACTGAAACCTCAAGATTTTAGGTAGAATGAAATTAGGCCAGGGCATCAGTCCCCATAAATCTATAAAACCTTTAATGATGTTGGCTCATCTTATCTAAAAGCGAGAATCTCCAATGGCCCAGTGACCTCTGACAATGACTGGAATTCATTTCTGTGCAGACAGGCAGCACAAAGCCTATGTACCACTTAGCCACTAGAGTTTTAAAACCATAGCAAGTTAAATGGGACTTAAGTGGTGCATAAGGTCTTCTGCACAGGACTGAATTTCAAGCAGTGTGCCTGAGAGGGAAGAACATGATATATGGAATAACTAGCATCACTTCTCCTTTACGCACCTACAATTTTCCTGGAACATTATCATCCATGTACTGTTCAAACATAAGTGTGTGAGATCTAACAAGACTGCAGAGGGAGGAGGTATGTTTTATAGCCTGATGCAACAAATAAATGCAAGGACATGTGGTGTGAGCTTTAAGTGCAGAAGGTCCACAATCCTAAAGCATTGTGCCTTTGCACACTCTCTTTGGATTCAAGGCATGCTGTTATATAGATGCATAGAGTCTGGTACACAGTCAGTGGTAAGCTTGAAAAACTGCATACTTTTGTAAGAAAACAGCAATTTACATTACATTACCTTCTGGAAGATTGAGTGTCTTGAAGCAGTTGTTTAATGGTTGTTTTTAACATGAGAGAACAGTATGTGTTGCATATTGAAAAATTGCAAGCATCCTCTTGGACTTTCCTAACAAACATTTAACTTTCATATAATACTGAAAGGAGTAAGCAATCAGTGCTACAGTCTAAGCACCTTCCAAAGTGGTAGTTTTGTGAGAAGTTCTGCAGAAACAGCCAGATTAAATTACAGTGGTATTTATAAACTGTACATTGGGAGAAACAAGCTTTGGATTTTCTGGTTCCAAATTTAAGCAAAGCACTTTGAGCACATTCTTTATTTTAAACATGAGTAATCCCATCCCTATTCAGCAAAGCACTTAAGTGTGTGCTTAAATCCCACTGACTTCAGTGGGATTTAGATACCTGTTGAACGCTTAGCTCACTAGGGATGGGATTATTGATGTGCTTAAATTTAAACACATCTTTGCTGAAACAGGGATTTATCCCATGTGCATACACTTTATAGATCTGGATTAAAATGTAACATTGTGGAGTGCACTTATCTAATGCAATGCAAGTGCTGAGACATCTGAACTGATATTTAGATGTGTTATGGTTTAAAGAACGAGGAGTACTTGTGGCACCTTAGAGATTAAAACATTTATTTGGGCATAAGCTTTCATGGGCTAAAACCCATTTCATCAGATGCATGGAGCGGAAAATACAGTAGGAAGATATATATCTACAGAGAACATGAAAAGATGGGGGTTGCCATACCAACTCTAACAAGACAAATTAATTAAATTGGGCTATTATCAGCAGGAGAAAAAAACTTTTGTAGTGATAATCAGGATGGCCCATTTCAAACAGTTGACAAGAACGTGTGAGTAACAGCAGGGAGAAAAATTAGCATGGGGAAATAGGTTTTAGTTTGTGTAATGACCCATCCATTCCCAGTCTTTATTCAAGCCTAATTTGATGGCGTCCAGTTTGCAAATTAATTCCAGTTCTGCAGTTTCTTGTTGGAGTCTGTTTTTGAAGTTTTTTTGTTGAAGAATTGCCACTTTTAGGTCTGTAATTGAGTGTCCAGGGAGGTTGAGGTGTTCTCCGACTGGTTTTTAAATGTTATAGTTCTTGACGTCTGATTTGTGTCCATTTGTTCTTTGTTTGTTGTTTAACAAATTTTCCACAAGCTTGATATGTGGCATCTGAAATGAGTGGTGGTGTTTCAGTATTGTATATGTTATGGCATATACATGTGAATTATTTGTTCAAAATTATATTCATATTGCCTCCTCGAAAACCACAACACTTTAATTGTACCTAAAATGCAGAGGTCATTACGACTCTGTACATGAACACATTTTGCTTATTGTTAAGATTGTATAGTCTGGAAGCTTTTTCAAACAGGGATTATCATATTATAAATAGGCTTGGCAGAATCAATGTTTATATACTTTTGAGGAATAATACCAAAGTTTATTTTTAAGCATTTTTTTCTATTTTTATCTATTTACATTTTCACAGTTCTGGAAAATTATTGGGAAGCTCAGACAATATTTTAATGATAGTAGATGTTAAGATTCAAACTGTTAAAGCACTATAATTGTTAAAACACAATCTGTCAACATCGTATGTCAAAAGAAACGAAGTTCCTTAAATCCGACTCTAAGTTCTCAAGCAGCATTTTTCTTTCTTTGACTTTCTTTAAATTTAGATTATTATTGGTGGAAATGTGTGTGTGTGTGTCGGTGGTGAAACTGATGTTTAGTGACATTTACCAATAAAAATCTAATCCTTCTAACCCTAATTATAAGTGTTTGTATAGTGTCTAGCCCCGTGGGGTGGGTAGGCTCTGCTATAAAACAAAGAATTATTCATTTTTTTTTATAATTTATTAGCCATAAACAACATTTTGTGTGGAAAAGTAAAAGACACAGAGTGGATCAATGTTCTTTATCTCATTTCACCATTATTTTTGAGTTTCTTTATTTCAGTATAAATAGTAAAACTACTAGTTGATTTTTTTTTTTAAGGATGGCATAAATGACTCATTATATAGCTTAGGTGCTTCCTAGAGAGAAGATACACTTTGGCAACTGCAAATTTTTTTTTTCAGGCTTTCATTTATTGATCAGTAGCTTAACGTTTATCAGATGTAACATTACCACTTTTTGGAGTAACATATTAGAGGTCAAACTAAAGCACCAAGTAATTTTTTTGGTTAGCTTACACTTATAAGACTCTGGTCTCTGCTGGATAATTATTTATCTTTCACATCTGCTTTGGAGAACCAGGGTGTGGCACTCTGGCATTCATAGAATCATAGAATATCAGGGTTGGAAGGGACCTCAGGAGGTCATCTAGTCCAACCCCCTGCTCGAAGGAGGTTACCCAGAGCTGCTGAACAAAAGTAATGATACAAAAAGTGCCACGATCACATCCTTTGCACATCAGAGCAGAGAATTTGCTGGTGATATGGGTGCTTCCTTCTCTCATTGTACCATCAGTGGCTTGAAAGTCAGATTTCACAAATGTCTCCTCTTCCATTACTGAATAAAGGATGATAATGGCCAGTGATGTCAATGGGGCTTCTTAAGCACATGCTAAAAATTAAGCACATCTGTAGGTGCTTTGCTGAATAGGAATAACAGCTGGATGACAAATTTTAAATTTAAAAATGTTGTCAAAATTTGCAAAACATAACTGGGAGAACTTTTCCAAATGTTTGTCCATCTCTAGATGAGATTTAGGATGTTTGTGTGTTTCCTTTATAAGGTTTATTTTTAATGAAGTACTGTACATAAATATATTGGCTCACTCTTGAAGAAAACAAAACAATTGCTTCTGTAATGGTACAGTTCTTTTGCAGATCATATTTCTGGCTTGCAACGATACATAGCTTCAGAGTTAGTTTACAGGGTAATCCCTACTTAATGTTGTTCTTCCGGTACCATGCAAAAAAATAGGCAAACAACTGTTATGAAACAGGGTGAAATTCACCCCTTGCGTGGAGGCCTAGTAGAAGGCCCAGGCACCACTTAAGTTCCATTTAAGCCTTCAGGGACTCAAAGCAGAAAAATCCTTAATAAAGTTCCCACTACCAAATATGGAAGGGGAGACTTTTCCATGGCTTAGTAGCATAAAGAGAAGTCCATCGGTAATGTGTAATAAAATAACAGGGATTGTTGCACTGAGCCAAACATAAGAAACTGCCCATTATTGGCGCTTGCTTTTATTTATATTTATAATTTTACCTAAGCAGAGTTGTCTGTCAAGTTTTATTTCACTTCAGTAAGATATCACCCTACCACAGGGACGGGCAAACATTTTGGCCTGGGGGCCACATCAGGTTTTCAAAATTGTATGGAGGGTTGGTTAGGGGAGGCTGTGCCTCCCCAAACAGCCAGGTGTGGCCTGGCCCCCCGCACCCTATCAGACCCCTCTCTGTCCCCTGACATCCCCCCCAGGACCTCTGCCCCGTCCACCCCCCGTCCCCTGACCACCCCCAGGCTCCCCACCCCGATGGCTCCCCGCTGCCCCATCCAACCTCTCCTCTCCTTCCTGATGACCCCCCCAGGACCCCTGCCCCCATTCAACCCCCCTGTTCCCTGCCCTCTGACCGCCCCACCCCTATCCACACCCCCGTCCCCTGACCACCATCCTGAACTCCCCTGCTCTCTATCCAACCCCCCGCTCCCTGCACCCTTACCGCACTGCCTGGAACACCGGTGGCTGGCAGTGCTACAGCCATGACACCCAGAGCACCAGACCAGGCAGCCGCGCCGCTCTGCTGAAGCCAGCCACGCCACCGTGCAGCACAGAGCACTGGGTCAGGCTGCGGCTCTGCAGCTGCGCTGCCTGGCAAGAGCTCGCAGCCCCGCAGCCCAGAGCATTGCGCCGGCAGCACAGTGAGCTGAGGCTGCAGGGGAGAGGGAACAGCAGAGGAGGAGCCAGGGGCTAGCCTCCTGGGTCAGGAGCTCAGGGGCCGGGCAGGAGAGTCCTGTGGGCCAGATGTGGCCCGCGGGCCATAGTTTGCCCACCTGTGGTATATTGTGAGTGCAAAATTTTCTAAAATGGAATCAAAGAATGATGTTCAAAGTCAAAAGACAGATGTCTCACCAAGTCTAAATAATGACTTAGCAACTATATAATATGTTATACAATGGCAAAAATCCTGCTACCTTTGTTTGGTATGGACCTCTTCTTCCACAGAAAGCTAGACTTGTAGGGCAGATTAATAAGGTTCAGTATGTGAGCCTGTAAAAGTATACCTGCAGCAGCCCACATTTGTACCCACAACTAAGCATGTATATGCCTAGAAAATGTGATGCTTTTTCAGTACAGCCAGAAGACAAGCATTTTTGCAGGCACAACCGGAGTGGTCTTCAAAAATTTGTTAGAATTTTGCCACTTTTACTGCTCTGCTGAGCCATGAAGGTGGAAGTGAGTGGGTGAAAATATGCATGTTATACTACACTATTTATGTTATACTGGTAGGTTTACACAAAATAACAGATATTTCCACTAGACCTGTGGCCTCAAATGCATTCTGTAGCGGTTTATTTTAGATCTTATCCTGTAAAAATAACATTGGGTATATGCTAGGGTTTCTCGGCCCATGGGTTGGGACCCAAAATTGGGTCACAAGAATGTTTCAAAGGGTCACATGGCAGCTCCTCTGGCTTCTGTCCCACAGGATTGACTGGGTTCGCCTCCCTGCTCCAGGCACAGCAACCTTAGGGGTCCCAGCACCACCCAGGTTTGGCTGAGCCGTCGTGATGACTGGAGCCTGGGTAGGCCAAATCTGAGTGAGTGGCACTGCAATCCCCTGAGCCAGGTCACAACTCCACTCACACAAATTTAGTCCAGTCGTGGGGGCAGGGCCAATCTGAGTGGCACGGCAACCCTGGAGGTTGCAACCCCCAGAGCAGAGAGCCAAGGCCAGCCAGTCCCACAGCACAGGAACTGCCACTGTAGGGTGAGTGTCGGGCAGGATCCAACCAAAACCACCCCAGGGCCTCCACCCTCAGACTATTTACTGGGTCACGACAGGCCATAAAAATTTATAAGGAGGTCATGAGCCCAAAAAGGTTAAGAACCACTGTTTTAAGTGACTGTCACCTTTACCTACCATAAGAATAAATACATTCTGGAGAAACTTTCTAGTAAAGTAATAATTAGGTTGTATTTTTAGACTCCAAGTTTCTTTTGGACAGGGACTATTATTTGCTCTGTTTCATAGAGTATCTAACCGATCAGGGCCCCAGTAAGATTTTTCTCTTTCCTTTTCTATGGTCTGGCTTCATCTTAGAAATTTGTATTAATTTATCTATTTATTTAGCTGAGTGTTTCTTTTATAAGTGAAATTACATTAATTCCTGTTTTCACCTTTATTGCTGTGACAGAAGGGGATTTCATCCCTTTTTCTCTCTCTGTCTCCTAGGAAACTGATCTCATGACCTTTAACATTTCAATGCACCGTTCCTGGTGGCGAGAGCATGGGCCAGGCTGCATACGGAGAGTGGTGCGCCCTTCAGCCCCTGGGATCCTAGACGATTACTCCTATGTCTCTGTGACGGGCTGCATCATTGACTTCCAGTATCTCGAGGTCATTCACAGCGCCATCCAAATATTACTGTCTGTAAGTTTCTATTTTCACAAATGCTATTTTCAGTTATCAGATTGTACCACTCCTACTCTTCTTTAGTATGCAGGTCACATGCTATTGTTTCTGTTTACTGCGTGGATGGTTTCAGTAACTGACCAATAACAGTACAGATTTTACGTTGCATATTTGAGTATAAAACTTGCCATTTGAAATGTACACTGCTCTCCTATGCTGATATTTCATAACAGCCCTACACTGGGTTCATAGCCCTAATGCTGGCCCTTTGTATGGAAGTGGATTTCATCCATTAGCAATTAATGCTATTCATTAGAACATGTGCAGAAAGGGAACACTTCATCCAGCTCGAAATATAAATCTATTTTAGCTAGTAAATAGTTTCCTAATGCAAACAAAGAACAAGTGAAAAAGGTCAGGGAAATTGTAGTAATTAGAGTACCACTATACCCTTTTTTTCTGACATTCTGTATCCTTCTTTGGGAGTCTGGGGTATCCAAACATTTTACCTGAGTGGGCCACTTACGGCAGTTACTGTGTAATTACCTTAGCAGCCTGAAACTGCACACCATTTAATATAATAATATTATTGTGCCATGAGGAGAAGCCTATTATCTATCAGATACTGCAGATTGTTCTGCTACTGGACTGTGAAGATTTGCACTACTGAAACTAAAGTGGCCATGGGGGAAGAGGGAGAACGGGACCTAATTTCTCAGGAGCAGTAGACTAGATTTTGTTTATTTAGCTGAAAATTGCTTGCAAAATATAATAATCATAGTTTTGTACAAGATCTTGATATACGAGTGTAGGAGAGTATTGGAGTGGATAGCAAGAGGTTACTGAGCAAAAAAGAGAGAGAATCCTGTGAAATTGTTTATGGCAAAGTAGAATTAAAATGCCATATTTTAGAAAGAAAGAAAGAATTAAAACTTTTTTTTTTCTGGCAGCTAGTTCTAAAAGTGGACTGTGCCTTTCTGGAGCTTGCAATATGGTTAAATTTCATAACATTTTTATGTAGCAATAGTAGTGCAATAAACCTTTTTATAACGTAACAAAAATTTTATTGGCATAACAAATCGTTTTATCATGCTAACTCTGGTCCAAATGAACAGGAAGGTAAATGCTTTTATTTGATAGGGAGTTAGATTATCTGTACCATGAAATCCCTCAAGGGGTAAATACTGCACACCAGTCCAGGTAGATCTTTCTGCTTTTCAATAGATCTTTTCAAAGGTTCCTTTTACTTAAATACTTTAACTTGTATATAAAAAGCAACAGTTTTATATGCACAAGATGGTGCATCTATGACCATATTAGACCCTGCTTACATCACTCCTTTTCCTCTAGTGCAGTCCAATCACCTGTGATGCTTGCTGTATATGCATTAGAGTAGTCATCCTCTGCAAACAGTTAGATCTTTTCAAAGGTTCCTTTTACTTAAATACTTTAACTTGTATATAAAAAGCAACAGTTTTATATGCACAAGATGGTGCATCTATGACCATATTAGACCCTGCTTACATCACTCCTTTTCCTCTAGTGCAGTCCAATCACCTGTGATGCTTGCTGTATATGCATTAGAGTAGTCATCCTCTGCAAACAGTTAGTAGGCCAGAGTAATTTAAGGTCTGAACCTGATCCTGAACATTCATTGATATCAATGGGAATTGCAAGTACTCAGCATCTCTCAGGATTAGACTCTTTTCCCTATTCTAACTATAGGGAAATCCAGTCATATTTTAGAGTAGTGTGGTAACTGCTGTCAAGGCTGACTTTTAAAAGGGAACCTTGGTAGCATTACACAACAATACATTATTCTATGTACAGTGCATGGAAAATTTCCTATTGATGAACACATCCTTATACACAGTGCCTTTAATTTTTAAAAAGTGAGGCACGTCCTCTATGCTGAGTGCCAAATTTTGCAGGGAACAAATGCTGGTTGCATAAGTGGCAGCAGCTTTGAGCACGTCTGTGGCCCATAAACCCTTCTGGGGAGGCTATTTGGAGATAGATGTTCTTACACAAAACTGGAAATGCTAAATGGGGAGTGGGAACTGGCTTTCATAAGACAATCTCTGAAGTCCATAGAGAATCTCTCATTGACTTCAGTGCGCTCTGGATTAGACTCAGAATGAGCCATTTTATATGGACATTAGGAAAAACTTTAGTTTTAGGTTGGACATTAGGAAAAACTTCCTAACTGTCAGGGTGGTTAAGCACTAGAATAAATTGCCTAGGGAGGTTCTGGAATCTCCATCGTTGGGGATTTTTAAAAGCAGGTTGGACGAACACCTGTCAGGGTTGGTCTAGATAATACTTAGTCCTGCCTTGAGTGCAGGGGACTGGACTAGATGACCTCTCGAGGTCCCTTCCAGTTTTATGTTTCAATAATTCTGTGATATATATACACACACCAATCTAATATTTAAAAATGTTTCCTAATGGTTCTAATCTCCTCTCTTCTTGACATGGAGGAGAAGGGAATATTTTTACATGACACCCAGTGGTACCAGTGAAATTTTCTGACCACACAATGTCAGGTAATCAATGTTGGACTGACCTCATGGATTGTTATTCTTGTTAATATCACTTTTAGAAGAGAGCTACTTCCAGTAAAAAATGAAATTTGAGATGACAGTGGATATTAATTCACAAGTATTCTACACAGGTTCTTATATCATGCTCATCACTGTAGTATCTGAGCTTCTTCCAGCAATGTATTAAGTGATGTGACTAATACCTGGTGCGTGGTTTGTTCTCTCATTCTCCCCTCCCTGAGTGGGAGGGTATTGTGTATGCAGTGGAATGTTTTCCTTTTGCTAGGGGTTCTTGTTGTCTTTTTGTTTTTGTTTTGTTTTTTTAATGTACACACTGCTTAGTCTTAATAGAGAAGGCAAGGGCGAAGACATGTGCCTTGCGTTCGGAGTGGAAGTTGATGAGGTTTGTGAATGACCTTAGAACCTGGGGAAGATCATTCCACAGTCTCTAACCAATGCTCCAAGATCTCTGGTCACCAAAAAGACAAGCTTTACCTTTATCGTAGGGGAGTAGAGTTGTGATGCCCAGTGTGACAATGCCTAGGTATCTTTATGAATCTAGGCCATAGCTCCCATTAATATGAATATTGCAGCCCGTGTGAATCATGCTGAAGCTATACTCAAGGATATTTCCAGCCCATATATTATTTTTGTATGAAAATACATTGCAATAACTTCTTCCTGCCCTCGTGATTTCTAAAGTCACTTAATTTTTTAGTCAGATTTACACATGTAAACAAAGACAGACAATCTTAAAACAGAATTAACTCCTTAAAATAGAAACATGTTAATTCTTGGCACTCTTAAATCCAAATGCGGGGTTCTTCAAAAGCATTCTTAGAATCTGTCTACGCAGCAGCTGGTGGTGTGATTCGCAGCACAGGTGGACGTACCTGCAGGAGCACAGGGAGCAGCTCTGACCAGTCACCCGAGTACAGTCCCATCTGACCCCCCGGGTACGTACTCAGGTGGCTAACCCCAGCAGCTGTCTGTGTGGCCCCCGCCACAACCACTCTGCTATTTTTAAGTGTTAGCTTGATTAGAGGCAGCAAGTGTCCAGTGCTTGAATTACCAGGTGAGGGTGGGGCTGGCGGGACTGAGCCCCTTTACTACACTTTTAGAGGCTACCTCCTATCTGTCGTATGGCCCCCTTACTTCTCAGTACTGTTTAAATTAAAGTAAGCTACTTGATATTTAGATCCCCCCCGACTTTTTCCCCATAATTTGAGCGCTGTGTTTGTGTCTGTGTCTACTTGCCCTGAGAATCACACCTCCCAGCTGCTGTGTAACCCTCCAGGTATGTCTACACTGCACTGGGGGGAGGTGAGGTTGCAGCACAGGTAGACATACCCACACTAGATCGAAGCTAGGTTGAGTAACACTAGCAGTGAAGCCTCAGCAGCATGGGGAGTACGAACTCAAGGTCCTGGGTGGATGAGGCTAGCCCACGTAGCCACCCGGGCTGCAGCTTCGCTGCTACGGTTCCTCAAGTTAGCGTGGACCTGGCTAGATCCACGCTAGCTTGGATATATCTGCACATGCCGCACTCACAGCTCCCGACTGCAGCGTGGACACCCCCTGAATTAAACAATTCTGCTCCCCTAAAGTCAATGAGTCTTATACCACTGTCTTCAATGGGAGCAGAGTTAGGCCAGTGCAGAATGCTTTGGAAAATCCTACCTTTAACATTCATAGACATGTCATCCAAGCACCTGCAGAGTCTAACAATTTTCATTAACTACTTAACTGAATATTTCAATGTTTTGTTGGTTCATCCATGAACATGCAATCATCTCTCTCAAAAAGATAATCATTTCCTCTTGTTTTATCACACAACTATCTGCTCTCATGGCCATTTTTCTTCTGAATGTATAAAACATCACTTCCATATGAAAATGGTAAACAACATGGTCTGATTACATTAGTTCTGGAAATCTGTTGCTTCGCTCCCTCAGCAGTACATCATGGTAACCCAATGCAGTTGCCTTACTTTATGAATTATTTCTGCATCCCTGCTTTCAGAGAATCTGTCAAACATTGATTATTTAATATTACAATGAATTATGACATTTGGTGGATTTCAATACTATTTCATCAAAGAGAAATGGAATTTAAATTAGAAACCGTATTCTTCACAACAGCCATTAAAATGGAGGATCTGAGAATCGTGTAAATAATTAATCAAAACAAACATGATTGTCAAATTTGAGAGATTTCAGAGTAACGGCCGTGTTAGTCTGTATTCGCAAAAAGAAAAGGAGTACTTGTGGCACCTTAGAGACTAACCAATTTATTTGAGCATAAGCTTTCGTGAGCTACAGCTCACTTCATCGGATGCATACTGTGGAAACTGCAGAAGACATTATATACACAGAGACCATTTTGAGAGAGAGATTAAAAGCAAGACAATAAATGATACTGGAAAACAGTAGCTTAATGAAGTTCAGATTGTTGACAAGGTCATCATCCTGAGCCATAGATTCAAATACATTTTAGGTTAATTTGAGTAGCTTTTCATGAGTGCCATGCATCAAGAATTCTCTTCTGTACTCCATTTTAAAAGCTCCAGACCTTTTTTTCAACAGGGTTATAAAGAAATCTTTTCTCCTTCTCTTTAGACAAGCTAGAGCTGCTGGAATGATTATTGCAGCCCAGTTATCATTAGATATAACAAAAGGGCTAATGATATCAGTATATAACGTGATTCCTCTGAGGAACTGCAGCAGTCCCTCTTTTTCCCATTAGTTATAGCTCTGTTATTTTTATAATTGGGATAGAAAAAGATGCTAGGAAGCACATCATCTACACTGTTCACAAAAGAAAATCCCTTTAGAGAATGGCGCCATTGTTCAACCTGGAGCTAGGGTCTCTTTCCATTTCCCAGAATGACTCATGACTGATTATGAAAGCCAATCAACATCAGTATGTGAGAGTAAAACATGAGCTAACTGGACGCGAAGACCTATGGGAAATGTACATGAATAAAATGTACTTCCCTTTTGATATTACATCACTTTGTGAATTTCAGCTCATTACTTTTGTCATCTTTATTGTCTAGGTTGGAAACATTTACTGTGTCACGTTTCCATCATGAACAATTGTACCAGGGCATAGAAAAGCAAGTTAACAATGCTGAAAGCAGAGCCTACCTTCAACATTATACCAAAAGAGAGTATCAGAGAAAAGCATATGTGTAATAATAATAGTGAAAAAGACATGACTAATAGCCATGTGAATAGCAGTTTCAGTTGGCCTATGGGCTTCTCAAAGATTCATTAACAGCTTTAGAGTGTTCAACAGCTGATAACTTTTTTTCAGCCAGAGCAATTTTGCAGTAGAACTATAGGGCTGCACTAAGGAACTATGACTGCAGACAGAAGACTTTGTGAAAGCTGTGACAGATACATCAATTTCCTGAAATATCTTTGGGGATCTTACTGTAGTAAGTTTATGTATCATTGTGGGCCAGGGATTGTATGTAATTCCATGTGGGAGGGTGACCCGAGCTCATAGAGGTACTAAAAAACAGTGTGAGATGATTAAGGCAAATCAGCCAAGTTGTAATCCCCCAGAGAGGCTCACACCTCCTGCAGAGTCTCACATATATATAGATTCTCCAATGACCAGCAGACAAAGAAAGGACTTTTGGATAAATAGCCTCACTTGGGGCCTTCTTTCTGATCCAGCTAATGGACAGGACCTCCTGTCCAATGGGGCCCCAATCCTTCCTGTGAAAGGTTGAAAGGACTTTGGCCTACCAAGGCCCCATAAGACTTCTGACCCTAGGCTATGGCTTTTTGGCTTCTGACTCAGTGCTCACCCTTGGCTTCAGCTCCTGTTCCCTATCTGAACCAGGCTCTGACTTGCAGCTCTAAAACTTGTCTCCTGACTTTGTACCTGCCCATTGGCCTCGAACACCGTGCTGACCAGCAGGCCAGACCACCGATGTCCCCATCGCTGGCACCAGTCTTTCACAGACCCTGACAGAGTGGTGGTGCACAGCGTCTTGTGCAGAACACTAGTTTGAGCAGCCCGGAATGGTCCTTGACCCAGTAATAGTGGCTTATATACAATCAACTTTTAAAAAAGGAAGAGTCCATAAACATAACATAAAAAAGCCCTTTGGCCCTCAGAGTTTGTTTCCTTCTCTGTCCACCTCCCTTGTACCTCCAGGGAGTTCTAAGAGGCAACCTGGGGCTAGCTCCTGTTGGTAGAGATTTTTTGCTCCCTTGAAGTCCCAAGCTTTTCTGTCCCTTCTCATCCTGTTTCTCCCTCTTTATACTTGGGCTTGCCCTCATTAGCTACAGCTGCTGGGAGCATGTCTCTCCACAACTGACATTTCTCACAGCTGAGCCAGAGCAGGGCTGGTTTTGCTATCTGAAGACCGAGGGGTTTTGGTGGGGGGTACATGTACCCCATCACAGAGACAAAAATCCACTCATCTCATCTGAATCAAACTAGTAAAATGGATTGTAGCTGTGAGGGAAAAGAAGTGAGAGCAGCTGAAGTCTTGGCAGTAGAGTAACATAGCATAGTTATGTGGCACTGGTAGGATCTGACCAGACTGGCCATAGATTGGAATAATGTGAATGTTGGAGGAGGTGGGGCAGAGGTAGAGAGAGAAAGAAAGAGGCTATGTCTTCACTGACAAAAACTGTGTGTTTCTATAGTGAGATAACTAATATGCATTAGCTGTCTTGCTGTAAAATCCCAGTGAATGCAATATGGGATGTTACCACGTGAGGTTAACCCTATACCTGTATTCATGACTGAGCTTGCCTAGCTGCATCACAGTAAAAATTACAGTGCCTGTCTCCACTTGGATTTTACAGCAAGATGGCTAATGCATGTTACTTGTAAAAACACACCCTATATTGGCAGTGAAGACAAAGCCAGAGAGCAGGAGTAAGTTCTGGCACTAAAGAGGGGTCAGCAGTAATTCAGCTGGCAGGAGATCACCACTGATAGCTCAAAATGTATCACTTAGGGCTTGTCTACATGGGAAAGTTATTCCAGAACAAGCTAGAGTGAGAATTGAAAGCACTATAACTATTCCAGAATAGGTTTCAGGGGGGTAGTCATGCTAGTCTGTATCAGCAAAAACAGCGAGGAGTCCTTGTGTCACCTTAGAGACTAACAAATGTATTTGGGCATAAGCTTTCATGGGCTAAAACCCACTTCATCAGATGCATGGAGTGAAAAATACAGTAAGCAGAATATATATTATAGCACATGAAAAGATGGGAGTTGCCTTACCAAGTGGGGGAACAGCTCCCGCTGTGGATATTCTTAACCCAGAACAGGAGTGCCTTTTTCTGGTTTAGTTTAATCTATTTACAAAATGGATTAAACTGCACTGAAAAAAATTACTCCTATTCAGGAACAAGTGTTCACACGGAGAGTTATTCTGGGATAGCTATAGTGGAAGAGGTATTCCAGAAAAGCTCTTCTGAACAATTACCTCATGTAAACAAACCTTTCAACAATGCAACGGTTTTTCATTGAGCTGGAGTGAGAGACTTGAAATTATTCCTGAACCCGAGTCTCCACACTTAAATGTGAGTGAGCTCTACGGACAAAGCTGGAGGCTAACCTAATACCATACTTTGTTTTGTTTTGTTTTTAGCAATGGATTTGTGCTGCCCTAGTACTCATCAAAATTATCTCCTCTGTATATTATAGTTGTCAACCATGTAACCAGACTTTCATATACAGGGGGAAATATCCACTGTCTCTGTGGGAGCCTGCACAGACAGGACATTTTTCTTTTAATCATGCACTGCACTGACAGCCTAACTCTTCCATTACAATTTGTAGACTGAATGTGACCTGAGTGCAGAAAGGATTTTTTCCTGGACTATGGTCCCAGGTGATTTGCAACATTCTATATGTTATCCTATTCAAACAGGAGACTATCAAGTTGGGGTTGCACTGTGTGCACATTTGCTGCATCTCAGACTTTTCAAACTTTGTTGTAGTACTTTGGTTTTGGCTGAGAAAGAAGGTGCATGTCCATGTGACCCCTTTTCAGGGCAGCTCAATAAAAGTCATATGCAAGATTGTCTAGGAGCCTTGATTTGTGAAATTTACAATCCATAAAAAAGGTCATATTCTTTAGCTGCCAGAAATAGCTTCAGAGGTTTTAATGGCTTAACTCCTTCCCAAACCTAATCCGTATGAAATATATCGGCCTGTCTTGGCTGCAGTTTTTCCACTGCCATATGCCCCAGAAAGTCTAAATTAAAAAAAAAAAAAAAAAAACAACTTGTTCTCTGCCAACTGTAGAAGGTGTCTCACATACCTGATGTAAGAGTGAACTTGCAAGGAGGGGCTAATTTGAGATATGCAGTTCCACCAACAAAGCAGAAGTTCTGTATGTCACCGGGAACAATTCAGTGGGGATACCTAATGCATTGGCACACAGAATCCGTTTGGAGTCAGGGCAGGGATGGGCTACAGGTGGACCTACTGGATTCACTGCTACATATATTTACTGATCATTGCCTCATACGGGGGTTGATGCTGTAAGGTGCTGAGCACTCTTGCCCTGATCCTGCACTTACATTCGTGCTTGGCTTTAAGCAAATGAGTAGTCCTGTTGGGTGAAACCTCGGTACTGTTGAAATCACTGGCAAAACTTCCATTGACTTCCATGGAGCCAGTTTTCACCCATTAAATTCAATTAGATTGATCGCACATTTAAAGTTAAACACACGCTTCAGTGCTTTTCTGAGTTGGGGGCCAGAATACTTAGCCCTTTGCAGGTCTGGGCCCATGAAGCCTGTGTCGAGGAAACAAGGGAGATATTGTAGAGAACTCAGAGCTGCAGTAGTGGCCACAGCATTGCTCTCCTGATACGCCATGGCATAGGAGAGGAGATAGCTTTCCCCTGCATCCCAAAAGTCCCCTTTTCTTTCTCTTCCTCACCTCCCCTTGCTCACAAAATAGATACTTGGGTTCCATGGTGCAGAAAGAATTTCCCCCTCACAGAACACATGCATGTGATGAAAGGCCCTCAGAGGCTGGCTGACAGTGTAAGTACTTATGGGAGACTAAAAAAGAACTGTGTGTATGTTAGTTCATGTCAGTCACAGATAAACCATTGCCCAAATGATGATATTTTGCGTTCGTATGTTTGCAGGTTCCTGTTGAATCTGTCTTTGTTTTGATCTGTTTTTTCCCCTCAGTAGTTGGCAAGTGTGCTTAGAATCTGGGAGAGGCACCTTCTCTAACTTGCTTTTACAAATCTAAAGAAATCAATAAATATATAAAATAAACCACATATTGTAGAAAAGAAATTTCCACGGTCTGGGTAAGCACAAACCTGGAGGGCAGTGGCTGAGAATGTGGCCATGAGGAAGTGTGTGCCAACGTGTATGTGTGTTCAGAATGGCTTGAGATTGAGTGATTTATGCCTGTGTCATTTCTTTGACATGGTTTGACCAGGGTTGGAAAAAGGAAGATTATTATGCACACCAAAGATTTTTTGGCAGAGACTGTCAGGTGAATTACTTTCACTTTGCAGATTTGTCATGTGTAAGACTACGGTTATGTCATGGAGGTCACATGAATCCTTAACTTCCATTGACCTTTGTGACATTTTCTGCCCTGGGGCTGGAGCTCCAAGCCAGCCCCAACCTTGCAGCTCCCAGCCCCCAGCCTGGTGGGGGGACCTTGCAGCTGCCCAGCCGCAGCAGGCAGTGGGGACTCCCCACAGCTGCCCAGCTGCACCCGTGGCAAGCAGCTGGAGGACCCTCCAGCTACCAGCTGCCCCAGGTGAGGGGACCCCGCAGCAGCCCAGCCCCAGGGGCAGAGGGACCCCGGAGCTCCCACATATTGCATCGGTGGGGGACCAGGGAGCCTGAGCAGCAGTGGGTGCTGAACCCACCTACTCCTTTTGTCAGGGATATTTTTAGTAAAAGTCAGGGACAGGTCCTGGGCTTCCATGAATTTTTGTTTATTTCCCATGACCTGTCCATGATTTTTACCAAAAATGTCCCTGACAAAAACTTAGCCTTAGTCATGTGTCAATACCAATTTTAACTAAGAGTGCACCAAAAAGAAGTCCAAATCCCATTGCTACACAGGCCTGAAAAACAAATTTGTATCCTCTAACATCTGAGGGGAGTGCAAAAGACTATAGCTGGAGCAAATCCTGACTTGAAAAGGAAGAAAGTTACAGAGAATCGTATTGCTCCTGAATACTGTTCAAGCAATCTGACATGAGTCTGAACCATAGAGAGAACCTAATAAGTCAACTGTTCTGAAAAACAGTCCCAGCAGCTAGAACTCTGCCCAAGTCTACACAACATAAGAATTTTAGAGAAATTATTCAAACTGATGTGGAACACCTTAGGGAGCTAGCTATTGATGTTATTTGTATTTGTGCTTCTCATAAACTCCCAGATGCCACTATGTAAATTCAGTGATAATCATTGTGAATGACAGCAGAAAGACTGATAATTAATCATCCATTTAAAGGAACATACCATTTTCCATTTTTATCTGTGTTTAGTGTCATTTGTTTTTATCATTCTTTGAATTAGCTTATAATGCATGTAACACATTCACACATACTGTAACACACACACCCCAAACATACAAAAACACACAATCAAAGACATTTTACAAATAGAGATAAATATACAAAAAGAAGACATATCCTGAAGACCTTACCCAGTGTCTCCTGAGTATTTACTCAAGCAAAACACATTAATTGTTGAATTTTTGCCAGACTGAGGACTTCTGAAAATGGGGCCTCATCCAAAGCCCAGTGAGGTCAAGGTAAAGACTTCCATTGACCTCAGTCGTCTTTGGATCAAATAATTCTCCCACAGATTTTAGTTTACACAGAGAAGTTGGTGATGAATACATATGTAGCAGAAAGTTTGCCTCATCAATGTTACATTAATTCAATGTGGAACATTTATGTGACAAGGTATGTAGGAGAAGGATGGTCCAGTGGTTAGAGTATTAGTCTGGACCTTGGGATTATGTGTACATGAGCAGGGGAATCACACCCCTAGCTCGTAGTGTAAATATAGCCTTAGTCTTTTTATGCCTGAGTTCCCCATCCGTAAAATGGGCTAATAGTACTTCCCTACCCTTTCCAAGAATATTGTGAGGTTAAATGTATTTAAAGACTGTGAAGCACTCGGACACGATGGTAATGGGGCCATAGAAGTATCATTGATAGATGTTATTTATTTGTATCTCTACTTCAAAATTAACAGGACTAACAATGAGGTATTGCCATTGTCACAGTTCTGCTTTTGTATAATACTTTCTCAGTGGCAGTTTAAATGGATAACTAGTGGTATGAAATATCTAAGGTTTCTTCTTAATAGAGCTTAAACATCATGAAAGATATTAGATTGCACCCTTGTACGATTGCTGTTCAATGACAAAATAAATTGGAACAAGATGCAATTTACTGTGTGGGACTGAATACAATCATTAGAATGATTACTATCCTTAGGTTTAATTATGTTTTCAGTATGCCATCCTTACAGATGCCTAATGGGCTCAATAAACAAATGCATGCTCTAATTAAAAAAAATAGTATAGGAAAATCTAAAAAAAAAAAAAAACCTAGATGAAAATTAGAACTTGTACAGCTGAAAAAAAAATCTACAGGGAGTTTAAATTGCCCTAATTTGAATCTATATTATCTGACAAATTGCCTTATATACTCTGCAAAGGCCTATCCTCTAAGTTATCCAAGGTAACAAAAGTCCAGTGCAGCGTGTTATGTAAGATTGTTTATAAAAGTCAGCAGAAGTTGGAGACAAATCAGCTGGTAAAATGGGATTACGTTAAAAGAATTGAGATAAGGTTAGGGTGACCAGCTGTCCCGATTTTTTTAGGGACAGTCCCGTTATTTGGGGCTTTTTCTTATATAGACACCTATTGCCCCTGTCCCAATTTTTCACACTTGCTATCTGGTCACCCTAGAAGGTATCAACGAGACTCCTAGTAAAATTTGATAGGAGATGAAAAATTAAAGAAATCGTAGGAAATGTTTATAGATGAAATCATCAAAATGTGTTTTGACTGATTAGTACTAATGGGATGAGGCTGCCATCTCTTCTTGGACATTGTTTATCTGAGGATCACGAAGGATATGTTTGCCCCGCATTTAAACACCTGCGAGGGGGAAGGTCCCAGAGCCCATACTCCAGCCTGAACCCAAACATCTACCCAACAATTTTTAGCCCCGCAGCCTGAGCCTTGCATGCCCGACTCAGGCAATCTGGGCCAGCTGCGGCTGGGCTGCAGATCTTTTATTCCAGTGTAGAGGTACCATAAGTGGGAGTGAGTGGGACATCTGGACTGGAAGGAGCCAGGTTTACCATCATGGCGGCTACCCTTACCATCTCCTGGGGCCAGGATTCACCATGACACCATTGAGCCTTCATCGTCCTGATTCTGAAAGACGTTCTGACGAGACTGCACCAGAGAGAGGGAACTGATGACACCAGCACATCCACTGGCTTTGGCTAAACCATGAAGAGCACCTGGAATGTGAAACTTGGGTTCCTGCTGTTCCACCTCCCTCATGTGTCCATTTCCTTACCTCGCTTATTTCTTCTTTCCTACCTTTCTCCTTTGCCTTCTGTGTAATAAGAGTCTGGCTTAGCTGGCCAAGATTGCATCTTTTGCAACTTTGCTGTGAGTTTGTGTCCGGTTAGGCAGCAAAAAGCAATGCCCTGAAGAGCCCGATGCTGGTACCAGTTTGCCACAGCTGCTCCGAGGCTGATCAGACTATGTGCTCTGCCTGTATTTCTCCAGCAGTGAGGTTGCAAGTAAGAGTCAGCACCAGAAACAGAAGCTGCATTTTCCATCTTTATTGTTCTTTTCTGTCCCCTTTGTACGTATTTGTCTTCAGGGGAACAGGTTTGGACTTCAACAATGAACTACCCTGCAGGCTGGCTCCAAGCTGTATCACATGCCCAACCCCACCTAATGTGCACACTCAAAGCCCTTAACCCCTTTTAAGGGTGTGTTGGACCCAAGCTAGTGTGCTTGACCGAGGGAATGGGGCAGCGTGCATGCTGAGGTGTGACCCCCACACCTGCCCACAATCCCGTGTGAAGACAACAAAATTGTGTGTGCCTGGGCTCTTATTTAGTTAGTCCTCCAATGCCATTCCTACAATTCCCCATGTCAGTATCTTCCAGCATTTTTATCTACTCACTTACTACCAGAAGCTCCCTGCCAGTTTAAAAATCTTTGCTCATTATTTAATCTTTTATTTCCATAGGGCCAGTTCCAGTTTTTGCACAGCTCAGTCCAGCTCTGCCAAACAGCCTAGAAAATGCCTATCACCCAGCTGGCTAGATGACGAGCACACCAGGAGCACACCAATCCCCTAACATACCAATAGCATGTCAGGTGTATCACGACTTGTACGCAAGCACTGTAGGTCCTTCAGCAGCTAGGCCTTGTAGGCACCAGCCCTGGTGGGTTCCAATAACCGCACAGACACATGGTTAAGAGAAAGGTTGCAAATACCCTAGATACAGAGGCTTAAACAGTTACAGTTCAAAGTGAGCAATAGCTGTAAATGTTTGGAACTCTGGGACCTAGTGCCTGGAGTGCCCTCTCCAGTCCAGTTTCTATTCAAGCAAATAGGAGCTTGCAGTTTGCCAGGGCAGGTTCAGTTAGTGTCTTTCGTTTGGGTCCCTCTGCACTAGCTCCCTGCCCAGCAGCTGCTGCTCCCTGCCCAGCAGCTGCTGCTCCCTGCCCAGCAGCTGCTGCTCCCTGCCCAGCAGCTGCTGCTCCCCACCCAGCAGCTGCTGCTCCCCCACAATCCCACAAAGACTTGCACCCAGTTGTAATGACCAGCAGTCACAGCTTGTTCCACACGCCACTCTCCACGCAGTTCCTGGGGGTTCCTCTCTGCATTCAACTTCTCTGCCGTTCCTGCCAGGCCATGTGGCTGCTGCTTTCCAACTTCCGGGTTCAGGACCTTTCCCCTTACTTGATCTGGGGGAAAGAAGTGCAGAGGGGAAGAGGCTGATGGGAGTTATAGCCCCCAGTTTAGCAGCTCCATACCACTTCCATAGGAGCATCAGAAATTGGTTTTTGTTAATAACTTGGTTTGGTTTTACAATATGTTGGTGTGTGGGAGCTTGCGAAAGGAGGAAGAGTCAGGAAGTTATGTCTGAAGCTTTTAATAAAATATCAAAATCTCATAGTCACATAAAATCTATACCAAACCAACAATCAGGCTGTATTGCTGATATGTACAACAGTACAAAACCTTACTGCATTACAACCCCTCATCACAGACCACCATCACAGCAGCACATCTCAACCGCACCAAACTGCATTGCCGGGAAGTGGGCACACAAGACATCCCTTATTTCCCTGGGCTACCCGGTCCCAGAGCCGGTGATAAATGCACTTTCTGATTGTCTGTACCAGGTCTGCAAACCACTGGTGTCTCGAGAGCACTCCATGCAGAAATATCCTTTGTTAGCCTCTCAGATGTTGTGTAGGTCACAGCATGCCAGAATAACATGATGGCACACTGGCATCCAAAAAATTATGTCAGCATCTTGCCCCTTTCAGCCTGCCAAACGTGCACTCCACCACCATCCTGCAACTGCTAAGCATGCAATTAAATCTTCTTCTGCCAGGTCCTCTGAGATGGGGGTATGACTTCATTAGCCATGGCTGGAGAGGGGATGTAGTAGTCCCCAAAATAAAAATGCCACTCAGACCCTGTTGATAACCAGGTCATTTTAAGGGAATAAGATCCCTGCTTTTCCAGACAGTAAAACACCAGATCTCTTCAGCACCCTGGCATCAAGTTCCTTTCCCATACACCTCACTGGTGTTCATGAATCTGATTCTGTGATCAACCAAGAATTGGAGAACAATGGATTAGTACCTTTGTGGTTGACATATTCACTTGCTCTTTTTCCTATCATCTTCCATAGATGGCCCCAGAGCAGTCTGGGACCTCCGTTCTCTGGAAGCCAACTACTACTGCATGTACATTTTTATGCCCACCACCAATATTAATCATCTCACAAATCTCTACCACCACATCACTGACAGTTGACTTTCCAACACCAAACTGGGCCATAGAAATATAGAATCATACAAATGTGGAGCTGGAAGGAATCTTGAGAATTCATTTAGTCTAGCCCCCATGCCTTAGCAGACCAAGTTTACCTAGACCATTATTCACAAGGTGTTTGTCCAGCCTTTTCTTAAAAAGCCTCCAGTGACTGGGATTCCCCAACCTCCCCTGGTAACTTATCCCAGTACTTAACTATCCTTACAGTTAGTAAAGTTTTTAATAATATCTAACCTAACTCTCCTTTGCTGCAGATTAAGCAAATTATTTCTTGTCCTATCTTCAGCAGACATGGAGAACAGTTGATCACCATGATCTTTATATCATCCCTTATGATATTTGACAACTGTGATCAACCCCACCTCCATCTTCTTTTTTCACATCTACACATACCCAGTTTTTTTCAACCTTTCCTCATAGGTGAGGTTTTCTGAAATTTTTATTATTTTTGTTGCTGTCCTCTGCCCTCTCTCCAATTTTTCCATCTCTTTCCTAAAGTGGGGTATACAGAATTGGACAAAATACTCCAGATGAGGCCTCACCAGTGCCAAGTAGAGCAGGACAGTTACCTCCTAGGTCTTGCATATGACAATCCTGATACACTGATACACCCAAGAATGATATTAGTATTGTTTGCAACTGCATCATATTGTTTGCCCATATTCAGTTTGTGATCCACTATAACCCCCAGATCCTTGGCTGAAATACTACTTCCTAGCCAGTTATTCCCCATTTTGTATTTGTGCATCTGAGTTTTTGTTCCTAAGTGTAGTACTTTGCACTTGTCTTTATTAACTTTCATCTTGCTGTTTTCAGACCAATTCTCCAGTTTGTCAAGGTTGTTTTGAATTCTAATCCTGTCCTCCAAAGTGCTTGCAGCCTCTCTGTTTTCTGTCATCTTCAGATTTTATAAGCATACTCTCCACTCCGTTGTCCAAGTCATTAATGAAAATGTTAAATAATACCAGACCAGGACAGAACCTTGTCCGACTGTAGTAGATATAGCCTCCCTGTTTGACAGTGAACCATTGATAACTACTCTTTGAGTATGGTTTTTCAATCAGTTTTGCACCTACCTTATAGTAATTGCATCTAGACCGCATTTCCCTAGTTTGCTTATGAGAATGTCATGAGGGACTATGTCAGAAACTTTACTAAAATCAAGATATATTACATCTACTGCTTCTCCCCATCTAGTAGGCCAGGAACACTATCAAAGAAGGAAAATAGGTTGGTTTGGCATTATTTGTTCTTGACAAATCATATTGGTTATTCCTGATAACCCCATTATCCTTTAGGTGGTTACAAATTGATTGTTTAATAGTTTTCCCATTATCTTTCCAGGTATCAAAGTTAGGCTGATTGGTCTATAATTCCCTGGATCCTCTTTGTTCTCCTTTTAAAACTTGTATTTGCCCTTCTCCAGTCCTCTGTGACCTCACCCATCCTCCATGAGTTCTTGAAGATTTTTACTAAAGGTTCTGAGATTGCGTCAGCTGTTCCTTAGGCCTGGTCTACAATAGAAAGTTAGACTGACCCAGCTACATCACTCAGGGATGTAAAAAATCATATGCCTGAGCGATGTAGTTAAGCCGACCTAACCCCTGCTATAGACAGTGCTAGGTCGATGGGAGAGTTCTTCTGTTGACCTAGCTACCACCTCTTGAAGAGGTGGATTAACTATGCCAATAGGAGAATCCCTCCCATTGGTGTACGTAGCATTTACACTGAAGTGCCACAGCAGCACAAGTGCAGCACTGTAGCTGTGCCCCATAGTGTTTCAAGTATAGATAAACCCTTGAGTACCCTATGGTGAATTTCGTCAGGCCTTGCCAACTTGACTATATCTAACTTATCTAAATATTCTTTAACCCGTTCTTTCACTATTCTGGCTAGTGTTTCTTCCCCTTTGTTGATAACATTAATTGTGTAAAGTATCTGGTCACAATTAACCTTTTAATTGAAGACTGAAGCAAAACAGGCATCAAACACCTCAGCCTTCTTGTTTTTGTTCATATTAGCTCCTCTTCCCCATTAAGTAGTGGACCTACAATTTCCTATGTCTTTCTCTTAAGAACATAAGAATGGCTGTATTGGGTCAGACCAATGATCCATTTAGCCCAGTATTCTGTCTTCCAGCAGTCTCCAGTCTAGATGCTTCAGAGGGAATGAACAGAACAGGACAATTTATCGAGTGATCCATCCCCTGTTGTCCAGTCCCAGCTTCTGGCAGTCAAAGGGCCTGGAGCATGTGCTAATAGCTATTGCTGGTCCTATCCTCCATGAACTTATCTAATTCTTTTTTTTAACACAGCTGTAATTTTGGTCTTCACAACATCACCTGACAACAAGTTCCACAGGTTGACTGTGTGTTGTGTGAAGAAGTACTTCCTTATGTTTGTTTTAAACCTGATGCCTATTAATTTCATTGGGTGACCCCTAGTTGGTGTGTTATGTGAAGGGGTAAATAACATGTCCTTATTCACTTTCTCCACAACATTTGTGATTTTATAGCCCTCTATCATATCACCCCTTAGTCATCTCATTTCTAAGATGAACAGTCCCAGTATTTTTAATCTCTCTTTGTATGGAAGCTGTTCCATTCCCCTAATCATTTTGTTGCCTTTCTCTGTACCTTTCCCAATTCTAATATATCTTTTTTGAGATGAGGCTACAGAACTACATGCAGTATTCAAGGTGTGGGTGTACCATGAATTTGTATATTGGCATTATAGTATTTTCCATCTTATCTATCGCTTTCCTAATGGCTTCTAACATTGACTGCCACTGCACATTGAGCAGATGTTTTCAAAGAACTATTCGTGATGACTCCAAGCTCTCTTTCTTGAGTGGTAACAGCTAATTTGTATAGATAGTTGGGATTGTGTTTTCCAATGTGCATTACTTCGCATTTATCAACATTTTTATCTGCATATTAATTTTATCTGCCATTTTGTTGCCTAGTCACCCAGTTTTGTGCTATCTCTTTGTAACTCGTCGTCGTTGTCAGCTTTGCACTTAACTATCTTAAGTAATTCTGTATCATCTGTAAACTTTGCCACCTCACTGTTCACCGCCATTTCCAGATCATTTATGAATATACTGACAGCACTGGCCTAAATATAGATCCTTGGGGAACCCTACTATTTGCCTCTCTCCACAGTGTAAACTGACCATTTATTCCTACCCTTTGTTTCATATCTTTTAACTGGTTACTGATCCATGAGAGGACCTTCCCTCTTATCCCGTGGCTGCTTACTTTTGTTTTATGGCCTTTGGTGTGGGGCCTTGTCAAAGGTTTTCTGAAAGTCTTGTTCCTAATGTATTTACAGAAGCTCTTCTATTGCCATTTATGTCTCTTGCTAGGTGTAACTCATTTTGCTCTTAGCCTTTCTGATTTTGTCCCTACATGTTTGTGCTGTTCTTTTGTACTCCTCCTTAGCAATTTGTCCATTTTCCACTTTTTGTAGGATTCCTTTTTGATTCTCAGGTGATTAAAGAGCTCCTGATGGTGCCATATTGGCTTCTTTAGTATTCTTCCTATCTGCCCTTCCCAGAAGTATATTTTGCTGTTGTGTCTTTAATATTGACTGTTTGAGAAACTGCCAGTTCTCCTGAACTCCTTTTTCTGTTAGTTTTTTTCCGACGGGACCTTACCTGCCACTTCTCTGAGTCTGTTAAAAATCTGCTTTTCTGAAATCAATTGTCTTTATTCTGCTGTTCTCTTTGAGCAGCTCTCTACCCAGAGGGCTCCCACAAAAGTTACACAAGGAGCACAGAGGCATCAGTGGACATTTCTGCTTCTGTTTGAGACAGAGGGGGATGACAGCTGTTTATTCTGTTGTAATACCTGGTTGAATAATCATGCGTTTGCATTTATTTATGAGCCTTTCAAAATTCCTTTCTGCTTTTCTGACTGGTGGAGTTGTTTACCAGATATTGGGGCAGGGGTTCTTAAGGACTCAAGATTTACCTTCCTCAAGCTTTTGTAAACAGAAAATACAAATAATACAGAGATTTCCCATGTGCTCTGGTGTTTTTTCATTATATTGTGTTGACAGAGTCTCACATTTATAACCTCACCTGCATTAGCCCTTGCTGCTGGTGTTTGCTTGCCCCTCAGTTCATAGGTGCCGCCTGCAAATGTTAAATTAGTGAGCTTTCTTTATTGGTGGAGTTTCATCCATTCACTTTTGCAAAGACATTCCGCACTCACACCAATGTAAATCAGGATTAACTCAATTGAAGTAAGTGGTGTGAGTGGCGAATCAGGCCCTGGCTGCTCAGTAGTAAAGATGTAGAATATGTATAGAGAGTGAGGAATAATAGAGAGGGTAGCACAGATACTCTAGCTCCTAGGACTTTAATTAATTCCTAGCCAGTAATGTTTATTAAATGAGAGATTGTAATAATAACAAGTGGCACATTTCTCATCCCTCTGGAAGCTTGTTGTTGAGTAGGAAAGCTGCCCTTTTGTGGGAAAGAGCATGATCACAGATTGCTGCCCTGCCCTGCTACTGAATACTGGGCAGCACTGTGAACCTCTGACACAGAAAGGATGGAACCACAGGAGTGTACCACTCGAGTATAACTTCTCCAATTAACAGCCATTGTGTGAGAATGATGAGATCTATAAAGAGACCATCATTTTAATGCTCTGTTTATTTGCTTTTGCATTTGATATATTTTGGCTGTGAGTGACATGGAGATGCACTTGATTTATACACATTCACATATCACCTGGTTCACTCTTAAGAGCAAGAGTTCTCAACCTTTTGGGGTTGTAGGTTTCCCTTGAGATAGCTCTGCACGAGGGCTTCTCATGTCTGTGTCCATTGGTGCCTCTGTGCTTCCTTTGAACTCCTGTGGGAACCCTGTGGGTAGAGAGCTGCTCACAGAGAACAGAAAACGAAGACATATATACTGCATAAAAGGAGACACCAGCCATTCTCTGCTCCTTGGCTTCACCCCGCAAAAAGGGCATTTTTGCAGCGGAAGCAGAAATTTCACTATTGCTACCACTCTTTTCTTCCATTTCTGCTGGTCTACTCAGTTGTCACACCCACTTCCATCCTTCAATTTCATGGGGACATTTAGAGGCAAGAGCAGGGAAAAGGCCTGTTTAAGAGTCTCCCCTTGCTTTTTTTTTACCACCCCTATGCTGCAGGCTAAGTGGCACTGGCAAATGCATTCAAAACAATTGCACTCGCTGGTGAGGCCTCATGACCCAGTGCAGGGGTCTGCCTCACAGATTAGAACTACTGATCAACAGAGAAAGAATTTCTGTAGATTGATGATTTTTCTCCAGTGAGGTACTGAAGCACCTAAGCATAACCAGTGCAAGAAGCGAAAAAGCATCTGCAAGCGCTAGAAAATGAGTGAGGAGGTTGGGCTGGTGGATACATGCTGGACCTGTACAGCTGTTGGGGTTTTCAAAGAATAAATTGTGAGCTTTGATTCTGATTTTAGTCTAATAAAATTAAAAATCCAAACCAAGCAAGTGGATGGAGAATTCCACTTCAATTTGCTCTGCTGCTTTGAAGCAGCAGTTGCGGCGTCTCCATTCCTATGATCAAACATTTTTTTTTTTAAAAAAAGGAAATAAAAGTAGTGCTTTAAATGGAACACCGTCTGCGTCGTTAGCGTATGCAAAGAATCTCCCTTGCTAATTTGTGCATATTTCCATGCCAAATTAAATCTTTTTAGTGGGAATTCCTTTCATATGAGGAAGCAGAGACTCTTGAGAATGAAAGTACATCTGCATAGGCTGCCTTTCTTCCTCCCTTTCATCTCATATTTTTCAGCTTCCCATTGGTAGCTGAAATCAGCATTTCGATCTGTTGCTGAGATGATGATTTTTCTGATAAAAGGGGAGTCTTCCTATAGCAATTGCACGGTGGGGGGGAAAACTGACTAAAATACATTGAGATGGGATACATTTAAAGCACAGCCAGAATGTTTACACCCTCAGAAATAATGGACCTTGCCAATTGTTCCAATCATAGCTCTGTTAAATCAAGCTCCAAAAATCTCACCTGTCCTGTATCTGGCCCCTCTATTTTCCTTTGCTCTTAATATAATGAAAGTCTCCAAAAAGCAAGTGCAGACTTTTTTTGAATCCCTAGTAAAATCGTCTTTGTGCAGTGGTTTTACTTTGTGGTGGCATTTTTTACTGGGGAAAAAATTATATCAACATATGTGAATAAAACTAGACATATATCAATTTTGTCCTTGTATAATAAATGTATGTAACTACAGCTATACAATAAAAAAAGTTTTGCATTACAGAATGCAGATATTTCTAACCTGTAAGTTGCCAGGTCTCTGGATAATTGTAGCACAATATTCCGGAGTCAAAGTCAAAGTCATAGGTGCTCCAAAAAGCAATAGCCGAAAGTTTAAAAAGAAAACCTGACTTGTAATTGCGTTCTGTCAAATAGGTTACATAAATATGGTAGCTGGGCTGTTTTACATCCAAATGCATTTGATTTTTCAATATACAATGGGCTGAGTAATCCTATAAATATTTATGAGTGAACTACAGAGCCTGGCATAGGCTTTTCTCTGTCTTCCAGCACATGGAGGTTTTACAATACGCACCATGACAGTATAAAATAAAACAATCTTTTGGTTACTACTTAATAAATTTAACTGCATGGCTCTGACCCATATACGCATATTCTCTAGACAGTTTGTTATAGACAATTTTCTTTAGGCCAATTCATGAGAAACCAACCTGTGATCACCTAATTCCCAAAGCAGCTATTGGCGGCATATGTCTGGGGAAGGTTGAGATATAAAACAAGCTGCTCTGCACTTTGACCTGTGGCAGGATGATTTGGAATTCACAGATTAATAGATTTTAAGTGAATGGCTCAGAATGCACAGCAATCACCGGTGGAAGAGAAAGGAGCTGAAGAACCCAAACGGACCAAAGAATTACATAAGAGATCATCAGAGTGACTTGTACAAGAACAGTGGCTTTAAGGATGCTGCTGCCACCTAATGAGTGAGTGTTAAATTCTGTAGTAACCTAATTAGTAACACCTCTGCCCCATGACCTAATTCAGACATAAATCTAAACACTATATATGTTTAATGTTTATCTTACTGGCATCGCTTGGCTAACCTTTCACCACTAATTCCCATTCTCACCCAATCTGCCGCTGCTCTGATTCATCATACTATAAGAGCAGACATGAAATGAATGAAAAAATAGCATTCTGCTTTTTTTGTAAAACAGCTATCTTCCAAAAGCTGTACTCCCTTCACATGGCTTACTGTTGTCTATTCTCCCCTTTCATATCCTTCCCTCTGGCCCCCACAAACCAGAGCTCTCTTTAGCTATCAAGTTACCTGTTTAATCTAGGACCCAATACTGTGAGATACTGAGCCCCTTCATGGGAGTGGGAGGCTACTTACTCTCAACTCCAACTGATTTCAGCAGCTGAGGGCACTCAGCATCCCAGGAGATATCCAGCATTTGGTAGGATAGGACTCTTAGACTGTGAGCTCCTTTTCATTTTGCAGTATTGTAGGCAGCACAGGTAGTTGTTCAGGTTGCCTGACACTTCCCATTATAAGACCCTGTTTTTAGTTGCTTATGACTTTGCCAAATTTAAACTGTCTGAAATTTTCCATGCTTGATGTCTGCCTCAAGCTGAATTTTTTTGGGGGCTGGGGAATTTCAGTTTAACTGGTTCAGACGTTTCCAATAATGGAGTTAGGGAAAATATATTGTTTTGCCCCTGTTAAAAAAAAATCTTACATTCATATTATTGAGAAGTTCTAGCACCTTCATGCTTTGGATCGAGGGCTTGAAATTTGTCAAGGGCATTGCTGTAGTGTCAAGGATGTGCCTTCTGCCATCCCTGTGAAAATCTGCCTAAATCTGGCATGTTATAAGCCTCCAGAAAAAAAAATCCACGTTTGCACCTATCCACTAGAGACTTGTTAGTGTTTGGCAGCTAACTTCTCTTAGATTCTGTCTACACTCAGCATGTGTTATCCTCTCACAGTTCCCTTGTGTGACCAGACTGTGCATGCACCATGCCCACATACAGATTGACTGTTTCCCCCAGAGCTGCGGGGACTGAGGAGAACTTTCCCTACAATTGCTCCTCTCCACTCCTCTTGGCTCTCTCTTCTACAGTTTCAGTGCTCACCTAATGGTGACCAGGAATCTTGGAGGGAAAGGAATAAACAGCTTGACTAGGAATAAAGAATGTGTGGGGATGGGATAGAGATGCAGGGGAGAAAGGGGTAGGCACTCAGGAGAGGGAGAATAGCATCTTGGGAGGCTAGGGCGGTGGATGGAGACAGGAGGTGGGAAGAGGTGCAGAAGGGCAAGAACCAGGGATGGGAGAAGAATAGGAGCTGAGGAGAGGGGACTGGACAGGAGGTAGGGTGTGGAAGTATGACAGAGAGGAGCAGTGGGTAGTATGGGCAAGAAGTGGCGGAGATAGCAGCAGAGGGGAGGGACAGGGTCAGAGTCAGGAGCTATGGATGGGAACAGAAGGGGATGGGGAGACCTTCTGCCAGGAGCAGAAATGTTTGTAACTTCTAGAACATTTATAACCATTATATCCCTACAGAGCATGGAATAAAACCCTGAATGAGACAGGAGGCCAGTGGGGGAAAAAAATTTGTATGTCATCATGTAATTAAAGACTATCATAATGCATATGCACAAGGGGGCCAAATTAAAGTTGCACAGGCAACCTTCATTCTGGCATTTCCTAACTTCTGAGTGCTTGACTTCACAACCTTACCGCTCTTTTGATTTAGTCTTGGGGATGAATTAATGTATATAATTATCATCTACACCAAAGCTGCTAAACAGATAATATTCTGATCTATTTCTTTCTTTCATTGTATATAAAAATGCCTCTTCCTGCCGCTAGGTGCAGGAACAATTTATATAACGAACATAAGTTTTTAAATGCTGACAAACTTTACCATATTAAATTCATTCAGACACATTGTGGTTGCTTAGAACTGAAGCAAGCTCTTTGCCAGGGATTTCAGCTCTTAAAAACAAGCTCTTCTAGGTTGTCTGTGAAAATCCATGCTAAGGCCAGTTGTCCTTGTGTCTGACTTATCAAGATTTACGCTCAAAAGGAAAATGCATATTGTTATGGCTTCCCTGTAAGGCTCCTTTATGATAATGGTTTCCACATAAGGGTTTGTGTATAAGAACAGCTGCACAAAAAGGAGGGTTGATGCCCAAGTCCACCAGTCCATGCAGTCTTGGGGAGCAGCCTTGCACTAACGGTTTCCCAGGTAAAAGGTATGTGTACTGAGGGAGGAAAAGAGACCATTTCTTAAGCAGCAGGACTTGTGTGAGACTCAGGAGAGAGACAGAGGCTCAAAGACATCTGTGTCTGGGGACAAGGCATCATTGCCTTAAATGAGGTTTCTGCAAATGAGTTTTTGTGTGCCGTCTGTTACCAGCTTTTTTCAGGGAAAGAGGAATTGTGTGCATTCTGTAAATAACCAAATTACACTATGAAAATCCCTGATTCTGCTCCAAACAGGACTCTGTCCAGCAAAGCCCTGAAATTTGCTACTGTTCTGCAAAGGGGCAACAATACACTGTATAGATCATAGGCCTAATTACGGGGTTGAGTTGGGCTGTGCTTGTCACAGGACGAAAGAGAAGGACAAAAGCCATCACCTCATACATCTCCCCTAACCAGTAGGGGCTGACTCAGCTGCCATTATACATGTATTGAAATGATTCAACCATCAGTGAAATGTCTGAAAAGTGAAAGTCATGTAGATGTCAAAGAAGTATTTTGAAAAAGGAACCCTGGGGGCCTCAGTCCTTTGGGTAACATTCTGCTGTTCTCAAGGTCTCACCTTATTATGTGACGGGTTCCAGGTGTGTTTTACCGCCACCCATACCACCAGTCAGCGGCAGCTTGCCATGTGCATGTAGAGCAAACGCACAGCAGCTCTGAACAGCCCCCCTGCTCCAACTACAGCAAGCAGAATTTATTAACAGTATCCCTCTGGGCACGCCATGTTTCTGGCTGGCTCTGTGTTTTAAGGCTAAGAATTTCAAAAGTGGGTGTCAGGAGTTAGGCTCCTAAATTGATATTCAGGCATCTAAATAAGTGGCTTGCTAGTTGGCTGAGCTTAGGGGCCTTGCACTCAACTCCACAGCTTTTCTGTTTGTAGTTCTGTAGCTGTCCATAGATGAGAGAAGCTGTTGATGGTAACGATTAACATCTTCCACCATAACACCCACTTCTCATCTCTGCCCATCTTCCCTGTAGAGTTTAAAATGATGACACCCGGAAAGATTTATCTCCCAGACAGAAAGAAGAGAAATACAAATGGTGTGGGGAATGGGGCTACACAGAACCCCTAGCATGAAGGAACGGGTGAACGGGGTGCACACAGCTCCTGGTACGTGGCAGAGGGGAGAACGGGGGATATACAGAGTCGCTGGTATGCAGGGGGATGTGGGACACACGGCCTCTAGCATGGGGGAACAATGCAGGACCCTTGTATGGAGGAAGAGGGGAATAGGGGCACACAGAGACCCTGACAAGTGTGGAGTAAGGGTCTCTCAGAGACCCTGGCATGAGGGAAGGAGCTGGGGGTTACAGAGAGTTCCTGAAATAGAGGGGTATGGGAGCTTGTGCAGGAGAATGGAGGAATAGTGTGTGCAATGAACTCAGCCTACAGTTGCAACAAAGCATGTGATACTCTAGTTTAAAAAATTCCAAGCACTCAGTGACTTCCATCACTATCTGTGGGAGGTGTTGGGTTCTCCACACTTCTAAAAATCAGCTCCCTTATCAAGGTCCCTGGATGTGCACACAGGAACCTTGGGTGGAATTTTCAAAAGCATCCAAGTGACTTTGCGACACAAATCTCAGTGGCCGGGATTTTCAAAGTGGCCCAAAGGAGCTAGCCACCCAATTTCCATTGATTTTCAGCAGGATTTGTGCTCATAAGTTACTTAGGTATTTTTGAAAATCCTGCTCTTTAACTATAGGCACTCTTCTTTTGAAAATCTTGGACTAATCTAAGCCTGACACAGACAGCAGTAAATACAGAAGCTGCGACAAGCAAGTTTGGAGGGACTGCTTGCTGAAGTTTCATTTCCAGTGCACCTCTCTCTTCAGCTATAACAGTCACTACTACACACCTTCGCAGTATCAGTACCTACAGTACTATACATGTCTAATGAAGCCTGAGATTTCTGGGTTACATAATATCTAGAACAGGGTGTGTGCCGAGTCTTTCAGAAGTGGTGTGCCGAGTCTTCATTTATTCACTCTAATTTAAGGTTTCACATGCCAGTAATACATTTTAATGTTTTTAGAAGGTCTCTTTCTATAAGTCTATAATATATAACTAAACCATTGTTGTATGTAAAGTAAATAAGGTTTTTAAAATATTTAAGAAGCTTCATTTAAAATTAAATTAAAATGCTGATCTTATCAGTTTAGTGTGATCCTTGCCTTTGCTTTTCCTTGCTGAGTTTTCCATTGTCTGGCACATATTTGGATACTTTAAGCTGCACACAGGCTTCTGAGTGATCAGTTGTTAACCAGCTCTGAGAGGGAGAGAGGACAGATTTCATGTGTGAAAATACCTGTTCACACAGGTATGTGGATGCAAATGCTGAAAGCACTGCAAAGGCAATTTTCTTCAAACAATTACATTTCACTGGCAGGGACATCCAGCAGGTCAGACTAGAGGTCCCATGATCTCACTCGGTAACTTCAAGTGCACTCTGCAGATCTCCAAATTCTGATGCCCACAATTCTGAGCTTTTTAACTGAATGAGCTGCATTTCAAAATTTTCAACACCCATCCACTTAAATACAGACAAATCCAAATCTCTTTCATTGAACTTTTCAGGTTTAATTAGAAAAGAAAGCATTGGGCCAAATCGCTGGAAATCTTGAAATCTGTCAGAAAATTCTGATTCCAGTTCTTGCACGTACATTCTAATCGGAGCGTCAAACGCAGTGCGCTGTTTCACGTGGTGTGATAGTGATGTAAGCAGCAAATCAGGACTTAAAAATATCCCAGTACAGTGGTGCTGGAACAATTTTTAAGGTGGGGGTACTGAACTGTGCCCCTTCTTATCTCTGTCTGCACCCCTCACTGCCCCAGGCTGGGGCCAGTGGGCCACAGCTGGGGGTGGTTGCAGAGCCCTGGCCGGCAGCCAGGACCCCAGGCCAGCAGTGGCCTGAGCGGGGCCGGTGGACGGAACCCCAGCTGTCAGGGGGCCAGCAGCTGGTATCCCAGGCCAGCAGTGGAGCCCCCTGGACCGGTGGCCAGGATCCGGGCAGTGTGAGTGCCACTGAAAATCAGCTCGCGTGCCGCCTTTGGCATGCGTGCCATAGGTTGCCTACCCCGATCTACAATTCCCAGTGTGTTTTAACACAAGTGAAAGAGTATTGCTACTTAAGCACCAACTACCAGAGACCGGTCTTCTCTTAACTTAATTATTCTATGGGTTTGTGTAGACTGTAGTTGGCAGTGGGGCCTTTCACATCCATCCACATTCAAACAAATTTTTTGTCTCCTTTTTGGGGAAGAAAGGGTGAAAAGCTTCTAGTTAGCTTCTAGTTAGCTGCTACTGGGTTGATGTGTGCTACAGAGGCGACTTGAATTTCACTTCTGTCTTGATTGTTCTTTTTTTCCTTTCCTATTTTTTCTATGTTCAATAGCTCCGCTGTGTCTGAAGGCCTGATTCTGAGAGGTACTGGTGGTCCTCAGCATGTCACAGCATCAGGCCCTTGGTTTACACCTCTTAGAGCAATGACTGGTTTTGTATTTGTGTTCTGTGCAGGGCTGAGCACATTCTCAGGGCTTATCAAATAGAACACAACAATCTGAAAACAGGTAAAGACTTTCCCGGCCAGAAAGTAGAGCGTTCTGCATTGCAGTATCATAGAATCATAGAATCATAGAATATCAGGGATGGAAGGGACCTCAGGAGGTCATCTAGTCCAACCCCCTGCTCAAAGCAGGACCAATCCCCAATCAAATCATCCCAGCCAGGGCTTTGTCAAGCCTGACCTTAAAAACTTCCAAGGAAGGAGATTCCACCACCTCCCTAGGTAACGCATTCCAGTGTTTCACCACCCTCCTAGTGAAAAAGTTTTTCCTAATATCCAACCTAAACCTCCCCCACTGCAACTTGAGACCACTACTCCTTGTCCTGTCCTCTTCTACCACTGAGAATAGTCTAGAACCATCCTCTCTGGAACCACCTCTCAGGTTGTTGAAAGCAGCTGTCAAATCCCCCCTCATTCTTCTCTTCTGCAGACTAAACAATCCCAGTTCCCTCAGCCTCTCCTCATAAGTCATGTGTTCCAGTCCCCTAATCATTTTTGTTGCCCTTCGCTGGACTCTCTCCAATTTATCCACGTCCTTCTTGTAGTGTGGGGCCCAAAACTGGACACAGTACTCCAGATGAGGCCTCACCAATGTCGAATAGAGGGGAACGATCACGTCCCTCGATCTGCTCGCTATGCCCCTACTTATACATCCCAAAATGCCATTGGCCTTCTTGGCAACAAGGGCACACTGCTGACTCATATCCAGCTTCTCGTCCACTGTAACCCCTAGGTCCTTTTCCGCAGAACTGCTGCCTAGCCATTCGGTCCCTAGCCTGTAGCTGTGCATTGGGTTCTTCCGTCCTAAGTGCAGGACCCTGCACTTATCCTTATTGAACCTCATCAGGTTTCTTTTGGCCCAATCCTCCAATTTGTCTAGGTCCCTCTGTATCCTATCCCTGCCCTCCAGCGTATCTACCACTCCTCCCAGTTTAGTAGCATCCGCAAATTTGCTGAGAATGCAATCCACACCATCCTCCAGATCATTTATGAAGATATTGAACAAAACCGGCCCCAGGACCGACCCCTGGGGCACTCCACTTGACACCGGCTGCCAGCTAGACATGGAGCCATTGATCACTACCCGTTGAGCCCGACAATCTAGCCAACTTTCTACCCACCTTATAGTGCATTCATCCAGCCCATACTTCTTTAACTTGCTGACAAGAATACTGTGGGAGACCGTATCAAAAGCTTTGCTAAAGTCAAGAAACAATACATCCACTGCTTTCCCTTCATCCACAAAATCAGTAATCTCATCATAGAAGGCGATTAGATTAGTCAGGCATGACCTACCCTTGGTGAATCCATGCTGACTGTTCCTGATCACTTTTCTCTCGTGTAAGTGCTTCAGGATTGATTCCTTGAAGACCTGCTCCATGATTTTTCCGGGGACTGAGGTGAGGCTGACTGGCCTGTAGTTCCCAGGATCCTCCTTCTTCCCTTTTTTAAAGATTGGCACTACATTAGCCTTTTTCCAGTCTTCCGGGACTTCCCCCGTTCGCCACGAGTTTTCAAAGATAATGGCCAATGGCTCTGCAATCACATTCGCCAATTCCTTTAGCACTCTCGGATGCAACTCGTCCGGCCCCATGGACTTGTGCACGTCCAGCTTTTCTAAATAGTCCCTAACCACCTCTTTCTCCACAGAGGGCTGGCCATCTACTCCCCATGTTGCGATGCCCAGCGCAGCAGTCTGGGAGCTGTCCTTGTTAGTGAAGACAGAGGCAAAAAAAGCATTGAGCACATTAGCTTTTTCCACATCCTCTGTCACTAGGTTGCCTCCCTCATTCAGTAAGGGGCCCACACTTTCCTTGGCTTTCTTCTTGTTGCCAACATACCTGAAGAAACCCTTCTTGTTACTCTTGACATCTCTTGCTAGCTGCAGCTCCAGGTGCGATTTGGCCCTTCTGATTTCATTCCTACATGCCCGAGCAATATTTTTATACTCTTCCCTGGTCATATGTCCAACCTTCCACTTCTTGTAAGCTTCTTTTTTATGTTTAAGATCCACTAGGATTTCACCGTTAAGCCAAGCTGGTCGCCTGCCATATTTACTATTCTTTCGACTCATCGGGATGGTTTGTCCCTGTAACCTCAACAGGGATTCCTTCAAATACAGCCAGCTCTCCTGGACTCCTTTCCCCTTCATGTTAGTCCCCCAGGGGATCCTACCCATCTGCTCCCTGAGGGAGTCGAAGTCTGCTTTCCTGAAGTCCAGGGTCCGTATCCTGCTGCTTACCTTTCTTCCCTGCGTCAGGATCCTGAACTCAACCAACTCATGGTCACTGCCTCCCAGATTCCCGTCCACTTTTGCTTCCCCCACTAATTCTTCCCTGTTTGTGAGCAGCAGGTCAAGAAAAGCTCCCCCCCAGTTGGCTCGTCTAGCACTTGCACCAGGAAATTGGTCTTCTAATGAGACAATCTGTGAGGTGCTGCCAGGTTGCCATTCTAAACACACTCTCTCTCATATTTCTTTGTGGCATGTAACTTGCTAGAAATATGCATTCAGATTTTATCTAGGGACATGCATCTGAGACCAAGTAGATTGTTTAAGAGATCTGAGACATCTCATACATACAGTATGCTCGTCTGACCCGAGGCTACTGTCATGAAGGTGCAAGAAGGTTGCCTCAGTCTCATTCAAAGAATTTTCAGTGCTGTTTTAAGATGAATCTGTAATGGTATAATAGCTTCTTGAAACCCCAATTTCATGGAGAAACTGAATCAGCTGGGATACAAAACGATCTATAACTGTACCCAGATGTCGTTTGCATGAAATTGTCATTTTCTAATGGCGTTCTGAGAGTCTCAACAAATATCCCTTCACTGCAACGTTAATTGTGACTTGTCTGCAATATATGACTTATAGACAACCACTGGAAGATACATGGGGCGAGGCAGACAAAACATTGCACACCTGTCACACAGCTGAAAACAGCATTTAGGCATGTACTACTTTTCAGCTCCCGGGCAAAGGTTTAAATGAGCAAAAGCCTTCACAGAAGGCATCAATCTGAGCAGGCAGTAAAAAGCAACTTCTTTAGTACCTCATAAAAATAGTTTTAGATTGAGCAGCACTCAACGAATTAAGTATGCAGATTTTGAATGTATAAGTATAGAACGCTGTGCCAAGGGACCGTTACTTTAGCGTGCGCGTGCACACACGCATGCGCACACACACACACACACACACAGCCTCTTATTAGCAAGTACATCATGGGGACAGAGGGTAACAATACTCTTAAGAACTTATTGAGCATATGGTTCTGTTCTCCCTGAAGCTGGGTGTGGAACTGTGTGTGGGTTTTCTGAGATCATAGCTCATTCTCCAGTCACTTGAGAGTTCACTGTAGGAAACAATACAATAATGTCAGTGGGACAGAGAAGAAAACCTTATGGATCTTTTCTGTCTTTAACAGTTTTGATTCTCCGACCTGAGATGGTAAATCTGGGTGGAATCTAGAGCTGGGCAAACTGTTCATAGCAAACTATTTAATCAATTTCTTCCTTCATTTTTTCATGATTTGTTTCAAAATAGATGGTGAGTTTTGTAAATTTGTTTGTTACTCAAAATTATTCAATCAAACACATTTTAGTCTATTCATTGCTTGTGAATTGTGTTTGCTGAGTGTATTAATTACAAGCAACTTGATCCTCACTTGATGATCACCTGAGTTACGTGCTTTAGGTTCTGTTTCCTAACTGCATGGGCGTGACTGCATTAAAGAAGGAGATGGTGTCATCAAAGTGTAGGTCCATTGATTCTCTCAGGGAGAGAATGGGAGCAGGTTTTTTATGGGGTGAAGAAGTGTTCAGCTGCCTAGAGTAGGGAAAACTTAGGAAGATTTAAAGGTTTCTCTTCCTAGGCCACTTGAGGCCAGACTGAGGCATCATTGCTAGAAAAAGTAGACTACTGGAATATTTCTGTATCTCATTTAGTTTAATTATTTTTGTGCCAGGGCTCTGGCCCTGGGTTCCGTCAATAAATTTTTTGCAGGTCTTTGCTGGTATTAAGCACGTTGTCCCAGTTTGTTAAGCAGTAGCAAGTTCATGCTTTGACTTTACTGCTCTCTAATTTTACAGTAATCTATTACCATTTACCACAGACATTGTTACAAATAAATTAGTAATTGGAGTAGAAGTATACATGTGCAATCCTAGTTTGGTCAAATCCATGTAATAATCTACTTGAGGGCTCTGTCCTAGGGCCAGGGCAACATTCCAATAGGTCTGTCCCTTCCTTATGTACATTAAGCAGAATATCCAGAAATATCCATCACTTCTACACGGGCTGAGAAAAGCAGTCAATCTACTGTGGGACCCTTGTGAGTATAGAATTTGTCACAGACTGTTGTTGTCCAATCACAGGAGGATGCAGATGAGGTGTGTATATCTGAGGAGAAATGCTCATCTGTTGATGATGCAAGTAATAATGTTTTTTCTTATGAGAGAAAAGATGGAGCTAGTGCAGGCCCAAGATGTTTTCAGGCAGAATCCCTTGGAGGATAGAGAGGTGCCAAAAGAAGAGGAGGAAAACGCATGATGGGAGATGATGGCTTTCATTTCTCTCATCCAAGTAAGAAAGGTCAACCCTTCTTGAGGGCTGTGGGCAAAGGAGCAGTCTTGGAGGTCTTTAGTGAAGGACTACAGAGCAAATCTATATAGGTATGACGTGGTAGGGTATCTCCATAACAGCTGGCTTATCCTCACAATTGTTAGCATCTCAGAATGTGGTGAATGAACCTTTACATAAATATGATATGCAGGCATTTTTTAAACTTGATGTACCAGCAAGAATTCTAGTTTTGTCATTTATGTTAAAGGGACCCACACCAGCCACAAAGAGGTTAATTTTAAGGCTATACCCTTAGAAAAGGCCATTTTTATGTACTTTATCTATTTGCATGTGGCAGAATTGTTTTGCAGCTAATGAAGTATGCAAAAGAAGCCGATCATCTTAAAGAGATAACCATGCAAATAATAATAATGCAAAGCCATTAGCAGACATCTCACTTTATTACACTATTTATTTCTAGTAAATATTTGTGCACCATTTATTTTACTAAAAGTCTAATCTAGCCTGAAGTCTTGTTTATTAGTAGAAGCAGGAAAGTTTCTATTGAATGCTGATTGCAGTTTGCATGGCACCACCTTCAAAATGCAAAACACTAATATTTCATGGAGGGACAGATTATGTCACCTTTACTCTTACAGTATAGCACCTTACTCCACCATTAAGCCCATTAAAATAAATGGAGTTACACTACAGCCAAGGTGTTGCTAAATGTAAGCTGTAGTAGGAAGAGGGCCTGAAACATAAGCCCTTGTATTAGAGGCCTGAGGCCTAAACTAAAGTAGTGGTAAGAACTTGCTATATAAAGCAAAGTTAAGTTGTGAGCAAAAGGCAGGCCCTGCTCACAGAATCTGTCAAGAACAGGGCTAATATTGCAGAAACACACATTCCTAAGTAGTGCTAGACATAAGAATATATACGCAAACACATTCCAGATAGGTGGTACTAGAACACCTTGATACCAGCACATTCCCCAAAGATAAAGGGAACACTCTGACCCATCCAAAAGATAAGGTCTGGATGGCAGCATGATGGATAGAGATGTTTTGATCAAACCAACATGTACAAGGTAATGGGTGGCACCCAAATACATCAGAGTGTGGCACCTGGATATGTCAGAGGGGCAATACGTAACTTGTTTGTATCTGTGTATAAAGAGGTACCTCAGAGGGATTGTTTTTGGCTGGCCTAGGGGATAATGGAAAGTCCTGCCATTAACTGAACTAGTCCATTGCAACGGGCACACGTGTTCGTGTACCTGTAACCATTAAGCCAGGACATTAGGACTGTGCTTCATTGACAATAAACCTGACCAACTGCCTTCACTATGAACCAAGTCTGTGGATTTATTGGGCAGTTTGATTGGAGCCTGCTGTACGGGCTATCTGGCCAGAGTCAGTAGAGCATGCAGAAAGAACACACACATGAACAAAACATCTGACCGCATAAGGGTGCTCAGTCTGGACCAGAGTCACACTTTAAGGTGATTCTCTACTTTTTGCAAGATATTAAAAAGTTATTGCCCTAATTTGTTCTATGGGCTAGACTGAGTAGCCTTTAATCCTACTGGTAGGTAATGATTTCTATGATTTCCTGATATTTCATTCTATTACATGTTGGATTATGTTTGTCAGAGAACAGGTCAGGCTACGCCTTACCAATATAGCGCCTACCAAAATCCAGAGACCAGTCTCTCCTCTTGTTCTACGATTAATTAATTTAGGTAGAAATAGGGAGAAAAATAAAAGAACAAAAATGACCATTGGATCAATGAACATACCTAATACATGAGTGCATCTCATGGGGTTCCTCACATACTATCTATCAGAACATCACTTGAAAGGCTGATGTTCCATTTGCACAGTGGTGGATTAGCCACTGGGCCAATGGGGTCCTTGCCCAGGGGCCCCAGCCAATTGGGGGCCCCCCGGAAAAATGGGTGTCACCATGCCCTGACCCACTCCGTCTGCCCAGTGCTCCTGCTGGGGAGCTGGGTCAGGGCATGGGGGCTTCCCGCACTCCTCAGCAGGAGCGCTGGGTGGGCAGGGCAGGAGAAGCCCCTGCACCTCAATCCCACTCCCTGGCAGGCACCAGGCAGGCAGGGGAAGCCCCCGCTCTGACCCAGCTCCCTAGCAGGAGTGCTGGGTGGGGGGGGAGAGAGGGACAGCCGTGGAAGGGGTGGGGAGGGGTCCCCACTTGCTCTGGCCTAGGGCCCCACAAACTCGTAATCCGCCTCTGCATTTGCACATCAGTGCTTAAAAGAAACATGTACCAATAAAGCAGTTCAGAACATTAAGACTTCTCACAAGCTTGCAGTCTGATAAAGCAACTTTGTGTATGCTGTGTTGTTGTAGCCAGGATAATAGAGAGACAAGGTGGGTGAGGTAATATCTTTTATTGGACCAACTTCTGTTGTATTTAGCAATGACATTCTGAGTTAGTTTCCAAGACCTGAAGAAGAGCTCTGTGTAAGCTCAAAAGCTTGTCTCTCTCACCAGCAAAAGTTGGTCCAATAAAATATATTACCTCACCAACCTTGTCTCTCTAAAGCAACTTCTTGTCTATGTTGTCTAGTTAATGGCAAGTTAAGAAATTAAACCTGGGCTAACCAACAGGGACTGTCTTTTTTGTTCTGTGTTTGTACAGCACCAGCAATGGGGTCTTGATCCATGAGTGGGGCTGTAGGTGCTACAATAATAAAAATAATAATAATAAATATTTCTGTTATCCAACCTAAATATAGTATGAAGATGTACAAGGATTACTGGTCAGTCAGGAGTGCTGCTTCTATGCTGATCTTAGCTCTAGACTTTGGATTTGAACAGGGTTCTGCCACATCTCAGATGAGTGCTCTGATTACTGGACTAAGGAGAATCCTGGAAACTAGGAGTGGGTGACAGGGGATGGATCAGTTGATGATTACCTGTTCTGTTCATTCCCTCTGGGGCACCTGGCATTGGCCACTGTCAGAAGACAGGATACTGGGCTAGATGGACCTTTGGTCTGACCCAGTAGGGTTGTTCTTATGACTATCAAATAGTCTGAGGTGGATCTTCCTCAGTCTCTCCTATTGAAGTTGTTCCACTTCAATTCAGTATTAAGTGAGCTAGGAAAAGGGTGAGAATGACTCTATAGCCTATTGGTTTAAGGGACTCAACTGAGAGAGGGCAGATCCCTGTTCAAATCCCTTCTCATCGAGTGGAGGGGGGACTTGAACCAGTGGTCCCAGGTATGTGATCTAACCATTGGTTTAAAGCTTAGAAGGGAGTGCCTTCTTGCTATTTTGTGTAAATCTGGATGACCTCTGAATATACTTATCAGATTAAGGCTCCAGCACATGAGCTAGGTAGAGGAGCGCCTATCTTCTCCCAATTTGTGGATCACTCTGGGTCTTAGGCAAGAAATAGGCTCCCAAATGCATAGAATGAAGCAGCAGTACAGATGCCCAAAGGCAGTAACATAGGTGGCAGTTGAGTGGGAGTTTTGTGGATCACCATGGTGCCTAAAACTAGGATTTAGGCACCTAAATCTTGGTGTTAGGCATAAATGGCCTAGATTTTTAAAAGGTATTTAGACACAAAGCAGGATTTTCCAAAGCACCTAGGCATTTAATTCCCATTGTTTTCAATGGCTTTTAGGCAGGTAGATGCTTCTGAAAATCCCACTAAGTGCCTAACCACCTTTAAACATCTAAGTACCTTCGTGGATCTGAGCCTTTGATACTATCTGCTGTAACAAGAGATTACAACCAGGCGATGAGCAAGGTGCGAGGCAATTAAAATCAGTTCCATTCAGAAAACACTGAAGAGCTGCTCTGCTTTGGCAATCAAGCTTACTCACCATTATAACACTGTACTAATGAATACCTTGAAGGCTTAAGCGTAGACTACTTGTGCCATTTAATAGGCATCATAAACAATGTCTAATTGAACACCTATATTCCTCAAATGAATCCATGGGGACTAGCATCCAAGGAAGACCTTCACAGTGGAAAGAGAATGGGAAATGTTCCCAGTTTGAACTAACCTAATTATAGCACTGTAATCTTATAGCTCTGTTCACATGCATAGCAGAGGCTCTTATCTCACATATGTATATTCTGTGCCTTATTATCTAGCTTTAAAATGCTTGCTCAGCTTTAAAATGACCTGTGTCGTTTTAGTTTCATTATGGTCAGAATACACATCAGGGTTGTATAGTCTGCATGTGAATATAATAGGAACATGCAAGCTGGTGTTTATCATCAGTAATGAGGAAAATAATATAAATAAATGAGGCTGAAATATGAAGGAATTCATTACATTGGAGTTTCATTTTCACAAAAGTAAAAGTTCATTAGAGAAGCAGGCTCCTGCAGGAAAGTTGCTGGTTGTACTATACAACACTTGCTGTCATTTTTTGTCCCATGTTTAATCTGAATGTGCACCACCAGCCAACTTCTGCTCCCATTAAAGTCAATGGCAAAACTCACATTGACCTCAATGGGACCAATGTTTGACCCTCTGTCAAATCACTGGAAGCATTTTCCAGTAATATATGCACGCTTTCAGTAACTAAACTGTTATTCCATTATTCCCTGCTGTCTGCTGCACTGGCTTCTTTTGAATGGAACAGAAAACAAGGATGAGCTTTTACAAACACAAATCAGAACGTGTTTATGGGAAATAAAATGTATTATTTTCCAGCAATTGCAAGGCTGTAATAAAGTATTAGAGAGAGGGACCATCACCTTCCTAAAATCATCTCTAACTGTGTTTTGCAACAGCAGCGAGTAATCACTTTTTAATTCGTTTTACTACAAAGTATAGTCTGCTTTTATTGACACATTAAACGATGGTTTACCTTTCTGGGTAAATTAACTGCTTTTGACTGGTCTGATTATGACCCCATAGCTTGTGCATTGAGAGAGTTGGTTGCAAAATGAAAAAAAAAATTTTTGAAAGATATTTTTTGCAATTTTTAATCATTTTAAAGGCAATTTTTATCATTTTCTGCTTTTGAAATAAGATATACCTTTAAATGGATGTTTTGTGAGTTTAGTCACATGGGTGGGATTTTTAAATTCATATTTATAAAACATTATTTTTTGAAAATGTCTTTTTTGAAAAGCAAAAATGATAAATGATTAAAAATTGATACATTTCATAGTTTGTAGAAAACAATTTTTATGACAATGTTTGATGTAAAGAAGGTCGTTTCACTCAAAAGAAATGTCATTTGAAAAATGTCACCCAGCTCTATTAACAACTTAAGCTTTATTGCCCTCTTCAAATCAATTGTGCCTTATATCAGCAACTACTGGTATTGCTAAATTTGTAAGGCTCTAAAATTTGCTACACAGTCTACTCTGGTGTAGCTGGAAAATTAAATTGTTTCTTCTAGGTTGACCAAGATAACTAACAACCTTGAAATTACCTTACTGTAGCCAAAACGCCCAGACCCAAACTCTCTAGTCATAAGAACAGCCATACTGGGTCAGACCAAAGGTCCATCTATCCCAATATCCCATTTTCCGACAGTGGCCAATGCTACGTGCCCCAGAGCGAATGAACAGAACAGGTAATCATCAAGTGATCCATCCCCTGTTGCCCATTCCCAGTTTCTGGCAAACAGAGGCTAGAGACACCATCCCTGCCCATCCTGGTTAATAGCCATTGATGGACCTATCCTCCATGAATTTATCCGGTTCTTTTTTGAATCCTGTTATAGCCTTGGCCTTCACAACATCCTATGGGAAGGAGTTCCACAGGTTGACTGTGCGTTGTGTGAAAAAAATACTTCCTTTTGTTTGTTTTAAGCCTGCTGCCTATTAATTTCATTTGGTGACTCCTAGTTCTTAGTGTTATGAGAAGGAGTAAATAACACTTCCTTATTTACTTTCTCCACACCAGTCATGATTTTATAGACCTTTGTCATATCCCCCCTTAGTAGTTTCTTTTCCAAGCTGAAAAGTCCCAGTCTTATTAATCTCTTCTCATATGGCAGTCATTCCATACCCTTAATCATTATTGTTGCCCTTTTCTGAATCTTTCCAAGCCCAATATATCTTAGTTAGTCTCCTAAATTTATATTTGGCTTCCTAAATAAGGGGCCTGATTTTCAAAAGCCCTGAGCAGGAATTCCCATTGCCACGATTGAGAGTTGTTAAGTGCTCAGCACTTTTGAAAATTAGGCCACTAATTTAGGCTGCCATTTTTTAAATGTTTGCCTATGTATTTATTTATTTTTCATTTTCCCATGTATGTGAATCCCATTCATCCCATAGGGATATTTATTTCTTTTCTCAACATTTCTTTCAGTTTGCTGAGATCTTTCTGAAATTTAGATGCAAGAGTCTAGGCCTGAGCTTATCAGTTCTGTGTAGAAAGGAACTACCATTCTATTCTGTGATATATTGCTTATGCATATTTAGCTCAAAATCACACTGGCTTTTTTGTTTCCAGTACAACTTCATATCTAATTTGCTACCCAATATCTCCCCTAGGTCCTTTCCAGCATTATTACTTTCCAAATATTTCCATGAGACTATCTACATTTCGGATTATTATTCCCCAGCTTGTTCGCCTACATTTTTCCAAATTGAATCTCATTTTGCTATTTCCTATCCATCCTTCTACTGTCTTAGTTCTGGTATCAATCCTCTGTTCACAGCACTCCCTAATTTAGCATGATCCACATATGTTTTTGCATTTATCTGTTTTTCCACATCATTAATAAAGTTGTTTAAACTGGCCCAACCCAAGTCTCTGGTAAAATGTTAACAACCTTGTTGAATTCAATTAGAGGTGTCTGCTGGCAGGGTATTCTCTGTGAGGGGTCCTATGCTATGGAACTTGCTCCTAGCAATCAGATCAGCAGAGAACAAAGTTGAAATTCCAGTTCCATTGAAATCAATGGGAGTTTTCTTACTGACTTCAATAAGGTCATAACTTCCCACCAGATTAGTTAACCTTCTGAGCACCTTCCAAAAACCATCTTTTTTCCTCCTTCTCTAAAGCTGTGCAGGAGGGTTTGAGCCAAACTGAATATATTTATGAAGAGTCTTTTGTTTATTCTATGATTTTTAATTTATGGGATAGCACCCAGAGAGCTGGATGGGTGCCTGTAGTGATATTTTTAAATGTGAATGAATGAATGAGTAAATAAATCCATATTTTTATATAGTGTACAGTATACATGTTCTCAGATAGGAAAGATTAGAATAGAAGGTTTCATTTTAGAAAATATACAATCTAGAAAGAACTGTAAGAAAATATTCCAGGCACTTAAAAAATGCTGTTCAAATAATAATGAATTTTAATTTCATTTTTAACTTTGGTCAATTAATCTTAAACCAGATAATGATAACATGACAGTCTTGCTTACAATGATAAAATCTGCATGGACACTGTCAACAGAAGAAATAAAGAGAAGAAGGGCACATTCCATTTGTTTAATTGAGGCACTGATGTATGTTCCCTCTGGAGAGAAGAGAATAAAAGGTGTAATTTTCTGACAGTGAAAGGCATTTCCCCCCACAAATAGCCAAGGGACCTTCTTTTTTCCATTGCAGCAAGACTTGGTTGATATTTGATTTCTAAAGAAATGCTGGCTAATAGTATAAGGCTTATTAAGTATTAGCTCCTTGTAAGCAACCTTGCTTGTAATGAATTAACATGCATTTTTAATGACCATACTCTTGTTTCATTCTCATGCAAGCCCTGTGACAGCTTGTTCATTTGAGCTTTTCTCTAAGTGTGCTTTGCACAGATAATAGTCCAGATTTTCAGGCACTGGTTTCCATTTTTGCAGATGCAAATAACTGTGGGCAAAGTTTTAGGAGTAAGAAAGTCTGGAAGAAGGAAGGCTGAAGAAGAGGAGCAATGAATAGTCCAGTAAGACAGAAAAGAGATAACCATGACATGATCCAAGCCTTTGGCAGTGGAGTGCCAGAGAGGAAGGCTGGAATTTCGAACTGTCATAGAGGGAGAAGTTACACAATTTGTTGAAAACCTAGAAAGGAAGAGAAAAGGAGAGAGAATAGTCAAAGATAACCTCATTGTTGCAAATCTAAGTAACAGAGAAGATAGGGGGATTATCATCAGTGATTGAGAAGGAGAGATGTGGAAGTCTCTGCCATATTTAGCTTTAGAAAGCATCAGGATGTTCCTGAGAAGATACTGGAAGAGATGTGAGCTTGGAATTAAATCACAAGTGGAGAGGTATGTTTGGAGCTCATCAGCATGGAGGTGATAAGAGAGACAATGGGAGCAAATAAGATCCCATGTATGAGTGCTGAAATGGAAAAATATGGGAGAAAAAAACCCAGGCTCTTGGGAACACAGAGAGGAGGAAAGAGGAGATAAAAGACTCACCAAAGATAATACACTGAAGGAGTGGTCAAGGAGATAGGTGAAAAACCAGAAAAAGAGAGAGCCGTGCAAGGCAAGAGAGTATCTCAAAAAGAAGTGGGGAATAGGTGATGTTAAAGGCATGAGCCAGAACATGGAGAATTGTATCACAAAGCTCCTAATAGAGTTAAATAATACATGGTACAAATTAGAGAAAGAAATGGTGAAAAGCATACTCTAGCTCAGTAGCTGGGGGACCTGCACTGGTACACATAAGCTTTCTTTGAATATGCTTAGTGGTGCCCTTGAAAAGACCAGCTGAACACAGAAGGTGTGAGATCGATTTGGAGGTATAGGGGGACAGAACTCCAGAAAGCTTTACTCATGTGAATAATTGTTCCTCACCCTAGTAGTCTCATTGTCTGGAAGGTTCAGGCCCCTGGTTACAAGTGAAGTGCTCATAGGTCTAGAAACGAAATGTTGTTTATGAACACAAAGCTTCAGCCTGTAGCTAGATGTCTGAACCAATTGATATTTCTAGAGAGATTTGACTTAACAGATGTTCCTGAAATTGATTGGCAGTGCCTTGGGGTCTTAGTTGTATTACCTGCTTACATTTCTCCATTGGGCTATTAAATAGAAAATCTATCATTAACTACAGGTATAATGACAGATTTATCTGGGATTATTGAAAGGCATACCGAATGGCAAACTACAGAACAAGTAGAGCTGTAATAATTTCACTGGAAATTGCCCATGTAGATTTCTAAGGGGAATATTGTACTTAGCCAGACTCAATGATAATGGCAATGCATATCCAGTGACACAAGTTATTAGGATTTTATGAAAGTCCTTGATAAAAATTGTATTGTTAGACTCCTCCATAAACTATAAGGTGGAGATTCCAGAGTTAGATATGGAATAAGTGCAAAAGTAGTTAAAACATCAAAAATATGGAGTGGGGATGTGGAGATAAACAAAACTTTTGCCTAATGAGACGATTTGGTTGCTTCCATCAGATGTTATTAAATTGCTTCCTTATCCTTCATTACTGCACACTCACACAGTTGCTGTACATAGTCTGGCCCTTACAATTAAAAATATATTTTTGACATGATTTTGAAAACATGGACTCTTACTGTCAATGCAGTTTTGTGCCCGTAGTTTATCAAGAGTGCATTTTACAAAATTGCCCCTGCAGAATTAGAGGCAGAGTTGATTTTCTTTTCAAAATAAGCTTTAGGGGTGGGGGAAGGTTGGTTGGTTGGTTAGTTTTTTAACGTTAATGCTGGTCAATCATTGTAAAATATCTTATAGCAAAAGAAAAGACAAAGAGCAAAGAAAAAGACAACCACAGACTTAAAAGGTATGGATTCGGCGGGCAACCTAACTGACTAAAGAAAAATCCTTACAAACTGTGGTTCTGTAAATGTTCTCTATCATTACAATATTTATTCCAAACTATATCACAGTACTAAAGGTTGTACATTCATAGAAGAAATTTGAAAGAAAACAAATCTGGAACAGACGTTTGAATACTGAAAATCCTTTTTCTCTCTAAGGACTATGACAGTGAGAAATAGCTCAGTAGTCAAGGTTGAAGGAATGAGAAGGCAGGAGTCATTTAAACAAGAATTCAGTGGCACAATGGGAGAGTGAGGGATAATAATGTACAGTGCCAGCAGAGAAAAAAACTGCTGCCTGATATTAATTGTTTCTGCTCAGTATTCCTCCCTTCATATCGCACATTAATTCCACAATAAATCATTTGATAAAAGGAAAAGAATATAGATGGAATTTTGAGTTTGAATTTAATGCTGGACAATACTCAGTTGCTATAAATTAAAATTTGATTTCAGTTTACAGTATGTATTATACTAAAAGTAAGTTGCTATGCCTCCCATTGATTTCAGCGGGGCTTTGCATCAGGCCCCTAGTTAAGGGTGAATGTGCACTATAGCCACTACAGCAGCACAGTTATGGTACTGCAGCTGTGCTGCTGTAGTGTAGACACTTACTACAGTAATGGAAGGGGTTTGTCCGTCTCTGAAGTAAATCTATCCTCTCAAGAGGCAGAAGCTAGGTGGACGTGAGAATCCTTTTATCAACCAAGCTGCATTTACTGTGGGAGTTGGGTCGACCTAACTGCATCACACGGGGTGTGAAATTGTTCATATCCCTGAGCAATGTAGGTAAGTTGACCTACATTTTAAATGTAGACCAAGAGTAAGAGCACCGTAGCCTCAATTGTTTATATATGTGTGAGACTGTCACAGAGCAATTGGTTTCAATTTTCATCTGAAGATTACAGGCTGAGGTCATCATGACTCATAATAACTCAGCAATGTGTAGCAAAGTTAATATGAGACCACTCTACTTGATGTGATGCTCCTGTATGCCCCATTAGGACATTATCCCAAAGAACAAGGACAATAAATAGTAAACCACTTGTAATCCTGTTAACATTTGCATCTCAAAACAAGTTGTCACAATTTAATTACTAACAAGAAGTAACTCAGAAACACTAATTCAGTGTGGAGTGGATCAGCAAGAGGTATTGTGCACAGTTTTCATTTTTTAAATAATAAGATAGAAATGACTGTCTTATTTGATAATATTCAGACCAAATAATTCTTATACTAATTACTGAATTTTGATATTTTTAAATAGCATATATGAAGATATGGAAAAGCATAAGTGAGTGCTTCAACTTTTAATGACTAGGGATTGTTGTTGTAGCCATATCGTTTCCAGGATATTCGTAAGACAAGGTGGATGAGGTAATAACTTTTATGGACCAACTTCTGTTGGTGAGAGGGACAAGCTTTCAAGCTTACCTAGAGCGGAAGAAGAGCTCTGTGTAACTCAAAAGCTTGTCTCTCTCACCAACAGAAGTTGGTTCAATAAAAGATATTACCTCACCCACCGTGTCTCTCTAATGACTAGGAATGGCATTTCTTTGTTGCAATTAGAAAAAAGGATATATTATTCTGTTCTTGTTTTGATAAATATAGTCCCCATCACTACCTCCTTTTGCCAGGAAACAGTGTTTGAGAAAATATAACCTTCCCATTACAAACACCTGCATTTCATATTAAATTCTAGTGTCCAGGCTATCTCTCATGAAAAATACATAGGTTTATGAATCCTTATGCACCCACTTACTATTTGTCCACATGCCATAAGTAAATATTCTCGCTGCCCATGCTATATTTGTTCATAAAGAACATTCTCTCCAGGTTTCTCCATTGGGGATATTTCCTGAACACTAAATTCATGTTTTTAAAGGAATAAACCATGAAAACAAAAGTAAATATGAAGTAGAAAGCCTGTAAAACATGGCTTTTATGGTATTTGCTGAGGTTGTCAGGCTGCCAAAGATACAACTATCCACATTTTTTGGAATTGTCCCAGCTTGCTGGCTTTCAGAGGGCATGTAACTAACTCTATAAGTGGGATGGTTAATAAAAATATAACAATTATCCTTTACTTGGTCTTTTGGGAGTAGATAGTAAACGAATCTCTACTCTAAAATGTCATTCTAAATTAATATGAGTACTTTTAGTGTATGTGCCAGGAAATACATTACATAACCCTGGCAAGATACCCTGTCTCTGGCCTTGAAAGAACACATTATAGTGCTATAGCTTGGAAGAGAAAACACATACCAGAAGGTAAGATTCTGAGTCTGATATTGAACTCACAACTATTTACACTAATTGTCATTCCATTGGCTTCAGTGGAGCAGTCCCAGATTTACACTGGTTTGAGCAAGATCAGAATCAGGTTCTCTATCTTTTTTTAACACTTTTAAAGACATGAAAATTATGGAACCAAATTATCTACATCGGAAACATTTGCTGTGATCAATTAACAAGCCCAATTGTACTCTTATGCACTCCAATGTAATTCTTTTTCTGTGTAACCAAATATTATTTAATGTTCTTTCTCATTTTCTCATGATATTCCTTGTTTCTTCAAAAAATGAAAAAAAAATCAACATTTTAAAACCAAAAAGGATTATCTTAATCATAGAAATGGAAGATGCAAATCACTTATTCTCCTATCTGGTCTATCTCATTAGTGCAATCATGCTAAATATTTTTTTACTGCATTGTCTAGTTTTAGATAGTCTTTTTCCACATATACTGTATATTTGATCATGTCTAATTTGGATTGAGGCGTATTAGGCACATCTGCTATTTTTGGACTATTTTGATATGTTTATGATCTTGTGAAGAACAAGTCTCCCTTTGTATAGACTTTAGGCAATTTTGAGCTTTCTTACATTTGGTATTAACAAGAAAGTGAAAAAATGTAAACTTATAAAGGAGTAGAGTGGGATGGTTTGTAGAGATGTGATATAAAGAAACTGACATAAAAGCTCTTTTATCTAGTGTAAGGCAGCACTTGTGAAACAAATTGAGCCTGTTAGTCACCATATGGCAATTTTAATGCTTCATTTGTTGTCCTTATATTCTAAACCCAAGCTCTTACCAACCAAATTTCACCTTTCATAATGCCTTATTTACTTCATTATGTTAACTTCACAGTTCCATTTGACCATGGACACTGATTGGAAGAAAAAACAATTTATCTGAATAAGAACAAATGTGACTGTTAGTGGAGACAACCACGATAAAATTAAGCATCTGTTCCATTGCATTTTTTTAGTGATACCAAACACATTCCTGACCTATTTTTATCCTACAGATAAAACCAAATAATAATCCCATACTGTGTCCTGCAGAGATGCACTATTCAGTCTATGTGTACTCAGCTGGAGTTAGTAAAGAAGGAGAACAAACATAAAACTACTGCACTAAATCCAATCATAGTGGGTACGATGATGTGACTATGTTATAGATCACGTAATTAGTGAGTTGAGAAAGATGGAGAGCAGATGGTGCCTGAAGACACTGAAATAGGTAAGAGTCTTTCCATTGAATTCTGTGAGCTTTCAATCAGGTCCATGGAGGTATCACTTATGGAAGCATTTTCATGTATTTTCAGGGTTATTCCAAACCATGGACAAAGAAACACAGAATAATGTAATCATGAATCAGATAGTAATTAAAAAAGGGGAAAATCTGAAGGTGGAAGAAAATTTGGGATCTTAACACATCATAATTGCATAAAGAAAATCCTGTTAAGATAAAGAGTTAGTCTTGTAAAATGGTTGGCTTTTTCATAAGTCAGTCTTGTGAAGTTCTGTGTCTCTTCTGTGAGATGCTGATATTGAAGTAAATCTATCTAGGTTTCTATATCCCATGGTAACTGGGAGCCAAACATACTCCTCCTTCTCTTTGGGCCCCAAGCCAAAAAAACATCAAAGCAAAGTAATAATGAACATGTGAAGAAAGGAGAATAGAAAATGATTGTATAAATATGTTCAGGAAAAGACAAAAAAATAGAAACAAACACAAGACATGTCTGCAGCCCTTACTTGGCAAAACAACCTAGACTTTAATGGAAATGTTGCCTTTACAAGAACTGCAATATAGGGTCATAAAAAAGGGAAATGTACAATGAGCATAAAAGTGAGGAATCCAGAATGACTGCTCTGCTACAGCTTAAACCTGCACTGCTGAAGTAAATCACAGTTTAAAATTATCATTGAGAGGGAAATTGGGTCCTTATTGTTTATGAGTCTCATCTTGCCAGGTCCTCAATTCCCTTTAATTTGAGGGTTGGATCCCATGGAAAAAAATTATACTGTCAATGGTTTTGTTTCTCTCAAACATAAATTAGTAGCAAACTAACCAAAATCTTAAATAGCTGTTTTTCTCTGTCAGTAAAAGATAGAACAGTAATAAGGAAATGGAGAAAGTTAGTTGACAAAGCAGGAAAATTATTTTTAGACATTATTGTTGGTCAGGCCAAGAGCAAATTGTCAGCAAGGCAGTGAGCAGGTATCTGGCAAGATAAAGATTATAGATGAAATTCTGGCCCCACTGAAGTCAATGGCAAAACTCCCCACTGACTTCGATCGGGGCAGTATTTTACCTTATATATATTTCACCTTATACATAAAAACGCTTTCCCCAGAATACTTAAAAACAAAAATGCCAAGATACCCAGCAGCTAAGACCTTAGAAATACCTAGGATTGGATTAGATAACAATGGCAAGTGAAGAAAATGACAGGTCACAACAGCCTGCACACCCAAAACTGCAGATACATTTACTTACAAAGATAATAATAATAAGTAGGACTCTGCTCTAAACGTTTCTTTCCTGCACCATCTGCAATGGTTATCACAGACAAAGAATATTTTCTGTTTCTGCTAGCTCCCAAATTAGTCTTCTCTGTCTCCCATGTGTTTCTCTGTCCCATTCCCACAGGTCACCCCCATACCGTATAGCTGCTCCTTCCCCACTTCCCCATGTGGTTCTTTGGTTGCCACTTTTACTGTGGCCAGCTTCACAGCGGCCATGAGAACTTTTAAATGAAGCTTTGGATCCATACAGAAGATAAAAGCTCCACAGTGGACCATGCAGTGTTTATGTGCATAAGGGCCTTTAGATTACATCAAGCACATGGAAATCACTTAACATATCTAAATAAATCCTTACTCATCCCTTTCTCACTCCTAAACTAGGTAAAGGCACCCACTCTCGTCCGTATCAACACTATAACAAAACTGAATTTCTAGACCAAACCAATTTGGAGATATGATAAAACAAAACAACAACAAAAAGGAAATATGTGTCTTACGTTTTTCACCTGCACTATCCCCGACATGTCATAGAATCATAGAACTGGAAGGGACCTTGAGAGGTCATCTCGTCCGGTCCCCTGCACTCGTGACAGGACTAATTATCTAGAGCATTCTTGACAGGTGTTTGTCTAACCTGCTCTTAAAAATCTCCAATGATTTTTTGGATCCTGATTTTTCACACTTGCTATCCGGTCACCCTAAAGTGAGGGTGGTATTTTACATTTTAATGCATTTTGATTCAGCCCCATTTAGAAGCTCTTAATTTTTAGCTTTTGAAGAACTCTAAGCCTTAAGAACACTGGGCTCTTTATTCATCATTCCCACAGTCAACTAATCTCTTTCCATCCATATAAGCAACTGACTAAAAGTCTTTTCATTGACATGGTGAGGGAGCACTGTATAGTGACCAGAAAAAGTTATAGAAGATCTGAAATATAATTGATGCTGCACTCTGTTGAAATAGCTTTATGGGGCTCCTTGACCATATCAGGATATTCAGAACATAATTCTATATTTGCCTCAATGGGACTGATTTGATTCTCAGGCTGTGTCTGCATATGAGTTGGGATGTGTGAGTCCCAGCACACATAAATGTACCCATGCTAACTCTACTCAATCTAGGTCGCTATAAACAGGAGTGGAGCTGGGATGCCGGATTGGGCTAGCCACTTGAGTACGTTGTAACTGCCAGGACACACTGGGTATGTACACACAGGGCTAGCCCTAGACCAAATGGTGCCCCAGTGAGGAGCATCTTCAGCGCCCTCCCCATTTGTTAAACTTTTGAATACCTTATTTTTTATTGCATTTGTAGCCCATTTCACAACTTTGATGCACGATTGACATGTGTTATTTATCCCTATTTTATAAGACGATAAATATGCCACTAGGACCTGTAAATCTGTATTTATTCATGCCATATATAAGCAAATAAAAAAATTCATTTCCTCTAAGCTTATAGAAACTTTTTTTAATTTTAAGAATAACTGAAATTTACTAACATCAAGAAATTGAACTGTGCACCAACATTGGATGGACCAGTGTTAAATAGTGTTACAGTAGGTGACAGCCTTAGAATTTTAACCCAAGTCCTTTAGTTCAAAAGGTCACTTTTCTCACCTTTGCCCTCGCAAAGTGAAGCACAGCATCAGAGAGATCCAAAGACTGGCCAATGGCATTTTCAAGAGGTAAAATAGCAAGTGATGTCAGTGTCTCATTGGTCATTGTCGATCAAAGATATGTTTTAATGAGCCTGAACTTCAAAAAGCTGTGCTCAGCACTTGCAACTGTGACTGGGAGTGTGAGCAGAATACACAAAGCTGTCCACACATTAGGAAAACTGTCCTTCAGCTCTGCATCATGAATGAATTGGAGAAGTTGGAGTGGAGAGTGCTTCCCATGTGGCAAAATATGATGGAGGTTGTCCAATTCAACATAGAGGTCTTTATCATTTATGTCTGAACATTCCCCATGTTTTCAGCATCTAGTGAAGATCCGTACAATTGTTCGAAAGTGTTTTCTTGTCCACCGGCAGCTTACAAAGATCATGCAAAAAAAGCCAGATCTTTTTGTGGTGCTTCATTTTTCCAAACCTTTATTCGATGAACACTCAAGCAGTGTCAACAAGTGAGCAAAACAACTTCATCTTGAATTTTAGTTCCAAGCTTCTCATCATGTCATCTCTGCCCCCGTAACAAAACTGTCTCTTCTTTCGATGAATAAGTTTTCCACCATTTCTTTGGCAGCAGTGATGGCATTTTCAAATCCATTGTCTCTGTAGGCCACAATGAAATCAAGGCAACTTCTCATCAAAGTAGTAGCAGTCACGATGTCCATTGACTGAGTTTTTAATGCTTTGCTTACTTGGAACAGGATATCCTGCCAAACTGTAATTGAGACCAGAAATTTGAAGTCAGTGATCTGGTTTACCAGGTGTTGTGCCTCATTTCAGATTCTGACCTTGGCTTTACTATACTGCACCAATTCCATCAGGGCGTCGTAAACTTCAGTCACTTGATACCTCGCTGGCCTTATGCTGTCAAAGCGGCTCTCCCAGCAAATGTCACTTAACGGCTTCATGGTCAGATTTGTAACATTGTCCGTGAGGATCTTCCCCCTGACAGTTGATGTTGAAAACAGGATGTATATCCTTGGAAGTACTCCAAAGAGAGATGATGAATCAAAAAAAGATGACGCCGCATCTGACACAACTAGGTTGAGGCAATGGCAGCCTCAAGGCATGAAGAAAGCTCTTGTATTCAGCGCAAAGATCCTTGCCTGAATGCCACTGTTTCTTCCCTTCATGTTCATGCTGTAGCTGTAGCCATAGGCGTGGCCGTGGCAGTCCTGAAGCTTTATTTTATTCTCATTCAAAACGTTTATAAAAAAGTTCTGTTGGGCCTTTTCCAGGAGAGCTGTCCACAGACCAGAAACAGATAGTGTTCCTTACTTGGAGACAGCCATCCTCGTTGTCAACAAATCTGACTGTAAATGACATCTTTTCACTGTGACTAATGTCGGGAGTGCAGTCCATTACTGCGGCATAGTACTTCACTTTGCCAAGTCTCATTAATATGTTATCAAGCACCTACCTTGCCATAAGGTCAATAAATTCATTTTGAATTGTTTTGCTGGAGTAATGGTCCATAGCTTCTTTACGAACTACTCAGTGTAGGTGCTCACACATGATGTTGTCATATTTCCCAAGGAGCTCTCTGAAATCGAGGAAATTACCATTATGTTCAGTGAATAACTTAACCGGTGACCCCCAGAAAGCCAAATTATTCTTTGTAAGGAAGAGGGCAATTGAGATCAGACACTCGAGCACGTTCCTCAAGGGCTGGGTTTCGACACTGATAACGCACTGGTTTTCTGCATTTATGTGTTTAGTCAGCTTTAGCTGAATGGCCAGGTGATTTTTCATGTTGCTTAAGCGTATCAGCTAACTTATGCCATTAATTGTACCCAGAAAGCGCAAGCAATGGTTTGTCAGTCTTCTCAAATATTTTGCAACAATTACAGAACACTTTGTCAGTTGATTTCAAGTAAAGTAGCCAATGCCAGTTCAGTTTCTCACCATGCTCAGGCACTCTTTCATAGTGTGACTTTAAAAAGTGTCACTTCTGCTCATTTACTGGAAACTTCATAGCCTCGATTTTGCCAAGCCTGTTCAAAATTGTACACTGAATATCAGCAGAGTTTAGGATCACCGGCCATAAAGGAGGATCTGAGGTATCAATTTGTGGTGTGCAATTTTTCTCACTGTTGTTTCTGTCATCATGCAAGGCTGATTCCTCTTTATCGTATCTCTCCTTTTCATGAAAACCAGATTTTCCTTTGTCATTACTCTCCTTTTCGTGTGAACTATATTCTTTTTTATCATCACTCTCCTTTATGCCACCAGGAAAACTGGACAATTCTCCATCACTTTCCTCACATTTCCATTCCTTATCTTTAGGTAAATCTGCTAATTCCTTAGTAATAGGGCTTCCATCATTTACGTTGCACTCCTCAATTTCTTCAGCACTGGGACAATTACTACTGCCTAAAGCCCAGGCTATGTTGTTCTGTTTCAGATATTTTCCCACCAAATTTGCCCCTTGCTGCAAACTAGATTGCAATTGAGCTTTTTGCTTCCTATACTGAGCTCCTGAAGACTTCTTCATGAGCATCTTTTATTTTCTACAGGGGAAAACAGACAGTGTTAAGGACAGCAAAAGTCTGTTCCACAGTCTTAGAAAGTTATCAACCATTTCATATCAGAGGGCAGCCATGTTAGTCTGTATCCACAACAACAATGAGGAGTACAGTGGCACCTTAAAGACTAACAGATTTATTTGGGCATAAGCTTTCATGGGTAAAAAACCCACTTCTTCGGATGCATGTAGTGAAAATTACAGATGCAGGCATTATTATACATGAAGAGAAGGGAGTTACCTTACAAGTGGAGAACCAGTGTTGACAGGGCCAATTCAATCAGGCTGGATGTAGTCCACTCCCAATAATTGATGAGGAGATATCAATACCAAGAGAGGGAAAGTTGCTTTTGTAGTGAACTAGCCACTTCCAGTCCCTATTCAAGCCCAAATTAATGGTGTTAAATTTGCAAATGAATTTTAGTTCTGCAGTTTCTCTTTGAATTGTGTTTTTGAAGTTTTTTTGTTGAAGTATGGCTACTTTTAAATCTGTTATAGAATGTCCAAGGAGATTGAGGTGTTCTCCTACTGGCTTTTGTATGTTACCATTCCTGATGTCTGATTTGTGTCCATTGATTCTTTTACGTAGAGACTGTCCAGTTTGGCCAATATATGGCAGAGGGGCATTGCTGGCACATGATGGCATATATCACATTGGTAGATGTGCAGGTAAATGAATCCCTGATGGTGTGGCTCATATGCTTGGGTTCTCTGGTGTTGCTTGAGTAGATATGGGGTCAGAGTAGTCAACGAGGTTCGTTACAGGGATTGGTTCCTGGGTTAGTGTTTCTGTGGTGTGGTGTGGTGTTGCTGGTGAGTATTTGCTGCAGGTTGTGGGGCTGTCTGTAAGCGAGGACTGGCCTGCCTCCCAAGATCTGTGAGAGTGAGGGATTGTTTTCCAGGATACATTGGGGGCCGTACATGATGGCCAGTGGTGATCTGTTATCTTCCTTGTTGGGCATGTCCTATAGTAGGTGACTTCTGGGTACCTGTCAAGCTCTGTCAATCTGTTTCCTCACTTCCCCAGGTGGGTATTGTAGTTTTAAGAATGCTTGATAAAGATTTTGTAGGTGTTTGTCTCTGTCTGAGGGATTGGAGCAAATTCGGTTGTATCTTAGGGCTTGGCTGTAGACAATGGATCATGTTATGTGTCCTGGATGGAAGCTGGAGGCATGTAGGTAAGTATAGCAGTCAGGTTTCTGGTATAGGGCGGTGTTTATGTGACCATCACCTATTTGCACTGTAGTGTCCAGGAAGTGGATCTCTTGTGTAGACTGGTCCAGAGGTTGATGGTGGGGTGGAAATTGTTGAAATCCAGGTGGAATTCTTCAAGGGCCTCCTTCCCATGGGTCCATATGATGAAGATGCCATCAAGGTAGTGCAAGTAGAGGAGGGGCGCTAGGGGATGAGAGCTGAGGAAGCGTTGTTCTAAGTCAGCCATAAAAATGTTGGCATACTGTGGGGTCATGTGGGTACCCATATCAGTGCCGCTGACTTGAAGGTATAAGTTGTCCCCAAATCTGAAATGGTTGTGTGTGAGGACAAAGTCACAAAGCTCAGCCACATTTTGTGTTAATCCTGGCAAAAGAAGTAACAGTAATTCTTTTATATTGCTGCGTAGATAGGGATTAGATAGATACCTTTGTTGTCTCATTAAATATGTCCTTTATTAGTCACTACTTACACTCTTCAAGTCTTAAAACACAAGTACACTTTCACAATTACACAATAAAACAAGGTTCACAATATCGCAGCTGGGCTCTCACTTCATTTCACTTCATTCTTATATCTCACGGACTCTCTGGTGACACTCCACCCCTTATATACCTGTGAAGGCATGACTGACAACATTCTAGGAAATTCGAGGAAAATTTAGCTCTTTGAAATCTGGAAGGTTTTATGAGATTCTACAAAGGTGCAGAACATTCTAGAAGGTTAGTGAAAAATGAATCTACATCTAGTACAGCTGAAACATTTTACTTCAAGCATTCTATTTTCCCTTTTGATGTTAACAACAAAAACAGCACCCAGAGCCCGGCGTCCCACAAGTCTGGCACCCCAGGTGGTCGCCTGCCCCTAAATCCAGCCGTGTGTACATGGGCAGCTAGCCTGAGCCACCGCCTGTGCTATCCCAACTATACTGCTTTTTTTAGTGCCCTAGCTTGAGCAGAGCTAGTGTGGATACATCTTTGTGAGCTGGGAATCACACCTTCCAGCTCAAATGTAGATGTAGCCTCATTTTCAATAACGAATGCCTAAAGTTAGGTTCCTAATTTCATAGATAAGCATCTAACTCTCCTCTCTCACACACCTTTGAATCACTGGTGCAAACCTACTGCGAGAGGTTTAGAATTTTTGGAAAGAAAATACAGTTATTTTGGGGGAGCTCTTACCTGTTAGCAGGGATCCAGTGAAACAGATGTAAGCAGTGTCAGGATGAGCTCCACCCTGACATCTGGTGGTGAGGTGTGGCAAGTTGTGGAAAAGAACTTCAGGGGCCGATCTCATTTGCATAGGCACACCCACCCCGCCTAGAATGAGGCCATAGCTGCCCAAATGGTCACTTTGGCTGCTGTGGGATCCCCAGTGTCTCTGTTATTGGGGCAGGAAGAATAAATTGTTATTACCCTGATTATGGGAACTGTGCTTGGAACTGTACTTGGCCTTTTGTTATGATGGAGGGACTCACCATCAACTAAGTAGCACTCGCTAGGCAAGGGTCATGGGTTCCAAAACTCTGTGAATTGAGAGAGGCTGGGGACAAGTATTAATACTTGGTGGCATGGGCCCCTTGGTGAGGGCATTACATGCTAATTGCACTTCCTCCTCTCTCCACTGTGGAATATCAGAGCTAATTTTGATTTCATTAGAAGTCTAGTTACAGGCTGCTGAGCTCACTTTGGGCTAATAGTGCACCAGCACTGAGGCTCCCCTACTACAAGCTGAATTCACCAAACAGCTGAACTGACTAAGAGCTGAAATCACTGAGTAGTGGGGGAGCCTGAAGATATATTGTGGAGCAGTTTGCGGGACGGCTGGAGTGCCTTGTGGACAGGCTGGTGGAGCAATTCATAGGACGGCGGGAGCTACTGGTGGGATGCGGAGCAGTTCGTGGGACGGCAGGAGCTGCGTGTGGGCCGCAGAGCGGAGCTGAGCGAAGCAGTTTGTGGGGCGGCTGGCGGAGCGGAGCAAAGGCCTATGGAGCTGTGGGGCAGTCAGCTTCAGATCATGTAAGGTGCCTCTTACCTCCGCCCCCATCTCCACCCAGGTTGGGAGGTAAAGCTCTGTAGATAAACTTTTGAACTCTGGGGCTGCCCTGACCAGGGACAGAGACTTTTGGGTCATTGGACTTTTGGGACTTGGTGATTTGGGGTTGCTGGACTCAAGAACAAAAGGGAAAGGGCATGCCCCAATTTGCTTGGGGTGGGTTTTTTGCTCATGGGTTGTGTTATGAATCCTGTTGGTGGTGTTTCCCCAACATAAGGTCACATTGTTTCTCTCTGTTATTAAAAGGCTTTTTGCTACACTCAGACTATGTGCTTGTGAGAGGGGAAGTATTGCCTCTTGGAGGCGCCCAGCGGTGGTGGTATATATTTGTCCCAGGTCACTGGGTGGGGGCTCGAGCCGGTTTGCATTGTGTTATTGGAATGGATCCCCTAGATATTGAACCCGGCCCTTGTTGCTGCCAACTCTGACGGGTAGAAGGGTTACACACACTTTCAACCTTAAATCTTTTTTATTACGTTTTCTGTTTGGAAATGTGCCTTTTTGCCTAGAGAATAAAATAAAGACACATAAAAGCACAATGTACCACTGTGCCAGGAACAAAGACTTGAAGCTACTATTTTAAGTAAACTTTTTAAAACTAAACACCATCCGATCTATTTTATAGAGAATCAGTCACTGCAGTGTCTTGATAGGAGTATCTTTCTGTGAAAATTTGATATTATATGTTAAATATGGATAAGGAATTGATACATAGCCAGAGGCAATCAACAACCTGTCTGTATACTCTGGCCTTCGTGCAGTAATTTAGCTCTTCATCTTAGATTAGGTTTACAAATGGAGTATCAATTTCTTTTTTTACTCATTAGTAAATTGTTACTGTGTGAACAGAGCTTTTGCTCTTTGCTTTCCAAACCCTAAGAGAAGGTGTGACAGGTTTCGGTCGATCTTCCGAGCCCCTAGGGGTGATGAAGAGCTATGGTCTCACTGGCAGGCCTCAGCCACACCTTCCGGGCGTTGGGCAATTAATGTGGAAGGTGTGCTGGCCGGAGTCAATAGCGCGCCCCTCCGGCAGGGCAGCGCCGGCACGAGTCAGTAGCGCGCCCCTCCGGCAGGGCAGCGCCGGCACGAGTCAGTAGCGCGCCCCTCCGGCAGGTTGGCCAGGGTAGGGGAACGCAGGCCCACCCAACTCCACTGCGTTCCAGCCCAGGGCCCTGACAGTGGCGGGAGGCGAAAGTCCCACCGCTGGGTCAGCGGAGCCGTCTGCGCCCGCTGACCAAACACACCCACCCCACAGTACAGTTCGGCCCCTGGGCTACTTCCTACCCGGTCTCTCCGGCGGGTCGCTCCGGTCCCTCCATCTCCTCTGGGTATTCCGTTGCGGGCAGCTCCGGTCCCTCCATCTCGTCCAGGTATTCCGTTGCGGGCAGCTCCGGTCCCTCCATCTCGTCCGGTTTTTCCGTTGCGGGCAGCTCCGATCCCTCCATCTCGTCCGGGTATTCCGCTGCGGGCAGCTCCGGTCCCTCCATCTCGTCCGGGTATTCCGTTGCGGGCAGCTCCAGTCCCTCCATCTCGTCCGAGTATTCCGCTGCGGGCCACTCCCGCTCCCCCTCGGTATCGGACTCACGCTGGCCCGGGCTGCCATCAGGCCCCTCCAGGTCCTCTGGATATTCAGCGGCTGGCAGTCCTGATTGCCACAGGCCTTCCTCCCGGTCAGGCTCCTCCTTGTCCAGGGCTTCGCCTGGGTCAGCAGCAGGATCACAAGGGAGCAACCTGTGTCTGTCTCCCTCCCTGGTGCTCTCTTCACTGGGCAGAGGGCCCTGCCCTTTGTACTTCCTGTCCCACCCTTCCCCTTCCGGGGATTGGCGGAAGCTTGGTCTGGCCCCGCCCACTCAGGCTGAGAGGGTGGCTCTTTACCCTCTGGTTCGGAGGGGAGCCACCCTGGCTCCGTACAGAAGGTTTTAACACTTAAAATGGCTTCCCTGGACATTGAAGTAATTACAGTATAGTGCTGCTGTTCTCTTAACCTTTAGGTTGACCTTTTAAAATGTACTCTAATAAGTTTCTCTCCAGTAAAGTTAATTAAGAATTTAATATTTCCACCTGTTAAAATGCAGTAAAGTGTAGTTACTTTTGCTGCATCATGTTAATGATGTCACTAATTGAGATAATAATTGTCACAAAACGGGATCCTTCATTTTGGTCTGAATTAATGGGATGAGTTTTACCTTTGGGAGAAATAGACCATGGGAAATGCAAACTGTACTAATGAGATAATTTGTTATTAATCAACCAGTAATGCAGAGGAGACCTGCAGGAAAAACAGTTAGTTTGAGGCAATAGTGTTACTTTCATTTGTGGTATTGTTAGTAGGGACATAGAAACAATTAGCCAGATCATGTGGCCAGTATTACTGGTTTGGAGGGTCTCTTCTGTGCAACTCACCCCTTACCCTGACTCCACTTACCCTCCATGGCACCATCCCTGCTCCTACCACATACCCCATGGATTTCCCTTTGCTGAGATCTTTGGCTAAGAAGAAGGCAGGAGTAGGAAGACAGAGTGGAATGGCCTTGCATCTGCTCCCATTTCTAATTCACTGAAACACAATGCCTCTCAGAAATACTGCTTCAGATCAAAATTGGGGTCTGATTCTCCTCTGCCTTGCACCTTATGTAGGCATATACACTTGTGCAAGGGAAAGCCGAGTGGGTGTAAAACAACAACAAGCAAGAGATGTCAAGAGTAACAAGAAGGGTTTCTTCAGGTATGTTGGCAACAAGAAGAAAGCCAAGGAAAGTGTGGGCCCCTTACTGAATGAGGGAGGCAACCTAGTGACAGAGGATGTGGAAAAAGCTAATGTACTCAATGCTTTTTTTGCCTCTGTTTTCACTAACAAGGTCAGCTCCCAGACTGCTGCGCTGGGCATCACAAAATGGGGAAGAGATGGCCAGCCCTCTGTGGAGATAGAGGTGGTTAGGGACTATTTAGAAAAGCTGGACGTGCACAAGTCCATGGGGCCGGACGAGTTGCATCCGAGAGTGCTGAAGGAATTGGCGGCTGTGATTGCAGAGCCCTTGGCCATTATCTTTGAAAACTCGTGGCGAACGGGGGAAGTCCCGGATGACTGGAAAAAGGCTAATGTAGTGCCAATCTTTAAAAAAGGAAAGGAGGAGGATCCTGGGAACTACAGGCCAGTCAGCCTCACCTCAGTCCCTGGAAAAATCATGGAGCAGGTCCTCAAAGAATCAATCCTGAAGCACTTACATGAGAGGAAAGTGATCAGGAACAGTCAGCATGGATTCACCAAGGGAAGGTCATGCCTGACTAATCTAATCGCCTTTTATGATGAGATTACTGGTTCTGTGGATGAAGGGAAAGCAGTGGATGTATTGTTTCTTGACTTTAGCAAAGCTTTTGACACGGTCTCCCACAGTATTCTTGTCAGCAAGTTAAGGAAGTATGGGCTGGATGAATGAACTATAAGGTGGGTAGAAAGCTGGCTAGATTGTCGGGCTCAACAGGTAGTGATCAATGGCTCCATGTCTAGTTGGCAGCCGGTGTCAAGTGGAGTGCCCCAGGGGTCGGTCCTGGGGCCGGTTTTGTTCAATATCTTCATAAATGATCTGGAGGATGGTGTGGATTGCACTCTCAGCAAATTTGCGGATGATACTAAACTGGGAGGAGTGGTAGATACGCTGGAGGGGAGGGATAGGATACAGAAGGACCTAGACAAATTGGAGGATTGGGCCAAAAGAAATCTGATGAGGTTCAATAAGGATAAGTGCAGGGTCCTGCACTTAGGATGGAAGAATCCAATGCACCGCTACAGACTAGGGACCGAATGGCTAGGCAGCAGTTCTGCTGTAAAGGACCTAGGGGTGACAGTGGACGAGAAGCTGGATATGAGTCAGCAGTGTGCCCTTGTTGCCAAGAAGGCCAATGGCATTTTGGGATGTATAAGTAGGGGCATAGCGAGCAGATCGAGGGACGTGATCGTTCCCCTCTATTCGACACTGGTGAGGCCTCATCTGGAGTACTGTGTCCAGTTTTGGGCCCCACACTACAAGAAGGACGTGGATAAATTGGAGAGAGTCCAGCGAAGGGCAACAAAAATGATTAGGGGTCTAGAGCACATGACTTATGAGGAGAGGCTGAGGGAGCTGGGATTGTTTAGTCTGCAGAAGAGAAGAATGAGGGGGGATTTGATAGCTGCTTTCAACTACCTGAAAGGGGGTTCCAAAGAGGATGGCTCTAGACTGTTCTCAATGGTAGCAGATGACAGAACGAGGAGTAATGGTCTCAAGTTGCAATGGGGGAGGTTTAGATTGGATATTAGGAAAAACTTTTTCACTAAGAGGGTGGTGAAACACTGGAATGCGTTACCTAGGGAGGTGGTAGAATCTCCTTCCTTAGAGGTTTTTAAGGTCAGGCTTGACAAAGCCCTGGCTGGGATGATTTAACTGGGAATTGGTCCTGCTTCGAGCAGGGGGTTGGACTAGATGACCTTCTGGGGTCCCTTCCAACCCTGATATTCTATGATTCTATGAACCCCAAATCAGAATGAGATCTGCACATGGAAAAGGTCTGCGTAAGTACAAAATATTGGTATCAGGCCATTTTACAGTTAAGAAAATGGAGAGATGGGTGGGTTAAAAGTCTGATACTGCACACTGAAGGTCAGTGACAGTTTTTTCATTGATCTCAGTGATAGCAGGGTCAGGGTTTGAGGTTCAGATCCTCAAAGATATGTAGACACCTATTTCCCACTGAAAGTAATGGGACTGATTTAAATGGAAGTTAGGCACCGTGAGGATCTCGGCCTAAGTGATTTGCCCAGGAAGCAATATGAGATACTGTAGTGGGTTGGCCTGGACCTCTGAACTGAAAGATCTGGCTTAAACTTCTGGATCTAACACAGGGGTTCTCAAACTGGGGGTCAAGACCCCTCGAGGGGTCACAAGGTTCTTACATGGGGGTGTCAAGGTTCCTCCCCCACTCTGAACTCTAGGGTACAGATGTGGGGACCTGCATGAAAACCTCCTAAGCTTACTTTTACCAGCTTAGGTTAAAACTTCCCCAAGGTACAAATTAATTTTATCTTTGTCCTTGGAATATCCACTGCCACCACCAAACTCTAACTGGGTTTACTGGGAAACACAGTTTGGACACGTCTTTCCCCCCAAAATCCTCCCAACCCTTGCACCCCACTTCCTGGGAAAGGTTTGGTAAAAATCCTCACCAATTTGCATAGGTGACCACAGACCCAAACCCTTGGATCTGAGAACAATGAAAAAGCATTCAGTTTTCTTACAAGAAGACTTTTAATAGAAATAGAAGTAGATAGAAGTAAAGGAATCACCCCTGTAAAATCAGGGATGGTAGATACCTTACAGGGTAATTAGATTCAAAACATAGAGAATCCCTCTAGGCAAAACCTTAAGTTACAAAAAAGACACACAGACAGAAATAGTCATTCTATTCAGCACAATTCTTTTCTCAGCCATTTAAAGAAATCATAATCTAACGCATACCTAGCTAGATTACTTACTAAAAGTTCTAAGACTCCATTCCTGTTCTATCCCCGGCAAAAGCAGCATACCAACAGACACAGACCCTTTGTTTCTCTCCCTCCTCCCAGCTTTTGAAAGTATCTTGTCTCCTCATTGGTCATTTTGGTCAGGTGCCAGCGAGGTTACCTTTAGCTTCTTACCCCTTTACAGGTGAGAGGATTTTTCCTCTGGCCAGGAGGGATTTTAAAGGGGTTTACTCTTCCCTTTATATTTATGACAGGGGGGTTGTGAGCTGTCAGCCTTCACCCCAAACCCCACTTTGCCTCCAGCATTTATAATGGTGTTAAATATATAAAAAGTGTTTTTAATTTATAAGGAGGCTTTCTATGTGAAAGGAGTCACCAGTACAAACATTTGAGAACCACTGATCTAACACCTATTTGCTGTGTGATCTTGGGCCTTTCACCTACACATCTCTCTGTGCCTCAGTTGCACCATCTGTAAAATGTGCCCACAGATGCATGCTTAGTGTTGATGAGCACTTTGACATCTACGGTTGACAATGTTATGTAAAAGCAAAGAACTAAGCAAAGTATTATTATTGGTATCATTCGACTCTTTGGACGGATAATGAAACTGAAACAGACAAAGGCTGAGTGAAATGCCAAGGTAAGCCTGGAAGCCAAGAGGCCTTGGTTCTCATCCTTGGTCAGAGGCTCATTTACTGTGTGACACTGGAAAAACCACATTAGTCTCAGTTTTTCCCCAGCTCTAAAATGGGGATACTGATAATACTGATAATCCCCCTTATGAGGGGGATGTCAGCATTAATTAGCAATATTGCCCAGTTTTCAGTAAGTAGTTATTATCCCTCCCTTGAGAGCATTTATCAAGGGAGAACAACCATCCTTCCTTCTATTCTAGGTCTAGTAGTCTCCACAGGGCCCAGGGATGGGATGGGAAAGTATTACAATATGTCGGTAATGAGGATATTGGAGTGGGAAAGATTTGGTACAAACACAATGTGTAGAGAGAAAAGCGGATTACAATAGATGAGAAAGTGTCCACTATAGTTTGATTATGAATTTCTGTCTCACCATATGTCTAACTACTTTTTGTTGCCATTCTCTGGAACTTGGTATTCTTAGCTATGTTTTTTCAGTGAGGTGACAAAACCAAACACAGTGCCTAAGTAAGGATGCACCGTTGTTTGATGCGATGATGTTGTTTTAATATGTTCTCCACTGTTTTCTACCCATTGTTAAGGCTAAGATTTAATCATGAGTATTTTTAGTAAAATATGGACAGATCACAGGCAATAAACAAAAATTCATGTCCCCGTGACCTGTCCATGACTTGTACTATATACCCCTGACTAAATATCAATCCTCTTCATGATCATTCCTAGGAATTTTTTCTTCAGAGAATCCAACTTATTCAAAGCCCATCAGTGTGTGAAACATCTAATTAGATTTTCAGTGTATCTGACAAGCCTAGCTGTGGGAATTCCAGATGAACCATCTGGAATCAGTTGATCTTGAAGTGAATTAAAATAATATTTCAATAAACCCATGTTTGAATGCTGCCATGTTTGTGATCCTGAAAATACCAGTCTCACAATCAGCCTTTTTTCAGTGAAGAAATGAGTTCTCCCTAAACAGCTGCACAATGTAATAGGTGGTGGTTTTCTTTTAACTGTTTATTTATTTAGCTTGTTTAGGTACATACAATATTGCTACCCATTCCTGGAACCAGCCAGAAAATAACCAAAGACAAAGGGTGAACCTGAACAGCGCTGAGGCTTCATTTATTGCTTTCCTTATTGCTTCCTGTATTAGCACAGTTATACTCACACACACAACTCATTCATGCTGCCAGGGTGCAGGCGCGGATGTTGGTTTGGATGACTGAGGCTGTCCAGGCCACAGCTGCCCAGAGATCGAACACGGGGCACGAGAATCCCCGGAGTCCCTTCGGATCTGCGGGAGGGCTCTACTGCTTGTGGTCCGGTCCCAAATTTAGTGTGCTGTTACATTTCCTTGTTGGTAACCTGTCCTGGCCACCCATCTCAAGATTTATATCTTCTCCACGATAATACCATGGTTGCATAAAAGGCGATATTTGTTTCTTTACTTTGCCATTGGCTGTCACTCACACTCTCTCACTCATTCCTTACATTAATTGATTGCATATTCATAAGTATGAATACAATTGGTAATATAGAGCAATGTAGCTTTAAGCAAGCATCTAACATCACTGGGGACTTCCACTGTTTGTGGCTTTGTAACAGCATAACAGGAAAAGTGTGCAAACTGCACTTGAAAGAGCAAATTGTGGGGTATGGGGAGGAAGGGGGTGTGTCTGGCTACAAATATAATGTCCTGTACTTTTCTGCCTCTTCTGCCTCTTTGAAATCCAAAAAAAGTGCAGGCAAGTTATTGGTTCACAGGAGATAGTCCATAGACTCCTTGCTAAACATTGGAGAGGAAGGGTTTATCCTACCCCAGATCAACAACAGCTTCCACTGCTGCCCTCCTTTTGCTAGGGAGGCCAACAAATTAAGGAAATGTGACTGGGCTCAGATGGCATGAATTACCCTATCCCAGAGGACTCTAAGTGATCTCAGGAAGCTCTCTCCCAAGGTTTGTCAGGCAGATAGACAGATAGGCAGGTAGAGGCTAGAGTCTGCTTGGCTGTAAGAAGCACTTTTTGTTTTTCTCTAGAGAAATTCCTTTCCGGAAGCATTTTTTGATTCAATTTTGTTGAGCTCTAGCTATAGGAAGGCAAGTTCCTTTCGATCTATAAACCCTAATATCTGGGTTGGCTATTCTTTTCCTGTCCTTGACTCACTGGACCTAGCACAGCCCTTCTTTAAAAACAAAGAAATGAAAAGTTCTGTTCTAAATACATGTCAGAGTCATGGAAACTAAAGACAGAAAAGCTCTATTAAGCCATCACCATGTGGGGTCTCCTCAATCCTACAGCTGGATATAGATAATTGTAAAATCCAGAAAATATGTAATTTACACATAACACAGATAAACACTTTCCTAATAGTGCCTCCTTCTGCAAAGGATTAAGTGGATAAATTAATTTGTGAAAGGTATAAAAAAGGACATAAGTAGCCTCTTATGCTATGTTCCTACTGTTTAAATACTGGTTTAGATCATATACAGCCACTCTTCACACCTTTCATTAAGCCAGTTAGCTAAACTGCAATCAAACAGTGATTAAACATAACCCCTATATATCAAGACTTTTCCTAGTTCGATCAAGCCTCTGTTTGCCCAAACTAAAAAAACGACTATAGTATTAAGGCCCCTTGTTCTTTCCCCTCAGCTCTAGTCCCTGTCTTCTTGCACTTGATAAGTAAATAATACAAATTAAAAAGCATGATAAAGTACTCACACTGCTCTCTCCTTAATTATAATGCTAATTGCTAATCCTTGCCATACAGTTTAATACTATGCCTATTAAATTAACTTCATTGTCAGAACTTTTTTAACGTAGCAGAAAAATAAAACAAACAAAAAAAATGAAGCAAAGTTTACATAGGGAAAATCTCCAAGACTTTAGTGTCTGCTGAAGTCCTTTACTCTTCACTGCTCCGTCACTTCAGAAAGGGTTTGTTTTACTTAAACAAATGGAATTGGACTACAGTCATAGAGACTAATTTTTGTTAAATACAAAGCCCTTTATCTGGACAAAAACGCATTCTACATGCAAGTCTTATTCTCTTAGAGCCTTCTTGGTACTGATTTTGAAAACATGGAGGGTACATGGTAGTGGATTTGTTTATATTTCTGCTTAGGAAAACATACTGAAGCAATCAATAGCATCTTTTCATGACATATTCTTCTTCATTCAGTGTGTAAGTTGTTTCCTTCTAAAATCTTGTTATTAATATACAAGAAGCCTTCCTCTGAACAAATTATCTTCCATAGGCAAGCCTTGTACTACAGTGAGAAGTATTTTCTCTGTTCTCTGGATAACTCTAGCCAATCACTTTCCTACACAGTGTGGACCTTTTTAAAGACTACATGTTGACAATATTATTATTTATTATTTGTATTATGGTAGTGCCTAGAAACCCCAGTCAAGAGGTCTAATTGTGCTGGGCACTGTCCAGACAAACAGCAAAGTAGATAGTCTCTGCCCCAGAGAGCTCAAAATCTACACGACAGCCTGTGACAAATGGACAAAAGAAAGAGAGAGTGGGGGTGTAACAAAGTGAACAGAGTTCAGCAGAAAAGAAATGGCAGCCACCATTGCTCTTGATGGCAACAATTTCTGCATCTTCTGTGACAATACCAACAATAGATTGTAGAGGATTTTTCTGCAAATGTGCCCTCTTCACCTATTTTAACAATCTTGGATGTGATGTGTCTTTCAGTAGCCATTTTTTATTCAATCTATTAAACATTTCCTACTCTGTATCTTGCTGCTAATTATTTTATTATACCAATGAGCCACTTTCATATAGTGCTTTTCATCCAAACATGTCAAACTGCTTTACATCTTCACAACTATAAGTTTCTATTATGGAGACCATTCCACCCACCAGTAGTAATTAGCCTGTCATGCATGGAGGACAGAACTGTTTAGTACAGGATGTGATTTTCTGCAACTGAAAATTGTTGAAACCACAGATAGGATTGAAGTAACCAGCTGGAATTAGGTCAAGAAACTGGGCTTCAACCCTTTACTCTTTAACGACCCTTAGTGTTCAGGACCTTCCTTCTGAAAGACAGCACAGTGTTCCCAATATACTAAGATATTGGTTTACTCTTGGTGCTTGTCACTAAGTAGGTATTGTAAATGATCAACACTACTTCCTGTTGCACCAGGGGTTTCCTTGGGGCTTCTCCTGTCCAAGTACTGACCAAGCCTCCTTAGCTTGCAAGATCTCACAAAATCACTGCCAGAAATGCTTATGACTTCAGTATAGGACACAGAGTCAAGATTTGGTTGAATTAAAGGTATTAAAATAACACCGTCCTAAGATCCTCTCTCTGTGTCTCAAACTGGCCTCTTTCTTATTGTGTGTCTCCTCTTCTACTATCCCATAACCAATCAGCATTGAGAATGACACATTTCTACTTCCTAAGAAGCAAAATAGCTTAAAGGCTATGTCAGGTGCAAATTTGTCAGGCACTACTGATTCCCTTGGTCTTATATACCTCCTTGTGCTGAAAGGCTGGGTCCAGCTGCTCTGCCTCATGTTCCCCTCTTCCTGGGTGACTGAGAAATAAAGCATGTGTCAGAGAATTAAAATAAGAGATTTAAAAATGAGTCTTATTCCACAGCTTTCTAGGCCAGCTTCAAGGAAGAAACTTCCTTGAGAGCCATTCTGTCTCTTTCCCACACTCCCTGCAATGGGGCATAAAAAAAATAGGACATCTATCCTGCCTCCTGTTAGAGAGCTTATTCCTTCACTCTCCCACTTCCCTGGTCCTTCTCGCATGAACAGAAAGCAACAATACCCGAAGTCCGAAGGTGCAAACAATTCGATGTTTATTGGGGTGAACTTCCAGCAAGCTTAAATACAAGTTCCTTTTTCCTTATTTTCGAATCCCAACTTACTTCCTGTTTGCCCCTAATTTATATAGTAATATTCTTAGCCATACCTTAACCAATCATTCTACTGAAATTTAACTAACCAATCCTAACATATTGTAACATGATTAGCTAACCAATTATATCCCACCACCTTAATTAGTTTACACCCAGCAAAATTAATTATACAGCAGACAGAAACAATCACAGAACCAGACAGAGACCATGCCAATAAACAATAGCAAAGTGGGAACTATAATGACAAAACAATACAGAAGTGAGGATTTCACAACTACATCTATAAAGACATAAGAGTTTCCCAGCTGAGTCTATTGATAAGTGTCAGGTTTCAGAGTTACAGCCGTGTTAGTCTGTATTTGCAAAAAGAAAAGGAGTACTTGTGGCACCTTAGAGACTAACCAATTTATTTGAGCATAAGCTTTCGTGAGCTACAGCTCACTTCATCGGATGCATACTGTGGATCCGATGAAGTGAGCTGTAGCTCACGAAAGCTTATGCTCAAATAAATTGGTTAGTCTCTAAGGTGCCACAAGTACTCCTTTTTATTGATAAGGGAGTTCTTACCAGACAGAAAACTATCAACCTCAATTTCCTTTTACATCTTCTAGGCACTTCCCTTTCTCTGGAGGTGATAGGCACTATCAGGACAGGATTGTATTCCTAACAGCCCAATAGCACCTTCTTTCAATGTGACTACTTTGGAATGTGAGGATGTGACCAGTCGCTTCCCAGCTTATGGCTGCCTCTGTCGCTTAGCCAAAGGCCTTAGCCTAAGAACAGGGCCTCAGACTGTCACAGTAAGAGAAGGACCTGACACTGGCAGACAGTGATTTTGATTCTTTCTTTTATACCTCTAACTAGCCAAGTGATAAGAATACACCTAAATTCTTAAAGTACAGGCCTTTGCAGACAGGCCTGAATATCTATATCCTAACACCTCCTATCAAAATCTCCAGTCTTCAAGTGTAAAGTGCAGCTATCTTCCTCTGATTCATAGGATGGGAGGCCTAAATTATCCCTCTCTCACTCGTTACACCTCTCTGTGCGTGCAGCCATTCTTGCGCCGTCTCCACAGCGTAGTGAAACTTCAGGTATTCACTATTTCTGCCTCATCCCTGTCATTTCAACAGCAACCATCTGCATGGTGTCAGAATAGGAAGAGCTTCTCCTGCCCGCTTTGCAGTAAAATGTCTTTTTTCCAGGCTTTAGAGTTCCATCCACTATAGACTGTGGGTGATTTTTATTACATCATCTTATCACCTTCACTCCCTCCTACTCAGTTTTCTTCCATGATCCTTAGGTGTTTCTTGTGCATCTATCTGACCGCAACCCTGACAACAACACAGCTTATGGGAGAGAACATTATCCGTGCCCTTTAGAATAAGGCTTCCAATTTGGGATAGGTTCCTGACACTCTTCCTTCACTTTTGAAGGTATTTTTTTCTTTCTGCAACAGTCACTGTGAAATTCCCCAGACAACAGTGTATGATTCAAACTGACTCTTTAGAAGCAAGATTTATTAAATAGAGAATATAAAATTAAAACACAATGAATGCTTGGCACCTATTATTGAACCCCAGATAAATTAATCTAGATGAGGTACAACTGTGGTTCAATTACAATGACAAAAAAATACTTTGCTTCTAGAAGCAGCTTTCTCCTCTCTCAGTCATGTTAGCTACTCACACAACCATCCTCAGTCAAGCCACATGGCATCTTAGAGACCCTCCCCCTATGAGTGGTGGCTAGGGTTGCCACTTTTTTAATGGCTGGTAACTGGACTCTGCCTCTGCCCCACCTCCTCCCTTGAGGCCACACCTCTTCTCTTGAAGCCCTGCCCTGCCACACCTCTTCTCTCAAGGCTCCGTCCCTGCATGCCACAGGCAGCTGTGAGCCGCATGAGCAGCCTAGCCCCAGAGGCAGCGGTGGCAGGTGCTGCTGCTGTGCTGCCTCCTTCCTTGTGCTTAGGGTTGCCACAGATCAAAAAACTGGACATCGGGGCTTCTCAGATGGCACCCAGGCACACATGCAGAAACCTGGATTGTCTGGGTGAAAACCAGATGCGTGGCAACCTTAGTGGTGGCCCTGTCTTTCAAGTTGCAAGTCCTGGTCCAGCTGTGATTTGTGATTTCTTAGACCTTGAAGGTGAGGTTACCATCTCACGCTGAAGGTTACATTGGCATTTCAGCAACATCATATTTGATCTGGGGGAAATGGAATGCGCTCTGATTTGTACAAGGGTGTCATGAATTCATAGGGTCTGGTCTATTCCCCAGCCTGTAACCAGTACCTGGGAGTGACCCCTGTAGTGGGCTGGACCCCAAGGATCCACAGAGGTCTACAGAGGCAGGCCCTCAGCTTCCATGACTCTGAAACTGGGCCTTTAGGCACCAGCAACCCCTGTCTCTCTCCACAGCTCCTTGCAGTGAATTGAGCCAAGCCAGACTCCTGTGGGAGCTTTATTCCTACCCCTACAGGTCACAATACTCTCAGCAAGTATTTGCAGCAACACCAGGCAGCCTTTTCTAAACAAGGTAATAATTTATTAGTCACCTGGCCTACAGCATCTGAAAGTCCTTAAGTTAGCATAGAGAAGCAAAGTTTAAGACAGTTCAGACTGGCCAATGCCAGGACTCCCTTCAGCCATGCTGCAATAGAATACATCTTGGCATTTTTGCCTTTGTCTTAGTCCAGGGTCAGACCCCGTGGCTGGCCTGAGTTCGCTGACTCAGGGCTTGGGCTGTGGTGCTGTAAAATTGCTATTTAGACATTTGGGCTCAGGCTGGAGCCCTAGCTCTGGGACCTTGGGTCCACAACTTGGGCTCCAGCCTGATCCTGAAAATCTACAGCCCCACAGCCCAAGCCCTGTGAGCCTAAGTCAGCTGACCTGCAGTTGTGACGATTGTCATTTATTTCAGTGTACATGTACCCTGTGAGCTCAGCTCTTAACATGGCCACTTGACACCTTTCCCCTTCGTTCTCCAGGCCTTTTCTCTGCTTCCCTGCTGGTCATAGGTGTGAATGTCCCAGGCTTTGGGGTGTCTATTGTCTCCATTCACATGTATAGACTTTAATCAATTTATTAACGACTCTGGTCTCCACGCAGGCAACTGTGTGAGTCAAACACCTCATAACTGAGGAGTGCATACGAATGATAAAGCTATTACCAAAATTCCCACATTCATCACATCATGGTTTTGGTAATTTATTTCTCCTAATATTCCTGCTACTCTCGATTTAGCTTTGGAAGGATTTCCCAACTTCCATGCTCAAAATCTAACAGTTCAAAGACCACTTAGATCTTGCCTGCACCTTAGGCAGCTTAAAGAACCAAGGTGATGGAATCCTGGTTTGCATATCACTCACTCCTGGCTAGAGGCTTGAGACAAAATTAAGCTCCATCTGCCTTCATAACAACCTTATTTACCTGTTAAGAAGATAGTTTTATTTCTCTTAATTCCCTTTTACAACAGGGACTCCACAAGAAGTATGAATTATTATTGACAGATACAAAATAATCTGTCACACTGCTCTAAAATAGTAATGAGCAAACTCGAGTCTTTTGACATTAGTAGTCATTTCGTGTTGTAATTGAATCTGAAAAGCTCTGTTAAGATCTATATCATTTTACAGCAACTTACATTTCTTTTGATGGAAATGTTTTATAATTAGTTTAGATGGCAACAGTCTGAAAGAGCATTTTTCATTTACACTTAATGTGAATGATGTGAACACATTGTTTGTACTACTATGTGAATAGATGAATTTCCCATTAGCAGCTTACATGAAAAGTGATTGTGGTCACACTAGGTTTTCTAATGGACTTGTCTCTACATCCAAAATACACTACAATTTTAGGCATTCTCAGTGGAGAAGCCAAGGAATGAGTATGAATATGGAAAGGCCAACGTAAGAACATGAATATGAACTCCTAGAGTTGTCCCTGCAGATTAGGGATGAGGTTTTGGTGGGTCATTGTGGGGAACTTCAGACAGCTTTGGTCTATGCTTTGGTAGATAAAGCATGTCAGTCTCCAGGTTTCTCATCTGAGCACCTGACACAAACACTCAATTAACTTTATTAATAAAAATCAAAATTTGTATTGACTTTCCCTAACACAATACATACCGTGAAGTCTTGAGGTTCACTTTCCGCCACTCTTATGTTACAATGGACCATTAACCTGCTGATGCCCAATATGGACACATGGTGTGACAAAGAATAAAAAAATAAAAAAGGATACAGGGATACTAATGGTGCAAGGGGTTTAAACAATGTCAGAGTTTGTTCTGTAGCATAAATAAACACTGGCTTCAATAATCCTCTGCATCCATGCTCCAACTGATGCAGGGAAGAGAGGGGATCTCTAGGGAACTAATTCTGGGTCACTGATCTTGAGCCAGCCCAGTTCTAGTGTCAGTTAGAGAAGCCTAGAGGCTGGGCACAGTGAAACCTGGGCTCATTCTGATGTCTTGCAGTAAGGCACTACATATAAATTGGGACCATCTATTGAAAACACTCTGCCTCCAGTTCCTGAGAATTTCACGGTAGATCACCTTCAAATTTAGATTGCTCAAAGTTCCTCAGAATTTCATGTTTAAGTAAAACTATGCAAATATTAAGGAAATCCAAGAGGATACTTTCTTGTCTTTTAATAAGAAACTCTGTATTGGATTTTTGCTTGAACTTGAGTAACCTCCATGGTCAGTTCTCACCCTTATAAACTTGCCAGTTGTCTTAGATTGATGATCATCTGTCTTCAATATTTATACAGCTGTTACCTATGTGTAAGAAATACCACAAATATTTATCTCTTTATTAAAGCTGAAAATGGCAAGTTTTTAAAGCAACCAGGTAGATCAATAAAGGGATTATTGTCTTTAAAATAAATGCCAAGTTGTAGCTGAGACTGTTAAGGGCTCATAAAAAAAAATATGACCACTGGTAAAATTTTGTTTGAGTATCTCAAATTGATTTGAATTAAATAAAATATTTCACAAACCAGATACCAAAATTGTATAGCATTCTTCTTGTATTCAAAGTGGTGATGGCCTATTACCTTAAAACCAACCACAAATTGGTAGACAAGAGTTGGATATTATAATATTATGTCTGATTATTTATACTGTTTGTAATGTCCCATTTTCAACCTGTAAAAAATAGTCAGCCACAAATATCTCCAACTGGAAGAAATATAGTCCACTTATTTTAGAATTTCATTAAGTAATGTATAATCTAGAAACAGCTGTGATATGTGAGTGTTTCTCACCCTGAATAAATATACTGTAAGTTTGAAAAATTAAACACTGGGGCATAAGTATTTTCAAATTTTCTCTAGTGGAGGTGCACTGCACACAAATTGTGCATGGTGCTAAAAAGAAAATCTCAAAATGACTGATTTTCAGATTAAGAATTTGACATTTTATTCTATTAGGCTCAATACATGATCAATGCATTCCGAAGTTCATTACAATGACAGTTATCAGGAAATCCTGGATTATGATTTGCTGAAAGTAATCATGATGACCCTGCCTCATACTCAGAAAAGCTGCATTGGTCGCTTAATCTGAGATAAATAAAACACTGGGCAGAACTGCACTGAAGAGATATTGTAATATGTAAATCAAGCCTCCTAGAGCTAGTTTTTCCCTTTTTCTCCCATAGGGGGAAGTAGAGAGTTCTATCCCTCTAAGCCTTTTATCTTACTACTGTAAAAACCCCCTAAAAATAGTAATACATTGGCATGTGTTAATTCTGCAGACATAGAGCTGTTGATCTTCTGGAGAGAAACTAGCAAGAAAGGGGAAAGTTGCTAGGCAAGCTCAGAGTGGTTCACCATACACAGTGGTCATTCTGTTGAGGGACAGTGGGGAATTTGTGTGGTTTAGGGACTGAGCAAGGAATGTCATCTCTGAATTGCCCTGATAATATGGCTTCACATGGAAACATGTCTGACCCCACAGTTCTTGGTACATTTGCACTTTTCCTGGTACTCCTTTGACCAGTCAGAAGCCACGATGCCACTAGTTTGCCACCTGCACAGTAGCACTGTTTCTAAGGGGTGTAGATGGCCCTTAAGCAGCATTCATGCTCAAATGGGCATCATGTATTATATGTACTCTCTGGCTCTTTCCCTGGCAACTCTGCTTTGAACTCCAGTGGGAAACTCATAGGGACTTGAATACCATGTGTATAGGCTTTGAAAGTATTTCTGAGAGCCATTGTGATACAATGAAATTGGGGGGAAATGGATTTTGCTTTCATTCCTCTGGACTGTCTACCCTTTTGAATAGGTAGTGAAATGGACCAAAGTAAGAAGAGGGAGTCCAGAAAACGCACAATTAAAGGAAGCCTCTTCTTATTCTTTTCAGAAGCCTAACTTTTTTACATCATAAGGCATATGGAAAGAGAGAGAAAAGGAATCGTCTACATGCAGGTAGTGAGAGTTCCTTTACATTCCGTGAGTTGAGAGTGACTGTATAACTCATGAGTAGGCTTGGAAGGATTAGATTTTTAATGGTAAATGTTGATTTAACCATACACACACAAACCAACAAAAATATTTCCATCAATAATTATCAAAATTGATGGATAGCCAAAGTAAGAAAATGCTGCTTGAGAACTTCTTGGAGTTTGATTTAAGGATATTTCCTTTGTATGTTTTGACATCTAATGTTCACAATTCATGTTTTAATGGCTATACAGCTTTACTTTTTTAAATCTCAGTGTCTACGGTCATTAAATAATTATTTTCTGACCCCTCGTTCCCTTGTCTGATCCACTCCTACATTTCCCACAACTGAGAAAATTTAAATTGATGAAAATAGAAAAAATGCTTTAAACCCATAATGTTGCCCAACTGTGAAAATTTAAATAGAACAAATGCTGAAAAAAAACATCGATATTATCCATTGAAATTATAAAAAACAATCTGCCAACCCTACTTCTGAGCAGCAGAAAGTGTGCACATAGCAGAAGACCCTATTGATTCTCTTGATTCTCTGCAATACTTACTTCCCTTAAAGGGCTGATTCAACATTGTGGTTGGACTGTGAGGTAAATTCATGGGAATTATGGAACCAAGGGTGCACTACAGTGAGGTCCAGCTCCAGGTATGAGGCATTACTGACAGTCAGAAGGAAACTGGACATGAAGCCACTTGTGAGTTGCTATGAACTTACCATAAGGCAATGATGTTCTGTAAGTCTATAAATTCTGCTGTTGAAAAGTGGTGTAAGAGATCACGCTGAGTTACATAGGACCTAGAGGCAGCCTCTGAAACTCATTAGGCAGTGCAGCTTGACAGAAAGCACTGCTTCATTGCAACTCTCGATAGCTTTTCTTCCCAGTGGGAATCAAACACAAAGCCTTTCAGCACACAGTTTAACGGGAAATACCTGGGCAAACAGATAACATTGCTATTTTTAAAGAAGCCTTGTTTTTCACATCTCATGTCAGGCCACTTCACAAAGCACGCGTATATTTTTCCGTCTGTGTGGGCAAATGCTGTGTGAGGGATGTTGAAAAGAATTATGCCATATTATCCAACATGAGATAAAATACAGTGGACATTAGAAATGTATAATAATGCAAACTATTACATGAGAACTTTTCAAAATTAACATACAATACGTATATAGGATATATTTTATTATGCACACATTTTAGGGTGTTACAGTTGCACGCAGAGGCTGCCAAGCCACCCATCAAACATACAAATAACTCCACATTTTGGGTGATGATATTTGTTTCTATCATAGGATAAGATTGAGTCCTCATTTTTTAGTATGCCAGATTTATTTTTATTTATATAAATATATATGATTGTATATATTTATGCGATAAATTGTAGCAGGTTATCAGATTAATATTCTGACAGGTGTAAGGAGGTTTGGGGATGGGGTGAAATAATCTAGCTAGAGTTTCCTCTCTCTGTCTATCTGAGGTTTTAATATAGCAGCATACCACTGTAATATCTGAGCACCTTTCATATAAAATCAATAGCAATAGAAAAGTTCCTAGTGGACTTCATAGAGTCTCTGACACGTCTCCCTCTCTGAGGTCAAAATTCTCTTGGAGTAGAGTTTTTGGGTTGTTGTTTTTTGTTTGGTTGGTTTGTTTTTTTTTTATTACTGTTTTTTGGGGGGGTTAATAAGAGTTTAGTAGTAGAAGGGGTTGTCATTGTTAAGAGTGTCATTCTTGTAACGGAAAGCCTTTTAGCATATATTATGATCCTATAAGAAAGTACACATGTGAAAAAAAGTTGGCTAAAATTACCATAACATGTCCCCAAAAGGAGTGTGTCTTAACCATAATTTGCAAGTTTTATTTGTTGTCGAGGTTTAATATTATTATTAAAAATAGGAAATTGAACTACACAAATCTTTTAAAAATAATGTGTAGTTGTTAAAGACCCACAAAAACAAGGAACCTTAGAGTTAGACTGAAGCTTCCTCTCAGTGTTGAGTAAATGTGGCAGGTTTTCAAACAATTTGTGATCACTCATGCTGCCATACGTGAATTTCTATACTCTTGTGAACTTAAATCAGCTATTTAGTATTATTGGAACATATTTTTGTGTGTGATTTAATTACTACTAGAACTAAGCTGGTGCATGTCTTTCAGGTAACGGAACTTCCTTTTGAAGTACATTTCTATGCCTACATTTCCTGAAAATCCTATTTGAGTGTTTCACTAGGGGGCTAATAAGAGCTGCCTGGGTAAATGCAGAGATAAATCTTACTTCATAGTTCATTAGATCATAGAACATTTTCCAACATAAGTTAATATGCTGCCTTGCACTCTCTTTTCTTTTTTTCTCTGAGAAGTACTCTGAGGTTAGCATACTTAGTGTTAGCTTTGCATTTGCTTGCCACAATTTTCAGGCCATGCTTCTAATAATATCACCTAGAATTGCCCTCTACTCTTGTGACCCAAGAACCTCCAGATGTCAACTAGCAGAAGACCCTCGGGCATACAGAGGTACAGGGATCTTCTGGGTTCACCAAAAGAATGACACATAAGGTCTCTAATGAAAGCCTGTGTCACATTCGTCCTCATAACCATTGCAAGATATATGTATGGAGAATAGGTGAAGAGTTGTGTATATATACTAAAAATTATGTTCTCTGGGTTTGTAGTTAAAAACAGACACTCAAAGGTAGTGTGTCTTGAGACAAATTCCTCGAGGTGGGGCTGGGGTGGGGTGCGGGGGTACCATTGTGTATTGTGTGTCATACAATAGGAGTCTGTTAGCATTTTAAGTCAAATGCTAATAAAGAGCTGGCAGAAACTTGAGAAAGAAACTAACAGGAAGAGGTTAATAGTGGAGAGGGGAAGCCTATCTTGAGGTGAACATCAAAGGGCTGTTCTGGAATATTTAAGAGTGCAAAGAGACACTCTGGCATCCTTCACCTAGGAAGTAAAAAGACAGTGAGTTTGCTTCACAGAAAAGGGGATCTCAACCAGGCATGGATGAAAATGCTGGAGAGAACTATGGGTGAGACAGACTTCTTTAGACAGGAGGATAAACTTGTTAGTTATGTTTAGGCTTTAGAATACATTTTATGATGTTGTTTTCCAGGTAACAGTTTGTTCCCATCACTCACACTTGTTTTTATTTGAATCTCCATTCTTTCTTCAATTTCCTTTTATTTTATAATTGAACTCAGTGCTGTGCATAATAGAGGAACGGTGGTCAAAGGTGAAACTGGTAAATTGTGGTACACTGTTCCTTTTGGAATAAGAAAAGGAGTGCTTGTGGCACCTTAGAGACTAACCAATTTATTTGAGCATAAGCTTTCGTGAGCTACAGCTCACTTCATCGGATGCATACTGTGGAAAGTGTAGAAGATCTTTTTATACACACAAAGCATGAAAAAATACCTCCCCCCACCCCACTCTCCTGCTGGTAATAGCTTATCTAAAGTGATCACTCTCCTTACAATGTGTATGATAATCAAGTTGGGCCATTTCCAGCACAAATTCAGGTTTTCAGGAGGGGGGGGTAGGAAAAAACAAGGGGAAATAGGTTACCTTGCATAATGACTTAGCCACACTGGGAGTGGCTAAGTCATTATGCAAGGTAACCTATTTCCCCTTGTTTTTTCCTACCCCCCCCCCCAGACGTTCTTGTTAAACCCTGGATTTATCCTGGAAATGGCCCAACTTGATTATCATACACATTGTAAGGAGAGTGATCACTTTAGATAAGCTATTACCAACAGGAGAGTGGGTTTGTGTGGGGGGGGCGGGGGGGAAGAAAACCTGAATTTGTGCTGGAAATGGCCCAACTTGATTATCATACACATTGTAAGGAGAGTGATCACTTTAGATAAGCTATTACCAGCAGGAGAGTGGGGTGGGGGGAGGTATTTTTTCATGCTTTGTGTGTATAAAAAGATCTTCTACACTTTCCACAGTATGCATCCGATGAAGTGAGCTGTAGCTCACGAAAGCTTATGCTCAAATAAATTGGTTAGTCTCTAAGGTGCCACAAGTCCTCCTTTTCTTTTTGCGAATACAGACTAACACGGCTGTTACTCTGAAACCTTTTGGAATAGAGGATCTGGCATTTCTGTGTCTATCCAGTGATCAGGGACTGGATATCACAGGGGGAAACTCTGAAGGGATACGGGGGATGGGGTGAATCTGTTGTCAACCTTCAAGTTAGCCCAGAAGAGAGTGTTTGAGTGGCTGACAGACAGGTTGTGTTAGGGAGCTAACTCTCAACTAGTACAGGCAAGACTCCCTTACACTAGAAGCAAGTGGTAACAAGGTAACTCACAGCCATGGGTTTCCCCAGATGAATCACAGCTCTCTCAGCTATTAATAGCTGATGTATTTAAAAAGTGCTATCAGGGGGTATAGGCTAGTGGTTAAGGAAGGGGAACTAGGAGTCAGGTAAACTGAGGTATGTAGAAGTTAAGTCAGCATGAGTTGATGGCAGAGGTAAAAATAGACTCCCTTTCTGTAAAGTGAGTATTAGTAGCTGCTTCACAGAGATGTAGTAAGTTTAGCTGGGTAGTGTTTACATGGTGCATTAAGCTTGATAAAAGTATCAGTAAAAAGAAATTATTATTGACTGAAGTGAATCTTTAGAAATGCAACTTAGTATATCTGCCTATCTCCATAAATAAATAGAAATGATACCATTAAAGCATTCATTCCTTTTTGATGTACCATGGATGGAGAAGTTTTTATATTGCAGAATAAATATCTACATGTTAAACTGTTGGTATCATATCATCAGATAGCAGTGCTCTAGATAATTCCACTGTGAGCTGTGGAATATGTTACTTCCAACAAAAAAGGAATGATAATCAAAATTACTCAAGGTGGGGTCTGCAATATGATGCTGGGTTTGTGGGGACCAGTTTTACAGCATCATGAGCTCAATACAGGAGTAACTGGATGAAGTTCTCTGGCCTGTGTTATGTAGGAGTTCCGATTAGCGGATGTAGTGATCCCATCTGGCCTTAAAATCTCTTATCCGACTCTTATCCAAGGAAAAGCAGGATTTTCTTTTTTTAAAAAAATAGCCCTGTGGAATAGCAAAGTAGGAAGAAATAAGTAGTAAGTAATAATTATACTTCAGCAAGAGACCAAATCTTTCTCACAGCTATTCCTTTGAGAGAATCCTCAATCCTAACCAAGCTGCAACAAATCTTGGCAGCATTCTCATAGACAGGCATGTCAAAAAAATTTAAATATAATTTTGACAGATGTTATTGATATGTTTGGTTTTAAACTTTTTTTCAATGTTTATCAATTTAAATTTTCACTGTTGAGGGACATGATGGGGCAAACATCTAATGACAGGAGATGTGGAGATTCAAAAATTAAAGCTTTATAACTGTTAAAACACAAATTGTCAACATCACATGTCAAAATATACAAAGTAAATGTCCTCAAATCAAACTCTACTAAGTTCTCAAGCAGCATTTTTCTTACTTTGCCTATCTGCAAATTTCAGTTATTATCGATGGAAATATTTTTTCATCAATTTGTGTGTGCACAGTGAAATCGACGTTTACTGACATTTACTAATAAAAATCTAATCCGCCCAAGCCCCACTTCTGCATCCTGCCCTTTTCACCAGTAGGAAATAGCAGCTGCCATGGGGGAAAAGGCCATTTGGTTAATTGGGGCAATAAACCAACCGCAGATGGCAGTTATATGCTCATGCAGTTAAAGAAATTAAATTCTTAGCTCAAGTGCTGGTGGCCATAGTTATGATCTGGGTGTGGAGAAATTGGATCATCAATACAATTCTTCGTTTACTGGGGAAACAAAAGGAGTAGGGGAGTTAATAGCAACATGCACAGGACCAGCACTTAAAAATTCACAGCAATTTATATGCACAGTATTTTCTGCAAGCAGTCCTCAACTCCCAGGACTACTGAGAGAATATGCAAGTGGAATTAACCACTTGCTGACAGGATGCCAGACATTCAAACTACCCCACCGCCCCATTTATATATAAAAATAAAAACATCTACCCACCTTAATGTCCTGTCACCCTACTTCTTAGACCTGTGCAAAGCCCATCTGAACACAGCTTCATTGTAGTCTACAGGGAGCTCTTTATCACAACTGTACATGGCAAAGCTAGACCAAGCTGATTGGGGATGGGGGGGGTTGGGTCACACTACTAAAACAGGGAGACAGTGCCCCTAAAGCCTGAATTTAACTCATGTCAGATTCAGTACATGTAAGAAAGGAAATAGCAGAAGTAAAGATTTAGACAGGGTAATGTTCTTTAGGGATATAATTCACAAGATTCTATTTCCATACGCCACTGTTTTCCGTCCTGTGTTTGTTCTGTTTGTTTTCTTTTATGCCTTTAGACTTGTAAGGGCTTCTGAGTAAGGCCCAGTAATCTGCATGGTACCATACATATAAGCAGTGCTATGTAAATGAATTTTAAGGGCATAAATACATCTATTCATAGCTCAAGATATTTTAAATATACACAAAATTTCATCATGACTATGGCAAGATTGTCATGAATTACAAGTTTTGAGAGATCTTGAATCTCTCATTGGATAATTAACAATAGTCATAGAGTAATAGTAGCATGAAATCAAGGCTCCAGCCCCAAATTTCTTTAGATTTAATATAAAGTTTGCTGTTATGTTGTGTAAATGTGTTTTTGATGCACTTCATCACTCAGTTCTAGCATACAATCACATGCCTTTGAGAATTAATCTTTTTTCCTTCTTTATTTAAAATGATTTTAATAAAAATTTTGGAGTGGCTTAATCCTGGCCCCTTTTCTTCAGTTAACTTTCCTGGTCACCTGTTCTGGCCATTTGGCAGTAGGTGAAATTATAACCCCTGCCACTCTCAATGGTTTAGTCCCCAGTCCTATCTGTCCTTGTATTTAACTGATTCATCAATGGACACACACGTGCACATGCGCACTCATGTTCTCTCTCTCTCACTCACACACACACACACACCCCCTGAGTACATTCCCTTCCTTCTACATGTCTACATATACTTTTAATAGGAAAAAAATCCATTTGGTAATAAAAAAAATATTTCACCTTTGGTTTTCAAGTCAATAAAGGCAGAGCAGCACACAGTGTGACAGCACTTGTCATAAATCCACAGAGTCTGGAGTCCATATGAGTCTAAATCTATTTCACAGAGCATTTTAGGGGGATTTTCAAGATCTTAAATAAATAAAAAGGCTTTACTGCTCTCCTTGGAGCTCATTACAAAGCATGAATGGTAAAATAAGTTGATTGGAAGGATGACACATGAAAACTGGCCATTTCTCTGTTCTTTATGCAGAGTTTGTTGGATCCTGGTAGTAAAGATTCAGAAAATATCTTATTTCTGCCAATATTAATCAAGATAAAATCCAGACTAATGTAATATAATACAGTTTTGACTGCTTACTGCAATATGTTTCTCTTCAAGGTTTATCACTTCACTATTTCCATTTTGAAAGCTGTCTGTACAGAGAGACCATCAAGCTGTGACACCTTTTGTTAAAAAAAAAATGTTTGTCACAAAATATAAAAACAAGTGTAACTTAAAAAATCTATCCCCCTTGCTTTTGTTTCCTGAGATTGTGAGCTCCTAGGAACAAGGCTTTTTTACAGATTGTAGATTTGTACAGTACCCAGAACAATGAGGTTCTATTTCAGACTGGGGTCTCTAAGCACTACTGTAATAGGTATAATAAATAGTCATGACTAGGAAAGTCCCATTCTGTGTATTTGTATCAGGGCTGATTTAAACAGAAGTGTGCTCACTTTGAGCTAAGTTGTGTCTAACCTTGGGAACAGATGAACAAAATTCCCCAAACTTTTACACTTAACCAGGGGCCAGACACTGCCTCAGTCCTTGTGCTTGCAGCATAGAAGAACTGGTTTAATGCCAGTGGGGTCCTAGAAAACCTATTGGGGAGCAGAGGAGCAAGACTAGGTCCATAGCTCCATCTGCCTTCTGCACTTGCCAGGAAGCAGGGAAGAGAGCACACATTGCACCTAGTTAAAAGCACAGCAGACACCACTGCTCTGAGAATACCATCCAATGCTTCTGAAGGAATTAAGCCTGCATCTTTGCTACTTCCCCACATCTTACATGTGTGCACAGCACACACACAGTGGTTTAAAACTATACTCTGGCTTTTTGCTGTTAAGTGATGATGACAAACAAAAGCAGGATCATAGAATCATAGAATATCAGGGTTGGAAGGAACCTCAGGAGGTCATCTAGTCCAACCCCCTGCTCAAAGCAGGACCAATCCCCAACTAAATCATCCCAGCCAGGGCTTTGTCAAGCCTGACCTTAAAAACTTCTAAGGAAGGAGATTCTACCACCTCCCTAGGTAACGCACCAGTGTTTCACCATCCTCCTAGTGAAAAAGTTTTTCCTAATATCCAACCTAAACCTCCCCCACTGCAACTTGAGACCATTACTCCTCGTTCTGTCATCTGCTACCACTGAGAACAGTCTAGATCCATCCTCTCTGGAACCCCCTTTCAGGTAGTTGAAAGCAGCTATCAAATCCCCCCTCATTCTTCTCTTCCGCAGACTAAACAATCCCCGTTCCCTCAGCCTCTCCTCATAAGTCATGTGTTCCAGACCCCTAATCATTTTTGTTGCCCTCCTCTGGACTCTTTCCAATTTTTCCACATCCTTCTTGTAGTGTGGGGCCCAAAACTGGACACAGTACTCCAGATAAGGCCTCACCAATGTCGAATAGAGGGGAACGATCACGTCCCTCGATCTGCTGGCAATGCCCCTACTTATACACCCCAAAATGCTGTTAGCCTTCTTGGCAACAAGTCACACTGTTGACTCATATCCAGCTTCTCGTCCACTGTCACCCCTAGGTCCTTCTCTGCAGAACTGCTGCCTAGCCATTCTGTAGCGGTGCATGGGATTCTTCCGTCCTAAGTGCAGGACTCTGCACTTGTCCTTGTTGAACCTCATCAGATTCCTTTTGGCCCAATCCTCTAATTTGTCTAGGGCCCTCTGTATCCTATCTCTACCCTCCAGCGTGTCTACCTCTCCTCCCAGTTTAGTGTCATCTGCAAACTTGCTGAGGGTGCAATCCACACCATCCTCCAGATCATTAATGAAGATATTGAACAAAACCGGCCCGAGGACCGACCCTTGGGGCACTCCACTTGATACCGGCTGCCAACTAGACGTGGAGCCATTGATCACTACCCATTGAGCCCGACACACTAGCCAGCTTTCTGTCCACCTTATACTCCATTCTTCCAGCCCATACTTTTTTAACTTACTAGCAAGAATACTTTCATGTTATGTTTATTATCATACCAAAATGGAGACATGTGATGGGGTGCCACCTTGAACTGGGGCACTGTTGAGCTCCCCGACCCATCAGCCTGGGCTCCCTTTTACACTGTACTCTTGTGACAAGCTGACAAGCTTTCTCCAGGCTCCAGTCTGCACTTTCACCAGCACACATACAGGTAGGACACACCCAGCTGCAGTTACATGCAGACGCTCTGACCACCTACTGCATGGGAAGGCTCCAGCTAGGTCACCTCCCATTTCCTAAGGCACGCACCCCCTCTGGAGTATAAACCCAAAATTATACCATTTTCCACTGCACAAAAAACTGTACAGCATAAGTTCATGAAATTTTCCCCATCCCTCAACATGGAGAGGAATATACAACAGCTTTCTGCTCCGAGTTATGAGTCCCACATGCTGGGTTTTAGATAATGCAAAAACAAGTTTATTAACTACAAAAGATAAATTTTAAGTGATTACAAGGGATAGCAAACAGATCAAAGTAGATTATCTAGCAAATAAACAAATGCAATCTAAGCTTAATATACTACATAGATTGGATATGAACAGCAATTTCTCACCCTAAATGATGATATAAGCAGGCTGCACTTGCTTACAGCTTGGAATCCCCAGGTGTTCCATTTACAATTTAAAAATTCCTTTAGCCTGGGTCCACCATTTCCCCCAATTCAGTCTTTGTTCCTCAGGTGTTTCCAGGAGTCTCCTTGGGTGTGAGAGAGTCAGTGAAGTCACTCCCCTGCCTCTATAGCTTTTGCACATGGCGGGAACCCTTTGTTTCAAAGCTTGGTTTCCACACCAGTCAGTGGAAAAATACTAACATCCCAAGATAGAGTCCAGCACCAGGTGACCTGGTCACATGTCCCTGTGGTGTCACAGCAGCCATAACTTGGAGGCTGTCTGTAGTGTCCTCAGGAAGGCTCACGGGGTGGGAAATAAACTTCTTCTAAGGCCCTTGTTCTCTCTAATGGCCCTTCCCCAACCACTACCTAGTCTGAGAGCATCTTGTCTGGTCAGCATTCCCTGGTGTAAACACATTTGAAATACAGATACATTGTCAGTATTCCTAACTTCAGATACAAAAATGATATGTGCACATAAATAGGATAATCATATTCAGCAAATCATAACCTTTTCAATAATATTTCACATGATCTATCTTGCATAAAATGCATCAGAACTATGTCATAATCACATCATAATAATATCACTATGAAGAATTTATGGGGTGCAGTGTCACAACACTATTGCTGAGCAACAGAGTTTGAATTTGAATAATTAGACATAACTAGATTATTTTTAATAGTGTAATGAAGGTCAAATCTGGGCCTACAATGGCTGCTGGTGTCCTTGGAAGACTTATGCTTCTTCATTAAACTCATCAAATACAGACAGACAATCCAAGTCAGGTGATTCTTGACTAATGGTTTTTAGAGCTGAAGCAAGCCATTCTCCAAAGGACTGAACCTTGCCCTGTAAACTCCAGAAAACTCTCTTTAAGTTTAAGAGGATAGAGTGAATATTTATTCACCTGGAAGGAAAAACGGGACAGATTATAGAGAGCAGCACAATCAGCAGACATGGCAGTAGAACTGAGATATGGGAAGAGAGATCATTGTAGGGAATGGAGTTTAGCATTAAACAGGGAAAAAGAGAAACAGCTCCCAGTAAGTGAAGATTCTGTTTGCCAAGTACACACTCCAAAAGATCAGAGGTACCATAGGAGGTAGATGGATGATGCCAACTGAGGTCCATTCATTTCATACGGAGCAGTAAAGAAAACCCATCTCCAATGAGATTAAAAACTGGGATTATGAGAAATGTGCAAAAAACGTTTGCCCAAAAGACAATAAAGCACAAATTTGGCACTTTCATTTTCATACAGTTCTTATTTGAGGGATCTTGAAAGTCTGACTCGATTATTATGACTCTGCTGGTGGCTTAATTAAATTTGGCTAAGCCCAGTTACTTGGTATTAGATTTTTGGAAACCTGCATGTAGTGGCTAAACTGGGATAAACATATTAATTCTTGAGATTAATCCAGTAATTTACCTGCTATCTTAAATATCCGGTATATAGTGACACATTTCCTTTGATCCAATGGAATTGCAGTATGCAAAATATGTAGATAAATAATCACATGCTACATGTATGGACTAGAAATTTCCAAATTGCTGGTGACAAAGCAAGTTGGGATTGATTTAAATTGAAGTGATTTAAATCACTGGTTGTCCGGCTATACTGAAAGAAAGACAGGAGTCATTTGATATGAATTTAATCATGCCTCAACTTTATTATTAGATGTCTGGGACTACCCGGTAGATAAAAGTGTACAGTGTAGCTAACCCCATGTTTATTCCATAATTAACTCGGGGGCTTCCGCCAGCTCCCCATCTTTTTACATCCAGGTCCCCCCTGCCAATCCATTGCTGGGACATTACCATCCACACACACCCCCTCGTGGGAGGGTTAAGGTAGGCTATAAGAAAGGGGGGCTGGCTCCCTGCTGTACCAATCATAGGAATTCCCAGTCACCACCCCCATTCTATTCCTTTAACGAATACCTTTGTAAATCCATTTCTAATCCATTTTTCTGGTCACTACCCTATGGAGTACCTGCACTGGACATCCGCCACAAGGAGGAACCCACAATTAGCTTTGCTGCCTCTCCATGTAAAAGGGAGCTTCACGGACAGGTCTGTCCCCTTTTAAATCCTTCATCCCAACTGGTTCCCAGGGGATGAGTCAGTGTTGCCAGGCTGGACCCTTGTCTCCTTTTCAGCAGTTTTTTTCTCTTCTTCCCACCCCCAGCAATAAAGCACTGTTTCTTTCATTTGGCCAGCCAGACAAATCCTGCCCCCCCTAACCCCTCCACAATAAAGGTGAGATGTGGACATATTAATCAAGATTTAAATCAGAAAGCAGGAAACATGGATTTAGACAATCAGTTATAATTTTGTTTTGTATTTGTACTTTAGTTATTTTCCTAAGTAAAGGCTGGTTCTCATTGGTTGGCAGCCATTAAAACATGTTGATTTGCAACTAAATATAGCCATTACATTAAATATTGTACTTTTTTTGGCTAATCAGGAGGATATAGTATATCTATACATATTTATTTAAGCAATTAGATAGCGTAACATATATTTTTTAGATTCTTAATTTTTACATTTTTATTATGTTAGAAAATGAATGATGCATTTCTTATTTAGTAGATGGTTCATTTTTTTACTCATGAGTTGTCAAGTTGCATTTGAATGGTAATTGGAATTCAATTAAAATACATAAACTCAGCATTTAAAATGGCTTGTATTAGGTAAATATAACTACCTTAAATGTGCTGGGTGTATGAGAAACAAAAGGTATGTTTATCAAAACTTATTTTGCATTTAAAACTAACTGATTATTAAACCAATGAAATATTATCTATATTGATTGAATTGAACTGATTGTTTCTGGCCACCATATACTTCAAGATTTTAGAACCAGTAGATCTCATCCTCACTTCTAGTTGTTATTCATAGATTAAAAGAGGAAAACAAGCTTTCCTGCTTTTTCAGATCCCAATTGGTTTCTCAACTTTGAATGAACTAGTCATTGACCTCTGAACTACTTGAATAAATTGAAATGAAGAAAATATTCTCTCTCCGCCTGCTCGCAAAATCTGGTATCGCACTTTATCAGCCTCTGGTTCCAGGTACTTAAACAGTGACTTCCATCAGTTCGGTGGTTTGACTCTCATTAAAACTTTGACAGTAAACATGTATTGCTTGAATTTTATTATTTTTTATTTAATTTAAATTATTGTAATAGATTATAGTAGGTTCAGGCCTTAACATAAATTTGACATTCTGACAGTCAAATTTTAAATAGATTTTTAAAAGAAAAATATATATAATTTAATTTAAATTTTAAAAATCCAATTTAAATTAAAAAATCCAATGTTTTAATTTTTAAAATAATCATCAATTTTTAGCCAGTGTGAAACAAAGCAATATTTTGATTAAGTGATTAACAAAGGACCTAGAACTAACTGTTCATATAAGCGTGTGCTGTAAACCAACAATACTTTGTAGAACTATAAGTATTTATCTTACTTTAGAATCCAATCAAGATCATGGCCCTATTGTGCTAGGTGGTACTGAAACACTTAGACAGACATGGTTCTGCTCCAGAGAGTTAAGTCTAAAGACCTGGTCCAGTGCCCATTGGTGTCAATGGAAAGAATTGCATTAACTACATAGGATGATGAATTAGGCTCTACAAGTCTGATCCTGAGCCATCAGCAACACGGATAGAAATACCTTTAAAAATTTGGCCCCTCCAATCTCACTACTTCAACTATCACCATAAAACTTTATTGAAATTCAACATAAGAATAATTATCCTTTAGGTAATTTGCACTGGCTTTTCTTTTGTTATCAGGGAACACTCTATCATTTGGTGCCAGGCAAATAGCCAAAAGGGACTATTTCAGTTAAGATATTGAGAAACCAAGTAGTGCAAACCAATCAGCCCAATGCAAATTAGTGATTAACATGACAGCTAGATGGGCTTGCATGACCATAACATTATTAATTAAACAGCAGTTCGGTTAATCAAGATAGCAAAAGTAATTTGTTGGAATAAATATTTTATTAGTGTGCCCATCAATAAAGAGAAAAGATATGTTTTCATTAATTCATTTGTAATAATATTCAGATTGTGTCTGGTATAAACTGTTTAAGGATCTGGGTCTCATGGCTGCATAATGGTGTGTTTCCACCTTATCACTTCCTGTTAATTATACTGTAAATTTCAGTTACCTGATTGTAATTACTGGCATATCATTTATCAACTGAACTTTAGTGTCCACTGGTGACCAACTGAACCTTATAGTAGAATGTTAAGAAGTTGTTTAGTTGTATATGGCTTTCTTTTTAAACAATGTGCATTCTTTCATTAAATCAGTAGGAAGATGTTCATTAAAGGGTAGGGGGTTATGATGTATGCCACCAGATCTTCCCTGTCCCCCCAAAGAATCCTTGTACGACGTACTTTGGTAAGATATAAATAAAGAGATTGCCTACTCCCACTCATGATAAAGAATCAGACATTTAGTGCACTGTGAAGAAGTTATTTCAAACGTAGTCCCTAAACAACACATAACATGAAATTGGGATTTCTATCAGGATGAGGGAGGTTTAAAAGCTAGATCATAGATTTATACAAAAACATAGGTTGTCACAGTTCAGGGCAACTACACCTGTATTCCCCCTCTGTGTCAACCAAGGGCACATACTTTAGGCTTCTGGCTCCCATCTGTTCCCTCTCCCGAGTGAAGACCTTCATTTCTCCCTGCTGACTGGGGATTTTAAAATTATACTGTCTTTCACTGTGATATCTTCAGGAAGTCAGGTGGTCTAAAAAGGCCACTGTCTGCACTTTGCTTCCTCTCCAAGGGCTATGACCAGTGGTTCCGCCCCCCACCCCCACCCCCCCCCAGTTATAAGTTACCACACAGCTCCTTCTAAATAAGCACATTTATTCTTAATTTTTAGTTTTATGTTTTAGGCCTACAGCTGAGCTGAGTCTGCACTCGGGAAAGTCTTTACCATTGGGAACTTGATCTCTAGCATTGCATTACATAGTCAGTTTGGTTCTTTGTCATATTGTCAGGTGACCTCCACATTTATAAATGTCTAGGATGTTGGGTGAAGATGGTGTTTGTAATGACTTGGGATTCCCGCCAAGACCTTTTCCACTTGATTTATCCAGAATACCTCATCCAGTTCTTGGAGAACATTTCATCCAGTTCTCTGGGATCTAAAAATTCAGTTTGACTCCAAAATGTCGGTGAGATTACTTTATTAAGAACATAAAAACGGCCATACTGGGTCAGACCAAAGGCTCTAAAATTTGCTACGAAGTCTACTCTAGTTTAGCTGGAAAATTAAACTGTTGCTTCTATTTTGACCAATTTTCAGAGTAACAGCCGTGTTAGTCTGTATTCGTAAAAAGAAAAGGAGTACTTGTGGCACCTTAGAGACTAACCAGTTTATTTGAGCATGAGCTTTCGTGAGCTACAGCTCACTTCATCGGATGCATAGCATATCGTGGAAACTGCAGAAGCGATATGCTATGCATCCGATGAAGTGAGCTGTAGCTCACGAAAGCTCATGCTCAAATAAACTGGTTAGTCTCTAAGGTGCCACAAGTACTCCTTTTCTTTTTATTTTGACCAAGACAACTAACAACCTTGAAATTACCCAATGTAGCCAAAACGACCAGACCCAAAATCTCTAGTCATAAGAACGGCCATACTGGGTCAGACCAAAGGTCCATCTATCCCAGTATCCTGTCTTCCAACAGTGGCCAATGCAATGGGCCCCAGAGGGAATGAACAGCATGAACAGGTAATCATCAAGTGATCCATCTCCAGTCGCCCATTCCCACCTTCTGGCAAAGAGAGGCTAGGGACACTATCCCTGCCCATCCTGGTTAATAGCCATTGATGGACCTATCCTCCATGAATTTATCTGGTTCTTTTTTGAACCCTTTTATAGTCTTGGCCTTCACAATATCCTCTGGCAAGGAGTTCCACAGGTTAACTGTGTGTTCTGTGAAAAAACACTTCCTTTTGTTTGTTTTAAACCTGTTGCCTATTAATTTCATTTGGTGACCCCTAGTTCCTGTGTTATGAGAAGGAGTAAATAACACTTCCTTATTTACTTTCCCAGCACCAGTCATGATTTTATAGAGCTCTGTCATATCCACCCTTAGTCATCTCTTTTCCAAGCTAAAAAGTCCCAGTCTTATTAATCTCCCCTCATATGGCAGCTGTTCCATACCCCTAATCATTTTTGTTGCCCTTTTCTGAACCCTTTCCAATTCCAGTATATCTTTTTTGAGATGTGGCAGCCACATCTGCATGCAGTATTCAAGATGTGGGCGTACCATGGATTTATATAGAGGCAATATGATATTTTCTGTCTTATTATCTATTCCTTTCTTGATGATTCCCAACATTCTGTTGGCCTTTTTGACTGCCACTGCACACTGAGTGGATGTTTTCAGAGAACTATCCACAATGACTCCAAGATCTCTTTCTTGAGTGGTAACAGCTAATTTAGACCCCATCATTTTATATGTATAGTGGGGATTATGTTTTCCAGTGTGCATTACTTTGCATTTATCAACACTGAATTTCATCTGCCATTTTGTTGCCAGTGACTCCGTTCTGAGAGACCCTTTTGTAGCTCTTCGCAGTCTGCTTGGGACTTAACTATCTTGAGTAGTTCTGTATCATTTGCAAATTTTGCCACCTCACTCTTTACCCCTTTTTCCAGATCATTTATGAATATATTGAATAAGACTGGGCCCAGTACAGACCCTTGGGGACACCACTATTTACCTCTGTCCATTTTGAAAACTGACCATTTATTCCTACACTTTGTTTCCTGTCTTTGGACCAGTTACCAATCCATGAAAGGGCATTCCATCTTATCCCATGACTGCTTACTTCGCTTAAGAGCCTTTGGTGAGGGATCTTGTCAAAGGCTTTCTGAAAATCTAATTACACTATATCCATTGGATCCCCCTTGTCTGCATGTTTGTAGACCCCCTTGAAGAATTCTAGTAGATTGGTGCGGCATGATTTCCCTTTACAAAAAACATGTTGGCTTTTCCCCAACAAATTATGTTCATCTATGTGTCTGACAATTTTATTCTTTACTATAGTTTCTTACCAGCCTGTAATTGTCGAGATCACCTCTGGAGCCCTTTTTAAAAATTGGCATCACATTAGCTGTCCTGCAGTCATTTGGTACAGAAGCTAATTTAAATGATAGGTTAATACCACAGTTAGTAGTTCTGAAATTTCACATTTGAGTTCCTTCAGAACTCTTGGGTGAACACCATCTGGTCCTCGTGACTTATTACTGTTTAGTTTATCAATTTGTTCCAAAACCTCCTCTAATGACACCTCAGTCTGGGACAGTTCCTCAGATTTGTCACCTAAAAAGAATGGCTCAAGTTTGGAAATCTCCCTCATATCCTCAGCAATGAGGAATGATGCAAAAAATTCATTTAATTTTTCCATAATGGCCCTCTCGTGCTTGAGTACTCCTTTAGCATCTCAATCATCCATTGGCCCCACTGGTTGTTTAACAGGCTACCTGCTTCTGATGTACTTTTAAAAAATGTTGCTTGTACTTTTTGAGTCTTTGGCTACTTGTTCTTCAAATTCTTTTTTGGCCTTCCGCATTATATTTTTATACTTCATTTGCTGAAGTTTATGCTCCTTTCTATTTTCCTCACTAGGATTTAACTTTCACTTTTTAAAGGATGCCTTTTTGTGTCTCATTGCTTATTTTATGTTGTTGTTTAGCCACGGTGGCACTTTTTTGGTTCTCTTACTATGTTTTTTAATTTAGGGTATACATTTAAGTTGAGACTCTATTATGGTGTCTTTAAAAAGTTTCCATGCAGCTTGCAGGGATTTCACTTTTGGCACTGTACCTTTTAATTTCTGTTTCACTAACTTCCTCATTTTTGTGTCGTCCCCCTTTCTGAAATTAAATGCAACATTTTGGGGCTGATGTGGTGTTTTCCCTGCCACAGCGATGTTAAACTTAATTGTATTATGATCACTATTACCAAGCGGTCCAGCTATATTCAACCTTTGGACCAGATCTTGTGCTTCACTGAGGACTAAATCAAGAATTGCCTCTCCTCTTGTGTGTTCCAGAACTAGCTGCTCCAAGAAGCAGTCATTTAAGGTGTCAAGAAACTTTATCTCTCCATCCCGTCCTAAGGTGACATGTACCCAGTCAGTATGGAGATATTTGAAATCCCCCATTATTATTGATTTTTTAATTTTAATAGCCTCTCTAATCTCTCTGAGCGTTTCATCCTGGTCAGGTGGTTGGTAATATATCCCCTGCTATATTCTTATTATTAGAGCATGGAATTACTATCCATAGAGATTGTATGGTACAGTTTAGTTCATTTAAGATTTTTACTTCATTTGATTCTACATTTTCTTTCATATGTAGAGCCACTCCCCCACCAGCACGACCTATTCTGTCCCTCCGATATATTTTGTACCCTGGTATTGCTGTATTCCATTGATTATCCTCATTCCACCAAGTTTCTGTGATGCCTATTATATCAATATCCTCAATTTATACGGGGGACTCTAGTTCACACACCTTATCATTTAGACTTCTAGCATTTATATATAAGCACTTTAAAAACTTGTCACTTTTTAGCTGTCTGCCACTACATGATGTAATTGAATGGGACTCTTTTTCATTGACTGTTTCTCATCAGATACTACCCATATTTTATCATCTTCCATCCTCTCCTCCTTACTAGGGCATAGAGAATCTCCATTAAAAGATCCTCCCCTAAGAAATGTCTCTGTCCAAACCACGTGCTCCTCCACAACTGTCAGCTTTCCCCCAGCCCTTAGTTTAAAAACTGCTCTACAACCTTTTTCATTTTAAGTGCCAGCATTACATTAGGCATGTAACAGCCTATGCCCTCACTGGCCAGGCCCAGATGTAGAAGGTTTTGGTATGGGTGATGCCACCATTCCAAATCATATCGCACACTACACAATTTGTATACATTTTTCCTAGCTACTAACATCTATGTTTCTTGAATCTTATTGGTTTGAACATTGGATGATTATGTAAGAACCAATCATTTTGCAGAACATATAAGGATCAATCGCTTATGTCCTCACCTTATGTATGTTTCAAGCTTAACAGTTCAGGGTATTCCCACTTACCTCAACTAGCCTGAAAATGCCATCTGCAGCACACCGCCTGTCATGAACTGGTTTACAGTTTAGCCTTGCACTCAAATCAAGCTATCTTCAGTTTACTCATGCCCAGCAAGACCTATACCTACAATGACTTGGTGATTATGGAAGAAGAATTCAACTAACCACCTTCCTCTCGCATTTTGTTAGCCCAGACCATTATTTCCCATTAGTTCTTTGTGAGAGCTTGCAGCTCCAACTTTTGCATTCAAATCCCCAAATTACAAGGGTGATATCTTTATTTGGTGTTTCAATGAGAGTTTCTTCAAATCATTCAAAGAAGTCATTAATCATTTCATTGTAAACTGCTGTTTTAGGGGCATATACCTGTATGATTGACATATCAACTGGCTTCTCCCGAAGGCCAATTTTAATGATTCTGTCACTGATTGGATTATATCCAGACACACATTCTGATGTCTCCTTGGATAAAATAAATGTAATCCCACTGTCTTTCCTGGGGGAAGTATAGTGCCTGATGATAGCACCAAGAACAAGAATGACCTGAGCCTTCATAAATGAATCATCAGAGTAGGAACATAAAATATGAGGAGCATGTATGAAGGGAAGCTTGCCATTGTGACCAAAGAATTGGAGAGGTGTAAGATAGAACTTTGTGGAATCTCAGAGGTTTGTTGGAAGGATAGGGATCATTTCATGACAATGGGTGGATACATAACATATTATTCTCTCTTATAACTTGGTCCCAAAAATGTTTAGGTCAAAGCCTATACCCTGAAATGCACCTGAAAAATATTGGCAGCAGAGTAACATGCTTCCTATGAGAAGTTCTTCTAAGCAAGTAACAAACGACCTCCTGCAGCAACTGAAATTTCCAAGTGGCATGATGTTACTGTTCTGATGCTTATAGCCAATGACAGTTCTTCTGACTTTGCCAATGAACACTAGTCAGTCAGGGCCTGTGGTCTTCAAGGCTCACCCGCACATACATAGCACTGCAGTACTCCGATCAGCAGATGACAGTGGCATGGATAACGAGTAGAAGAGTTTTCATTAGTGTTAGGATATAGATATTCAGGCCTGTCTATAAAGGCCTATACTCTAAGAATTTAGGTGTATTCTTATCACTTGGCTAGTTATAGAGGTATAAAAGAAAGAATCAAAATAATTGTATGCCAGTGTAAGGACCTTCTCTTACTGTGACAGTCTGAGGCCCTGTTCTTAGGCTAAGATCTCTGGCTAAGCAGCAGAGGCAGCCATAAGCTGGGAAGCGACCAGTCACATCCTCACATTCCAAACTAGTCACATTGAAATAAGGTGCTATTGGGCTGTTAGGAATACAATCCTGTCCTGATAATGCCTACCACCTCCAGAGAAAGGGAAGTGCCTAGAAGATGTAAAAGGAAACTTAGTTTGATAGCATCCTGTCTGGCAAGAACTCACTTATCAATAGACACAGCTGGGAAACTCTTATGTCTTTATAGATGTAGTTGTGAAATCTTCACTTCTGTATTGTTTTGTCATTATAGTTCCCACTTTGCTATTGTTTATTTGCATGGTCTCTGTCTGGTTCTGTGATTGTTTCTGTCTGCTGTATAATTAATTTTGCTTAGTGTAAACTAATTAGGGTGGTGGGATATAACTGGTTAACTAATCATGTTACAATATGTTAGGATTGGTTAGTTAAATTTCAGTAAAATGATTGGTTAAGGTATAGCTAAGCAGAACTCAAGTTTTACTATATAGTCTGCAGTCAATCAGGAAGTGTGTGGGTGGGGGGGAATGGGAATGGGGGTGGGGAATTGGAATCATGTTTTGCTAAGGGGGGGAATGGGAACAGGGACACAGGCAAGGCTCTGTGGTGTCAGAACTGGGAAGGGGGACACTAAGGAAGGAAACTGGAATCATGCTTGCTGGAAGTTTACCCCAATAAACATCGAATTGTTTGCACCTTTGGACTTTGGGTATTGTTGCTCTCTGTTCATGCGAGAAGGACCAGGGAAGTAAGTGGGAGAAGGAATAAGCCCCCTAACAATTAGAACTGATTGTATAATACAAAAAAATGCTCTGTTATTTGTAGTGTCATATTATTCACTGTTCTTGACAACTGGACATCACAGCTTATTTATGTAAATGTCTTCAAATCATACAAGGTTCACAATTTTTCCCACAAATGATCATTCCTCTGGACGTGTGTACAGGAAATGCATGCTGTTGGGCATCCTTTAGTCATTATTCTCTTATTCAAACAATTTTTGGGTGCAGAAATAAAACCAAATGACTTAGGTGACCACATCACACAATACAAATAATGAATAGCCAACAATCAAAGGGAAGTTGATGAGCACACCATATGCTGAAATTTGTACAGCACAACCAGAGGTTTCCAGACATGGAGGAAATTGTAGTGTGGGCTCCGCTGCACACCCATTATCATCACCTGCACCTTCTGAATTCATCATCTCTAGTTAATTTTCTGAGACTTTTAAATGTGTAGTTGTTTCTTTTTTTTTGTATAATAACTTATAGATAACAAAACAAAATAGCTGTACTCTCCAGAAGCACAGTGCCCTTCCACACCCATTATCATCATCTGCACCTTCTGAATTCCCATTGCTAGTTAATTTCCTGAAGAACTTTAAATGTGTAGGTGTTTCTTCTTCTTGTAGAATAACTTATTATAAAAGACAAAACAAAATTGCTAGACGCTCCAACAGTACAGTACCCTTACACACCATACAGAAACCTTGGTTCATTACTGACTCACTGGAATGCAGTGTTTGAGATGTGGAGTTTGACTTAGACATGGTCTGATATGGAGTTTAAGAAATATGGGAGGAGCAGTGGGAGCGTGGTGGGAGCAGTGATTGTGGGCATGGTGAGTGGAAAATCTTGGAACCAATGGGTATGCTGCAAGGACAGACTGCACTTCCCTGAGACCACTTCTAGTCATGCAGGGCTAGCAATATCATCAATATACTGCTCTTAAGGTGCTTATGGCAATCTAAAGTTTTTCTGAGACTGCTATAGAACACTGCTTGCCCTGTGTGCAAGGGGAAAAAACAAACAAACAATTAAATAAAGGGTTTTGGGGAGGCTTTTAAGGCTAAAGTAATTATCCAGTAGCACAAAATACATAACTTTGATGACCCTCATCTATGACGGCAGCAAAGTGACTTAGTACACTAAGTGCTTAATGCTTTTGTGCATTGACCCTCTGTTTTCTGAAGTTGAAGACAACTACCAGGTTTGGATCTGAGCTCAAAATGTGTATCACTGTATGTTTTCTTGGAGGGGTGTGAGGTGGGGGGGGGAGAATAGAGAGAGGAGAGAGAACCTCAGGGCATGCCTGTGTCTTTTACATGGTGCAAACTTAGGAGACAGATTATTAGCAGTGCTGTGGCTGTGTACAAAACTTGACTTCTTATATTGGTGCTTTTGCTAAGCAGGTGTCAGTATAATACACTCTGTACCCTTTTATACGGCAGTTTGAAAGTGCCAGTAATGGTTTTCTATCATGAACTCTTATATAATTGAGAACCAGCCATGCTTACTGTCGCTTGAACATAACATCATACCTGAGAGCTTTCCTATAGATAATAGCATATTTTAGGCATAAATACCTATCCTTAATATCACAAAAAAAATTAATATAGCAAATTAGGTCACAAATATCTTACCCTGATTTTACCAGTCATGTAGCGTACAATGTGTGTTCTACCATTGGGCCAACTGGAGAGCTAGATATGAGAGATGATGACAGAAAAACAAGCTGGATTAAATATTGTTTGAAGATTGTACTGAAATTGCTTTAATGAAAAAACATCCACAAGTAGTGCCTACGGTATTAATACTATAAATGAAATGCTAAGGGTCAGATTTAATGACCCACGTGAAAGCTTACAACAGGCTTCAGTAACAGCTCAAGGAGTTTCCTACAGGGTTGGTGAAGAGATAAAAGTAGACCCCATGCCTCTCTTATGTATCATGAGCCCTGCAATCATAGAATCATAGGACTGGAAGGGACCTCGAAAGTCCAGTCCCCTACATGAGCCCTCTGGAGGCTTCAAGGAGGAGAAGGATGGTGATGTAGAAATGACTGATGTTCTCTCTTCTATAGAAGCAGGGGGAGTTCCTCACCCAATGTCTATCACTTAGCTTCAAGTGCCACATATAGATGATAGTTTATAGAGAACACATTTGACTGGGAACAATCATAAACAAAAGTACAGGAGTACTTGTGGCACCTTAGAGACTAACAAATGTATTTGTGCATAAGCTTTCATGGGCTAAAACCCACTTCATCAGATGCATGCAGTGGAAAATACAGTAGGAAGAGAGAGATATATATATATATACACACAGAGAACACGAAACAGTGGGTGTTATCATACACACAGTGATCAGTTAAGGTGAGCTATTACCAGCAGGAGAGAAAAAAACCTTTTGTAGTAATAATCAAGGTAGGCCATTTCCAGCAGTTGACAAGAATATGCGAGGAACAGTAGGGGCTGCTACTCTGAAACCTGTCGTAAACAAAAGTGAAATTCTAGTCCTCTTTGTCTTTGAGCAGGCTCCTTGGTATTGCTTGTAAAGATGCTGGCACAACCAAAGTAAAAGGCAGGGTGGCATGATTTCTTGCCTCAAATTTAGCTTACCCCTGTCTGGATACTGTTAAATTATCTCTGTTTGAAACAGCTTATTCTTGGGCCTCATAAATGTGTGTGAAGAGCAATTTTATGTTAGAAATGGACCAGATTGCAGGTATCTTTAAAAAAAAATCCCAGAGGAGGGTAACCCCCAACATTTCTACAAGGCTTTCATATTAAACAGGTTGAACCTTGGCTATGTTTTCTATATACTCAGCATATTTTCTCAAGAATAGAGAATATAGATTTCTAGGGCAGTACAGTTTAATGGGTATATTTGAGCAGTGGAATTGTCTCATTCCTTTATTATAAATATAAGAAAATATTTTGGCTACATGGGGAAGCAAATGACCAGAGGCCCTAGTCCCTCATCCTTCCTCTCTACAGCACAAGTCACGCTGGAACACTGGCTGAGGGTGATACTTTTGTGGGAGCCCCTATTAATATATTGGCAATACATTTATGGTTTGCCGTTTTGGGTAATGAGACTATTTCTTTTATTTTACAATGAGTCTAACTGACAGGCCTCCCTGATAAAGTCTTTCCTGAAGTTGGTGAATTGTAATATGGCCTTTGCAATTAAATTGCATTGCAAACTTTCAAATGCCTAGTTAAATTTGTGTCAAGTGGTTTCACAAATGCAATAGGACACTTTATGCAATACTAACTGAAGCTGTAGTTACTTAATTATGTATTTACTTAACATGCAGTAAGTACAGTGTCCTTTTCAAATGTGAATCAAATGGGCAAGGGCCCTTTCAACTCCAGTCTGCCTTGGTAGTTAGTGTTCATGTGAATGGAATCATGTGTGCAAAAGAGACAGAGAACGCTCCTCAATTTGCAGTTACCAGTTAAAAATAATTATTCAGATTCTTGCAATCAGTGGTACTTGTGCAACCATATAGATAATCAGTGGGGTTGCTTTAGTTAAATGAAGTTAGAATAAGGCTCTGCATGAGCAAAGGTATGTACAATGTGTCTTTGTATGACCATGTGCTGAAATCTGCTTTTAAATTAAGAAAATGAAAGAAAAACGTTTTGAAATACAATCTTGGCAGCTGTATTTACTGAGTATTTTTAACACATTTTCTAACTAACAAATTATTTTCCTCTTATTTTTATGCAGTTGATTGGTTTTGTGTATGCCTGTTACGTGATCAGTGTTTTCATGGAAGAAGAGGACAGCTGTAAGTACTGATACACATCTACTCATCTCTGGAGCTACAGTGTCTGGGGTGAGACTTAGTCTTGCAATAGCCAACTATAGAGACAAAGAACCACATTTGCAAAATGTAGCCTTCATTTGCACGTGGACAATTTTGTTTCTGCAAACACTCGCATGATGATAGAATTATTGTGTGCAAAACCCTCTTAGATGGATTTTGTGAACTACCACAGCCACATTAAAGCCATATTGCTCAAAAATATGTGAGCAAGGCTGTGTACACCCAAGGTTTGGTGTATGTAAATTGATTGAGGCCCCTTTGAAAATTTGTCCTGAAGACATTTAACCTTGGGTGTACACACCGTTACAACAGTGAAGTTAATGGTAGGCTACTCGACAAGTCACACTGGCAATGTACAATACGGCTATCACTACACTGCAGTGGACACACGCCGAGTGCTGTTACAGCCCATTAGACACTTGAAATGCAGCTCTCACATTTTAAGTTTGCCTTTAACGAGAAAAATAAAACTAAGTAGTTTGCAAAGTTAGGAAGGAAGGAAGACCCTATAAAATAAGTATTGATCAAAAGCCAGTAAGGGAACTCTTCAAAAACCTGAATATGAACAAAACAGTGAGTCCAGCTGATGTGTGTGGCTCTCAGAGTTCCCAGGACTGTGAGTCAGCTTCCTACCCCCTGCCTCTAGTGGAAGCTGGGTGTCAGCTCCCTAGCACCACCAGCATTTCAGCCACTCAAGCACTCTCCTCTGGGCTTATGCCAGCCCTTCCATTGCAGGTTAACAATCGGTGCACCCCAATCCCTGAGTCCCTTTGAATTGTTCCCCTGTGATATTTAACCCCTGATGCTGGATACTCACAGAAATTCCAGATCCTCTACACCCAAAGGTGTGTAGGGTACCCCAGTTTCCCCTTAAACCAACGCTCTTGTAAACCACACAGGACTTGTGAGCACTTAGGATAAAGCAAACATAGGTTTATTTAAGAAAGAATAAAGATTTAACTAGAAACAAGAGAGTGGTGGAAACAATGGACATGATACAAAATAAAATATAAAATGTGAACCTAGGTTTATAATGATCAATAGTTGCCTTTCTTATCTAACATAGTAGATTTTGTCCCAATGTTTAGTCTAAGACACAGTTGTCTGGTTTCTCAAAAACCAAACCAAATAATCCAAACGTTCATGAAAGCACCCCCCTCTGCCGGGAGTTTTCCTCAGTGAATGGATTGAGAGTGCCTTTCATAGCGCTCTTCTATACTGAAAACAGTCTTTTGTTTCTAGTTGCAGGCAGGGTGAATCCCTGCTTTGTTCCAGAGTTCCTTTTTACCATTAAGTGGCTTTAATTGTCTGTCATTGATTTATGGTTTTGCATTCACTTTTCTGGGATGTGGCAAGGGTGGACAATACAATCTTGCATTTACCTCACCAGCTGACTAGGGAGAGGTGACAACTTCCTCTTGCTTGGATGGGTCATCATCAAAACACATTACCGCCTGGTGACTAATTTCTACTTCAAGTCCATAAAGCATACTTTCAATATAAATATATTATTCCTTAAATGTTACCCAAACATACATCTCACAATCATTATGAGTCTTGACAAGTTACAAGCTTTCTGTTGCTATCTTACATGTTGCTCTTTATGGGTAAATATCCTGTAAGACATGTTTGTGTAGTGAGTTTTTCAAGTCTGAGGTGAGAGCTGTTTGCAAAGAACAGGGGACCCTTTGCCAAGGAGTCTCTGAGTCACAGCATTTCTAAGGATATTATAGGAATTAGGTAACAAACTTTCTGTACACCACATAACTGTCTTCATTATTTTTAAAAGCCCTAGAGAACCACAATGATACTGGAAGAGTGAATAAAAGCAAACGTGGTACCAGCCTTTAAAAAAAGGAAGGAAGAGTGGTCCCGGCACTTACTTTCTCATACACAAATACTTACGTAGTCTAACTTCACCCTTTAGGAAAATAATGTAGTAAATGTCAAAAGAAAAATCACTAGACAGCTAGAGGGTAAGTAATAAGCAACAAACATGTTAGAAAGACTAAATCTTGACAAACTTGGTTGCTTTCTTGAAAGAACTACATGAAATTAATTTGGATTTTAGGAAAGCATGTGATAATGTCTCACAAAATCGTATTGAAAATTGTAATTCAAATTGACTGATGGAAACTGCCATATTTTGCTTGAAATCTGTGTGAAGGACCATAAATTAATTGTTATTACATAGTATAAACAGTACTATATTTCACTGAAGGGAACTCTCTAGTGGGGTACAACATGCATGAGTATAGGGCCAAGTCTACTTAACATCTTCTTTTAGGTCTGGAACGGAGAGGGAATAGCAATGCTAAGTTGGGAAGAGATGCAAATATCAGAGAGACAGATATTATACAGAGAGGCCCAAGAAAAATTAGAAATATGGACAGAGACTAACATAGTGAGTTAGAAATATGAAAGTTGGGGTCAATAACCTGAAACACATGTTTTGAATGTTAAGGAGAACCTAGATAGCAGTAATTCTGAAAGAGATAGTAATGGCCAGCAAATTAGTAATGAGTGTGCAGTGCAGTGTGACAGAAAAAAAGCCATTGTGTTTTGAGGTGCATAAACAGAGTTCTTGCTTAATGGATCATTGTGGGAGGGGAGTGGGGAGATAATAATTGTCCTTATATATATGGCTCTGGTAGGACTACACCTGGAACATTACTTTCAGATCTGGGTATTTTATTACCAGAAACATAGCAACAAATTTCATAGACTAGAAACATCAAATGATTAGGGCTAGTGGATGCACTGATTAGAAAGGAAGTGCCATCAGCTGTTTTATGACTAAGATGCTTCACACATTTGCATCTTTGAAGACTGGCTCTTTACTTTTTAAGTAAGTCGTTTTCTGTTCTCAATGTTGCTCAATCCTAAATAATAGTGTGCTTCATGAGACAAATGTTTTAGTGATGTACATAAAGAAATACACAGTTCTCTCTCACCAGAAAATAGAACATACTATTGGAAAACGTAATCACCTGCTAAAAATGCTATACCATTTGTATTCAGCACCTGACAACAGGTTTATAGTCAAGTGCATTAGCCTTGATCCTACTTCACAAAACTCATTGACATCAGCAAAATAAGGATTTAACTCTGGGCTGCTCTTGCAAGCTGCTGAGTATTCCATGGTGTGTTACATCAATTCCCTTTGACATAATGGAGAATTGAGGGTGTGTCAGTTTCAGGGTAACTGTGCCTGTATTCCCTCTTTGTGGTCCCTCAAGGGCACATGCTTAAAAGTTTCCAGCTCCCAGCTATCACCTCTCTTGGGTGGAGACCCACATCTCTCTCTCCCTCCTAACCAGGGTTTTTTAAGGCTGCACAGTTCCCAGCCTACACTGTGATAGCCAGCCAGACTGCCTAAAAAGGCCAGCATCTGTGCTTTGCTTTCTCTCTGAAGGCTACGAACAGTGTAGTTGCCAATAATTGCAAGTCACCACACTGCTCTTTCTAAGCAAGGATATTTATTCTTAAGATGAAAGCATTCCAGAGAAAACATCAAAACACTAAAAGAACTTGATGTGTGCTAAAAATCTTACCAGAGGTCACCCCAACTCTAACCTCAGGATCTGGTAGGTGTCCGTCCTTCAAAACCCACAACTGGGTTTTTCCCATGGCTATAGGTTCACAACTGTCTCAGATTCAGAACCAGAACACAAGTTGGGCAGTTCAGTCATTTTTTATACAGCTTGGACCTCTGATCAGCAGTTTCCAGGAACAGTTAATCAGTAGACAATCACCCTCTTCTCAGGGTATAAGTTCAAAAGGCTGGATTGTTTCATAATCAGAGGTAGGAAATTTGCATTAACCTCTCCCTAGGTATCCCTCAGGAAATCCTCTTACCACTTACTATGCCCAAAAATTCTAGTCTTGTCTGGCACATTTTCAGTATAGTCCTTTGAACTCCCAGGTCTCCCATCTGTCATATTCACCACAACCACCACACCCACACACCCAAAAGAGGTTACATACAGTCCCAGCCCACAATGATACGTAAACCATTCATTTAATGTAATAGACCCCAAAGATATTTAATTTAATATGGTCTCCCAAGGATATGGCAAGACACTGCCGTATCTATCATAGAGGCCACTCAATACTTCACAGGCTCAGATCCTAACACATTTAATTAGGGGGCAAAATACAGCAAGTGATACAGAATAGCCTTGTGCATGTTTTTTAGAACTTTAGAGAGGTCACGTACCTGAAATCAGTTTTTACTTGTCTCCACTATATACCAATGACAAACAATGTTTTGTTGTTGGATGCAAATTGCAATTTTACATATGCAGTGAAAGTTTATTTTAATTTAGCTCTCCATCTTTCATTGGGATTGGTATGCTTTGGCCTTTTCACTTGTTCAGTTATACATTTTCCAAATTCTCTTGGACATAGGCTAAAATTTTACTAAATTTTCTCAGTCACCATAACTGCATCACAGGTTTTCTTTCTCTGATGTACTTTTCAATACTAAGGGCTAAATTCCCACCAAGAATTTGGTCCTATTTATTTGAAATGGGGTTAAGGCACTTTCATGCTTACAAAGATCTTTGTTATGGCATTACATGCTAGCAAAAAACAAAGCAAAAAAAACCAAACAAACACTGAGAGGCACTATATGTAAGTCTAAGATAGATACATCTTAAGAAGGGAATTCAATAGACAAAATATTTTAGTCACTCAAAAGTTTGGACAATGGGTCAGTATGGCTGAATTTATGATTATTATTTTATTTTTTTGCCAAGTCTGTGAAAAAAGTCTTTCAGACATTTAAGAATAACAGAAACAAAATTAAAACATTTACTTTTACTTATTAATTTGCATTTTAATGCTTCTCGTTCAAATGATTGGTAAGATGAGCCGGTCCTGTTGTAGATGAGAATGAGGTCTTTTCCACTGTTTTTTATAATATATTTTTAAGATGATAGTCTCAAGAAACAAGATTTAAAAATCATTTTTCAGTTCAAACAATCAAGGATCTTGCAATTATGAGGGTGATATTTTTCTATTAGTATTTAAAAATCTCAGAATTTAGCAGAAGGCTAAATACTGCTGATGGATATCAAAAAAGCTTGACGTCCAGTTGAGATAAGCTCCCCAACATTTGGATACATATCCACACTTTTTCAAAAATCATTCAGATCTGCAAAATTGAGCTACAAATCTCGGAGAACAGGCACTGTTGCATCATAGACTTGAATTTGACACAACAGCCTTTTCATGACACTTTATTGCTTTTGCTCTTGGCTGGAACCAAGCTACTACTCTGAACTGAAAAAGAATTTTAAACAAAGTGAATTAAATGTGCTTTATGGCTTTTTAATTTAGAGTAAAGGTTTGGATTGGTTCCTATTTTTGTGGAATCAGTTCCCCCATCACTAGTAGTTCTACTGTTTAGGACATTGATACTCTCTTTACTTCCTGTCAGCATTTGTTTTCTGTAGAAGTAGCCCCAGAGACTGAGCCTTCATTGGTACTTAGAATATAAGGTCTTCTTTCAGCAGCTCTCATTGGTTTGTGGAAACAGTTTTACTTTAAGAAGTGTCACTGTTTTGCCAAAGATGTCTTTCAAATTTCAAAATCTTCCCATAATCATTCCTGATTAAACTCTAGCAGGAATATAGAGAATTTTAGAATTTCTTCTTCACCTTTGCCTTATCCTGTCACTCGGAGTCTATGGCACTTGTTCTTCATCTGCAAGTGTTCTTATCAAGTGCATCTTCCAAGCTGATACCAGCCTTCTTCATATTCTCCTTCAGTGTATCAAACCACCATTTTGGGGGTCTTCCTCATGGTCTTTGTCTCATAATGTGTATCTCTTGTACTCTCTACCCCACATATCATTTTACATGACCCAGCCATTTCAGTCAATATTCCCTGGGCTTTTCCATGATGGGTAGCTACCTGTATCATGACTCACACCATTTCATTATGTAGCCTATCAGCTCTCATCTTGCCCAGTATCCACCTGAGCATTCTCATTTTGACAGCATGAAGTAGTTCTTCTCTCTTCCTCATTGGCCAGCATTACAACCCACACATCATAGCTAGTCTAATCATAGAATGATAGAATCATAGAACTGGAGGGGACCTCAAGAGGTCATCTAGTCCAGTCCTCTGCACTCAAGGCAGGACTAAGTATTATCTAGACCATCCCTGACAGGTGCTTGCCCAACCTGCTCTTAAAAATCCCCAATGATGGAGATTCCACAACCACCCTGCGCAATTTATTCCAGTGCTTAACTACTCTGACAGTTAGAAGGTTTTTCCTAATGTCCAACCTAAACCGCCCTTGCTGTAATTTAAGCCCATTGCTTTTTGTCGTATCCTCAGAGGTTAAGAAGAACAATTTTTCTCCCTCCTCCTTGTAACAACCTTTTATGTACTTGAAAACTGTTATCATGTCCCCTCTCAGTCTTCTCTTCTCCAGACTAAACAAACCCCGTTTTTTCAATCTTCCCTCATAAGTCATGTTTTCTAGACCTTTAATCATTTTTGTTGCTCTTCTCTGGATTGTCTCCAATTTGTCCACATCTTTCCTGAAATGTGGCACTAGGATGACCAGATGTCCCGATTTTATAGGGACAGTCCCGATTTTTGGGTCTTTTTCTTATACAGTCTCCTATTACTCCCCCCCCCCGTCCCAATTTTTCATTCTTGCTGTCTGGTCACCCTATGTGGCACCCAGAACTGGACACAATACTCCAGCCAAGCCTAACCAGCGTGGATTACTTCTTGTGTCTTGCTTACAACACTCATGCTAATACATCCCAGAATGATGTTTGCTTTTTTTGCAACAGCATTGCTCTGTTGACTCATATTTAGCTTGTGATCCACTATGACCCCCAGATCTCTTTCCGCAGTACTCCTTCCTAGGCAGTCATTTCCCATTTTGTATGTGTGCAACTGATTGTTCCTTCCTAAATGGAGTACTTTGCATTTGTCCTTATTGAATTTCATCCTATTTACTTCAGACCATTCCTCCAGTTTGTCCAGATCATTTTGAATTTTAATCCTATCCTCCAAAGCACTTGCAACCCTTCCCAGCTTGGTATCATCCGCAAACTTTATAAGTGTACTCTCTATGCCATTATCTAAATCATTGATGAAGATATTGAACAGAACCGATCCCTGCAGGACCCCACTCATTATGCCCTTCCAGCATGACTGTGAACCACTGATAACTACTCTCTGGGAACGATTTTCCAACCAGTTATGCACCCACCTTATGGTTGCTCCATCTAAGTTGTATTTCCCTAGTTTGTTTATGAGAAGGTCATGCAAGACAGTATCAAAAGCCTTACTAAAGTTAAGATATACCGCATCTACCGCTTCCCACCCCACTCACCCCTATCCAAAAGGCCTGTTAACCTGTCAAAGAAAGCTATCAGGTTGGTTTGACATGATTTGTCCTTGACAAATCCATGCTGACTGTTATTTATCACCTTATTATCTTCTAGGTATTTTCAAATTGATTGTTTATTTGCTTCATTATCTTTCCGGGTACAGAAGTTAAACTGACTGGTCTGTAATTCCCCTGGTTGTCCTTATTTCCCTTTTTATAGATGGGCACGATATTTGCCCTTTTCCAGTCTTCTGGAATGTCTCCCGAATTCCATGACTTTTCAAAGATAATTGCTAATGGCTCAGATATCCCTCAGTCAGCTCCTTGAGTATTCTAGGATGCATTTCATCAGGCCGTGGTGATTTGAAGACATCTAACTTGTCATATAGTCTTATACTCTTTGTTCTGTAGTTTACTTGGCATGTTCTTTTAGCACAGAGAATTTCCGTCAACTCCCTCTGTTTGCATCAAGAGTTCTTCTCACGACTCCTAACATGCTCATCGACATTCCTATCATGGCTCAACTCTGACCTGAAGTATTTGAATTGTTACACAGACTTTAACTCAATCTCATCTAGCTTTACTAGCTTCTCCTTGTCCCTCTCAATGAAGCAGAGCATGTGTTTCATCTTTTGTCAACTGATTCATCCACTATTTTCTTCTAATGGAGCCCTCCATCATTCTAGGTCCCTTTGAGGTGGTGCATCAGCACAACAGCACCCCCTCTGTCCAACCATGCTGTAGCCCCTGAACTCACATAGCCTAGCAGAGCAGTCAGTCTATTCCCAGTGCCCAGGAGGCTGAAAACGCTTTGTTTACTCCCAAGTCCATCAGGAGATCAGGAGGGAAAACAAGGCCCACCCTCTCCAGTGGGTTCCATCTCAGGGCCCTCGAGATAGATAAGCAGGATTCTTAAGTGATCTAAGATCCTTCCTACCTTCCCCTGGATCTCTGCAGGCTCTCCAGCCTGTGGATCAGTTCACCCCCTTCTGGGCTGTTTTCTGTGGGCAGCTCTTTAGTAGTTTGCTGGCAGGAGCTTCTTTTTCCAGCCTGCTCACTCCTTTGGTAGCCACCCTGCCCTTCTGCTTGCCAGCCCCTTTATCCTCTCAGCTGCTATGAGGTTGCTGAGCTAGCATGGAGTATGGACACCCTATAACAGTTCCTTTCCAGGTTGTATTTATCATCATGGCACAACATAATGTAATTAACGAAAAGCATGCTGCATGGAGCCTCTCCCCTGATCCCCTGTGGCAAGGTGTCCATTTACAATCATAAATAGGAATGGGCTTAAGGCTGATTTTTGATGCACGAGTACAATCACAGTGAACGATTCACTGTAGCCACAGCTGCTTCTCACTACTGTTGTGTTACTCTCATACATATCCACAATAATCTGAATATATGTCTATGGCAAACTGAGTGACTGCAGGCATCACCATGTCAATTCACGAGGAACTCTGTCATAAGCCTGCTCTAGGTCCACAAACACTACATACAATTGCTTTCATTTCTCCCTATACTTCTCCTGCAACATTCAGGCTGCAAACACGGCATCCACTGATGACCTTCCTGGCATAAACCCAGATTGGTTGTTACTTACTTGCTGCTCCATTTCCTCACAGCGTATTTTCTCAGTAATTCTTTCCAGCCATTTCATTGGGTGACTTATTAACCCTCCCTGATGTTCATGGATCTCAACCCTTTCCACTTTGCCTCTTGTATTCAGGCAAAGTGCACTCTCCTTCTATTCAGTCGCTCAGCTACTTCTCTTGATTTCCCAGTCATGTTCCTGCATTCAGGGAAGCCAGACATAGTTCTTGGACTCATTTCTTTAACCTTTGTACACTTTCCACAAACACCAGGTGAAGCAGTTGCACTTTGCTTCTAAGGAGTACCCTAGCACTGTAATGATATACTCCTTGAGGATGAAGCCCCATAGAGCATGTGTGATTGGCACAACATTTATAAGCTGGCTGGCCATGCCTGACGTTCTTGAGATCAGAGTTCCTTCTCCTAGGTGGATGGCCTGCCCTGGCTAACAAGACCCATCTGACTGGAGAATATTTTTAAAATTTTATATGGCATAAAAAGGACCAAGATAAGTGCAGCTACTTTGTGTAGTCCACCCTAGCTGTTCCAAATATCATACAATAGTATCAAGCCAGCCAGCTCAGAGCAATAGCGAATTGGGCATGCTCTAATCTATCCAAACACTGGGTCTTTGTCGAATAAGAAAACTGATCCAGTGTAAATATTGCTAGGTTACCATGGATTAATAAAGAATCATGCCCTCCAGAAGTGTACACACAGCTTCTGGCAAAGGCTGTTCTATGGGTTTGTGTGAAAGGGAACACTCATCACCAGTGCTGCCTAGTAGACAGGCAGGTCTGTGGCAGGTTGTCTCCCTCCCTGGCATTCCCCCTTTTCCATTACAGTTCTGTCTTGTGAGTCTATCCCTTCTTGAATAGAGACTGGGAGTGGATGGGTCATTACACAAAGTAAAACTATTTCCCCATGTTTATTCCACCCCACACTGTTCCTCAGACATTCTTGTCAACTGCTGGAAATGGCCCATCTTGATTATCACTACAAAAGGTTCCCCCCCCCTCGCCCCCCGCTCTCCTGCTTAATATCTCACCTTAAGTGATCACTCTCATTACAGTGTGTATGGTAACACCCATTGTTTCATGTTCTCTATGTATATAAATCTCCCCACTGTATTTTCTACTGAATGCATCCGATGAAGTGAGCTGTAGCTCACGAAAGCTTATGCTCAAATAAATTTGTTAGTCTCTAAGGTGTCACAAGTACTCCTTTTCTTTATCCCTTCTTTTGTGACTCAGCCCTCCAGCCAGGTCACACATTCCTATCCACCTCTTCTGCAGTACACAAAGAAAGTCCAATGCCAGGGAAGTCTTTCAGTGCCTGCAAAGGTGTCAGGGCTTTCTCCTTAGTTCAGGGACTTGCGGTCTGGACTCTTGAGCATTCAGGGTCTTCCCCAGCTGGATTCCCTGCCAAAAGAATGGCTTCTATTGTTGTCCCGTCTTTTGGAGTTGTAAGGGGAGCTAAGGGCCCATCCTCTGCACTAGGCTCCAATCCACAGCCCAAAAGTGGGCAGCTAAGTTTTGCACCTTGGGATGCTAAGCAGCAGCCTCCCTGGATCTCTTCCTACCTAAAGTCCCCTTTTCCCCCATAGAGTAAATTAAAGAATGAAAAACAAAGTTCCTGACCTTCATAAACAGTCACCAGTCTCTCTTTTGCAGGCTTTGTTAAGTCTGTGTTGTCAGGTCTCAGGCAACAAGAAAGAACTCCCTCTGAGCAGCTCTGCCTCCAGCTTGTGCCGGCTTTGCTGGTGTGGCAGGGCAGGGGTGCCTGAGCCCAGAGCTGCTCCTTAACCCCTTAGCCCCTTGTTCTCCAGTGTGGGGTTTTTATATCCCATCACAGTTTGGGATGGAACTAGAGATAGGAATCTCTTTTCCTTCACCAATTACGTCCATTTCAGATAAACCAGATTTTCACACAAATCACAAATGAGAGAGTTTTAAAGATTGGGCGAGCCATGGAATACATATGGTTGGCCAGCTCTTTGCGAAAGAAGTTTTTCTAACTTACTTAAAAATCAAAACCAACCCACCCTCCCATGGTAGCAGTATCTACAAGATAGGCATTTTGTTTCTCAACTTTCTAGAAAATTTGTATTGTATACAGAAATCTAACTTTTATAGAATCAATGGCTTCTGGTCAATGAGGAAACAAACAACAACAACAACAAACTATAACTAAGTTATATCAGCTTTAGCAGACAACTTTCCTAACAAAGAAATGCCCATATTTGATACGGTGGGAAAAAGATTTGGATAGACCAATTACCCCAAAAGAATGGGCTTTAAGATGAAGAAGAGTCCCTGCAATCTCAATCTGTTGCATGATAAAAGAAAATGTCTTTAAGAAACTCTGTTAATGGTTCCTTACACCATTCTGATTAAAATATAAATATATTGATATAGATTGAATGGAATAAATGTTGGAAAAATTGCAGTGAAATAGGTGATTTTAAACATTTTAATACATGTGTGTAGCATCTCTCCTCTCTTTGGAAGCATTTGTTAATGTACAATATTGCAGCATTTGGGCAGAAAATAAATCCTGAACTATTTGAGACAGACTCTCCCTAATTAAATATTCTCAGAATTATTCTGTGCACAAAGTTAAGCCTAGTTCTTGGACTGAAACCTGTCAGGCAGGCTTAAACATTAATAACTGATTCCTACTTGGTTGCTAAGCATTGCTTAAATGCATTTGGGGGCTAGCACTTCAGCTGATGGACACTTTCTGAAGGGTAATAAATGCTTGAGGAAACATTTATTTCCAGCTATTGCTCTTCTTACTTGTGTTTCAGACTGTAGTTAACTTTTACACAGAAGGAAGATGATTGCAGGTCAAAGAGAATGAAAAGGAAGACATGTAAAAGGCATCTTGCTGTAGTGGGGTTAATACCTTCCATCATTCATCCTAATGAAAAAGTCTATTTATATCTCTTCCTTTCATTTTTTTCATTTCTTCCTTTGTAGATCTATCAATCTACATGAGCCTTTTGGAGATACTAAAAGATGTGAAATCTGTAATCATAAAAACCTGTCACTATCCTGTTTGTAAATCATTTTCTCTTAAAAAATGGACTGAGAAGCTTGTTACCAGCTTGTCAGAGTTACTGAACGTTTTTTAAAAAGTGGAGTCTGGAGGCAAAGCAAAATAATTATTTTTAAAACATGATTAACCTTTATAAATATTTTGTAGACTTTCTTAGTGGAACAACCGATAACATTTTATTACCACTAAATGCTAGGTTATAAATATAACATCTGCATATGTCTAAAAGGGGTAGCTCTGAACTGTGTGTGCATCTCGTGAGATGGCAGTGGGAGTTCAGTTGCATGTGAACGAAATGAGTCAGGAAAAGGATGTGAAGTAGGAGGAACGAGTTGCCACAAAACCATCAGTTGTGATTCAGCATTTGTTACACAGGCAACACCGAGACCCAGATGGTTAACCAAAGGAAGTTGAAATCTCTCCTGTGTCTGAGCAGAACTACAGGAAGCTTCCATTGTCCAAGAGGTGAAGGCATTATCCAGACAGCAACACCACAAAACCAAAGTTAATAACTGAGTAGTCCAATGTTTTATGCCTGTCCCCTCTATATCAAGGCTGTTGTCAGAGCTAACATATTTTGAGAGCTGAATCTGCTTATTTTTTCTCCCAGGAGGCTCTTTTTTAATGAAAACGTTTCATTATACTGTAATCTCTAGTAAAGAAACAGCCAGGTGGCATTGCTAGACAAGTCTATTAATTAACACATAATATATTATTACCCACACTAAAAAAACTATAACATTGTGCTCTATGAAATATAACATTTCATTGATGCCCACCATTGAACATCTGTTGTGAACAGTCAAATAAGCAAGAGGTTTATTTCCTGACATTGTTTAATATTTACATAGTTATACAGTGGGTGATAAACTCCCTATGAATCCACTCTCTTTTGTGGGAGGCAATAAAGGAGTGGCAATGAATTCCCAAGGACTTGGCAACATTTAGCAGTAGACATAATTCTGTTAACATTGTGCTGTCGTACAGGGGCCACCCCCTGAATTTTTCACATGGTACACACAATTGAACCCCCTCATGTCCAGCCGCCACCCCGCCCAGGGCTCCCTGCCACCCTTCCCCTGGTTGGTTTCCCCATGTGGGCACACACTGCAGCTCCCAGGTCTTGAGGCTGTTGCTGAGCAAGTCCTGCAAGCAGAGCAGAAGGGACATGTGCATCTGGAAGAGGGACAAAGCTGGGTAGGTCCCCAGGATGGAGACCTGGTGTAGGAGCCAGCCCTATGGCAGGGGAGAGGAGGAGCAGCATAGGTCACCCCACTGCCCACTCAGGTTTGGCCCCACAGCCTCTCCATCATGACGAGGGTTGGGTGGCAAGACCAAAATTTAGTGAGTAGGGTTGCACCCTTGTGCCAAGGGGTCACAGCACTGCTCAGGAGGTGCTGCAGGGCCAAACCTGAGTGGCATTGCAACTTGCATGTACCAGGTTGCACTGCCACTCACTCAATTTTGGCCCCACCCTGATGGAGTGCCACGGGTCCAAACCTTAGTGGGCAGTGAGGTGGCCAGTGCTGCTTCTGCTTATTGCTGCCATGGTGCCATCTCCTGCACAAGGGCTATCCCAGGGGTCCAGCCTGGCCTTGTCCTGCTCCTAGCAGCCTGAGCATTGAGCACCCCTGCCAAAAGTGCGAACCATGTGTAACGTATTTATGGCTGCGGGCATTGTTGAACAGAAATTCACTCAGCTGACAGGACAATCTTTATCAAATCAAATCTTTATCACCCAGAAGTAGTGATCAATTACAAGTGGAAAGCACTTTGGGATCCCGATCCTTTGTTATACTCACTGTATATAACTTTCTGTTATCTTTCCTTATACATATGTATTAACCTCTAATTTGCCTATTAACTCGCCTCCTCTGTCAGTACAGGTTTTGTTCTTGCTCAAATCAGTCTTTTCTGGTTGCGTGGTTACTTTTCTCTTCAGCATGCCTTGCAAACTTGATTACTTGGCCATTTCTTACACCTGTGCAATTCAACTTATGCTAAGTAAACCTAAGCAGGCTCCATCAGGCCTGAGCATGTTTTCACTCCTAACACTCCCCACTATGAAGCTATAGAATCCTTTCTCAGGCTTCATCCAGGCCTGTATTTCATATACATCTCTGCTTCTCCTCAATTGCTTAATCAAGATCCAAACCTGCCAAATCAAAACAATTTACAGAAATATTAATATGCCTTGCACAATTACAAAGCCTGTTGATATCATGCATATCCACAGATGTTCCCCGATATTGTACGCTAACGCCCACCGCAGAGCATTTCCCCAGTGTGTCTATATTGCTTTGAATACTTCAGCTGTCCTGTTTGCAAGTCAACAAATGTTCTGTGCGCCTACTCATTAAGGCTTTCACATTTAAATACAATGATGGTGTGACTCGGTTTAACTATACCACAGTGTTTAGGGATGCACTAATAGCGGGACATCAGCTGATACATTGTGGATCTGATGTTGGGAACTGGATAAATTATCTTGTCCTCTATTCAGGTGACCTGCCTGGGACTAAGTAGAACATTGCCAATCATAACAACATGTTTGAGTCCCATATTGGAAGTGTCCGGCCCACAAAGTTACACAATATTTGCCTCTCCAGCCTTTGCAACCTTGGCTTGACCTTATCCCCATTGCCTCAGCAGTACTGTGCCATTTTGATTTCATCATCCAACGTGAACCCACATGCCAGCAATGCACTTTGCTGTACCTCACAATGACATAACCAGGTACCTCTTGCAACAACATAAGTTATCTCTGACTTTCTAGAACGCCCCCGTCCCCCCACACACACATACACCTGTTCTTACCAGCATCTGAAGATGGGTGACAAATTCTTTTAAGATGCAACTCGCCATGGTTGGTTCCAATGTCCCTATGAAATGGGCACTATATATACTTAATGCCTGACTTAACCTGAAGCCACGAGCACCACTGGCACCATACGGTGGATCCACGTCTCATTGACTTTTCATCTTTTCTCACTGTAATAAACATCTGAGTAGCACTGGACCCTGCACCAATCTATCTGTCATGAACTGTGCAGTTATTTGGAATCTGCTATTATATCATCACACCAACTGGAAGACTTCATATGGTTGAATCCTTTTGAAATGCAGTCCTCTAGACTTATGTTTTATTAGAAGAGGATTTTCACCATAAATCAAAATAGTTACCTTATTGGCACTGTACAGAGATGACCAAGAAAATGGCTGACTGCCTTTCAGCTGCATTATGTATGACAAGAACCATAAGTATCGCAAGACAATAAACATCCTAATTAAACGTATTGAAAGCAGGAGGCTTCTGAAACTTTCAGAACAGTGGCCAGCAGTTCCTAACTTAAACTATCATTAGGAATCTGTGAGATGCTGTTAGTATTATAATGACAGGCAATGAGGAGAAACACAATGTGTTGCTAATGGCTAGTACTTCAATATGCTTGACTGACCATCACAATAGAATGATAATAGGCTTTACTAGCTGGCACTGAAACAACTTTGTTGCTGCCCGATTTAAAGCATTCCCCTGGGTTTGGAGTGTTTTTATAAGACAGCAGTGACTAGCTGTATTTTAGGAGACTTATATGGATACTTGTATCTTTCTGAGCTGTCTGCGCCAGAAACCTCCAAAGATTAACAATTGGGTCAGCCAAGAGCATGATGTGCTGTTGAAAATGGAGGCAGGATGAAGTCACAGCCCCGGTGTGTCCCCCAGGCGTGCCTTGAGCTGTGACCAAGCGTGGGTGGACTTCTCTGACAATGAATGAAATGCTTTTTTTGCTCCATGGGTTCTACAGTTATTGTCTGTCTGGAGATGAAGTGTCTAATCTGGCAGTTCTCAAATGTGGTCTCAGGAGCTCCAGGGGCCCACGGACCATCTGCTGGTGCTCTGTGAAGAATCTGCTGGCTGCTCCCCCTTGTTTCCAAGCATTAAATCACATTAAAGACAGTTGAAAATATATGAATATTTTGGTAATATCACTTTTCTATTTAAGACATTGCTGTAGTTGCAAATGTTATATGATTGTGAGTGGCAGGGGAGATGAAACATGAGATCATGAATGCAGAGGTGTCCATGAGACACACTGTCTTTTGAGCCATGGGTCACCACGTGAAAATTTTTGAGACAACTTTTCTGGAGCTAATCAATGACAACTTTTCTGGAGCTAGTTTTCAAGCCATAGATCTGGTAGATTATTTTTCCTAGTAACCTGGCACCACTGATGAGGCATTGTGTGTTCAGCTGGAAGCTGATAGTTTAGATTCATACCCCACATATTTCCTGTGCCACTTTTGCCCTCCTCTACCAGCCCCATCTTGCTAATACAAAGGATGAATCTTCTATGATTCCTTTGATGCCCTCCTGCGCATCAGTAAACCCTAGTACATGGTGCTTTTGCATCACAGGATTAACTTGAAATCTAAAATTGCTCCTAGACTAAGCTAACACAATGCATTCTGAAGTAAATAATGAAGACAAACACAGCAAGGGCCATTCTGCTCCTTAAATTATCCCTACATGTTACTTTATTATTTACACTGAAGAAGTATGCAGTAGTCTCAACCAGCATCAGAATCCAGTTTGGTAGGTGTTGTGGAAACACGTGGATTGATAAATTCCCAGCATCCAGTAGCAAAATCTATGGGAGCTACACAAAATAAAAACCTGTTTAATACTATCAGCACTAAAGACAGTGCTTTTAGTGCTGTCTAAAAGTGGGTGAAATCCTGGCCCTGCTGAAGTCAATGGTAAAACTCGCATTGATTTCAATGGAGACTGTATTTGACTCTCTTATTCTACTTCAGAATAATGGACCTGCACTGTGACTCACCCCTTCAAAAATATCATGACAAGTCAAAAACTGAGAAAAGAAATCTATTTTAGCCTCTGCCCTGCAGGTCAACAGGCAGATTGAATAGAGTAGTCTTCATCTCCGGTTCTAAACTGTCATGCAGTATTGCTGTGCACTGTTAAACAATTGTTGGGTCCTGTCCCAGGAGTGACGAGGAGATGGTACCCAGACATGCTATAAAAGTGATCCCTGTATAAAAGTGTGGTGTGGAAGATCCTCACCCCAGCCAGGAAGGAGTTAAAGAGCTCCTCTGTGCGGAATCAGAGCAGCTGTGAGGCTTGTCAAGCCTCAAGATGGGCAGGTCCTTAGAATGGAGAATCTCTACTCAATGCACAGCAGCACTCTGAAGGAGCAGAGCTGCAACTCAGAGCTTCTTGGTCCCTGGAAGCAAGGATTTCTGACCAGGGAAATGGCTTGAAAACCTAGGTCTCCCTGGCCCTCTCAGAGAGTAGATGGACTGACATTTTTCTCTTTTTTTCCTCTCCTTGGCTCCTTGAAGACCTAGCACTCTGCTTTTTGTGGCCTGTGGCAGCATAGTGAGTTTTTGTTTGGACTACTTTAACTTCTTCCCACAAGGGGGAGACACTGTGAACATCTAGAGGGCTGTGCTCCAGGCTCTAAAACAGGAACAGTGCCCACCCGTTCTCCAAGGGGGTGCTAGAAAGGTATTGCCTGCTACAATGAGGCTATAGTGTGTCTTTAATAATCACATGCACAATAAGGAGCAGTGCAGGGTGCAGATATAGGATATAGCACGGTGCCATATTTCAGAGGGGAGCCTTGACTCTGGGATGTGTTCCATGGCAAAAAGGAGTCATTCAGTTAGAAGAAGCACACAAGTTGGTAGCCCATTCCAGATCATTATGCGTACATAGGTAAATTGTGGTCAATGACAGGGAGAATGGCAACATCTAAAAGACCCATACACAAACACACATGTTCTAGAAGCTCATCAAGAGAGCACAAGCTACAGGAAAAAGTGAATCAAAAGACTTGGGAATCAAAAGCCTGGCTTATTTTTGCCAATACCATTCTTGCTTGTGGTAAATTATTTATGTATGTCTTCACGGCAGACCTTTACTAAGGTGTTGGCCCTAAGACCCCTCCCATCCATATTGGTTTAAAGTGATTCTTTAAACCAGGCTAGTTGACCCAGATGTGGGATGGGTTAGAGCTCAGGTGCCACTTTCAGTAGGGCTAGTAACCCACCCACTCAGTGAGGAAGCACACTGAATCACTGGAGTGCTTATAGTTGTCCAGTGCCTTCCCACAATTCCCCCTGCATGCCCAGAAGGACACACATGCTCTCCCACAATTCACTGGGAAATAATCATAAAGCAGCTCAACTTACTGCAGCACAAAGAATCATCAGTCATGCTCCCAGAATCCCTAGCAACACACACGGGTGAGTACACACCAGAGAGGACACAGATTTAATATGGGTAGGGCTTTGTGCTGTGGCTGCTCACACCCAGGCTAGGCTAACCTAGGTGTTCTGTTGTGGGTGCCAATCACGCAAGCTACCTCTGCAGAGATACCCTTTGTATTCGGAGTAATTCTCATTCTTTCTTGTGAAACATTACGACAGTTAGCAAAATATGTTGTGATGCAGAATTTAGCATTTTTTAATGTTTTCTTGCTCCTCTAAGAGTTAAGTGTCACAATGAATTACAGTTTCAACCATCAGAATATCTAGTGATACAAAAATACAGACCCTAGCCTCTAGTCACCATTCCGGATGCTGAAAATACACACACACACACACACTCCCACGCCCACGCACACACTTCCCTTAGGATTAAATTAGTTTACTGACATAAAAATAAAAATGTGAGTCCTTTCAGTTAATTGCTTCCTCATACTATGCAAATTTAATTCCTGTTCATTGTTTTTGCTATTGATCAATATATATATATATCCCCCTTCCCTTCAAATATGAATGTAATTTCCTTGGCCGGGGATTGTGCCTTCCTTTAAGTGTCCAGGGGGACACTAATATAATACATAATATTCCTATTCAGGTTAAACAATACCTATAGTTAGTGTTCATGTATAGTTTATTAAATATGCCTCCTTGTTTCCCATGTCCACGCATTCCTTCCCCATCCCCAAATACTCTATTCAGCAAGCTTAACATACTGATTTGATTCCAGCTTCCACTTAGCTAATTTAATATTGATCTTGTTCTAGTCTCCACCTACCACGTCCTTGGCCTTTCTGTTTAAATCTATGTTTAAATGGATGTTATCCCAAACCTCAGCTCCCAGCACCTTAGCTTTTCTGTTTAAATTGTATCTATTGTTAAATCAATCTTACTCCAGCTTCCATCTCCTGAGCTTTTTACTTGACATCACATCTGGGCCTAAGTGGTGCCTGTTCATGTCCTGAGCTTCCCCTTGCCTTTCCGTTAAAGTTGAATCTCTTTTTAAATCTGTATTTCCTCATCCACTCCTGATCTTTGTACTTTTTTCACTTCTAAGTGGCAGCTACCTGGAGTCTGTTTTCCTTTGTGGAACTTGTACAGCAACTTATCAGAATCCCACCCATAAGTGCAAATCCTGTCTCCCTGAAATCATAATTTTTCTTCCTTTTATGAAGGCAGGTTCTTCCAATTTCCAGTTCTCGGTTTAAATCACATCTATTTCAGTGTTACTGTTCTACAAGTGACAGTTTTTGCTATCTGGCATCGGGCTTAAGAACTCTAATTTAATAATAGCTTTCAGTACTGCTTTTAATATTTGATGTGTGGGTCTGGATTGAAAGGTAATTGCATGTTGTGAGGCCTTGTGGAGAGCTGAATAGATTATAGAGTCAATTAATCAGGTCTTACACCTAAATTATCCCGATTACATACTGGTAAAGGATCTTGGGATTCAGTAATTTGAATGGCTTCAGTTTAGATGAATTTTCCCATTGCTTCCTTTTATGAATAGCTCTGCATGTTTGATTCATTTAAAAAACTCATGCATGAATTAGCAATTTAGAATTCTGAGCCTGCAGCTGTAGGCCCCCTGCCCTGTTAAGGAGACCAAGAAATGTAGAGGACAATCTAGCTTAGTTTTAATAAAAAGGAAGTTTCTCATCTTTTTCCTTACTAAGATAACTTTGAAAGTGTGAATCAATCCATACAAGTCCTTGGGCTGAGAGCACAGTCATTCAATTTTCCTAAAGATCACAGATTATTCACAATTCCTTTGCAGCCCCCCAGGACTGTGCTTAAGAGTACAGAAAAAAACATACCCATGAGTCTCTAGTTTCATGGAAAGACTTGGGATCAAGATCAGTTATAGGTCCTAGTGCACCAAGCTATATCAAGCTGCCTCTCAGCCAACTTCTCTGCAGAGCAGCTTGTATGGCCACTGGTCCCAAGGAGCAGTGGCTCAACAGCATGAGAGGTAGCATGGTGTATTGGACTAAGCAAGGGACTGAGGGGAAGGGAGATCAGGTGAGTCAGGGTCAGGTGCTGGGGGGCAATAAGGGTGCTGGTTTCTTTGGTGGGGCAATAAGGGTGCTGGTGACAAAACTGGCAAAATCTTCAACTGGACTTGGATATCTGAATCTCATAGGCAGCTTTGAAAATCTCAATGCTAAATGCCACAAATGAGAAAAGAAACAAATACATATCTCTGAGAAAACTGGCAAGTTGCTCTGGAAAAGGAAGACCTAGGTTTTTTATACTAATATTAACATTTAGTTAATATTAAATTAAAACAATCAAATGAAAACAAAAGAAATATTTATAGAAAACAGGGACATCACAAAGTATTTTTAGGATGGCTACAATGATAGGACAAGAGAAAGGAGAAGACAAATACAATATATTTAAAATAAGTGAGGTTTGAGCAAATTTCTTAGATACAAGTTAACACACAACCTGCCCTGAAAGATATTCCTGTTATAGTAAATGCTTGTTTATGAGTGGTTTCTGTTAGAAGGTTCTAGTAAAAGAACTTTCTTCCACTGAATGACTTTTCCATTTGTGATCTGGGTTTTCTTCTGCAGCTGAACTTAAAGGGGTGAGCTATGTCCACTATTCTACACATCCAAAATATTCGGTAAAGCATTACTTCATCATTCATGTATTTAATGTTGAAAATATATTGCTCTGGGAAATTCAGCTGTACTGTCACTTAATGTGTATTGGAACTTGATCATAAGAGAAGATTTAACTTGAGAAAATTACCTGACATAGCAATTCGGACTGTGGTAAAACAAAACAATAGCACTTGAGACAATCTTGGCTATATAGTAACAAGGAAGGTAGAGAAGTATAGTCAGTACAATGATGAAAATTCAGATCATACTGACAAATAACTGAAGCAAGAAGATTATACAAGTACTAAAATGAAAGGCGAGAAACAGCCTTCTGGGTCCCTCGCAGCATAAAAAACAAGCGTAGGGGAGCAAAATACCTAACTTACAAATTGGCATTGACCTATAAATGGGATAGATCTGTTCCAGTCAATCTTACCATCTGTACTAAACATTTTAAAAGGGCACCAGGCTTTGTGCGGAGAGATAAAGGTGCACTGATAGAGAACACATATCCCTGAATCAGCCTGCAACAAAAGATCAAAGCACATCTTCAAAATGCAGACTCCTAGCTTTGTCTCCCCTGAAGCCAGCCTGGAATTTATCATTAGGATCCTGTGTTCTGAGGTGTGAATGAAGCTGTAATGCAACAACCTTTATATATAACAGTCTCCTTTACTGTTTGAACTAGTGGAGCTGTCCTTTTAGCAGACCAGTGAAACACCTGTATTGTTAGAGCTGCAGGGCATCATTTCTGTTCTCAGTACCATATGAATGTGGTTGGTGGATGACTGTGAGGGTCTATGTTTTTGTATCCACATCCATGCCTGGACTTTTTTCTCAATTTAACATGCACATTTGCACTGCAGCAATCTCATTACGAGGAAATGCAGAAATCCCAGAGCATTATAAGCAAAGCAGTTAGATCTGGAAGGAAGCAAAAGAGACAAATTCAGTAGTTAGCCAAAACAAGTTCCATCAAGTATTCTTCTTTCCAAGTATCTTACCAGTTAAAATTAGGGAGTAGAAGTTAAAATAGCTGGCAGATATAACTCACACTTCAGTCACAGGCACCACTGTACAGTTAGCCTGCCTCATGCCCTATTTAAAATGATTTTTATGATAAACTTTAAAAAAAGAAAAAGAAGGAATTCCAAATATAATCAAGAAAAATATATAACTTGTAATATTTTGTTCGGAAAGCACTTGTGCAAAGAAGTGCTGCTATGTGGCATAAGTTATAGTCAAATATGCAGAAAAGCATCTGACTCCAACGCCCGTGTTGAGTTGCCCTGGTAAAATGAGTATGAATCAAAATTCTAATTATAGGGAGAGAGAACTGTAGTAATGAAAACGAAAATGGAAACTAGAGAGGGCAGAATAACCTTGGTAAACCCAAGATCTCAGAGTGGAATTCATAGATGGCAGAGTATAGTCTGATAGGATTGGTAAATAAAAGTAATTAAACAATTACTTTGTATTCATCATTACAAATAATAAAATGTAGCTATTTACTTAAATCTAAAGAAAAAGTTTCACATGCATGTCAAGTTAGAGGCTAGGAAGGACAACAGACACAGCCCCCTCAAAAGACCATACCTTTCTGAACTCTCATTAAATATAAGAGGCTCTTAAAATTTACAGGTGCTTTGGTTACAGACTTTGTACATAATGGACACATCAAGAGAGAGATAATATAGAAAGAGTAATACTCTTTCAAGAGATTTTTATATGTCATCTCAGTTGAAGAGAGATCCTTAAAGACTAGAAAGCAATCAACATAAAAGCTTAATTTAAGAAAAGACTTTTAAAAATACTTTGTGAAATTGCACAGCATGTGGTTTAATTTCAATAATGGAGTGAAGCGTTAAGTACCTTTTTAAAATATGGCTAGAGAACATTTTGCAAAGCACACTTTTATGAGATTAAGGAGGGCCAAAGTGGTCCAGTAAAGGAAAGTTTGAGCCTCACTAAAGTGGTAATTTCTTTGATGTTCCTTATATCTTATTCTTGTACCCTGTCCCTGGCAGAGAATATGAAGCTCATAATATCTGATGTTAATGTGTTAATGTCTTGATTGTCAAAACACTGAAGAAGTGGAAAGGCCATTCAGTAGTGAAGGTCATAGTTAAAATGACTCTAGTCTTAGTGTCCTCCAAGTGTACTCAAGACAGAACATTTCTTAAGTGTAGTAATGCAAAGAAACACCATCTGAATAGTATTCAAGTGTCAAAATATGAACACCCAAAATTAGGGAACAAAGTTTAAAATATGGGCTCTATCTGTCCTGCCCAAGGCTACAGAGGCAGTCCAATATCAGAGCAAGGAATATGACTCTGGAAAGCCCTTTAAACCCTGAAATCTCTCCCTCCAGTCCCAAGTAATGAAAACCATTTTAAAAAGTTGTTTCTAATAATTTTCTGTCCCCTGTTCTTTCCTTTCCCCTTTTGTCTCACCTGGTACTTTTTGGGGACAGCGAAACAATCATATATTCCTATTGATGTTGCCTCTGGTCTTCCTTCTTTACACCTCCCTACTGAACTGTTTCCGCTTGTGATAGGGAGGCAGTTTCTAGGCTCCTTCAGAGACGTGCAGGGTTTTTCTGTGAAACCCCCTCAACTCAGGTGCTAGAGCCAAGTATAAAGATGCAAAATAATTACTGTTGGCCCATGCTGGTAAGTGGATCTGGTTAGCTCAACCCAGGATAGAAGAGTGGAGTGTCTCTTGAGGGCAGAGGGAACTGCGGGGGAGGGAGGAGTTGCTCAAGTGAAATCCTACTTGCAAAGAAAGCTTAGGTTGAGGTTTATACTTAGTTGGTGTCTGAATTACAAATAATTCATACCTGAGGATGAAGGTAAATTTGACACTTATATATGAATCTATCACACCAATTTTATGCTCATGTAACTGTATTGGCTTCTTCTTCCTAACAGAGCCTCTTGGGGTCCCTTATTGAATTTGGGTTCTTTTCCTAGCCAGAGTCCACTACCTGTCCACTCAAGGTGACCAACTTTCTACTAAGTATATCTTGCACAATTCATATGCCCTTTCATGAATGAACACTGTTGCATTAACACACACATTCATAAAATCATAATTCAAACAAATTCCAAACAATGCAACACACTACACAGAACTATGGATATGCAAAATTATACTTTATGTAAATGACACCTGCCAGTAGCTTCTCTAAAGGGGCAAGCAGAGAGTAACATTACTTTAAGCCATCGATCTGTGGGGCTTACACAAGTATAAAGGATCTTCTTGATCTTACCTTCTCCAAAGTCATTTCAGGCGGAACTAAACATGGTGTTAATGTGAAGATCCTGCAAGAGCACAGTGTGTATTTTGCATATGGATGTTCTCCTTACACCTCCATGTTCAGCCACACCTAAAACTTGGTAACTTTGAAAGGAAATATTGGTAATATAACAATGGCCTGACAAGCTATGGCAGCTATATAGAATCATAGAGTTGTAGGACTGGAAGGGACCTCAAAAGATTTTTCAGTACAGTCCCCTGCACTCATCCTGCAGAGATCCTGAAAACAGCAGGTTACTGTTATGGGCTATGGCCAAAGAAACTATGTTTTGTAGGATAATAATCTTTTCAGACCCCTTTTCTTATCCTTCTATGATTTCCTCCCAAACCTGAAAAGAAATTTTAGTTTCAGCACGTGGGAGAAAGCAGTGAATTAATAGCAATAAAACATATATGGATGTCTGCTATCCAGCAAAGAATAGATCCTAACATTATTAATGACAGCAGGAGCACCTCCTTGGGCCCGCAGTGTTTTACACTCTTCTCACTGAGGGAGATTGACAGCCATTCCCCCCCAGTACAGCCCACGAGCGAGTGAACATCATTTTAATAGACTGCCCATAGTAGCAGTCAAAGCAGTTTTGCAGCTTTCAAGCTCAGCACGAAGTGAAATCTTAAAGAACGTTTCAAACTGGCCATTAAGCATCCGGCACAACCACAAAACTGAGGCAACACAAGGAGAGAGCAATTCCCTGGAAATATGGATCATGTTTTGCAGCCAGCTGCAGATCAAATAACTAGTTTCCTCTATAACCAGCAATTATCTGCAGGGTGTTGAAAATTCTCTCCCTAGTTTTCTAAGTGTATCTCTGCAAGAAAGTAGTTAATGACTGGACTCCATGCAGTGTTCTTTTCTAATGACTGAATATCACTACTGCTAAACTGTTGGGTTTTTTTAATGCATATCGTATATGACTACATAGAAAATCAAATGAGATTTCCATAGAACTTCCATATTCACGGTGTAAGTAGCTCTCTGGATTAAAGCGTATTATAATAGTCTTATGGCTCAGTAGCAGGTATTGCCTATAATTCATTAACCAGGCAAGAGATAAATAAATCAGTTATTCATTGCCATCCGTATGTTTGTTTGTTTTTCTTGGGGGGTTCTACATAAAAGCTCACTGAAGCAGAAGCAAAGAGTTTTGTTTGGTAGACATTTGACTCCTATAGCCAAACCTGAGTTGTCTCTTGTAGCTGGCTGGTACACAGAAATATTTCTTTTCTCAGGCTGAGAATAGAAGCTCAGATATCTTCATAGTTAATGGCTACCTTTTCTTTGCTGTTTCCATCCTGGGAATGAGCTGAGACCTAAGTGAAAAAAGCAGGTCAAATGAGATCAAATTTCTAAAAAATTATCTGAAAAATAATTTATAATTAAAATAACTGAAAATGAATCTTTTATAGAGAAACTACATAAAGAGGAATTCTAATCTGAAAAACTGTCAGCCAGATCTATGTAAAACACAGCTTATAAGGGAAAAATGACATTTTCCTTTGTTGTCTCATGTGATAGACCTGTTTCTTGTTTTGAGAGCTATCTTAATATGATTCAAAGTCAAGTCCATTCATATTTATAGGAGAGGGCTTTTGTAAGATCATGTATGTATGGCTATGAATAGCAAAGAGAAACATTCAGCTAGATATTCATCTCATATCAACTCCTAGTTAATATCTGATATCTCCAAATTTGCATGACATGTGATAAATTATTTCATATGTCAGGCAAAGACTGGTAATCAGTGTTGGCAATCAGTAATATTCATTAGCCTCATTTTCTACACAAAAGTATATTAGGGAAAGATTAGCTGGTTTACGTTCTCCTTTTGCTTACGGATGCAGATTGTTTGTGATTGGCGAGAGAGGAATTGTGTGTGATTCTGAAGAGGTGAATTATCCAAAAGAAATGTATTTCCTAAGTTCAAGTTTCCTTCTTCTTAGCTGTAGTGTTTGAATATGAAAAATATTTTGTTTAGCAAGATATGCTTATAGAGCTATGGCACCTCACCCATCACATGACCTCAATGAGTAATAATCCTTCTCAGGGGGTTGAGAAGGCCAGGCTGGAAGACCACAAGGAGATTGTTACTTTGAACATAATTTCTTCTTGAGAGGTCAGTTGATAGTTGTGTACTATGTTTGACTCCTACACAAGAAATAGCTGAAAATGTCGACAAACAAAAGGCTTTTAAAAGATACATCCCATTGCTGCTGTCTTTCACTGTGGATGTTTGTACTGTATTTTGTTATAAGAGTCTGAATAAAGGTTGAAAACTGCTGCTGGCTGGGCACTGTCTTGAGAGCTGGGCACCCAGCCAAAAGCCTCTGCTCTCCAGCCACCCAGCTCTGAAGGCAGCACAGAAATAAGGGTGGCAATACCATACCATGCCCCCCCTAAAATAACCTTGCGACCCCCGCTGCAACTCCCTTTTGGGTCAGGATCCCCAATTTGAGAAACGCTGGTCTCCACTGTGAAATGCGTATAATATAGGGTAAAAGCACACAAAAGATCAGATTGCACAGAGGAGACCAGATTTCACGATCCGTGATACATTTTTCATGACTGTGAATTTGGTAGGGCTCTACAGATAAGCTAATAAGGCTCAGATTTTTAAAGTATTTAGGTGTAGTGCACTCAGCATTGAAACTTCTCACTGATTTAGAACCCTAAATCTCATTTTAAAAAGGACTGTAGGAACTTAGGTGTCTAAATCCCATTGACTGTCAGTGGGATTTAGGCTTCTAAGTGCCTAAAACCCTTTTGAAAATGAGATGCAGGTGTCTAAATCAGTTAGGCATTGCAATGCTGAGTGCCTCAATGCCCAAATACCTTTAAAAATCTGGGCCTAGCTTCCTAAATTCAGTGGGAAAGCCCACTGAAGGCAAAGGGAGTCTTCCCATAGATTTCAGTGGGCTTTAGATCAGGCCCTTAATCTCAGTTCCTCATCTATAAAACAGGGATAACAGTGCCTTCTCTGTCTGTCTTATCCCTGGTGTACACAACAGAGTTATGTCAACGCAAGGCAGCTTACGTGGACCTAACTCTGTAAGTGTCTACACTAAAATGTAGCTCCCATCGATGTAACTCACCCCTACATTGACTTAACAACTCCATCTCCAGACAGGCATAGCATTTAGATTGATGTGGTTATGGTTTCACAGTGTCTGTGTAAACACTGTGTTACTCACATTGCATGTTGGTTGTCAGTCCCATGTGGGGCTGACAGCTGGAGCCCTGCCTTACTCTGTGTCTGTACAGTGCTTAGCAGACAGGATTCTGATTTTATTAGGACCTATAGATGCTACAGCAATACAAATAATAGTATTTGCTAGTGATTGATTGAAGAATCCTCATGTGCTGTGAATTGAGCACATCAGCACTGGGGACTGAAAAGGCAATTCCAGACAAGAACACACTCTTACTATCACACACAAATTCAGAGCAAAGAAATGTTTTCCCTGAAGCAGTTAAGCTGCACCTTTCTTGCTGTTTTCCTGCTACTGGATGCCGAGATGTGGTCTTGATATAGCTGAATCTCCACCCTCTGAGCTCAGCAATGAGAAATATGAAAAAATGTGGCTTGGTGTGGGTGTTGGAACCAAAAAACCGGGGGCCAGAACGAAGAGCTAGAAGACACAAACATAATTACTTGAACGAGAACTCATTTATAAACGACCACAAGAAGTGGAATTAGTGGCCTCTCAAGTGCAGATATTCTTCCATTATTTCTGATGTAGAAATCTTGACAGAAAAGGCGAGATGCTTTCTCACAAGATCACCTGCCCGAAGAGGGCTGTTCAGAGACGCCTCTGCCGCCTTTTGATCTTCACTCATCGCTTTAGTGCCGCAAATAAAGGGACAAACTCTGCTGCCTGTCTCACATATGTAACTTCCATTGATTTGTATATGTTTAACTGCAAGCAGAATTTGGCTCACAGGGTCCAAAACCTTCACTTCTTTCCCCACCCCCACCCACTCCCCCACCCACTCTTCCATAGGGTTTTGATCTGAGCAAGAACTGCTTGATCAGATCCCGTGGCAATAAAAGGCCACATTACCACAATGTGGCTTCCACATGCGCACCGCAAACACTACCATCCCCTTCTGGCAGCATGCAGACACTAGAGTGCACAGCCTTTGGGTCAGTGATAGACTAATATCTCCCTGCACAGAATTAAACAGGCATATAAGGAGGTTGGGTTGAGGGCCCTCTGGAGACGAGTCTCACAGTATTTTTCATTTACATGGATGTTTTTTCTCTGTGTGTATGCTCTTTATTACTATTATTATTTATTATTCAGATCGTTTTTCCATTTTTAATTCTGTTTGTGTGTTTTCGTTTCCATTTATTCATTTCTGGAACTGTTGTATTTTCAGTTGATTTCATAGGCGGACTTGACACATACTGCTATCGGCAACACCCTCTGGAACATGTTGAGTTAAAGCCTGTAAGTAAGGTTTCAGTCATACGGACAATATTAATCCTTCTAACTGGACTGAAAGCTACTCTGCTGCTCAAATAGTTTTGACATGAGATTACTAATGATTTCGTTATAATTTACCACTAAACATGCTAAAACACGCTACGCTTTACGGCTCAAATCCGCCAAAGCAGCGATGAGTGGATATTTCTCATTTTATTATGACTTATTTGTTTTTACACTATGTAGTGTTGGGGTTGGCATCAGTGGGTTCAGAAACACTGAAGGGAAGAAATTCTTCTCTGCCAGCTGGGAAACAGGAATAGTGTAAGTATATTACTGCACTTGCCGCAGTGGCTAGGCCTTAATGCAATGAACCTTAAAGGAGAGGCAGAAACTCTTATTTTTGTCCAGATTTGGCTGTCTACCAAATGTGTTTCATAGACTAATCTGTAGAAAATGACTTGCTGAGCCAATGCAAGTTCACCAAGATAAATCCATGGAGCATCGCTAAAACTCAATTATCTTTTCACCACAAGTGATTTGCTTCCACAATTAAAATGCCATTGTTTCCATAGTTTATTCAAATAAAATATTCTCTAGTACATAAAAGACACACTTCCAAAATGTTCCTTTTTTGTGTGTGTGTGTTTGGGGTAAATCTATTCACTAGCAGATGTTAGCAATGCATCAGTTTGGCAGAAGCTCAGATACCTTCAGATGAGGGACACTTCAAAGTACATTTGCAAAATAGATCACTTGAAAATTCTTGTCAGGTGTTTATAAATTGCTGTCCTGATCCTGTGTGTCATGAAATTCACATCAGAATCTTTCATGCATAGTAAGATGAAGCTAAAGTGCAGCTGACTAACTGAACTTAATGTGACACAATTTACTGTGTTTTAGCTAGCTGGTAAGAGAATTAAAGGTTACATTTTAAAAACTATTTATTTAGAACGTTTTCACAGGTTTACAAATTCTTGCCATATAAATAACTGAAACAAAACAATCATTATAACTGTTAGTTTTTGTTTAAAGATGCATTATACAGGTAGATAGTTATCAGACTTTTCTAGTTAACAGGGTATCACCATGTTATAGGGTGAGCATCATTACAACACTTATGTCATTTCTAGTGATTTTATTAAATTGAGTAAAATCACTATATACACATATTTAACAGACCAGATATGTCTATCAAATATTAATATTCAAAAAAATGGATAGGCGTGCTGTCTTTTCTGCAGGTGAATGTACTTTGTCTGAGTACTGAATAAAAGGTAACCAAATATCTAAATATCATTCTCTGTCCTCTGTCTTTTTCAGATTGTTTTTGTTTTCCTGGGGTATGTGTTGGGGGATTGGAAAGAGATCTAGGGGGAGACTGTTAATTTAAAGAGAACTGTTACTAACACAATGTTTGGGTTGGACATTTGCTCCCTGAAATCTGAATTGAGTTTTCATTACTCTTAGAATGTTGTCAAATATAAATGTTCACTTACGTGCACCAGCATTTGGTTGTAGAAATGTACATGAGGAAGAATGTTTCAATCTTTTTTACCATTACAGAGAGACTATATAGTATGGAATTATGAAAGCCCTGAAAGAATAAGAAACAATTGCAATTTAATAGTGTGGGAGTGGAAGAAGTATCAAATTAAGACAACTAATAAGGCAAAGTACCGATCCATTTATGATCATATTGCTAGGATCTGCATTTACAAAAGTATTCCACCAAAAAGTTGTCTACACATGGAGTCATTCTGGAATAACTATTCAGGATTAGCTACTCTGGAATAACTATTCCTTACAAAATCCAAGGGTGGACTCTCTTTTCTGGTATAAGAGTGCCTTTTTCCAGTATAGCTTAATCCATTTTGGATTAATCTAAACTCAAACAAGGTATTCTTACTCCTGAATAAGAGTGTCCATGCTTGAATTTAGTCAGGAATAGCTTTTGTGCTTTCAATTCACACTCTACCTTGAAATAACTTTCAAGTGCAGATAAGCCATAAAGTGATGCTTTTGTTGCACTGTGACATGGGAGGAATGGCAGGGACATGGGTTTATTAAGTACTCTGCGGGCATGGCTACACTTGCAGATGTAGAGCGCTGTGAGTTAAACCAGCCCTCGGAGAGCGCAGTATGGAAAGTGCTGCAGTGTGTCCACACTGATAGCTGCAATCGTGCTGGCGTGGCCACATTTGCAGTACTTGCAGTGGCATTGGGAGCAGTGCATTATGGGCAGCTATCCCACAGAGCACCTCTTCCCATTCTGGCACTGTGGCTTGTGGGAAGGGGCGGGGAGGTGTGGGGCATTCTGGGTCCTGTCCCAATGCCCCATGATGCATTGGTTTTCATCCCAGCAATCCCTGTGCTTCCATCCACATTTGGCGCCATCTTTCAACGTTTTTGTATTGCGCACTCTCTCTTTCCTTTCGGTCTGCGGGAATGGATCCCAAAGTGCTGAGGAATATGCTGATGAGTCTCACCAGCACTTCATGTTTGGCAGTCGAGTTACTTCTTAAGCTACAAACTGACAGTGAGGAGTCCGACGATGATATCGACTCGAGTAACACATATGACACAAGATTGCTTGTGGCATTCACGGACATTCTCACCACCGTGCAACACTGCTTTTGGGCTCGGGAAACAAGCACTGAGTGGTGGGATCACATTGTCCTGCAAGTCTGGGATGATGAGAAGTGGCTGCAGAACTTTCGGATGAGAAAAGCCACTTTCATGGGACTGTGTGAGAAGCTCGCCCCATTCTGCGGCACAAGGACATGAGACTGAGAGCTGCCCTGATGGTGGAGAAGCGGGTGGCTATTGCAGTCTGGAAGCTGGCAACACCAGACAGCTACCGATCGGTTGCTAACCAGTTTGGAGTAGGAAAGTCGACCGTTGGAATCGTGTTGATGCAAGTTTGCAGGGCCATTAATCGCATCCTGCTCAGAAGGCTCTGAGTAACATGCATGACATTGTGCCTGCCTTTGCACAAATGGGTTTCCCTAACTGCGAAGGGGCGATAGATGGGACACATATTCCAATTCTAGCACCAGCCCACTTAGCCTCCGAGTACGTTAATTGGAAGGGGTATTTCTCTATGGTTCTCCAGGCGTGTGTGGATCACCATGGGCATTTCATTGACATTAACGCAGGCTGGCCCGGAAAGGTATATGACGCACGGATCTTTCAGAGCACTGGCCTGTTCAGGAAGCTGCAAGCCGGGACTTTTTTCCCAGACCAGAAGATCACCGTAGGGGTAGTCAAAATGCCCATTGTGATCCTTGGAGACCCCACTTACCTTTTAATGCCATGGCTCATGAAACCCTACACAGGGAGCCTTGACAGCAGCAAGGAGTGGTTCAACAACAGGCTGAGTCGGTGCAGAATGACTGCGGAGTGTGCTTTTGGCCGTTTAAAGGGTCACTGGCGCTCTCTGTATGGAAAGCTGGACCTGGCCGATGACAATATCCCCACGATTATATCCGCGTGCTGTACCCTCCATAACATTTGTGAAGAGAAGGATGAAAGAGTCACTCAGGAATGGAACTCAAAGATTCAACACCTGGAGGCTGAATTTGAACAGCCAGAGAGCAGGGCTATTAGAGGGGCCCAGTGCGGGGCTTCAAGGATCGGGGATGCCTTGAGGGACCAATTGAGGCTGAAAGCCACCAGTAATGTTGAGTGGGAGTGAAGTGCAGTGGTTCCAATGTTAGTAGGAATCTGTGCTTGCTACACTGACTTGCTGTGCCTGATGCTTTCCTGGGCTAACGTATCTTTTACTTAATGCAATAATAAAGAATGTTTTCAAAGCCAAAAAAGCCATTTATTTAAAACTGCTTGGGAAACAGAAAGGGCAATGGGGTGGGATGGGGAATGGTTCAATCACAGATTTGCATATGTCCTGTTCTCATACTCAGCCTTCGTATCTGGGGTGCTGTGCAATAAGTGACTGGCTAAAATGCATGGTGATGGGGTTGAGTGCAGTGGGTAAGGGTCATAGGTTGCAGGGCTGGGTGGTGAAGCTACAGGTGTTGGAGGCAGCTGGTGGTGATAAGAACCTGGATGTTGGGGAAAGTGGGTTGGAGGTGACATGGGGGCACAAGGGAAAGAGTTTTGGGACAAGGGCTGCAGGGAGGGGCGGGCACGATAGTGCTCCGCCTGCCTGGCTATGAGCGCCTGGATCGAGTCCGCTTGGTGTTCCATGATGCTTATCAGCGTCTCTGTGTTTTGTTGCCGGCACTCTGCACTTTGGTGCCGGCACTCCGCATTCTGCTGTCGGATCCTCCTTTCACTCTCCCACCACTCCTGCCCTTTTTGATTTTTGTTAAGGGACTGCTGCATGACTTCATGCAGCATGTCTTTTTTGCTTTTATGTGGCCTCTTCCTAATTCTTCGGAGTCTTTCGGCTGGTGATAACACGGACGGCTGAGTGTTAGGATATAGATATTCAGGCCTGTCTGTAAAGGCCTGTACTTTAAGAATTTAGGGGTATTCTTATTACTTGGCTAGTTAGAGGTATAAAAGAAAGAATCAAAATCACTGTCTGCTGGTGTAAGGGCCTTTTCTTACTGTGACAGTTTGAGGCCCTGTGCTTAGGCTAAGGCCTTTGGCTAAGCAGCAGAGGCAGCCATAAGCCAGGAAGCGAACAGTCACATCCTCACATTCCAAACTAGTCACATTGAAAGAAGGTGCTATTGGGCTGTTAGGAATACAATCCTGTCCTGAATACAATCCTGTCCTGATAATTCCTATCACCTCCAGAGAAAGGGAAGTGCCTAGAAAATGTAAAAGGAAACTTAGTTTGATAGCATCCTGTCTGGCAAGAACTCACTTATCAATAGCTGGGATGTGAAATCCTCACTTCTGTATTGTTTTGTCATTATAGTTCCCACTTTGCTATTGTTCGTCTGTATAATCTCTGTCTGGTTCTGTGATTGCTTCTGTCTGCTGTATAATTAATTTTGCTGGGTGTAATCTAATTATTGTGGTGGGATATAATTGGTTAGCTAATCATGTTACAATATGTTAGGATTGGTTAGTTAAATTTCAGTAGAATGATTGGTTAAGGTATAGCTAAGAATATTACTTTATAAATTAGGGGCAAACAGGAAGTAAGTTGGGATTCGAAAATAAGGAAAAAGGAACTTGTATTTAAGCTTGCTGGAAGTTCACCCCAATAAACATTGAATTGTTTGCACCTTCGGACTTCGGGTATTGTTGCTCTCTGTTCATGCGAGAAGGACCAGGGAAGTGGGAGAGTGAAGGAATAAGCTCTCTAACACTGAGATCTCAAGGTTGCATCTGTAAAGGCAAAATGCAACACTTAACAGATTGTTCACACCAGCATTGTTCACACCAGACAAAGCAATGATTCGCCCTTTCTTAAAGACGAGCACAGTCTAACGATAGCAGAATTTGTCCATTCCAAAGCGAGTGCACATAACCCACAGGAGCCCCAAAATGATGAGTAAGCACAGGGTCAAGGGGGACTGATTTTTTCATGGCCGAACTGTCCTCTGGGGATCTGTGTCTTGGGGAGAGCCAACAGCTGCAGGGGGCCCCTATACTGAACACTCTCCCTACATTTTCCATAGGTGTTCGTCCTCAAAGAAGTCTCACTGCCAAGGGTGACCTGGGAAGCAAGGGAGGGTCTTCTACTACAATGCGGCTTCTGCCCTGGCCCATATGCAGCTTGCATGTGTGCAGCAATGGTCCCCCCGCCCCTCATGGCACAGTGGCGCAGACGTGTTAGCCTGACTGGGACAAGGAGTACAGTAGCGCTCCCAAGGAACCTGTGCAAGCGCATTGCACAGCTTCTGAATGAGACCTTTGAAGAGATTACTGAGGCTGATTACCGCGATGTGAGAGACACATCAACGCCCTATTCCGCATCTAGGTATGCATGCAGCCCTAACCCTCCTCGCCCCAAGAGTCCACACCGAATAACTTACTTCCCAAAATAAAAGCCGCTTACCGGGAATGTCCTCTGGTGTTTGTCCTTCCCCAAGCACCAGCCGCTGCGACTGGCTACCTTTCCGGCTTGAGAACAGCTCCTGGCTGCATGCATCTAGGGATGCCAGGGTGTCTTCCTCCACCTCAGCACCCTCGCTCCCGCTTTCCTCCTCCTCCTCCTGCCTTGATGAACTCGGCTCTGAAGTGTCCATGGTGGTACTCTGAGTGAAGGTGGGGTCGCCCCCCAGTATTGCGTCCAGCTCTTTGTAGAAACAGCAGGTCATGGGGGCAGCACCGGAGTGGTGGTTTGCCTCACAGGCTTTGCGATAGGCATTCCACAGCTCCTTCACTTTAACCCTGCACTGCAGTGCGTCCCGGTCATGGCCCCTTTCCATCATGTCCCTTGATATCTGCCTGAAGCTATCATAATTCCTATGGCTGGAGCGCTGCTGGGACTGGACAGCTTCCTCCCCCCAAACACTGATGAGGTCCAGCACCTCGTCATTGCTCCATACTGGGGATTGCCTGGCGCATGGAGGCATGGTCACCTGGAAAGATTCGCTGAGAGAACTCCATGCCTGGCTGAGCAAACAGGAAGGGGATTTTCAAAATTCCCAGAGAATTTAAAAGGCGGGTCTAATGGTTGATCACCTGAGGGCACGGCAGAGTTCAAAGTGATGACCAGAGTGGCTAGAACAGGCATTGTGGGACACTTCTGGAGGCCGATCAGAGCGCATTAACAAGCCAGGGCATCTACACTGGCGCCATGGTGCTTGAGCCAGGGCACATCAAGTGTTATGCCTCTTGTGGAGGTGGATTACCAGGAGTGCTCCAGCCGCGGAGTCAGGGCACTCTACGTGCCTTGCCAGTGTGGATGCGTCGTGAGTTAGGGCGCACGGGGCTGCTTTAATGCGCTCTAACTCGCAAGTGTAGCCATGCCCTGAGGCTTGGTTTGCACTTAAAAGTTAGGTCAGCAGACCTAGGTAGCTCTGAGGTGTGAAGACCAACATAGCTATGACGACCTAACCTCAAATGTATATGCAGTTATGTCAAGAGAAGGCTTCTGTTGACGTAGCTACTGTCATTCGCGGAAGTGGTTCCTACACCAATGAAAAAATCCCTTCCATCATTGTAGGCTATCTCTGCACTACAGTTATGTTGGCACATAGCTTTGTTGGTATATTCTCCATAGTATAGACATACCTCATTGAGATATTAGAGACCAAGAACATAGCCTGGGTATCCAGTGGGAAGAAGGTCATAGCTGCTATATTTACATTTCTGTTTTAAATGCTCTTTGCCTTTTTAGTCTATGGAGTTGCATCAATGTTGATTTTAAAGACCACCACTAATTTTCCTGAAAGGTTAGAGGAAAAATTGTGATGTCCAATATTTTATTAACCAGTGCACTATTACTGAAAAAAGAGGAAATGAAGGGGTAAATTTTTCAGAAAAGGAGGTTTCCTTTTTGATTGTCTGCAAAATTTGCATCTACAATTGAATTGTTGTTATTCCTTGACGTTAGCAAAGCTTTTGATATGGTCTCCCACAGTGTTCTTGCCAGCAAGTTAACGAAGTATGGGCTGGATGAATGGACTATAAGGTGGATAGAAAGCTGGCTAGATCATCGGGCTCAATGGGTAGTGATCAATGGCTCCATGTCTAGTTGGCAGCCGGTATCAAGCGGAGTGCCCCAAGGGTTGGTCCTGGGGCCGGTTTTGTTCAATATCTTCATTAAAAATCTGGAGGATGGCGTGGATTGCACCCTCAGCAAGTTTGCAGATGACACTAAACTGGGAGGAGAGGTAGATACACTGGAGGGTAGGGATAGGATACAGAGGGACCTAGAAAAATTAGAGGATTGGGCCGAAAGAAATCTGATGAGGTTCAACAAGGACAAGTGCAGAGTCCTGCACTTAGGACAGAAGAATCTCATGCAGTGCTACAGACTAGGGACCGAGTGGCTAGGCAGCAGTTCTGCAGAAAAGGACCTTGGGGCTACAGTGGATGAGAAGCTGGATATGAGTCAACAGTGTGCGCTTGTTGCCAAGAAGGCTAACAGCATTTTGGGCTGCATAAGTAGGAGCATTGCCAGCAGATCGAGGGATGCAATCATTACCCTCTATTTGGCATTGGTGAGGCCCCATCTGGAGTACTGTGTCCAGTTTTGGGCCCCTCACTACAAGAAGGATGTGGAAGAATTGGAAAGAGTCCAGCGGAGGACAACACAAATGATTAGGGGACTGGAACACATGACTTATGAGGAGAGGCTGAGGGAACTGGGGATGTTTAGTCTGCAGAAGAAAAGAATGAGGGGGAATTTGGTAGCTGCTTTCAGCTACCTGAAAGGGGGTTCTAAAGAGGATGGATCTAGACTGTTCTCCGTGGTACCAGATGAGAGAACAAGGAGTAATGGTTTAGGTGGGATATTAGGAAAAGCAGTGGGGGAGGTTTAGGTTGGATAGTAGGAAAAACTTTTTCACTAGGAGGGTGGTGAAACACTGGAATGTGTTACCTAGGGAGGTGGTGGAATCCCCTTCCTTAGAAGTTTTTAAGGTCAGGCTTGACAAAGCCCTGGCTGGGATGATTTAGTTGGGGATTGGTCCTGCTCTGGGCAGGGGGTTGGACTAGATGACCTCCAGAGGTCCCTTCCAACTCTAATATTCTATGATTCTATGAAGCACTGGAATGGGTTACCTAGGGAAGTGGTGGAATCTCCTTCCTTAGAGGTTTTTAAGGTCAAGCTTGACAAAGCCCTGGCTGGGATGATTTAGTTGGGGATTGGTCCTGCTTTGAGCAGGGGGTTGGCCTAGATGATCTCCTGAGGTCCCTTCCAACCCTGATATTCTAGGATTCCATGAATTAGGGGCAAAAATTTGAGAATGTTCAGATCAAATTATCTGTTTCCAAGCTCAGATCAGGTAGAGACACTTGAATGAAGATTTGCACTCAGAATTCATTTTGTTGGTAGGCAAATTTTGTGGACATAAATTGCATCTGCTAAATGGGAGACCCCCCATTCTTTCTAGGTCCTGCTTGGGTTAACTTGTGAGACCTAACAAGATCACGGCTAGCAGCCCTGCAGCTGTGGAGTATAAAACAATAATAAACGTACTCAGTGATATTGTGGTTTTAAGTAATGGCAAAGTACAAATAGGATCTTGTCAATGATCAAAGTAAATCTGAATTAAAAGCCAAGCTGCAGGAGACAGTTTGGATAGTCACTGAACTGTGCTATCCATTGGTTTGCAAATGCTTATCTGTCTGCAGTGCATCAACCTGCCTGCTTGTTGTCTTTTAGTAAATTGCTATCTATATCAATTGTAGATGGTCCAGGAATACCACAGTCCTCTTGAGGAATGGGCCTTTCAGTATCCAAACTGTGAAAAACTCCATTTCTTTTCACTTGGAAGTTGGAGATGAACAAGAAAGATATTTGTTAACTTTTATTAAGGCTCTTAATCCATTTATGTGTCTTTTACTGTCTTCATCATTTTACTCCTGAGGAAAAGTAAAAATTTGACTCTTTTTATAGATTATAGCCAGGTTGGGCATTCAGTTCTCTCCCCACTTGTCATAGCAGTGGGGTTTATTTTGTAGGCATTTGGTTAAGAAAGTATTGTAGAATTGCCCGCTCTTCCTTCTGTGGTGGGTAGTAAAATACCAGGGAATAGGTGGGTTCCTAAACTTTTTTGAATCAGTTTGATCAACTCCTACTGAACAGCAAATCACAACCTCTTCTCTATTTGTGAATTGTCCTGCTCAGTACCTGGGAGTCCCATTATAAGACTTCCATGGATTCTGAGAGATTAACAAAGCATAGCACTTCAAACATGCAAAGTTCTATGGCCTTATCAAAACTGTGAAAGAAAGATCTTTAGTCAGCTGTGGATAATTCATTTTCTTATATATGCATAGGCCATATTATAGTATCTGTCTAGGGCTACCATAATTATTAATGATTAGCAAGTCTAAGAATAGTTGTCCTTTTCACCCCTGAAGAGATGCTAAAGTTAAATGCCTTCTCCTAGGAAGCATTTCTTTGTGCACAAATAAATGAGCATAGCTTGTCAGTTTATTGTTTGTTTGCCTGGCACTCTACAGTACAGACACATTCTTTGCCCTGAGGTAGTTACAGTCTAGGTGAAGATGTGCAGAAGTAAAGGAGGAGACAACACAGAGATGAAATAAGGAAAAAAATGGACAAAGGAGGGAGAGAAAAATATGAATGTGTTCTCTTTGGAAGCAAAAGTAAACAGCTTATAAAGGGGATCATCAGGCTGAAGGGACATTACATTTTCACACAGTTCTAGGGCAGCATTAAGCTCTAGGTTAAGTTAGTTGGGTGAGGAGACAGAAAGTTTTGGTAAGGGGCATGGGAAGGTAGTATATTTAAAATAAAAAAAACCAAAGCTTTACCTGCCGCCATAATCATAACTCTCTATTTTGCTGTGTGGATAAGACCCCTGACTATGCTCATGTAACCAGGTTAGCTGGCCTTCCTCCTTCACAACTCTCTGTGCATCAGGACTATCACTTCTGACACTACACTGTGCACATCCTCCAGGCACTGTGGATCAATATAAAATAACCACACGAATAGTCCCAGAATACAGTGATTGAAAACATGGTCAGAGGGATGGTATGTGCGGATTCACAAACTCAGCTGACATATGGTTGTGAACCAAAGTCGTATGTGGATCCAATTCAAATGTATTTGCCATAACCAGGTCAGATGAGAGTGTCATGAGCCAGCATACAAAAATATGATTCATTTAATATAATGAAGCCGAGGGAAATCCATCATTCTGACAGCTTCTGACACCTTACCAGGTGCAGTGCCTTCTCCAGCTTCTGTCACCATCATGGCACACACACACACCCTTTAACCAAAGGAGAGAATGGTGGGGGGGGAAGTCTCCTTCAAAACTGCCACAAATGCTTCCTAGGTGTGCGGCCATGCAGTCAGTATTTTCTCTGTTCCTAGGAGCCTATTCAATTGTGACCTTATACTTGGTCACCACCAACATAGGAAATGAACACCCAGAGGTCTGTTATCATCTTGTTGATAGATTAGTAATTCATATCTCTTTACAGGTCGAACTAAGTAATGAACATTGACTCAGCACTGCTGCTGTTGCTGAAGAAACAGACTTCAGAAGAAAAGACCAACTTTGTGAACCGTTGTCACAGAAGAGACATGTCCTATATTTCTCACAGAGTGTGTGGATTGCTCTTCCCACGTGTGACTGAATCCTTCAGTCGCAGCTTCAGTATCATTATCAGCATTGCCATTAGATGGATACTTGTAGATGATCTTGGATTTTTTAAATTATTTACTTATATGGACACTTGTAAATTGTAAATTGTTTTCTTTTTTTAATTTTGTTTTTTTACAATACCTAGTGTTAAGGCATGAAAACAAATCAACCTGTGAAAATTCTGAGAGAAGAATGTGTGTTTCTCAAGAAACTCAGTATTTCTGGACTGATACAATCATACTGTGCCTGACAAAGATAGTGTTGGTAAATGATAATATGACTCCAGAATACGTCAGGGGTTAGACACCTATATGGACTGTCTTCAATAATGTATCAGACATTCACAAAGTCTGCACCTAATGTTGGTTGAGCTACTGTAAGTAGTAGAAACTGATAAATAATTCTTCTTTTCCAGATGTCCTAATTACCAATATGCTTGTCTAAATATTCCAATTCATATATGGTTTCTTCTCCCTCTTTTCGTCTCCTCCCCTGCACCCACAAACAGTAGTTGTCTGTGAGTTGAAGAGAAGTGAAATGGATGTTCTCTATTGATGTCAGTCTCCAAGAACCCTTAAAAGCAGGGCTCTTTTAGATGTCTGTAATTTGCACATTTTTTTTACTCTTTTCCCCTCTTCCCAGGAAGAAGCCAAGCATGAATGTACAATATAGGCACCATCTACAGCCTTAGAGTCTCTGGGGTGAATTTTGTTCTTCATTTAAAAGTAAACAAGAAGATCTGGATATGAAAATGTGTATAAAAGTTTGTAAAATTTTCTGTAAATACTTATCGAAAAAGGACATGTATGTAACTGTGCGGCATTTTGTTTTATATTCAGTCACCACCAGTATAAAAAGAAAAGTCATACGCAAAAGCTATTTTCTGTGGGGAGTTGGCAGTCTTTTTAGCAAGACTTTTTTCATAATTTCTTTTTTATTAATTACTATTTAGAATATTGCATATGATACAAGCCTGAGAGAGTGAAGTCCTCTGCCTCTCCATGGAACCAGTACTCCCTCGGAGGCAGCATCACAAGCTTCCTCAGAAAGGTCTGCCAATCAGCCTCAAGTTTTGGAAGAAAAACCTGTAGGGCTGTTAGAGCACTTCCATCTTTGTGCTTACTCAGTTTGTTACTTCTTTGATGAAACTGTCAGGAGGGATGGTATTTGTGATGTGCACACCTGCACCTGTCCATTAGGAACTGGACCGAGGCCACCAGGTTCTTCCATATAAGCCACAAAGAGTCTTCAGATACTAATGATTTCTTGTCCATCATCAATGGGCTGAGGCATACAGCCCCTCAACTAATTGTCTTATGTGAAGCTTACTTCACTTGCATTTTCTGTTATTGACAGATTACAACTAGACTAAAGCTTGCCTTGGTTCTTTACATTGGAAACTATATTTGTGCTATTTACCAACAAGAACCTAATCAAAATGTCAGCAAATACAATGCTGTCCATCATTTTTAGATTGTTGAGCCCAGAAGGTCTTGTGGTGCTTGCCCTTTTTTCACATTCAGCTCAACCAAAGATCACACTGTCTTTTGTGAAGAAATAGATCTTGCCGTAATTTCACGTAGGCTACTTTTTCCTGAAACTATGTACGAAACAACTGCCAAGCCAAGAACAAGCAAGAATGACAATGCAATAAAATCACGTGTCAGTATTTTCTGTGACTAGGCAGTACAGGACAGTATGCAGCGCTAGAAGTCAAATAGTGCCAAAAAAGAGGATACTTTGTGCAAAAGATACCACATTTCTCTGAGTCTCTGTGTTCCTCTGTTGTTCCCTGCTGCACCCTGATGCCAGATATTTGGTCTGCCCTGTCTTGAAGTCCTAGTCTTCTGAGAATGTCAAAAATGGGTAGTTTCTCACAAAACTAATATGAGAACACTGTCATTTTTGAGACACCACAGCTGGACCTCAGAAGACCAAACTGCAGAACAGTTAATATTTGTAAATCACTTATATTTGACAAAATGGCCCTCGGTAGAGTTTATTGTTTGAGTGGTGTACCGGTGCGCGTGATTTAGTTTCTTACACATACAGCCTTACATAACAACCTATAAGCATATGATACAGCTAACAGATGCCTACAGCTTTCTCTTACCTATGTCAGTGCACTTCAGAGTCGAGGATTTTTTTGAAAAAGTTTTGTTAAAACTTGTTTATGTGCCTGAATACTCCACTTTTCCCCTGCTCTGCACACACAGGGGTGTTCAGCATATATTCCTACAGTTCCTCCCTGCGGCCAGAGCCTTTGCCCATCCCAGGGAGCGGCGGGAGCTGCTTTTGCTGCGGTGTTTAGCTACACATACCCTACATGCCCCCAGCAGCGCAGTCAAGGCCACGCCTTTGACTGCAGTGTAGACATACCCTCCAGTCGCAATATTTATCTCCTACCCTAAGTGAAGGGGAAAGCTGGTCATCTCAAATACCACCAGTAACAAACTCTGAATTTTTAATGGCAAGCACTGTATGCCTCTCTGAGCCAGGCTGTTTAATTTCCTTTCACTTTAGGTTTATCTGATTAAAAAAAAACAACCCAGCAATCTATCAAGGTCCTATAACAGTGTTTGACAGTGGCAAACAAAATTGACATCCCAAACTAATTGGCTTGCCTCCTTCTAGAATTAGTCTCATTTAGTTTAATTATAATAAATTACAAGCTGGGAGCTGTTTTTTGCAGTGAATAAGTTTTCTTCCAACACAGCAAAAGACTCAATATTTACATACCCCATTTCTACATACCTTCTGTGAGAAACCACTTCAGCTCTTATCCAGCATATAAAATCTTCAGCCAGAAACCGCTTGTTTAAAAGTCTTCACTCCAGATCATTTACAGTGTTGTTATAATTGTGATAGTCCCAAAATATTAGAAAGGCAAGGAGGGCAAGGTAATATCTTTTATTGGACCAACTTCTGTTGGTGAAGAAGAGCTCTGTGTAGCTCAAAAGCTTGTCTCTTTCACCAACAGAAGTTGGTCCAGTGGAAGATACTACCTCACCCACGTTGTCTCCAGACCCTCATTCATCATTTACGTATTTGGGGTTAAACACTGCGAAGTTCTCAGCACTCTCAAATCTCATTGAAGTCAATGGAAGTTAATGGCAGTCAGCCATTCATGTCTTCCTTGTGCATGTCTTTGCTATAATTTACCACCTGTTGGCTAACCTTTTTATCTACCTTAATAATAATAATTAGTACTTATTTGCAGATAAACTCCAATTATCAATAACTTAAACATTTTGAAATATCTAAAATTCAGAAATATCTCCCGAAATCAGAATTTTATTTTTCCAAAATTCTGATCTTCTGATGTATCCCCCCATAGTATATTAATCATTGTAGTGCTTCACATGTTCAAATTGTTTAACAAATTAGTCTCCTCAACAGCCTTGTGAGACAGGTATGTACGTAGTAGTAGCCTCATTTTACAGATGGGAAAGTTCAGGGTATGTTTCAAGTGCATTTATCTGTGACAAAGACACCTATCCAGATGAAATAGCATTTAAATATATTTCCATCAATTTGCTTTTTCAGTTCTTTCGTCCTTCAATACTCAGTACTTCTCTGATATATCTAAATTACTATATAATCTATATCTGTATTGTGACATTTATCTGGACGAGGGTGCCAATAACACTGTTATGATGCTGAGAAATATAGCCATGTAAAATGATTCCATTGCATAGTGCTCATTAGTAAGGCTGACTATTTGCAATGAAACCAAAGGCAGTGTACAGAGCAGACAAACTGGACAGCCTGCCTCCTGTTTTCTTCCCACATTTCAGAGTGAGACAGATAGAGGAGTAACATAAAGCAAAGGATCTGGGCTGGAAAAAACAGTAATAAATGATCAAATTTCAGGTGTAACTCCAGTGAAGTCACAAGGGTTATAAAGGGATGAATTTGGCCACGGGCATCTTGTCTGCCTTCTAACTGCATAGATATTTGTATTGATTGTTATTTGACAGCCTTTTCTAAGGTGTGCTCTTTGCCTCACTGTTTGGCTGACTGTTTACAAATGATTGTACTTTTCACTGTAATTTCTGTTTCTTGCATGTCCATTATGTGTAATGTTTATGTTTACAGGGGTCTTTATTTTTAAACAAATGAAACATCTGGATCTAATCCCTACTCCCCAACTTTCACTTGCATCTGCTCATCAGTTCCGCTTAGCATGACAGGAGAGCATGCGAAGTGCTTCCTTGTTGTAGGTCTTCAGGGAATAATTGCCATTGCATGTCTGTTGCCATTCAAGACTAGCACCATAATTGGGAGCGAGTACCACTAAATAACAGCTATGTCCCAAACACTGCTGAGAAGCCACTGATGTTCTCATTCTATTGCTAGCACCACAAAGAATTATTGAACAGTGTAACTGACATCACAATGCATGAGCTGTTTTCCCACAGTTCCCTAGTTACTTAATTCCAATCGTACAAAGGCATGTTTTCAAAATGCTTTTGGACACGTGTGTCCCAGGCTAAACCCACTGAAGTTGTTAGAGTTACACCTGAGATTAATTTGGCTCAAAGACACTACCATTAACCTATTCCCAGTTGTTACAGGAAAATAGTGTACCCGATCAATTCATGTGGTATCATGTTGATGGAGGGGTGACAGCATTTCCTGGCATGTGACATGCTTGAAGTAAAAGGCATGTTATATGTAAGCCAATCGGTTCATATGGGGTATAAATCAGTGCAAATGTTGGCTCATAGTGTTAAGTAGAATAAAGGATATATTTTGTTTACCGCTACAGAGTGATTACATGAAATCACCCGTGCTGCAGTATCTGTAGCCAAAACCAATGCATGGCAGTGAAGAATTCAGTCCTGTGGCAAATTCAGCCAACAACTCATTTAAGCAACCACACTATGATATTAGTAACATACTAAAAACCGAGGTGATTTTCTACCATCTGTACACTCCCCTGATCCTCAGGTCTGCCACAGCCCCCAGCATAAATCAGAGCAGACTCAGTTGCCCTAAGAATTTAGACCCTATGTCAGTGGGGCTGGGGGGCGGGGAGGTGGGGCTGGTTCAGGATTCTTCTGCACTCAGGGAATCTTCAGCTGATGCTTTGAGGGAGCTTTAATTTCCCCTTGCACCACTCTAGTATGGTATGCTCCAGCAGTCCAAAGGGGACTTAAAAAGGGATGAGGCCCTTTACTGATCACCAGTAAAAAAAAATGACATGCATGGCTTAGTGTAATCTAGTCACTAGTTTCTAGAGCTAGGTGCCATCACCAGTGAGTAACCTATACTCACAGGATGTCCTTGAATGCTGAATTTTATGTTTGGAGTCTCTGAGACCCTGGCCTTGTTTATTCCAGCTAGCCAAAGGCATAAGCTGCTCTCAGGAAATGAGTTTCTGACACACTGATGATGGTAAAATATAACTTTGGTGTTCCAGCTAAAGTTGTCGCTGTTCTGGTTAAACCCCACTTCAATCCCATTTTTAATCTCACCAGGTAGGAGCCTGCTGCATAAGATTGTTTGCTGCAGTTAATGAAATACACACACAAAATTGAATCTTTAAAATTGTTGTTGGTTATGGTGTGTGTGTTTTTTAACATGGCTTTGTTCCAAGAATTTCAATGGCGAAGTAATGACTATAAATTATAATATGGAAAGGTATATGAGCGACAGAATGACAGTTTGCTTGCTGTTACATTGTACTAACTGTGCCATCTCCTGGCTAATGCCAGAAGTACCTAGTGCACTGTGTATGTGTTCTGCTGAAAGTGGGGAAAATAAAAGTAACACATCTTTCTAGTGGCACCTGCTGATATAATGCAGACAGGGTGCTGTCAGCTCACCACACATGGTGAAAGCTTTTGTTCTTGCACTGCCTGCTTAAAGCAGAAATACAACAAAATGTGTATTGCTCATTTTGACAATGGAACTTGTTGAGTTTTATAGTAAATATATTGTCAATGTGATGTTTTCTTCCAGTCAGAATTTATACTGTCCCATAAAAATATTCACTGTGGAGTACGTTCACTATGTGTTATCTTGCTTTATAGGAAATGCGGAGCTGCTAGGTCTCCGTTAATTGGAAGCATATAATCTTATTAATTCCAAGCACTACCTGGCACTGCTTCTTCCATTTCAGTAATGAGAAATACTCTGGATTTACAGTGGGGTAACTTTGACTAGATTCCAGCCATGTATGTATATAATATATACACATATGTTATACTCACATTTTAATGTGACCTGAAAGTTTTATGGCTAGAAATACTTAGAACATATTTTTACTTCTCTAAGTAACCGTTGAGTCTAGGTACAGGTCACAGTACACAAGCAGTAGCTGGATTATTCTTTTCCATTATGAATAAATTGTACATTGAACTAGAAAGTGGTTACCAGCTGAACTGATGAGCTGTGTGTGGTACAGTATGTTTACTAATACTTAGTTTCTCAGAGCTAAATGAAAAACCCTGTGGCAAAAATGTTTGTTAAGAACAGTGCTTTGACCCTGGGAGGTGAGAAACGCACTCACAAACACCTTCAAAGTCAGTGGTTTTTCCTTTACTGTCTTACGGTAATGTACGTTCAGATTCAAGCTGCTTATAGCACAAAGGTTTAAGGTCCTCCTAGCTGGGCAGGATCCTTTATGTTCCATCCTCATTATGTGGCTAGTGTGAGTTTTTTTCATTTTGTGTTTTAGTGTGGGGCTCATTAGTGACATTTTTTAAATGAGAAACAGTCCCCACTTGTTTACACCAATTTAGATTAGGTCAAATGTGGGGTTTAAATTATTTGATACCGTCCCTTTAGAGAGGGCTGGGGTTATTTTTCTAAAACAATCTTATTGTATCTATTTGTTTTAGTACTTCAAAAGTAGATCAGAACTCTTTCCCCTTTATCTCTGAGTAGTAATGTGCAATACAAAGCCATTGATGTGTTTGGGGCATCTCTTCCTCATTTCTCTGAGTTGTCAGAAACATCAAATTCCCAAAGGATGATTTACCAGCCAACTACATTAAGTGCAAAGAGAGACAGAAATTTCTTCTTCTTTCATGTTAAGAATTGATTATTTATTTGAGTGAAACACAATATATTCATTGGGCTGAAGGCAAATGTGCCATTTTTAAACATATAATGTGCAATCACTACGAATGCTGCTTCTTTAGATTTGTTTAATAACCAGCTCATGTGGGGAGCAAGGATAATAAAACTTTTTGAGTCAGAATCTTCGGGGGGAGAAGGGGTGAAGGAGGGACAAAAAGATATACCCATGTATTCTTTTCCCATTTCCAGTTTCAGAGCAGACATTACATTTGCCGAGATAGAAATGTCGTTGAATAATGTACTGCAAGACCAGTTTTCATACCTTTTGAGATTCATTCTATTCATACAGCAGATCCATTATATGCCTCTCATTCTGCTCTGTGTGACACATAATTATGCATAACATTACTCAGGATATTGGAAATGGAGTCTCCATAATAAATACAATTTCTGCTTCCAAATTAAATGGAGCTGATTTCTTGGAGTCAGCTGGTATAGGGCTGTCAAATTCTATTCTCTGAAGAAGCTTGTGTCAGTTATAATGATGTTTAAAAAGGCTCTGATGAAGACCTGAGTGAGTCAAAACATTAGCAGTTAATGGTGCCTAGATCTATCTTTGTCATTCTGGAGATGAATAAATAAAAGGAGACTGGACTTGGTGAATGGGGACTTCTTACAGTACTTAAATAGAGCAATTACTTAACTTTACAAAGTGTCATTAGGAATAGAGTAGAAAATTCAGCCTTCTTGGGTTTAGAGATAGCATTCGGTACTGTATTTGTTGTATTAGTTGTATTAGGCATTGTATTAGTTGCAGAAATATTAAGGACAAAAACAGTGTGTTGTATTTATGAAGCAGCAGCATTGTCTAATGGTTAGAGCACAATCTAGGGACCTAGAATCTAATCATGGTTCTGAGACTGACTCACTATATGATCTTAAGTTGTTTAACCTTTCTGTACGTCATTCCTCCCCTGGAAAATGAGGATAATACAATCTACACAACACTTGCCTCGCAAAGCTGGGTTCTCATAATAAGCACCTTATCCACACTCTACATATATAATGCAGCATACTTATTAGCCTATTAAATGTAGACTATTCATTACTATTATATATTTGTATAGCACCGTATTTTGCATGTTACTTTCCAGGATTTTTTAAAATGGTCTTGTCAAGGTTCCTTCCCCACTCTGAACTCTAGGGTACAGATGTGGGGACCTGCATGAAAACCCCCTAAGCTTATTTTTACCAGCTTAGGTTAAAACTTCCCCAAGGTACAAACTATTTTACCTTTTGCCCTTGGACTTTTTTGCTGCCACCACCAAGCATCTACAGATATATAACAGGGAAAGAGCCCGCTTGGAAATATTTTTCCCCCCAAAATCCTCCCCAAACCCTACACCTCCTCTCCTGGGGAAGGCTTGATAAAAATCCTTACCAATTTGCATAGGTGAACACAGACCCAAACCCTTGGATCTTAAGAACAATGAAAAAGCAATCAGATTCTTAAAAGAAGAATTTTAATTGAAGAAAAAAAGTAAAAGAATCACCTCTGTAAAATCAGGATGGTAAATACATTACAGGGTAATCAGATTCAAAACATAGAGAATCCCTCTAGGCAAAACCTTAAGTTACAAAAAGACACAAAACAGAAATATACATTCCATTCAGCACAGCTATTTTATCAGCCATTTAAACAAAACAGAATCTAACGCATATCTAGCTAGATTACTTACCAAGTTCTAAGACTCCATTCCTTTTCTGTTCCCAGACAAAAGCATCACACAGACACAGAGAGCTTTTGTTTCTCCCCCCCTCCAGCTTTGAAAATATCTTGTCTCCTCGTTGGTCATTTTGGTCAAGTGCCAGCGAGGTTATCCTAGCTTCTTAACCCTTTACAGGTGAAAGGGTTTTTCCTCTGGCCAGGAGGGATTTTAAAGGTGTTTACCCTTCCCTTTATATTTATGACAGGTCTGTAGCCCAAAGAGTTTACAGTCCAAAGACCTGATTGTGAAATTCCATGAGATCTGAAGCAGCATATAGCTGCACTGCCATTGGAAAAGCCAGACCAAATTGCGCCCCCGAGACTTACTATTCAGTCCCTGCTCTCCCTTGCTCCAGGACGGAGGTAATCTGTGCTACTACTGTACTTCACTTCCCCCTCTACGCCAGCCCAGCTCAGCTGTGCTGCCTGGGATGTTGCAGGGAACAGGAACATTTACAATGAAAGGGAGTAATATCTATCGGAATTATTTTAGGGGGTCAACAAGCATGTGGACAATGGTGCCTTAGTGACTATATTTCAGAGTAGCAGCCATGTTTGTCTGTATTCACAAAAAGAAAAGGAGGACTTGTGGCACCTTAGAGACTAACAAATGTATTTGAGCATAAGCTTTCGTGAGCTACAGCTCACTTCATCGGATGCATTCATGGAAAATACAGACTATAGTATACTCAGACTTTCAGAAAGGCTTTGACAAGGTCCCTCACCAAAGGCTGCTAAGCAGAGTAAGCAGTCATGGGATAAGAAGGAAGGGCCTTTCATGGATCAGTGACTGGTTAAAAGATAGGAAAACAAAGGACAGGTATACATGGTCAGTTTTCACAATGGGGAGAGGTAAATAGCAGGGTCCCCTAAGCAGCTATACTGGGACCTTTGCTGTTAACATATTCATAAGTGATCTGGAGAAGGGGGTAAACTGTGAGGTGGAAAAGTTTGCAGATGACACAAAATTACTTAAGATAGTTACATTCAAAGTTGACAAGGATGAGTTACAAAGGGTGACTGGGCAACAAAATGGCAGATGAAATACAGTGTTGATAAATGCACAGTAATGCACATTAGAAAACATAATCCCAGCTAAACATGCAAAATTATGGGAGTCTAAAGTAGCTATTACCATTCAAGAAAGAGATCTTAGAGTCATCATGCATAGTTTTCTGAAAACATCTACTCAATGTGCAGTGGCAGTCAAAAAAGCTAACAGAACATTAGAAACCATTAGGAAAGGGACAGATAATAAGACAGAAAATATCATAATGCCACTATATAGATCCATGATATGCCCACACCTGGAATACTTTGTGCAGTTCTGGTCACCTCAAAAATATAGATTAGAATTGGAAAAAGTACAGAGAAGGGCAACAAAAATTATGAGGGGTATGGAACAGTTTCCACATGAGGAGAGATTAAAAAGATGGGACTGTTCTTCTTAGAAAAGAGACTATTAAGATGGGATATGATAGAAGTATATAAAATCATGGCCAGCATGGAGAAAATGAATAAGGACGTGTTATTTACCCCTTCACATAACACAAGAACCAGTAGTCACCCAATGAAATTAATAGGGAGTAAGTTTAAAACCCACATAAGGAAGTGCCTTTTCACACAATGCACTGACAACCTGTGGAACTCATTACCAGGTGGTGATGTGAATGCCAAAAAATTCAACTGTGTTCAAAAATAATTAGATAAGTTGATGGAGGATAGGTCTATCCATGGCTATTAGTCAAAATAGTCAGGAATGCAACCCCATGCTTTGGGTGTCTCTAAACCACCAACTATGAGAACCTGGGTCTGGATGATGGGATGGATCACTCAATAATTGTCCTGGTCTGTTCATTCCCTCTGAAGTGTCTGGCACCAGCCACTGTCAGAAGACAGGATACTGAGCTAGATGAACCATTGGTCTAACCAGGTAGGGCCACTTACGTTCTTAGGAAAGGGAGAGAGATAATATGACTCACATTGTTATATAATAGGAGAGTCATATAAGTTCTGATTCTTTTAAGCAGAGACTGAGATAGGGCAAGAGGGGAGATGGCCTGGAACCAGCCACCAGATGTGGAAAAGAAGGTGAAAGAAGTGGGGTTTGAAAAGAGATTTGAAGGCTGCAAGTGAGGACATGTGGAACACAGGAAGGGGAATGTCCTTCCATGTACTGCAACCAATGGGGCAAAGGCACAAGACAAGGAATAGGGCAAAGCAGGAAGAGCACCAGGGCAAGCTGGGGAGCACCACCAGATGATAAAATGAGCTGCTGAAGGCAGGGGAAGAGCCAGGCAGGTTGAAAAATGAGAACAGGAAGCTCGATCTGTACAAAAAACTGTATCACCTCCCACCTTCCTATTGTCTTGCTCCTTCCAGGTGTGCTGTGAGGGACTGTCCTGGGGAAGGTATATCATTTGCTCTGATTTGTCTTTTATTCTGAGAGCACAAAGGAGAAAATATTTATTAAACACAGTGTTCTCAAAGACTCTGTCACTTCCTTCACACACAACTCTTTGGACTATATTTGTACTGTATTGTTTCGCTTTCTTTTTCTTAGTGTATTGGTTTAGATCTGTATTGGATGGGTTTACTTGAAAGACAAATAAAGGACTTGCACTACCAGGAATTCTGTCGCTGGGGGTCTTCTCTGTGCTTTCTCAACTGGATGAGCTACTTATACATAGCTTCAGTTCAAGAACTAAAAATAGCAGGCTCTTATTTAAAGGATTGTGGTTTCGCTGTCTCTTTCCTCCCCTCAAAGTGACTGCACTCAGATAAACTCCATGAAGTGGCTGGGAACTGGCACAGATGCCAACATATTGCTCTTCACTTGTAGTTGAAAGTGCAGTTGTTGCCTTTGTCGTCAACAAACCCTGAATGCAGCCTAAGAACACAGCTATGAAATCTGACATGATGTTCTCTGGCCTCCACTGTCACTTCGCCAAATCATCTCTGAAAAACTGATTAAAAGTGCACCACACTGAGCAACAATGGATGATATACTAGTCACTAATGCTGCATGCACTGCCAGTGCCTCCAGCAAAAGCTCTGGGCTACATTTGTTTATTATATTTTCTTTCCTTCCTTTTGTGATTAAAACAGGAGGGGATTAAAGATTTTGCTGATACAGATCTAAAACAACACACTCACACAGAGAAAGAGAAACAATAAATAAACACACAGTACTAAGGCAATTGGACTGATCCTGTGCCCTTTGAAGTAAATGACAAAACCACCCATGGTAATAGGGATCAGTAATAATACCACACTGAAGGGTTGATACAATGCCCAGTGAAGTCAGCAATGCCCATGTGAGTTCAATGGGTGCAGTGGCCTCAGTTCAGCAGTCCATGCCTATTGGCTTTAAATGGGATTTATGCATTAAATGCTTTGCTGAACTGGGCCTGTGTCAAGGCCAGAAATATAGTTCATGGAACGCTTAACGGTTCCTCTCTCTTCATGCCAGCCGAAAATTCTAGTAGCTTTCCAGTGCCCCTTGGTGTAATATTCAGAGGACCACAGTGAATTAAACACTTGTCTTTTTCCTGTTTTACTCTGCTGCTTGGAGATTAAGGGATCACTAATGGCAAGTACTTAAAATAAAATGAAATAATTCTTCACACTGGTCCAAATCTTTATCCTATTGAAGCCTATGGCACAATTCTCATTGACTTTAATGGGATCAGGATTTGGTCTGCATCAGTTCACAAAGTCAAATACTGTAGCTGGAATTCCGAAGGGCGTTGATAAGTGTGTGCCCTATAACAGCATTTGTCGCTTGTTAACGCTATTACACTCAGCCCAAGGTCTATGATAGGAAGAGGAACAAAGGCAGATGGTGAAAGAGAGAAGAGCGAGATAAATACAAGTAAACTAAAATACCTAAGTAGCACATACCTGAAGTGCCCCAAGAGCAAAGTAGAGACTGAACTGAGTCTCAGAGAGTAATGATTCCATCCCTGATTCTCACTTTGCTCCAAGGAGAGATGTAATAGCTGTCAGCCCTTTATCTTATGTCCCTCCCTCCCCTGCCCAGGTGTATCTGGAAAGCCATGAACTTTCCCTAAATAAATAAATAAGAAATGATGATAACACTTGCAACAGTAATATAAAATTAACCAAACCCCATGCTTCAGAGTGTCATTTGACCTCTGCAGAGGATGACAAGGAATGTGCCAGGACCAGCATTGCATGATTGTCATAGGGCAGCATTGCAATAAAGGGTATTTTGCTTTGTGTTTTACTTTCTTCTGAAGCGCCATCTATAGGTCACTGGAGGAGACGGCTTACCAGAGATGGGGGACTCTTGGTCCAATCTGATACTTTATCGTTGACCAATGCTATGTTCCTATTTAATATTGGAATTTAATTCCTGTCCTCATTCATAAAGCTAAAAGGAAATCAGTAATTAGGTCTTAACATTCATTCATTCTCTACCTTTTAGGCACCACACATAGTGTAGGGTCAAATGACTGAAACCACTATTGGTTTGGTCAAATGAACAAAAATAAGAGCCAGCCAGTTAGCCACATGCCTAAAGTCACTCACTGCATTAAGCAACTAAAGGAAAAAATGGTTTTGTAGTTGGCTGTGCACATTAAAACTTGTGTTCTGTACAGAGATGTTAACTTCTTGTATGGCATTTCCGTATTTCTTCTTATTACTATGTTATTTGTATTACATCAGCTAACCCAGCCCGACCCAACCTGCTACTTACTGTATAAACATACTGAGAGCTTACTATCAGACAGACAAAGGGTAGGAGGGGAAACAAACCGAAAATCATGGAATTGCCCCAAATCATGAAGGGAGTCACTAAAGCAGCCAGAAATAAACCCCAGGTCTTCTGACTCCCAGTGCAGTCAGTGATGCTGCCTCCCCAGTTAAATTCAATACACACAGTCTCCTCTCATACCCCTCTTGATCTTGGCAATATGAGCTCAGCTGATGACATTGTCACAGTTAAGGACATCTGTACCTCCGTTTCCTACCTATGGTCCAGCCTAGAGTGAGTGCCCTCATCTCTCTCCCTCCTGACCATGGTATTGCCAGGCTGCACAGCTTCCTGCCTACCCTGTGATATTGTGATATTTTATTGATATAAAAAAAAAACAGACAGCCTAAGCAAGGCTGCTTCATTTCTCCCCTTTGAGAGTGTACGCCATGTCGTTGTCACAAATAAGTTACCACACAGCTCTTTCTGAGCAAGCACATTTATTCTTAACTTTAAAGCACTGCAGCGAAAAACAATAAAAGAACCTATACACTAGTCAATAAGCTTACGAACACGCACCCCCTCACGCCAGCCAGGGCTCTGGTTGGTGATCAGTCCTTCAAAGCCCACACAAGATTTTGTGGCACACAAAGTGGGAGTGGGCTAATACAATTTTTAGATGCCACAAAGTTGGGAGGCATTGCCAATACAGAGATGGACTACAATATCATACAAAAAGATTTGGATGACCTTGAGAAGTAGAGTAATAGAAATGGGATGAAATTTAATAGTGCGAAGTGCAAGGTCATGCATTTAGGGCCTAAGAGTTTTTGCTAGAAGCTGGCACTTTATAAGCTGGACGAGACAGAGGTGGAGAAAGTCCTGAGTCTATTGTTCAATCACAGGGTGACTAATAGCCACAGATGTGCCGTGGTCATGAAAAAGACTAATGTAATCCTAGAAAGTATTAGGCGAGGTATTTCCAGTGGAGCTAGGGAACTGTTATCCCTATCATACAAGGCACTGGGGCGTTCTAATTTGGAATACTGTGTGCAAGTCTTGAATCCCATGTTGAAAAAAAGGTGAATTCAAACTGGAAATGGTGAAGTGAAGAGCTGCTAGGATGATCAGAGGAATGGAGAACCTGCCTTATGCGAGGAAACTTAAAGAGCTTGACTGATTTAGTCTAACAAAATGAAGATGGAGGGGGTGGGGATATGATTGCTCTCTTTAAAAACATAAGAGGCTAAACACCAGGTAGGAAGAAGAATTGTTAAGGGCCAATGCTGGCAAAAAAAAATAAATGGATATAAACTGGCCATCTACAAGTTTAGGGTTCAATTAGATTAAAGTTGCTAGCCATCAGAGGAGTGCTGGTCTGGAGCAGCCTTCCAAGTGGAGTAGTGGGAGCAAAAATTGTAACTTGTTCCAGGACTCAGGCTGATAAGTTTATGGAGGGAATGGTATGATGAGATTGCAAATAATGGCATGTGACCCATCCACGACTGCTATTAGTAAATATCTCCAACAGCCAGAGATGGGACACCAGATGGGGAGGACTCTGAGTTGCTACAGAGAATTCTTTCCCAGATGTTTGTATGGTGGGTCTGGCCCACATTCTCAGGATCTACTTGATCACCATATTGGGGTCAGGAAGGAATTTTTCCCCAGGTCAGATTGGCAGACACTGTAGGGAGTTTTTACCGTCCTCTGAAGCACGGGGCTCAGGTCACTTTTGGTTTGTACCAAAGTAAATGGTGGATTCTCTGGAACCTGACATCTTTAAAGTATGATTTGAGGACTTCAGTAACTCAGCCAAAGGATATGCGCCTGCTACGGGAGTGGATGGGTGAGGTTCTGTGGCCTGCAGTGTGCAGGAGGTCAGACTAGATGATCATGATGGTTCCTTCTGACCTTAAAGGCTATGAGGCAAAGTTCAACACAGCTTCAGCTCAAAAAAGCCCCCCCATGTTATGGGGCCTCAGTGGGCCAAACATCTTCAAGACCTTCCCTAATTATTGAGCCCCCTCTTGGACCACAAGTCCTGTGCATTTGTTGGCTCAGAAAGAACGTTTTAAATCTAACTTTGTCTGCTGGTCCCTGGAGAATCCAGTTTGAACCAGTATATGTGAGCCTCTCTCCTGGTGGTGGTAGCTCTCTGAAGGTATTACAGCCTGAGTAAATTTACCCAACCAGCCGCCACTGTTCTTAGTTCTTAGTTCCTGGAGGGCTGTGGTTCCCCTCCCATATGGAAATACATACAATCCCTCAATAGTACATAAATATTTGCATTTTTAATACACTGAATGCCTAAATTACATAAACTTCATTCAATACGGTTTGACCAGGATATTACAGACTGTCATAGCTGTCACAGGCATTTCTTCAGTCCCAAGGCTGCTCTAAAGTCTGCCAGCTGACCAGGGGCCACATCACTAGCTAGGGACTGCCCAACTGCAGTAGTAAGCTCAGTGCAAGGAGGTGAGAACAAACTGGAGAGAAGCAGGCCTGGAGTATGCTGTGTATGACTCAAAAACTGAGCCTTAGCTCCAGTGATGACACTATAAAGACATTGGCTAAAACTGAAAGAAAAAAGAATATTGGTCCTTAATCAGAAATTTCTAGAAAGGACCCAGATTTTCCTACCGGTATTTTCATGAGCAAATTTCCATATTTGATGGCATCAAGTAAAAATGCTTTACAGATGCATAATACAGCGGGGCTCAGTAAGTCTGTGAGAACAGCAGATGGCTTGTATACATCTGAGGAGGTTTTTAATATTAAACAAATAAATGAAGATTGGAGAGGAGTGTCTCTCATGCATCTTGTTAGATGGTTAATCAGGCAGAAGAGCCATCCCAAATTTTAATTGCCTCAGGTTTTTTTAGCACTCCTATCTAATTTTAAATTGCCTAAATGATTCACTTTAGTTTTTCTTGTCTACTTTAGAAGCCTCAGTAGCTAGATGATAATTTAGCAATAAATTCTACAGTGCCTACAGAATGAGGCAACTATCAAAAACACTGGTAGCAGTTACGCTATGGGATGGTGTTTATTTTTAATTACTTTTCAAATAATTAATCGTCCATCTGTCTGAGTCATATTCTTCAATATGCCTTATATTACAGCCATGAGTAAAAAATATTCCTTGACTACATGGCAAGCTCATTCAGAGAATAAGCTGTGATAAAGGTGAAACTAATGATGTCTGCTAGTAATCTGAAGATTACAGTACAACTAATATAAGTGTACATGAAAAATGCAGGGTCACCCTTTCAGTTCCTATGTGCTGAACAAAGCCACCAACTGCAACTTTTAAGGTAGTTTTTCCCCAAATAGCTTTTCTCAGTGTAAACCCCAAGCCTGAAGGCATTGAGCAGGCATTCTCTAATTCGTCAGCCTGATGATTAATCCGAGCAAGGCTCAGCCTAGTGCCATGAACAGCACTAAGTAAGCTGATATTTGTGACTTCAGAATGTACACTCCAGATTGGTCAGCAAAGAAGCTTCTTGGGTGAATAGTCAATTCTAATGAAATGCATGGAAGACTTACTGCCATGCTTTTATGGACAGAAGCAGTCCATAACTGGGTTGGATGTCCAAATAGAAAAGGACAGTTCAGGGGTCACATTATAGAAACCTGACAGTTCAGCTTCTTTACAGTTTGGCTGAGACTGAAGATAGCGAAAAGGGGGTTAAAAGCTATGAAGGAGGGAGGTGCTGAAGATCAGCAATGCTGACAAACATCTAGTAGTGGGAGAGGAAGAAAACAATATTATTCTTGGCTGCAAAGTCTAATTTCTAATTAAAACCACAGCCAGATGTACACTTCACTCTGGCAATGAGGGCAGGGGGAAGAATGAGCTATGTTTGGTTCATTGTTGCTAGGCAGATGCACAATTAGCATACAGTTCAGAAGTTTCTGGAATTGGGTATGGTAGTTTTGGGTATGCTCAGTAGGTTCCCAGTAGCTGGACTCAGACTTCATGAAGACAGGTAATCAGGCAGTTGCTTTACAAAAGGCCACGTGCACTGTGTGGGTTGGGAGAAGTTGAGCCCCCCGGAGCAGAAAGCTGGCTGTTTTTCCCTTAACTCTGAAGCATTTTGCAGCAGATTAATGATATTGTTAACCCTTCAACAGGGAAGTCCCGGCCATGTTAATTATAGAAAAGGGAAATTGGGAGGGAAAATTAATTTAGCTTATTTTAATTGCATACTTTGCATGTTTGATGTCAGCCAAGCTGTCTTAGTTAAAGAGTCTCACCTAGTATGATTCACTAACTTTTCTCTTATTTAAATGTGATGATGGGGAATGAGTCACTTAGTGTAAGCTTTTGGGGTCTCCGAGTTACTTCTCACTGTGTTTTTCTGAGAGGACTGAACTGTTTAGATTTAATTTGTTTTCTTTGTTTATATTTATGTACAACTGAAGATAATGTGGATTATAAAGTAGCCAAATTATGCTGCAGAAAGTAAGTTATTAATTATTATTATTGTTGTAAATGGGAATCAGGTCCATTGTTTGCAGAGCTATGGGAGCTAGTTACGTTGCTTAAGCCTGGTTGGCACCTAACACTTAGGTAGACCTAGCTACGTTGCTCAAGGCTGTGAAAAATTTTGCACCCTGAGTACCATAGGCAAGTCAACTAAACGGCTGGTGTAGGTGAGGGAAGGATTCTTCCATTGACCTAGCTGCCGCTCCTTGGAAAGATGTATTACTTTCCTCGATGGAAAAACCCCTTCAAGTGTCTCTACTATGGTGCAACAGTAATTATTAATTCTCGGTTGATTGAAGAAATTTTCTCAGTTCACTGCAGAAATGAGAAATGAGTTCACCTGAGTCTCAGTTACAGTCTTTGATCACTAAAATCTGTATAGTCTGCTGAGTCAAAAGCACTGCAACAAATCTTCCCTCCATTTGCTTGTAGAAATCTCTGACTGGAATCCATGCAGACTCTTCCTCCTCCTCTGCTGAGATCACTTTTAACTAATTAAGTCACCAGCCACTCAGTTTAAGTATTTAAATAAAAAAATCCTGTTACAAGAAAAATATAAACAGAGAGAGAAATGAGATGCCATTCTCCTGCCTCAGGATATAAGTAAATGCCATCAGTATCAAAAGGAGTTTCTCATAAACTGTGGTGGAATTCTAGAACCCATGAATGTGTGCCATTCCAACATTTGTAGTACTATGGGCAATGAATACTTTAATGAAACACAGAACTATGAAACGTAGAAAAGGTCCACACAGAGGACCTGAAAGAAGTTCTTAAATAATTATGAGTGCTATTCTTCACTCTATGTGTGCAATGTCTTCTTTAGCCTTAGTGAGAGTTAAGCATCCACATCAAAGGTGAAAGAAGCCCTATTTACTGCAATGATTTTGCCTTTTCTGGGGCTCTCTTCCATTCTTTGAAGAAATAATTTAGTTACTGGTATAACCCACTGCTGTAACATCCCTTCTCCCTCCTCCTGAAAGCTGAGCCATTCCACTTCAATTCAGCAATTTCAAAAGGAAACCACCTGTAAAAGAAAAAAAAAGCAAAGGATTTCTTGTTCCACCAGGATTTCCTTTCCTGACAAGACTCTGGTCAGTTTCACACTGCTCTGTCTGTGTACAGAGGGGAGAAGAGACTTCAGACAGTAAAATCCAAGCAATTCTGAAATGGCCAACTGAGAGAACTTGGTTTTTCTCTTACATCTGCCCGTTTGTTCAACCACAAAGGAGGAAGTCAAGTAAAGAATAATTAAGGCTGAACAGCTGGCAACATTTCCTAAGCGTGTGGATTATAAATTGTGAAACAGTCTCACGAAGGACGTGATGGAAGCCACATTGCTCAAGTAATTTAAAACTAGACAGAGCATTTGTCTATATTGTTATGAGAGTGCCCTGCGTATGTAAATAGTTGATAAATATGCTGCCAGTAGATGGTGCTCAAGAATGCACAGCATAGGTCCTTGGTTTTGCAGAATCAATAAAACTTTGTATGTGTGTAATTCTGTTTATTGTTGTTATTGTCTCCTTTCAGTTCCTGGTGACCAGAGCAGGTTAAGGGAGCAGACGGTTGTGGTGGTTTAGAAACACCAACAAAGCACTGAAGGAAAGAATGGAAAGGTGGAGGGGACTGATTAGACTGGCCAAAGCCATGAAGGCTCATTAACATTAATTTAGTTGGGGGTTGGTCCTGCTTTGAGCAGGGGGTTGGACTAGATGATCTCCTGAGGTCCCTTCCACCCCTGATATTCTATGATTCTATGAACTGGTCTCCAGCCCCTTCTCAAACTGTTCAAGTGAGAACTGTGTAAAGCTAGAGGCTCAGTCAGGAGTAGTTATTGTCTGGACTGGTGTTACCTGAATTTATATAAGATTTAATCCATTTTAAGTGAAATTGCAATTAAAATATACTATATTTTTCAAATACACTAGAATGTTTTCCCCTTAAAGTGGGTTTAAAAACAATAGTTCTCATGCTACAGCTGTAGTGTAACAATCTCACTTCTCTTTCAACCAAGCCACTGTTCAAAATGAGTCCAGCTTCACTGCTTACTTGACTCAGCTCTCTTGGTGTAAAAATCAAATTGAGCTGATCATGCAGAGGAGGGAGATGGCCTATTCAAAAATCTCAGCCTCTCACTTATTCCTTAGGGGATCCCCCCCCGGCCCTCAAAAAGATACAATTGTTGATAGTTAAAGAATATGAGACACAAAGAAGAGCACTAAATCAAGTTTATACTAGAGTTTTGTCCCCAGGTGCAGGGCAAAATCTTACCTCAGGCAGGTGCACTGGAGATGAAGAGGACACAGGCAGCCTCTCCTGCCCCGCACTGTTCTCTGCCCAAAATGAGCACCCAGTGCTCGCTAGTTCTCCACTTGTGCTTCGGTACCTCAGGGGATGTGGTATCTGGTGGTTTAGAGATATGGCTCCTCTGTGCATAAACTTCTGTTGGCAGCAGGCACTTAAGGAGGAGCAATTGACACAGCACCTTTCTGAAGGCTCAAGCAGTCCAGACTCCAGATTAGTCCAGCAACAGTCAGGATTTGCTCCCCCAGGGAGAAGACCAGCAGCCAGATCTCAACCCTGTAGATCTGTGGAGATTCACTGATGGCCAGGTCATCATGCCAGCTCATGGCTTCCTTGCTACTCTACCTGATTCCTGGACAGCATGGCTCCACTACAGCTGTGTTGCTGAGATTTATTGGATTAGTGGACCTCTGTAAAGGACACGTAGTGTGCTGAGGTTGGGGGGTGTAGAGTGGGCTGGCAGAAACGTAATGCAGTCTCAGTCAGCAGTTCTCAACCAGAGGTCTGGGGCATCCTGGAAAGCGCAATTCCAGTTTCAGGGGATCTACCAAAATAAACCAGAGAGCAGGACTAGACTCACTGGGGCCCACAGCTGAAAGCCCCCAAGCAACTTAGCTTCGCAGGGCCCCCTGTGGTGTGGGGCCCTGGGCAATTGCCCTTCTGGCTACCCTCTAACGCCGGTCCTGGCTTTTAATCTACTGGATATGCAGAAAAACAGCTGGTGTGGCACACGTGGACCATGGACTGTTTATAGCATGTTGTGGGAGGGGGGTGCTCAGAAAAAAAAAGATTAAGACCCCCTGGTCTAGGCTGTATCACCTTTACAGTGTAGTTTTTGCTAGGATCTGATGAGTGCCCCTCCCCATTCCCAAAGACTCTCCTCAGCCCTATGCACAGAGCCCAAATCCATAGAGGCTGCTCCAAGGGGTCTAGTGTAATGTGGATAGTTTTATGAGGAGAGCTGATACGATATTCTCCCACTGGGAGAAGTGAAAAATAGGCCCAAATCAACAGAAATAATTCTCCGTCCCAAATTATGTTTTGCTTAGCTTGACTATTTTAAACGATTAAACCTTTGGTAAGGCAGCTCTTTTTATGGAAAACTAGGCCATATTCAGTCCTGTGAGTTTGCCTTTAAACTATTATTTGTAGTGGGGCCCTGTGATGGGGAGGTAGACCCCATCCCTAGGCTAGCAGAAAGAGTTCATCCTTTTGGCCTAGGAAGGGCCACAGATGGGTGCAATCAGTGCAGACACTCAGGAGGGAGCATGTGACTGCAGAACATGTGACTGCCTGTGAGGACTGTATAAAGCCACGCTCTAGGCTACCCTGAGAGAGATTAGGGTCTAGAAAGACCTTGGCATTTTGGTTTCCATGGAGACTGGCAGGAGGACAGCTGTCTCGGAATAGAGCCGTGGCCAAGGGCCTGGGCTGAGCTTAATGGGCTGGGACAAGAGTGCAGGAGTAAGACTAGTGAGCGACCTGGCTAGTGAGACGGTGGAAAGCCTGATGCAAGAATGACTGTGAACCTCTGGGAAAGGACTGGAAAAAGCTAGTGAACAGGAGCAAGGCTAAAAAGGACTTGAGGAAACTGGTTACAAGAATGAGGGGTTGAGTATACTTTTGTTCCATAACAGTGGAAAGGAAACATTGAGAAATTCAGCATTGTGTTTTCAGCTTCATGGAGTTGGTCCCTGAAAAAGGGAAACTGAGGCATGGCACTGAATGCAGAAGGGAAGGTATGGCACTTAGAGATCCCAGCTGAGGTGGAGGAGTATTATAGTATGTCCTACACATAGAGCTTGTCTTCACTACCAGGGAGATCGATGCTGCTAAAATTGATGCAGCGTGTATTGATTCAGCAGGTCTAGTGAAGACCCACTAAATCGACGGCAGAGCACTCTCCAGTCAACTCCGGCACTCCAGCTCCCCGAGAAGAGTAAGGTAAGTCGACTGGAGTGCGTCTCCTGTCGACGCAGTGCAATGAAGACACCGCAGTAAGTCAACCTAAGCTACGTCAACTCCAACTACGTTATTCAGGAGCATAACTTTGGTCAACTTACCCCAGTAGTAGAGACAAGCCTGTAGTAAGAGAAAGCTGCTATCCCAAATATCTTGCAGTCTAAACTCATAAGAGAGACAGAGGGGGAGAATGGGGATAACGCTTTCTTAATACAGCTGAGAAACAGACAGAGATTAAGTGACTTTCCCTAGGGCACACAAGAATTTTGTGGCAGAGCTGGGAGTTACACTCAGGAGATCTGAGTTCCAGACCAGTGCCTTACCTCTAACCCCGTCCTTTCTCTTTCTAGCTCAATTTGTGTGTTTTTTCTAACTTTTTGCTTCACACACAGACTTTTTACAATTTATTTTTGCTTTACAAATATGGTATAAAATTGTATAATATATGAAATCCAGTTTCTGCTACATAAAACACAGTGAAATGTCATATACTCCATAGAACCTTAAAAATGGGAAGCTTCTATTGTTCCCCAGAAGTGCATATTCTCATGCTAATTTTACTCATCCAATTGCATTTAATGATCTCATGCTATGATTACTCTTGCTTAGAAATTACTGTGTTACATCCTTTTGTATTTGCTTTCTTTTTTCACATAGAGAACGCTTTGGGTGTGAATAAAAAATGGTTTTATTGTTCTTCCAACAACTACAAAGGAAAAGGAAATTGACTTTTTAAAATTAAGTTTGGCACAAACTCCTGCTTTATGCACCACTTTCAAATGTTGATGGATATTTTCATGCAGTTTGAAACTTTTTGGATTAAAGGGTTTTACAGTTTTAGCTGCATAAGGATACACAAGGAAAACTGGTTCCAGAAATGTATTTTGTGTTGTGGAACAGAACTGAATTGGGTGAGGGAAGGTGGAAAGCCAGAGCAAAATCCACCCTCTATTAAGGTCCCCTGTGCAAGCTACCATCCACCACTGAACAAGCAAACCAACAACTGCTGGAATAGAAAACAAACAATCCTTAAGATCTGAGACCAAAAAACATAGAAGCCTGTAGAAGCAGGATGAGGACTGTATTTAAGACTACGGCTACTGAGCCATCCCCACTGTCTACCCTTGCTGCACCTCTTTTTTCCCCTCTGCACATTTGAGAGAGAAGACAGACATAGGATTGGAGACATCCTCTCAGAGCAGAAGAACATGTGTCATGCTGAACCTTACTAGCTCTCAGGAATGGCCTCCACTCACACGTAGGAGGAAGCACAACAGCTTTGTGCAACCTGCTGCCTCAGCATTCCTGCATGAGGGAAAATGTCACTATGGAGAACAGTCAACCCACCTGCCCTATTACTTTCTGTCCCATGCAGTCGTGACCATGTGGGTCTCTCGCAGTATAGCTGCTATAGTCCCTGAGGCCAGGGTGGGAGAATGTGCTGGAAACACAGCTCCTTCCCGGTATATATCTGTGTGCCCTTTTCCTTCCCAATCGCCTTCCTGTTGCTCTGTGTGAAGATGGGAACATGTCACCCTATATGTTAAGTAATGTGTTAAATTCTCAACTGGACATGCCAAATGCCTAATATACACTGAATCCACAATCTTATTCAGTCCCTCTTGTATTTAAATAACATACCATAGTACTATAACTATCCTATTCAAACACTAATCTTTGGTGTGAACCAGAAAGTTCTCAAATTTCAAAATGGTCCAATACAAACACACTACACATGTTAAAACCATTTATAAAATCTTGCTTTCAAAGGCATTGAAATATAATGTGTAATAGACAGAATTGCAGTGATGATGGTAAGATCAATTTTCAAAATAGTGGGCCAGATTCTGTTCTCCATTAGTCATCTCCTCCAGACAGCTGTATCAGGCCCTATGTCTCTGCCCTCTCTCCACCCCCCACAGATATTTTGAAATGTTTTAACTATATTTCAATAATGCAAATAGTGAGGTCTTTAAAATTGATCTATTAAAACATGCACTAAATAATTAAGAACCTACATTACAGATTAGAAGTTTTATACTAAAAAACATATTTGTGTGTGGGGAGGAGGCGTGCTAGCTACTTTTGAAGTCTTGTGGGTTGTTTCCGTTAGGAGGAGAAATTGATGGAAACCTGTTTATTTACAAATGTGCACAAAGTGGTCTTTCCCTGAAAACAATAGGCATCAAATATGAGGAGGCAATTTCTTTGCTAACAGTTCCTAGCCTCTTTCCAGCTAGCTCTCTGTCCAAAAAAGCACTCTCTGGCATTCTCTCTCAGCCACATTACCAGTGCTTCTTTTGTTCTCTCCAGAGCAGTATCAATCTGCCCATGCCCCTGCATCAATTCTGAAACACACTATAACTGTACTTCAATAATGCAAATAATAAGGTATTTAAAACTCAGCTATTATATACATTAACTAAGTAATTAAGAAGCAACCCTATAGATTGGAAGATTTATATTTTAAAAAATTACCTCTTTTCCTGAGCAGTTAGTCATTTCAAGGTCTTGCAGATTGTTTCCATTAGGAAGAGAAATTGATGATAGAATCTGGGATTTCTTAGATGAAATCCTGTTTATTTACAAAGAATGTGCATAAAGTCTTATTTCTGTGAACACAAGGAATCAAACAACAGGAGACAGTTTCTTTACTCACAGTTCTAGCCTCTTTCCAGTTAGCACTCTCTTGGCTTTCTCTCAGGGCTCTCTTACCAATGCTTCTCTTCTTGTCTCCTGGTTTTCTGCTACCTCTGGCTGATTCTGCCTCACAGACACCCACAGCTCCACCAAAATATACACAGCCCCTAAGCCCGCAATCCCCAGTCAAAAGCCCTCAGACCTCAAGAATCAGCTCCTACTCCATCCTTGCCATACTGATCTGTGATTTGGGTAGTCATTATTGTTTCAACTATCATTAAACAAAGGGGCATTTAATTCCTCTTTCATTTAGCCTGAATGACAGGCAGCTATCATGCTCACCAGCTTCAACGAGGTTTGTGACTGCCCATAAAGACACACTCTCTGGGAACCACACAAAGTCCACCATAACTGTATTAATTTTTCAGCGCTGTGATTAATTATTAGAAACAAATTCTCTGCCCTGCTCTGCCAGAGAGCTGAAAAGAGAGCAGAAACTGATGGAAGACCATAACTCGAATTACCACAGGTGTGGGACAGTCCCCATCAGAAGGGCAGCCAGAATAGTCTGTACCACCCTCTTTTGCCTCTGTCATGGGTAAGCAAAAGGGAGTGGCTAGAAAGCGATGCATTCTGGCAATCCTCAGCTGTCAGATGGTCCCTGGAGACCACAGCCAACTGGTGCAGGTTAGACCGGCCTCTGGACTGCTCTGTTTAGTGATTGCATCAAGATTGGGCAGGGAGTGAAGCAGCCAAGACTCTTTTATAATTTTTTTTAATAGTCTGTGTACACCTCTCAAGGAAGATACAAAACTGCTTGTGTAAACTTTATTTCAAGTATTAAAAGAAATCATTTAATACAATCAGTTCAATAAAGTGCTCCTTTATAAAGCAGAACAAAACAGCAAGGAAATAAACTTCCAAACTCATGAATAAATACACTGATCTCACTCAGATTACACACACCCCTACCCTTTGCATTTGCACACTTTGGCCCTGGTCACAACCAGTAAAGTTAACAGAAATTCCACTTGCAGGATTGGTCTCCACTATATTAGGGCTAAATCATGCATTTCTTACATAGACAAACTCTTAGGGTATGTCTACACTACAAACGCTACAGTGGCACAGCGACAGCGCTGTAGGCTAGACACTTACTACAGCAACAGAAGGGGCTTTTCTGTCACTGTAGTAAATCAACCCCCTCAAGAGGTGGTAGCTAGGTCCATGGAAGAATTCTACAGTGCGGGTAAGGTCAACTTAAATAGATCACATGGCACATGAAATTTTTCACAGCCTTGAGCAATGAAGCTATGTCAATGTAAGTTTTAGGTGTAGAAAAGCCCTACTCGGCAAAACTCCTGGGGATGCTTAAGTAAGAATTGCAGGATTTGGTCACTAGTGTGTAAGCAGTTTAGCAGCTATGCCTGTATGTAGATACAGAGCCTGACTGTCTTCTCAGACTGGTGTAAGTCAAGAATCAGGAGTAACTTTGTTAAAAACACAGCTATGCTAATGTCATTTCTCACACTGGTAAGCCAGGACACAGGAGACACGCTATTGAAATCAAGACTATACTAGTGCAAAACTGGGATAAGAGAAGAATCAGGCTCATAGTATTCTATATAAGAGTCCAGGATTGTCACACAGTCTGTATGCCACTCTGAAGCCTAGAATGTCTGAGTCAATGTGAAGTGATGGAAACAGCTACAAGCAGGGCTGAAAGCACTTTTTGTTTAGAATATCAACAGGTTGAATCATCACTGGGATTAGTACTCCATTACCATCCAATTTTTAAGTTCTCAGCCACGTCTTTATAAATTACACCTGTGTGACAGCATGAGCTTTCAGCTACTAGTAGATACATAATACAACACAAAATTGTATTGTGCTGAATTGGGGTAGTCAAGCACTTACAGAAGTGATCTAAAATGTCCTAGACTAATTAAGCTTTGCACAGTTTGACTGTAATAGTACCTAGAAATAATGAAATACAAATGCTGAATTTTATAACCAAAATACACCATGCTTATGAGTGCACTGGGCTGGATTCTTGACAGTAGTTACAGATAAAAATTTTTGCTTTATAGAACATTAATGAATGCATTTCCAGTTCTTTCTGTTAGGCCTGCTACAGGTTAGCCCTTATCTGGTCATGAATAGCGAGTAAGAAGTCTTCCACCCTCTCGATTGCCCTGATAAATTCTGCACCTGTAATGCAGATGTAGTGCTGGAACTGCTGTGTGTTACTAACTTTCAATTCTGGAGACCTGAGGTTAAAACACTATTCCCACTGATTTCAGTGGGAGGTTTGGGCCTGTGGAAGAAAAGGGAAATGAAACTGATTGCCTCATCTTCGTCCTATTTTGACATCACAAAATTACTGAACAAACTTTCCAGTAACTGAGAAGAGCTACTTCAAGTAAATGTGTTGCAAGGCAAAGCAAAAGGAAAAAACACAGTAAATGCAGCTGCCTAATAATTACAATCATTACATTGTATCAGCAGTAAAAGTCTTCGCTGACTGTATCCCTGTTAGTCACATTAGCATTACATCAAAATGTTTTTTAAAAAGGGATGAAATCCTGTCCCAACTAAAGTCAATGACAAAACACCCCTTAATTTCAACAGGGTCAGGATTTCACAGATTTCACCAAAAGTCAAATTATACATTATAGTATCATTAAAAACTCTAGGCAGTCATATTCTTTCAAAAAGCAAACTAATTCAGGGCCTATCCAAAATCTTTCCACTGACTTCAGTGTGCTTTGGAACAGATTCTTAAGGAATAAGTGAAACTGAACAAGGGAGCAGGAGGTGAATCAATGTTTTAACTGTGGCCTCCAAACAGACTTACTTTAACGGATGCAATGCCTAAATAATACTGCACCTTCACTATGTAAATCCCACAAGGTACAGATGGTACTGCATACACTTCTTTATGTCCGTTTGCAATAATGTTTCCCTGTTATTTTGTCGTGTTTCTAAAGGACAAACAATTTTCTCTGCCAAGAGTTTGGTTACACAAGCACACATCTGTCAAGCTCAAGATCAAAAGATTATTTCATCTTTTAATTGTATTGTACTCTGACCAAGAGAAGAAAATTATGATAAATCAAATCTTTTATCTACCCAGCTGTTATCACAGAGCCCACAACGTTTTGTAGAAGTAAACTCATTTCTTTCAAATATATGGCCAAAAGTATTGCTCAGTTTTTTTAAATAAACCAGATTTGTTTCAAATTTATAAGTGCAATCAAGTTGTGGTCTCTGGAAGTAAAATGTATTTCTCTGTAGCAGGTATTAAAATGACATCCAGGACCATTATAATGTAATTGAATTGAAATCTGTCAGATTAATGGGCCAATTCTACAGAGGTAACATAGGATAAATCACTGTAAAGTAAGCTAAGCATTTTGGCTTTCTGCCACTTGCAATGCACAACATGAGTTTAATTATGAAACTTGCAACAAATAACTTTATTTACAGATAGCTATCCTGTACCATGGGATAGATGTTCAATCAAAAAAATAGACTTGCTCAAATGAAGAAAATGTACCAGTAAAAACAGGGGTATAATTGTAAATCAATGTTTTGGTCTCTTCAGCCTTATTAGGAAAATGGTGCAGGCTCTTCCGGGCTGTAAAACATTTTAAAAGAACAGATTACTTCACTGTCATCATGCATGATAGTATCTTTCTTGGTGAAATCACTTATTCTATATAGGATTATAGTAAGCAGTACTGTAATAATTTACATTTGTGGGGAATATTATGGAGCTAGCTTTTCCAAAGATACTGGTAATAGGGATACTATATTATCATGGAAGAATATGTTAGTTTTTAAGAGCAATCGCTGCTTCCGAAAACTTGATTCTTGCAGCACTGGAGACCCATGCAACACCAGAACTAATACATTGCAATACTAGACTATTAGATATTAAAATGTTGAGAAAAATTGTATTTGCAAGGAAAACAAAAATCCTACTAATTCAGCTTTTTCCATCTGGAACTAGGCATACGTTAAAATTAACATGAAGTAATAAGGAATATCATTGATGAAAAGTAAATTCTGTTTCAGCAGACTGGACTGGTTGTTAAATACTCATAGAGGCTGAGTATAAGTCTCCACTGGTCAGCAAATATTTTGCATTTCTTTCCCCACATTTTATTTTTATGGTTAGGAGAAAATTGGCACGACGGAGTCTGATATGTGTAAAAAATGTTCAGGAGGCAGTGTTGGCCTACACACCATTGTTGTCAATCTCGTCTGAGGACCCTTCCTGGGCTGCAGAAATTTTTTTAGCCAGCTGGAGTAATGGCTGTAGAGATATACTGAGAGGATTAACTACTGTACCTTAAGGGACTAACACAGAAGAGTTTGTGGTATAGCACAAGAGACAGAGTGACACAGCTAGACACTGCAAGAGGAAAGTGTATTGGTCTTTGTCTGAGCCTGGAGACAGTTTCCTACTTACTTTTGTCAATCCCTCTACTGTAATTACCCCAATTAAAACAAAACTCAGAAAGCTTCTGGAAATAAAATCTTCCATTCATTATCTCATTCTACCTACTTTGCCCAAGGCAGAGTGAGACTGGGATGTGAATAAGAGCTTTGAGTTCACCTAGAGTGCAGCCTTAACAGTTCTAAAGTTTCATCAGTTTTTGGTGTCTGCTCAAATGTTTATATCAAATTAAAAATCGACACTCTCCTCCTGGCAAATTACTCTCTGCTAAAAGGAGTTTGTATGCTTCCATCAGAATGCTTGGCTTTTGTTACTTTTGCTTAACCATTCTATTTACAATGTCCCTCCTTTCAATAAGCCTTTAAAGCTTGCATAGTATGTGATCATAGGTATAGTATTTTGACACTTTGAAAGGGGCCTTTTTCCCCTCTCAAAGAATATTCTACTGTTTTATCTCTCTGAAACTAAATTTTATGAATATAAATGAAAAAAGAACTATTTACCTTCATTCACTAAGAAGTCAGCTACGTAATATGCAACTTTCATAGCTGATGCAGAATGTGGTATGCCTGATGAGTTCTTCCATTCAAAAGGATTTTTCTCTGGATGCCATTGGACACCATAAATTGGGTATTTATGTGCTGTGTAAACAAATTTTCATCAATGCATGTAACATTTAGGTCTTCACTTAAATTGTGGCATGCACAATTTTATTACAATGAACACATTATTAGAGATCTCACTATATCTCACATATAATTTATAACATCTATAATGGGACCAAAAAGCCTTAAGCAGCTTGTAAAATGTATTCCCACCTAAACTTCACATACAAGATTTCAGCCCAAGAACAATAATGGTGACGTTTAAAAAAATAGTTTGGTCAATTTTACATTATAAGAAATTAAAAGTTATAGTGAGATGCTAAATGAAAAAGGGCTTAATTCTATGCAAACAAATTTCTGCAGGTCGCTGTTCCACCATTGTAATCTGATTGCTTTAGCTGCAATATTTAAAAAAAAGGGAAAAATAAATGGTTTCATTATAAAAAATAAGAGTACTAAAAGTGTTATTAATTGCAGTTACGATCTAACTTCAGTACCATACACTTACTGTATAGCTTCTAGCAGAAAAATGACAAAATCCTCTCTATAGCATACTCTACTGCAGTGGTGGGCAACCTGCGGCCCACGGGCGGCCCGTCAGGGTAACCTGCTGGCGGCCCACGAGACAGTTTTTTTACATTGACCGTCCGTGGGCATGGCTGCCGCAGCCCCCAGTGGCCATGGTTCGCCATTCCTGGGCTGCCGCTTCCTGCGGTTCCCACTGGCCAGAAACAGTGAACCGTGGCCACTGGGAGCTGCAGGCAGCCGTGTCTGCGGACGGTCAATGTAAACAAACTGTCTCACGGCCCGCCAGGGGATTACCCTGATGGGCCGCATGCAGCCCGCAGGCTGCAGGTTGCCCACTGCTGCTCTAATGAATCAAAACCGATGTTTCTGGAGTTAAATATGCCAGGTAAAGGCACAGGTTATGCAGGAGTCTTTTGGAAGACAGCAATTACCAGAACTGTAGTCAAAGGAATGGGGGACACTGTTGGCACGTCACTAACATAAATGGCTCTCCCTGTACTACAGGCACGGATAAAGAGAGCAACATGGAGAGGCAGTATCTGTAGACAGCCAGCAGTGGAAGTGAAGGCTATACATGTTTCATTGAGGAGGAGTTTAAGCTACAGAAACTGGAGTGGTGTTTCCATGTCTTGTCCCATAGATCTGAAAATATTTCATTTGATAAAGTGTGCTAACATATCTAGGTGTGGAGCAGAGGAGTGAAAGAGAGAACAATCATACTCTGAAACATGCACATCTAAAGTAAAGTGCAGAGGTATAAATTATCTTCGACAAAACATATTCTAATCAACCAGAAGGCAGGCAGTGCAGACACTTAACTCCTTATCCTAACATTAAAATTAGTAACACCACCGCCACACTCACTGAGATCTTCCACACAAAAAACAAACAAACCCTCCCCCCTCTCCCTCCCAAAAACAGCCCCACAAAACCCTATCACAGTTTACATGTTACACTGATAACTACCTTCCATTGTCGATATAAACTCCACATCTGCATGGGTGTTAGTTGTTAGAACCTTATAGAAATTGCGTAGCTTCTCATTCTGTGTGAAATTCTGCATTAAAAAGTGACAGAAAAAATGTTTTATTTCTAGATTTAACAGAGTAACCTCATTTTGGTTCACTAAATCAAATACCTGCATGGAGAGGCTCCAGTGATGAAAGTGTGCTGTCAAAGACTCAGTGGCAAGTTTTTTCAACAAGAAGTCTGGAAAATTCTTGAACATCCTGCTGTCTTGTGCAGCTTGTCCAAAAAAGACAAAGGAATATTCTCACTACCAGGCAGCCATAGGAACATCCATTATTAGGATGGAGATAAATGTGATGAAGTACTGGCTGAATTCATTTTAATTTCTTTTGATTCTGTTCTTTCACTGAATTTTATTAATCAATAATACAATACAAACATACTCCAGTAATAAATCTATAATACAGCTATGGCAGAGTGCAGTCTAACAATTCTCACTAGGCCATATGCTGCAGCCCTGACCCACTAAGGGCCCCATTCTGCCTCCTTTGCTCCCACTCATTAGAACGACGTTCTACCATTAATGTCAATGGTGTGGTGAGGTACTACTCTGTGTAGTTAGGAATGGCAGAATTTTTCAAAATAAGGCAAGGCAACAGGACTTAGTCCATTGATTAATTACTGCAATCAATGGAAGAAATCCTGCTCATTGCTCCTAGAGAGAAAAAAAAAAACAAAAAAGCATCATTCAGAGCCAGCTTCTGCCACTCTTATACTGAGTTGCATCTCATTTTGCAAGTAGTCCCACTGGTTTCAATACTATATATCAGGGATCGGCAATCTTTGGCATGCGGCCCACCAGGGTAAGCCCCCTGGCAGGCCGGGCCGGTTTGTTTACCTGCCACGTCTCCAGGTTCAGCTGATCGCGGCTCCCACTGGCTGCCGTTTGCCATCCCAGGCCAATGGGGGCTGCAGGAAGGGTGACCAGCGCATCCCTTGGCCCGCACCACTTCCCGCAGCCCCCGCTGGCCTGGAGCGGCGAACCGTGGCCAGTGAGAGCCGCGAATGGCTGAACCTGCAGACGTGGCAAGTAATCAAACAAGCCTGGCCCACCGGGCTTACCCTGGTGGGCCGCGGGCCAAAGGTTGCCAATCCCTGCTATATATTATAGTATATAAGGATCCAGAGCTCATTACAGAGTTAGGGGGCTGGATCAAAATTATGGATCTAGGACCAAACTTTCCCAAAGTTCATAGCTTTTCAGATCCATAATTTTGGTCAGGCCTTTCTCTAATTACCCATGAGCTGCAAACAGTTTGCCCTCAAACCTTTAATTTTTCAGTCACAGAATTTTATTGGCTTTCTTACAGAAGTAACAATATTAATATTATAAAAACATTAGTCACTTATTTCAAACCTTCAACCATAAATATTGGTTTATTACATGAAAAAAAAATCCTGTGAATCCAAATGACATTAGCAGTGTAACAGGATTGTTCACCTGTAGTAAAGTTCAGTGGGAGAGCAAAATCCTCAGTATTAGTCCAAGTCAGTAAAATCTCCCCGCTGGTGAGGTATGTAAGCTCTTCATATCCCAGACATGTTCCCCATACAGGAAAATAGTCTCCTTTATCATTAGCCTTTAAAATAAGAAACAAAAAAAATGAAGAAATGGGTCAACACATACAGTAATTTACGTACAAGTTAACAAACTGTAAATCCCTTTTACTTCTATAGGACTTTTTCTGCAACATCTAGCCCTTTTATGTGCTTGACGTTTGCATAGCCAGCAATTTTATGCCCTGGGTTCCTGGAGGAGAAATTTGGACATAAGAACATAAGAAAGGCCATACTGGGTCAGATCAAGGTCCATCCAGCCCAGTATCCTGTCCACCGACAGTGGCCAATGCCAGGTGCCCCAGAGGGAGTGAACCTAACAAGTAATGATCTAGTGATCTCTCTCCTGTCATCCATCTCCACCCTCTGACAAACAGAGGCTAGGGACACCATTCCTTACGCATCCTGGCTAATAGCCATTAATGGACTTAACCTCCATGAATTTATCCAGTTTTCTTTTAAACCCTGTTATAGTCTTAGCCTTCACAACCTCCCCAGGCAAGGAGTTCCACAGGTTGACTGTGCGCTGAGTGAAGAACTTCCTTTTATTTGTTTTAAGCCTGCTGCCCATTAATTTCATTTGGTGGCCCCTAGTTCCTATATTATGGGAACAAGTAAATAACTTCTCCTTATTCACTTTCTCCACAACACTCGTGATTTTATATACCTCTACCATATCCCCCCCTTAGTCTCCTCTTTTCCAAGCTGAAAAGTCCTAGCCTCTTTAATACCTCCTCATACGGGACCCATTCCAAACCCCTAATCATTTTAGTTGCCCTTTTCTGAACCTTTTTAATGCCAGTATATCTTTTTTGAGATGAGAAGACCACATCTATATGCAGTATTCAAGATGTAGGTGTACCATGGATTTATATAAGGGCAATAAGATATTCTCCGTCTTATTGTCTATCCCTTTTTTAATCATTCCTAACATCCCGTTTGCTTTTTTTGACTGCCGCTGCACACTGCGTGGACTTCTTCAGAGAACTATCCACAATGACTCCAAGATCTTTCTCCTGATTAGTTGTAGCTAAACTAGCCCCCATCATATTGTATGTATAGTTGGGGTTATTTTTTCCAATGTGCATTACTTTACATTTATCCACTTTAAATTTCATTTGCCATTTTGTTGCCCAATCACTTAGTTTTGTGAGATCTTTTTGAAGTTCTTCACAGTCTGCTTTGGTCTTGACTATCTTGAGAAGTTTAGTATCATCTGCAAACTTTGCCACCTCACTGTTTATCCCTTTCTCTAGATCATTTATGAATAAGTTGAATAGGATTGGTCCTTGGACTGACCCCTGGGGAACACCACTAGTTACCCCTCTCTATTCTCAAAATTTACCATTTATTCCTACCCTTTGTTCCCTGTCTTTTAACCAGTTCTCAATCCATGAAAGGATATTCCCTCTTATCCCATGACAACTTAATTTACTTAAGAGCCTTTGGTGAGGGACCTTGTCAAAGGCTTTGTGGAAATCTAAGTACACTATGTCCACGTTTGTTGACCCCCTCAAAGAACTCTAATAGATTAGTAAGACATGATTTCCCTTTACAGAAACCATGTTGACTTTTGAGCAACAATTTATATTCTTCTATGCGTCTGACAATTTTATTCTGTACTATTGTTTCAACTAATTTGCCCAGTACTGACGTTAGACTTACCAGTCTGTAATTGCCAGGATCACCTCTAGAGCCCTTCTTAAATATTGGTGTTACATTAGCTATCTTCCAGTCATTGGGTACAGTAGCTGATTTAAAGGACAGGTTATAAATCATAGTTAATAGTTCCACAATTTCACATTTGAGTTCTTTCAGAACTCTTGGGTGAATGCCATCTGGTCCCGGTGACTTGTTACTGTTAAGTTTCTCAATTAATTCCAAAATCTCCTCTAGTTGCACTTCAATCTGTGACAATTCCTCAGATTTGTCACCTACAAAAGATGGCTCAGGTTTGGGAATCTCCCTCACATCCTCAGCCGTGAAGACTGAAGCAAAGAATTCATTTAGTTTCTCTACGATGACTATCGTTTTTAAGTGCTCCTTTTGTATCTCGATCGTCCAGGGGCCCCACTGATTGTTTAGCAGGCTTCCTGCTTCTGATGTACTTAAAAAACATTTTGTTATTACCTTTTGAGTTTTTGGCTAGCTGTTCTTCAAACTCCTTTTTGGCTTTTCTTATCACATTTTTACATTTAATTTGGCAGTGCTTATGCTCCTTTCTATTTACCTCACTTGGATTTGACTTCTACTTTTTAAAAGATGCTTTTTTATCTCTCACTGCTTCTTTTACATGGTTGTTAAGCCACGGTGGCTCTTTTTTAGTTCTTTTACTGTGTTTTTTAATTTGGGGTATACATTTAAGTTGAGTTTCTATTATGGTGTCTTTGAAAAGAGTCCATGCAGCTTGCAAGGATTTCACTCCAGTCACTGTACCTTTTAATTTCTGTTTAACTAACCTCATTTTTGCATAGTTCCCCTTTCTGAAATCAAATGCCAGAGTGTTGGGCTGTCGAGGTGTTCTTCCCACCACAGGAATGTTAAATGTTATTATATTATGGTCACTATTTCCAAGTGGTCCTGTTACAGTTACCTCTTGGACCAGATCCTGCGCTCCACTGAGGACTAGATCGAGGGTTGCCTCTCCCCTTGTGGGTTCCCATACCAGCTGCTCCAAGAAGCAGCCATTTAAAGTATCGAGAAATTTTGTCTCTGCATTTCATCCTGAGGTGACATATTGAAATCCCCCACTATTATTGAGTTTTTTATTTTGATAGCCTCTCTCATCTCCCTTAGCATTTCATCGTCACTATCACTGTCCTGGTCAGGTGGTCAATAATAGATCCCTACTGTTCTATGCTTATTAGAGCACGGAATTACTATCCAGAGAGATTCTATGGAACATGTGGATTTTTATTTCATTTGATTCTACATTTTCTTTCACATATAGTGCCCCCCGCCCCTCCCCGGCACGACCTGTTCTGTCCTTCCGATATATTTTGTACCCTGGAACGATTGTGTCCCACTGATTGTCCTCATTCCATCAGATTTCTGTGATGCCTGTTATATCAATATCCTCCTTTAACACGAGGCACTCTAGTTCACCCATCTTCTTATTTAGACTTCTAGCATCTGTGTACAAGCACTTTAAAAACCTGTCACTGTTTATTTGTCTGCCCTTTTCTGATGTGTCAGATTCTTTATGTGAATACTTCTCATCTGAACTAGCCCATACTTTATCCTCTTCCATCCTCTCCTCCTGACTAAAACCTAGAGAATCTCTATCAATATATTCTCCTCTAAGAGAAGTCTCTGTCCGATCCACGTGCGCCTCTGCAGCAATCAGCTTTCCCCCATTTCTTAGTTTAAAAACTGCTCTGCAACCTTTTTAATGTTAAACAACATAAAACAGAAAGTGTCAGTGTTACCTTAAAAACAGTGAAACCAATGTGAAACTTGAGCTAAGGGCAAAACTAGGAGAAGGAAAGAAGAGCTAAGCAAAAGCAGAATGAAACCTTCAACTTAAAGAAGCACATAAAGCTCTAAAGAGAGAAGATCCGGACAGCAAGCAGGTGGCAATTCTACACCATACGCATGGTTTAAAAGCTCTGTTGCCCCAGAACATTATTTTTTTGTGATGGCTCAGTGCATTTTCTTAATTTCTTTCTAAAACAAATTTCTGAGTTGTGACCCAACTTGAGAAGCTATTACTCAAAAGCTATTTTTCTGGAAAGATCTAAGCAACTGAAACTCGGGGCTTAGAAAGAAAGTGCCATCTCCACCTTTACTATATCCCTGATACTGTGACTGTAAAAACTCACATAGATATTTACTCCTATAGTAAACTACTGATATACAAAATATCTTTACAAAGAAGCTCCAAAAGCATTACAGTATCTTTCTAGCTATTTGCCATGTAAGTGCTAGATATGTTAGGCTTGCTACTCCTCTCACTTACTCTGATGCAAATGAGGAGCAACTAATGTCAAAGGAGTTACATCAGTTTAAGTGAAATTATAATCAAGCCGTTAACATATACTCCCCTTACTTTTGCTGTGCCTAAAAATGCAGCCTAGAGATTAACCACTTATTTAACAGCATTAAAGTCTGTAATTTATAATTTATAAGCTGAGGAAAAAATCTTCGATGAAATCCTTGCCTCATTTAAGTCAATGGCAAAACTCCCATTGACTTCAATGGGTCTAGGATTTCACCCCTTGTGTGTACATGTAATTTAAAAACAGTCACATCAAGTAACCTCTTTATTTTGAATTTGATGAGGGAAAGTGGGAAGAGACACTGATGTGAATTTAAAAGAACAGTAGAAATTCCAATCATCTTCATACATGCAAACATCACCTTGACTTCTATAACTCACATTGCACTTATAAAATGTATCAGTATTTTATCGTGCTAATTAAGTCTCAAAGGATGCAGTTCAGAGCACACAATTTCAGGAGTAAAACAGAGAAAAGCATGCCAGGAAAGGACATCTATAAAGAACTGGAAATTACTTTCTAAATTTTCAATTATCTTGATTACATACAGCAAGTCAAATAAGATTTTTCCTCAAGCTCTGTATATGAAGTGATGACAAGCAATTTACTGAGTTGCTGTGAAATGTTCGTGCAATTTCATCATACTGTTTACTGTAATGGTGCCCCCACCAGACATTGTGGCCCCAATCCTCCACACTTACTTACATGCTTAACTTAACGCATTGTGCGTAGTTTCATTGAGATAAATGGGACTACTTATACTGCATAAAGGTAGGCACGTCTTTGCAATATCAGGGGCTATGATACCCAGATGACAATGCCCATGAACAAAGATGGGTGCTCAAGTTGAAACGCTTTAAAGGGGCCTGGTTTTCAGAAAGTGCTGAGCACTCACCCAAACCCCTAAAAATCTTGGCCTCAGTTAGTACTGAGCACAACATATGAGCACCACTTCTGCTTCATAAAAAATACACAATCTTTCTTAGCATCTAGTGTAAGTGTTGGCAATAAGGGTGATTAAGCTAAATTTTACACGTAATGTTGTACAAATAAAGAAATTAACGGTTGACTTCACTTAAATTATTTAACGATGGGCCTCAAACCTTAAAGTTCAGATTCTAATTTTCTGGAGGTGTTCATCTGAGACCTGCATCTAACGCTATTAGATGATTTGTTAAACACACATACCAGTAGTCAGTTGCTTATTAACAGGAATATACTGCACTCCAGTTGCAGATGTCCAAATATAAGCCTCCCATGATTTTGGTCCCTGAACACTGACAATAACCAGAACAGTTTTTCCTTTAAGTAGTTACCTTTAGTGCCTTGTTGTAAAATATCCTAGCAATCCTGGAATATTCTGAAGTCTTAAGATCAACACCACCTCCTGGGAAAAGCACCCTGAAAAACAACAAAATATTATTACATCTAAATAACTATAGGTCTAGGCATAATATAATATGTAAACATGGACAGGGCTGATAAGAACCCTGAGACCTAAACTCACTGGAGGCAAACACCAAACCATATGATCACAATGTCTATGTGCTACAGTAAATTCCAACACTTAAAAAAAAAGGGGGTGGGCTAGCTGCTGAGAATAACTAAAGATAATATTTTCAGAGTGAGAAGAACCTGAAGCTAAAACATACAAGCCTTACAAGATAAAAGGCCATAATTAGCATTCTGATCCAAAGCTTCCATATTACAATTCAATGGATGCCGTTATTTTCTTTTACTGATTTTATTTATTATTTATATAAAGTCAGCTTCTCACAGTCCTTACTTTACAGAACAGATCAGCGAGACAGGGTATGGCCCACCCTTACTCACTTGTGCAGCCCTCCTCAGATTGTGACTCTGATCACAGATGAGTTGGGATGAAAGGTAAACAGCAGCTACTTGACCACTACTCCCGTTTGCAAGTATTTGGGTGGCAAGAGGATAAAGAGTGGGAAAAGACTTGACTCTGCCCTCTCCAATAGCCAGCCAGATATGCCCATTTGCTCAGGGCAGAAGATGAAGTTACAGTAGAACCTCAGAGTTACAAACACCAGTTACGAACTGATCGGTCAGTCACACACCTCATTTGGAACCATAAGTACATAATCAGTTAGCAGCAGAGACAACAACAACAACAAAAAAGCAAATAAAGTACAGTACTGTGTTAAATGTAAACTACTAAAAATATAAAGGGAAAGTTTAAAAAAGAGGTTTAACAACGTAAAGAAACTGTTTGTGTTTGTTTCATTTAAATTAAGATGGTTACAAGCAGCATTTTTCTTCTACATATTGAAGCTTCAAAGCTGTATTAAGTCAATGTTCAGTTGTAAACTTTTGAAAGAACAACCATAGCATTTTGTTCAGAGTTACTAACATTTCAGAGTCACGAACAATCTCCAATCCGAGGCATTGTAACTCTAAGGTTCTACTGCACCATCTAGCCCAAAATGCAAGTGTGTTTGGCCTTCTACAGAACATAAAGACATTGTCCTTGTCACAAAGAGTCTGCAATCTAAGGACCTAGCACTGCCACCTTTACTCACATTGAGTCACATCTTACTCCACAAGAAATCCCATGGAAACTATTCATGGAGTAAAATATCATTCAACCTAAGTAAGGGTGGCAGAATCAGGCCCTCAGCTGACACAATACCATAAGGGGTGAGTTGAGTGGAGCAAGGAACCTGGGAGAAAAAGTTTCAAGGAGGAAGTGCAGGAGAAAGAGGGGAAGACAGGAAGAAGGGTAGAGGAACCATGGAGAGGATTGGAAGAGGAGACAGAGAAGGAGTAAGGAGGGAAACAGCGAGTAGGCAAGCAGCAAGGGCTGTGAAATAGCTTTGGCAAAATGAAGGCCATCACTGAAAGGAGATATAGACAACATGAGAAAAGTGAAAGTGGGCTGCTGGCTTCCATTCAAATGCTGCTCCTATCAGCCTGCTCACAGGCAGAAAGGGGTGCCAAAATAAGTAGGGCTGTCAAGCGACTAAAAAAATCAGATCAATCACGTGATTGCTCACACTGCTAAACAATAATAGAATACCATTTATTTAAATATTTTTGGATGTTTTCTATATTTTCAAATATATAGATTTCAATTATAACAGAATACAAAGTGTACAGTGCTCACTTTATATTTATTACAAATATTTGCACTGTAAAAAAATATATTTTTCAATTCACCTCATACAAGTACTGTAGTGTAATCTCTTTATCATGACAGTTGAACTTACAAATGTAAAATTATGTACAAAGAAACTGCATTCAAAAATAAATCAATGTAAAACTTTAGAGCCTACAAGTCCAATCAGTCCTACTTCTTGTTCAGCCAATCACTCAGACAAACAAGTTTGTTTAAATTTGCAGATGATAATGCTGCCCGCTTCTTGTTTACAATGTCACCTGAAAGAGTGAACAGGCAATCGCATGGCACTGTTGTAGCCAGCGTTGCAAGATATTTACATGCCAGATGTGCTAAAGCTTCATATATCAGGGGGTAGCAGTGTTACTTTGTATCCACAAAAACAACAAGGAGTCCGGTGGCACCTTAAAGACTAACAGATTTGGGCATAAGCTTTCGTGGGTAAAAAGCCACTTCTTCAATTGCATCTGAAGAAGTGGTTTTTATCCCCGAAAGCTTATGCCCAAATAAATCTGTTAGTCTTTAAGGTGTCACCAGACTCCTTGTTGTTTTTAAAGCTTCATATGTTACTCCTGTGGGCATTCTGTGCCAAAAAATTTAAAATTCTTCAAGTTTTATTTGTCAATAAATAAATGCAGAGGCTCCAGCATGGCAGTGGGGAGCACAGACTACTGGCTGTGTGAAGGTGGGGACCACCCTTCAGCTTCCTCACCCCTCATCCTCGGGACATGGACTCAGTGGTGAGGCTGCATCCAACCCTGACACAGCATAAGGCCTGGGCCTGCCCCAGAAACACTCTTGGGCCCTGCACCAGATTTTGAGCAGGCAGGCTCAACCAGGCAGGATCTAATTGTGGAGGGGCTCAGTGTGGGGGGACCCAGGTGTGGGGTGAGAGGATTCTGTGCGAGACTATCTAGGTGCAGGCAGCTCAGTGGGTATTCTAGGAGCGTGGGCAATGGGACCCTACAGGAGCTTCAAAGTGACAGTGGCTGGGGCTCAGCAGAGACGTCTCGGTGGGGGGTCTCAGCAGGGCTGTCTGGGTGCTGGGGAAGTGAGGGTTGGTGAGGTGGGGGTCTGGGTGCAGCTAGTTGGGAGTCAGTGGCATGGGGATCTGGATGTGGGGGCTCCAGGGAGTGCAGGGGGGTGGGGCTCATCAGGGTGGGGGTTTAAGTGCAGGGAGCTCAGTGGGGGCGTGGTCTGGGTTCAGGGAGGCTCCAGATGCAGGGGCTGAGGTTCAGTGGGGTGGGGTTCAGGTATGGTGTGCTAGGGGCTTCTGGGTGTATGGGGTGAGGCTTAGTGTGGGTGTCTGGGTTTGGGAGGTCCAGATGCACGGGGGTTGGTTGGATGGGGGAGCAGCTCCCATACAGTGACCTCTCCCTTCGCAGCTGTGGCGTGATGGGGGCAGGAAACAGAAGAGGATGATGAGCATGGGAGGATACTGCAACTGGGGGAGGGTCGGACACAGCCCCAGCCACTCCTTGCAGGGGAAAGGGAAGTCCTGTCCTCTCCTGCCTCCAGCCCAGCCAGGATTAACAGCTGATTCTGGCTCAGGATAGGAGCCACTGGCTTGGGTGTCCCCAGCCCTGCGGTGATTTACCTCTCTGACGGCTGCCTGAAACAATGAACCTGCGCAGCTAGGGACTGGTACGTGACTACTCTTGCAGATTCCCTTTGCTTACCCCAGAAAAATGACTTTCTGATAGGGAAGCAAAGAAATCTGCGGTGAACATGAATTCTGTGCATGCGCAGTGCTGCAGGTTTTCCCAGGAGTAATATGTCCCTTCATCTTTAACCGCCATTCTAGAGGACATATGTCCATGCTGATGACAGGTTCTGCTTGATAACGATCCAAAGCAATGCGGACTAATGCATGTTCATTTTCATCATTTCAGTCAGATGCCACCAGCAGAAGGTTGATTTTCCTTTTTGGTGGTTTGGGTTCTGTAGCTTCCCTCATCAGTGTTACTCTGTTAAGACTTCTGAAAGCATGCTCCACACCTCATCCCTCTCAGGTTTTGTAAGGCACTTGAGATTCTTGAACCTTGGGTTGAGTGCTGTAGCTATCTTTAGAAAGTTCACATTGGTACCTTCTTTGCATTTTGTCAAATTTGCAGCGAAAGTGTTCTTAAAACAAACAACTTCATCCGAGGCTGCTATAACATGAAATATATGGCAGAATGTGAGTAAAATACAGAGCAGGAGACATCCAATTCTCCCCCAAGGAGTCCAGTCACAAATTTAATTAACACCTTATTTTTTTAACAAGCGTCATCAGCATGGAAGCATGTCCTCTAGATTGGTTGCCGAAGCATGAAGGGGCATACGAATCTTTAGCGCATCTGGCACATAAACATCTTGCGACACCGCCTACAACAGTGCCATGCGAATGCATGTTCTTTCAGGTGACATTGTAATTAAGAAGTGGGCAGCATTATCTCCTGTAAATGTAAACAAACGTGTTTCTCTTAGCGATTGGCTGAAGAAGAAGTAGGATTGAGTGGACTTGTAGGCTCTAAAGTTTTACATTGTTTTGAGTGCAGTTATGGAACAAAGAAAATCTACATTTGTAAGTGGCACTCTCATGATAAAGAGATTGCACTACAGCACTTGTCCGAGATTAACTGAAAAATACTATTTCTTTTATCATTTTTACAGTGCAAATATTTGTAATAAAAATATAAAGTGAGCACTGTACATTTTGTATTCTGTGTTGTCATTGAAATCAATATATCTGAAAATGGAGAAAAACATCCAAAATAAATAACAAATTTCAATTGGTATTCTGTTGTTTAACAGTGCAATTAAAACTGTGATTAATCACAATTAATTTTTTTGATCACAATTAATGCACACACCTGCAAGAAAGAAGATTACACTTACTTCATTTTTCTAAGTAGGGAATGCATCTGAGTCTGGAATCACTAAAGACAAAACCAAGCACTTAACAGTAAAACAACAGTGGCTTTGATAATATCTGTTTTAGAGAGACTTTGTGTTAATGGACATTTCAACAGGAAACTGATGCTCAAAGCTTACCCATTAATAGACTGGAAAATCTTATCATACTCTTCTTCTGAACGATTTAGTCTGAAATCCCAACAAAGATAGTTATAGGTATGTCTAAAACTTTATCACATTTTACTATTAAAATACCAGAGATACTTAATACAAGCCATCTGCAATGGGCATGGAAAGTTTATAAAAACATGTATGAAAACTAAGGAAGGGAGTAATTCTAGGTCACTAAAGGCCAAAATCTGCCCCCCCCCCCACTGTTATAAATGGTACCTTACTCTTCCAGTAGTCTATGAAGAGCGTACAACTACAAAACGTGGAATAACTGGCTAGGTGGCAGCAGTGTAAAAAGGAGCTGAGGGTTACAGTGGACCAGAAATTGAATATGAGTCAACAATGTGATGCAGCTACAAAAAACTAATATTCTGACGTGTATTAATAGGAGTGTCATCTGTAAGTCACAGGAGGTAATTGTCCTGCCTACTCAATGCTGGTGAGACCTCAGCTGGAGTACTGGGTCCAGTTCTGTGTGCCACACTTTAGGAGACATATGAACAAATTGGTAAGAGTCCAAAGGAGAGCAACAAAAATGATAGAAGGTTTAGAAAACCTGACCTATGAGGTTAGAAAAACTGTGTATGTCTACTACTGAGAAAAGAAGACTGAGTGTGGGGACCTAATAACAGTTTTCAAATATGCTAACGGCTGTTATAGAGGACGATGATCAATTGTTCTCCATGGCCACTGCAGGTAGAACAAGAAAGGACTGGCCTTAATCTACAGCAAGCAAGATTTAGGTTAGATATTAGGGAAAACTTTCTAACTATAAGGATAGTTAAGTGCTGAAATAGGCTTCCAACGGAGGTTGTGAAATCCCCATAATTGCAGGTTTTTAAGAACAGGTTGAATACACACCTGTCAGGGACGGTCTAGGTTTACCTAGTCGTGCCTCCGTGGGGTTGGGGGGGGGACTATATGACCTCTTGAGGACTCTTCCAGCCTTAAATTTCATAAATGGAAACTTACTCTTCAGGGAGTCAGACTGGGTGAGCTCAGGCCTCCTAGAGCAGGGGTGGGGAATGTCCAGCCTTTATCTGGCCCACAGCAAGTCCCCATGCCACGGGCCAGAAGCCTGAGCCTCGGCAGCCCCCCGCAGGGCTGGAGCCGTAAGTGCCAGCTTGCCCCCTTGCGGGGGGAGGGCTGACAGACCATTAAATGTCTGGTCGCCTCCGTGCAGCTCCCAGAAGCAACTGACATGTCCCTGTGGCCCCTAGGAGCATGGGCGATTGGGGAAACTTTGCGCGCTGCCCCTGCTCCCAGCACCAGTTCTGCAGGTCCCATTGGCTGGGAACCGAGGCTAATGGGAGCTATGAGGGTGGGGCCTGCAGACGCAGGCAGCGCGCACAGCCCCCTGGCCCCTCCGCCTAGGGGCCGGACATGGTGGCTGCTTCTGAGAGCAGCACGGAGCCTACCTTAGTCCCACTGCACGGCCAACCAGGAGCCGCCTAAGGTAAGCGCTGCCCAGCGGAGTCCGCAACCCAAACCCTCTGCCCCAGGTCGGAACCCCCTCCTGCACCCTAACTCCCTCCCAGAGCTTTCCCTCCCACCCCAACCCCTTGCCCCAGCCCTGAGCCCACTGCCACACTCCAAACCCCTTGGCCCTGGCCCAGAGCCCTCTCCTGCACCTCAAACCCCTCATCCCCAGCCCCACCCCAGAGCCTGCACCCCTGCTCCAGCCCAGAGCCTGCTCCCACACTCTGAAGCCCTCATTTCTGGCCCCACCCTGGAGCCTCCACCCTCCCTCCCCCGCAAGGCTGTATGGCCCCTGACTGTTTTTTTTCTGTGGGTCAGTGGCCCCTGATAGAAAAAAGAAAAGGAGTACTTGTGGCACCTTAGAGACTAACCAGTTTATTTGAGCATGAGCTTTCGTGAGCTACAGCTCACTTCATCGGATGCATAGCATATCGTGGAAACTGCAGAAGACATTATATACACACAGAGACCATGAAACAAAACTTCCTCCCACCTCACTCCCCCGCTGGCAACAGCTTATCTAAAGTGATCCTCAAGTAGAGCCATTTCCAGCACAAATCCAGGTTTTCTCACCCGTTCCCCCCCCCCCCCCCCCACACACATACAAATTCACTCTCCTGCTGGCAACAGCCCATCCCCCTTTGAAACCCCTTTGAAAGGGGGATGGGCTGTTGCCAGCAGGAGAGTGAATTTGTATGTGTGTGGGGGGGGGGGGGGGAAGGGTGAGAAAACCTGGATTTGTGCTGGAAATGGCTCTACTTGAGGATCACTTTAGATAAGCTGTTGCCAGCGGGGGAGTGAGGTGGGAGGAAGTTTTGTTTCATGGTTTCTGTGTGTATATAATGTCTTCTGCAGTTTCCACGATATGCTATGCATCCGATGAAGTGAGCTGTAGCTCACGAAAGCTCATGCTCAAATAAACTGGTTAGTCTCTAAGGTGCCACAAGTACTCCTTTTCTTTTTACGAATACAGACTAACACGGCTGTTACTCTGAAACCTGATAGAAAAAAGGTTCCCCACCCCTGCCCTAGAGCCATGCATGGATGTGACAGACTGCATGCAGATCTCACCCCTTTCACATAGAAGTGGGGACTCCACCAACTTCTTTATCCTATCTCCACACCTGTCAGCCTCAAAGAATTTAGAAAAGACAATACAGTCTGCATGGCCCCTCACATCAATCTGTGGGGCTTTGGGAACAACCCCTGCTGGTGTGTCTCCTTTGGAGCATGGTGTCAGAGCTGCTGCAGAGGTATAGGGCAGCATTGTGAGTATATGATTAACAGTGATTTATAAACATGAGATCTTATTCCATTCTCACACTGATTTTATGGTTCACTGACTTCAGAGTAGTTACTCCTGATTTATACCTGTGTCAGCAAGGTCAGAATTGCCCCACTTGTTAAACACACACTCTATCACCTGCCACACTCAGTCCTAGCTTTCTCAATTTGCCCCATCCACCTTTTTAGCTAAGAGCCAGTCTCTGTGAACAAGGAGCGTGTTTTGCCACAGGTTCTCAGATCAAAGTCCCGGGGAGATTCAGAAAGCTGGGGAAGACCAATGGGATCATCAAAACATTGGCTATGAAGAATGATTTCATGCAGTTTTGACACTTGGTTGTGTTCTTGTTTTGTAGCAGTATCCAACTACTACTTTAATTCCTACTAATATCGTATTTGCGGTTATAGTTTTACATTTTACTGTTGGCCACAAAGTGCTCTTTCTGGCAGCCTATTGCCTGCATAAGCCAGAATGTTACTCTGATCCAGAACCTGGAATATTTGCAAAACATAGAGCTCTTTGTGGTAGTAGTTAGTGAGCCAGAGTATGAGAGGAATCAGATCTGAACACTTCAAGCACTAGTGGCAGTCTCCCTCCATACCCTGAGTCCTAGCTTTATTTACGTACACGTGGCAATGTATGGCCCTGAAGGCAATAGCATGTATTTGGAAACTTCACAGATCACAGCTAGCAGCTGGTACATATATTAAGTCTGAAGATGAAGAAACACTTTTAATACACTGCATTGGCAGGCACCAGCTTGCCGTGAGTCTAGCCTCCATTCCTAGAGATCTTGCAAAGTGCTGTGCACTTTCTTTAGTCTGTGAGGAATTAAAATTATAAAGTGAGTCAGCACTTACGCATTAAGCACCTTTCAAGATTAGGCATTTCTGCAGTACAAAAGGCCCAGAATTACCACCTGTAACTATATGAGAGCCTACCTTATTGGCACAACTCGTGCACCAGCAGATTCTAGGAACTTCACATATGAAGCAGCAATGTAGGAACTTCCAAATCTACTGAAACTTGTAAAGTCACACTCCTGTGCCAATATCCCTACAGTGTCCAGAAAACAGAGAGGATTGCTGCTATACAAATGACAGTAGTTATAGTCCAGAAGAAGGCAAATTAAATCAAAACTCTCATTCCTTTCACTAACTGATTTGATTCATATACTACATTGAGTAGTATTATACTTAATGATTTACCATGAAGTATGAGAAAATTGGAATAATAAGCTTGCTTAGTAATGGGGTATCAAATGAAACCATTTTAACAGTTTGACTTTAAATTCCCTGCCTTATTTGATTAGTTCCACAACTTCTTATAAACATATTTTCTATATTTAATTTGTTTAGAGCATAACTAAAATATCTTTATTTATCAAAGCACTTTAAAGACAAGGTCCCAGCTCCAAAGAGTTTAAAATCAAATCCCTGACCCTGCAGCCTAATCTCTATAGTTGGACCACTGGCCCCACACAGTGAATCGAGAGGATTCCATAAGAGTTCAGTCTCATCAACACAGATTGGACTGCAATATTGGGACCATAGTTATATGTATCAGAGTTGAGATGACAGGCAACACAGATTATTTACTTTACGTCTAATGTTGCAGGCTTTTTTTGTGGTGGCAGGCAGTGTTTTAGAATTTTCCATTTTCACCTTTTTATGGATTTATATTTTCAAAAACATCGGAAATACTAAAAACCATATCTTAAACATTAGCCATACAAAAACCTACAATAAGGTCCATTTGTAATTCTAAAACTAATACCATTTTAGGCCCTAATCCTTCAAACACTTACTCTTGCACTTAACTTTAAGCATGTGAGTAGTCCCATTAAAATCACAATGTATGTGCTTCAAGTTAAGCACGTGTAGGTCTGCAGGATTGGGGCCTTAGACAATACCTTTTTATGAGGATTTACACAAAGATACTTGGACATTTTCTAAATGTCCATTATGCAGCACATAGCCAGACCAGAACACTACATTAGAACGTTTTCTAGACTGTTGTGCAACTGTGCCACATGACTCACTGTATCACAGCTTCTGGAAACAGAGAAAATGAAAAAAAACTAGTTTGCTGACTAATTGCTTACTATTTTTACTTTACATATGGAAAGCAAAGACCTGGTAACAAACAAACCAGCTCTGGAAAAGGAAACTTTTTTTTTTTTTTTTTAACAAAATCAACACTTGTTCTGACTTCAAAAGGGAGCAGAGGGGCTTTTCTGAAAAAGTTGAGAGGGTGCGTGCGGGGAGGGGACTCCTGAGTGTCTGTGTGCCTCGGTCCCCCATCTGTAAGATGGAGATAACTGTACTTCCTTAGCTCTCAGGTGTTCTGAAGATGAATACTCTAACAGGGCTAGTCTACACTAGAAGCGCTACATCAGTGCAGCTGCACATCTGATGAAGATGCTCTGTGCCGACGGGAGAGCTCTCTCTCCTCAGCATAATTACTCCACCTCCATGTGAGGCAGAAGGTGGTCAGGCGAGCCTCTCCTGCTGACATACCGCTTGTGTGGACAGCGCTGAGGTCGCTGTAACTTACATCGCTCAGGGGCGTGGCTTTGTCACATCCCTGAGTGACGTAAGTTATACTGACTTAAGCGATAGTGCAGACCTACCCTAAAACAGTTTCTCAATGGCAGGTCCGGCACTGGTCCCTGAGATCTCCCTGATAGTTTAGGAAGGCAGCAAGCCAGGCCCTGGTATCAAAAAGGTTGAGAAACACTGCTCTAAAAGATTAGGACGCGCTCAGATCCTACCGCAGTGGGAGTATATGGGCGCACTGGATAGATACAGTCAAATAGTCTTTCGCCTGATGAGTCAGTGCAGGCTACGTTGTTATTGCTGAGGCTGACACCATCCTAACAGGTGAGACGGGTAGGCAATGAGAAGATGGCTCCTTGTTGACACAATGAAACTTTGTACTCAGGATGTCAACACCGCCCTCCCCAGAGGTGTCAGACCTGGGGGGGGGGGGGGAAGGAGGGGAGTTTTGGAGGAAGGAGAAGGTATTTTTGCCTTATTTTAATGCTTTCCCCCAATTGACCCTCTCGTGTTAACATCTGCCCTAACCACCCTCTGCTCCCTCCTCTCTCCAAGGGGGTGTGGGGCTCTCCCCCCCTGCGAACACGGGGCACACCTCTCGCACGCAGGGGCTGTCACGGTGCCCGCCGCGCCCTGGCCCCCTGCCCCTGCGCTTCTTACCAATGATGGGTCTCTCGTTGCTGCCCCCCCGGCGGCTCCCCGACACCACGGAGGCCAGAGCACTGGCGCAGAGGAGGAGAAGGAGCAGCAGGAGGAGACGGGCGCCCGGCGGGCAGCGTGGCCCGGGATAGCGCAGCATTGCTCCCGCGCCGCCGCCCGGCTCCGCACTGGCTCTGCGGCGCAGCAGTGCCCCGGGCGCGCCGCCCTTCCTGCGGGGCGGGCACCGCCTTCCCCGGGCTGCGGGCTGCACCCTGGGAAACGTAGTTCCGCTGCGGGGCTCCGCCAGAGAAAGGGGCTCAGCGGGAAGGGGCCACATGGCCTCCCCCACGTGCCCGAAATCACGGGGCCAGGCAGTCAGAGCCCCGGGGCAAGCGGCGCAGCCCCAGCGGATGGTGGGATGAGCTGGAGGCAGGGGAGGAGCAGGTGTAAACACGAGAGCAGAGAGCCTGAGCTGTACCAATGCCTAAACTACCCCACCCCCGTTCCTGCTGGCTGGCTCGCTCCTCCCAGGTGTGCTGCGACCGACGGACTGTCCTGGCGCAGGGGCATCGCCGGCTCGCTCTGCTACTCTGGGAGGAAACGCGGGCAATACTCATTTTGTCAAAGGCTCCCTCACTTTCTGCATACACAACTCTTTGGACCACATTTGTCCTGTATTGTTTCTCTGGCCCCTTTCTTCGTGTAGAGTTGTAGATCTGTGTGGAAGTGGTTTGCACTATCAGGAATTCTGTCCGGGAATACAGCACTCAGGCGTCTCTGTGCTTTCTCAACTGGTGAGCTCTTTAAACTTAGCTCCAGTTCAAGAACTAAAAATAGCAGGCTCTTATTTAAAGGATTGTGGTTTCTCTGTGTCTCTTTCCTCCCCTCAAAGCGGGTGCATTCAGATAAACTCCATGAAGTGGCTGAAAACTGGCCCAAACGCGAACATATTGCTCTTCGGTCGTAGCTGAACGTGCGGTTGTTGTCTTTGTTGTCAACCGACCCTGAATGCAGCCTAAGAACACAGTTGTGAAAGCTGACATGATGTTCGCTGGCCTCCACTTTCACCTTGCCAGGTCCTCTCTGAAAAACTGATTAAAAGTGCACCACACTGAGTGATAATACATAATATACTAGCTGCTACTGCTGCATGCAGTGCCAGTGCCTCCAGTAAAGCTCTGGGCTACATTTGTTTACTTTTTTTTTTCCCTTCCTTTTGTGTTTTTAAAAAAAGATTTTGCCAATACAGATCTAAAACAACACGCTCACACAGAGAAAGAGAAAAAATAAATAAACGCACAGTCTAAGGCAATTGGACTGATCCTGTGCCCTTTGAAGTAAATGTCAAAAATCGCCTGTGGTAATAGGGATCAGTAATGAAACCACACTGAAGGGCTGATACAATGCCCAGCAAAGTCAGCAATGCCCATGTGAATTCAATAGGTACTGTTGTGAGATGTTCAGCTGAGTGTGTGTGTGTTTTCCCTGTGTGCTGTCCCAGCTCTGAGTAGACAGCTGGCATGGCAGACCTCAAGCAAACTGCTCAATGACCACAAAATCTGTTAAGGTGCGAAGGTGCTTGATCCAGTTTATTGTCAACAAAGCACAGTCCTAGCTCCCCGGATCAATGTCTACAGTTACATTAGCACATGTGTGCCTGTGACAATGGAAGTAGCTCAGTGAATGGCGGGAGTTTCCATTTCCCCCTGGGCTGGCCAAAGACACTCCCTCTGAGATACCTCTTTATGCACAGGTACAAAGAAGTTACGTATTACTCCTGACATATCTAGGTGCCACCCTCTGATGTATTTGGGTGCCACCCATTACCTTGTACATGTTGGTTCTATCAAAACATCTCTATCCATCATGCTGTCATCCTGATCTTATCTTTAGGGTGGGTCAGCATGTTCCTGTTATTTGTGGGGAAAGTGCTGGTATCAAGGTGTTCTAGTACCACCTTTCTGTAATGTGGTTGCATATATATTCATATGCCTAGCACCACAGTAATGCCTCACTTAACATTGTCCTGGTTAACTTTGTTTCATCTATTAGGGAACAAGCTCGTTTAAAGTTGTGCAATGCTCCCTTATAACGTCGTTTGTCAGCTGCCTGCTTTGTCCGCTGCTTGCAGGATTCTCTGGAAGAGCAGCCCCTCTTTGGGGTGATTAGAACCAGGGGGGCTGGCAGCCCCCCCTCCCATCAGCTCCCCAAATTCCCTGTAAGGTATGTGGCTCAGCAGCTGCCCAGCAGCAGTTCAGGTGGCCCTTCCCCTACGGCTGTGCTGCTTCTGCCCTGCCCTCTGCCTTGGAGCTGCCCCCAGGAGTTTCCTGCTTGCTGTGGGGGAGAGGGATGCTGATATCAGGATGTCCCCCTGCTCCTGCTCCCTCCCACTCCATATCCCCTCTCCACAAAGTGGAGGAGGGGGACAGGGCTCAGGGACAGAAAGGAAGGAGCTTGCTGGAAGCTGTTGCTTCCTGTCTGAACTGGTTGATCTGCTTAAAAGGGTGATGTACTTGAATAGGCAATGCACGTCTCTGTCTCTCACTCATGCACGCACACCCCAGCACTTTGGAAAGTCAGCCCCTGTGCAGCCGTGCATGTGCTGTCAGGAGGAGCGAGTGGTGTGCGCCAGCTGGATAGGGTGGGCTCATCATCATGTTCAGTTTTTGCAGGGAAGTGTTTGCAGCTACTGCCCTGCATCTATTGTGTTTGCTCCCTCCTGCCTCAGTCCATGCTGCCTTGTAGAGTATGAGGCTACATTAACAACAGCGTATTAATCCTTGAGGGCTCGGCCGAGTGCTAGTTCATCATTTAGCAGCAAGGCATTCCCTGGGAAATATTTCACCCTTTTACTCCACCATCTCAACCAAGATTCACAATCATTCATTGCTGTCTACAATATTAAACTGTTTGTTTAAAATTGTTTAAAACTTATACTGTATGTGTATATAATGACTTTTATCTGGAAAAAAAAATTTCCCTGGCACCTAACTCCTCCTATTTACATAAATTCTTATGGGGAAATTTGTTTAATTAACATTGAAATTAACATCGTTTCGCATGAAGTTGTATTTTTCAGGAACATAACTACAACGGTAAGTGAGGAGCTACTGTACTTAGGAATGTGTGTTTCTGCAGTATTAGCCCTGTTCTTGCCAGATTCTGTGAGCAGAGCCTGCCTCTTGCTTTATATAACTTTGCTTTATATCAGCCCAGGCCTCAGGCCTGATACAAGGCCCCTGATACATGGGCTTATGTTTCAGGCCCTCTTCCTACTACAGGTATAATGGCCTCTATTCAGCAGTCTACGCCTATTGACTTTAAATGGGACTTATGAATATGTTAAAATGCTTTGCTGAATTGGGCCTGTGTCAAGACCAGAAACATAGTTCATGAAACTCTCAAATGTTCCTCTCTCCACATCTCAGCCAAAAATTCTATATGTCACTTTCCAGTACCCCTGCGTATAATATCCAGAGGACCACCGTGAATTAAACTCGTCTTTTTCCTGTTTTACTCTGCTGCTAGGAGATTAAGGGTTCACTAATGGCAAGTAGTTAAAATAAAATGAAATAATTCTTCACACTAGTCCAAATCTTTATCCTATTGAAGCCTATGGCACAATTCTCATTGACTTTAATGGGATCAGGATTTGGCCTGCAGCCATACGTAATCAGTTCACAAAGTCAAATACTGTAGCTGGAATTCCGAAGGGAGTAGATAATTGTGTGCCTTATAACAGCATTTGTCGCTTGTTAATGCTATTACACCAGCCCAAGGTCCATGATATGGAAGGAAGAAGCAGAAGGAAGGGTTGTACCAGAGACAGATGGAAAAAGGGAGAAGAGAGAAATAAATATAAATACACTCAAGTACCTATGGAGCCAAAAAAGCATGGCCATCGTCACCCCAGCTGCTCAGTATGTTGTATCTCCTTTCCCCACCTTTCATCTGTCATTTTAAATCTCTTTAGGTTGTAAGATTTTGGGGACAGGGATTGCCTCCCCTCTGTGTCTGTACAGCACATTTTGGGTGCTACTGTAATGTAAGGGATTGATTGTGGAGTCACTCCAAGCTTTAAGTAAAAAACAGCACTTACCTAAGGTGCCCCAGGAGCAAATCAGAGACTGAACTGAGTCTCAGGGAGTCATGATTCAATCCTTGATTCCCACTTTGCTCCAGGGAGAGATGTAATCTGTGGAAGCACTTTACCTGACATGTATTATGTCCCCCTTCATGCCAGCTCAGCAGCGCTGGCTGAGAGATTGGGGACGAGGTATAGTCTTTCTCCCAACCTGCATGGAAGGGGGAGTAGCAGTGGCTCATGATGCAAGTAACCTACATAGGCATGTAGTTGTGTCTTATGCATCCTTACTCAGGTGCATATGGAGAGCCACAATCTTCCCCAAATAAATAAATGAATAGGAAATTATAATATTTGCTACAGTAAAACAGAGGTAACCAAGCCGCATGCTTCAGAGTGTCAGCTGATCTCCCCAGACGATGAGAACGAATTTCCCAGGGTCGGTAATGCACGATTACCATGGGGCAGCATTACAGTAAAGTGTATTTTGTTTTGTGTTTTACTTTTTTCAGCAGCTTCGTTTATAGGTCACCGGTGGAAGTGGGTTGCCGGACATGAGGGCCTCTTGGTTCCATCCAATACTTTATCATTGACAAATGCTATGTTCCTATTTAACATTGGAATTTTATTCATGTCCTGATTCATAAAGGTTTAAAGAAATCAGTAATTGGGACTTAAAATTCATTCTTTCTCTACCTTTTAGACATTGCACGTAGTATATGGTCAAATGACTGAAACTACTGTGTGTTTGGTCAAATCAACCAAAATAAGAGCCAGGAAATTAGCCAAATGCCTAAAGTCACTCACTGCATTAAGTAACTAAGGGGGGGAAATCATTTTGTGGTTGGACACTCACATTTAAACTTGCATTCTCTCGAGAGGTATTAGCTTCTCTTATGGCAGTTATGTATTTCTTGTTATTACTATATGCTCTTTGTATTACAGCAGTTGACCTAACATACTTCTTACTGTACTAATATACTGAGAGCTATTAGTAAATATTAATCATTATGATTCTTTTCTATATTGACCTCTCATGATTTCTTGGCCAAAAAAAATCCCAGAATCTTTTTTTGTGTTAGCCAAAAATATTGTTAAACCCCAATATTAAAGAGTGTTTTCTTTTGGACTAATGAATGTTTGTAATCATAATAGGCTGGTGCTCAATTATTAATGATGTTTTTACTCTGAACTTTAGCTGACCCTAGTGAGTTATCAATAAGCTGAATTTTAGCTGGACCTTAGTTGTTATAAAATAATGGATTGTGTGTTCTTCTACTCTGACTCTCAACCCTTAGGAAAATGTGTCCAGGTGGCCAGAAAGGAACCGTTTGTAATTAATGAATGCAGGTGTTTTCTGTGATTAATAAGATAATAATCTATCGAGAGATGCTTTTAGTTTATCAGAAATGACTGTCACAGATGCTTGCTGTCATAAATTCACTGTAACTGATAAAATATTAGTAATTAACAAAATGGACAGGAAACATTTGGTATAGCAGATGTGTCTATAATCGATATAACAGCAAATCATGTATTGATTAATGTCTAAGAATTAAGAGTTTATTGTGATTACAGATGGTCCCAGTAGTAATAAAATAGCTACAGATGTCATTGGCTTATTTGATTAGGTAAATTTAGATTTTTCAAAATAAGATCAAAGCATGAGAGAGAACGATTTTAAAGGATTTTCCATGTCCTACATCAGTATGTAAGATGTAATTCTGTGAGCTAGTTAGAACAGTGCAGTGCAGTGAAACCTCTCCCCAGACTGGTTTGGTATGTATACATTTCCTTTCTGTACTGTGCTGTGTTAATCTTTGACTAATAACCTCTGATTAAATAATTCCAGTTGAGCCAATTATCTGACATCTTGCATTGTTGTTATTGTTATTAAATTCAAAACACACAACAGAGCTTACCATCTAAATAGATAAGATAGACAAAAGGTGGGAGAAGCAAGGGAGCTACAGAAAGGGGAAGTAATGGTGCCCAAAGTCATGAAGCAGGTCAGTGGAACAGCCAGAAATAAACCTCGGGTCTCCTGACTCCAAGTCCAATCAATGATGCTGCCTCCCCAGTTAAATTCAGCACATTCTCTCTCCTGCCATACCCACCTTGATCTTGGCAATGTGAGCTCAGCTGCAGACATCACACATTTCTTCAGTTCCCAGGCTCCTCTGAAGTCAGCCCGCTGACCAAGGGCCCCATCATTAGCTAGGGACTGCCCGAGTGCAGTAGTAAGCTCAGTGCAAAGAAGCACGACAAATTGGAGAGAAGCTGGCCTGGAGACTGTTATTGTGACTGTGCCTATGCTGTCTATGACTCAAAAGCTGAATCATGGCCTAAGGCTTAGATACAGTGGTGACATTATAATGACATTGGCTAAAAATAAAAATAAAAAGATTTGTCCCTTAATCAGAAATTTCTAAAACAGACCCAGATTTTATTGCCAATATTTTTAATGAGCATATTTCCATTCTGGATAGCATCAAGTAAAATGCTTCGCACATACATAATACAGCAGGGCTCAGTGAGTCTGTGAGAACAGCAGATGGCTTATATACATCTGAGGAGTTTTTAAATATTAAACAAATAAATGAAGGTTGGAGAGGAGTGTCACACATACATCTTGTTGGGTGGTTAATCAGGCAGAAGAGACATCCCAAATTTTAATTGCCTACATTTATTTTAAAATTGCCTAAATGAAGCACTTTTGTTTTTTTCTTGTCTACTTTCGAAGCCTCTGTATCTAGATGATAGTTTATCAAAAAGTTCACCCATAAGTACACAATGAAGAAACTATCAAAAACACTGGTGGTAGTTAAACTATGAGATGGTATTTATTTTTAATTTCTTTTCATATAATTAATCATCCATCTGTCTGGATCATAATCCTCAATGTACCTTATATTACAGCCATGCGTAAAAAATATGCCTTGAATTCATGGCAAGCTAAGCGTATAAGCTGTCATACAACAGTAAAGGTGTAGCTAGTAATGTTTGCTAGTGATTTGAAGTGTGCAATGCAGTCCATGTAAGCTTAATTGAAAAATGCAGAATTACCCCTTCAGTTACTGCCCACTGGGCACCTGTCCATATTGCTGAGTTCCTCTGTGCTGAACAAAGCCGTCAACTCCCATTTTAAAGTAGTTTCTCCCAAATAGCTATTTCTCAGTGTAAGCCCCAGGCCGGAAGGAACTGAGCAGGCACTCTTCAACCTGATGATGAGTAATCCCAGCAAGGCTCAGCCTAGTGCCAGGCACAGCACGACTAAGTAGGCTGATATTTGTGACTTCAGAATGTATGCTCCAGACTTGTCAACAAAGAAGCCTCTCGGCTGAATATTCAGTTCTAATGAAGTGCATGAAAGACTTGTCCTTGCTCCTGCCATGCTTTTATGGACAGCCGTGGTGGCAACGTCCAAACAGAAAAACACAGTTGAGAGGTCACGCTACAGAAATCTGATAGTTCGACTTCTTTACAGGTTGGTGGGGGTTGAAGATAGTGAAATGAAAATGGGGGTTGACATCTGTGAAGGAGGGGAGTGCTGAAGTTTCAAACCTTGACAAACCCTCAAGCAGTGGGAGAATAATACATTATTCTTGGCTGCAAAGTGTAATTTTAAATTAAAACCACAGCTTGACATACCCTCCCCTATTGCTACACAGGTATAAACTTCAGCTTCTATTTAAATAAACAGGAGACGATTATATCATTGCCTATTTAAGCATCATCATAATTCCTTCATACTTGACATAGAAAACTATATTGTATGCAGTATTGTTGTAGCTGTGTTGGTCCCAGATATTAGAGAAACAAGGTGGCAGGGTGGTGCTGAGGGGCTTATGGGTGCTATATCCACCCCAAAATTTACCTTAGCACCCCCATATCCACACTTTCCAACGCAAAGGTGAAAAGGGCTGAAGCCAAGCTGGGGCTGGAGCCATGCCCAGTCCCCAGCGCAGGGCCAACCCTCCCCCCCACAGCAGGGGGCCAGCAGCTGAGCCCCACTGTGGCGTGCAGTGTGTCCCTGGTAGAAGTGCAGGGATGGGATGAATAAACCACATGGGAAAGAGAAGGTGCAAGCACCCAGGATCAGTGAGTTGGGGGGTGGGGGAAGTTGGGAGTCTCTCTGTGCATGGCAGGCAGATTAGGGAAGGGGGGTTGAGGAGGGGAGTTGGGCGGCAGGTTTGGGGGATTATGGGAGGGGAGCTGGGTGGGGGCAATCTGGGGGTTAGGGGACGGGGGGTTGGGAGGGTTAAGGAGGCAAGCTGGGGGGGGATTCCCAGGCTCCAGCCCCAGCTGAAGCAGCAGGTCAGGGGTGCACAGCCGCAGCTCCAGCCGCAGCCATGGGGGCAGTGCACAGCCCCGGCTCCGGCTGCAGCTGTGAGGGGGATGCACAGCCCGGGCTCTGGCCGAAGCCATGGACCGGGGGGGCACAGCTCCAGCTCTGCCCCTGCCACTGACAGCTGAAGCTGAAGTCACAGAGTTCGGGTAAAGTCACGGAATCTGTGACTTCCGTGACCTCTGTAACTAAATTGTATCCTTATAAATAAGCCACAAAAGGCTTGAAAGTTTTGAATATGTTTATGTATACATGTATAAGATAGGAATATCTTAATATATGCATGTATATAACCTAGCCCCCCTACAATAATTTTATTTGACAAAACCAAAGTTAATATTTTTTTTGTAAACTCAAAATAAATTCAAAACTTCAAACAGTTGTCTGAAAGAGTTTTAATGCTAATATTTCATCTATTTGACATTTTATCTATGTACTTTCTCCAAGTCTCAGATGTCATTTATTACATCTTTCTTGGAAGCTATTTTTTGGTTATAAACTGGTTGGATATTTTTAGTGTATTAAATGAAAAATAAAATGGCGAACTGAGAAAACTTTTTTTTTTCTGTGTCTTACATCAGTGAGTTCATCCAATCCCAACGAATTACATTGAGCTAAAAAAAATATAGGCTGGAGAGCTGGCAACATTTCCTAATTCTGTGGGTTGGTAAATTGTGAAACAGTGTCACAAAGGAAGTGGTGGAGGCTGCATTGCTAAAGCGCTTAAAATTAGATTGAGCACTTGTGTACACCGGGTTATAACAGTTCTCTATATTTGTACATATTTAAATATTTGATAAATATGGTCCCAGTAGATGGTGGTCAAGAATGCCCAGCATAGTTCCTTGGTTTTGCAGGATCAATACACTTTTTGTTGTGTGTAATTCTGTTTTTGTTGTTCTATTTTTTCAAGGGTGGGTGGTGTTGTCTTCCTTTGGTTCCTGCTGAGCAGAGCAGGCTAAGGGCTTGTCTTCACTAAGGGCTAAATTGGCACTGCTGAGATAGATGCAGCAGGCATCGATTGAGCGGGTCTGGTGAAGACAGGATAAGTTAATTGGAGAACACTCTCCCATCGACTTTGGTACTCAGCTCCCCAAGAGGCGGAAGATATGTTGATAGGAGAGTGTCTCCTGTTGACATAGTGTGGTGTAGACACTGCTGTAAGTCGATCTAAGCTATGTCGAATTAAGTTACATATCTTACGTAACTTAACTAGTGTAACTTAGATTGACTTACCTCATTAGTGTAGACCAGGCCTAAGGGAGAAGACTGGTGTGATGGTTTAAACACACTAACAAAGCACTGAGGGAAAGAATGGAAAGGTGGAGGGGATTGATTAGATTGGCAGAAGCCAAAGAGGCTCATAAACTGGTCTCTAGCCCCTTCTCAAACTGTTCAAGTGAGAGCTGTGTAAAGCTGGAGGCTTCCAGAAAAAAAGTTGTTTGCTCAGGAATAGTGATTGGACTCTTGTTACCTGAATTTATATGAGATGATTCAATCAATGTTTAAATGAATTTTAAATAAATTATATTATTTTTTTCAAATACAATAGAATTTTTCACCCTTTACTGCACTAAAGTGGATCTAAAAACAACAGTTTTCATGCTACAGCTGTAGTGTAACAATCCCACTTCTCCTTCAGCCAAGCCACTGATCAAAATGAGTCCAGCTTCACTATTAGTTTGACTCAGCTCTCTTGGTGCAAAAATCTAATTGAGTTGATCATGGAGATAAAGGAGATGACTGCGATTTTCATAGAATCATAGAAATGTGGAGCTGGAAGCAACCTTGAGAGGTCAGCAAGTCCAACCACCTGCGCTGAGGCAGGCCCCAGAAAACCTAGGTCATTCCTGACAGGTGTTTGTCCAACCTGCTCATAAAAATCTCCAGTGGTGGGGAATCCACAACCTCCCTTGGAAAGCCTATTCCAGGGCTTAGCTATCCTTACAGTTGAAAGTTTTTCCCAATATTTATCCTAAATTGCCTATTACTTCTTATCCTACCTTCAGTGGATATAGAGAACAATTTTTCACAGTCCTCTTTATAATAGCCTTTATATATTAGGAGACTGTTATGAGGTCTCCCCTCAGTCTTCTTTCCTCAAGGTTAAACACACCCAGTTTTCTTTAACTTCTCCTTATAGGTCTTTTATCATTTTTATTGCTCTCATCTGGGCCCTCTCCAGTTTACCCATATCTCTCCTAAAGTGTGGGAACCAGAACTGGACACTACTCTTGCTGAAGTCTCCAAGTTCTTCCTTGGGGGATATCTCCGCACCCACACCAAAAAGATATGACCGTTGATAGGAATATGAAAGAAAAAGTAGGGCAGTAAATCAAATTTCTGCTAGAGTTTTGTCCCCAGCTGCAGGGCAGAATCCTACCTCAGGAAAAAGTAATGGAGATAAAGAGGGAACAGGCAGCTTCTCTTGTCCTCCAGGGAGCCCAGAATACCCACTCAGGGCTCCCTAGAGCACTAAATAAGGTCCCATACAGAATGTCCACTGTTGCTCCGCTGACTCAGGAGGTTTCAGAGTAGCAGCCGTGTTAGTCTGTATTCGCAAAAAGAAAAGGAGTACTTGTGGCACCTTAGAGACTAACCAATTTATTTGAGCATACGCTTTCGTGAGCTACAGCTAACTTCATCGGAACTGTAGCTCACGAAAGCTTATCCTCAAATAAACTGGTTAGTCGCTAAGGTGCCACAAGTACTCCTTGACTCATGGAGGTCACTCTTCTGTACATAAATGTCAGATGTCAGCAAGCACTTGAGGAGGAGCAGTTGACACTGCACCTCATGTAGACTAGACTCCAGATTATGCCATCGTAAATCATGGTTTTCTCTGTTTGGGAGCAGCTCAGCAGCCTGACCTCAACATTGTAGATCTCTGGTGCTTCATTGCAGGCCAGGTCATCATGCCAGCAAATGGCTTCCTTGCTGCTCTAACTGGCTCTCTGATAACATGACTCCAGTACCGCTCTGCTGCTGGAATTTATTCCACTGGTGGACCTCTGTGAAGGACACTGGGAGAAATGAAAAATAGGCCCAGATCATCAGAAATAAATCTCCATTCAAAATTATGTTTTGCTTAGCTTGACTATTTTAAATGATTAAACTTTTGGTAAGGCAGCTCTTTTTATGGATAACTAGGCCATATTCGGCCCTGTGAGTTTGCCTTTACACTATTATTTGTAGTGGGGCCCTGTGACGGGGAGGTAGACCCAAGTTCATCCTTTTGGCCTAGGAAGGGCCACAGATGGGTGCAATCAGTGCAGACACTCAGGAGGGAGCATGTGACTGTAGAACATGTGACTGCCTGTGGGGACTGTATAAAGCCACGCTCTAGGCTACCCTAAGACAAGATAGAGTCTGGAATGACCTTGGCATTTTGGTTTCCATGGAGACTGGCAGGAGGACAGCTGTCTTGGGAAAGAGCCCTGGCTAAGGGTCTGGGGTGAGCTTGGGGAGAGCTAAATGGGCTGTAGTGAGCTGGGGCAGGAATGCAGGAGGTCGGTAACAAGATAGGGGAAAACCTGATACAAGGGTGACCGTGATTCCCTGGAGAAGGGCTAGAAAGAGCTATTGAGCCTTGAGCAGGACAAAAGGGACTTGAGGAATCTGGAGCCAAGCACAAGGAGTTGAGTATACTTCTGTTTCATAACAGTGGAGGGGAAACTTTGTTGCGAAATGCAACATTGTGTTTCCAGCTTCGTGGAGCTGGGCTGAGAAAAAAAGAGAAACTAAGGCATGGCACCAAACCCAGAGGGGAAATTATGGCGATGCACTTACAGGCCCCAAGTGAGGTGGTGGGGAAGCACTGTGCGGGACACTTAATAAGAGAAATCTCCTGCCCCAAAAAGCTTACGATCTAAACACAGAAGAGAGACAAAAGGGGAGGAAGGGGATAACACTTCCTTTTTACAGATAAGGAACTGAGATGGAGAGAGATTGAAGGCTTCCCTATGTGAAAGTAGAATGAATTATATTGAAATTATAATTCATTAAAGAAATGCTACTTGAAGGGTTTGTTGAAATATAGTTGTCAGGAAGAGAAACATTAAGGAGTGTGAGACAAGGGGTCCTCAAACTAATTAACTTAGAGCTCCTAGTGAGCTAGGAGATTGGTAAACGTTAATATGCAAATAAGATATGTATGTATATTTGTCAGTTTCTCTTTCTTTTGTCTCTTATATTAAATTGGCTTTGGCTTAGCTGTATAAATAAGTTATCTTGAACCTCAGAGAGGGGCTCACATCTGGGTGCATTAGGAAAGCGCTTTGCTAATAAACAGAGTGGTCTGACAAATTATGTGAGTCCTGAATCTGACTTTGACACCTACATGAACAATTAGACTGCAGCAAGCTGGGGCATGAATCTATTCCATGCCAACTATCCGTGTGCAACCTGCTGATGCATGTTAACATTTTGTTAATGTGCTTTCATCTAGTCCCCTTTCAGAGAGGACTACATCATGGCGTTTGAACAAATTGTTAATATACATCAGCATGGTGTACATGGACAGTTAGACCATAGCAGGCTAGTGTGGAGCAGATTCACACCAGCTTGACATTGTCCAATTGTTCATGTAAACAAGCCCGAAGTGACTTGCCCAAGGTGGCACAGGAATTTTGTAGCAGAGCTGGGAGTTCGACTCAGGAGATCTAAGTTCCATCCCTGTGCCTTCCTCTCAGGCCCATCCTTCCCCCATTATAGCTCACTTCTTGTGTTTTTTCTTTTTTCAAACACACAAGGTATACTTTTTTGGGATGTGTACAATTCCTTTTAGCTTTAGAAAAAGGATAAGAAATGAATCATCATATATAATCTATGATATCCAGTTCTCTGATATCATACCAAGCTGCATAAAACACAATGAAATACAGTGAGACTTCATCTACTATGTAGAATTAAAGAAGGGAAGCTTCTTTTGTTCCCAGAGGTACATATTCCCATGCTAATTTTACTGAATCCAATCATTTTAAATTATGGGATGCTATAATTACCGCTATTTAGAAATTTCTGTGTACATATATTTGCTTTAGTTTTTCACCTTTCGGTGGGAATGAAAAGGTGGTTGGTTGGGGTTTTGGGTTTTTTTTTCTGTTTTTTGTATTGCTTTTCCAAAGACTGAAAAGGAAAAGGGAATTTTTTAAAAAACTTTTAAGTTGTAGCTTAAACTCTTGGTTTAAGGAGCATTGTTAAATTTTGATGGAAGTTTTATGCAGCTTGAAACTTCTTGGATGAAAGTGTTTTTGCAGTTTTTAGCTGCATAAGGACTTCCAAAGAAAACTAGCTCCAGACGTGTATTTTGTGTTGTGGAACAGAACTGAGTTGGGTGATAGAATACAGAAAACCAAAGCAAAAGCTATCCCTCAGGAAGGAGCTGTGTGTAAGGTGCTCTATCCACCACTTAGCAAGCAGATAACTGCTGGAGCAGTAAACCAGATCTGAGACCAAAAACATAAAGATCTTTATTAATCAAAATGAACAGCTAGAATTGTACCTGGAACTGAATTAGAACCCAGTGCAATTTGTAAAGCACAGATGTAAAGGATCTAGGTTAGGGTTTGCTGTACACGCCCTCATCATAATGTTTCAGCATTTATATTCTATTTAAGAAACATTCAAATCAGAGATCATTTTGGCTGGAATTTTCAAAATCTCCCTTATGAATCCCACACCAAGTTACTCCTAATTAGTAGCAAGGAGGAAAACAAGGAGAACATATAGCTAAACACTTTAGAAGCAGGATGAGGATTGTATTTAAGACTATGTCTACTGAGGCACACCCACTGTCTACCTTCACCCCACCCTGTTTTCACTCTGTATGCTTGAGAACCAGGGAGAAGGTATACTTGGAGCTGGAGCCATCCCCTCAGTGCAGAGGACATTGTGTCAAGCTGAACTTTACTCAGAAATGGCCTCCACTCGCACACTATGCACCCTGCTGCATCAGTATTTCTCACATAAGGACATGTTATATTCAGTACCCTAGAGTTGTGACCAAGGGGTTTTCACACAGTATGGCTTCAGTAGTCCCTGAGGACAGGGGTGGAGAATGTTGGGGGAACACTACTCCTCCTATGGTATGTCCAAACCCTTTCCTCCCACTTCTCCTTTTTGTTGCTTTGTGCCGGGGATGGGAGTATGTCACTCTGTATAGTTAATAAATACAATTTACGTCTCAACTAGAAATGCCAAAAGTCTAATATATATCTAATTATTACTTCCTATTTCATTCAGTCCCCCTCCTATTTAAGTAACATACCACAGTATTATAACTATCCTATTCAAACACTTGACATTTTTGGTGTTGACCAGAAAGCTATATTCAAACTTCAAAATGATCTGATGATACAAACTATACATCTGCTTAAGAAATTGCAAGCTAAATAAACTGGTCCTCTTAGGCCACCTAGTGTTAACATTGTAGTAGCACAAAGTTAAAACCATTTTTAAAATCTTGCTTACAAAGGTGTTGAAATATATGTAATAGACAGAATTAAGGAGTTGATGGAAAGAAGATAGATTTTCAAAATAGTGGGCCACTTTCTGATCTGTTACAGCTGTCTGAATGAGATCAGTATCTGCCCATCCCCTGCACCAATTCTGAAACACATTTTAACTGTACTTCAATAATGCAAATGGTGACGTCTTTAAAACTGAGCTATTATATACATGTGCTAAGTAATTAAGAACTAGCCTTATAGATTGGAAGATTTATATATTTAAAATTTTACCCACAAAAGCTTATGCCCAAATAAATCTGTTAGTCTTTAAGGTGCCACCGGACTCCTTGTTGTTTTTGTGGATACAGACTAACACGGCTACCCCCTGATACTATAAGCCATTTCGAGGTCCTACAGATTCTTTCCATTAGGAGAAGAAATTGATGTTAGAGTCTGGCATTTCTTTGATAAAATCCTATTTATTTACAAAGATTGTGCGCAAAGTCTTGTTTCCCTGAACACTAGGAATTAAGTAACAGGAGACCGTTTCTTTGCTCTCAGTTCTAGCCTCTTTCCAGCTAGCACTCTGTCCAATAAAAAGCTCTCTCTTGGCTTTCTCTCAGGGCCATTTTACCAGTGCTTCTCTTTGCTGCCTCTGGCTCCTTCTGACTCACACACGCACTCAGCTCCACTAAACAATACCCAGCCCCTGTGCTTGCAATCAATCAGCAGTCCAAACTCCTCAGACCTCAAGGATCAGTTTCTATTCCAGCCTTGCCATACTGATCTGTGATTTGGGTAGTGGCTTCAGCTATCACCAAACAAAAATGCATTTACCTGCTCCTTCATTTAGCCGGAACAACAGGCAGCTATCATACCCATCAGCTTGAATGAGGTTTGGGCCTGCCTGTAGATTAAAGGCACAGTCCCTGGGAGCCACTCAGCCTCCAGCATAACAACATTAATTTTTCAGAGTTGAGATTAGTTATTAGAAAGAAGAGAAGCTCTGCTCCATTACAATGCTAGAGGTGTGCAAAGGGAGCAGAGACTGATGGCAACCCCCCCACTGGAATTATCACAGGTGTGGGACCATCCACTGCAGGAGGGAAATCAGCAGAGTCATTGAACAAAAGGAGTGGCTGGAGAGCAATGCATTCTGGCAATCCACAGGTGGTCTCCGGGACCATCGCCAGGTGGTGCAGTTCAGAGCAGCCTCCAGACTGCTCTGCTCTGTGATTGCATTGGGACAGATCAGAGAATCAAGCAGCTTTAACCCTTTTTTTCCAAGTCTGTGTACGCATTGCAAGGAAGATACAAAACTGATTGTGTAGATTTTATTTCAAGTATTAAAGGACATCATTAATATAATCAGTTCAATGAAGTATTGCTTTATAAAGCAGAACAAAACAGCAAGATTTATTTCCTTGCTCATGAATAAATGCACACACACACGTACTTTGGGCTGGATTATTATGATTAAAGTTAATAGGAATTCCACTTGCAGGATGGGTCCCTGCTATTTTAGACCAAAACCTGCATTCCTTATACGAGCAAACTTTTAGGGCTTGTCTACGTAGCAGCAGAGTCTGGACTATGGTACGAGTGAATTGTAGAGCACAGTAATGTGTTGCACTCTACCTGCCCTGTATAGACCCTGCTAGCATGAACCAAAAAGGTACCTACTTTGCTTTGATGTAGTCCTGTTTCAAACAGGACTATGTTAATGTGAACTAGATACCTTTTAATTTGCACCAGTAGGATCTACATGGGACAGTTAGAATGCAACACATTAGCATGCTCTACAGCTCACACCCCCTTAGTCCGGACTGCACTGCCATGTAGACAAGCCCTAAGATACATTGCTAGGAGTTTTACCTGAGTAAGAACTGTAGGATTTTGTCCTTAGTGTGTAAGTAGTTTAGCTATGGTGCCTGTATGAAGATATAGGGCCTGATTCTCAGGACTCAGGAGTAATTGTATTGAAATCAGGATTATACTACAGTAATGTAAAACTGGGGTAAGAAGAGAATCAGGCTCACAGTATTCTATATAAGAGTCCAGAATTGTCACTCTGTGCATCACTCTGAAGTTTAGAGTGTCTGGTGAGTCAATGTGAAGCAATGGAAACAGCTACAAGCATGGTTGAGAGCTCTTTTTTGTTGAGAATATCACCAGGCTGAATCATCACTGGGATTCATGGTCTGTTACCATCCAATTTTTAAGTTCTCAGCCACATGATTTTATGAATTACACCCGTGTGATAGCATAGACTTTCGGCTACTAGTTGATATATAATACAGCACAGAACTGCATTGTGCTAAACTGAAGTAGTCTAGCACTTGCAGAAGTAACCTACAATGTCCCACATCAACTAAGCTTTCCTGAGTTTAAGTGTAATAGTACCCAGAAATAGTGAAATGCAAACACTGAATTTGACTTCACCAGCCAATCCACACCCATGTTTCTGAGAGCACTGGGCTGGATTCTTGACAGTAGTTAGAGATGCAATTTTTGCTTTATAGAATATTAATGAATGCATCTCCAGTCATTTTTTGTTAAGGGTTAAATTGTAGCCAGCCAATGTGGCTGTGAGGTCATGAGTAGTGAGTAAGGAGTTTTCCACCCTCTTGAATGACCTGAGAAATGCAGCACCTGTGCTACAGACGTGTTACCCGGAAGTACTGTGTGTTACTAACTTTCAATTCTGGAGACCTTAGGTTCAAAACCTGAATTCCTCACTGACACAAAATGACTTCAGTGGAACATTGTACCCATGAGGAAGTTGGCTGCCTAGTCCCGGCCCTACTCTAATATTTACTTTCCTAGAGAGTTTAAATTAATCCCCTGGATAAACTTCAAATTGTTGACTATCCTCCCCAATGAAAAAATGAGAGGCAACAAAAGACCTAAGCCAGAATCGCCTAAGCAGCTGAAGCCACAGCAGAACCTAGCTCAGGACAGGGCGGCACTGAAAGAAGTCCTAGCGGACTCAATCTCAAAAAGGATTTGTGGCCTCTCTCAGGATGTATGTGATATAAAATCCCAGATATATATCCCAGGTGGCTCACTTGGAAAATGAGCTACACAAAACTGCCATTGAAACCAGGAAAATTAAAAAAGAAACTGCCTCCTATATATTTGTCTCTGATGCCCATAGGTTATGTTCTCACTTATTTAGCTGTTTAGTCACTTAATGATTGATGCCCTGCATGACCAGTCTACGGATCTAGGTTTTGTGTGTGTTTGCTTTTGGTTTGTTTTCTCCAGGTTTTGCAAATAGTAAACACTGAATTTTGTTATTTATATGGTATTTCCACCTTGTCCACATATTTATACATATTTTGTTTCATTATGTGTTTAGATTATATATAAAATCAATAAAGTTTCAAAAGCATAACAAAATTACTTCAATGGGAGGTTTGGGCCTGTAGAGGGAAAAGGAAAAGGAAATTGATTGCCCCAACTTTGTCCCATTTTGACACATCACAAAACCACTGAACAAACTTTTCAAGAATCAAGAAGACTCATTTCAATTCAAGTAATGTGTTGTAAGGCAAAGCAAAAGGAAACAGTACAGTAAATGCAGCTGCCTAACAATTACAAGCATTACATCATATCAGCATTAAAAGATTGGTCTTTGTCATTCATCTCTGCAGTATGGATCCCAGCTAGTAACTTTTCTGAAAGGCATCACATCAAAATGTTTAAAAACAAGGGGTGAAATCCTGGTGAAGTCAATGGCAAAACTCCCCTTACTTTCGGAAGGATCAGGATTTCACCCAACAGTCACAGAAAAAGCCTAATTATACATAATATCATTATTGAGAACACTAGGCAGTCATATTCTTTTTAAATTCAGGGCCTGAGCCAAAATCTGTCCACTGACTTCAGTGAGTTTTGGATCAGGTGCTTAAGAAAGATGTTAGTCTGAACTTGAAGGAGGGAGCAGTAGGTGAATCAATGTTTAAACTCTCCGCTCCAAATGGATTTACATTAACTGATGTGTGTAGTCCCCAAATTATACTGCACCTTCACTCTTATATAAATTCTAGAAGGTTTAGGCTCCCCAGACACAGATGCCTAATGTATAGCAGATACCATTTCACAAATGGCACTGCATGCACTTTTGTATGCCAGTTTGCAATAATGTTTCCCTATTTTTTGTTGTCGTGTTTCTAAAGGACAAATCATTTTCTCAGCCACAAGCCACAAGATCAAAACAGTGTTTCTGTCAACCTCAAGATCAAAACAGTGTTTCATTCTGTTGACACCAATGAGTTCAATTCTTTTATTGATAAGACATTACTTAGACTCAATCAGTTTATTAATCAAAAATAGATAAATCAGCACAATACAGAAAGTTAATACATCACCAGTCTGGAGAGCAGTCTTGTAACATTCAGTTTGTCCCAAAGTATTAGCTCCCTTTGACTTATATTTATGCCCCACTTGTTTACAACAGATAGAAAATCCTCAAATCCACTGTATTAACAAAGCCTTATATCTCTTTTCTCATCTAGTCTTATACCTATTTTGCAAGACATAAAGACATCTGTACCAAACAGATCCAGTTCATATAACTATCTGTACCTGGAAGACGGTGCTTATTTCACAAGCCTCAACAGAACGTACATCTCATTTTCTGACAGACTCTACTCATACAAAGAACAGAACTACACGTACAAAAACAGGGACTGCAAGAGTTTAACTGCTAGTAGATTGCCACAATAAGCTGAACATGAGTATAGTTCACAGTTCTAAACTTAGCACAAGTATAAAGCATTCGAAAAATATATGATATACCTTCCTTGTTTCTTGTTAATAACTTTCTTAGTTTAGTTACACAACACACCTTATCCAATTACCCATATAATTACAGTAATAAAGCAGTATATATATTTGGGTTAATATGTCTGAGAGAATTGATTTCAGAGTCCTTAATACAAATCCATTCTTTATCTGGTGAAACCACCACTGTAACTTGGCACTATAGCTTCTCAGACAATAGTTTTCTGCTTCACCTTTGGTCAAGCCATAAAGCATTGTGGGGCTCCGGTTCAGTTCAGTTATCAATTCTGGACATTTTCCAAAAGAACAGAATTATGCTAAAAGATCTGATTAAACAACACACATGCAATCACAGAGCCCATAGTGTTCTGAAGAAGTAAACTTATTTCTTTCAAATATATGACAAGAGTATTGTTCATTTTTTGGCACTGATTAATAAACCTGATTCTTTTCTAATTTATAAGCACAATCAAGATTCCATCCCTGGAGGTAAAATGTATTTTCCTGTAAGCGATATTAAAATGTGATCTAGGGCAATTATTATGTCACTGAATGAAAAATTTGTCAGATTAATGGACCAATTCTACAGAGGTAACATAAGATAAATCACTGTAAGGTAAGCTAAGCATTCTGGTGTTCTGCCACTTGCAATGCACAACATGAGTTTAATTATGAAACTTGCAACAAATAACTCTATTTACAGATAGCTACCCTGCCCCATGGAATGGATGTTCAATCAAAAAAATAGATTTGCTGAAATATAGAAAATGCACTGCTAAAAACAGGGGCATAATTATAAATCAATGCTTCGGTCTCTTCATTCTTACTGGGAAAACGGTGCAGGCTCTTCCAGGCTGTAAGACATTTTAAAAGTACAAATTACTTCACTGTCATCGTCTATGATAGTATCTTGCTTGGTGAAGTCAGTTATTCTATATGCAATTATAGCAAACAGTGGTATAAAAATTTAATAATAAATAACAACAATAATAACATCATAATTTAAATTGGTGGTGGAAATCGTGGAGCTACCTTTTCCAAAGGATACTGGTAATAAAGATACTTTATTATCATGGAAGGCTATGTTCATTTTTAAAAGCAATGACTGCTACTAAAAATCTGATTCTTGTAGCACTGGAGACATCTGCAAAACCAGAACTAATACACTGCAATTCTATCCTATCAGAAATCGCAAAGTTGGGGGTCACGTGGTACCCATGACGAAGGTGGCTACCTAGTCTCGGACCTCTTCACTCCCTACATATCAATTCATCTCTAATAATTACTCTCTTGGCAAATTGGCAGTAAGTTTCTGTCATCAAAGTTGAAATTGATCCCCTGAATAAACTTTGAACTCTTGACTATGGATTCCAGTGAAAAGGCAACAAAAGATCTGACCCTGCATCACCTAAGCAGCTGAAAGTGGAGACCGCAGGGCCTCAGCAAAACCTAACTCAGGATATCATGGCACCAAAGGAATTCCTCACAACTGGATTTAATGTCAAAAGACATTTGTGGTCTCTCTAAGGATGTATGTGATATAAAATCCCAAATGGCTGACTTGGAAAATGAGCTACAAAGGGAAATTAAAGAAGAAACAGCCTCCTTAAACTTACACTAGACAAAGTGGAAGAAAATAGGATGACTTAGAAAACAGATCTCAAATAAACAACTTTTGCCTCTTGGGCATTGCTGAGGGTTTAGAGGGGAAGAATACTATCAGCTTTCTTCAGAAGCAGCTCTCTGACATACTTAAATTGGAGCCCCAGCTGCTCCCATTAGATATTGAAAGGGCTCATCAAATGCCTGATACTACAAGCCAGGATTCTGGCAAGCCCAGACTCATCGTCTTCAAGCTACTGACTAGCTTGAAGATGATAAAGTAACGTTAATGAAAGCTGCCAGAAAACCTAAAACCTTTATGTACAAAGGCCACAATTTTTCTCTTTTTCCTGCCTTCTCAGCTGAGCTTAGCAAAAAAAAGGGTTGCATTCAGTGCACAGGGGCTGACTTTCATTTTCCTGGGTGGGTGTTCCACCCCGAGGCCCTGCCCCCACTCCCGCCAGCACCTCCCCCCTGCCACTGAACAGCTGATCGGCAGGTGGCTAGTGGATGCTGAGCACCCACCTTTTTTTCCCCTGGGTGCTCCAGCTCCGGAGCACCCACAGACTCAGCACCTATAATTCAATAGCATAAAGCAAATCCTGAGGGGGACCAACCTCAGATACAGCATCAAATACCCATCCACTTTCACTATAGATTTAGAAGGTTCCACAGTATTTTGCATAACCCCCTCTGAAGCTTCACAGACACTTCAAAGACTGAGACCAGATTTGACCAAAAATAGCAGAAATGTTTGTTTCATCCTGAAAAGCATACCTCAAGAAGTTTAAAAATTAGTTTGTTTTCCCATGCATCCTCGTATATATATAGTAATATTCACTTATATCATTTTCCAGCTCCTAGCAGATAACCAGCTAGACTGAACTCTTCTGTTGATCTGAACTGAGCAATAAGGACAACCGAATAATCCTGCAGTGCATAGACTAACCGTTTAACACTAAGCTGAGGTTTATAGCAACATCTGCTGACTGAAGTATTGTCTGCACTAACCAACGCAACTTGCACCGCTAGACAGAATCTCTTCACTAGCTCTGCCTCTCATGGATTCTGTTACGGTGACCACAAGTCCTTTGGAATAGGCAACACTCCTGACATGTAAAGTACACTATAACCTTAAATAGCACTAGTTATTCAATTTGAGCAGAGCATTGGACATACTGTGAATATCATTTTATCTTGCATTTTTCATTTTTAGATTTCATACTAATTTATATTTGATTTACCAGATCAGTTGTAAATGTAGATGTGATGAGTTTGTTTATATGTATATGCATACAGTGGAGCCTCAGAGTTATGAACACGTTGGGAATGGAGGTTGTTTATAACTCTGAAATGTTCGTAACTCTGAACAAAATGCTATGGTTGTTCTTTCAAAAGTTTACAGCTGATCATTGATTTCATACAGCTTTTAAACTTCATTATGCAGAAGAAAAATGCTGCTTTTCCTTTATATCTTTAGTAGTTTATGTTTAACACAGTACTGTACTATATTTGTTTTTTTGTTTTGTTTTGTTTAGGTCTCTGTGGCTGTCGGATTGTGCACTTCCATTTCCAAATGGGGTGTGTGGTTGACTGCTCAGTTCGTAACTCTGGTGTTCATAACTCTGAGCTTCTACTGTACATAGTAGAGAGGCTGAGGGAACTGGGGTTGTTTAGTCTGCAGAAGGGAAGAGTTGTGGGGTGGGATTTGATAGCAGCCTTCAACTGAGTGAAGTGGGGTTCCAGAGAGGATGGAGCTAGGCTGTTCTCAGTGGTGGCAGATGACAGAACAAGGAGCAATGGTCTGAAGTTGCAGTGGGGGAGGTCTAGGTTGGATATTAGGAAACACTGTTTCACTAGGAGGGTGGTGAAGCACTGGAATGGGTTACCTAGGGAGGTGGTGGGATCTCCATCCTTAGAGGATTTTAAGGCCTGGCTTGACATGATTTAGTTGGGGTTGGTCCTGCTTTGAGCAGGGGGTTGGACTTGATGACCTCCTGAGGTCCCTTCCAGCCCTAATCTTCTATGAGTCTATGATTCTATCAGTATACATAAAATCTGTAGGTAGGAATATATTATACATATTCTAGAATGCCCAATAGTATATACAAAATTATATTTGACTTAAAATATATTTGTATTTAGAAATGTTTAGACTATTATTAGATAATATAGGGAGGGGAAGAGAGGATGGAACTGAAGCCATCAGAGGTCTGAACGTGCCCACACTGGGACACGTTTTAAGTCTGGGGGGTTGGTTTGTTTATTTTGGGTTCATTTTCCCCCAGGTTTTACAATTTTTGTTGATATATGGTATTTCCATCTTGTGCGTGTTTTTATATATGTTATAAGAAAAGGAGTACTAGTGGCACCTTAGAGACTAACCAATTTATTTGAGCATAAGCTTTCGTGAGCTCATTGATGAAGTGAGCTGTAGCTCACGAAAGCTTATGCTCAAATAAATTGGTTAGTCTCTAAGGTGCCACTAGTACTCCTTTTCTTTTTGCGAATACAGACTAACACGGCTGCTACTCTGAAACCTGTATATATGTTATGTGTTTATATTTTATATAAAAACAATAAAAATATAGGTTTTTTTAAAAAAGAAATTGCAAAGTTGGGAAAGATTGTATTTGCAAGGAAAACAAAATCCTTCTGAGAGAGACAAGGTGGGTGAGATAATATCTTTTATTGGACCTACTTCTGTTGGTGAAAGCGGCAAACTTTCAAACTACACAGAACGTTTCTTCAGATGTCTAAATATCCACCTGTGACCCTCTGAGTATCTTTCCCAGGCCAGAAAAAGAGCTTTGTATAGCTCAAAAGTTTGTCTCACTCCCCAACAGACCTAAATCCAATAAAAGACATTACCTCACCCACCTTGTCTCTCTAATATCCTGGGGCCAATATGGCTGAAACAACACTGAAAACAAAAATCCTACCAGTTCAGTTTTTCACTTCTGGGAGCATGCTCAGGTTAAAATTAACAACGTTGTAAGAAATACCATTGATCAAAAGTCAATTATGTTTCAGCAGAATGGATTGGTTGTTAAATGCTCATAGATTCTGTGTCTCCATCAATCACAGGAAGCTATACTGGGTCAGACCAATTGTTCATCTAGCCCAGTGTGCTCTCTCCATACGGACCAGTACCAGAGATTTAGGATGGGAGGCGTACAGAAAAGAGCAGTTGGAATGATCCATCCCTGTCTTCTCCTCTTGGTTTTCTGGTAGTCAGAAGTTTAGGGTTACCTTGAGCATGAGGTTGCATCCCTGATCATCTTGGATAATAGTCATTCATGGACCTATCCTCCCTGAACACATCTAGTGCTTTTTTGAACCCAGCTTACTTTTAGCTATCACAGCATCCCATGGCAATGAGTTCCACAGGGTAGTTCTGTGTTATGAGAAAAGTACTTTCTCTTGTTTGTATTAAACCTGCTCCCTATTAAACAAATATTTTGTGTTTCTCACTCTACATTTTATTTTTATGGTAGGGAAGAAATAGGCAGGAGGGATTCTGATCTTTGCAAACTATGTGAAGAGTGTTCAGGAGACAGTGTTGGCCTATAGCATTGTAGTCAACCTTGTCTGAAGACCCCTTCCCAGGCTGTGGAAGCTTTTTCAGCCAAATGGAGTAAGGGCTGTAGAGAGAGGCTGTGAGGATTAAGTTCTATACCTTAAGAGACTAACACAGAAGAGTTTGTAATGTGGCTAGGCTGGACTGCCTTGTTGCACTTCAAGAGGAAAATGCATTGGTCTTTCTCTGAGCCTGGAGACAGTTTCCTACTTATTTTTGTCCATCCCTCTTCTGGATCCGCTGTAATTACCCCAAATAAAACTGAGGAAGTTTCTGGAAATAATGAATAGGAGATTTTATCTCATTCTACCTACTTTGCCCAAGGTAGAGTGAGACTGGGATGTGAATAAGAGCTTTCAGTTCTCCTAGAGTGCAGCCTTAACAATTCTAAAGTTTCATTGGTTGTTGGTGTCTGCTCAAGAATTTATCTCAAATTAAAAATCAACACTCTCCTTCTGGCAAATTATTCTCTACTGAAAGGAATTTGTTTGCTTCCATCAGAATGCTTGGCTTTTGTTGTTATTTTTACTCAACCATTCTATGAAGTGTCCCTCCTTTTAATAAGCCTTTAAGCTTGCATAGTATGTGCTCACAGATCAATCAAAGGTATAGTATTTTGACACTTGAAAAGGGGACCTTTCCCCACCCCAGAGAACATTCTACTACTTTATCTCTTTGAAACTGAATTTTATATATATCAATGGAAAAAAAAACTTACCTTCATTAATTAATATAATCTGTTACTTTCACAGCTGATGGGGAATGTGGTATGCCTGAGACATTCTTCCATTCAAAAGGACTTTTTTCTGGATGCCACTGGACACCATAAATAGGGGATTTATATGCTGCCATAAACAAATTTTCCATCAGTGCACATATTAGGTCTTCACTCAAGTCATTGCATGCACAATTTTATTACAATGAATACATTACTACAGTTCTCACTAATAATTAGTGGGTTCTCTAACAGGAACACAAAGCCTTAAGCAGCGAGTTGGATCTCTGTTGTGAAAATTTATTCCTATCCAAAAAGTTTCAGGCCAAGAACAATATTTATTTAAGTTTAAAAAAATAATCTGGCCAGTTATATAGTATGAGAACTTAAAGTTACAATTAAAATTAAGTATATTGTTAAAAGAAAAAGGGTTTCATTCTATATAAACAAGTTTCTGCAGGTTATTGTTCCCCCTTCGTAATCTGATTGTTTTAGTTGCAGTATTAAAAAACTGAAAAAAGAATTGTTTCATTTAAAAAAATGAGCGAGTGCTAGGAGTTTTGTTAACTGCACAGCAGTTACTATCGAGCTCCAGTACTAGTCTAGAATGTACATAGACCATACATTTAGCCTACTGCATAGCTTCTAGTAGAACAATGACTAAATCCTCTCTCTAGCATTCTCTAGCGAATCAAGACATATGCTTCTGGAGTTAAACATTCAGATGAAGGCACTGGTAATACAGGAGTCTCTTGGAAGAGAGCAATTACCAGCTTTCCCTGTGCTGGAGGCACAGATAAACAGAGCAGCATGGAGAGGCAGCATCAGTATCAGTAGACAGCCAGTAGCAGAAGTCCAGAGTAGACACATTGCACTAAGGAGGGGTTTAAACTACAAAAATGGAAGTGGTGCTTCCATGTCTTGTCCCTCAGCACTGAAAATATTCTGTTGATAAAGTGTGCTGACGTATCTGGTGTGGAGCAGTTGGGTGAGAGAGGGAACACGTATACTCAGAGACATGCACATCAAAAGCCAAGTGCGAAGACGTAGGTTATCTCTAGAGTCCAGACTGAACACAGTCCAATCAATTGAAAGGCAGGCAGTGCTGACACTCCTCTGATTATCCTAACATTAAATTTGTATTATGAACTAGTAACACCACTACCACGCTCACTGAGATCTTCCACAATAATAATAATTACAATCACAGTTTACATTGGAAACTGATCGCTACCTTCCATTGTGGATGCAAACTCTATCTTTCCATCTGTGTTAGTTGTCAGAACCTTATAGAAGTTGGTTAGTTTCTCATTCTTTCTGAAATTCTGCAGCAAACAAATGACAGAAAAAAACTGTTATATTTATAGATTTAGAAGAATAAACTCATTTGAATTCACTAAATCAAATAGTCAAATACCTTAATGGAGACACTCCACTTGTGAGAGTGTGCCGTCAAAGGCTCAGTGGCAAGTTTTTGCAACAAGTCTTCTGGAACATCCTGCTGTCTTTTGCAGCTTGTACAAAAAAAGAAAGGAATATTCTGACTATTGTATTATCAATGGAACATCATTAAAAGGATGGGGATACATGTGATAAAGTACTGACTGAATTCATTTCAAATCCTTTTGATTCTGTTCTTTTGTTAGACTTTATTAATCAAGAAAACCCCTGAAATATACTCACATGTGTGTAATACAGCTCCAGCAGACTTCACCCTTGCAATTCTCACCAGGCCATATGCTGAAACCCTGATCTATTGAGGTCCTGATTCTGCCACCTTTGTTCACACTGATTAGAACCCTATTCTACCATTAATTTCAGTGGGACTACCCACAAGATAAGGTATTACTCTATTTAATTAAGAAAGGCAGAATTGTCTAAATAAGGCAAGGCAACAGCATTTAGTCCATTAATTATTGGCAATCAATTGGAGAAATCCTGCTCATTGCTGTGAGATAAAAAGCCATAGAAAGCATCATTCAGAGTCAGATTCTGCTACCCATACGCTGACTTGCATCTCATTCTGGAGGCAGACCAACTGCTTTCAACGCTATGTGTTATACCACCAAGAAGAACAGTGCTGCCATTTATGATTAGAAGTGAGCCAACCTGCGAAGTTCTAATCCAAATGTCTCCAACGCTTGGAGGTGTTTGGATCCAAACATTTTATTCAGCTCATTACAGAGTTGGGGGACTAGACCTAAATTTTGGATCTCGGACGAAACTTCCCCAAAGTTCATGGCTGTTCAGAACCACAATTTTGATTTTGGCCTCTCTGTATATACCTGTGGCCTGCAAATAGTTTGCTCTCAGACCTCTTATTTTATATTCATAGAATTCTATTGCTAGAACAATATCAACATAATAAAAACATTAGTCTCACCTGTTCTAAATCTTCAACCTTAAATGTTGGTTCATTACAAGAAAAACATTAAAAGGGGAGAGAGAAGCTCTAAAATGATTCCTGTGAAACCAAATGATATTTGTAGTGTTCACCTGTGGTAAAGTTCAATGGGAGTGAAATATTCTCAGTTTTCGGTTTAACCAGTAAGTTCTTCCCACTGGTGAGATATGTAAGCTCTTGGTGTCCCAGACATGTTCCCCAGACAGGAAAATAGTCTCCTTTATCATTAGTCTTTAAAATAAGAAGCAAAAAAAGTCAAGAAATATGTCAACACATACAGTAATTTAGGTACATGTTAATATGCACTGGAGCTTTCTAGGGTATTGGCAGATAATCTTGTGAGTGGCCTGGACATGAGAACCATGAAATGAGGACATTCCTACTATGAGGCAAGCACAACGCTATGCATTAACAAATAGCACATCCTTTTATTTCTATGGGGGACAGGGAGTTCTGCAACATCTAGCCCTTTTATGTGCTTGACGCTTGCATAGCCAGCAATTTTGTGCTCTAGGTTCCTGGAGGAAAAATTCTGACTTTAAACAACATAAAATAGAAAGTGGCACTGTTACCTTAAAAACAATGAAACTGATATGAAATCTGAGCTAAGGGCAAAACTGGGGTAAGGGAAGAAAGAAAGAATAGCTAATAAAAAGCAGAATGAAACTAATTTTTGTAACTTAAAGAAGCACATATGGCTCTGAATATTCTCAGAGAGATCTGGACAGTGAGAAGGTGGCGTTTTTACACAGTAGTTTTTCTGACCGCACACAGGTTTTAAAAGCTCTGTTGTCTCCCGAACGTTAAGGTGCTACCTCCATCTTAACTATATCACTGACACTGTGACCCTAAAAGCTCACATGGATCCTTGCTCCTATAGTAAAATGTTGAAATATTGAATATCTATGCAAAGAAGCTCCAACGGTATCACAGTATATTTAGAGCTAGGCTTGGAAGGATTAGATATTAGATACATATTAGTAAAAGTCAGTTTCACCATATATACACAAACCCATGAAAAAATAGTTCCATCAATTATAACTGAAATGTACAAATAAGCAAAGTAAGGAAAATGCTGCTTCAGAACATATGAGAGTTTCATTAAGGGTATTTACTTTTGTATATTTGCACATGTGGTCATGACAGTTTATATTTAAATGGTATAAAGCTTTAAACGTGTTGAATTTCAGCATCTACTGTCATTAAATAATTATCTGACCCACCCTGTTTTCTCACTCTCCCCATAATTTCCTGCAACTGTGGAAATTTAAATTGATAAAAATCTAAAAAAATGCTTCAAAATAAACATCAATATTATCTGTAAAAATATTAAAAAACTTAAAACAAATTATGGCAAGCCTATTTATAGTCATCTGCCATGTAAATACTCGATGTGTAAAGCTTGCTGCTCCTTTCACTTACTCTGGTGCACGTGAGAAATGAATGATGTCAAAAGAGTTTAAGTGAAACCATAATCAAGCCCTTAACATGTACTCCCCTTATATTCGCTGTCCCTAAAAATGAGCCTAGATGCTAACCACATATTTAACATCACTAAAGACTGAATTTTTTTTCTAATGTAGCTGAGAAAAGTGTAAGGCAAAACTCCCATTGGCTTCAAATGGACTAGGATTTCACCCCTTGCGTGTACATGTAATTTAAAAACACAGTCATACCAAGTAATCTCTTATTTTAAATTTGACAAGGAAAAGTGGGAAGAGACATGGACATGAATTTAAAAGAACAGTAGAAATTCCAGTCATCTTCATACATGCAAACATGCTCTTGACCGTCTCGGCCCGCCAGGGGCTTACCCTGACAGGCCACATGCCAAAGGTTGCCAATCCCTGGCATAGACCATGTCTACAAAGATCTTCTCTCAAACTCTGTATCTAAAGAACGACACAAGCAATTTATTGAGTTGCTGTGAAATGTTCATATTTCATGATCACTACTGTTTACTGTATGGTCCCCCCATCAGACTCTATGGCCCTTGCATGCTTACTCACATGTTTAACTTAACACATTGTGCATAGTTTCATTGAGGTAAATGGGACTACTCACACTACAGAAAGGTAAGCAAGTCTTTGCAATATCAGGGTCTATGACAACCAGATGGCAATGCCCAAGAAAAAAGATGGCGGGGAGAACACAAACTGCACAGAAAAGTGACTTGTACCCTCAGATACGTGTATACATCAGACCAAACACACATTGTACTGACCCCCAGTTATTTCACAGTGGCCACCTGTGCAATGAGAAAGACCCAGAGCACAGAAAATCATACACAACACTATCCAGGGTGAAGCACCTACCATTTTGAAATAATCTCTATAAACCAATACCAGTGAGAAAATATCACTGTGTTTTCCTTGGCTGCTGTATGCTATATTCTGCACAGCAGGGTATGTAGGAATTCTGATTGCAAGCTGATGTTTCCTGATGCTGCATCAGTTTATGCATTGTACATATTATGCTTTAGGGCTGGTCACATTTTTTTTGAAATTAGACTTTGCTACCGTGGTTTTCACTGAAATTTTTAATTTGGATGAAAAAAATGCATAACAATCGCTTTTTTGACCAGCTCCACTATAAAGGTTCCCACCAAAAGAGAGAGAGACTGACCTCTTTTGAGGTAAAAGATTAGTAAAATGGAGAGATTCACGGCCGCCAGGACCTTGGAAGATCAGACTTCTACTTCAAGATAGGCCAAGTGGGACACAACTAACCTTTGAAAAAACTGACTCTTAGAAAATGAGAATTAATTATTTATCTTCAGTGATGAATCAGAGCATCACTGGCATATTCCAAAAGAAACAGCCTCACTATAAATTATGTTATCCATATAAATCTAGATAATTCTCTGTAAAGAATTTTTTTCTACCCGGCTGCCTTACTGTGCGATGAATCAAGCTCACTTCTAAGGTATTGTGTACTGATTTGCAGTTACTGGGGGTCAAATTCAAAGGAAATTTGTAAAATGTGTGACTCACATTAACTTACACTTTCCCCTCCCACACACACACACTAAGACACACTTAGATCTATTGAAATCTATTTGCCCATGTGTAAGAATAAGGGAATTTGAGTGGGTGAGTGCCAAAAGAAGTTGTAAATAACATCACTTTAGGGTCTCTTTAGACTCCCTTTAATGCTATATAATGATATGACTTGAGTAAACTGTATATGTACAGAATTAATGCATTTAACATTTAAATATTCCCTGTTTTTGGATGGTATCATTATTATTTACTATTTTTATTGCACCAGTGCCTGGAGGCCCCAGTCAAGAATACAGGCTTCATTGTGCTAGGCTCTGTATACACATGTAAACAAGACTGTCCCAACTCCCAGAGATCAGAGACTACGACAATGATGAAATCTAAGAGGTGGAGTAAACAGATAGGAAAAAGGATGAAACAGTAAAATTCACAGGTAGAGTAAACAGCAGGCCCAGCTTGCCATCTGCATTGCTATGTATCATGCACCTAAACTTCTACTCCAGGCACCTCTCCTTTTCCTACGGGCTACAGTTTGAAATTCACAGCTGACTTCTAGCTAACTGATCTATTCTGTTTTTTCCAGTCCCTTTCTTGCAGCATCAACTTGTATGTCCTAGCCACTTCTTCTCATTGCAGCATACTTATTAGGCTATTTCCTTCATCATAGCTCGTATCTGCCTTCATTATGCATAACAGAAGAGAGGCAAAATATCTGTATTGTTAGGATAGATTTGTACAGTTAAATATGTTGGGGAAAGTATGTTAACTACAGTTAGCAAAGAGCGTAGCCAAGATTTTCAGAAGTGACCCATTATTTTGAGGTCCTGACTTTTTGGGTGCTCAACCTGAAACACTTAAAGGGCCTGATTTTCAGAAAGTGCTGAGCACTCACCCAACCCCCTGAAAATCTTGGCCTGATTTAGTGTTGAGCAGAACATCTGAGCACTTCTACTTCATAAAAAATACACTGGATACCAAGAAAGTTTGTGTAAGTGTTGGCAATAAGGGTGACTAAGCTAAATTTTACACGTAATGTTGTACAAATAAAGAAATTAACGGTTGACTTCACTTAAATTATTTAGCGATGGGCCTCAAACCTTAAAGTTCAGATTCTAATTTTCTGAAGTTTGGAGGTGTTCAGTTCAGACCTGCATCTAAAGCTATTAGATGATTTGTTACACACACATACTAACAGTCAGCTGCTTATTAACAGGCTAATGGGAATATACTGCACTCCAGTTGGAGACTGTCCAAATATAAGCCTCCCATGATTTTGGTCCATGAACACTGACAATAACCAGAACAGTTTTTCCTTTAAGTGGTTACCTTTAGTGCCTTCTTGTAAAATATCCTAGCAACCCTAGAATATTCTGAAGTCTTAAGACTAACACCACCTCCTGGGAAAAGTACCCTGAAAAACAATAAAGTATTATTACATGTAAATAACTACAGGTCCAGGCATAATATAATGGGTAAACATGGACAAGACTGATAAGAACCCTGAGACCTAAACTCACTGGAGGCAAACACCAAACCATATGATCACAATGCCTATGTGCTACAGTAAATTCCAACACTTCATAAAAGAGGTGGGGCCTGCTGATAATAATTAAAGATAATATTTTCAGAGTGAAAAGAACCTGAAGCTAAAACATACAAGCCTTATAAGATAAAAGGCCATATATAGCATTCTGATCCAAAGCTTCCATATACGATTCAATGGATGCAGATACTTTCTTTTACAGAGTCAGATTCTCACAGCCCTTACTTAACATAGCAGGGCAGCAAGATTGGGTATGGCCCACCCTTACTCACTTGTGCAGCCCTCCTCAGATTGCAACTCTGATCACAGATGATCAGATGGGGATGAAAAGTATGGGGATGAAAAGTAAGCAGCAGCTACTTGACCACTGCTCCCTTTTGCAAGTAGGTGGGTGCTGAGGGGGAAAGAGTGGGAATAGACTTGGCTCTGTCCTCTCCAATAGCCAGCCAGATATGTTGGCCAAGTTGACAACAGAGTCTTCACAAAAAGGAGTGAAATTAGTTACTCCCTCCCCATGGGAGCAAGGAAGGACTTGTCACTCTGAGTTACAGGTCATCCTGGTGCTGAACAGCTATGTGCCACCTCTCACTCAGGGTGTGTTTGGCATTCTACAGAACATAAAGACATGGTCCTTGTCAAAAACAGTCTGCAATCTAAGAACCTAGCACTGCCACCTTTACTTACATTGAGTCACAGCTTACTTCATGAGTAATCCCAATGAAACTATTCATGGAGTAAGGTGGCATGAGTAAGGGTGGCAGAATCAGGCCCTCTGTTGACACAATATCATAAGGGTTGAGTTGGGTGGAGCAAGGAACAAGGCAGAAGAAGTTTCAAGGAGGAAGTGTGGGAGGAAGAGGGTGAGACAGTAGAAGAAGCATGGAGAGGGTTGGAAGAGGAGAAGAGAAGGAGTAAGGAGGGGAACAGTGAGTAAGCAAATTGCAAGGGCCGTGAAATAGCTTTGGCAAAATGAAGGCCATCACTGAAAGGAGGTACGGACTACATGGTGGGCTGCTGGCTTCCATTCAAATGCAGCTCCTATCACCCTGCACACAGGCAGAAAGGGGTGTCAAGTGAAGTACTTGCAGCCATGCTGCTATCTGACAGATACGCATTTCTAAGGAATGGACACAAATGATTTCCTCTTTTAGCAGGGGTGTGTGCATGTGCCGTACTTAGCACACACCTGCAAGAAAGAGGAAGATTAGACTCGCATTCCCTACTTAGGAAAATGAAGTATCTGAGTCTGGAATCACCAAGGGTAAAACCAAGAACTTAACAGTAAAACAACAGTGGCTCTGATAACATGAAGCCTTTCTAAAATATATGTTAATGAACATTTCAATAGGAGACTGATGCACAAAACTTACGCATTAATAGACTGGGAAATTTCATCATACTCTTCTTCTGAAAGAGTTAGTCTGAAATCCCAACAAAGATAGTTACAGGATCGATCTGAAACTTCACCACATTTTACCATTAAAATACCAAAGATACTTAATACAAACCATCTGAAATGAGCATGGAAAGTGTATAAGATATATGTATGAAAAGTAAAGAAAAGAGTAATTCTAGGTCATTAAAGGCAAAATCTGCCACCCTCACTGCTATGAATGGTACCTTACTTTTCAGATAGTCTATGATGAGTAAACAACGACAAAATGTGAAATACTGGCTAGACAGTGGGACTGCGAAAAAGGACCGGAGGGTTACAATGGACCACAAAATGAATATGAGTCAACAATGGGATGCAGTTGCAAAAAAGCCCTATACATTCTTGGGTGTATTAAGTGGAATGTCATATGTAAGACACAGGAGGTAATTGTCCCAATCTACTTGGCACTGGGGTGAGGCCTCAGCAGAATTACTATGTGTAGTTCGGGGCACCACACTTTAGGAGAGATATGGAAAAATTAGAGAGAGTCCAAAAGAGAGCAACCAAAACAATAAAAGGTTTAGAAAAAGCTGAACAATCAGGACAGATTAAAAAAATCTGGGGATGTCTAGTCTTGAGAAAATAAGACTAAAGAAAGATCTACCAACAGTCTTCAAATATGCTAAAGTCTGTTATAAGGAGGATGGTGATCAATTGCTCTGCATGGCTGCTAAAGGTAGGACGAGAAGTATTAGGCTCAATCTGAAGTAAGTGAGATTTAAGTTAGATATTAGGATAAGCTTTCTAACTGTAAAGATAGTTAAATTCTGGAATAGGCTTCCATGGGGAACTTGTGGAATCCCTGTAATTGGAGGTTTTTAAGAACAGGTTGGATAAACACCTGTCAGTGATGATCTAGGTTTACCTAATCCTGCCTCAGCACACAGGGCTGAACTAGATGACCTCTCGAGGTCCCTTCCAGCCTTAAATTTCTATGATTCCATGAATGGTACCTTACTCTTTAGGGAGTCTCACTGGGCCAGTTCATGCCCCCTGGAGCCACACATGGACAGGACGGTCTGCATACAGAGCTCACCCTTTTCACACAGAAGTGGGGGCTGCATCAACTTCTTGATCCTGTCTCCACACCAATAAGCCTCAAAGAACTTAGTCAGAAAAGACAACATAGTCTCCCTGGCCCCTCCCTCCAACCCATGAGGCTTTGGGAACAATGCTCAAATAAATTTGTTCGTCTCTAAGGTGCCACAAGTACTCCTTTTCTTTCTGCGGATACAGACTAACACGGCTGCTACTCTGATCCCTGGTAGTGTGTCTCCACTAGAGACATGGTGCCAGAGATGATGCAGAGGCATAGGGCTCTCATGTGGATGACTCTGCCCTCCCATGGATCCCCTAGGATCTTCCAGATCCCTAGGGATTCATCAGATTTGAGGGAGGGACCTACAACAAGAGTGTGGGATGCAGTGGCAGATTTAGAGTTAGTGGGCCCTGTGCGCAGCTTCATTTTCGGGGGCCCCCCCTTGGGCTCTGGGCTAGGGCAGGGGGTTGGGGTCTGGGATGGGGTGAGGGCTCTGGGAGGAAGTTTGGGTGCAGGGTGCAGGCTCTGGGCTGGGACAGGAGGTTGGGGTGCAGGAGGGGTCGGGGGGCGGTGCTTACTTTGGGTGCTGCGGCTCCCAAAGTGACCGGCACACTCCTTTGGCAGTGGTTCCTAGGCCGGGGGGGAGCGGAGGTCTCTGCGCGCCGCTGCCTACAGGCACTGCTCCCACAGCTCCCATTGGCTGCAGTTCCCAGCCAATAGGAGCTGTGGAGCTGGTGCTCAGGGCTGGGGTAACGTGCAGAGGCACTCCACCCCCAGGGGCCACAGGGACATGCCAGCCACTTCCAGGAGCAGTGCGGCGTGGCGGGAGGGAGACCGTGCGGGCAGGGAGCCGCCTTAGCCCTGTTGCGCTGTTGCTGGCACATCTCTGCACGCCCCTTGGGAGGAGGAGGGCAGGGGGTCTCTGTGCGCTGCCTGGGGCGGGGGCAGCATGCGGAGCCACCTCCCCCGACCAGGGGCATGCAGAGACATGCCAGCAGCCAGCCGCTTCCGGGAGTGGCATGGGGCCACCGGCCACCATGGAATGCAGGCAGCCTGCCCACCTGAGCTCTGCTGCGCCACCAGCCGGGACTCAGGAGCAGGTTGTCAGATGAGATTTGTCCTGCATTTTGTGGGGCCCCTGTCACTGGGGCCCCGTGCCACAGCACGGTCTGTTTCATGGTAAATCCTCCCCTGGTGGGATGACCTCTTCAAGGAGATCCCTGTAGTGATTTCATCCCCGCGCCCCTGAATTTGCTGGAGCCCGGGCACCAAGGGCCTATACAACTCCCCGCCCCTGAGCACAGAGCAGCCATATTAACATATCAGTTAAGTCTTCTGTAAGATTAGACGATCAATAGTACTGCTCAGGCCGTTTCATCAACATCAAGAGCGCTCTTAAAAGGTAGTTGTGTTGTTGTCCATGCCAATGAACAGAATCATTTTAAAATTACAAAGCCAACATGGAAATAAGAAACTTTGTTGCCTCACCCCTACGTGTACAATTTTTCTTGTTGTCCTGGACACCTTTGGTCTGTAATCTCAGTTTTAAAATATTTTAACCTTCAAATTGTGGTCAAAAGAATTTTTCATTATACTTTCTTGTCAGAGATTCAGCTTAGAGCATGATACAATAATATCCTCAGAGAAAGGAACTTTTGGAAGATATTTCTTCTTGTTTAAAGGGAAATAGAATAATTACCATAGTTGGCACCTTGTACAATGCACAGCTACACTGAGCTACACAACTCAGATTCTAAACTACTGGGGAAAAATGTTTTTCTAGTGAGAATTGGAAGCTGATGCTCTTTCGTATATTGCTTTAATTTTAGTTTCTTGGAAAGAAACTCCATCAAGAAATTGTTTGAATTAATTGAAAGTTCAGTGCTTTCCTATGAACACAAAACTTTGTATTGTAGCTATTTTACCTGGCAGAGACCAAATCTATTCTCAGTTATAAATATGCAGCCCTGTTTACGTCATTTGGGTCGCATGCTTGTAAACGAAAGTAAGATTTGGCTTTAAGAGGTGTGGGGCTTTGGTTTTGTTTAACACTAGAGTGCTGAACTAAAATTGTAACCATTCAGTTAAAAAAAACCACCCCAAACTCATGTTAAATGGTGTTGCGAATCCATTACAGGTATTGGCACCTCTGCTGTGGTGTGGCTGTGATTTACTTTCTTCATGGGACTCTTATTTGGTTTTTAATGGTTACGCCTATTGTATCACAACAGAGTGAACTGTACGTAGGAGTCATCTGATTTGGGTCTTACCTCAACAGTGAGTTTTGTCAGGTGGGTGGAAGGGCTATTATTTTACACCCACAGAAGGAAGAGGAGGCACTTTGAATTGCAAAGGACACATATCTTATTGCACAGTGATTGAAGCAGGAGTACCTCTTTAAAGTACTAACTTTCTATAAAATGCTGATTCAAATATAGTTTGCTACTGACTGTCAGCACACTATAATGTAAATTGTTTTTGTAATTTTGTACATGTTATAATACCTTTTATATTAAAGAAGTAAACTTAATATAACATTCTAGGTGGATCACGCAGTCTTTTTGGTCTGTCTCTCTTAACTTTTTATTAAGAAAAATTTACAATTAAAGATTAACGTGCTGTGTCAAACATTGCTTATTATTTAATCAGGATCAGGTTAATATTCAAAGTACCTGGCTAAAGATTCTGGCTTGCTGGCTGGAGAGTCATCCTGCTCCTCTGAGTATGCCAAAATGGGTGACCAAAATTCGGAATCCTCTTTTTGACGCTTCTCTTATGTACATACATTGTGTGAAAGCTTTTGCATTACAAAGGCAGTCCGTATTTTGCAATACCACATTTCCAGAGAAGTCACACTTTTCCCAGTAATGTTCAATACAAAGTCTTGCTGCTAACAGTAAAAAAGGAAATTAATTTGTTGCTCTCTTTGAAATGTAGAGCCTCTCCTGGAGCATTAAGGAAGCAAGTCAGCTCTGGGAAGCTGGCACTTTGCGATAAGAGGAATCTCTTTAATAATTTCCTCCCAGAACCAAAATTGGAATGCAAGATGCAAGATATGCTATGTAAGGTACCAGTGGAAAAGTTATGATTTGCTAAATATGATAAGCTTTTTTATATGCATGTCATCTTTGTGTTGTAAGTTATAAATGTGTGGTACATTGATATCTCAAGCTTGTGCTGTGTTTCTGGGTGACACCTCTAGACAGATTACAACAGCACTATCCAGACTGCGTGAGGCCCATCAAGGTCAATCAGCTGTATAACGAACCTGTTGAGAGAAGCCAGGGGCTACGCCTTTGAGTCAGCAGGACATATAGGAATATGCCGATGGACCGGGGTCTCCAAATTCTTTTCCATGCCTATCTGCTGTGAATTTGTGTTTGGGACAAAGGAAATACAAGCCATATTGCAGAGAATATAAAAAGGCAGCTGTATCACCTCCATTTTGTCTTCAATCCTGCATCTCACAGTAACTTCTCTACAAACCCATATTTGATACAGCGTTGCAGCTGGTACTAGCTAAAAAGAAAAAGCCTTTCTTGAATGCCAAGCTTGTGAAGGAGTGCATGTTGGAACTGCCGGAAGAGCTTTTTGCCAGAGATAAAAACAAAGATGACATTGTGAACCGTGTGAAGCAAGTTCCCCTGTCTGATTCCACCCAATAAGAAGATTGGAGGTAATTTATGGGGATTGTTTGTCAGCACTGTTTTCTGATTTAAAAAATGCCAAATACATGCTTCTTGCAGTGGACAAATCAAATGATTTAAGCGACACTGCCCAGCTATCACTGTTTGTTAGATTTTATGGTGGTGACATTTTCAAGGAAGAATTTTTGTGCTTAATACCATTAGAAACCTACACCACCGGAGAGGTCATTTTTGAAAAAGTAAAAGGCTTTTTTGAAAAAAATGGCTTAGATCTGCAGAAAACAAATCTGCTTGTTACAGACGGGGGTCCCTCCATGACAGGAAAAGAAAAGGGCTTTGATTCATGTTTGGCAGTGATACACCCTTCATCAAATATACTTCACTGCACCATTCACTAGACTGTCCTGTGCGGTAAGTTGTCTGGGGACTTGAAAAAACTATGGGTATTGTGAGGAAATTAATGAACTACACATGCTCAAATTATAGCTTGCAACACCATCTTTTTAAAGCTCTTTTAACAAGACATTTCAGCCAAATACAGTGACCTACTGCAGCACAGTGACGTTCGCTGGTTAAGTAGAGAGCATATGTTAAAGAGGTTTTTTGCACTTCAAAAAGAAATAATAGAATTTCTTTCAAACTACAAGATGAACACAGCTTGCAAGGTCCTGGAATTTATGAATGATGTCCTCTCTGTGTCACAGGTAGCTTTTCTGTGTGATATTACTGGTCACTTGAATTCCCTCAACTTGCAGCTCCAAGGCTGTGCAAGCAGTGTCGGCGATCTGTTTGGAAAAAACCATGCCTTTCAGACAGTCTTAACAGGAAAGATATTGCACTTCTCCACATTACGCGTTGTTGGTAGAGGTGAAACTTCGATGAAAACGATGCAAGAATTCCTAAACAATTAAGGCTCCAGAGCTCAGATGTCTTGGAAGCAAAATTCAGAGAAGTGGGACTTTGTGATTTCTGGACTTAAAATGCTGACCAATTTCAGAATAGCCAGAATCTACCCTTCTATCTTTTAAAGATGTTTGGATCAACATACCTCTGTGGATCTGGGTTTTCTACCATGGGCGTTATAAAAAACCAACACCACAATTGTCTGATAGATGAGCATTTTCACCGGTGCATGTGCCTTGCCCTGAGCTCCTCCAAAACACTCTTCATAAAGCTTGCCAGGGATCGTCACTGTCACCTTTCCCATTCGAGATTACTACAAACACAGGTAATAATGTTGATTTTTATACTTTGTTAAAAGATAGAAACTCTAATATTTATGTGGCAATCAAGGTCTTTATTAAGTGCCAACTGAAGTTTGTTTATTTTGTCAGCCTTCTGTATAGAATCATAGAATATCAGGGTTGGAAAGGACCTCAGGAGGTCATCTAGTCCAACCCTGTGCTCAAAGCAGGACCAATCCCCAGTTTTTGCCTCAGATCCCTAAATGGTCCCCTTAAGGACTGAACTCACAACCCTGGGTTTAGCAGGCCAATGCTCAAACCACTGAGCTATTCCTCCCCCCCACAAATGGCCCGCCTCTTGTCATAAAATTCTCAAATCGGCCCACAGGTAGATCTAATTGAGTGTTGCTGCTTTACATCCTCTGCCTTGACTGCTACATGCAAGCAAAATTTCACTCTTTCCTAAGTGTAGAAAATGCACATTTCAGCTTGCCTTCCACCACTACCATGTCTCTGCTCCATCCTCTTCCTCCATGACCTCTCAGTTGCTTTTGGTATCCTTGATTATACACTCCTCCTTGAAATCTTGTCTTCTCTCAGTCTTCTGTAGATAGAGACAGAGGGACAGACACACAACACCTGAATGGCGCTGTGACTCCATGTGCTAAGTGTGCCAATCAAATTTGGCTCCCCACTCCTCAGTTTCCATCTACAGAGGGAAGCACGTGTCAACCTTGAGTGATGCTGTAACCACATGCACCAGGTTGTAACATCCAGAATGGAGAGTTGGGCCCATCCCCCCAGGACAGGAGCCACTGCTGTGAGGTGAGTGTGGGGTGGGTTTGTCATGGACTTGATTCCAGTTCATTATACCATGAACACCATGACCTCCAAGCTAAAGTTATAGCCATAATTATAGCATCTGTATCCCATGTCCCAGCTGCAAAGGGTATAATGAATTACTTGGTTAAGACGTGTGGTCTGGGTAATCACGACTGCAAAAAAAGTAAAAAAGCAGGATATAAAAACCCACAGAATTGCAATCAACTTGAAAAGAATGTAAGCTGAAAATCTGTCCTCCGAATTAGGTAAAGTATTAGCCCATTTTATGCAGTGCTGATCTATCTTATAAACACCAGTTGAGTAGAGTTATCTGATGTTTCATTAATCAATAATCCAAATAGAACCATAATACCAGTAATAAAACAATGAACCAGCTGTGCCATTAGGACAGGGCGAGGCAAACTACAGCCGGGAGAGGGGCAGGGGTGGCATCTGGCCCTTTTTTTAATCCAGCCCTTGAGCTCCTGCCGGGTAGCGGGGTCCAGGGCTTGCCCCGCTTCAGCCAGGGAGCAGGGTTGGGGGCTTGCCCCGCTCTGTGCATCTCCCAGAAGCAGTGGCATGTCCCCCTGTGGCTCTGCATGCTGCCCCCGCCCCAAGCGCCGCCCCTGCAGCTCCCGTTGGCTGAGAACCACAACCTATGGGAGCTGTAGGGGCGGCACCTGCAGACAGGGCAGCATGCAAGCCACCTGCATTTGAGCCAGAGGTGGGACTTGCCACTGCTTCTGGGAGCTGCTTGAGATAAGCGCTGCCCAGAGCCTGCACCCCCGACCACCTCCTGAACCCTAATCCCCTGTCCCAACCCAGATCCTCCTCATGCCCTCTGAACCCCTCAGTCCCAGCCCAGAGCACCCTCCTGCACCCCCAGCCCCTCATCCCCAGCTGGAGCCCTTCCCTCCCCCTGCACCCCATCCCCTGCCCCAGCCCAGAGTCCCTCCCACACCCTGAACTTCTCATTTCTGCCCCCTCCCCGAGCCTGCACCCCCCAGCTGGAGCCCTCATCCTCTCCCAAACCGCAATTTTGTGAGCATTCATGGCCTGTCATACAATTTCCATATCCAGATGTGGCCCTCAGGCCAAAAAGTTTGCCCACCCCTGCATTAGGATGAACATTTCTCAGCACTTTCCAGATAAAAGACTAAGTCTGTGTTTCTTACTTGCCTTCTTTTAATGATTTTCATCTACCACAATGTCAATGACCTTTCCCTAGACAGTGAATATTAATATTCCTGGGATGGGTTGGATCACAGAAACCCCCTTGGGAATTGCCAACTGATGTGCTGAGACCACCTCGAAGCCCATTTTCCCTGGCAGCTTAGGACTTCAGAACCCTGCCTGGTTGTGCCAGACACACTAGCTTGCTACAAACACAGGCCCAGGTCTGAACCACATCCCCCACAAGCTGCAGGCTTAACTGAAAACAGCTTAAGAAGTGTTCCTGTCTCCACCACTTAGGTACCCAGCTCCCAATAGGGCCCAAACCCCAAATAAATCTGTTTTACCCTGTATAAGCTTTATACAGGGTAAACTCATTAATTGTTCGCCCTCTATAACACTGATAGAGTGATATGCACAGTTGTTGCCCCCCCAGCTGTTAATACATACTCTGGGTTAATTAATAAGTAAAAAGTGATTTTATTAAATACAAAAAGTAGGATTTAAGTAGTTCCAAGCAATAACAGATAGAACAAAGTGAATTACCAAGCAAAATAAAATAAAACACGCAAGTCTAAGCCTAATACAGTAAGAAAGTGATTACAGATGAAATCTCACCCTCAGAGATGTTCCAATAAGCTTCTTTTACAGACTAGCCTCCTTCTAGTCTGGATCCAGCAATCACGTACACTCCTGTGGTTACTATCCTTTGTTCCAGTTGCTTTCAGGTATCCTTTTGGGGGTGGAGAGGCTACCTTGAGCCAGCTGAAGACAAAATGGAGGGGTCTCCCAGGACTTTATATAGTTTCTCTCTTGTGGGTGGAAACCCCTCCCTCCCCCTGTGCAGAGTCCCCTCTACAAGATGGAGTTTTAGAGTCAACTGGGCAAGTCATGTGTCCATGCATGACTTAGTTCTCTACAGGTATGTTTCCAGGAAAGCTCAGATGTGGACTGGCATCTATCGAAGTCTATTGTCAGATTAAGTGTTTCTTGATTGGGCGCTTACTGAGAATAATCTTTTCTCAAGAAGCTGACCAAATGCTTCACTGAGGCTACTTAAAATTAAACAAGTATACAGCCAATATTCATAACTTCAAATACAAAAATGATACATGCATAAAAATAGGATGAATATATTCAGTAGATCATAACCTTTGCAGAGATATGTTACATGGCACATGTAGCATAAAACATATTCCAGTTATGTCATATTTACATTCATAAGCATATTTCTATAAAGCATTATGGGGTGCAACGTCACAATTCCATCTTTTTCCATGTTTGAAGTCAATCTTTTGGTGGTGGATTACTAGCCTGTTCATAAGGAATCGTACACAAGCTCCTCTAAATTTGGAGTATGGAGGTAATCCAAGATATGGATCCCCACTACACTTGCTGCTATGAGCTTCTTCGCATGAAGCTTCAGTAGAGAGACAAGCAGGAGTTTAAAGGCAGAACTGTAGGTGCCTCCTCTTGTTGTGCCAAAACCAACCTGAATAACCTATTCTGGACACCCTGTGGACAGCTTGGCATTGGTAGCTGAGAATCTGGGAGGTTTTCGCACAGGGCTGCAGAGTCAGACTACAGTAGCTCTTCTATGCTTGCTAGCTGTGGGTTTAGGTGAGACCGTCCAACCCAATGGATAAGTTGCTTTAGGAATGAAGTGATCTGAAAGAGTACAGCTGAACAGCTGGAATTTCCCACATGGGAAGTGGAGAGGTGAACAGGACTGAAGGCCCTAAAATTATATTAGACAATCTTCCCTTGAGGGAAGGGGATAGTCTATATGCCTGCAGAAATTAGTGTACCTTGCCACTAACTGGAGTTAGGGAGCTGATGTGCATGTGTCCGTGGAGTGGCCAGACAGAGAGAAGTCCCTTGTAGAGCAATATCTAGGGCACTTTTGAAAATCCCATCCTAGAGCTCTAATGAAGGCAGACTCCTGGTCTGAGCAACAGTCAGGTGGGGAGTCCAGAAACAACATTAAACAGTTTGCAGATGGAGTCAACAGGGCCTGGCCTGCCACAGGTTGTCATGAGTAAAGAAGGGACTTTGAGCGGCTGTCTGTCAGAGCACCTTGTTTTAAATACAAAACAATGAAAGACAAACCTTATTTCTAAGGGACCTGAATGACTTTACTTGGGGTGCAGAAGTTATCTCTGTTTTCTTGATGCCATTTGAAGGGGCAGTTGAATGGACCATAACTGAAAAGACAGCTTTATTGCTCAGTTAATATATTACAGTAGTTGGAGGGGACTTTTCAGTTTTCCATATGCATTTTGCTAGAAGCTGTACTGACAACCTACTTTGTTGTTAACATTGCAAGCAGTAGCTAGAAAGAGAAGCTACTTGGGAAAGGAATGCTTACACTATTCCATAATTCCTGAGCATTTAAAAACAGACAAATAAGTGGAGGGGTTGTGGGAAAAGGTGAACATACTTGCACATGTAGTAGTTGTGTCCAGGTAGATGGTTTTGGGAGGAAATTATTAAAGAGATTCCTCTTATCGCAAAGTGCCAGCTTCCCAGAGCTGACTTGCTTCCTTAATGCTCCAGGAGAGGCTCTACATTTCAAAGAGAGCAACAAATTAATTTCCTTTTTTACTGTTAGCAGCAAGACTTTGTATTGAACATTACTGGGAAAAGTGTGACTTCTCTGGAAATGGGGTATTGCAAAATACGGACTGCCTTTGTAATGCAAAAGCTTTCACACAAAGTATGTACATAAGAGAAGCGTCAAAAAGAGGATTCCGAATTTTGGTCACCCATTTTGGCATACTCAGAGGAGCAGGATGACTCTCCAGCCAGCAAGCCAGAATCTTTAGCCAGGTACTTTGAATATTAACCTGATCCTGATTAAATAATAAGCAATGTTTGACACAGCACCTTAATCTTTAATTGTAAATTTTTCTTAATAAAAAGTTGAGAGAGACAGACCAAAAAGACTGCGTGATCCACCTAGAATGTTATATTACGTTTACTTCTTTAATATAAAAGGTATTATAACATGTACAAAATTACAAAAACAATTTACATTACAGTGTGCTGACAGTCAGTAGCAAACTATATTTGAATCAGCATTTTATAGAAAGTTAGTACTTTAAAGAGGTACTCCTGCTTCAATCACTGTGCAATAAGATATGCGTCCTTTGCAATTCAAAGTGCCTCCTCTTCCTTCTGTGGGTGTAAAATAATAGCCCTTCCACCCACCTGACAAAACTCACTGTTGAGGTAAGACCCAAATCAAATGACTCCTACGTACAGTTCACTCTGTTGTGATACAATAGGCGTAACCATTAAAAACCAAATAAGAGTCCCATGAAGAAAGTAAATCACAGCCACACCACAGCAGAGGTGCCAATACCTGTAATGGATTTGCAACACCATTTAACATGAGTTGGGGCTGTTTTTTTTTTTTTTTTTTTTAACTGAATGGTTACAATTTTAGTTCAGCACTCTAGTGTTAAACAAAACCAAAGCCCCACACCTCTTAAAGCCAAATCTTACTTTCGTTTACAAGCATGCGACCCAAATGACGTAAACAGGGCTGCATATTTATAACTGAGAATAGATTTGGTCTCTGCCAGGTAAAATAGCTACAATACAAAGTTTTGTGTTCATAGGAAATCACTGAACTTTCAATTAATTCAAACAATTTCTTGATGGAGTTTCTTTCCAAGGAACTAAAATTAAAGCAATATACGAAAGAGCATCAGCTTCCAATTCTCACTAGAAAAACATTTTTCCCCAGTAGTTTAGAATCTGAGTTGTGTAGCTCAGTGTAGCTGTGCATTGTACAAGGTGCCAACTATGGTAATTATTCTATTTCCCTTTAAACAAGAAGAAATATCTTCCAAAAGTTCCTTTCTCTGAGGATATTATTGTATCATGCTCTAAGCTGAATCTCTGACAAGAAAGTATAATGAAAAATTCTTTGGACTACAATTTGAAGATTAAAATATTTTAAAACTGAGACTACAGATCAAAGGTGTCCAGGACAACAAGAAAAATTGTGCACGTGGGAGTGAGGCAACAAAGTTTCTTATTTCCATGTTGGCTTTGTAATTTTAAAATGAGTCTGTTCATTGGCATTGACCACACCATAACTACCATTTAAGAGCACTCTTGCTGCTGATGAAACGGCCTGAGCAGTACCATTGATCATCTAATCTTACAGAAGACTTTACTGATATGTTAATGTGGCACTCTTAGTTTCTCCTTCCTCTTCATTTTAAATAGCAAGTTTGTACAAATATCAAATCTACTGATGATTCCAAGAGAAGCAAAATAAACATTTGAGTCAACTTTACAATAGACATTGTTCTTATAAATGCTTTTAACATTAGGGTCCATAAGGAATCATTAAGAGCTGTTTAATACATCTGTCAAACAATTCCTGCCTCGTCAAAAAACCATAAGAAATAAGAGCTAGGAAGTTAGTCTGCTAAAAACAAACAAAATCAAAGTACGTTCATTGTTTAAATCCTTTCAGTTTAAATAATCTATGTTATTGCTGTGTAACACAGGTAAGAAAATATCTTGTTTTGTTAAAAGATATAATTTGGACCTGGTTGCGTCCCTTTAAGAACCGCTTTTAGTAAAGACAGTGGGAAAGTTTTCAATTGCCTCTAATAGCTGAAGAGGCATCGGGGTCAATATCAAATACATTTAAGTAAAAAATTTCTGCCAGTGCTTAGCAAAATGCCCAGGCATAGGAGATGTTAAATACCCTTAGCATCTCTTGGAATAAAAAGGAAGGTGCTTGGCATCTAACAGCAACAGTATTCAGTGAGAATACTGAAACCACATGACACGTTTATTTCTATGGTCAAATCCATGAAGCGAGACCTACTTTCTTCCCCTCAAACAGCCCAGTCCTGGGCGTTGCTAAGCACCCTTTACTTCTACAGGACTTCACAGTAGGAGTTAAGGGTGTCTGGCACTTCACAGGAGCTGCCGTGTAACTTATCTAAACAGAACATTTGTTGCCGGGGCAGAAAAATTATTTTTCAAAGTTAAGTTAATCCATTTGCCCCCCTCCTCTTTGTGATTCACGTGATCTTTTAATAGTTTCCAAGTTGATTATCCCTTTACAATGTTAGATGCTTACTAACTTAAATGCCTGCATGGATATGTGCTGCTCACTGGCACAGCAATGTTCCACCACTGCTGATCAGTTTTCATCCAAAGTGCAAGCTCAGCTATGTGAACTGACTGGAAATCCACTTCCCTGAGAATCAGTCCAAAGACCAGTCCCATTCCCTGCTAACATTAGGCCTAAGAAAAATCACTACTTTCTACAAATGTGCTTCCAAGCCAAACGACTGTAACTCCAAAGCAGACTTGCCCTGCAGCTCTCGAAATCATTTGGCTCTTTATATCAGTGCATCAACTTGAGCAGCTACAATGCAAGAGCTGAGCATATGGTTTGTACTGAATCCTCACAGATTGGAGTTCCATGAGAACATATCTAGAGGAATATTGTTCTCTGCAATATCCTACATGTAGCACTATCCAGCCTTTGGCCACATATATAATCTGTTACAAACAGTATTGCATATTATCCCTCTAAATATCAAACTCATGAATCTCTCCTTTAGTTCTGAGATGCAACTCTAATTGAGATGTAATTGTACTTGATATCCTCTCCAAGCAAATATAAAAATGCAGCAAATGGGGCATTTCTTCCCTCAACAATGATTTACCAGAAGTTTTACACAGGTCCCTTTAAAGTAATGACAAATCTAAATAAAAAATTTCTGATTGAAGTTCATTCTGGCTTGCAATCATAATACTAGGAATTAACTGCAGCTCTCTGTTCTAATGAATTGCCTCAGTACCAAGAGGTTACTTTTTAATATGGTTGCTTCACTGGAAAAACCAGAGAAATACTCTGAAGGTAATCTGCAGATTCCATTATGAAGTCAGTCCACTCTTGGGAAAGGTCTTCAATGGAGACATCCTCCCCACCATACTCCTGTGGGAGAATGCTAGCTGGGAAATGTTGCGTCAGACTCTGTATGTAATTACTCCCATGCATATACACCTGAAACAAGAAAAGCTGTTTAAAAATGGCTTTCCAGTTTTCATAATACACATACATTTACTTCCATCCGAATCCCACAACGGTTAGTGAAGACATTGGAAAGGCAAGAACCTCAGGTGTGGGAACTGAAGCACAAGCTAGATTTCACTAACGCACTGTATCCTCACTTCTTTTAATGTACGTTCACTGCCACACTGTGCAAATAAACTTCACTATACTCTCCTAAAGCTCCCAAACTCACAGCTATTCGCTGCTTAGTTCAGGATGAAATGCAACCTGTGTTTCATGCTGCTGCAAATGTAGAAACCAAGGCCTAGTTTACACGATTTAACTATTTCAGGTAGGGGTATACAATGCATACCCCATCTTTGCTGTGCTTAGACCAGCCCTAAGGGTGTGATCATGCAAGGTACTGTCCCCTCTCACTTCCCATTCAGTATGTTAAGGGCTGTTATAAAAAGGACTGTGATCAATTGTTCTCCTTGTCCACTGAAGGTAGGAGAAAAAGTAATGGGCTTAATCCACAGCAAGGGAAATTTAGGTTAGATGTTAGAGAAAACTTTAGCTATAAGGGTAGCTGCACTCTGGAATAGGCTTCCAAGGGAGATTGAGGAATACCCATTATTTGAGGTTTTTAATAACAGGTTGGGCAAACACCTGTCAGAGATTGTCTAGTTTCCAGTCTCTAGTTCTTAACATTTAAACAGGCTTTTCTGCAAATGTGTATGACACAAAGACTTATTGTATCAAAGCACAATAAAATGAACATGTGATTAAGTGCCTTTGTGCTCAGGGCTTCTTGAGCAAGATCTGAGAGACAGAGTGAAAAAGCAACGCCTCCTTCTGAAGCTAAACGGGAAGCCAGTCCAGCTAGACCAGGGGTGGGCAAACTTTTTGGCCCGAGGGCCACATCGGGGAATAGAGATTGTATGGCAGGCTATGAATGCTCACAAAATTGGGGTTGGGGGTGTGGAAGGGGGTATGGGTTCTGGGGTGGGGCTGAGGATGAGGAGTTTGGGGTGTAGGAGGGTGCTCTGGACTGGGACCAAGGGGTTCGGAGGGAGGGAGGGGGATCAGGCTGGGGCAGCGGTGCGGGGAGGGGTGCAGGTTCCGGCTGGGGGTGCGGGCTCTTGGGTGGGGCTGGGGATGAGAGGTTTGGGGTGCAGGAGGGTGCTCCGGACTGGAATCGAGGGGTTTGGAGAGCAGGAGGGGGATCAGGGCTGGGGCAGGGTTTGGGGAGAGGCTCAGGGGGTGCAGGCTCCAAGCAGCATTTACCTCAAGTGGCTCCCGGAAGCAGTGGCATGTCCCTTCTCCGGCTCCTATGCAAAGGCGCGGCCAGGCGGCTCTGCTTGCTGCCCCATCCATAGGCACCGTCCCTGCAGCTCCCATTGGAGCGCATAGGAGTCAGAGCAGTGCCTTGCCACGGCTTCTGGGAGCTGCATGGTGCAGACCCTGACCCAGCACCCCAGCCAGAGCAGGGCCGTGCCGCATGGTGCGGCCCCGTCCCAGCACCCCGGCTGGAGCGCCGGAGCAGGGCTGAGCTGCATGGTGTGACCTCCAACCCAGCACCCCAGTCGGAGCAGGGCCAAGCCACATTGTGCAGCTCCATCCCAGCGCCCCGGCTGGAGCAGGGCCGAGCAGCATGATGTGGCTCAGGGGCCAGCTTAACGGCCTGTGGGCCGTAGTTTTCCCACACCTGAGCTAGTCACTTCCCAGACTCCCTGGCCTGGTCTAGCCCTAACTATTGACCCCAGGCTGCTTTTGTTCCACTTCATCAGCTTTGAAGTTTTCTCTATTCTCTCATTCACTCTTTTCTCCTCTTCCTCAGCTTAGTCCTGCCGTTAACCAGAGTCACTCCTACCTACTTTGCCTGGAATAATTGCCACACAGCTTGCCATGCAAGAGCAATCCTGCTGGAATGCTTGATGTGCCACTACACCCAAATACAACAGGGATTTTAGGTTAAGTAAACAACAACTATGAATTCATTTAAAGTCACGCAAAAGCTATTTTAAAAAACAACTTTGCGTCAGTTGAAATTTGAACCTTTAGCCTGACCCATGAGTCTGTGTTCGGGTTACAGTATAGGCTCTTTGGAGCAAGACCAGTGTATTCCGTTATGTTTGGAGAGGAGCAGTGTCAGTGCCCACTGAGTAATAATTATCGCTTGAAGCAAATTCAGGAGATCTGGGTTTTATGCTCAGCTCTACTGCACACCTGGTGTATGACACTGGGCAACTGATTTAACCTCTTGGTACTCCAGTGTTCCTTATCTGTAAAAATGGCGGCAAGACCAACCTCACCAGTGTGTTGTAATTCTGAAATATTTAATATTTGTACAGTGCTTAAAGATTCCCCTAGTGAAAGTTCTACAGAAGTGGAAAGTATAAAACTGATTTATCCTACTCAATGCTCAGGCACTGCAGAACCCAGATCCAAATGGAAGTTGTTATTGTAGAAAAAAAGAAGTATGTATTTATGTTCACTCACCCGTTCCTTTATTTTGTCAGTGAGAAAGGGCTTAATTAGAGCGAAGACCGGGTGGAAGAATAACGGCTCATTAATCAAGTGGATGCCACGAACTTTTAGTGGAAAGGAATCCTGCAAACATATCAACAAAATCACCACAGAGTTTAAGAACCCCTGCACTAGAGGGAGAAGAGCCTCCATTCATGCCCCATTTCATTGCTACAGCTCTGCTGACTACAATTTTTCTACTTCTTCCAGAGGTGAACTGGAGATACTGATCATAAATGTTTTTTCCATGAATATCACACTAGCCTCTCTTTTCTTATCATGTTGGATAGGGCCAGATTGATGGGCTCTTATCTGAATTAAAAAATAGCTTGCTAAATGTAACTGTTTTTAGGAACTTTTTGAAACAGTGGGATAAAAACTTAAGCATCAGATTCTAATCTTGTAAAATGTATGCAATGAGCACTGCTATGTAATCTCACCAAAATCTGCTTTTACCCATATCTGTGGTAACAGATTTTTTCAAGATCCACAGCTATGGGCACTGCACAGTTCAGATTAGGCTATAGTCCATAACAATTAAATGCTCTTGCTAGCTAATGAGGCTTGGGACTGGAAGCTAAGAAACAGCTTGTCTTCTTAGTTCTTTCTGTGTCCAGAGAAGCAGGACTTTGTACATTCCTTGTAAATAAACAAGATGGCAACAAAGAGAATACCAGACTTTTATCAATTTTTGCTGCCAACTGGAACATTCCCAGCACCCTGAAACTGGACTAACTACTTGGGTCAAAAAGAGGCAATACTATTATTTTGATGCTATTTTTCCCTTTCTACGTTGCAATTAACCTCTCTCTCTCTCTGTGTATGTCCTCATATTTGTTCATGAAGTGCAAGATCATATTTTTACAAGAGCTATAACAGTAAAGTTTAAAAAAAAATAGGAGCTGAAAGTTAGGATCCTAAATCTAAATGTTTCTAAATATGGATTTAGGAAATTAACTTTTTTAAATCTTGGCCCATAACGTGTTACTTTAAAATGTCACAGTGACAGAAAGGGACCTGAACTGCCTGAACTGCCAAGCAAAAGCAGAAGAAACCTGTATGTGAAAAATGTCAACCCAACTTAGAAAATGCTGAGAGGAATAGATAGAGAATTGCAATAAATAAGTTTATAAATGTTAAGAAGCACTACTCACAATTTATAGTTTTGATTTATTTTCTCTGCTGCCTTATTTGTAGTACTTTTAAATGTTTGAAAAACAAAGGGTAAATACGAAAGTAGACACCTCACATCCAAAAAATCTGGCATGGGGGTACTAGATCCAAATCCCTAGATTTAACCAGGCACCCTCTTTCCCCACCCCCAAAACAAGTTCTAAAGATACCAGGGACCTGTTTACTGGTTCAGGTACAGCTGAACAGCCATTCTAGTGAGATTTTTCCCAAGATGGTAGAATCATCGTAAGAGTAACCAACCATGTAAGAATTCCCCCATTTAAGACAGCAGATGCTCTGTGAGGCTTGGTTTCATGAAATTCTCAGGTAGAGATATTATGAGAAAAGCTGAGATTGCTGCACCAAAAGATCAATGACCTAACTCTGATTAAGCCTCAAACCCAAACCCTTGCTAGTCTGAAGCCAGCCATTATCTAGTTGGCTCATCTCTGTAATATTAGCTATTGGCTTTTTTATTTTTATTGAGTTCTTATGGGAGCTTACTGACTTTTTAAATATGTAACTAGAATCTGGACAATATTCACTACTTGATTATAACAATTTGAAGGCAAATCAAGTAAAGTTTAGGTTTAAATCATTTAAGTCTGTCTCACTTCTAATAGCTCTAAATAGCACTATTTTGTTCTTTCAAGCGGTGTTACCATGACAAGGTCCTATACAAAAGGAAAGTGTGCCATAATTTACAGTAGAAACATTTTGACTATTGCAATAAAGAAACTAAAATTAAGCCTCAAACCTACTGTGAGCACGGCAGCAATCCTCTTGGCCACTGTTGGGCTGATTTGAAATGCATGAGCAAATAGCCACCCTTGAAGATCAAAGATAGCCTTGACTCCATTCCGTTGTGTCTCTCTCTCTTTTACAATGAGCTCCGATGTGATAAGGCTTACACGAAACACATCATATGCTGTAAACATCTTTGGATCCCATCGTCCTGAAGAACAAATAGACTGTACTGTATTACCACACAGATATTCTGTATACATATACTCCCACTGGCTATTGTTTCTAATGCACTCCTCAAATACAAAATGAGTAAACAGCAATATGGAGTGTGAAGTCATCTCCTTTTCCTCCTTCAAGCCCTCTCCTGTTCTGCAATAAGTAATTTTGTCAGTACAGAAACTATTTACTCTACACCCCTCTGGCTCCTCTTCTACCCTGCACGATCACTCCACTCTCTGCAATTCATTTCTACTATCAGTAGGAACCTGCCGAGAAGTTTTCAGAAAAGAATCTTGCAATGTTTGCTTCAAGAATCCTCTAGGTTTGGCAGTGACAGTAGTAATTAAATTGGAAAGTCACTGGCCAAAGCTCCACAGTACAATATCTAGGAGGGAAACCCCTAAGATTCACCTCAACCAATATGTGTTAAAAATGAGAAACTGCCTTGTCTACACTAAGATTTGAACATATTTTAGCTAACACATTAAAAATACACCTTTCTTCCTAGTGAAGACAAGGTTTGTGTTACTTGTCTCTAGCACAGTCTGGCCTTGATTCTTGTCGGGGTTTTCTAGGAACCACTGTAACAGAAATAACTAATTATGGTGGGGTGCTAAATATAATAATTAACACGGCAGATAGCTATTACACACACACACACACACTCTCTCTCTCTCTCAACAGCAAATGAACACTACTTTATCCAGGTATGTTAAATGAGATAGATATTCATAGGTAAATAGTGAAAAATTAAAGAGGTTTCTGGCTATCACTAGAGTTTTCACTTAATCAAGTGCTTCAGGAGTTCTCCCATCTGAGTACTTCTCTACAATATACAGTTATATAGTATGAAGGTGGTGCTTTACTAGCACACCTATATCCACAGGGGAGGGAAATAAGCTATACCAGTTTAAGGGATTGTACTGTTTAGTTATTTTGATAGAAAAATTACACCCATAACGAAGAGAGTTATACCAGTACACAAAACAATGTGTAGGCAATGTCTAGGCCATAGAATTGTTACTTACCAATTCTATAAATAAGAACTTTGCTGCCACGTGGGTCCCTTGATCTCAAGACTCCATGGTAACCAGCATGCAGGAGATTGAGAATAGAGCAAGGCTGTAAATTTGCACTTAATTCTGGGCACTCAGCTCTCCACTTGTGATAGTTCTTCAATAACTGGGGACAAGAGAAGCATTCTTGTTAGAGGAATATCAGTAGAAATGGGAAGCAAAATCCAGTCTCAAGTGTCTTGGACAGATGGGTCCAAGTTACAGAATTAACATGTTAGAGCAGTAGTTCTCAAACTGGAGATCGGGACCTCACAGGGGGTCACAAGGTCATTACATGTGGGGGGGTCGCAAGCTGTCAGCCACCACCCCAAATCCTGTTTTGCCTCCAGCGTTTATAATGGTGTTAAATATATGAAAGTGGTTTTAATTTATTAAGGGGGAGGTCAAACTCAGAGGCTTGCTATGTGAAAGGGGTCACCAGTACAAAAGTTTGAGAACCACTGTGTTAGAACTTCCATCATTCCAATGCTTCCTTATTTTATTTTTACTTTCAACAAATGAATTTTAGGAGCAAGGACATTGTCAGACTGGATCACACCAGTAGACCAGAATTATTTCCGACAGTGGCTGGCCAGTATCAGATGTTTCAGAGGAAGAAGCAACAAAGCCTAAAATAGTTGCCTAACTGCCCATTAGTTAGATGAAATATCAGGCAATAAGCTTTTTTTTGGAAGGGGGAAGAGAGGAACCTTTGCCAATGTAACTTGAACAGAAGCTTCCATTGAGTGATCCACAAAGATGCCTAGGTTGCTCTCTGCCCTGAGTTATTACAGTGAATTTAGAACCCAATCCATTTGTTAATAGCATGTAATCACCATTCAGTGCCACGTGGTAGACAGAAAATACTGGCAATAGGATATTTTACTACACAAAATAAACAGAAATGGGCTTCTAAACTGAATCCTCCTTGTGTTATTTAACTTGATACTGTGTCAGGCTCATACAGGGGCATGTTGATCTAAGTAGAGACTTACACATCTCATAAGAGGAATTCCCAAACAAAAGGGTATTAAGCCATCTTATTGGACACAAACTTTTATTTTGAGACTGATCACATTTTGAGACCACTGGACTGATCATTGTGCCATCGCAAGAGACGTGACCATTGGCACATCCACAGCACATTTTCAAAGACATACAGGTTTCTCCATGTAAGATATTGGGAACGAGGTTGATTAGATTATTGATCAATGAGATGTCAGATAATTCAGCCCAATCATTTTTTATTAACTGAAGATAGATCAACACAAATAGAGAAAGGCAAAGGTTAATAGAACTCACCCTTCCAGGGACAACTTCTGTTCCAATCTGATTACAACTCTGTTTTATATCCCACTTCTTTGCAAATATTTTATTTGCCTATTACATTTCGCAGTTGTTTCCATACTTACCTTATCTAATCACATATTAACCACAAATATGACGTTAACATTTCCTGTACACCTGCAAGACGATTCCTGGCTCCTGTACATTTCCATTCTATATGCAATACAATACTCATCTGAAAGCAATTTTCCATTGTTTCTCTATGCGAAGATTTACAGAAGTCTGGTTCAGGTTTGGTACCTAACTCAGTTCCTCCAATTATGTTTGTTTATAACATGTCTACTTATTCATTCCTTTCGTGTTGTGTCAGGTACAATTTCACTACTTGTTGTTCAAGCAACAGAACCAATTCCATTTTATCTAATAAGCACATATCTTCTTATTTGTCACACTTGCTAGCACATATGCAGTTAAAAGTACCCTCTGCAGCTACAAAAGAAAATATACGGTCTGAAAATGGGTGACACCCTAAATACATTACCATTCCTTTTAGGGCATGTCCTACACAAGTTCAATATGCTCAAAGCCATGTCTAACTTTTAGTTGCCCTTGACATAACTCTGAGAAATGCTGGAAGCTCAATGCCTACCTGGCAACAAAGAGCATCAAATAATGATGCAATGGATGTCTCTCTCTTTCTGATTGCCCATAAGAGACACGCTTTTTGAGAGTGAAAATAATGGAGGTCTGTCATTGCCAAAACAACAGAGATCATGTCTGTTGTCAGGAACATAAATACTGTTGTTCAGATGGAGGCAAAACAGATTTGGGCAGCATTATACTCTGGAACTGTTGAATGATACAAAAGAGCTATGCGCAGAAGTGATATGAAGAAGTTCTGAAGAAGAGTTACTTAGCTAAAAAGTGCTGACTTTTGAGGTTAGATCCTGCTGGAGAAAATTGAATTATCCACAGTTTCATGATTTCCTTTAGAGAATTAAGCTGATGGTGCAGTAGTTCTGATTTCCAAATCTGATCAGATATTTTCCTCTTAGAATAAAAGAATTCACTATAATAAAATTCACCTGCTTGAAAATCTGGACTTTACTTGCCACTAAGAGAAAAGCTCTGCTGTGCAAAGGAGCCATTGGTTTCACCACTTCCCTCACTTTATTTCTGATACTGTGAAGAGGTAAACAGGAATGGAAGTGCTTCTGGTTACTCCAGGAGTTGAGAGTTCTCCACTGACTGTGTCATTAATTTGATTGGTGATCTTAACCAAGTAACTTAAACCTCTGGTTAAGATTTTCAAAAAAATAAAAGCTTGGAAGTTAGGCTCCTTTGAAAATCTCAGTTTAGAAGCCTAAGAGTTTCAATGGAAGTCGGGGCCTAATTTCACAAATAACTGAAGAAAAACGAGGATAGCCAGCTTTAAATCCTAACGGTAGCAAGGATAGGGCCTTACAGAACTATTACTACTTTTTTTTTATTAGTGCTCTCAGACCGGCAAGACAACTCTAATCATCAGCACATTTTCAAAGACATCAAACATTTTCTCCATAGCAAAGTAACATTATGCCTGAAGCGACTAGATCTCTCTAGTTACCCCTTTTTTCAAGAGCCAAGTAACATAGCTAGAAATAAATAGTTACTAGTTCTAATAACTAATAAAGTAGAACAAAGTATCAGCTTTCCAACTTCTCACTTCTATGCAAGGCTCTTCCTGGTCTAACCAGTTTTTCCAGGGTCTTTAATTGCAGACTAAGAGTCAAAGTGAAATCTAATCCTCTTCTGCTGTTATCCTGTGGCAAGCTAAGGATGGATATTTCCTGTGACTACTGACCTCTTACCCATTCCTCTACTTTCAAGTTCCTCTTGTCTTTTTTAAAAAAGTGTATTTTTGCAGCATATTTTTCCCTGCTCTCCTTGCATAAAGTTGTAGGCTATTTGAAGGGTGTCTTAAATAAATTGTCAAGAAGGAAACTGGTTGAAAAGACCCAATGTGTATCAGCTCTACTTGTAAAACAGATAGGAAGAGATGGAGAGATATACTGATTAACAGTCATATACATCTCCACTCTTCACATACCCTATAATGATTTATTTAGTAGTGGCTTAAGACCTCAACCAGGCTAGAGCCCCATCTATCTTGAACACTGTATAGAAGGTGGTAAATAATCATTCCTTAACCAAACAATACACAAACAACCCAGTTTTGCCTGTTAAGCGTTTTAATTAAGTATATAAATTAGCTCTTAGTCTAGGCTAATAATATGTAGAGAGTTTTCTGAGGGGTGTTTTTTTAATGTTCTTGGTATGCAAGAATATAAGCTATTGGTAATTGATAGAGCAGGGGTCGGCAACCTTTCAGAAGTGGTGTGCCGAGTCTTCATGTATTCACTCTAATTTAAGGTTTTGCATGCCTGTAATACATTTTAACGTTTTTAGAAGGTCTTTTTCTATAAGTCTATAATATATAACTAAACTATTGTTGTATTTAAAGTAAATAAGTTTTTTAAAATGTTTAAGAAGCTTCATTTAAAATTAAATTAAAATGCAGAGGCCCCCCCGGACTGGTGGCCAGGACCTGGGCAGTGTGAGTGCCACTGAAAATCAGCTCGCATGCTGCCTTTGGCATGCACGCCATAGGTTGCCTACCCCTGTGACAGAATAATGTGATTAGAAGTTCACTGTGCTGGTAAACAGCAGTCCAGAACTTGATATTATTTTACTTCATGTTTACCTCCTTACAAACAACACTGATTAGCACAAAGTGTTCAGAATTGCATAACCAGACAGCATGAACTGGCAACACTATGTATTTTTTCTGTTGTCCTTCATACATACAAGTTGAATCAGCAGCAAAATATTTATCTTGCCAAAAAAAAACAAAAACAAAAAAAACCACACACTTCCCAAAAATCTATAATATTGGTTTCTGCCCTTTTCCTCTATTAGGAGTTGTGCACACATTTTCAATAATTAATTATTCTATTAAAAGAAAACCACTGTACATAGCTAGTGAGTTCTGCTCCATGAGAGACTCAAACTTGGAAAAGCAGGGTACTGCTGGTTAGGGTTGCCGAATTTTTAATCGCACAAAACCGAACACACCTGCCCCAGCCCTTCCCTGAGGCCCTGTCCCCACTCGCTCCATTCCCCCTTCCTCCATCACTTGCTCTCCCCAACCTTCACTCACTTTCACTGGGCTGGGGCAGGAGGTTGGGATGCGGGAGGGGGGTGAGGTCTCTGGGCTGGGGGTACGGGCTCTAGGTGGGGCCAGAAATGAGGGGTTCAGAGTTTGGGAGAGGGCTCTGGGCTGGGGCGCAGGTGAGGACTCCAGCTGGGGGGGTGAAGGAAGGGGCTCCGGGCTGAAACAGTGGGTTGGAGTGCAGGAGAAGGGGTGCAGCCTCCAGCTTAGGGCTCTGGGGTGGGGCCAGGGATGAGGGGTTTGGGGTGCAGGAGGGGGTTGAGGCAGGCGGTTGGGGTGTTGGGGGAGGTGCGGGCTCTGGGAGGGAGTTTGGGTGTGGGAGGGGACTCTGGGCTGGAGCAGGGGGTTGGGGTGCGGGAGAGAGTTCGGTGTCTCGCGGCTCCCACGAAGTTGCCGCCAGGTCCCTGCAGCCCCTAGACACATGGGCGGCCAGGGAGGAGCCACGTGCTGCCCTCGCGCCCGAAGGCGCCACCTGCGCAGCTCCCATTGGTCACGGTTCCCATGCGTCTAGGGGCTGCAGGGACCTGGCAGCCACTTCTGGAATCCGCATGGAGCTAAGGCAGGCAGGGAGCCTGCCTTGAACCCAGGCCCCCCTGCACCCGCTGACTGGATTTTTAATGGCCTGGTTGGCCGCCAGGGTCCCTTTTCGATCGGGCACTCCAGTGGAAAACCAGATGCCTGGCAACCCTACTGCTGGTAGAAATCAAGATGTGTGCAAAAACAATTCTCTCCATCACCTAGTCAATCTCCCTACCAGCGCAGAACTTTTTCCGCCAGTTCATACTTTTAGCCACAGCAGCCGTGATTTAAAATCAGCAGTGTTTGTACCTGCAATGTTAATGGCACATAAGGGAGGCCAAAAGACACCTGGCCTGAACATTTGCCTATAAATCACTTAAGATAGTGAAAAAAGAGATTAATTATACCATCTCGAGATACAGCCTGCCATTAGATGGTGTCAGATGCTATTTTCATCTATTTCTACCAAAAGCTAACAACAAATAGCTAAAAATTACCAAGCACTCAGTTCTACTACATTTACTCACACTGACTATTATCTTATTCTGTAAGTAGTCCCATTGATTTTAATTAGACTACTTGTGGAGTATGAACTACTCACTGTGTGAAAGGGGTGCAAAACTGAGCCTAAATGTCTGAAATATTTATTTCCTGTTCTAAAACTGAAGTGTGAGCTTAGCATTAAAAGACTTTCTGGGTTATCTCCAGCAGACATTTAAGGTTCAATCCTGCAAACTTTGCTCAAGCAAATTAATCCTTATTCTACTGAGTAGTTCCACTGAAGTTGCAAATGACTGCTTGCATGTTTAAAGATTACTCATGTGAATAAGGCCTGCAAAATCAGACTATTCTTGTTGAACAAGCTCTGAAGAACAGCTCTCTGTTATCTTTAAAATAAATCTCTAATTTAACATGGTATAAATTGGCTCAGGGTCTCACATTCAAGGATTACTTGCTGATAGTTTTGAAGGGAATATATCTGTTCTGCTAAGGGAGTCAAGGGAAGGTGTACTGAGTTTATATATTGGCTATAAAGAGCTGTAGGTGTCAATGTGGGTATAAGAGGGCTAAGCAACCTGAAAATACCGGGTTCCCATCTGGTTTGTAGGAAAAACAGATGGGATGATCATGATAGATGTAATGGCAATGTTCCAATCATTCAGGATTGTGGAACAGTTATTGTATGTGGAAAAACAATTCAATACATAATTATATTAGTTTATTAATTGAATAAGCAACTGTATGTCTGTTTGGCAACTGATGATGGATATAAATTAAGTTGGTAAGTGGAATAAATTTAATCAGAAACATAATCCAATGTCTGTGGAACCAACCATTTCATCATGAGTGTCTTCATGCCAGGGATATAGTCCAGGATTTCTGAATGTCAAAGAAGTTATTGATTAACCTCAGAGAGTGCGAATTCAGTGTCTGACCTAGAACTGATTTAAAGAAAACAATGCATTTATAAATGAAAAATGACTGAATTCAACTTTCCTGATCAATAATTATGAAAGCATATTGCCAGAGGCACCAATCAGAACTAGGCCTCCATTGTGGTAGAAACTATGCAAACACAGGCCATAAGAAGAAACAGTTCCTCCCCAGAAGAATTTACAATCTAAAAATAATAATGAAAGATCCAGAAGAGAAAATAAAAGGGAAATGGTATTTCTTTAATTTCTTCAGATCAGATCACACATACTGGGCTAATTTCTTTGTCACATAGTTATTACTTGAAACCAACAGTTTGCTCAGTCCTGGACAAAATAGAGGAAGTCTCTGTCCCTGCCCCAAGGAGCATACATTCTAAAGTAGACAATACAGACCCACGGTAATGTACTGGTGAATCTGAAGTTGGTTGTCCCTCAAAATTGCTTTTGTAAAGGTAACACTTATTTCACGGGTGGATTGGTGCCAGGCTACAAAGAGTATGTCTTAAGGAGGCAGTAGAATGAGGAAAAGGTGATCAGTTGACATATCTGGAGAACGACAGAGTTTTAGACCACCTGGAAGAAGGTGTAAAAAGAGGAGTGGATTAAGGAAACTTTAGCCCTGACTACAGTAGGAAAAGGACCCATTGCCAGCCTTCCTGAACGGATATGGAGATCAGTTTAGCTATTCGTGTAGTCCTACCATAACTGTTTTCAGCATCTTTATGGAAAGTGTTATACAGATGCTTCTGTAAGGCAATAGAAAAATTGTGTCCCAGCTAGCAGTTGGCCACTTTCAACTCCAGCTAGAGATGGAGGAGACAACTGTCAGCAGTGGGTCATTTACCTAGTGTGAACGGATCTAATGGAAGCAGTTAGACAAGAGGCTTGGGCAGAGCAGAAAGAACAAGGTGGAGGGCAGGAAGATAAGGGCAGAACCATAGCAAGCGCTGGCTCATGCAGAGCCTTCAAAGTGAGGAAAATTTTGAAATCACTGAGAACAGCAAGAGGAAGTCAGTGAAGGGAAACAATAAGGCTGTAATTAACTCTTGCAAAGAACAAAACAAGCAGCTTATTTTCCGTAATGTATGTTAACATATAGAAAGCAGAACACCATCTTGAGATAACATCTTGAACTAAGTTGCGGCATGCCTAGCTCCTTTTATATGCCACGAAATTTGGTGACTGTGAAGGAAAAATGCCTAAAATGGCCAGCTGACTTTGAACTGTAGTAATCATATTCTGTATTGTAGTGCTGCAATATGAATAATGAACTGAAAGCTGAAAAGTTTAGGAATGTTTCATTTGGGGCCCTATTGCATACTGTGTGCAGGATTACCTCAGAACACAACATGGTTGCTATCTGCTATTTCTCAAGCAAGCTTAGGAAAGTGTCCAACATGGCAGCGATTATATTGTTTCACTCAAAAATCCAGCTGTGGAGAATGACAGTTTTCATAGATTTGTTATTGATCCAGTAAGCATTTAGGAAAAAACTGACTGCATGCCATTGTTTTGGATCCACACATCACCAGTAAATAAAAACAGATGCTGCAGTTTGTAACATTATTAAGACTTTGTCTCACCCTTCATAGATCTCAGTAACCACTGCGGTGAGAAAAACTTAATAGGAGAGGATTTAATAACAGGATCCTAAAACACCAGGAGCCCAGAACCCCGCCAATGTTTTAAGGTCCTGATCTCACAAATACTTGAAGAAGGAAGATACCCTGCCCCTTATAACCTTTAGGCTATGGAAAGGGTGTTCACCCAGTATGTGAGAGACTCCCCAGCCAAGTCCCCCCTCATCCTAAGGAAGAGAAGGGTTTTGAACAGCAATCTGCCACCTCTCATGTGAGTGCTCTAACCACTAGACCATAGAATATTCTGATATAGGTGTCCCTAGTTGTTCCATTTTAATTAAACAAGTGAATATTATTATTAATTGGGCCAGCGAGAGCCTTAGAATGACTCTTTAGACCACTATTTAGGGCACTCACCTAAGAGGCGGAAGATCCCAGTTCAAATCTGCTCTCCCCGTCTTGAACCGGGAGTTCCCTATCCAGTAGGCTAAAGATTGAGGGAATTTCTCCCCCCACCCTGGTGGGTTTTTTGGGTCCCACATGCAACTTCAGGGGCTGAACGCCTGCCTTCTTCTGGTTCGTGGACCACAAGGAGAGCTAGATGCCTCCCTGCAGCCCAGACTGAGGCACCTATCACGAGGGAGGGGCGGGACTTAGCACACTCTGGTTGGTGTCTCCCGTTGGCTAGCTTAGGCAGCTCCACGCTTAACATGCTGGCTTTGTGGATTGCAGTCTAAGGCACCTAATCTTTGCCCAGGCTCTGTATAGGGAGCCTAGACACCTAATTCAGGCTTTGTGCGTTGCAGTGTTGATCCTGTGACTTTTCTAGGCACCTAAAAATTTGGTGCTGTAACGCTCAGTGTTGCAACACCCAAGTACCTCCGTGGATCCCACAGACAAGGTGTGCCTTTTGAACACTAAAATATATCCAGGTAAATGTTAATGTGCCTACCTGTGCCTCAGTTTCCCCATCTGTAAATTGGGGACAGTGATACTGATCTCTTCCGTAAAGCAGTCTGAGACATACTGATGAAAACCACTATAAGAGCTAAGTACTGGTGTTATTATTGCAGTATTAATATCTGATCCCTGCCTGCATTTCCCTCAGGGTGGAGGGAGATTAGTTACTGCACAGGTGTCAGCAAAATCAATGACAGTACAACTCCCTTGCTTGCCAGTGTTATTCCCCAGTAGGTGACCATCCTGCCAGCATTTCTTTCTGAAGTTGCACAGGAGAAGAAAATTCCTTGTTTGTGTATTCAAGCCATATCACATATTCAGTGCCCTGACTGTCTGTGCTTAATCTTTTTTGTGTCAAAGGACTTCTCGCTTCACCCCAAGGAAGACAAATCTCTGCCAATATTCCATTTAGACTGAGTTAACGCTTTCCTACTCATGAACGTTTACCCTTGTAATCCTTTACCAAAAGCTATTCAGTTACTTTCTCTTCTACTTTTGGAGTCTGTGTTTAAATGGTCAGGGCATACAGTCCCACCAGCATTTCAAGATTAAGGTTTTGGGAGTCAGACGGGTTGCTTAATTGAATTTGTTTCAGTGTTTTGTATTAGTAAAAGTAAAAATGTAAAAGTGTATGCTGTGTGTGTTTGTTCCTGCCTGCTCTATGGTTTGGAAATGGTGTGTCTTACTGAGATGGAAGAAAGGAAGATACAGGTAGCAAAAAATAATATACTGCGAAGAATGGCAGGCAAGCAGATCGTAGAAAGAGTGTGTGACACACTGTATGGAATATGTGGGGCAATTTATGATACTGTTGAAACCGATATTATAAAATTTCCAGGAATCTGACCAGATATGCCATCTGAGAAAATGTTACAATTTGCCAAGTATGATAATCTTGTTTACATAGAATCATAGAATAGAATCATAGAATATCAGGGTTGGAAGGGACCCCAGAAGGTCATCTAGTCCAACCCCCTGCTCGAAGCAGGACCAAGTCCCAGTTAAATCATCCCAGCCAGGGCTTTGTCAAGCCTGACCTTAAAAACCTCTAAGGAAGGAGATTCTACCACCTCCCTAGGTAACGCATTCCAGTGTTTCACCACCCTCTTAGTGAAAAAGTTTTTCCTAATATCCAATCTAAACCTCCCCCATTGCAACTTGAGACCATTACTCCTCGTTCTGTCATCTGCTACCATTGAGAACAGTCTAGAGCCATCCTCTTTGGAACCCCCTTTCAGGTAGTTGAAAGCAGCTATCAAATCCCCCCTCATTCTTCTCTTCTGCAGACTAAACAATCCCAGCTCCCTCAGCCTCTCCTCATAAGTCATGTGCTCTAGACCCCTAATCATTTTTGTTGCCCTTCGCTGGACTCTCTCCAATTTATCCACATCCTTCTTGTAGTGTGGGGCCCAAAACTGGACACAGTACTCCAGATGAGGCCTCACCAGTGTCGAATAGAGGGGAACGATCACGTCCCTCGATCTGCTCGCTATGCCCCTACTTATACATCCCAAAATGCCATTGGCCTTCTTGGCAACAAGGGCACACTGCTGACTCATATCCAGCTTCTCGTCCACTGTCACCCCTAGGTCCTTTTCCGCAGAACTGCTGCCTAGCCATTCAGTCCCTAGTCTGTAGCGGTGCATTGGATTCTTCCGTCCTAAGTGCAGGACCCTGCACTTATCCTTATTGAACCTCATCAGATTTCTTTTGGCCCAATCCTCCAATTTGTCTAGGTCCTTCTGTATCCTATCCCTGCCCTCCAGCGTATCTACCACTCCTCCCAGTTTAGTATCATCTGCAAATTTGCTGAGAGTGCAATCCACACCATCCTCCAGATCATTTATGAAGATATTGAACAAAACCGGCCCCAGGACCGACCCCTGGGGCACTCCACTTGCCACCGGCTGCCAACTAGACATGGAGCCATTGATCACTACCCGTTGAGCCCGACAATCTAGCCAGCTTTCTACCCACCTTATAGTGCATTCATCCATCCCATACTTCCTTAACTTGCTGACAAGAATACTGTGGGAGATCGTGTCAAAAGCTTTGCTAAAGTCAAGAAACAATACATCCACTGCTTTCCCTTCATCCACAGAACCAGTAATCTCATCATAAAAGGCGATTAGATTAGTCAGGCATGACCTTCCCTTGGTGAATCCATGCTGACTGTTCCTGATCACTTTCCTCTCATGTAAGTGCTTCAGGATTGATTCTTTGAGGACATGCTCCATGATTTTTCCAGGGACTGAGGTGAGGCTGACTGGCCTGTAGTTCCCAGGATCCTCCTTCTTCCCTTTTTTAAAGATTGGCACTACATTAGCCTTTTTCCAGTCATCTGGGACTTCCCCCGTTCGCCACGAGCTTTCAAAGATAATGGCCAAGGGCTCTGCAATCACAGCCGCCAATTCCTTCAGCACTCTCGGATGCAACTCGTCCGGCCCCATGGACTTGTGCACGTCCAGCTTTTCTAAATAGTCCCTAACCACCTCTATCTCTACAGAGGGCTGGCCATCTCTTCCCCATTTTGTGATGCCCAGCACAGCAGTCTGGGAGCTGACCTTCTTAGTGAAAACAGAGGCAAAAAAAGCATTGAGTACACTAGCTTTTTCCACATCCTCTGTCACTAGGTTGCCTCCCTCATTCAGTAAGGGGCCCACACTTTCCTTGGCTTTCTTCTTGTTGCCAACATACCTGAAGAAACCCTTCTTGTTACTCTTGACATCTCTTGCTAGCTGCAGCTCCAGGTGCGATTTGGCCCTCCTGATATCTTTCCTACATGCCCGAGCAATATTTTTATACTCTTCCCTGGTCATATGTCCAACCTTCCACTTCTTGTAAGCTTCTTTTTTATGTTTAAGATCCGCTAGGATTTCACCATTAAGCCAAGCTGGTCGCCTGCCATATTTACTATTCTTTCGACTCATCGGGATGGTTTGTCCCTGTAACCTCAACAGGGATTCCTTGAAATACAGCCAGCTCTCCTGGACTCCCTTCCCCTTCATGTTAGTCCCCCAGGGGATCCTGGCCATCTGTTCCCTGAGGGAGTCAAAGTCTGCTTTCCTGAAGTCCAGGGTCCGTATCCTGCTGCTTACCTTTCTTCCCTGCGTCAGGATCCTGAACTCAACCAACTCATGGTCACTGCCTCCCAGATTCCCATCCACTTTTGCTTCCCCCACTAATTCTACCCGGTTTGTGAGCAGCAGGTCAAGAAAAGCGCCCCCCCTAGTTGGCTCCCCTAGCACTTGCACCAGGAAATTGTTCCCTACGCTTTCCAAAAACTTCCTGGATTGTCTATGCACCGCTGTATTGCTCTCCCAGCAGATATCAGGAAAATTAAAGTCACCCATGAGAATCAGGGCATGCGATCTAGTAGCTTCCGTGAGTTGCCGGAAGAAAGCCTCATCCACCTCATCCCCCTGGTCCGGTGGTCTATAGCAGACTCCCACCACTACATCACTCTTGTTGCACACACTTCTAAACTTAATCCAGAGACACTCAGGTTTTTCCACAGTTTCGTACCGGAGCTCTGAGCAGTCATACTGCTCCCTTACATACATGTTCGTATCACCTTTGTATTATGAATTATAGGTATGTAGGGTATATCTGTATTTCCAAACTTGTGCCGTGTTTCTGGGTGATGCCAATCTATCTGGGTGTATCAGCACTGCCTCGCCTGTTTGATGGCCCATTAAGGGACATCAACTGTACAATTAACCCATTCATGGGCGGCGGGTAAGGGAGGCTGGGGGAGGCAGTGCCTCCCCAAACAGCCAGGCATGGCCCCACCCACACTCCACACCCAGGGTCCCGCTTCAGCGGTGCCGCGCTGGGCTCCAGGGGGCTGGGGCCACACCACTCTCCCTCCCAGCACTGGGGAGGCTGCAGCGGCACTGCTGCGCGCTCTCCCTCCCAGAGCTCTGGGACTGGGGGCTGCTGCGGGCACTAGCCAGCCTGGGGCGGGGGCTGTGGTGGGGGACTCTGGGGCACGCGGAAGGGGCAGGGCCTCTTGTGGAAGGGACGGGGCTGGGGGCTAGCCTCCCCCAGCCAGCGGTTCATGCGCCGCCTATGAACCCCTTGAAAGCAACCAGGAGGGATACCTTATGAGTCAGCAGCAAAGCATGTGGTATGCCTGTGGACCGAGAACTCTAAAGCTTCCATGTCATGTGCTGGGCAGCTTGTGTTTGGAACAAAAGAAATACAAGCTGCATGGCAAGACTAAAAAAGGCAGCTGCATCTTTTGTCTTCAATCCTGCTTCTTATCTCTGGAGTAAGTTTTCTACACACTGAAGCTCTGAACAAATGACTGAATGAATCATCTGAGCTGTGGATGTGTTCCAGAGGGACTTTCAAGCCAGCAAACTCACCAATACTGGTAAGAACCTGATATATGGACTTTGAAGTCTTTGTAAGTATCTGATTGCTTTGACCATTTAACAACTCTCTTCTTGTTCTCTCTATTTATAATAAACCTTTAGTTTTAGATGCTAAAGGATTGGCTGGCAGCCTGGTATTTTGCGTAAGATCGAAACTCATATTGACCTGGTAACATGGCTGGCCCTTTGGGGTCAGAAGAACATTTTGTATATGTGAGCAGAGTTTTAAAATAACCTCACCTTACTGCACCTATGTGCTGAATGGGAGCCAGAGTACTGGAATGTAATAAAGGGGGCTGTGTGATTTCTTTTTTTGCTTCTTGATAACCAGTGTGGGGAATCAGGAGCACAGTTTGTGACTGGTTGAAGAGTTTAACTTTAGTGTTAACCACTAGTTTTGGGAGTGTCTGCTCTCCCTTATGCAACCTGCCCTGACCTTGGCATTTCCAGTGAGGGGTACCCCAGCACCCTGTATCACACGGTGTATGGAAGAAATTAGGGGGAAGATAAACTTGGGGCTCTCAGTGATAGATAGGCTGGACAGCACACACTTGAGGTGGAATGGACATGTGATAAGAATGGGAGAAGAGTGACCAGCAAGGAGGAAGAGGATAGCAAGAGGATGTGGAAGACTGAGGATATGATGGAAAGACTCCATCAAGAGAAATCTGAAGAGAAAAAGAACAGGAACTACAAGACGTGTGATGAGCCCATGCTACGATCCACAAGGAGTGGAGAAGAATCATGTGCACCTCTGACCCAACGTAAATAGAAAAAGGAGTTGAGAAAAAAAGAAAAGAAAGTTTTGTAATAACTCTGCAGGACCACATATGAAATAGTTGGTGTCAGGCTTAATGGGATGCACCTCTGGATTTTTAACATCTCTAATCCTTGATATGGGTTTTTCCACCAAAAATTAAATGCTTCAAGGCTGGGTTTTCTCTAATTAAAAAATAGCAGCAGCCTAACACTCCTGAGCAACCCTACAATAGCCAGTGAGCACAGAGTATGGAAGAATAATTGGTATAAAATGTTTGTTCCAAGTTTCCAGTGAGTTATTATAAACAGTAATTTTAAAAATACACTATTTTGCCAATGTCTAACTGATCATCCTTCCTTTAGTAATATTTCCATAATGTGTTAGGCCCAAATTTTCAGACATGCCCAGTGTGACAAGGTGGGATATGTCTGAACTGAATTATGACTCCCATTTTGTGTTGACTATCATTTTTGTATTAGACAGGCGATCTCCAGTCTCAGTCACTGAGACCGAGATCCAGTGTCAGAGGCTCTATGATCAACCAGTCAATCACAGTAGGGTTGCCAACCCTCCTGGAGCCAAACTGGGAAATCAGCCACTAGCAGTCCAGCGGTGCAGTGGGGCTCAGGCAGGCTCGCTGCCAGCTCTGGCCCCGCACCGCTCCTGGAAGCAGCTGGCATGTCCGGCAGGGGCTCCTGTGGGGGGGAAGAGCAGGGGATCTCCACATGCTGCCATCACCTGCAGGCACCTCCCCCGCAGTTCCCATTGGCCAGGAATGAGGAAGCGCAGCCAATGGGAGCTGTGGGGGTGGTGCCTGCAGGTGAGGGCAGTGCGCGGAGCCACCTGCTCCCACAGGAGCCACTGCTGGACATGCTGGCCGCTTCCACGAGCAGCGCGAGGCCAGGGCAGGCGCAGGCCTGGCCGCCAGTTCCCACAGCTCCCATTGGCCGGGAGCAGCAAACCGCAGCCACTGGGAGCTGCGGGTGGCCGTGCAAATGTATACAAATGGTCTGTTGGCTGGCCAGCGGCTTGCCCTGATGGACAGTGTGCGGCCCGTGGGCTGCTCACCACTGCTTCAAAGGCTCAAAACCCAGAAGACAAATAGAATGCAAAATATTAAAGATTTTAGCAGGCTTGTCTGCGTGTTCAAAAATCATGAGAGTTGGCCATACTGATTCTCTGATATGTTAATAAGTGAAAAATCGTAGCCTAAGGCAATATTACAGCTGGGAAATATAAATATAAGGTTTGCTGGGCAACATTAACTCATCCACATCAATTTCAATTAAAATACAACACATATTCAATGCTGGTAAGTTAATATTTCCCTGAGAAACTTTAAAGGCCCACTGATGACTTGAACTTGTTACCAGTTTTAAAAAAACCTTTTAAGTAATTACCACATAAACAACCAGGAAAATGGTGAAACTCACTATATACTGAATGAATTCAAATGCACTAAATGAACAAAGTCAGAAAGAGAGGAAAATATGTTTTTCCTAATCTCTTTGTGTTATAGTAACTCCAGGTGTTATCTATAAGACAAGAATGTGATTTTTAATGTTAATGGCATCCCTTTAAGTGTTTCACTTTCTGATATTAGGGTATTTAAATCTGTACTCAATGCTGCATAAGTAAGATTACAGAAAGCTAATAGTCATACTGTGCACTTCTCTGGCATCACGCTGGATAAGTGCATCCAGCTCCTGCTTTGTGAAGTTAGAATGTGCAGTAGCTACCAAAACAGCTGCTCCAGTCCAATCCCTACTAAATGCTACAGCCATTTGCTTTACTCCTACTTTACTCAGTTATTACACCACCAAGACGAGACCCTGATCCTGCACTAGGAGTAGTCCCATTGACTTCACCAGGGTTCCCTGTGGCCACGTGAGTTTATCCAGCCCACACAGAGCTCTTGGCAGGAGCAGGGCCTAAACCTTAGTTTGGGTGTTGTCTTTATTTTTCCTGGAACGCAGCGGCCCCAATTTCTCCCATAAAACGCAGGCGTGCGGTTTCATGAGCTGTCTCTCCCTTTCCCCGCGAGGGATTAGTGCCTGTATGGTCATTACTGTGCATTACTTCTAGAGTGCCTACACAAGCTATTAGGCACTTGACAGACAGACCAACAGTTTAGACCAGAAGGGCTCACGCTACAGACAAGCAGGCATGGCCCGGGCGTCTGGTACTGCTCTCCCCACACCTGGGAGCGATCTCACACAGCAACCGGGGCATGCACCCTCCGGCTCCCTGCAGGATCGTCCGAGGGCGGCGGGCGAACCCGCAGCGCTGAGCCCCTGCAGCCCTGCGGGGGACCGAGGGAAAGGGCCGGCTGCAGCCCCACGGAGACCAGCTGGCCTCGGGCCCCGCGCCCAGCCCCTCTTTACCTTCCAAGCCAGGGGCAGGTCGAAGTCCCGGGCTCGCAGGAACCTGAGCAGGAAGGAGTCGGTGAGAGCGAGCGGCCAGCACTGGCTGCCGTCAGCCAAGGCCAGGCGCCGCAGCTCCGCCACGGCGGCTCCCACCAGCGGGGACTGGTCGGGCAGCTCGTTAAGGTTCCCCGGCGGGGCGGGCGGCTTCACCTGAGACATGCGGGCTGTAGAGCCAGGGACCCGCAGCGACGGCTGCTGCGCCATGCAAGGGAGGCGAGCGGCGGCCAAATGCCCCCCGCGCCGCACGGGGCGGACACGCCGCTTCCCTTCGCGAAAGAGGCAGAGCGAGTCAGGGACGCGGGAGCGCTCACCCCACCCCCGCCAGGTCAGGCTTAACCCCTGCGGGGCCTGCTGAGGCCAGGAGGAGGGTTGTCATGGGGCCGGGGGCTAGTATCTGGACGCCAGTGGCGCATTAGTCCCTGGGCCAACGAGCCCGTGCCCAGGGGTCCCCGCCAATTGGGGGAGCCCGGACAAACGGGCGCCCCCGCGTCCCGCCTTTCCGGCGCTCCTGCAGAGGAGCGGGAGCTTCCGCGCCCCGAGCCCGCTCCCCGGCAGGAGCGCCGGGCAGGGCGAAGCGGGACACGCCCCCAGTCCAAAATTTCCTTTCTGTGCAAGGTGCGGGCTTCATGCGCCCCTGCAACCCACCGCCAGCCCCAGCTTTGCAAATCATCCTTCAATAAGGAACTGTGGTTTCAACGCAAATAAATAACAGGAGACCTCTCGAGTCAAGCGTCACGTCCAGCAAAAGTTGGACTGTTCTGGAAAGACTTGAACATGCCACTCTCTGACCCCAAACTTTTTTTTCTGTGCAAAGCACTGTCCTGTCTCCCTACACCCATCTTCCATTTTGCAACTTGAATAATAAACAACTGGGTTTGTAGACTGGCTACAAAAAGGACAGATGAAGGGATCAGAATGTATAAATATTATACACACCTTTTCCATTTTACAATTATACATATTATCTATATTAAGATACCAAAAAAAAAAAAAACCCTTTGTTGTCAATCTGTTAAGTTTTCTACACAGTTAACACACCTGATGCTATGGGTTCTCAAACTTCATTGCACTGTGACTCCCTTCTGACAACAAAAATTACTACACGACCCCAGGAGGAGGGACCGAAGCCTACCTGAGCCCTGCCACCCTGGGATCAAAAGCCCGAGCTCTACCACCCTGGGCAGGGGGCCCAAAGCCCAAGGGTCTCATCCCTGAGCAGGGGACCTATAACCTGAGCCCCACCACCAAGGGCCCTGGGCAGTTGGGCTTGGGCTTGGGCTTTGGCCCTGGGCCCCAGCCAGTCTAATGACAGCCTTGGAGACCCCATTAAATTGGGGTTATGACCCACTTGGGGGTCCCGACCCACAGTTTGAGAACCCCTGCCAGGTGCAAAATTACAAAAAACAAGGAAATGAAAAGTTAAGTCCACTAATCTATTCCTCCTCCCACACTCCCTACCACTGTCAAAACTAACAATACAGACCATGCTCTGTAACCTTAACTGTTCCCCCAGAGATGCCAGACTTTTATCACCACTTTTATTGGCCCTTGCGCACCAGAATATTTTATCTGCTATCACCTGCACCAGAGATTTCTGTGCATGACAGCAAGTAAGCTGGAAAACCAAGGTGCATTTTGGCTGCATTCTATCAAAAAAATTAATTGTATTATTTTAAATACCATTCATTGCTATGCAGAAAAGGTTTTAGGAGCATTTCCTTTCACCTGCCCCCTCTGTAGCTCTTTTCCATGTAATGTGAATGTAGCATTAATATTAAAAATAATATTTCAAACATTGATTAGTTCCGTAGAGGACGTCAAAGAGCTTGGCCAGAAAAGTAAATATTTATTAAAGCAAAAATTCTGTCATTACAGATGTAAAGTTGTTGGAATAATCTACAATATTGGAAACCATTTCATATGTTTCCACAAGCTTGGGAAAGCTCAGAGCTGACATTTCTATGATGGCATTTTTGAATTCTAAAGCAAAGCAAATGGAGATATTTCAGCCACCCAAGAGATGTTCTCCAAATATTACCTAGAGAAAAGTGGCCTCAGTCACGCTGCTGATGTATGGGTATGTTGCATGAACTACATTAGTTTGAAAATTGCTGGATGTGAGATGCTGTCATAGGATAAATGTTAAGTGAAATTATATAGTGAGGTACGTTATGGGACGAAGACCAAAAAGAACACATACCACTAGGTGGATGGAGACACAGAGTATGTTTACACTGCATCTGGGAGTTAGCTTCCCTGCCTAGGTCCACAGTCTTATGCTGGTGGGGCTTGCGCTAGTATGCTAAAAAAAAGCTGTGTAGACACTGCAATTTAGGCTGGAGCTCAAGCTGTCAAATCCATCTCCACCCGAGCTTGAGAGCTCGAGTTCCAGCCTGAGTCGCAATGTCTACACAGCTATTTTTAGCATGCTAACCGGGTATCATGTAGACATACCCACAGAAACTTGGACTTCTGGACAGAAGCTCCATTCAGACTCCTCACTTGGAAATTTGGGAGGTTGAATTTGAAGGAGAGGAAGCTCTGCTGGGCTCTTATAATCTTAGGCTGTCCCTGCTAGAGTAAGAAGTAGGACGGTCACTAGATGTTACTGTTTTGCTTGTGTTATGTTTATTCAGTTAGATAAAAGTTTAGTGTTTGGTCAAACCCAGGAGTCAGAGGCATAGTCAGTCGGTGGGTTTTGAAGAGATCCGAAGGGCCTTCAAAATACAGTAACGAAAAGCAGCCAAGAGCACCTGACATTTACAGGCAGGTGTTCTGAGAAGAAAATTAGAGAGGTAAAAAGGCTGCACTTGTCAGTTGTAGCCACTGACACTGGTGTTGAATAAGGTGTGCTGCCCCATAAGGGGGAGGTTGTGACAACAGGTATCACAGCAAGGCAAAGGAAAATAGTTGATTGAACTTGTCATAACAAATATTTGCACATTGGTTAAAAAAAACTGAACAAATGTGATGTGTTTAGCCATCTTTCCTGTTCTTAAATTGTCTAAAGAAGAGAGTTTCTGTCGATCTTCTTTATTCATAATTGTTTATCTAATAATGTCTGAGAAAATATTGCAGCTGGATTTGCAACAAATGAATGAAGTGTTGGATTTGGTTGCTTTTTATGGGTTTATGTGTGTTTACTCGAAAGACCAGGCAAAGTGGAAGTACAGGTCTGATATTTGGCAGGAAGCCCAGAAAGGTAGGAGTGGTGTATTTTGTCATTTATGTATGTTGAACCCCCCTGTTGCTTATTTAAGAACAATTTGAAAAAGGAAAGGGTGGGAGGCTGTAACATATGTGAATGATTGTTCAGAAATAAATCTTTAGGTCAGGCAGTAGCACATCCTAGACTTTTCATAACTGTTTAATGCTTGCATAAATGTGTCACATGGGGTGACATGACTTATTTTGTTATTTATACCAGGTCAGCCTCAGTTGCTTATTCATGAACCATTCCCAAAACGTAAGTGGGGAGGAGATGGAAGAAACTAAGCTTTGAATCGGGGAGTGGCATATCCAGGTCTCTTCACCACAGTCTAAATTTGGCAGGGATGTGTCGCTTGGGGTGACTGAAAAGTTTCTTGTCATTTATGTGGGTTGAAACCACAGCTCCTTATTGAAGATCACTTGCAAAATATGGGGAGAGTGGTGGGGCACATTGGGGTTGTGTGACACATTTTGCACAGAAATGAATCTACAGGTCAGGGTGTGACATGCTCTCTGGAGTCTTCAGAATGGTCCAATAGTTGCACAGATGTTTCATTTTAGATGTGATCCAAAAGGTATTTTTGTCACTTACACATCATCAAATATATTACTTTTTCAAATTAAGAGGCAATTCCATCGTGTGAGACTGGGGTCTTGCTTGCATCTCAGAAAAGTGTATCCTTAAAAGCATGACTATATAGTGTTTTAAAGCTCAGTCTAGGGTTTGGTTTGAGATTTCTAAAAATTAAATTTACATCAATTAATTATTTTTATTATTATTTTGGCCTTTGAATAAGAAACCAACAAATAAGGATCCTAGCCTCATGGGAGCCTGGACTTGTTGAAGTCAATTGAAGGGATTTCACTCTCTTGTGTTTGCACAGTACCTAGTGCAGTTGCATCCTAATCAGAACTATTAAGCATTGCTTCAATACAAATCACAAATAGAAATCAGAATAATGAGGTACAGGGCGGGTTAGCAAGCAGAAGAGGTGAAAATTAGAGGTATATCCAAAGCAAAGCCTTTAAATCAAGAAAGTGAGAAGAGCAGAAAACTCCATGAAGTCCAATGGGGACTTCTCCATGTTACGTGGGAAGTACTGACTGCTGGGCATGGTATAAAACCCAAGATAGAATTAGCAGGTGTTAATTGAGCCTCAGACACTTATGTACATGCTGAATGTTAAGCACACATGTGTCTACAGGATCAGGCTTAAGAGTTTAATTTTCAAAGGTGCTGAGCACCCACAACTTCAGCTGCAGTCAGTGGGAGTGGCAGGTGTTCAATATCTCTGAAAATCAACACTAACTGCCTTACCTAACCTGCCACAGTGGCTCAGTGCTAGAGCCAGCAAAGAATGTTTGACTCATAGGTCCTGGAGTTTTGCCCAGCAGCTTACATTTAACTAAAATCAATGCAATTGTTGAGATAGAAGAGCAAGGAGGAATATTATGGGGGGAGTGGTGATGCAGAGAATCTTTTTGTATGGCTTGCTTTTGAGGGGGGCGTTCATCTTTCAAGAAAACATTTATGTTGTTGGCTTGTTTTTGTTATTGATCACAGCACTAAAAAGATGCTGAACTTTCAAACCTCCTGCTTCAAATGTAGCATGTTCTCAAAGAAGGATAAATTGCTTGGAAAAATATTTTACCAGTTTACCTACAAAAGGTATAAAGCTAAGTGCTGGTAACATGGTACATCTCACTGAAGGTTTTTCCATTATTACTGGAGCCCTTTGTCAATAAGCAGCTGGGTTTGCTCCAGAGAGTTATCACGGTTAAGCTTCAGTGTAGCAATGAGCTCAGTATAAGAAGACTTCTGCATCCACACAGAGCCTCTACTGAAGTGAAGAACTTACTGTCAAATCAGGGGGGGCTCCTATAGGGTGCAGTATCTTCCCATTGCAGAGCTCTTTGCAGGATCACAGCCTTACTCATGAAGAAAAAATACATTGTCTATCATCAGATCCTATAAGCTAAGCAAGATTGAGTTGAGAGTTAGTTCCAGTATTGCCAAGAAATATTTAGTGCTGCAGGAAGAAAATGTAAATAGGTGTAATTCTTCCCCTGAATCAGTACCATACTAATGCTTCAGTATGGTATTTGGGTGTTGTGCTGCTGGAGGTGCCATCTTTCAGCTGACACCTAAACCTCAAGTTCAAGTAATCTCTGGTCATTAAAGGGCAGGGGTCAGTGCAAGCCTCTTCCAAGATGTGAAGAGGGCTAGGCGTAAAATCCTGCCACAGAGCCCAGCTCCTCTCTGTGGCCCCATGCCTTGCTCCTCAGGTGAGTACTGGCTTCACCTCCTCCTCTCCTCCCCCCCGCCAAGGCACTGCCCCATGGCCAGGTCAGATGCCAGAAGCTGGAGCCAGGCAGTGCAGGGTGGCTGCTGTGCTGGCAGTGGCTGGTGCCATGATGCAGGCAGCTGTAGTGCTCCTCCATCTCCTGCTATTGCCTCAGGCTGTGTCTGCTCCTCAGCTCCCCACTGCCCTTCGACCGTTCCCAGCTGGTAATGGCTGCCTGAGCGTGGGGACCCAGCTCTGGGGCCGACAGAACGCTAGGGAAGCTGCGACCGTGGGAGCTGGGGCCCAGGAGCCCGGGCTGGAGCAGGTGAGTCTAGGCCGCTGTGAGGAGCCCTGGACCCTCCACCTGCCCTGGACGGCATGCCCCAGTGGGTGGGCACATGGGCCAAGGGCTTCTCTTGGGGCCCCCCACCCAGGCTTACTCCAGCACTGCTACTGGTAGGGGCACTGCCTTCAGAGCTGGGCGCCCAGCCAGCAGCCACTGCTCTCTCCACTCTGCCTTCACATTTCCAAGTGTTCTACTTCCTGTGTGACTCCACCAGTGGTAGACTGGTCACTGGCACTTTTTAATGACCATACAGTGGTGCTGGAACAATTTTTATAGTGGGGGCACTGAAGGTGGAAACCATATGTTTGGGTTGTTATTATTACTTCCAGCCAGGGACTGCGGCAGCACCCCTAGTTCCAGCACCTATGCAACCATATCATCTAACCTTGCTGTGTTCCTTCACCCACAGGCCTTTGGCTTTAAAACTTCAACAAATTTTACTATTGCACTGGGCCTTGAAGCTTAACATACTTTCTGGAGGAGAAAATGAATGACTCTTTAAAAGAGTAAAAGACTCTTAAAAATCTTTCACTATGTGATATAGTTAAGTGAGGTCAACTGCAGGTAGGGCATAGTGTTGACCTTATCTAGCTGCATTGTGGTAAAAACGACAGAGCCTTTTTCCCTCAGGATTTTATAGCGAGATAGCTAATGCACATTAATTATCTCTATGTGAGAGGCTGGCAAGGTCTTTTTTGACAAAGAGTAAAGTCACCCAAAAATGCAGTTCTGGGGGGGATCATAACTATTTGCAAATTCAGATCAAATTCAGCAGAGAGTTTCAGCCCAATCAAAAATGCGGAAAACTTTTTCAAAAATTGAAATGTTTTATTTTGATATTGTTGAAACAAACCATTTTGTTTCAAAATCTGGTTTTTAAAATATCCATTTGAATCAACTTCGTTGGTTATTTATTTATTTTTCTTTGTTTTTTTCTGCTTAAGCCAGAAAAATCAAAAAGCTGGGTTTTGGTTTGAAATGAATGACTTTTTTTTTTTTTTTGGTTCAGCTATCAAAACTGGGAAAAAAAACGTTATTTGCTCAGCTGTGCAAAAAGCACACCTCCCTCCCCACCCACCCCCAGTAAAGAAATAATCTAAGTCTCTGATTTAAAATCTAGTCTAGATCAGTTGTTGTGGCCTTTATGTAAAATGAATTGGTGGTTTCAGTCCAGTTCCTAGTGGATGGGTGAACCTATTACAGAAACCATTAGTTGGCAGTCTCAGTGAAGGACTGAATCAGAAGAGAAACTAATGCCCTGACCATACCATTTATTGCAAGAAGGTGCAGCAATCCAGCCACATCTAGTCTTATTTCTCAGTTCTAGAGGCTGTCCTTCCAGTTGAGGGCTGAGACAAGCTGGTGAGGCAATGTGGGGAAACTTGCACAGCTGCTATCTGTTCTGTAAAAGACATCAGGCTCCAGTTTCATAGGTGCCAACCCCGTGGGTGCTCTAGGGCTGAAAAATATTAGTGGGTGCAGCCACCTCCCCTCCACCCCCCGTGCCTCGTGGTAGCCCTGCCGGTCAACTCCTCCTCCTCCCCCCACAGGGCCTCCTGCCTGCCACAATCAGCTGTTTTGCAGCAGGCACTAGGAGGGAGGAGGAGGCGGCGCTTAGATGGGGCATGCTCAGGGGAGGGAGCGAAACTGTGTGAGAAGAGGTGGGGCGGGGTTGGGGGTTTGGGAGAAGGGGAGGGGCTTGGGGCAGGGGTGGGGTTTGAGCCGCCGGGGTCCGGAGGAAGCTGGCGCCTCATTTGTACCTTTCATACAAAACAAATTCCTTTGGTGGCTATCCTGCAGTCAGTTCCTTTGTTTAGTTTTTATCTAATTAATATGATAAGGTTTTCATTCAAGAGCTATGTTTTCCAGAAAACATGGGTAGTGATGGAAAGTAAGAAAGACAAAGCACCAACCTCTCAGCAAGTTTCTCATTATCCTTTGCATCTGTGCATATACAACTCCTGTTTATGACTGTGTGCTCAATATGGCTCTCTTTAATGTACACCCCTGGGACCCATGCTCAGAACTCTCTGCTGCTTTTGCAGCTTGTCAAGATTTTCACTGTGCAAGCCCGCAAACAATAAAGATGCTAACTCAGGTTTTCTGGGGCTGACAGCAACTGAAAAACCAAGAACAAAATAAACAAGCAGAATCAGGTGGGTGAATTTGTGTATTTATGGACATTCATTTGCTTTGAGTTTAATCATGTAACCCTTATCTTTGGTATTATTGCTTCTGCTGCTGTGGTGCAAGACTTGCAGTTGCAAATTCCAGTAGTGTTTGATTTTAAAGTCAACAGCTGATACAGCATGTAATTTCTGTGGGGCTCAAGGCATGGTTTTTCACTGCTTTGCCCCTGATTTGGTAGCATTTTACACCCATCCCATTCAGTTATAAATAAAGACAGAAAGTGGAAGGCAATGGAGAATCAGGCCCTAACAAAGTATGGATTAACCAGGTTTGAAATGTGCAATGTTTCCTGTCCTTTTCAGCAAACACTAATTGTTTATCCATCTTTACAAGTAGATCACATGGTTGTAAACTAATGCAACATATTAATTTGTTCCTGTTTGCTATCTGGAAAATAGTCTGCAGGAGAATAAAAGGCAAGATCCCTGTTGTACCCATCTCCACCTCCCAATTTGCATACGTTTGATGGAGGAGATTGCATTATATTTCCTCATGTTATGTTCTGCAAGATAAAAACAACTTCCGTTTAGTGTGCTGAACAACCACTGTTGAACATCGATAGGCCACTGGTACAGCTAGTCTAAATCCAACACAACTATAAGTACGCATGTTGTGATGCGTTTTTGGAAGAGTAAACTTCAGACAACCTAGTTATGTCCCTCAAAAGCATTGTATGTTTCATATGTATCTGTGAGGGCATGCAGGTTACCCCAGTGCACCCCCTTTTAGTAACTAGTACCCCAGGTGAGCCCAGCCTCCCTTCACCCTACTTATAAACAAGTCCAGGCAGATCCTTTTAATCAAAGGGTTTTCCAAGGGTCTCATTTATTAACAAGAGCCATAAACATAAATTTGAGTTTACTCAGCGACACCCAGGGACATTCATCAACTCTGGCTTCATCCAACATGCAGTCTCTAGCTCCTTCCTTCCAGAGACTCTTCTTTCCTGTGCCTATAAAGAGGCTCTATTTCTGGAACCCTTCTCAGTTCCTTCTCTGGGTTATATCTTTCAGTCCTTCCTTAGGCAGCAATCACCAGCTGTCCTGTCTGGAACTGGGATGTAGTTAGTCCCCTCACTGTCTCCTTAAATAGGAGTCTCTTCAGCTCTCTTCTCTGATGCTGTTTATCAGATTTTATGATTGTCCTTAAGGAGCCATCACCTCTCCTCTCTGGAGCTGAGTTGTGTTTTAGCTAGCAGTAAGAGCTTTGCCAACTTCTCCTTCAGCTGGCCCGCTTTTCCTTTATCAGACTTCAGGCTGCCTAGCAGGTTAGCCTTTCCCTGCTGGTGTCTACTCTGCTCTAAGAGAGGAGGCAGCCTTTATGCTAGTCCCCTTTTTCCAGCTCATCCCTAATTGGTTGGATGCGAGGGGACCCTTTCACTGCCCTCTCTGCCAGGCTCCTGGCAGAAAGAAATCATGACAGAATTTCCTCCCAAACCCATTCCGGAACCGCTTCCTCTCTCCCAGGTCCTTATCTATATAAAATCAGACCTTTCAACCTCTTGAAGAGTCATCCCACATGCCAGGGTGGGTTGACCATTAGGCACCACTACCCTTAAGGGAGAGACTACCCCATTACAATATTAGAATAAATAAACACTGAATTACTGCACTCGGACATAATTTTGCAATGATAGGACCTAATCCTATTCCCACTGAAATCAGTGAGAATAGGAATAGGCCTATTGTTTGGAAAAGCAGTGCTTTCATTATCATCAGCTTGTTTTTATTTCTCAACCTGAGGGTCATGGCCACTTTGTTCGTATCATATTGTTACATGGGAGGGGGCCTGAGCTAGAACCGAGCTACGAGGAAAGGGAATTCGGGGGGCTCCTGAAGTGGAAAAACTTGAGAACCATTGCCCTAACGATATCACTATTTATACAATCAAATCAACATTGCTGCTGGTCAGCTGACTGGTTCCAGCAAAAGATTATAGGGTTCATGTTTAAGTGCCCCATCCCCATCTCAAATTAATTTTACATATGTTTGTATTTCCAGCCAATGATCAATGAATACTATTGATTGCCAATGCTTTGGAGAACAAACATAGTGCATGATGGGATCAATGATATTTTAAGCAATAGGATCGATTCATCTTGTGATCCAGATGATCCACAGTAAAAATAATAAAATTTAAATGTCGGATAAAATATTTACATGGCAAATGATGGGTTGGGAAGATTAGATCAGACATTTTCAGAGAACTGTCTAGGAGTATAGTATCAAGTGAACTTTGTTCACATGAGGCCTGATGCTGTGAAGTTCTGAGCACCTTCAACTCCCGCTGAAGTCACTGGGGTTTGAGAGCTCTAAACATAGAGCAATGCTGTATGGGAGATAGTGAGGTCCACAGGCCTAGTCATGAAATTCCCATTTGTCTACCTCTGATTCTGCATTGATGTGACCTTGGGAAAGTCACATAGATACTGAAGTCTGTATGTTAAAACTGCACACCCAAAGGTAACTGCATATGCATTTTGTTTCCATATCAGAAAATTTGGTTCCTCTATTCTTCTAGCTGCACATCCATAAAATTGGTATAGCAACACGTGCTGTAGAAAAGGGCTTGTCTGGTTTACTTCAGTTTCTTATTTGTAGTATTCTCATGCTTCAAATGAGTCATGGTGAACGTCCACAGCAGCCAAGTAGAGACAGTATTAGTGGGGGAGAATTCAGTGAGTCAGATTGTAAACGATTTATTGAAAAACACAACCTGATCCTTCTTCATCAGTCAGGGGATACTTTAAAGACTGTCTTAGAGTAAATACCAATTAATGACAAGGAGAGTGATGTGCAATGTGGGATGTTCTCAGTGAGACACATGAGCTTGCTTGCTCATTTTCTTGCCTCCTTATCCTAGGAACACAGAACACCGTGGTCCAGATCCTCAGCTGTAGCCAAGAAGAGCATAGGGCCAATAGTTTGTTAATGAATATAACATAGGTGTAATAGTTGGAGGCTGATCCTGCAAACTCATATTATTCCCACTGGTGTCCTATTGACTTCCTAGGAGTTTCATGCAGTACTTAAGAGTCCTCATATGCAGATCTGGTTCACACACTAAAGCTCTTTGTTTTTATTTTATACCATTTGTGACATTTCGAGTATTCCTTTTACAACACTTGGAGCTGAGGCAATTTTTTTTGAACAAATGTATTTTTAAGGGTTATTTTACCCTGTGAAATAACCTGAAAAGTAAAACTTGTGTTAAATGATTCAGTGAATGAATGTTTTATTTGTAGTAAAAGAGATGTGTAAAACATGCCTGAGTGTTTATACTGTATAATTAAAGTTCCCAGTGTACTAAGCAAACACACTACAATGTTCAACATCAAGAAGAAGCTCCATATTTCTTTCCCACAGAACAGGTTTATTTTTTCTACATTTTATTTCCCTCGGTTCAGCTTTAGAATTTATGGTGTCCCCAAGTAGCAGTAAATTTTAGTCTCTGTGTTGGGGTGAGAGTTTTCAACAGGGATTTTCAGTGACAGAATGGACCCTTAGGACTTCATTTCAAAGAAAAGATGCAGTGGGATGCATTATTAAGAGGAAAGTATATAGAGCCAGAGGACAGAACTTTGCTTCTGAAATGCATCATATAATTACATTTCAGGGGAATCCAGAGCCTTCTATTACTGAAAAGCCTACATAAAGTGACATCATACATTTTCTTGGCTAGGGCCAGGTAGGAGCTCAAATTGTATATTTGATGGGATTTAGGTGACCAAGCTCACAAGAGTAAAATATCAGCACACATTTGGGGGGGAGCAGCCACAGGTGCACAGTCCTGACCGGAGCCATGGGGAGTGGGGTGCACAGCCCTAGGAAGCTGTGACGGGGGCATATGGCCCCTGCTGCAGCCCCTGTCACAAGCCACGGGGCAGGGGCTCATGGCCCCGGCAGAAGCCACGGGACAGGGGCACAAGACCCTGGCTCCAGCCCTCGGCAGAAGCCACACGGCAGGGGGGCATGATCCCAGTTCCACTCCTGCCTGCGCTGCTCACTCAGCCCAGCTGACAATCACCTTACCTCCCAGCAGGGCCAGCGATTGCGGCCAGGGGAGGAGTCAGGGCATGGGGGAGTGAGTGTCTGGGAGGTCTGGGGGGGGAGGGTACTGGCAGGGGGGGAGGTTTGTGTGTTTTGGGGTGCTAGGCAGTGGGGGGTCGCTGGGCAGTGGGGAAGATCTGTGTGTGTCAGGGTGCTGGCAGTTGGGGTCTGTGTGGGGCACTGTGTAGTTGTGGTGGGGCTGTGGGGAAGAGCAATGGGTAGTGGGGGAGGGGAAAATCTGTGTGTGTTGGGGAACTAGGGAGTGGGGGTTTCTGTGGGGAGCAGTTGTGGTGGGGCTGTGGGTGGGGAGGTGCTGGGCAGGGGTGGTGGTGTGCAGGACGCTGTTCATTTGTGGTAGGGGGTTTAACCGTGTCTCTGTGGGTTACAACGGAGAATACCAAATTCAGGACAAACTGCTGAAAAACAGGGCAGACACACCCCAAAACTTGTGGTTATTCTCCCATGAGATATACCAAACCAGCAACAAAAGTAAACTTCTGTCTCACCACACTGGATAACAAGAAGTCATAAAAGCAGTTTCCTTGGGTATTCCAGTGCTTGTGTCATCCCAAAAACACTAGACTTAAAGATGAGTGGTTCTTTAAAATCAATTTCATCAAACAAAAAAGGTTCTTCTGATCCCAAAGGATCAGCCACAGACCCAGGTCAATATACAACTCAGATCTTACCCAATAACCACGCTGTTGCCAATCCTTTAGTATCTAAAGTCTAAAGGTTTATTTACAAAAAGAAAGAGAGAAAGGTGAGAGTTAAAATTGGTTAAAGGAATCAAATACATACAATAACTGCAAAGTTTTTGGTTCAGGCTTGTAGCAGTGATGGAATAAACTGCTGGCTTAAGTCAAGTCTCTGTGTAGTAGTAGGATTTTATGTTTGTATTTTGTATAATTTAAAATGAAGGATAAATGAGATAATAATGTAGCATGTATTGATGTATGATTTGATCATATTCTGCCAGCCACCCTTTTTGAATGGCAAAAAGGAATGGCCTAATAGGCCATTTGGTAAAAATGCATCAACCAGAATCTGTGTCTGTGCTAATTTCAAAGGCAGTGACAGACCTTAAAGGATCACCAATTTAGCATTTTATAATAAGTAAAAGAACGCAATGATTGTTTTTCTTTTGCATTGCAATTTGATGTTCCTGTTCAAAATGTTCTGTGTAAATTAATTTTGTTTTGTGTGTGAAGGAGGAATGTATTTGTTAAGAGATAAGTGTAAAGGTCATCACTGACCCAGACATACGAGGGAGGAACCAGAAACAGACGCAAGGGCGCCAGGAGGCTGCAACACGCTCCTATTGAAATGTCAGAGGAGAGCAAATTAACGACTCTAAAAATGACACAGGCACCTATCAGTGAGGACAAAATAGCTGTAATAAAAAATAAGGACAATTTAAAAAAACAAGCACTTGTCAAACAACAATTTATTACAGCATGATGGTGCAAAACTTATTGGTCCCAATGAAGAAAAATCACTATATAAACAGTGTGCCTTGCCATGAATCTTTGGGTTCATCCTGCCAAGACTTCCCCAGAACATCGTGTTGCGACTGACGGAACCCGACTCCTCCCTACCGGTGATCAGCTAGCTGGCCACTAGGTTAATCCAAACTCTGGACTGGTAACTATAACATCGACTGGTGGACTATGGGGGGGGGAGGTTAATTGAATGCATATGCTAATTGTTGTATCTTCAATAAATGCGGCATATTGCCTTTTCCCCTAAAAAAGATCCCATGTGCTTCTTATAAGCATAACATCTGGTTGCTTCCAAATCACTGGAAGGTCCTCAGTCCCTTGATTACACTAATGGGAGCATTCTAAGTTCATAGCCGAGAAGTTTGAGCAGGCAAGAGACTTGAGCAGGAAAGAGGCAAAATGGAGATGTTCCCAGCACCTTTTATAATTTCTGCCATGTGGAGGATGCCCACCATAAGGCTTTATGGAAATATGCTCATGAATATATATATATATGACATAACTGGAATATGTTTTATGCTACATATGCCATGTAACATATCTATGTAAAGGTTATGATCTGAATCTATTAATCGTATTTGTATGCATGTATCGTTTTTGTATTCAAAGTTATGAATATTGGTTGTGTACTGGCTTGATTTCTAAGTAACTTTAGTAGAGCATTTGGTCAGTTCCTTGAGAAAGGAATGTGCAAATTAGGCACCCAATCAAGAAACACTTAAAGGGCAATGACTCTTGTAAGTCTCCAATCCACATAAGAAGTCTACCTGCGGACGTTCAAGGAAGCACGTGAACCATGGCTGCCACCTGTAAGTTCTGAGTCATGCATGGACGTGTGACTTGCCCATGTGACTCCAAAACTCCATCTTGGAGCTGGACTTTGCATAGGAGAGAGGAGGGGGTCTCCACCCACAAGAGAAAGTCTATTTAAGCCCGTGGGAGACCCTTCCATTTTGTCTTGAGCTGGCCAAAGAGAGAGCCTCTCCACCCCCAAGGATACCTGAAAGAAACTGCAACAAAGGACAGTAACTACAGTGGGTGTGAGTGATTGCTGGACCCAGACTAGAAGGAGACTAGTCTGTAAAAGGAAGCTTACTGGAACTGGTGAGATTTCATCTGTGTTTAGTTTTGTTACGATACTAGACTTAGACTTGCGTGTTTTATTTTATTTTGCTTGGTAATTCACTTTATTCTGTCTGTTACTACTTGGAACCACTTAAATCCTACTTTCTGTATTTAATAAGATCCCTTTTTACTTATTAATTAACCCAGAGTATGTATTAATACGGGGGGGCGGGGCGGGGAACAGCTGTGCATATCTCTATCAGTGTTATAGAGGGTGAATGATTTATGAGTTTACCCTGTATAAACTTTATACAGGGTAAAACGGATTTATTTGGGGTTTGGACCCCACTAGGAGTTGGGCATCTGAGTGTTAAAGACCGGAACACTTCCTAAGTTGCTTTCAGTTAAGTCTGCAGCTTTGGGGCACGTGGTTCAGACCCTGGGTCTGTGTTGGAACAGACTGGCATATCTGGCTCAGCAAGACAGGGTGCTGGAGTCCCAAACTGCAAGGGAAAGCAGGAGTAGAAGTAGTCTTGGCACATCAGTTGGCAACCCCATGGGGATTTCTGTGATCCAAGCTGTCACAGAGGGAAATCCATTGTTTCAAACAAAGCTCTCAGCATAGCTAGTTAAAAATTACAGGTAGCAAGATGGTGTTTGGAGTCACATGGGCAAGTCACATGTCCATGCATGATTTTGCTTAGTCACAGTAGGAAAGTCCATTAAGTGTAGATATGCGTCTCCCATGGTCCATTGTGAGTTAAGTGTTCCTTGATGACCTACTTAATTTGAATAGTCCCTTCAAGATGTGCAGGCTAAATATCTTGTGGGCATTACCGCTGCAAACATAATTGAACATAATTAAACATAAACTACGTGGCTCTGGGAAGAAGGATAAAGGAGTTGAAGGCACAAGTGGTGTTCTCGTCCATCCTCCCTGTGGAAGGAAAAGGCCTGGGTAGGGACCGTCGAATCGTGGAAGTCAACGAATGGCTACGCAGGTGCTGTCGGAGAGAAGGCTTTGGATTCTTTGACCATGGGATGGTGTTCCATGAAGGAGGAGTGCTGGGCAGAGACGGGCTCCATCTTACGAAGAGAGGGAAGAGCATCTTTGCCAGCAGGCTGGCTAACCTAGTGAGGAGGGCTTTAAACTAGGTTCACCGGGGGAAGGAGACCAAAGCCCCGAGGTAAGTGGGAAAGCGGGATACCGGGAGGAAGCACAGGCAGGAATGTCTGTGAGGGGAGGGCTCCTGCCTCATACTGGGAATGAGGGGCGATCAACAGGTTATCTCAAGTGCTTATATACAAATGCACAAAGCCTTGGAAACAAGCAGGGAGAACTGGAGGTCCTGGTGATGTCAAGGAACTATGACGTGATTGGAATAACAGAGACTTGGTGGGATAACTCACATGACTGGAGTACAGTCATGGATGGTTATAAACTGTTCAGGAAGGACAGGCAGGGCAGAAAAGGTGGGGGAGTAGCACTGTATGTAAGGGAGCAGTATGACTGCTCAGAGCTCCGGTACGAAACTGTGGAAAAACCTGAGTGTCTCTGGATTAAGTTTAGAAGTGTGTGCAACAAGAGTGATGTAGTGGTGGGAGTCTGCTATAGACCACCGGACCAGGGGGATGAGGTGGATGAGGCTTTCTTCCGGCAACTCACGGAAGCTACTAGATCGCATGCCCTGATTCTCATGGGTGACTTTAATTTTCCTGATATCTGCTGGGAGAGCAATACAGCGGTGCATAGACAATCCAGGAAGTTTTTGGAAAGCGTAGGGGACAATTTCCTGGTGCAAGTGCTAGGGGAGCCAACTAGGGGGGGCGCTTTTCTTGACCTGCTGCTCACAAACCGGGTAGAATTAGTGGGGGAAGCAAAAGTGGATGGGAATCTGGGAGGCAGTGACCATGAGTTGGTTGAGTTCAGGATCCTGACGCAGGGAAGAAAGGTAAGCAGCAGGATACGGACCCTGGACTTCAGGAAAGCAGACTTTGACTCCCTCAGGGAACAGATGGCCAGGATCCCCTGGGGGACTAACATGAAGGGGAAGGGAGTCCAGGAGAGCTGGCTGTATTTCAAGGAATCCCTGTTGAGGTTACAGGGACAAACCATCCCGATGAGTCGAAAGAATAGTAAATATGGCAGGCGACCAGCTTGGCTTAATGGTGAAATCCTAGCGGATCTTAAACATAAAAAAGAAGCTTACAAGAAGTGGAAGGTTGGACATATGACCAGGGAAGAGTATAAAAATATTGCTCGGGCATGTAGGAAAGATATCAGGAGGGCCAAATCGCACCTGGAGCTGCAGCTAGCAAGAGATGTCAAGAGTAACAAGAAGGGTTTCTTCAGGTATGTTGGCAACAAGAAGAAAGCCAAGGAAAGTGTGGGCCCCTTACTGAATGAGGGAGGCAACCTAGTGACAGAGGATGTGGAAAAAGCTAATGTACTCAATGCTTTTTTTGCCTCTGTTTTCACTAACAAGGTCAGCTCCCAGACTGCTGTGCTGGGCATCACAAAATGGGGAAGAGATGGCCAGCCCTCTGTAGAGATAGAGGTGGTTAGGGACTATTTAGAAAAGCTGGACGTGCACAAGTCCATGGGGCCGGACGAATTGCATCCGAGAGTGCTGAAGGAATTGGCGGCTGTGATTGCAGAGCCCTTGGCCATTATCTTTGAAAACTCGTGGCGAACGGGGGAAGTCCCGGATGACTGGAAAAAGGCTAATGTAGTGCCCATCTTTAAAAAAGGGAAGAAGGAGGATCCTGGGAACTACAGGCCAGTCAGCCTCACCTCAGTCCCTGGAAAAATCATGGAGCAGGTCCTCAAAGAATCAATCCTGAAGCACTTAGAGGAGAGGAAAGTGATCAGGAACAGTCAGCATGGATTCACCAAGGGAAGGTCATGCCTGACTAATCTAATCGCCTTTTATGATGAGATTACTGGTTCTGTGGATGAAGGGAAAGCAGTGGATGTATTGTTTCTTGACTTTAGCAAAGCTTTTGACACGGTCTCCCACAGCATTCTTGTCAGCAAGTTAAGGAAGTATGGGCTGGATGAATGCACTATAAGGTGGGTAGAAAGCTGGCTAGATTGTCGGGCTCAACGGGTAGTGATCAATGGCTCCATGTCTAGTTGGCAGCCGGTGTCAAGTGGAGTGCCCCAGGGGTCGGTCCTGGGGCCCGTTTTGTTCAATATCTTCATAAATGATCTGGAGGATGGTGTGGATTGCACTCTCAGCAAATTTGCGGATGATACTAAACTGGGAGGAATGGTAGATACGCTGGAGGGGAGGGATAGGATACAGAAGGACCTAGACAAATTGGAGGATTGGGCCAAAAGAAATCTGATGAGGTTCAATAAGGATAAGTGCAGGGTCCTGCACTTAGGATGGAAGAATCCAATGCACCGCTACAGACTAGGGACCGAATGGCTAGGCAGCAGTTCTGCGGAAAAGGACCTAGGGGTGACAGTAGACGAGAAGCTGGATATGAGTCAGCAGTGTGCCCTTGTTGCCAAGAAGGCCAATGGCATTTTGGGATGTATAAGTAGGGGCATAGCGAGCAGATCGAGGGACGTGATCGTTCCCCTCTATTCGACACTGGTGAGGCCTCATCTGGAGTACTGTGTCCAGTTTTGGGCCCCACACTACAAGAAGGATGTGGATAAATTGGAAAGAGTCCAGCGAAGGGCAACAAAAATGATTAGGGGTCTAGAGCACATGACTTATGAGGAGAGGCTGAGGGAGCTAGGATTGTTTAGTCTGCAGAAGAGAAGAATGAGGGGGGATTTGATAGCTGCTTTCAACTACCTGAAAGGGGGTTCCAAAGAGGATGGCTCTAGACTGTTCTCAATGGTAGCAGATGACAGAACGAGGAGTAATGGTCTCAAGTTGCAATGGGGGAGGTTTAGATTGGATATTAGGAAAAACTTTTTCACTAAGAGGGTGGTGAAACACTGGAATGCGTTACCTAGGGAGGTGGTAGAATCTCCTTCCTTAGAGGTTTTTAAGGTCAGGCTTGACAAAGCCCTGGCTGGGATGATTTAACTGGGACTTGGTCCTGCTTTGAGCAGGGGGTTGGACTAGATGACCTTCTGGGGTCCCTTCCAACCCTGATATTCTATGATGATTCTATGAAATACAGGTATAGAGCCAATACTCACAACTTCAAATACAAAAATGATACATGCCATACAAATAGCATAATCACATTCAGCAAATCATAACCTTTCCATAGACACCTTACTTGACATAATTTGTACAAGTTTTGTTGCAGTTATATAACAGTGGTAGCAACAATCTACATGGTCATATTTAATCAGATAATGGCACAGGGGGGTTGTGCGGGGCATTGGGCATAGCGGGTCGAGGGGGCGCTGGGCATAGCAGGTCTGGGGGGTGTTGGCATGTGAGCTATGTGGCGCAGCATGGGCCCACCCCCAACACCAAGGAGCACGCTCACAGCACAGGGTCAGGTGAACCAATGTGCGTCTGGCCATGCCACATATGCCCCATTGCCCCTGGCCAGCCCTACTGCCCGCCGTGAGACTCCTCACTTGAGGGCTGGGGCAAGGGGAGGAGGTTTGGAGGTGGGGTCCAGGTGGCTCTTACTTGAGGCAGCTCCCTGGAAGGAGCCGTCGGGTCCCTCTGGCTCCTAGGGTCAGGGGCAGCCTGTGGGATCTGCCCATGCTGCGCCTGCTATGAGTGCCGGCTTCACAACTCCCATTGGCTTGGAACCACGGTCAATGGGAGCTGTGGGGGTGGGACCTGCGGGCATGAGGAACGCACACAGCCCCCTGGCCGCCCCTCACCCTAGCAGGCAGAGGGACCTGCTGGGGGTTGGGGCAGGGTCCAAGCAGCGCTTACCTGGGGCCGGCAGGTTCCTCTGGCTCTTAGGGTTGGGGCGGCCAGGGGGCTCTGCTTGTGCCCATAGGCCCCTCCATCATAGCTCCCATTGGCTGCGGTTCCCAGCCAATGGGAGTTGCGGAGCTGGCGCTCCTGGCAGGTGCAGAATGCAGAGACCCCCCTGGCCGACCCTCCACCTAGGGGCCACAGAGTCCTGCCGGCTGCTTCCCGTGAGTGCGAAGCCAGGTAGGGAGCCTGCCAGCTAGGGTGATCGGTCCAGCCCCGCACCAAAAATCAGGACAAATGGCATCCTGACCGTACATCAGTTGGGAAGTGGGACAAACAGCTAAATATAGTGACAGTCCAGATTTTATCGGAATGTCTGGCAACCCTAACGGGATTGAACTGCAGAGACAAAGGCCTGCCACTGAGAATGCCCTTCACCAGGCTCTGTCAAACTTTCTAGCATAGTCACGGAGGCAGGGGGAGGCAGAGAGGGAGGCAGTTTTTGAGATAGCTAGAGTGCAAATCATTTCAGTGTCACTATGATGCACTGCACCTCAAAATAGCACCCCAAAACCCTCATATTCACCATGGCTATATGATTAAGATATGCCTTGTGAGGAAAGTTATAATCTGTTGAGCATCATTGTTCTGTCAAAAGGTATGTATCACCATTATCTATGAAGTTATGAGATTTTGCTATATGATTGTTACTGAAATGTTGCGAGTCAGGGAAATGCCCACAGACTAGCTCTTCAGTAGGCAAGTGTTAAGCAACCACCATAGGCCATTCACCAGCAGGCGAGTTGTAAACAGGAGATTTACAAGTCACATGAAAGACAGTTGCTGGAGCACGTACACCATGGGGCTGCCAACCCCCATGACACAGCAAGGATCTTTCCAACACCTGGAGGAGAGTATAAAATAAGGGACAATGACATCACCATTTCACCTCTCCTCTCCCACCTACACTGAAGGCAACAAGTTTGTTTGGAAGACAAAGAAACATTTTAACTGAGGGTTAAAAGCTTCCCAGTTACCCAGAAACCTACAGCAGTCTGTGCTAAGAGAAATGTTATTGCTTCAAATTTGAGTTAGCCTGATAAAGTTCAGGAAGTAGCTTGCAGTTTTTATCTTTTATTTCCTTTTGTAACCAATTTTGAACTTCTATGCTTATACCACTGATACTCACTTAAAATCTATCTTTCTGTAATTAATAAACTTATTTGAATCTTTTATCTAAGCCACTGTGGTTTTGATTGAAGTTTGGGGAATTTACTCAGGTTTCAAAGGCTGGGTCATATTCATACCCTATGATGCTATGATGAACTGAGTAATGAGCTTACTCTGATCAAGCAGGCCTTGAGCAGTGTAAAATGCACATTTCTGGGGTGACAGGCTGGGACTAGGGATACGTGGGTGTCACCCGATATGTTATTCAAGAGTGGCTGGGCATAGCACTCTGGTATCTGTCTGGGCGTGACTTGCATGCTAGAGGTTGGGGTGAGTGGACAGAGTGGCAGCTCACACAACAAAACAGGGCATAGTGCACACCAGACTGGAGTATTAAGGGGGCACAATGATCCAACAGTCCAGATTGCACCCTGGGGGATGTCACCGTCACCAAATCTCGACACCAGGGCCATAACTAGGGCAGGGCAAGAGGGGCAGCTGCTCAGGGCGCAAAGCCAACAAGGGTGCAGGATCGGGCCCAGCAGCGTCAGGCAGAAACCAGGGTGCTCAGTGCCCCCAATCCCTGCAGGATTGCAGGCTCAGTGACCCCAGCCAGAGCAGGCTCTGTCGGGCACTAGGACCGTGGTGGCAGGCGGGCAGGGCTCTGAGGGCCATCTTAGCAGTAATGCAGAAACAGGATGAAAAGTTGCATAATTGTTTCCTAAGCTGGAGGTAGGAAACCAGCTGCACTGAGTGCCTGGGGTGCGCTGCGCAGAGAGGGGGCGCAGGGAGAAGCTGCAGCCCTTGCTCGGGGTTAAAATCTGCTGCCTGCTGATCACAGAGGTACAAAGGGAGGCAAATCAGAGCGGGGGATGGGCAGTGTCTGACCAGGGGTTGGCAACTGACTGGCTGGGGGGTCAAACAGCTGGGGGTAGGGGTAGGAAAGGAGCTGAGGAGCAAAACTAGGGACAGGCAGGGGTAGGAGTCGGAGTTAAGCCCATGGACAGGGGCGTGTACAGGAATAAAAATTTGACAGCTTTTGGAGGGGCATGTTCTGTGCCCCAGCTGCAACCCAGAGGATCTCACTCAAGGGGCTGGAGGAGTTCTGTGCCCCTGCTGATTATCACAGGGGCTGTGCCCCTGCTTGCCCCCCCTTGTGCATGCCCCTGCCCAGGGGTGAGGTACTGCCTGACGGTGGTAGAGGGGGTAATAGTTACCCGATGGGATGAGTCACCTGCCATGTTTGTAAAAATGGGGTGTGGGGCAGAGGGGCTCTTTTATTTCCCCTCTCACAGGAGTGTAGGTCACAGCACATGATTCCCTGGGCTGTGTTCTCAAAGGCACAGGGCATCCCAAGGCCTAGACATGGCAGCTCTTCTCTATTTTGTATAACATACTGAGGTGGTACAGGAGACTTGATTCAGTGAACTATTTTACATACACCCCCCAAAAACTGTGTCTCACCCCTCTTAGTGTTTTAGAGCCCCTTATCAGTTTATATGTCTGTATAAAGTCTCATAGCAGTTCACAAATGTATCTTATCTGCTGCTGATTCTCTGAATTGCACTCCCTTCCTTGTAATCCATTTTAAATATAGTTTTGCTCTTCAAATTGTTTACTTTTTAAAATGTTATTTTACTCCTATTACTTTTAGCACTTCATCACTTGCCTTTGTCAACGTTGTCCAGATGGATGTCAATGTGCTACTTAATTGATATTTTAATAGCAAATAATCATTAAAAATATTTATAAGTAAATAGTTACTAGTAGTTTTAGCAATGACATCTGTTTCTAGTAAAGCACTTCCTATATTTTTACTGTGATTTTTAATTTGGAATTTTTAATTTCTATTTTTTATATCCAAGCTTATTCTGTTGGATCCTGTGTTTTCCAATCTGACTGATTTTCTGGTCTGCTGGCTGATTTGCTGATCTGCTTCATTTTAATTTGATCCACCCATGGGGACTGCCTTTCTCAACTGTTATTTTGCCTCTCAGTCCAGCCCTTAGTGCTTTTTCACACGTCACTGCTTGTGTGTAGAACTTGGGTGCCAAATATTCATTAAGGGCAGTATACTATGTCCTATTAAATACTTCTCAAAGACAAACCTCTGCTTTAATTTTTACTGAACATAAGAACGGCCATACTGAGTCAGACCAATGCTCCATCTAGCCCAGTATCTTGTCTTCTGACAGGGGCCAGTGCCAGGTGCTTCAGAAGGAATGAAAAGAACAGGCAGTCATCGAGTGATCCATCCCCTCTCGTCCACTCCCAGCTTCTCTCAGTCAGAGGCCAGGGAAATGGACACCCAGAGCATGGGGTTGCATCTATTGATGGACCAGGAACTTATCTAATTCTTTTTTGAACCCAGTTTTAGTTTTGGCCTTCACAACATAATGAACACACATCTACAACCCCAAGACAACCACAAGAATTCAAAAATCATGAGTTATACACCCCCAAGACATGACATTTAAAAAAAGAAATAAATGATTTGGGGTTCTTTTATGTGCCTTTTTGTTCCTGAGCCTTTAGGGCCCAGTCCACAAAAGTAGGAGTTAACCCCCTGAGTGAATCTTGGCCTAGCTTCATACTTCTGCTGTTACCTCTCCCAAATAATTCATATACCTAAGGCCATATCTACACCTCAAACTTACGTTAACTCAAGTTACGTCAGCATACAGTCGCTGCAGTTAAAATGTCACTTGAGCATGTGCCGACTTGGCTCCTTGTGTTGATGATGAGTGCACTCACCAGGAGCACTTGTGTAGACTTAGGCCTTGTCTACACTGGCAAGTTTCTGCACAGTAAAGTAGCTTTCTGCGCTGCAACTCCCGAGGTGTGCACACTGCCAAGCCACTTAGTGCACAGAAACTGTGCAGTTGTAGTGCTCTAAAAAAACCACCCCGATGACAGGCGTACAGCTTTCTGCACTGGGGGTACAGTGCCACAGTGCCAGTGTAGATGCCATGGCAATTAGAGTGCTACAATTAGCCTCTGGGAGGTGTCCCACAATTCCTGTTCTCAAATTTCTGTCATCAGTTTGAACTCTACTGCCCTGCCCTCAGGTGACCAACTGTCATCCCCACCCCATAAATTCCTTTGCAAATTTGAAAGTCCCCTTCCTGTTTGCTCAGTGATGCGTGCAGTGGTCTCAGCGCATCTTTCCAGGTGGCCATGCCTGCTCCACGCACCAGGCGATCCCCCGCTTGCAGCAATGCTGAGCTGCTGGACCTTATCAGCATTTGGAGAGAGGAGGCTGTGCAGTCCCAGCTGTGCTCCAGCCATAGGAATGATGATGCCTACAGACAGATTTCACGATACATGATAGAAAGGGGCCATGACCAGGAAACATTGCAGTGTAGGGTAAAAGTGAAGGAGCTGTGGAACACCTACCACAAGGCGCATGAGGCAAACCATGGCTCCGGTGCTGCGCCCATGAGCTGCTGGTTCTACAAAGAGCTGGACGTGATACTCAGTGGCAACCCCACCTCCACTACAAAGGCCCCTGTGGATACTTCGTTGGCTTGCGTGCCAGTTGAGAGTGGACCGAGCCAGAAGGAGGAAATCTTGGACGAAGAGGGGGAGGGGGACCCAGAGGTAGAGGACGACTTGGAGGCCAGAGATGCATGCAGCCAGGAGCTCTTTTCTACCCAGAGGAGCCTAGCCAGAGCGTGGTGAACCATGGGTATGGATCAACCACCTGTCACAATTTGCTACCTCTCACCTTTGTCACTGTCTGGTCTAGTATTAGCAAATTGTGATGGATGGTTGAAGCCCTGTCACAATGTGCTATCACAGGACCAATGAGAAAGGAGAGGGATAGCACATTGTGATAGGACATTATGATAGTGCTACATTGTCATTCTTTAAAGTGAAAATTCTTAGGAAAGTGAGCAGTTAATGCCACTGGCTTGGTCCAAGCATAATGCAAAAGGTGTTGTACAAAATTCCACACATAGCTTTACTATGGTTGGTGGGAGGTGCACCCCACAGTTTGGAAACCTCTGTGTTGAATGGAAGGCAGAAACTGGGGCAGGGGCACATGACCCTGCATGACCCCCCATGTATTGCCCCTAGGGGGTATAAATATACTTGCTCACCCAGGCACTTAAAATGCTTAGTTACAGCTCTGTTCAACACAGTTTGGTTTGATGGACATTCTGCTCTCAAGAGAGGCTCTGGATTGGGACAGCAGAAATGCCATGATCAAGATTCACCAACCACAGTAAAGCTATGTGTGGAATTTTGTACAACACCTATTGCATTATGCTTGGACCAAGCCAGTGGCATTAATTGCTCACTTTCCTAAGAATTTTCACTTTAAAGAATGACAATGTAGCACGTTTCCCCACTCTCAGATTTACTGCTATAACTGACCTGAACACTTCTGTGGTGGGGATAGGAAGATATCGTACAGTGTTATGACCTTTGAAAAAGCAAAATAAAAATTAATTTCCATCACATAATATTTATCTTGTAATGATCTGGGCACTGTACATAGGAACCAGGCATTAGCTCCTGGTGTCAAGAAAAAACAGTCTCATTCAATGTCATTAAGTGTAGCACTGTTCACTGTGCTCTATAATCATTCTCTTAATAGCTAATCAAGCTGTTCCTCTACCACACCTTTGCTTCTGGAATGGAAAATGCTAAATTAAAAACCTGGTCTGTGCTGCCTCCTTTTGGTACTTTCTATATATGAAGTCACCAATTTTTTCAGATGAGCACTTGGTAGTTGGTTTTAATCCTGTTGAGTCCCCTGATTCTCTGCTTCTAGCTGAAAGATCATCTGCATCTAATAGGCTTTATAATGAATGTGTTGACATGCATGCATCATCACTGCCTTCTGCCTTCATGACACAGCTTGGACACAGAAGACACTGAGCTGCCTTTCTGGGATACTACGTTAGAGCTAGGGTCATGGATATGAATTCCATTGCTTCCTGTTGATACCATATATGCCCTGCTGGCTGATGACTGATAACCCCAGATCAAGACGATGAATATACTAACCTTGGAGGCAGAGAAATGTTATCCAGTGCAAACTAAGAACAGGTTGCAATGCATCTCATCTTGGGTGGCATGTCATAGAACAGATTTAGCATGGGGAGTTTTGTACATCGTAGTTGCTGAAGTAAACCTTTCCATACAGCTGCTGCAATATTTTCACCATTCAGGTTGGCAAACAGGAGAGATCCGAAGAACAGCTACAGAACTTGCTAATACTGAAGAAATGATTATGTGGAGGCAATTTGAGGAAACTCATCCCTCATGATTTAAAATAGATGTATTCATCAGAAGCCCTGCTTATAAACGTTCCCTGTTGACCTGTTCGAAGTTCGTAAGTGATGAGTATAGTACTGATGCATACTCAGAAAGCGAAGGCATTATATGATGAATTATGATTTCTTTTTTCAGAACATGTGGTAAGCACCTCATTTACTCTCTCTTCTCATCTATCTGGAAAGCAATTTTGTACGTGGTATAGTCCCCATTGGAGATATGAAGAATAAAAAAATCATGTGAGAGACCAAGACTCAAAGGTCTTGATGGTGGGATTTTCAAAAGCCCTAAGTCACTTTCAATGGGACCTGTGTTCCTAAGTCACTTAGGCCCAGATCCCCAAAGGTGTTTAGGCACCTAACTCCCAAATTAGTGCCTAAACACCTTAAGGATCTGAGCCTTAAGCATTTTTAAAAATCCCACCCAGGGCATTTAAAATTATAAGTGATGGAGATTGCCATAAGGACTTGAGTGTAAAATTTTTCAAAAGCACCTAAGGGATTTAGGATCTCAGTCCCTCAGTAAGTGAATAACCTACAAGGCCTTTCCTATTCCTGAATCAGGTCCTGTCGTTTCAAACCACTTTAAAATAACAAAGGGCAGTGGTGTTGTCAGCAATGCTTTTACACTGTGATTTATGCAGAGGGTCTAACTTTTCATTCCAAAGAGATTATATTATGATGTGCTGATCCACTGGGATGAAGAATGCATATAGAGAATGCAATACTGGCCCCACTGAAGATACTGGGAATTTCGCCATTGACTTCAGAGGTCCCAGCATTTCACCCAGTCTTTCCAAATTGCCAGTTAAGTTGTTTTTAAGAACAAGAAGATGAAATAGTTCTGGAATTTTTTAAATTAAGGCCAAAGTTTTTTAAAATGGGTGCCTTAAGCTAGGCTCTTGAATGCATTCACAGTTAGATGCCTAAATAAATGGTCTGATTTTCAAAAGTGCTTGTATTCACCAGCTGCCGTGCCATTGACTTTTGAAAATCAGGCCATTTGCTTAGGAGCCTAGACACCCATTCGTAGGTTTGTTTGTTTGTTTTTGAAAATCTTGGCTTAAAATTTTCTTTTAGTCTACTTTTGAATTCATTTATAGTAAATAGCAACATTATGTTAAAGAACAGAGAGTGATTTCAGTGCAGAGCAAGCATTTACTGGCGGGCATCATTTGATGCTCTCTCTTGTACTGCATCGGTCTCCAGCAGTGATTATTTTTTAATGTTTTCTCAGTAAAAGCAAGAGGAAGCCAAACAATCACCCTGGCAATCATTTCTGGTTAATACCACTGGCAGGATACTTAATGCAGTATTTGCTCATCTCTCAACACAGCAAAACCAAAGCTAATAAATAACCCTGATTGCATCACCCCGACTTGCAACCTTTAGGGACACCTTGTTTACTTGTACCTTTGTTCCATGATCTAGAATATGAAATAGTATTTGGGTCCATGAATGTTGTACAAACTTGTCACCAAGATTTATACTTGTTGGGTTTTTTAACTGCTGACTCATCTGATTTCATAAAAAGTGAATTACACAGCTGTTACAGTCGGTTATTGATTTTTTTTAAAGATTCCTTAATTGAATTCAACTTAAAAAAATTAATGAAGGTGCCTCAAGTACTTACTCTCTGATTCTCAGAGCTCTGTTTCCCATCTTTGCAGCCTATAGTATGGTAATATTCAAGGAGATGTACTACGTGGCCTAATGTTTCCCTCTGTGACTTCTATAAACATTTTACTTCCTTTTAGATTGTGAAGCTAACGAGCGACCCACACTGGTCACACATGTCAATCTGTTACCTGACACATCCTCTTTGCCACCAGAGCACTGGAACTGGGTGTGATGGCAAGGAAATAAAAAAACCAAATGAGAATAGCAGGAGCCTCATGGAAGGGAAGGGAAGGGAGAAGCTGAATTAATGAAATTGGCCCAACCCAGAAGGATTTCTTGTACTTCCTCTAAGGTTAGCACTAGCTGAGAGTCCAGTATAATTAGAATACTGTACATGTTCATATTGTAGTGTCTTTAAGCATTTCTCAATTGAATATATCTGGTTGTGAAGTAATACCATGTTTTCCCAATGGCAACTAGACCTGAAATAGTTTTGGCTTCTAACAGATGTCTTCCCATCCTATATACACTTATTTTTAGAATACATAAATAATTATTTTTGCTAAAATAAGAAAAAATATGGTCTTAATGCAGACCCTTGGGTGGGTCCATTACTAACTGCTCTCCTGTTGGAAAAGCAGCCATTCACTCCAGCTTTTCATTTTCCATCCCATATTCACTGTTTACGTCATGCAAAAACCCAGTGGTTATTTATTTTCTTTGATAACCTTTTCCAAAGCTTGTCAGAAAACTGAATAAATTATGCCCATGGGGTCATCTTTATCTTCTACTTCATTAACTTTGTCAAATGCCATCTAAAAAAGCACAGTTTTTCTCTTACAGAAGCTGTGTTGGTCTGGCCATCTATCAAGTTATACTTATTCAGTTCTATCCTTTATCTAGACTCTGCATCAGATTACTCAGTATCTGTACTTCTTTTTCACAATGCCATTCAAAGAAGTTGTTTCAGTATAGCCTAATATCTGTGATACATGGTGGAGTTGCACCAGGAACGAATATGGTGCATTTAATAACAAATAGCAACTCCTGTACATAGGGATGGGAAAACTTGTTGCTTATTGTGACTAACGGGGAAGAAAATGGAAACATACTTAGTCTCTCTCCTCCTCTCCCAAATCTTGTTTCTTTTCAACACTCAGAAAGTTACTGCTGGGGGGATTATGCACCCCTATGGTGGGTGCAGCATTCATATGGTCACATTTTTCTGTGTCCCTGGGCAGAAAAACTCAGAAAAAAAAAAAAAGATCTGCCAGGGGACAAGCGCCTGTTTCCTGGCAGCCCAGGCAGCGTGTCTGTTCCAGGGTGCCTGGAGCAGCTACAGAGACGAGGGAGGAAGGCTGGGCGTGCGTGCTTTGTGTGGTTCAGCACCTTTGGGAGTGCAGGGCTGGGCATACGTGCTGGGCGTATCTCTTGCGACTGCAGCTTGCTGGCATGGACGGATGGGGCTTTTTATTATGCATGAGGCAGGCTAGAGGCAAAAATGTAGCAGCCTGCCTGAGTTAATTGACCTCATTCTCTGAGGCAAAAATGTAGCAGCCTGCTAACATTGTTAGTGTTTCTAGAGTTAGTTAACTGTTCCCATTCTCAGTCAATTCTCCCAGGAGCATAAAACCTGTGAAAGTTTTAAGGCCCCTACATTACCAGAGTGAGGTAAAGGAGCCTTATTATAAATGACAGTAAGGGAATCCTCAGCTAGGAAGATCTATGTGCTTTCTCATTTTTTCCTGTGCCAAAGTGGCACAGTGGGGTTAGATTACAGCTCAGGATTTATTTTACTTACCCATTTAATAAAAAAGACTTTGAGGGCAAATAAAATATTTTCCAAACAGTCAATAAAATGTCAGGAGAATGAGAACCAAGCATTTCCTAAAGTACCCAGCCAGGTTCAGGACAATAATTAGCAAAAGTGTATGCCTTTCATGTGTGAAAGTCTGATTAATTTAAAATGACATTCTACGTTTTTTTTCCTGTTTGGTGTTCTGTAATGTAATTTAAATGAAAATCCAGGATTGTAACTGGAATGCAGGGTAATAGTTATCAAGTGTTTGTAAGCTAACTTTCATGTGTTTAGGACATGCTGAATAGTTACTGTGACTTTTTTTTTGTATTGTAGTTTAAATAAATTACCAAAACATTTTAAACTGGTGTGATTATTTTGCATTATTTTGACAAATAAAGTATACAGAATATTGTAGAATTTTGCATTTTTTGGTGCAGAATCCCACCCAGGAGTAGAAAATAGTAAGACGGCAAGGTTTCCTTCTATAGTCTAGGAACTTACTTGCTGCTATATTAGTTATTTTATTTCTTTTAGCAACAAACTAAGAGTGTAAGTTGGCTTACACCAATGAATGCTTGTGTTCACTTCTGTGAGTGAACTATACATGCAGCTTCTCCATGTGACTCAGTTGGGATTCTGTGGGAACTATAGCAATCAATCTCTGAATTTCTAAAGGACTGCCACAGAAATTAAATGTAAGGCAAGTAAATTTTGCTAGCCCCCTTTTTGTTCCTTGGCTAACACAAACTTGAATTATATAGAATTCTCACTAGTCCAAGTAAATTGCAGCTGATGACAATAAGTGTGATTCTGGGAGGCACAGGCAGGAGAAATAGCGTGGGCCAGGGGTGTCCCTTCTGAATTACCCATGCGGATTTGGAGAAGTGGTGTCTGGTGGGCCGGTACAACCAACAGCTCCCTTCTTCTTGTAATGGCTCACAAATCTGAGACTGGAGGTTCCTTTCTTCAGCTCCCCAAATACTCTGTCCCCCATAAACTCTTCTTCCAATGTTAGAGGGATATAAATGCCCCCTGCCAAGGTAGAGGCATACATATTGCAGAGGTTAGGATTCTACCTGGGTGCTGCTCAGATGCTTTTGCTACAGATGTCACTACAGCACTACTCCAGGAAACTGAAGTGATACTAGAAAAGAGCAAACTAGATCTTGAAATAATTAATAAACCCATCAAACCCAGTTGAGATTTTTGGTCACACAGACTTCAATTTTATCAAAGTGAAGTGCATGGAACTCACACTTTAATGTTCAATTTTTTATTATGTTGTCACAACAGCAACATAAAATGAAGAAAAAACAGTTGCATACATATCATAGAAAGAAAACAGTTGTATACATTTTGGTCTGACTCAAAATGATCGAGAAAGCGAGAAGGTGGATGGAAGATACTGAACCATCACTTAATATTGACTGAGATGAAGCCTTTATATAGTCTAATCCTGCATACAATATTGTTCCAAAAAGTATTACAGATATAATCAAATGTGTCCACTCTTTCCACTCTTTCACTCTAGCCTCTAACTCCCCTTTTCAAGTAATGCCATCTGAGTTAATGATTCATTTCTTCTCTATAGGTGGTTATCTTTCTAAAGCCCTAAATAAACTTTTTTTTTTAGTCAAGATCAATATTCTCAGGCAATTTTTTCAAAGGCAATGTCGTAAACATAAAAATGGGAACCTGACTGTTCCAGGCATTCTAGCAGAATCAGAGTAACCTCTCATATATGCATAATCTTAACTCAGAATTTACATACCTTTCTCTGCTTCCAGATTTATGTGTGGAAAGAGCTTATGTGCTTCAGAGACCTCCAACACAAGCTCTTAATCCTAAATGGCACATTTTATATGGCTTCAGGACATGTGTCTTCAACTCTGAGTTTAGATTTGCATGCTCTCCGGACTTTTATAACTCTCTATCTGTGGTCTGCCCCATTGCCAGCTTGGACACATTTTTTCCTGCATACCCTGCCCCAACATTAGTTCTAAAGGAGGAGGAGAAGCAGGACGGGTATGCTTGTGTGAAGATGCTTTTGCCAACCTCTTTGCATAAGGCAGTGTGAAGTCTGCTGCTACCCATTTCTGCTATTCAGAGAGGAAATGGTGCTGGTGAAAGTTCTAATGGTGCTTGCTTCACCAAAACAGAGTGCAGAAGACGACACCATCACACACCTTGTGAATGGGGTTTTGAAGCTTCCACTGCTGCTGTAAAAGAACAGCATTCTGTTTCTGAGGGAACGCCAGTGAGACTACCCTGCTGATTCAAGAAGGATAGCATCTGATGCCTCTGACCTGGGAGCATGAAGCTAGGGGACACATATTCTTTCTCCCTCCTCCACACCTAAATTGTAGATCGGAGGGGCACATTTCCTTGAGTCTTCCCAGCAGTGGGAAATGCATTTAAAGAGTCATCTTCATAGTTTTGTGTGTATTTGTGGGCTTAGGGTAAAATCCTGGGCCCATTGAAGTCAATGTGAGTTTTTTTCCATTGTCTTTAATGGGACCAGGATTTCACCCTTGAAGTAAAATCAGAAATGGAGTAGTAGGACATATGGATCTTTAAAGGCTTAATTTTATTATTAATTATTATTTATTATTGAGCATCAAAAATCAATTTACTGTTAATTATAAGTTTCTGAGTTAGGCCTGGTAATTCAAAACAAGCACAGAGTAGAGTAGCTTAGTTCAAGCACCACCTAGTGGATCTGTTTAAGAAAATAAAGAATTGATATAAAAAAATCTTGTCAGTTTACAAAGCTAGTCATAACAGTGACCAGTTTCTTATCTCTAAATAGTATTATAATTAATTGATTGCTATCCTCAGCTAGTGTGATTGGTCCTGTACAACACATCAAGCCAGTCCTTGCAATTACTAGTAAAAGACAAATAATATGATTATTTTAGATGTTCAATGCACCAAATATTTGCAATATTTCATATTGGACCTCAAAATAAAATGTCCCCCTTCCCACTCAGTGTCCCAAACATTAAAAATTATATGAAATTTAATGAGCAGTTTTGAATTAATCTAAAATTGTTCAATTAATGCAAACATTTATATGCAGGAAGCTAGCAAAAAAAGTTCTTTTAAAACTAGAGACAGCAAGAGATACTGAGATCTCTGGATTTTATTAATGAAAAGCATATAATACTCCTGGGGGAATTCTGTGCCACTGTGCACGCTCAGGAGTCATATCCCCTGCAGCTGTCTTTGCTTCCCTGCAGAAAAATGACTTTCTGATGGGGAAGCAAAGACAAGCCACAAGAGCGGTCATGTGCCCCTCCCCAGCAGTGCGGGCACGTTGTTTTGCATGTTGTTTTGTGTGCCTGGAGCAACTGGCAGAGAGGTAAATCATTGTGGGGGGATGGGGACGCCCTCGCTGGTGGCTCCTACCTAGCACCAGGCTCAACTTCTCTTCCCCTGCAAGGAGTGACCAGAGTCAGATCAGACTCACCTCCAGAAACCTCCCCTGGCTGAAGGAAGTGCCATACACCCACCCCCTCACTTCCTGCCCCCCCATCACTCCTCAGCTGTGGGGAGAGGGGTCACTGTATGAGGAGCTGCTCCCCCATCCAGCCAAACCCTGTGCATCCTTTGTCAGGAAGGTGTAGCTAATTACATAGTAGTAATCCTAAATCATAGTCTGTCAAACACAAAACAGGTAGGTATTTTTATTTGGTTGAGCAGCAATGACTAAATGATATGCCTGTTAAGTGTATGGTTACTTCTAAATTTGAATCACTAGTTTTCCTTCTTTATTTTGATTATTAATAGAAGAGATATTTGTGTCTGGGTGTGTGCATTAAAATACATTATCACTTTAAAACAGAATTCAAGTTGTACTCCTATTATCCTTATCAAAATGGAAAAATCATATTTTTATGTCCATTAGCTCATAATATTCGCTTGTAAGTATGTAAATGCCAAAATCCCACCCAAAAAGTCGCTCTCTATTTAGTGGCTAAAAATGTTATTTTAATGATCATCTTGTGGGAAGCTCTGGATCTGTGTCACCAAATAGGTAAAGGTCATAAGATTTACGGCTAAAAAGCTAAGCCCCTTCCCTAAGTTTGTACTTATGTGCTACAGTCAAGTGACTCAAATAAAAATATCAAAAATCCTGAGTCATAAGCTATAGTCTCCCACACGGACAAGTCCAGAGAAACAGTTTCATAGAGAAACTAAACCAGCCTTGCAAAATTCTATGTACCCAGTGTGATTAATTTTTCCCCATCATCATAATGATGAAAGGGTGGGTGGATAGATTTAGTGCATGGGCTGACATATTTTAATGACAGTTTTGATACATTTAGCCCATATTAAAATGATAAATCTCCCTACTCTATCTTCCGTGCTTTGCAGGTCAAATTCAGCCCCTGTGTCAGTGGTCACAACTCCATTAATTTTGTGCACTGACACCAGGGCGTTCCTCTCTGCCCTCTTCTGAAAGAAGACTAGCCTGTTTAATGTGATTTTGCGCTGTTATGAGCTGGGTGAAACCCTTGTTAAAACTGATGAGTGAATGCACCCTTCACTTGAGAGAATTGTAAGAACATTTAAGGGACCATACCTAACATAACAACTAATAGAATATGCCCAGAAACTAGCACGATGTCAGTGGAGAGTTCCACTGGTTATTATGACTAAGTGTGCCTGCGGGAGGCAGAACAAAAACTGGGAGAGACAGACATATAGCGGGAAGGAGCAGCTGGACGCATCATTTCTGACCCTGGAAGAAACCGGGGGAGAGGTTTTTAGATCAAGGTGCAGGCTGAAATGAGTTCTTGGTGTTATAAGCAAAAGAAGATGTCTCCTGCTATGTGATTCCTTCCATGTTTAGAGACACAGGACTTCATACATTCCTTGGAAACAAACAAGATTGCATCAAAGAAATACCTGACTATCACCAATTTCTCCTCCTAACAGCAAAAAGAAAAGGAGTACTTGTGGCACCTTAGAGACTAACAAATTTAACAGGAACATCACCAGAGCACTGACCTTTGACTAGCCACTTGGGTCAAAAAGGGGAAACAGTCCCTTAAAGGCCTTGTGTTGTACAATGAGACCTCGCAGTCCATGTCAAACTACAGAGGGGCAAACACCTGCCATCTGCTCTGCAAGGATTGTGCTCCCAAGGACTCAGAAACCCTGGTTAGAATCCAGATCAGGATCTATTAGCAAAGCTTCAACTCCCCTGGGAGTAGCAGCTGCCAGGAGGATGTGTACTTTCCAGCATGTTCTCCAATACAAGATTTGCCACAGTGCACTGCAGAGAAAGTGGGTGGTAATGGGTCTAAGAGTGTTTCCCTGTTGAGCCAGAAGGGTTTGTACACTACATCACATACATTTTATCTTTACACACACACACACACAATACGTGTCTGCTTAAGTACCTGATGAGTAGAGTGAGTATAAATGCCTAGAGCAGGGGTGGTCAACCTGTGGCTCCAGAGCCACATGTGGCTCTTCAGAAGTTAATATGACTTCTGGTATAGGCACCGACTCTGGGGCTGGAGCTACAGGAGCCAACTTTCCAATATGCCGGCGGGATGGGGTTTGCTTACTGCTCAACCCCTGGCTCTGCCACAGGCCCTACCCACACTTGACTCCTTCCCGCCCCCTCCCCTGAGCCTTCCATGCCCTCGCTCCTCCCCCCTTCCTCCCCCAGAGCTTCCTGCACTCCACGAAACAGCTGATCGGGAGGTATGGGGAGGGCAGGGGAGGTGCTGATCGGCAGGGCTGCCGGTGGGTGGGATGCAGCTTTATGAGGTAATTGGGATGCAGCTTTAACAACAAGGTTCTAAACACTAGCCCTATAATTACAAAAAAGGTTTGACTTATTCAGAACTTTAATAGAACGCCCATCCGAAGTCAGAGCACCCGCACAGAAAAGTGTCTATAAATAGGGATAAAGTGTGGGATGAGAAATTATTTTTACTTTTCAAGTATTAGTCACAGCAAGCTAATTTGGAGCTTGCTTTAGAACTGATGTTCTTCCAGTTACCTGATAGGTTATTCTATATAGCACATCTAGGACAACATATGACCCCTGAATCTGACCACTAACAAACTAAAGTACCTAGCAAAGAAAGCCCTAAGAAAAAGACATGCATCAGTGACAGCAGCTTTTTAACAAGTTTTACAAGGTTATAAAACTGATCAAACTTTTCCAAGTTTAGAAATCAGCTTAATGTAACATGAGGTGAAATAGATGCTGGGAACTGAGCCAACAACATTATTCTACCAAGGACCGTCCTTGTCAGACTCAAGGGCAAGAATGGACAAAGGAGGCACCAATGGAAAAAAATGGTAGCCTCTTGCACACTGCAAATAATCAGTAATTATTTTTGGGGGGAAAATGTCCCACAAGTCAGTTCTGTGCCATGGCAACTGTCACAAAATAAAAGAGTGGTTTTTTGTCCAGATGTCAATATGAACCAAATGAAGGCAGAAAGAGAGACGCTATTACATTTAAGGCAACACTTAGGAAATGTTTTATGGCTATTGTTAGCCTGCCTGATTGTGCATGATGAGGAACTCCCCATCTATTAAGGGTAGAAACATTTATCTGCTCACTAATTTTTTAACCCTTTTTCTGAAATAAAGCACCACAGTAAGTTTATAGATTAAGTAGCTAAATGGTACTGTTGTCTAGTTTGATGTAACAATATCGGTATAACTATGAGAATATCCTTCATTCAGAGGTCAGGGAAAGAGAGAGTTCGGACAGCTTTTCTTTGAGCTGATCATGAAATTTGACATCTGACATTGTTCATGAGTAACAAAGGAAATAATAAATTCAGGTCATGCTTCTCTGTGAGCTGGAACTGTCACCTCTAAGCTTTTTCTCAGGAAAACACATTACCACCTAAGGCTGGGATTTTCAAAGGAGCCTAAGGAGTTAGTGCCCAAATGGGACCAGACCGGCCTACAATTACCTATAATTCCTCAAAACAAAATGTTACTGAAACAGGAATTGAAAGCCCGGGCTGCTGTGCAGGAGTGCCAAATGTCACAGGCCAAACAGTACTAAAGAAGCTTTTGAGACTAAGAGGTACAATAAGTAGGCAAATAATGTAGTACACTACTCGCCTAAAATAAGATATCCACACTACAGGGGAAATTCAATCTAAGCTATGCAACTTGAATTACACGAATAGCGTAACTCAAATCAATGTAGCTTAGATCTACTTACCGCAGGGTCCACTGTACGAGAGGTCGATGGGAGATGCTCTCCCATCGACTCTGCCTACTCTTCTCGATCCCATGGAGTACAGGTGTTGACGGGAGAGCGATCTGCTGTTAATTTAGCGGATCTTCACTAGACCCGCTAAATCGACCGCTGATGCATTGATTGCTGCTCCTCGATCTCCCGGTAAGTGTAGACAAGCCCCTAGTAGCCCAGCTGCAGGAGACACAGGGCCAGAGGCATCCATACCTGAGAGTGTGTGTGCCTACCCACACAGGCACAGAAAGGATTAACCATGCCCTGCCCTCAGAAGGAGCAATGGAGGTAACTGGGGAAGTGGCTAGACAACAGGACTGTAATATGCACCCCCGGAAGCTGGAAACACGTCTGGCAGATGATGTGAAGGGCTGAGATGCAAAGAGGACACTGAGCTTCCGGAAGCTGAGAGAGGCCATAGTGGAAGCAGAAATGGAGTGACAGTGTGCAGACCACTGACAGGGGTGTCTACCTTAAGCTAATCCCCAGAGCGACCAGGAGGAGGCACCAGTTTGGCAGTGAGGACTACACCCTGTGTCACACCCCTTGACCCTGTCCCCTTCCATCCCACCTGAAAACCACACAAAGAGCCTTCTAGGAGATCTAACGAAAACTAGGATGCTGTTGCAGGGGAATCCTATCACTCCTATGTCTAGTTTCTCCTCCATGCAAGGATTTAGAGAGTGTAATTTAGGTCCAGACCATTAAAGCTAAACCCATGGAAAGATGTAACACATTATTAAATATGACCTATTTTAATGAGTTTATTATTTTCCTATCTGGTTTACAGTGTAAAAGGCTTCCGTTTGCTTTTTCTAAGTTTACTGAGGGAAGAAACATAGGAACGCAAGATGATATCCAGTTACAAATGTAGCATGGCAAACATCTAAATGCGGAAGATACACTAGAGCATATTCTGATGTAACTTAACTTAGCTGTTTATAAAGTACTATTTATTATCTCCTTAATAATTACTCTGTTCTATGCACTCAGGAAGTACTGTTGCGTCCCTTGTATTGAGTATATATATTGCTTTTATTAATGTATTTCTTTTTAAGAAGAAATTATCTAAAACCATCTGGCTACTGACAGTAATGTTTGTTTACTGTATGTGTATGGAAAGTAGCTTTGTCTATTAGCTCTGAAGGGAAAAATGTTTCTTGAGGCTAACTTAGACACCTTTTTATTCTTAAGTTAAATCAGCCATTAAATTGGCTGACAGTAGTGACCAGAAGAATCCAAAAGGTTTCTGGAGGCCAAAGAAAAGATTGATACAACCTAGTGATTTCATGACTAAATGAAGGGAACTATTCTTTTCCTCAGCTTTCTGATGGTCTAGTGGATTCCCCAAGACTACATTTGCACTGAGTGTGTATGTTATGGACATCTATAATGCAAATCTTATGCTCTATAGTATAATACTGGTAGATGTTGGAATCAAAATATAAAGGTTCACATCCCACGTAAAGTAATTTTCTTGCTGTAAAAATTAAAATGGTATAGAAAAATAAGTTTACACATAGGCCTAATGCACTTCAAAGAATGAACAATACATATCTGCAAAAATTTCTAGAGCTACCTAATGCTTGACCCATTATATTACAGACTAATTGCCATAGAGCATTCCGGTGAGTCGTCAGAGTCTTATAATATTCCCATCAAAAGGGTTCATTTGAGCCTAAGAATTTGTGAGGCATGCAGTATAGATTGGGATCCTGCTGAACTTGCATTCTTCTAAAGGATAATTTTCACTCTACCTCATTCTTAGTGATATAGATAAGAAGAAGGGGCGCAGAGTTCCTTCCCAGCACAACCTCTAACCCATCAAAATATTACAATCTTGGGCACGTGGTTAGTCACAATTAATTTGGCTTCTGTGAAAGTTTGAAAAAAAAAAAATCTAATGCGCCGACCATTTTCTCTTATCTTCCTACTGCTGCTTTGTATTGAACAGGTACCACTGAACCGTGCTTCACTTGGATAACAGTATAGTTGAAAGAGGGAGCCTGAAACATGAGGCTGGGTATGAGGCCTCAGCCCTGAGCTAAAGTAGTAGTCAGGCCCTGTTGCTACAAAGCAAAATGCACAGTTAGCAAATTCGGGCTGGGAGCAGAAGTCAGGCCTGTTATAAAATATGCCTGCTTGCAAGTTCACAGAACCCGGCAAGAACAGGGATGGTATTGCAAAAACACACACATTCCTGAGAAGTACTAGGCACAGGACACTCACACAAACACATTCCAGAAGAGTTTACCAGAACACCCCAATACCAAGTACTGTACAAACACTCTCCCCAAAGCTGATACAAAGACAGAGTGACCCCTCTCCAAGATAAGGTTAGGATGACAGGGTGATGAATAGAGATATTTTGATTGAACCAACATGTACACGGTAAAGGGTGTTAACTAACCACGTCAGAGGGGCCATACCTAACTTATTTGTATCAGGGTATAAAAGAAGGGTCACAGAGGTGGTCGCTGTCTAGCCAAGGGGGGAATGGAAAGTCCCGCCATTCACTGGTCCATTGTTATGGGCATACATGTACTAGTGTAACTGTAGACAGTGATCCTGGGAGCGAGGACTTTGCTTAGTCTACAATAAACCTGACCGGGTGTCTTCGCTACAAACCAAGTCTTGTGGTCTTTGTGGGTAGTTTGATCAATGTCTGCTGTGTTGGCTATCTGCGCAGAGCTGGCACAGCACACAGAAAGAACACATACATGCAGCCAATGACTAACTACAAACAGTAGCAATATTTGCAACCACCAGTATTCCAAAATGATCAGTCAGCCCCCTCAAAATCACTAAATGACTTAAAGATAATGAAATCTTAAAAAATAGTAAGTGTTGGATTCTCTTGTTCACCATCTAGTTCTTGAGTCTTTAGTTTCCTTCTTTTAGAGCCTTTGTTCACAACCATGAGGGCTAATAATGTGGGGGGGTTTAAAATAAAAGTTGATATTTTCATGTAATAAAAAGACTCAGCTCCTGGAATCATGTTAAGAAAAACACCAAATATTGTAATACTCATGATAAAAATCACAAGAGTTGGCATGATTAACCAAGGGCATTTTCATCCAGATGGTGCATTGAAGTTTAGAACCTGTAGTCTCTTCAAGCGGTGTAGCTCAATTAGAGAGCCAAGGTGAATGAGAGAATGTCTTTTATTGGATCATTTCAGAAGTAGGTCCAATAAAAGATATTACCTCAAACACCGTGGCTCTCTAATATCTTAGGCCCAACACAACTGCAACACTGCATAGCTCAATTAGAAGCGTGACTGTCTTTAGTCCACATTATAAAGGTCAGGATCGAAACCCAGTACTAACCAAATGCATAATGAGGCTATTTTCAAAACTTTTGGACCTAAATTGCAGCAGCAATATATGAACGTACACAGGAACTGCAAACACAATGTAAGCTTATGGGGTTTGTACACATTACTTGGGTGAATGTGTCTATGTAATTGTGTGTTCAGTACCCGTACGTATGAACATATGATTACCTGGGTGCAGATGTATGGGTACTGAACACAATTACACAGACACATGCACAAGGAGATTGCACACACAATTACCCAGGTGCAGAGTGATTACATGTAGGATTAGTGAGGTGCACAGAAAGAGGGACCATATGTAATTACATGGAATTACACACACACACACACATTACTGGGATACACAAACTCAACATACACTCACCAGGGTGCAAATTTGCTCACTGGGCTTACACACGATTATGTTGGGGCACAGAGGGATTGCATCAACATTAGCTATGTGCACACAGAGGGGGACAACTCAAGTAGTTACTGGGGCGCAGGCACACATGCACCGATCATGTCCCTGATTCACTGGGCACAATTTGTATATAAACACAATGGTAAGTTCAGCAAGTTTTAATAAATTGTCCCCTTCATCTCTCTCCATTTCCTCTTTGGGAGCCTCTCGAGCTGAACGGGGAACAATTCAGATCTGTAGCAAACAGCCCCAGAACTTGTAAAATGCCCCCAGCTCGTCTGCCACCAGGGACAGCTGCTGACCGCCCCACTAGTGACAAGAATCAGCTGGCCCAAACCCCTTGAGAGGAGACGCTTCTCATATGCGCACGCGCAGCCCGTGAGCTCCTCGAGGCTGCCCCTTAAAGCTCACAGCGAGCATGCGCATCGGAGTAAATTGAGACGCCTCCAACTGCCTTCTTGAGCGTTCCCTGGATTCTCCACCAGCCTCCTTTCTTGTGCGCGTGCGCATCCTGGAGAGCTGGAGCGCGCAGTCGCTATAGGCGCCACTTTTTCCTTCCCCTCCCTCTACACCCCCCCGCTCTTTGAGTCCGTGGTATGGTGCGCGCGCGGGATCGTTTCCACCCTCACGTGACATGGAGGCGGAGAGAGGAAGGGAAAGGTCAGTGGCGACGTCGGCGGAGCGGAAGGTCAGGGCGGGAGCGGAAGTGGGAGCCGGAGCCTGTCCGCCATTGTGGGAAAGCGGCGCCTAGAGCAGGGGGGGAAGCAGCGCTGCGTCCGGCCGGCTCCTTCCAGCGGGAACCCGATCGGCGGCGGCGAGCCCGGGCGGCAGCGGCGGCGACAATCAAGCGGCAGCGGGGAGAGCGGCGCGGTCCGTGTGTGCGGGAGTCACTCGAGGCCCAGGTGGAGCGAGGGGATCGCGGCTCCCCGTGAAGAATGTCAGCCACTAGCGTCGACCAGGTACGGGCCGCCGCGGCCTGGGCGCAGGGCGGGAGGAGGAGGCGCCCCAGGCGGAAGGGCCTGCGCGGCCAGGCGGGTCGGAATCCCGCCGGGCCCTTTCCGCCGTCGGGCGGCCAGCGCGGCTTCCCGGGCCTCATCCTCGCGCTCAGCATCGTGGGATCCTCACCTCGATCCAGGCAGCCGCAGCCCCCTATTTATAGCCGCATCTGAGCCGCACCAGTTTCCCTCCCCCGCTCCGAGCCTCCTTGCACCACCACCACCCCCTCCATCCCAGGGCTTCTGCTTCCCAACATCTTGTCTTTTGATGCGTCCTTTTTCATTCCTCCTCCTCTGGGCCGCTGATTCCCCTTTATTCCTCTCTCTGGGCCCACGTCCTCTTTAGGAGTCTGTCTTCCCCCAATATCCCCAACGGTTCTTTGGATCTGGGGCTCTGCTACCCCCTTCTTCGGGTCACGGTTGAGCCTTCTCTTCCCTTGTACACCCAAAACGCCCTTCGGGTCTGTGGTGCTGCCTCTTTTCCCTCCTCCTGTCCTTAGTCCTCTTTTATTCTTTCTTTCTGGGCCTCTGACTTCCCCTTTCTCAAAGTTCTCTCTTGCATGACCTCCTCTTCCCCCATACACCCCCTCTCCCTGGGTTTGTGCTTCCTTGTCTTCCACTCTTCCCTGCCCTGGGCCTCAGTTGTCCCCTTCTCTACCTATTCACCGGGCCTCTATTGCATCCTTACCTCTTGCCCCCCATCCTCTCTAGGCCTTTGCCTCCTTCTTGGGCCTCTGCCACTCCCCAAAATGTTCTGCCCCTGCTGCCTCCTCTCCCCTCTCAAATCCTGTCTGTACCTCTTAGCATCTGTACTGTATACTGTACGTGCTCCATAATTCCTTTACCTGTGTGGGCTGCCATACTGCTTCTTAGCAGTGTATTTTCTATGCTCTTCATTCGTATTTGCGAGTGTCTTCTTTTTCATTCATCCCATTCTTTTTGTGGGTCAAATATAAAAAGTGTCTCACTGAGCTACAAGTAAATTTTGGTCCATTCTTCCATAACAGTAGTGCCCATCTGTCAGTTTAAAAGGTCACGTGCTGTAAACAAGTTTCTGTATTTGCAATAGCCGTAGCCTACTAAAAGGAAAGATGTTCTTAACATTTTATTTTACTTTTGTTTAATGGTTTTCTCTCACCTTGGACAATCTAAAAAAAACTAAACAATTTACCTTGCAGATTCAGTGTTGCAGCTTTTAGGTTTCAAACACTGCAAAGGAGTGTTTTTGATTTAAAAATAACTGTGGTTTTCACTAGAGCTTCTTGGACGTGGAGACATTTCTACTTGTTTTGGATTTTATTAAAATCTATTTTTACCATATTTTAAGTTTTCGGTGTAATTTAAGTTGACTTACTTTAAATGATAAAATCAGCAAACATAAACCATCATGAATGGAAAATTCAAGGATTTTAGGTTTTGCTAATTTCCCTATTAATATTTTTCCTTTTTTTTTTTTACCTTTTTATATACAGAGACCTAAAGGACAGGGAAATAAAGGTAAGATGATTCCTTTATTTATAATGTCTGAGGCCTGATCCTGTAATATATGGGAAAAGATGTCCTCAACCAATTATATAAAGTGAATGTAACTACAAGATAATCTAAAAACCCATTTTATCCAAGGTTGGCAATTTCCTTGGAAAAACTAATTTACGACAGGATGTTGATAAATACCAGCTTAACCCTGGTTTAGACCAGGAAATTGGGAAAAATAATTGCTTCCGTGGCCAGCAAGTGGAGAATGAATTTTTTCAAACTTTAGATACATCCATTCAAAACTGAGGGATAGGTTTGGTCTGTCCACTACATCAAAGTTGGTCCTGTGCTACAGAATGTTGCATGGCCAAATGGATCTGGACTGCTAGTCTGAAACTCTGCATGCTTCTGATTGCTTAATGCTTCACACTGCAGTATTGTTGTTTTTCATATAATCAAATGTTTTGGACTTTTGTTTATGTAATATTGAAAACTGAAATGTGAGTAATGACTTGCTTGAGAAAATACCAAATCAGACATTCTAATGTTCACAGTTATACTGGCATATATTAGTATTATGCTTACTGCAGTTTGACTTTTTATTTGTACGACTCTAAATTAATCTCCAAATCTACAGCTTTATGTAATCACAGTTTGAATATGTAACTAAAACTAAGTATATTGTGGTGTCTATTAAAGAAGCAGTTTTAAAAATAGATAATGCCTTATACTGGCACTAACTAGCTTTTCCTGGGACAGTAAAAACCACTGGTAAAAACCACCTCTGGTAAATACCATGCCACCCTGATTTATCACACCAGCATGACTAGAAGTGGTGTGCTGAGAGTATTTTTCCAGTATTTTTAACATGATACATCACTGTAAAAATGCTTGAATATGCTTATCAAAGTAATAGTCATGAGTAATCAAGGGGTAAGATGTAGTTCTTTTCATTTAGCTATCTTTCAGTGAAAATGTTGGAATGATGTCCTTGAGTATACCTTAGGCATTTACACCAACCCTATTCATTGTTACTTATTAATGTCTAATGAGGGTCATTTGATCTAAAGAACAATGATCGTGTGTGTTCATTTAGTTTCTTACTCCTACCCATGAACAGAACACATCACCACTTCTATTCTGAGAAATCTTCACTGGTATCTTCTTCATTTCAGAATCCAGTACAGAGTATTCCTTCTAGCAGTTATCCAGATTCTGTCTTCACTTCTTCCCTCTATCTGTTAGCACCTTACTTATGCTCTTTAAATTCCATACTCTCTTAGCTTATCCTCCCCCACAAAAACTCTACTCACTTTCCTTAACACTCCTCCTGCTAAAAGTACCTGGAAAAGTCTGTGCCTAAATGACTGTGACTTTTCAGATCATATTTTATTATCTGAAACTTCTCTCGGTCCTGCAATTTATAATCTTTTGTTTAATACAGTAATCAGATTTTATTCTGTGACACCCTCCCCCCACTCCCATCTCCTCTCCAGTTTTCTCATGTTTGTTTGTTTTTTCCTGGGAAATCAGCAGTTGTATTACATTAATAACACACATACAGAATGCAATCTGTGATAGATCAAATCTGCATTCTCACTGATATCTTCATGCATAGTGTAAGAAACATCTCTGATGGATGATACTCAAATTTTTTATAGCAGTAAAATATTCTGTCATTAAACTATGAACATTATATTCTTTGTAAAGTGTTTGCTTGAAAACGATTCCATCAAATTCATAATCATTTTTTAAAATGCCGTATTAATTGCCATATTTATTACTAAAAATCATCCAACAGAAAGGTTTCACCATTTGTGTCATTTGTGTACTAACTGAATTTCTTATTCACTGCATTTAATTAATCAAGCAGTAAACTTGTCACTGTTTTAGGATTTTGTTCTCAGTCTTGTCTTACATATAGGCTCTGTCCCCAGCCAATATTAACCTTACCTGCAGTTTCATCAACACAGCTCCTTATAGGTGCCTCCCAAATTTACCTTCCCAACTTTGACCTCTCAAAGTGTTCCATCGTAACCTCAGTCTTTGTGGTGAAACACTGAATGAACTTTACCTCCTAAATACTCTCTCCTTGGCTGTCAAAGCCCTGCACAACTCCATTCCTTCCTCCATTTCTGTTCTCTCATGTCTTATTCTTTTGGCACTCATTGCACTCTTTTCAAGCCTGGCTTTTAACCACCTGCTTTTTTCCTTTTCTACTCTAGTCTTCATGTTACCCCTGTGCATGGCACTGCCTCTTGTTCTTTTATGCCTAGAGGTCTCTACCTTCAACTTTTTCCTTAAACTACACTGTTTCTAAGCTGTTTAAAGGTGATCTCACAGAGATCTGCACCAATTTGATTTTCATCCAGTATTTTGCTTGATCTGTATTGTCTGTACTTGAATTAGAATTTAAACATTTTGATGCATGGATTGCGTGTAATTATTTAATGATGAAAATAGCCTAGTGAAGTTTACTTTGATTTATGTGCACTAGCATAATTTTGTGATAGGAGCATTATGAACACTGCATAGTCTTAAGTTTTACTTAAGAGCTTTATTTGGATTATTTTTCCAAAACATGAATGTTGGGCCTAAACTGCTGGATCTAGACTATTTTAGATTGCATCCTGTTTAAATACTTTATGTTAACTGTGTATAACTAGATGCTAGTGAAAATGGTTTATTTGTATTACCGACCTACGGCACTAGGCACTGTGCAAACGTATAGTAAAAGACAATCCCTGCCCTAAATAGCTCAGTTTAATAAGACAAGATATGACAGATGATAAAGGGAATGGGGAAGGAGGATGAAGGGAACAGTGATAGGAGTGCTTGGTTACATAGCCTAGGTAATATACACAATTAGTTGGTTTTGAGTCATTCAGAGACTTTACTTATTTCATGTGTATAAATAAAGTAAATATTGGTAGTCCCTACTTGGCTATACATTAACAGCTGGTAATCTGCAGGGGTCATGATAGGGTTCCTGTTTGAAGTGGTCTTTGAAGCGGGATAGAGTAGTGAGCTGACAGACTAGTTTGGGGAATATATATATTTCCATACATGGAAGAAAATGGGGGGGAAAAAAGGGTAGTTGTGGGTGGCATCTTTGTCAGACGGGAAGGAAGTATGCAGTAAGGTATAAGTGGATAAGTAGGAACAGTAGTAAGATATTGTATGAGAGCAGTTAACATTGAAAATGTAAAATACCTTAAACAATATTGTTAAAGTAACTAAATTATGTGGTCTTGTGAGACTTCTTTTCCGACATGTTATTGACAATTAATTATAAATTGAGGGAGCACATACACTATGGAAACCAAAAGTAGAGATCCAGGAAGATCTATACATAGCAGAGTAGTAATATATAATAATATAGTAATATATAATTCGGGGTTTATGTGAAAGAGCCAAGAGCTTGTGTTGCTGCAAGAATTGAATGAATAATATACGTTTCTCTGAAGGTTTTGTCTGTTACAACTGTCAACTCTTAGACAATTACTGAGAGAACTTGTTGGTTGGAATAGGCTTGAACCTATAAAAAGGAGCATTTTCTTATGAAAGTGTTTGATTATTAATTTTCCCAAAACACTTACATCAGAACATGCAGATTGAGAAGTATTAGAATTACAAGACATGCAGATGTTAGTACTTTCCTATCATCTTCCACTGTATTATGTTTTCTTACCTGAAATCAAACTGTTAAATTTAACTGTGAGATCTCCAGCTAGAATGAAGCATAGGAATGGCAGCTTAATAGGCTGTTTTATTGAGTATTTTGCACACTAGTCAAGAAAAATCAGCTTCACTCTTTGAATGCTGTGACTGGGGGCCAGCTGAGATCACTCAATTAGGGTGAACTGCAAAGAATGGGGCAGACAATCTCCATAAAGCTCGTGGATATTCCAATACTTACATTTACCAAGCCAACATAAAACAGCTTCTTCATTACCTTACTGGTTACTCAGAAGTCCGAACAACACAGTTCCCTTAAAGTGATCCAGCCTCAGGCCTCCATCCAGGTACCTAAGTCAAATATGGTGATTTCTGAAAGTGTTGTTTCATCATATAAAAGAAAAGGTTCTGCCAAACCCAAAGGGTTGGACACATTACCTCCCAGTTTAATGACTGTTTCACATCTTACCCAAATACACACTACAGCCAATTCTTATTAACTAAACTAAAATTTATTAAAAAACAAAAGAGGGAGAATGGATACAAGATCAATGTACATACAGACGTGAGTTCATTTCATTGAGGTTTAGATTCATAGCAGAGATGATGAGCTTTATAGTTGAAAAGAGTTCCTTTAGAATTCAGTTCAAAGGTTATAGTCCAGTGTCCAAATGTCCTATTCAGGGCGTACCAGCATAACTAGGACCTCAGTCTTGTGACTCAAACTTCCCCTGATGAAGCTTAAGCAGATCTGAGATGACAAAATCAGGACCCAAGGAATTTTTATACAATTTCATGTCTTCTTTGACAAGTTGGGAGTTCCTCTGGGAACAAAAAGTAATTGGGATGACTTTGAATGAAGTCCATCACTGGTACTTAGCTATAGAATTAACATAAGGCAATTTGCTTGTTCCTCCACCTTTCACAGATTATTTGCTATACCTTTCAGAGGGAGATGCATATAGAGATATCCAGTGTTTACAATTCATTTTAATGCTAAGATGTTCTTTTGATCTCTGGCTACCACTCTGCAACCTGAATTATCAGAATACAGCATAGACAGGGACTGATTACATTGTCAGCCCTACTCATACATATGTAAATACACAAACACAAACATTATCTCCCCACATGTCTTTTGAGGGTTGTTTATTTTGCAGGATGTTTAACCCTTTCTAGCCATTCATCACAAATGCAAATTTCATTCTTACATTTTTGTGTCCATCACTTGTGAAAAAGGACACGTGAATATTTTGCCACAAATTTTCATTCAATGCAAAATGATAGTAAAGAGAATATACTGTAAATTTGATTAGTCAGTAGATTGACTAATTATTTACAGAAGTAGACAACAGAATTTTATTTTCAGGGTAGCATTAAGGTAAGGGCGCTTTTGGGAACTGTTGGTTAATTACCAGTTAATATTTTAAGCAAGGTGAAAGTGAAATAGGCTCTGTTTGAAAAGTACTGACTAAATGTGTGGTGCTGTATTATGGTTTTTTTTTTTTTTTTTTTTTTTTTTTTTTTTTAATAATAAGCCAGTTCAAGTTAAAGCAAAGAGCCTAAATAAAACATTTTCAGGGCTGGAATTCTTCATCACTAGGAAATTTGCAGTGTGGCAATCCAGAACTATTTGGTCTCATTGTGGTTTAGATTATAGATACCAACAGTAAGAAGGCAACCACTTTTTAAACATAAATCTGAGCTAGGAATTAATGATTGGCCAAATCTGTTTTCAGTGGTTTGATTTATCCTTAATACCTCTGAAACCAATAAATGCCTTTTCTGTACATTCAGATGTTATGCCGATGTTATAAGTGAATTACACCTAATAGAAGGATTCTGCTCTGGAGATGTGACACATCTAATTTCTCCAACTATTTTTATAGTATGTTTTTTGAGGAATTTGTTTCTCGGTATACTTTGTTTCTTTGTAAAGATTGTACCTGAAAATTGTTGTGCCTTCTATACCATTTAGCTAGGATCAGGCATATCCCTTTTAATGACATCACCCTTCCTTTTAATGACATCAGCAACAGACTTATGGATTACTATCCCTGTGTGTCAGCTGAACACAAGAAGGAATGAACTCTTTAGGTTATCAAAATGTTCTCATTGTCTACAGACTTGGTTTAATCGGGAGTATGTCTATTTTAGATTTTTTGTTAGCTCATGATTCAAGCCATCTATTTTTGGGAAAATTCTTTTAAATATTTGTTTTGCTTAAGTTTAAAAATTAACCTTAAATATTTCTACATTAGATAACTTGTGCTTCACTTATCCCCTCCCATTTGTAATGGTCATAAATATTTGGCTGCTGTATCATAATATGTCTTTATAAACCATTATAGCATCAGGGGTTTTGATGTTGACTCCCTTGATTGTTGAAGAAATACAAGAGACAAACTTGTTAACTTTTTATTTTGTAACTAGTAAAGATGTGCTCAGTGTTATTGCTGAAGCCCTGTTGTAGGATATGAATTGTCAGTTCCTTTTGGAACTGTTAGAGTAGTTTGTTTTTGCTATATATTTTTCAGAACCATAGCTATTGTTAAATTACTCCTGCTTCTTAGTCATCGTAGTTCAACTGACAGTATAGTTATTTGTCCCCAAGATGAGTCTCTTTAGGGCTTTACTTACATAAAAACTATGAAAACTTTGCAAAATTATTGGGCACAGGCACCAACAAGTTTACAGGCTTAAACTTTGTAGCTTTCACTAAACATTAGTTGTAAATCCTCAGCTTTCTTAGTTTCGTGGCTGTATATGCTCTTCAGAGGCTTTTGCCAAAAAGGGGGAAATCATGGAAAACAGCTCTCCTTTCTGACTCCAGCTTGACAAAAATTCCTTTCTTTATGCTTGGAACTTTCTCTTTCATAGTGTACCACATGACAACCTTAAAACACCTTTCTTTCACTAAGTCTATCGATGGTAGATAATTATAGAAATAATTGCTTTTAGGAAAGCACCCACACAGCTTTGAGACTGGTCAGTTATCTGCTGTAATATTGTCCGGCTTATCTAATTTAGGTCCGTATTCTGTTTGCATGGAGCTCAACCAAAGCTGTGTCAAGACAATTTGAATCTGCTTGGAAAGTGGTGTTGGTATTGTGAAGAGGGATACTTGCTCCAGTTCCCATCCACTGGAGAGTGACTGTGTTATATGTTAGGTAGCCGCAGTACTCCATCTGGGGAATGGGATGTAACTCTAGCCTTGGGTATAACATTGGAGAAGTGTTGTGCTTAAGTATCGTGCTTTGGTGTTGTGAAGCAAGCAGATATGCTATATAATGCAGCTGTGGGGTGTCATGGAAGGTCTGCCCACCTTTCACATGGAAATCCCAAGTGATAGCTTGAAAAAGAAAGAGCAAAGAAAGTATTAGGCTCTAGACTTGTCTCCCATTGGAAGTGGTGGAAACTTCATAATATTTGTTGTTTCTAAACAAAATACTAAAAAAATGAGAACAATCTGGGATTTGTGTGGGAGAGACTGGGTGATATGATGGTCGTGTGTTTCACCCTTCTGATTCTAGGGTATCCCAGAGGAAAGAGGAGAAAGGTATCCCAGTTGGTAGCAGGAAGTGTGGGGGGAGGGAGGGTAACATCACTTCAGGGACTCAACTCCTGCTTCTTTCTCCTCTCTCGTCGCAAGTGTTACTACAAGGTTGCAGGGGATAGAGGAGTAGGCGCCAAAGGGGGTGGGTAAGAAGCTCATTTGCATGAACTTCCCATCCGCCTGTTGAGCCACTCACTTTGCACTGGTTCCAAGCTGTTGATGGCTGGGAGGAACTGGGAAATGTATTCATTCCTCCCAAGTAGTCATGTGTGTTTCCCTACAGGATTTTGCCCTTAGATTGTGAACTTCCTGAGGTCATGGAACTTGCCTTCCTACGTCTTTGTATAATGTATAGCATAATGAGTACTCAGTAAACGTAGTTTTTAAAACTGTTATACAAACTTGGTATGGCAAATTTCCTCTTGCAGTGAAAGTAACATAGCTATATTAATAAACTCAGATTTCTCAAAAAAAAAAAAAAAAAAAAAAAAGTGGAAATAGCACTGTGACCATAGTAGTATAAATGGGAAGCTCTGAGAAACAGGACATTTCAACAGTTAAGCAATTTAGTAGTGTTATAGGCTGAGCTGTGACACGGTAGTTTGGTTTGTTCTTCATTCTACAGGTTTTCTGCAGACGACAATGCTGAATTTATTTATTTGTTTTTTTTCCCCCTTATGACTGCAGGAAAAATGGTTTGCTCTGACACAGTCCTGCACTGTGAAATTATGCCAAGTGAGTGTGTCTGCAGGTGCTTTATCACAGAAAAAAGTGAATTGTAAACCATCAGACCTCTGTCATTCATGAAACATAAGTTTTCCTTTTCTAACACGTATTTGTAAAGCTTGAGCTGAGCTGTAAGACACTGTTGTTGTTTCTTCATTGGATTACTTTCTAACAACTGTCATCTAAGCACTCATTAAAATTGATGCAACAATTAAATAGAAGAGAACCTGTCTGCCTGATTACTTGTAACAAGTACTTTATAACATATATAGTTTAATGAAATGATTATCTTGAAATTAAATTTTACAAGCAAAACTTATTTGCAGTGCTTTTGTGAAGACTGCATGTATTTATCTGTCATCAAAATTTGTTACCTCATTTGATTCAATAGCCTAGGCTTTAGATGGTGGTCTCTCACAAGGAGAAATATCATGTACTGGCTTTTAAACACTTATGAGATCTCAAGTATGACAAAGTCCTGGTAATTGAATGAATACAAGATGTTCTGTTTCTCAAAAAAACCCAGGAGAATAGGCAGTTCACCATACAGATGACAATTTAGTAGTAATTAAGACTGAACTGGTTTTTGTTTTGAATTAAAATTACAACACAATAATTCTAAAAGAGTGCCTAATATTAGCTTGCTTTTCAGTTTCAGTACAAAACGGTTCGATTCATCAAAAGGATGCAGTAAATGATGATGACTTTGAGCCATATCTAAGTAGCCAGACAAATCAGGTGAGCATTCGTTGCTATTTTGATGTATATTCAGAATTTAATTGTCTAGCTAAGATTTCCTTATCTTACACCGAACTAAGAAAGTTTACTATGTATCTGCATGCATATTTGAAATATAACTTAATGCTTAGCATGTAATGGGTCTACAACATGTCCTCTTTTTAACAGTAACATTCTTGTGACGCTTCAAGTAAAGGATGGAATTAAGTTTAATCAGTTCTATGTGTCTAACATAGATATGCATATGTATGCATTCTAGAATCAGAATTATACTTTTAAAGGACTTTTTTTGCCTTCTAACTTTAAGTGAGTTCAGTATACCCCTGCTATATCGTTGAGACAATAGTTCCTGGGTTTCTAGGTAGTAGTAATTGTATACACATGATTTCCACAGAAGTCAACGGGAGTTGTTAATACATGATTGATAGCATAATCAAGGCCCCTGAAGTTTAATATTGCCTGTTGTGTAAGTTTTCTGCCAGTAAATGGATGACTTCACTTTCTGGAGCTGTGAATCCTCCATCTTTCATAATACTAAATTCAGTTTTTATTAAAACATTTAATTCAATAATTAAGATAAACCTGAAAGTTCCAGGATGCTCTTTTTGGGAGAGAGGAGGGAATGAAGGTGGTTGAAATGGCTTTGGGGATTTTTCTTTCCTGCCCATCTGCTTTGATGTTATAACACTGGGCTGTGTTCTGTGGGAGGAAGATGGGAAGTGCCATCTTTGCAAACCAATCAGTGCCACTTAAGTCATCTGCAGGGAATCTTTAAAGTGACTTGAGCTATACCTTTCAAAGGGCTGAATGCTTTGCTTCCTGAGAACCTTTATTCCATAAGCCCTGGGCTCTAGGAGTGAACTCAGTATGCAAATTCTGCATTACTTCTCTAGACCATTGAATTGAATCATATGTTTGATGTTATCCACTCTTAAATATTGTGGGGCTGTTTTTATGAGATACATGAGTACTTTTTATAATCTCTTATCCTGCTGTCCTCCCATGAAGCACTGAAAATACTTTCATTTTAATAGTAATGAGAACCTCAGCAAGAAACAAATATAAGAAAACTGCAGTCATATTTACAAATGGTCTTATTTACTAATTTCTTGAGCTACTTTTTATTTTAAAAATACCTTAGTTTAGTCCCTTTGCTGTTAAGAATGAATTTGATTTGGTGGCATGCTCAGGTTTGAACTTTTTAAATTTAGATGGTATACATAATGTAGATGTTTACTGATAAATACCCCTTCTGTTTCTCTTTAGTTATAGCTAGCATGATTCTAATTCTAAGGATTGGATAAGGCCCTTGTTTGAAACTTATTTTCTAAAACACAGTAAACTTACAATTATTTTAAGCGTTTCTAATTTTTTTTAAGTGCAGTAACACATGACTAGGCCTTGGAATGTCCAATATTTGGATTCATGTTGGAATTCACACCTTGTCATAATTTATTGCTTTCTGTTAAATGTGTTACTTAAAGTGTTAGTTGGTAAAACATGAATATTCTGAGATCTCTTTTGCTACCAGTTGGATTTTAGGAAAAATGTTAAATGGTTTCACGTCTATCTAAGTAATATATAATATTATAAGGCCTATTGAGAATGGGTTTGTATTTGAAGAAAGAGCTGCTTATAACAAATACAATTCGCAAAACTCACATCTTGTTACGTTAGTTGTATGTACTTATGTTATAATAGTCTCTCAGCACTTGCATGAAGCATTTCCATCTCTACTGAAGTTCTACTTCAAGTTAGTTGAATAGATTCTTCTTCATGCTTGGGTATCTTTAATTTTGCTTAATATAGTAAGCACTACGTTTCTCAAGTTCTTTATCAGTCTATAACTAGGTATGGCAGAATTCAGTTTTGCTTTTTTTCAAATTGACAGATACCAGTGGGTTTTTTTTTAAGCATTTTTTTAGATATGGGATGATATTGGGAGGGTCAGACCCTAGTAGGATCAGACTATTTAATGACACTAGATTTTGAGATTCAAAAAGTTAAAACATAATAACCATTAAAACAAATACTGTCAACATCACATGTCAAAATATACAAATATCCTTAAATCAAACTCTTAAGTTCTCAAGCAGCATTTTTCTTTCTTTGCTTATTTGTAAATTTCTGTTTATCAAAAGGATTTTTTTTGTTGGCTTGTATGTACACAGTGAAATCAATGCTTATCGACATTTACCAATAAAATCTCATCCTTCCATACCTATCTATAATTAAAGGTTAACATCAACATACCCATGGTAGCCTTTAGGATGACAGTTAATACTCTGGTTGATATTATGTACAGTAGAACCTTAGAGTTTTGAACATCAGAGTTATGAACCGACTGGTCAGCCACCTCATTTGGAAATGGAAGTACGCAATCTAGCAGCAACAGAGACGGGGGGAAAAAAAAGCAAATTCAGTACAGTACTGGGTTAAACGTAAAGTACTAAAAAAATGAAAAGTTTAAAAAATGATTGGACAGGTACGGAAACTGCTTTTTTCATTTAAATTAAGATTAAAAGCAGCATTTTTCTTCTGTATATTAAAGCTTCAAAGCTATATTAAGTCAATGTTCAGTTGTAAACGTTTGTAAGAACAACTATGATGTTTTGTTCAGAGTTATGAACAACCTCCATTTCTGAGAGGTGTTCATAACTCTGAGGTTTTACTGTATGCAATTTTTTACTAGAGGAAAAGGTGGATTTACACTAAAATCAACTTTGAAAAAAGAGACTTGATACATTTGGAGCTCAAGGGCTTCGATATTCTCAGATAAAAATGTGTTTTGAGATTTCTGTAGCCTTAAAGGAAAAGTAAAAGGGAATGCTGTAAACAGCATCAACATTTGTTGTCTGATGCCTGCCATTTTCTCTTGAATTATGTTGATGATGGAAAGTTCCACTGCTGATTTTACTTTATTTTCTTGCAGAGTAACAGCTATCCACCAATGTCAGACCCATACATGCCTAGTTATTATGCTCCATCCATTGGATTTCCATATTCTCTAAGTGAAGCAGCATGGTCCACTGCAGGTGACCCTCCAATGCCATACTTGACAACCTATGGACAGATGAGCAATGGTGAACATCACTATATACCTGATGGTGTGTTTAGTCAACCTGGGGCTTTAGGAAATACCCCTCCATTCCTTGGTCAGCATGGATTTAATTTTTTTCCTGGGAATGCAGATTTCTCTACATGGGGGACAAGTGGATCTCAGGGACAATCAACACAAAGCTCTGCTTATAGCAGCAGCTATGGCTATCCACCTAGCTCTCTTGGTAGAGCCATAGCAGATGGACAGGCTGGATTTGGCAGTGATACTCTGAGCAAGGTGCCTGGGATTAGCAGCATTGAGCAAGGCATGGCGGGACTGAAAATTGGTGGGGATATGACAGCTGCTGTGACAAAAACTGTAGGTTCAGCTCTGAGCAGTACAGGTATGACCAGCATTGCAGCAAATAGTGTGCCCCCAGTTAGCAGTTCAGCACCTAAACCAACCTCATGGGCTGCCATTGCTAGGAAGCCTGCTAAACCTCAGCCGAAACTCAAGCCTAAGGGTAATGTGGGAATTGGGGGCCCTGCTGTACCACCACCTCCTATAAAACACAACATGAACATTGGAACTTGGGATGACAAAGGGTCGGTGGTAAAAGCACCCCCTTCCCAGCCAATACTGCCTCCTCAGACTATAATACAGCAGCCTCAGCCATTAATTCAACCACCACCATTGGTGCAAAGCCAATTGCCTCAACAGCAGTCTCAGCCACCACAACCGCAGCAGCAACAAGGACCTCAGCAGCAGGCCCAGCCTCACCAGTTGCAGCAGCAACAGCAGCTGCAAAACCGCTGGGTAGCTCCTCGTAACAGGGGCGTGGGCTTCAGCCAGAACAATGGAGGAGCTGGCAGCGAAAACTTTGGCTTAGGTGTTGTACCTGTCAGCTCTTCACCTGGTGTAGAGGTGCACCCAGTACTGGAGAAACTAAAGGCCATAAACAACTATAATCCCAAAGACTTTGATTGGAATCTGAAGAATGGACGTGTGTTTATAATCAAAAGCTATTCGGAGGACGATATACACCGCTCCATTAAATACTCTATCTGGTGTAGTACTGAACATGGTAATAAACGTTTGGATGCTGCTTACCGTTCCCTGAATGGAAAAGGTCCACTCTATTTACTCTTCAGTGTGAATGGCAGTGGACATTTTTGTGGAGTGGCTGAGATGAAGTCTGTTGTGGACTACAATGCATATGCTGGAGTCTGGTCTCAGGATAAGTGGAAGGGGAAGTTTGATGTTAAGTGGATCTTTGTCAAAGACGTTCCCAATAACCAGCTGCGGCACATTCGTTTGGAAAACAATGACAACAAACCGGTTACCAATTCGAGGGACACTCAAGAGGTACCCCTAGAAAAAGCTAAGCAAGTGCTTAAAATAATTGCTACTTTCAAGCATACCACCTCAATCTTTGATGACTTTGCACACTATGAAAAGCGTCAGGAGGAGGAGGAAGCCATGCGTAGGGTAAGAATCCAATTTCATATAGTAATTTTTCCTGTAGTTTCTTTGTGGTTTTTTTTTTTTTAAAGCTAGTTATTTCTTACAACTCAGTGTGCAGTACACATTGAAGCAGAAAGTAATGCTACTTTGTCCGAAGCTGGTTATAGTTCTTTGGTAGTTGATGTAACTGGCTCCTACTATTTAGATTAAGTTTTTTAATTCTTGTGGCTAAACCAAAATTATTTGTGGGTTAACATGAACAGAACAATCCTAACCTAAGTTTATGTGTAAGAAGATGTTTAAAATGTTTTACTTATTGTTACAAAGTGAAAAAAACTTTCAGTGTAATATAACATTCCTAATGGAGTCTCATTTTTAGTGCAATGTTAACAATTTTTTGACAACTCTTAGTGCCATATTGAAATTAGGTGTGCCACAATCAATTTAGGGCATTGAATTACAAGGGAAATAAAGGTATTGAATGCTGTAACAGATAATTCTCAAGTAAAATATGATTTTTTTTTTTTTTTTAAACCAAGATTCTAACAGAATACTAATCTGAAAATTTGTGCTTAGGTCAGTTTGTGTTGTCTGTCTTAGTTTTTAAAGTTTTAAAATGTGTAAGCAGCACAGTGATCACCTTTACAGTGTTAGAAATAGTGGCTCTTTAATAGTAGTGTTGTCTCAAATATATCAACTTATCATAGAATACCAGAGTTGGAAGGGACCTCAGGAGGTCATCTAGTCCAACCCCCTGCTCAAAGCAGGACCAATCCCCAATTTTTGCCCCAGATCCCAAATGGCCCCCTCAAGGATTGAACTCACAACCCTAGGTTTAGCAGGCCAATGCTTGTGTTGTTTGTAGAGGAAATATGTGCCTGCAGCAATATAATTTCATTGGGGAAAATTTCTAAAAATTGTGCTTTTATTCATGGTGTCAGAATTTCAGAAAATTTACTCGGAAAATATTAAATATAAATTTTCCTCTTAAAGTTGCTTTATGGTGTTCACCTGCTTTTGTCTTTCCTGTCTCTCCTCCCTCCCCCCACCCTTTGCCCTACTAGGTATTTCTGTTTTTGCATTTTTAGGGAAGATTCTTTCCCCTGCATTGATTTTTTTTTTTTATTTTATTTTATTTTATTTTTTTAAAATTTACTGCTGGTCCTCACAGTCCAGTTGTGCTAGACTTATTTTCCTCTGTCAAAGCTGAGTAGTAGTTGGATTTATGGAAGGTTCATTTGATGGCTTGAAAAATTTACCAGATCTACTAGTCAGAATACTACTATAAGCCTGTTAGCTCATGTGCTCAGATATTGCAGGGATGGGTGCAAGAATCTGGAAAGACTGTGAAGAGCCTGCATCAGTGAAGTCTGGGGACTTTGCTCTAGTTTGAAGCCTTAACTCTTTTTGCCACCACGAGCTGCTAGGTAAAATGAGGGTCCTGGAATTTATACCAAGGTATTCTCTGCACCTTGCTCAAGGGGCTCAGTCTTTTGTATCTGTCCCTGGCTACTAGGAGTTCTTGATGCATCACCTCATACTGGCTGCCTAGTACTCTTATCTTTTTGTCCACTTCAAGGGCTTCCTGGTAGCTGTGAAGGAGGATTTCCATTTAAATATGAAATTAATACCTTTCCCCTCTTCAGTGGCCTCCAAGCTGCTGTCAGAAGGAGGCCTCTACTACAGTGCTTTCTACCTAACCTCTGTTCTGTCTTCCTCTCTGGTGAATAGTACAATTGTTTGTTTCTTTTGCTACTGCTTTATCAATCAGTTTCATCTTGAAATTGGCATGATTCTTGACAGTTCCAGTGCTACCCATATGTTTCTGAAATAGCAGTAGTCCAACTGTTGTCTTGTTAATTTCACTCTAGTTCTCCTTACCATAGCTGAGTGATCGCAGAGGCACTGTAATAGTGTAAAGACGCACAAAAATGACACTGTATTGACTTACATTATATTCATATTTGGAACTATTATTTTACACCAAGAAGAGTACAAACTATTTTTTCATAATGAAAGTTTTTAACTTTGGCAAAAATTAATGGTTTAATTAATGGTCCCATCACTTGCTAGGACAAACTTCAAGTTAATTTTTCAAACCAGAGTTTACCCCCACTGCACTTTGCATTTGTGTTGTCTCCTCTCTAGGACTGCCTGCTGTAGGGATGGGCAACTTTAAGGTGATAGATGGCTCCAAAACCATTAAAACTGTTTGACAGGCTATAAATTTTTTGGAGGCCATGTATTGCATAACTCAGAATGTTTGCTAAAATACAGCATGTTAACATAAAACAGGAGTTTTCATAAATAGAAAAGACCCTTATCCCACAACCTTTAAATAAAACCCCCACCCAAAAAACCCCCACAGACAGTTTAAACATAACTCTTTAACCCTTTTTTAGTGTGCAGAAAAGCACAGGATGGATAAACGAAAATAACAAAAACACGAATGTCAACGTTTTGTCTTTGCTGCTTCCAGTCTCTGCTTTGCTGCCTCATAGACATAGGCTCAGGGCTAAGAGCAGGAGCCTATCTGCCAGGTTGCAGTGCTACTCGAATTTGGCCCATCCACTCCTCCATTATACCTGCAAGGAAGGGGCTTAGCAATTAGGCCACCCAGCTCTGTTTACTGCTTCCCCACTGACAGAGGTTCCCCCCAACCCACCGTTGGCCAGTAAGATTGGCTTCCACATCCCACAGCCAAAGGGAAGGCAATAACCAGAGCGGAGTGGTATGGGGCAGAGACCCTCTCCTGTTTGAGTGATGAAGAGGTGATAGGGTCAGATGAGTGGCATTGCAACCTGGCACATGGGACACAGGTTCTATCTCTGTCCCATGCGACCCACCTCTGATTACTTCCCCAGTGGCAGAGGTGTGCCCTGACCGACCTACCCACTCACCAAACCTCGTTGACTTTCAGCTTCCAGACAGTCAGTGGGTCCACAGTAACTGGTCCTAGGTGACATTGGGCAGGGGTGAAGCCTGTGATGTAGAAGCAAATCTGAGCAGAGTGGCATGAGTCTACGCTACATGCAGCAATCTTCACTAAAAATCTGTGCCCTTCAGCAACCTAGCTCGGGGCTTGTCTACACTTGAAACACTGCAGCAGCATAGATGAGGTGCTGCAGCAGCACCGCTGTAGTGCTTCAGTGTAGACACTATACTGTGTAGAACCTCTCTCACAGGCATAGGTAATCCACCTTTTTGAGAGGCAATAGTGAGGTTCGATGGAAGAATTCTTCTATTGACCTGTCACTGTCCACACTGGGTGTTAGATTAGCTTAACTACGTTGGTCAGAGGTGCATTTTTCACACCCCTGAGTGATGCAGCTGAGTCAACCTAATTTTTTAGTCTAGACCTGGCCTCGGTCTTAAAAAAAAATTGTTCTGGGACTGCAACTCTGCCTATAAGCAGGCCAAATAAAATGATCTGGTGGGCTGGATGCGTCTCTCTGGGTTGCCAGTTTTGATGGGCCAGAGATTGGTATTTTTGTTTGAGATCAGTACATAGATATATTGCATGCCTCTGCAGTTGGCTGTCACTAGAAGGTGGTTTAAAGGTTGATAGAAGATAGAGAAGGTGAGACAGCCTTTAAATGTTTAATTTTTAGTGTATATTAAATTTAAAGGTGGAGAAATGCACATTTTACTAATTCCGTGAAATTTACTTAAATGGATTATCAATTGAGATTAATACAATGAAAATTCTGTCAGATTTATATATCTGTAGACTTTTTCATCTCTTTAGGGCATTCTTTTACAGTTTCTGAAAGATTTATGTTCTGTTTATCGAGGGGGGGTTACCAAGTTTCTGAAACATTCGGTTTGTTTTTCTTTTGGTGCCCTAATATACATTTAATTTAGGGTATGTCTACACTTGTAGAGTTTTTGCGCTGTAAGGGCTTGTCTACACCACACAGCCTTGTCACTAAAAGTCAGTGTGTGTAAACGCTCTTTGTTGGTACTTTGCCAGCACTTTTACTGACAAAATACTTCCAGCCCCGCAAGCGGCATTAGCTTTGTCGGCAGGAGAGCACACCTGCTGACAAAGCCACGTTCACACTGTCGCTTGTGTCTGCAAAACTTTTCTTTTGCAGGAGGGCTTTTTTAAGTACCGGTGAAAGACAAAATGTTTTGTCGACAACTTCTCGGTGTAGACAAGCCCTAAGTTTCACAAGTGAAGCGCTGGTTTGTGTATGTACTTAATTCCTCAGGTATCAAAAAGTGTTTACATTAGTAGCACTTCCGCTGTCTAGAGCAGCTATCCCACAGTGCAGCGCTCTCCAGTTTGATGATGGGTCTTGGGGGGGGGGAGTGTGATCCTGGGTCCCTGCACAGCTTCCTCTCCCCAAACACTGATAAGCTCCAGTAGCTCAGCATTGTTCCAGGCAGAGTATCCTTTGCTCCCTGAAGCAGGCATTGTCACCTGGCCAGATAAGTGAGCACTTGCCAAGAAAACAGGAAGGGGAGTTTCAGAGTTCCCTGGGCTTTAAAGGGGAAGGGTGGATGTCTGTTTACCTGGCATCAGAGCAGCAGAGCTGCTGGCCAGAGTGGTCACCTAGGCAGTGTGGGATATCCTCCAAAGGCTAAAAACTGCGTAAACAGGAAGAACATGTCTTCACTTGCACATCACCATAAAAGCATCACCGGTAAGAGCTGTATGCCTCTTGTTGAGGTGGTTTTCTTTTTGCGGTGAAACTTCTGAGTTGCACTGCAACAAGTCATTGGCAAGTGTAGACGCTCCCATGGTTTTTGCACAAAAAAGGGACTTTTTCCACTTTAAATGGCAAGTGTAGACATGCCCTTATTGTATTTGCTTAAACTGATAATTTAAGAGTTACTACTTTGTGGGAGCGTTTATCAAAGGAGCTAGTAATTCAAAAACCAGTGCTTTAAGAACTGAGGAAATTAAAAAGGTGAAGAGGGCCCGGAGTTACTTCAGGAATTCTTTCCCAGCTGTGTGGTTGGTGGGTCTTGCCCACATGCTCAGGGTCTAACTGATCACCATATTTGGGGTCGGGAAGGAATTTCCCCCCAGGTCAGATTGGCAGAGACCCTGTGGGGTTTTCGTATTCCTCTACAGCATGTGGCACAGGTCACTTGCAGGTTTAAACTAGTGTAAATGGTGGATTCTCTGTAATTTGAAGTCTTGAAACCATGATTAGAGAACTTCAGTAACTCAGTCAGAGGTTAGGCATCTATTACAGGCATGGATGGGTGAGGTTCTGTGATCTGCAACGTGCAGGAGGTCAGACTAGATCGGGGTAGTCAGTTATTTTTTGTGAAGGTTCAGACTCCAGAGAAAATAATAAAAATAACAATAATAAGTAAGTACAAAGATTTAGGGGTCCTTTCAAAAGCATCTGGCCGTCTGGATTTGGTCTGCGGTCCGCCTATTTACTACCCCTGGACTAGATGATCATGGTAGTCCCTTCTGTCCTTAGTCCATGGGTCTTAGTTATGGTGTTGTTTTTTCACTAATTACAGAAAGAAAACCATAAAATGTAATGGAAGAACCTTGGATTGTCAGTACAGTGACGTTATGTACTCTCTCAACTTAAAATCCAAACCACAAAGTTCTACAGTTTAATATAGACTGGATTCAGTTGTGTGATTATGCATATAGTTCGTGTAATTAACATTTTCCAAGTTGTTGGCTTTAATAGGAAATATATAGTATCCATATGGCTCAAATACTGGCATATGTAATTCTAGTATGGTAAATAATTTAGTTGCATTTTCTCAACGGTATTTCTATGACAGGCTAACTGAAAGAAAACTAACAAAGAACTAAATATTTGTCATGATGCTTTTATAAAAAGTGTGTAATATTTTGCATTCATTTTCACAGTCCTCTCAAAAGTGTTGGAGACATCTGACAGTTTAGAAACAAGTTTAGAACTGCATAACTATCCCACTAATTCTTCATCGTACATGCATTTGAAGTATTGCTAAAATGGATTTAATGTATATTTAAAACATAGTAGGAAGTCTAATGAAAATATAACACTGGCTACCAAAAGATCCAAACTCTTGATCATTAACTTAACTAATAGAATTTTCCCTTAAATTTGGTAGATTATTTTTTTCTTTCTATGGCATAACTTTTATTTTTTGTTTTCATCTTTCAATTATAAATATATGATACAGTCCATTTCTTTTTAATTGGAGAACAGTTTCAGAAATGCAGTAATTTATATCTCTGAAACTGTGTGCTGTTTATAGATAATTGGATAATCCTTTTCTTTCTAGTGCCAAGCTAGATTTTTATTTTCATCATACCTAAATTGGTATATTCAGTAAGAACTACACATTCTGGAAGAACTACACATTCTGGGTGTTATATGGGTTAAGTACATGCCTGTTTTCTATAGCAGCTGTGATAATTGCTTTGTTTCTTTTTAACAGTGTGTGTACTCTTCATAAAAAAGCTGTTTTTTGCTGTTAATAAAATATTAAATACATTAAATAGCAGTAGTCAGTTGCAATTTCTTGAAGTTCAATTAGGATTTTATTGTGCATATGTAATAACAAATTTCCTTAGTCAATTATCTAAACAGAGCAAATTATTTATGGATTTAATTACCTTTATAACTGTGACTGTTCCAACTAACTTATTTTAGAATAATTGGTTTTAAAAATTTAATCTAACAATTTGGGATGATCAATAATTAATTTCAAATAGGACTTGACTTTGTTCTATTAAAATATGGCAGTATCTCTATTAAAGTGCACGCAGTTTTATCTGACCAGGATGAAAGTAATCTTTTGAAATACCTATGTTTAGTAAAATTTTTAAGTGATTATTTGCCATCTCTAAATTCATTTGAATAAATCCCCTTTCGATGTATTCCACTTTAACGTTATTTGACATTACTCCATTACGGGCAAGGTAGCAAACATTAAGGGTGGAAACAGATTTTGCTTTTAAATTTTACATATGTACAATGATTATTGTACATACGTAAAATTTTGTAAAAATTATAATCTTGTTTCTCACATGCGATCTGTCAGCAGTAATGTGAAATCATCTGAGATTTTGTTAATTATTAATATGTTCTGTTCAATATTTTATAAAATCCTGTGCATTTATACAAACAATTCAGAAAATAGAACACCTGGGGACAGACTTCCGACTGAAAGTGGTAAAGATGTTTCTAAAACTGGCAATTTTTGAGACGAGGACAAATTTCAAAAAATTTAATTGCACCATTTGAGAAGAGTCATGTATTTTCTGTAGTGGCCATGTAAATACTTATCAGCAAATACATAGATAGTAAAACAGAAATGATCTTTGCATAAAAAGGCACAACTGTTAAAATGAATATATTTTGTGAGCAATGTTTCTAAGTACTCTTAAGATCATGTCTCAAGTTTTATCTTCCTAACCCTAAATCAGATAGTCCATCATGTATCCTTTGTTTTCTAACATCTGATAGTGGCTTTTACCCTGTAATCGTCTATTGCTCTTCCTTGCTACACAGTGTAAAATCTGAGCTTTTTAAAGTACCTTTTGGGAGGAATACGAATTTCATTACCAGTGTGCAGTAGAAAACACTGATATTGGATCCAAGTGATTATAGAATATTAACAAAACAGGGTGGTAGTACAGACGCCCCCCAACTTATGCAATCGTTCCGTTCCGGAAAGCCTTGTGTAACTCGAATTTTGTGCAAGTCGGAAACGTATACCTGTACATTACACAAATATTTCCACAACTTGAAAATCCTATTTCTGGCTTACGGAATTTTTTCCGTAAGTGTGAATTTGCATAAGTTGGGTCTTGCGTAACCCAGGGAGCATCTGTAAACTGAAATTGTTTCAGTACTGCAAGTCAGAAAATACTGCATAAACACCAAATTTGTTGAGGCTGTGGAGGAGAAGGGGCTTTTTAGTTCCCAACTAAAAGACTCCACTTCCAGTGTTCCATTCAAGGGGTCTGCTCCTTTCAATAAAAGGAATTTCTTGGGGATTGCTTGCCTGCAGTTTCTCCAAAGGATATGGTCTTGCTGCTGTTTTCCCTTTTCCAGCTATTAAAGTAAGTGGTCACCCGCTCTATCAAGAATTCCTAGCGTTGGCATTTTCCTTTACAGCCTGGACTGCCTTTCTGGAGGAGAAGCAACAGCTGAGCAGTTGCTTGAGGAGTCTTCTGGGTGACGTTAAATTGTTTCTTGTGTTTCACTGGGAATGTTATAAGAGTTTGCAGGAAGTTGGAACCCTAATAGGGAAGCCAGGAACACAGCTGGTTACTTATATTAATGTAGTGCCCAGACCTGCAGTCAGTGTTGGGACACAGTTGTTGTAGGTGCTTGTGACTGGGGTCTCGGTGGGGAGCCAGCTATGGTCACTCAATTAGGGTGAACTGCAAAGAACGGGGCAGACAATCCCCATAAAGTTGGTGGCTATTTCAATACTTAGATTCACCAAGCCAGCATAAAACAGCTTCTTTATTACCTTACTGGTTACTCAGAAGTCCACACCACACAGTTCCCTTAAAGTGATCCAGCCTCAGGCCTCCATCCAGGTACCCACATCAAATATTATGATAAATTTCCGTAAATCTTACTTCCTCACATAAAAACAGGTTCTACCAGTCCCAAGGATTGGACACATTATCGCCCAGGTTAATGAATGTTTCAGATCTTACCCAAATGCATGCTACAGCCATTTATTAACTAAACTAAAATTTATTAAAAAACGAGAGAGTACGGTTAAAAGATCATTATGTACAGGCATGAGTTGAATTCATTAAGGTTCAGTTTCATAGCAGAGATGATGAGCTTTGTGGTTGCAAAGAGTTCCTTTAGAATTCAGTTCATAGGTCATAGTCCAATGTCCAAGGCTGTGTCTACACTGCCACTTTCAGCGCTAAAACTTTTGTCATTCAGAGGTGTGAAAAAACACCCCCTTGAGCAACAAAAGTTTTAGCGCTGAAAAGTGCCAGTATAGACAGCATGGCTCCCGGTGATAAAGCTACTATCGCTTCTTCTGGGCGTGTTTTTTTAATCACCAGGAGAGCTCTCCCCTGGCGATAAAGCATGTCTACACTGCCCACGTCATAGCACTGCTGCGGCCATGCTGTAATGTGGGTAGTGTAGACATTCTCCAAATGTCATATTCAGGGCATACCAGCATAACTGGGACCTCAGTCTTGCAACTCAAACTTCCCCTGTTGAAGTCTAAGCAGATCTGAGATGACAGAATCAAGGCCCAAGAATCTTTTATACAATTTCATGTCTTCTTTGACAAGCTGGGATTTCCTCGGGGAACAAAAGGTAATTAGGATGACTTTGAAGGAGTTCCATCATGGGTACTTAGCTGTACAAATTAACATAAGGCCATTTGTTTGTTCCTCCACCATTCACAGTACAATTCATTTAAATGATATCAGAATACAGCATAGACAGAAACTGTTGATTACATTGTTGACCCTGCTCATATATATGTAAATACACAAAAACACAAATATTGTCTCCCCACATGTCTTTTGAGGGTTATTTATTTTGCAGGATGCTTAACCCTTTCTAGCCATGCGTCACAGTGCTATATGTAGACAGGTCCATAAAATTCCCAGATGCAGGATATTTGACCTGAAATGTAGCATATCAGAATTCGACATTTCTAGCCCAGATACTTAAATCTGAAAGAGAGAGAGACTCTCATTTCCTCAGTGATGTTACAACCTGTGGTTATGGTCAGAAGATGGCTGCACTTTAAGTAAAGAAGGCTTAAATAAAAAGTGTCTTACTGGAGAAAAACACAGGTACGGAAGTTAACCTCAATCATATGAACAACTCTCTTAAAAACACGCACATACAGCATGCAACTGTTTTTTCTTTGACATTTTCTGCTCCCTGCTGCATCCTCTTTTTCTCATAGTTCCACCTGTATTAAGAGCAGATGCTGGGTGGAACATAAGTAGTTGTCTAGCTTTTGTCACTTGCAATGAATGAGTGGAAACAAGTTCTACACAGAGAGGTGTAGCCACAGGTGTCATTGTCCTCAACCAGAAATTTTCTCTCAGGAATTCGACACTCCAGGAAAGGTAGCTTGCAGATGTTCTTCAAACCTTCTAAGAATATAAAGGCTTCTGGTTCCTTCCAACAAGACACTACTTGCAAAAGGGGTTTAAAAACTCACCATGTTGGTAAACTCAAAGAAGTTGCTAATATTTCCCATAAGACCACAAATCCAAATACTATATTCAGGCTTCACAGCTCCAAATAGATGGGAAGGTCCAGCTGAACATTACCTAATCTTATCTAGCTGTACTTATCCAGTTAATTGTATCCAGTTTGCAAATTAATTCCAATTCAGCAGTCTCTCGTTGGAGTCTGTTTTTGAAGTCTTTTTGTTCTAATATTGCGACCTTTAGGTCTGAAATCGAGTGACCAGAGAGATTGAAGTGTTCTCCGACTGGTTTATGAATGTTATAATTCTTGACATCTGATTTGTGTCCATTTATTCTTTTACATAGAGACTGTCCAGTTTGACCAATGTGCATGGCAGAGGGGCATTGCTGGCACATGATGGAATATATCACATTGGTAGATGTGCAGGTGAACGAGCCTCTGATAGTGTGGCTGATGTGATTAGGCCCTATGATGGTGTCCCCTGAATAGATATTGTTCTAAGTCAGCCATAAAAACGTTGACATACTGTGGGGCCATGCGGGTACCCATAGCAGTGTCGCTGATTTGAAGGTATACATTGTCCCCAAATGTGAAATAGTTATGGGTGAGGGCAAAGTCACAAAGTTCAGCCACCAGGTTTGCCATGACATTATCAGGGATACTGTTCCTGATGGCTTGTAATCCATCTTTGTGTGGAATGTTGGTGTAGAGGGCTTCTGCATCCATAGTGGCCAGGATGGTGTTTTCAGGAAGATCACCGATGGATTGTAGTTTCCTCAGGAAGTCAGTGGTGTCTCGAAGATAGCTGCTAGTGCTGGTAGCGTAAGGCCTGAGGAGGGAGTCTACATAGCCAGACAATCCTGCTGTCAGGGTGCCAATGCCTGAGATGATGGGGCGCCCAGGATTTCCAGGTTTATGGATCTTGGGTAGCAGATAGAATGCCCCAGGTCGGGGTTCCAGGGCTGTGTGTGTGCGGATTTGTTCTTGTGCTTTTTCAGGGAGTTTCTTGAGCAAATGGTGTAGTTTCTTTGGTAACTCTCAGTGGGATCAGAGGGTAATGGCTTGTAGAAAGTGGTGTTGGAGAGCTGCCAAGCAGCCTCTTGTTCATATTCCGACCTATTCATGATGACGGCAGCACTTCCTTTGTCAGCCTTTTTGATTATGATGTCAAAGTTGTTTCTGAGGCTATGGATGGCATTGTGTTCTGCACAGCTGAGGTTATAGGGTTACGGGGCATTTGAGCAACTCAGATAGTGAAACAGAGGGATTATCCACTCTCCCACCCTAGCTTCAGGCTCACATGCAATGCAAAGAGATCATAAATCACATTTCTATCCACCAGATTACATCATCTCCACATATGTGGAAAACTGCTATACATAGTGGGAGATAAACATGGGACAAAACCAGTATTTATTTTAGTTTTTTACTTTAAAAATAAAACTCTACACTGAACAAAGCATGAGATATTTTGATCTCCAAGAAGGTGCTGTGGAAAGTTTTTAGTGGGTCCAGAAAAAACCCTCTCTAAGCAAAGCATTTCAGCTTTAGGGTCAGTAATATGAGACTACATTCTGGCACAGTTTGGACTTGTGTAGTGGTAGGAATAAAAACTTCATACACAAACTCCTAAAATAGCTGATTTACTATGAATATGGATTGTTTTCCAGGTAAGCATGTTGTAAGCGGGTTTTTTTCCTGATACTGCTGACTCTTCCAAGAAAGTTTCTCTAAGCAAATCATCTGCACTAACTTGCCTATGCATGCAAAGAATATATAATCTAGGTTTACATATCAGTGTACAGTAGGAGAATATGCAGAAAAAAGGTTTTTAATCTAAACACTTGCATGCATAGTACAGAACAAATATAAATTGGCATTATACTTTATAATTGGAAAAATATAAGTAAGTAGCTCCATAACTTTTACAACCTACAAATGTTTTAACTTTCCAGTATTCTAATTCAAGGAATACACTAGTGTAAAATTAAGCTTGCAACATCTGTTCTGATTATTAATTGTTTATGTAAAAAAAAATTCCCAGCTGCTTCTGTGGAAAGACAGACATGATGGAAAGTCTTTTTTTCTTCTAGATAGATTTAAAGTATAAGGATGAAAGTGTTCATAAGTAACTGGAAATGGTAAACCCTTTCTATGTATATGCTTACACAGCCTCCACTGTAGTATGAGTTAACCTGTAACTCTTATGGAGGCATCATAGCTAAGGCTGTACCTGAAATATAACTAAAATATGGTATTTTGGAAAATTAGGTGGATTTCAATTTTGAAAAATGCTTTGGTTTCAAGCAAGCCATATCTCAAAAATGGCTTCTTACAAACTTTAGAATTTTATTCAGTGGTGCTTGACAAGATGTGTACTGCAGAGGATTGCTTTTGATCACATAGTGTACCGTGCTTTTGTTGAGTTCACAATGGATTTTTAGAGCTGAATTCCCAGAGGCCAGCTGTATGTGTTTAAACTTTGGTGGTGTGGTGGCTGTGCTGCATCTTGTGTCCATCAGCCAAACTTCTCAGTTACAAGCTTTGGCTTAAATTAAAACTTTTGGTAACACTGTTATCGTGAATACAATATGCTTATTGCACATCTGCAGTTACATCAGTCTCTATCAGAATAAATATTAATACTGTAAATTTTCATGTTGATTTGTCTAATTGTATTCTAAATGACAATGAAGTAAGTATGTGCTATTTGAGAAATTCTTTCTGGACACTCTTTGGGAGGTCCTTCCTATTAAACACCATTGGCTGTGGCTGCTGCTTATTGCTTTCCCCAGCACAGAAGCATGAAATTGATTATTTTTATTTTACTGCTGTCTCAGTATCAGTGAATCTGGCTGGGGTGTTATTAATTTTGCTCAGTTTCTGCGTGGCAAAGATTTGAGCAACAGCAGATGCACATACACTAGCTATTTGCAGATGCAAAGCAACACTAAAATAAAGCAACACTGCATCAATTAACATTTGGATCACACCTGGAAAGTTACCTGTAGCTGTGTTTAAAAAAAAAAAAAAAAAAAGTGGAGTGTGTAGTACTGTAAATGAAAGATAAAGTGGTGCTGAAATTGATTGCTTAGGTCCCCTTACTAGAGAACGCTTCCAGCTTATTAATGTTGCTTTGAATCTTTGGATATTTGCTTACAACCCAGGCTGAGATTTTTCTGTATACTATTTTAAGGGCAACAGAACACATTGTATAGAGTGGGCAGCTGCAGTGCAAATTTTCCTGCATTAATATTGACCTTCTTCCTGACCTGGGAATGCCACCCACTTGGGTAGCAAGAATTTATCGCTTTGCAGGTCAAGCTGGTGCTGTTTATTACTGTAGCTGAATAGTTCAGTTTGTTTATTTTAATACATCTTTCATGTAGTGCAAGGTATCTCATTACTTCACAATGAGATAAGCCAGAATACAGCTAATTTAAGTAGCAAATAAGCCTGTTTGCACATTTATAAAAAGGATGCAAGAGAGGGAGGAGGCTAGGTGCTAAGGTGAGGAGGAAGGTTTTAAGGTAAAAATAGGAGGTATTCAGATACAGATGGTGTATCTGATTGTGACAACATAAATGACATTGTCTCCTGCTCTTTTTCACTTCTAACAGAAGCCTATAGAATTGAAGAGAAGAGGAAATGATGAAGTAATCAGAGTCCAGATAGAGGAATAGACTGGAGGAACATCCCTATGGAGGGAGGTGGAAGTGACAAAGTTTTTAATTGGATTCAGAAATTGATAGGGAGCCAATTCAGGTAACAGAAATGGAGATTCAGGGTGTAACTTGGCTATGGTGTTCTGGACTGCTTGAAGTGTAGAAAGACTACAAAAAAAAAGAATTGCAGTAGCCAAATCAAGTGATAAAAACATGGATAAACTTATTTTGAAAAGCTACTGTGTATGACAGTGTAATAATGGCTCTGTATGTAGTAGAGGTTAATTAAGAGTTTGTTTTTTGTAGAGTAGAACTGCATGTGTAAATTTTTATATTTCAGTTGCAAAGTTAAGAATTACAGGGCCCTTTCTTCTAGTTTTAAGACAGCTACTCCATACTTCAGAAATATTTAGAACTCTGTTCTTAACACCCTCTTTAGTGGGAAAATTTCTCATAACAGTTTTTAGAAAAAGCCTGCATATTCCACAGAGCCCAGAACTTCATTTTATTTCCCTCATTATTGCTTGCTTAGGCCTGGGCTACACTGGGGGGGGGTGTTTCGAACTAAGATACTTCGACTTCAGCTACGCGAATAGCTGGCTGTCCTCACGATGACGAGTCAACCACAGCGGCTCTCCTGTCGACTCCACTTACTCTTTCTGCCAAGGTGGAGTACAGGCGTCGATTCGGGATCGATTTATCGCGTCTAGATGAGACGCGATAAATTGATTCCCCCATAGATCGATTTCTGCCTGCCAATCCGGCGGGTAGTGAAGACGTACCGTTAGAGACATTCCTTTCACAGTGTAAAGGCCACCATTATAAATTGATACTGCTATGCCAGAGCTACATCCAACATGTTAAATCAACATGTGCCAATTTAGTTTTTTGGATTTTAATGTCAGATTTAAAAACCAAACTTTAATGCACAACAAGCTGTTCTCTTAAATGTGGTTCTTATAAACCAGTAGGAGTGGTTGGAACTTAATTGTACCATTGTGTTTAAATTTTAGTCACAAGAAATGTCATTATTTTGTGGCAATACCAATCTATGGCATGGCTGCTGCAAGCACAGACTCTGGGCTCATGCATGTGTTAGCTATTTCTGAAGGAATTTACATACACAGTCATCTCCTCCTCTGTACCTCACTTACACAAGCAAACTTAGTCTTTGTCTACACTGGCAAGTGAAAGACAAAATGTTTGTTGTTCAGAGGTGTTAAACACCCCCACACCCCGAAAGACAAAAGCGCTGGTGTGAACAGCACCTGGCTTTGTTGGCAGGAGCGCTCTCCTGCAGACAAAGCTAATGCCGCTCATTGGGGGGTGGAAGTTTTTTGTCTGCAGGAGAGCTCTCTCCTGCGGACAAACAGCGGCTATACTGCATGCCTTTTAGCAGCACGGCTGTAGCAGCACAGCTGTGTTGCTAAAAGCTGTGTAGGTAGACATAGCCTTAGCTAGTTGCTTTCTGTCTCTTACTGGAACTGCAGCAGAGCATCTTGGGATGTGATGTCAGTGTTCTCCATTTGGCTTGGTATGTTCTCTAGATCAAGCCTAAGAAGAGCAACAGGAGAAATCTTCCAGGCGAAAGTAAGTGCCCTGATTGTGGCTCTTCCCTCAGCTGTGAGCATGGTAAATTGGATTTAGCCTTCCTTGAGTCAGGTTCCAGGAGCAAGGTCAAGCCAGTTGATTGTGCCATGCTTGAAGTACCAACTATTCCTCCAGACAAGCTAGAGAAGAAATGACATGGATTTCCCATATCTCCTAGTGGGGTCGGGGGGGAATTACATGCATTCTTGCTTTCCTTCAGGGAAAGTACAAAGTTCTAGATGCCTGAACAATCTGATGGAGCAACAGCATTTATGCAGTGTCTTTTCTCTTCTCCTACTTACTGCTGGCCTCCACTGAAAGACTTACATCTCTCATCCTAAGTCAGTATCCAAGTCTTTTAGGTGCTCATAGGCACCCATGGATGCTTGAATTCTCAGCCTAGAGTATTTTTGGCAGTTTGCCTCCCTTTTTAAGAAGTCTGATCTTCTCTTGGATGCTAATATCTTCCTCTATGGCCGTTTGGACAGGAAGATCAAAGGAACAGACAGGAAGACCTTTGTAGGTGGAGTGGAAATTGCCATAGTCATTTATGCATCTCGTATGTTCAGGCTGTTATTTGGTGGCTTTCAGACATTCAGATACCAACTAAGGAGCCTATATCTGTCCTCCTTTTTGAGCATGCTCTCAAGTGTCTAGATATCAAGTGTCTCTCCCACTAGATCCCATCTTGTATCTGATCTGCATGCTCCTTTGATGGTTTCCCTTACCTGTTAAATTTTTTGCAGTTGCTGCCTTCTGGATCAAAAGTCTGTGAACAAACTCTCCAGAGTACCTTATCCAGGTGCTCTGCCATAAACTATCTGCTGCATGTGGCCAAATCATGATGAGACATTCAATCAGAGTGTGCTGAGAGTAGTCCTCCTTCAGCAGCTCTTAGGCTGTCTGGGAGAAGGGGGCAGTTCATGTCTTTTTGGGCTTGGTCTGTCTTCTTTCTTCCTTGTCACTGTAGCCTAGGTCTTTTAGTCTGTTTTTATGCAAAAATCTTTAGTAACAAAAAAGAAAAGGGAGACTGGGGGAGTGGTTTAAAAATAGGAAGACCATGCTCCTTTCCTGGTTATTTCTTGAAGTTTTTTGTGGTGGTTTGTGAGCAGTTGGTCTTTAAGCAAAACTATCCATCAATTTTTATTTATCTTAATTCTCGGCAAGATGCCAGGCTGTTGTACCAGATTATTAAAAGTTCTTGAAAGAAGGACAGCAAGCTTAAATCTGTCAATGCTGTACTTCGTTGATATGTGGTATTTGCAATAATACACACACAGTGTATGTTCTCCCCTCTGCATTGGCACTGTTTGTTGCAATTCTAACACTAATACAGCAAATAGAATACCTCTGTTTGTTGTTGCTGAGCATATTGCATATTGGGGGTGAGAAACTACAGGACCTATATATCTGCTCCGTTTAATGTTTTTACCAAAATGTAGTACATTTTCATTAAAGAAAACAATCTACAAATGCAGTCTTTAACTTGGTATTTTTGAGCATGGGTATGGAATAAACTTTGACCAATATCCAGTTTTTAAACTATCCACAGAATACTGATCTGAAATCCAGTTGAACTTCTAATGATTTAGACTTGTGAAAGAAACTGGGAAATTGCAGAGTCAGAAGTATAGGAAAACAAGTAAGAGTTTTCTGTTTTTAACTTTAGTAGTTTCAAGTGTTTAGATAGGGAATTAGTAATCACATTAATAAATTGTAGAAAAATGCATGAAATTTTGTGTATAGAAAGTTGAGATGTCTATTTGTTGATGGAAAGTACAATTCACCAGGGGTAGGTATCCCAGTGTGCCATGGTCCATCATCTGGCATGATGCCTTGTGGGAACTTTTCACAATGTGTTGTAGGGTAGAAATAAGTTGCACAAGGATCTTTGGAGCTAGGGATCAAGTTCCCAGCATGCAACTTTCTCCATCCCATATGCCATCTGTATCTCATCATTTTTGTGTTTAAAAAAAAAATAATTCTCACAAACCTGCACACCACTTTTTGATGTCCTCCATCTCAGACAGAAGCCTGGAGCCTGCAAAGCTCTACACTATTTGCATTAATGTTGCAAATACAGAGCACCTGATTCTCTTGAATTTGCAGACCCACAATAAGTACTGCAGCAATGTGGGACATATTGATTTCTTTAAGGACATATTAAAGGACATAGCAAAACACAATTCAAGGTTGCTGGTGTTTACAAAGCAGCTGCGGCTGGTAGGGCACCTTTTTTGGACCCAGTAAATGAGCACTAACTCGTGGGGTTACGTCCTAATGCAAGTTTCAGAGTGGTAGCCATGTTCATCTGTATCAGCAAAAATAACGAGGAGTACTTGTGACACCTTAGAGACTAACAAAATGTGTTTGGGCATAAGTTTTCATGGATTAATACCCACTTCATCAGATGCATGCAGTGGAAAATACAGTAGGAAGATATATATACACAGAGAACATGAAAAAATGGGGGTTGCCATACCAACTCTAACAAGACTAATTAATTAAGGTGGGCTATTATCAGCAGGAGGAAAAAAAACATTTGTAGTGATGATCAGGATGGCCCATTTCAAACAGTTGACAAGAAGGTGTGAGTAACAATAGGGGAAAAACTGGTATGGGAAAATAGTTTTTAGTTTGTGTAAGGACTCATCCACTCCGAGTATTTATTCAAGCCTAATTTAATGGTGTCCAGTTTGCAAATTAATTCCAGTTCTGTAGTTTCTCATTAGAGTCTGTTTTTGAAGTTTTTTTGTTGTTGAAGAATTGTGACATTTAGGTCTGTAATTGAGTGTCCAGGGAGGTTGAAGTGTTCTTCGACTAGTTTTTGAATGTTATAATTCTTGACATCTTATTTATGTTCATTTATTCTTTTGCGTAGAGACTCTCCCGTTTGGCCAATGTACATGGCAGAGCGGCATTGCTATCATATTGGTAGATGTGCAGGTGAACGAGCCCCTGATGGTGTGGCTGATGTGATTAGGTCCTATGATGGTGTCCCTGGAATAGATATGTGGACAGAGATGGCAACGGGCTTTGTTGCAAGGATAGGTTCCTGGTTAGTGGGTTTTTTTGTGTGGGTTGCTAGTGAGTATTTGCTTCAGGTTGCGGGGCTGTCTAAGCGAGGACTGGCCTGTCTCCCAAGATCTGTGAGAGTGAGGGATGGTCCTTCAGGATAGGTTGTAGATCCTTGATGATGCGCTGGAGAGGTTTTAGTTGGGGGCTGAAGGTTATGGCTCATGTGTTCTGTTACTTTCTTTGTTGAGCCTGTCCTGTAGTAGGTGACTTCTGGGTACTCTTCTGGCTCTGTCAATCTGTTTCTTCACTTCAGCAGGTGGGTATTGTAGTTTTAAGAATGCTTGATAGAGATCCTGTAGGTGTTTGTCTCTGAGGGATTGGAGCAAATGTGGTTGTAGACGTCAAGAATGGGACTTTAAAATTGGAAAATCAGCAAGCCTTTTTGTCCATTTCAGTGTACAAATTTAGTCTGCTGTGGCTTCACAGACACCAACCATAGTTCTCACAAGTCAATGTATGTGAAGCTGTGGTTTTCCTTCCTGTCCCCCAGTATGGAGTGCTAAGAGTAAAGATGTAGCCTATGATCGTGGTATGTTGGGGAATGCAGGGGACTGCTACCATTTAGCCCTCTGAGGAATGCAAAGGGTGGGTAGTGGGTGACCTTTGGACTTGTAGGTCAAGCAGGGCCTGCAGCATTTGGATTTTTTGCCTGATTTTCTGTTTTGGTGCATCTCCCTCTCTTCCTGCTGGTACTTCTGAACCTTTCTCCTGTCCACACTTTCCTTCTCCATGCTGTCTGCATTAGACTAGAGGGCCAATGTGACAACACTGGCTTTCAGAATTTTGCTGAACCTAGAATGGTAGGACTGGAAGGGACCTCGAGAGGTCTTCTAGTCGAGTCCCCTGCACTCAAGGCAGAACTACATATTCTCAGACCATTCCTGACAGGTGATTGTCTACCCTGCTCTTAAAAAACCTTCAGTGAAGGAGATTCCACAACCTCCCTAGGCAATTTATTCCAGCACTTAACTACCCTGGCAGTTAGGAAGTTTTTCTAACTCCCTTGCTGCAATTTAAGCCCATTGCTTCTTGCTCTATCCTCAGAGGAAAAGAGAACAATTTTTTTTTCTCCCTCCTTCTTGTGACAGCCTTTTAAATGTACTTGAAAACTGTTATCATGTCCCCGTCTTCTCTTGTCCAGACAAACTCATTTTTTAATCTTTTCTCATAGGTCATGTTTTCTAAATCATTTTTGTTGCTCTCTTCTGGACTTTCCAATCTGTCCACATCTATCCTGAAATGTGGCGCCCAGAACTGGACACAATACTCCAGTTGTGGTCGTATCAGAATAGAGTAGAATGGAAGAATTATGTCTCATGTCTTGTTTATAACACTCCTGCTAATACATCCCAGAATGATTTTTGCTTTTTTTTTTTTTTTTTTTTTTTTTTTTGGAACAGTGGTACGCTGTTGACTGATATTTAGCTTGTGATCCACTATGATCCCCAGATCGCTTTCGCAGTACTCCTTCCTAGGCAGTCATTTCGCATTTTGTATGTTTGCAGTTGATTTTGTTTCTTTTTAAGTGGAGTACTTTCTATTTGTCCTTATTGAATTTCATCCTATATACTTCAGAGCATTTGTCCAGATCATTTTGAATTTTAATCCTATCCTCCAAAGCACTTGCAACGCCTCCCAGTTTGGTATTGCCCACAAACTTTATAAGTGTACTCTCTGTCATTATCTAAATCATTGATGAAGATATTGAACAGAACTGTACCCAGGACTGATCTCTGCAGGACCCCACTCGTTATGCCCTTCCAGCTTGGCTGTGAACCACTGATAACTACTCTCTGGAAACAGTTTTCTAACCAGTTATACACCCACTTTATAGTAGCGCCATCTAGGTTGTATTTCCCTAGTTTGTTTATGAGAAGGTCATGCAAGACTGTATTAACAGTCTTACTAAAGTCAAGCATCTACTGCTTCTCCTTGTCCACAAGACTTCTTATCCTGTCAAAGAAAGTAAATAGGTTGGTTTGACACAATTTGTTCTTGACAAATCCTTGCTGACTAATACTTATCACCTTATTATCTTCTACGTGTTTTCAAATTGATTGCTTCATTATTTGCCCCATTATCTTTCTGGGTACTAAAGTTAAGCTGACTGGTCTGTAATTCCGCAGGTTGTCCTTATTCCCCTTTTTATAGATTGGTACTATATTTGCCCTTTTTCAGTCCTCTGGAATCTCTCCAGTCTTCCATGACTTTTTGAAGATAATCAGTAATGGCTCAAATATCTCCTCAGTCAGCTCTTGAGTATTCTAGGTTGTATTTCATCAGACCCTGGTGACTTGAAGACATCTAACTTCTGATGAAGTGGGTTCTAGCCCATGAAAGCTTATGCACAAATACATTTGTTAGTCTCTAAGGTGCCACAAAGACAAGTTAAAACAATGAGGAGTCCAAGTAATTTTTAACTTGTTCTTTTCCTATTTTAGCTTCAGATCCTACCTCATTTTCACTGATGTTTAGTGTTAGATGTCCAATTGTTACTTGCCTTTTTGGTGAAAACTGAAACAAAAAAGTCATTTAGCACTTCTGCCATTTCCGCATTTTCTGTTATTGGTCTGCCCCTTCCCCCCATTGAGTAACGGGCCTAGCCTGTCCTTGGTCTTCGTCTTGCTTCTAATGTATTTATAGAACATTTTATCTCTAGTCGTCGTCTTTCTCCTCGTGAAGGTCAGTTGTGGAGGGGGCATTCCTCAAGACAGCAGCAGCTGCTGATAAACAGATGTATCACTAGATTTAGGATTTAGCTGGAAAGAAAAAAGATAATCAAAATTCCGTTCCCTTATTGCCATAAAAACATTTGGCATGCTTATTGACACGTTAGCTTTGCAACGCTTCTGTGCAGCACCACTCTTGTGCCATACTCACCATGGCTGTGGCTGATATGGGGGGCAAGGAAAGGAATTTCAGTTACCGAAATTTTGTTGTTTCGTGTCCCTATTCCATGGTAGAAGTATAGGGCTATGGCACTGAATATTGACACTGTTTTCCCCAGGCAGTGATAGTTTCCCCAGACAGTTGATATCTCATTCCTGAGGTAACAAAGGCACAGGGAGCACAGGTGCTGCTGGCATCCTGAAACTGCCCAGGCCTGAATGCTGCTAGCCTGTTTGGTGCCTGCAGTGGTGCTAGCCAAACCTACAATGGAGTGGTGTGGGGAAGTATCCTACCATGGAGGAAGAAATAAGACTGCCATCCCTAGAAACCTTTGTGAGAGGATTGAAGAGTGTCTCCATGAATATTTCACTGAGATCTCAGGAGGATACAATGGATATAAGAATGGCCATACTGGTGAGACCAATGGTCCTTCTAGCCCAGTATCCTTTCTCTGACAGTAGCCAGTGCCAGATGTTTCAAAAGGAGTGAACAGAACAGGGCAGCTTATTGAGTGATCCAACCTCTGTGGTCCAGTCACAGCTTCTGACAGTTGGCAGTTTAGGGACACCCAGAGCATGGGGTTACATCCCTGACCATCTTGCCTAATAGTCATTGAAGGACTTATTTTCCATGAAATTATCTAATTTTTTTTTCAACCCAGTTATATTTTTGGCCTTCACAACATCTCCTGGTAACAAGTTCAACAAGTTGGCTGTGCATTAAGTAAAGAAGAACTTCCTTATGTATGTTTTTAAACTTGCTGTCAATTTCATTGTGTGTCCTCTGTTATGTGAAGGGGTAAATAACACTTTCTTTACGCTATTCATGATTTTATAGACTTCTATCATATCTTTCCTTAGTTGTCTCTTTTTGAAGATGAACTGTCCCAGTGTTTTTTAATCTCTCCGCATATGGAAGCTGTTCCACACCATAATCATTTTGTTACCCTTCTCTGCACCTTTTCCAGTTCTAATATCTCTCTTTTGAGATGAGGCAACAAGAACTGCATGCACTATTCAAGGTGTTTGCATACCATGGATTTATATAGTGTCATTATCATAATTTGTTTTATCTATCCCTTTCCTAATGGTTCCTAACATTCTGTTAGCTTATTTTACTGTTACTGTACATTGAGCAGATGTTTTCAGGGAATTATGCACGATAACTTCAAGATCTTTAAGTGGCTTATACAAAATTGGGGTCTAAATTAGCTGTGTATAGCTGGGATAGTTTTCTGCTTTACATTATTTACACTTAACAACATTGAATTTTGTCTGCCATTTTGTTGCTCAAGTCACCCAGTTTCATGAAATTCCTTTTGTAAGTCTTTGCACTCAGCTTTGGACTTAACTACTTTGAGTAACTTTGCATTGTCTGCAAATTTTGCCACCTCACTGTTCACTCCTTTCTTCAGATTATTTATGTATCAATGTGTTGAACAGCACAGGTCCTAATATAGGTCCCTGGAGAACCCACTATTTGCCTCTCCATTGTGAAAACTTTCCATTTATTCACACCGTTTGTTTCCTATCTTTTAACTAGTTACTGATCAAGGAGAGGACCTTACCTCTTATCCCATGACTTTTTACTTTGCTCAAGAGCCTTTGGTGAAGGCCCTTGTTGAAAGTCCAAGTACAGTATAGATTGGATCACCTGTATCCATATTCTTATTGACACCCCCCCAAAGTATTTTAATAGATTAGTGAGACATGATTATTAGGGCTGTCAAACGATTAAAACGGCAATAATTGTAATTATTTTTTAATCTCGTGCTTGATATTTTTAATTGCACTGTTTAACAATAATAGAATACCATTTATTCAGATATTTTTGGATGTTCCCCACATTTTCAAATACATTGATTTCAGTTACAACACAGAATACAAAGTGTACGGTGCTCACTTTATTATTTTTGATCACAAATATTTGCACTGGAAAAAAGAAATAGTATTTTTCAATTCATCTTATGCTAGTAAAATAGTTGCAATCTTTTTATCATGAAAGTGCAACTTACAAATGTAGAATTTTTTGTATATAACTGCAGTCAAAAACACAACAGTGTAAAACTTTAGGGCCTATAGGTTCACTCAGTCCTGCTTCTTGTTCAGTCGGTCATGAAGACAAACACGTTTGTTTACATTTACTGGAGATAATGCTGCCTGCTTCTTATTTACAGAAGTACCCTGTGAATGCCTGTTCTCACTTTCAGGTGACATTGTAAATAGTGTCTGTTATATTTCTGCATTTTGTTCATTAGTCAGGTCAGTTTCACTTCCTTGTTCTCTCACACTGAGGCCAGGCCTACACTACAGACTTTTGATGGCATGACTATGTTGGCTATAGGTGTGACAAGGGGTGATTTATAATTGATATAGCTGTCAGCAAAAGCCCCTGGTATAGATGCTGTTGCACTACTTTGTTGGTGTAGTATACCAGCAAAGCCTTCTATGTGTAGGCCTGTTGTGACTGCTTGCATTTCCAACACACTGTGTGGTAAACATTCAGATTAAAAAACTAAATGCATAGAACCTTGCGCAGATACTAAATTTGTATCCACATCCAATCCACGATCTGCAAACGTAGTCCGTGGATACCAGCAGATTTGCAGGGCTCTATAAATATATTCTCACAATTTCCATTAATAGATTTTACAAATCCCCCATCCTCTTGAACTTTTACAGATCTTTTTGGGCCTGAACTAATAAAATGTTCTGTTTACATTGCAGTTGCTTTTTGTCAGGCTGCTGCTTTAATTTTTTCATCCAAAATTACCCTTTGACTTTTTCCTCCCCCTTCCATTTAAGAAGTGCATTTAAAGTTATATTGCCCATTTCTTTCATTGGTTATTTTGATCTCAAAATGGAAAGCAGTTTCAAGTTAAACCAACTACTCATTTTCATGGATTTTGGAAAAATAGGGGGGAAGCTAAAATAACTTCTTGGTACATCATTGAATTCATAATTCTGAGGGTAATTTCCTGTAGAGTGTTTTTCATCTGGTGGTCCTTCAGTTGGTACCTGAATTTAGAAAGAACTGAAATTGCACGAAATATAAGGCAATATGGAAGAGCTGAACATAGGTTGGTATATTATCAGTTCCACATGTTCGTATATTCTGGATTGATGCATGCATTTCCAAAGCCTGGGTGTTTTCCAGGTTCATCCCCTTTAAGGGATTTTATTTCGTTAGTATGTGTAGCAAAATCTGCTCACCATGTGGTCTATAGCTAGCAGTTATCATTAACCAGCTGTTGCATTCTCCTGTAGCTTTAATTCAAATGCTAATTACTCTCCATATGCCGTTAATAAACTCCACCCAAAGCCCAGTAACATCACTGCTTGCGATAAATTCTAAAGTGAAACAGACTGCATTGTTGTCCCTTGGCAAAGAACTTGAATTGATTGAAGGAACTTCCTATTCTGGAGTGTCAAGGCGAGATTTGGCAAGGATTCTGATAGAATTTGAGAAGTAAAGAAAAGAATGTAGATGCATGGGAACTGGGAGGGAGTTCAGACTGTACACTGGAAAATGATCCCAAGGAAGATGCTCTGTTCTAATCGTGGAAAGCCTGGGATAAAGGTGTTGTATTGTTTGGTCTGTCTTCACTCTTTGAGAACCAAAACACTGTCCTGGGACCTGGATATCCATTTTGATTCTCCCTCCTGCCTGGCTGTCAAGATGGGAGAAGGCAATTGATATTAAATGGAATTTTACTTTGTGGGTTTTTTTTGGGGGGAAAGCAGTATAGTGTACAAACGTCTTTCTGTTCTTTCTTTCATCTTGTCGTACTAAAGATCATTTCAGACGCATTTGAGACACATTCTTCTATGCACTTCATAATGAGATATCAAAATTTAAAATCTACAGGGCAGCAAAAATGTAAAGTTTGTTTTTCTAGGCACTATTGTAGTACAAATAATCTGCACTGTCAAAGCAGTGTGAAGCAGGCAATTTGGAGGTCAGAATCTGGCCCAATGTGTGTAGTGGTTGTATTTTGAGTGGTGAGGGTCTAACTGTCCACCATTGTGAGCTGCTGCAGAGGTGTTGCAACAAAACAGTTTATGGCCTCAGCCATACTCTGAACTTTTAATAAGAACAGCTTCAGTCATATATGGCTACTGTGTACGTTCTTTCTTGTAGTCTGTCTTCCTGGAAGCATTCATTCAGAATCGTCTGTTCTTTCCTGCCTAATATGAACAGTGAGGGAACACTGTGTAGCTTCAGCATGTTATGTGACAATCATTCTTCAGATGTAAAAGGTTCTTTAGAGAACTTGAAATATGTTCCTTCTATACCAGTCCAGGGGAGGAAGGAGAGTTTTGGTCATAAACTGGTAGAGATTCAGAACAGTTGACAAGTTAAGCTATCAGATATTGAGAGATGTTTTCCTGATAGTTTTATATTGCCCATACAGCTTTTCCAGATTTGTCTCACATTTTCAGTTGGTATCAAGATACTGCACAAAAGCTATTTTTAAACTTTTAAATGGATAGCATCTCCTTCATTTTGGTCCTGTTAGTGATAACTTTTTGCTAACATCTAGTATAATAAAAGTAACTGAAATACTTCCCTGATAGCTTATCCCTCAGTAATTGAGAATTAGGGTAGGTTGTCCATTTAGAAAATACAGTCTCCACTCATTGATAGATTTGGTTGTGGAAATCAAAATATATCTACAGCTTCTCATGAGTGATGTACTCGAATACTTGGCTACTAATACCTAAACTGTATTCTTAAATATATTCACCTAAATTGGGGTTATTGCTCATTATGTACTCTATGTATCATGGCTTTTTTTAAAAACAAATGTTGTGGATAATCTAAGCACTATACTCAGATGTACAGATGCTCTTTTCTCAACCTGTGTATTCTATAATTTTAACATTAGCTTTAATAATTTTAAATCAGTTCTGTATCTGATATTGTCTCTGTTGGAACTTAATCCTTCTCTTAAGGGGATGGAATTAAGCAGATGGTTTTCTTCTAATTCAAACCACACTGATCTCAGACAGTATTTTGCACAATCACTTCTCTCCCAGTCACCTTTTTGCCTGTTAATAGCAAAAACAGTTGGGAGAGAGGTTTTGTCCCAACGTTCTCTGCTGTTCGTTCCTTCTTATCTACGTTTATTGGTGCATGTGGACCTTAATCGTGACAGCTGTTTTCACGGGGCGGGGGGGGGCGGGAACAGTATGTGCAGCAGTAGTGGCTCAGAATTCAGCCAAAGCACAGTGAAGTTAATAGACTCACATTGACTTTGATGGGTTTTGGATGAAATCTCTGGTGACTATCACCTCCAGTAACTTTCCAGACTCCAGAACTGTAGGGAATAAAAAGCTTCAAGGAAACGTAAAACACTCTGGATTATATATTTAATTAGTATTTTGCTGACAACGTAGGCAGCAGATTTAGGGTAGTTTTTTTTTCTTGCATGAATGCTGAATAGCGCCTGCCTTCCCCCCCCCCCCCCCCCCCCCCCCGACTGTGTTCATTTCATTCAGTGGAATGTCTTTTTAGTGGAAGCAAGTATTTCTCCAGTATGGTGCCTAATGTACCATGGGAGGTGTTCTGTTCCTTTCAACAGCTAATTGTCATTTAAACAGATTTGCCTTTTAATTTCCACTGTACTTTAAAAAAAGTTATCCTGAACTTAACATTCCACTTGCCTGAATACATACAGAACATTGATTTGATTTCCTTTAAAACATGCTGCATTCTTTAAGGAAGTTGATATGCTTAACAAGTGACATTATTACTGTTCTAATGAGGGGGGAATATAAGAATTTAATGTGAAAATGCTTGTTTTAACTTTATTTCCTTTTTTTGCAGGAGAGAAATAGAAACAAACAATAACTATATGGAGATGTCCTGCTAGAATTACAACACTAATGATGTAGACTCTGGAAATGCCTAATATGTCTAAGACGACGTTATTAAAGCTTTTTTTCTGCTTAAGGTGACATCTTTGAACACTTTAACACGAAATTGACTCTTCTTGTAATGGTTCTCATCAGTGCATCTGCCCTTATACTCTCTCACCAAACACACTTGAGAACTGTAACTTCGTCAAGCACTTTCTGTCCTGAAGCTTTTACCAGTATCTGCTGTCTTTTGTATTTATGCATCCTAGCTAAGGCACAGGAGCCGGAAGGAATGCAAGGATTCATTAACTCTTTGAATTTGTTAAATACTAACAATTAACCATTAGAAGTGATTCCATGATGTGAGATTCACATTGCTTCAACTTATTTTTTCTTTGTTGTAGTTTTTTTTTTAATTGTCAGTTTTTAGCTATTCAACAGATTAAAAGCAAAATCATGCCATATTTAGTCCTGGAGTAAAACTCAAGTCTAAATGTTCATGTGAAAATTATTGTAGTAAACTTTTAATATGGCAAAGCAACTTTAAGATGCAGTTTAGCCAAATGAAACGTAACATGAAATTATATTAGAATGACATTTCCCTTGTTTCAAACTGTTTGGTGTAAGAGAATATTAATATGCAGCTTGGTGGACAGCACCGGTTAATGCACACTTCTTTATTTTTTCTGTAATATGTATACCGAAAAAAGTGCATTTGTCTGAGGAACTGTTTGTTTGCTACCACTCAATGAATCTCAGTTTTGAGTAAATGTACCTCAGTCTAAATCAGACTTTTTATGACCTTTATAACTACATTTAAAACCTTTAATTCCTATTTCTGGGTGTTTGCAAGCCTGACAGATTGCTATCATGGAAGTGAAAATTTACTCCTCTAGATGATTCACTAGCTAAATAAACATAATTCTTGTTTAGCAAGCATATACTGTTTCTCAGCTTTTTTCCTCCTATTATCACAGTATTCAGGCATTCTCTCTTCAAAATACTTTTCGAAAAAGACTGATCAGTGGATCAAGTCTGTGTTCACATCCATGTGTACCTGTTACTGGCTAGAGCTCTCTAACAAAGTGTTTAAGATACTATATTAATCTGAATACTTCTATGCTAAATTTTTAATTTACCTTTTGAAAATTATTTTTTACAATAACCTGTTTCTTAGTAACATGAATTTTACCTGATGGAAGAATTTGTATGATCAAAAATGTCAAGCGGCTGTATGAACTGCATAAAATACTGAACAGTCTGTACAAATTCCAGAGATAGTTTCCTTTTTTTAGAACAGCAGTGTAGAAGACAGATATGTTAAAGCTTAAAATAGCAATACTGCAGATTTGAATGCCTTTGGTGTGTCTTATTATCCAACACAAATGTTTACATTGTGTTTGGAATCTCTTGCATTTACAACAGCTTCTAGTCAGCTAAGTTCTGACATTTAGGGACAAGCACAGCTTTTTTAAATATAGGCTATTTTACTATATATGCACTACTTTTTTCTCTTCTCCAACACACACACACACAACGAATATACAGTATTCTTTGTCCATTGATTTAAAACATTTTACAGTCCCTCGGTGGAGATTTAATTCAATACCCTGGAGCATGGGATATAAAGCGTTACGAATACAAATGTTAGCTTGTCCCAGTATTCTGAAAGTTCAAAAGGTAATAGCACCTGGCAGTGTAGAGAAGGAAGCCGCTTGATTCAAATGCTGTGGGGTACGGGGAGGGGCCAGGAACAAAGGGGGTGGACAGAAAGGGGCAAGCTGTGTTTGTCGCATGGAATTACATGCTAGGGGACTGTGGTAGAAGGGTCTATAACCACTGAGCACAATTCCCTTCAGGACCTAGATTTGGAAACCTGAGTCCCGGACTCCCAGCATTCCTTTATTGTATAGCAAATAGCTATAAAATAGTGGCAGAATGTTTCGTCTCTCTCTCTACTGGCTAGTCTACAGAGGAAAATAGCCTACCACTCCTACCAGCTAGTCTGTTCGCTTAAGTGGCAGATATTGAGGCTGTGAGTGTAAAGGGTCTAATCCTGCTGGTGACCCATTTGGGCATCAACATGTTTCCACACCATGGAATTTGTTTTTCCTTTTGCTTTTTAAAACAGTGTTCGATATTACAGGGGGACTACAGTGAAAGAATGTTAAGTTTGCAAGTCAAGCATTCGAAAATTAGGAAATGCCAGAATCAAGTTTGTTTGCGTGCTCTTAATTTAGATTCCATGTATATATACCTTGTTAGTCTTTAATTATATGATCACATACTATTTTTTCCCACAAGAACCCAGCCTAATTCAGTGCACAGAACGAAGCAGGTTGTATGTAGTGAATGAGGCTATGCCTTATTTGTTCTAGAAGTTAAAAGATGTGAAGAAAATGACGTGGGATTGCAGGATGAGACAGAACGATCTTCTGGCTAAGGTAGTTGCTATAGAGTTCCTGTATGATGCTAGGCAAGTCACTTAAGACAAACTTTTCAGAGGTGGCCGCTAACTGTGTTTTAACTTTTCTGGGTGCCCAAATTGAGACCTGAGCATTCACACCTAAAATTGATTTCAATATACTTTAAATATAGAAAATGCTGTAAAATACTAAATACTCTATAAAATCAGATCCTGAGTGGTATTGGGCACACACAAAATTCATGAGTACTTGACATTTTTGGCCTTGAAATGATGCACAGAAGTTAATCTATACAAAGGTAGGATTTGTCATCCCCTATCTCACTGGAGTATTGTTAAAATAAGTTTTCAGATGCGTGATGAGTGTCATAGAAAAGCCCATGAAGAAAATACTAATTCTTTAGTCAGTGCAGGGTTTGGATGGTGTGCAGTAGGTAAGGCACAAGGTCTCATACCAAATGAGATTGAAATATTGAAATAGTTACCCAGGATAAATCAAGTCAGGCTCCTGGTAGAAAATCTAGTAAGTGATCGTGTAACTAATGACTGTCATAATATATACATACAAGAGGGACATATTAAGTTTGCATGGGTAGCCATAATTCTGCCATTCTTTAGCTTTTGAGTGCTGCTTGACTGTAATTTTTTTAATGAGAAATGCATCTTGTCACTTGAATTCCCAGGCTGCTGGCCTAACAAAATATGGGTACTATTTTTCTTTGAGGGACTTCTGTACTGGGACAGACTCTCACCTACTATTACTTAGGCAAATTTCAGCTCATTAGGTTTCCGCATATCCTTTGGTAACTTATTACATTTTTGCATTTAAACAAGTTTGCTCCTTTTAGAGCTAATCTCTTCTTCTGCTTGATCCTGTACCACTGACGTCCTGCTGAATTCATGACTGCAATTTTTCCAAAATTCATTGGAAAAAGAATTGATCTCAAAGCTCAGGTCTGTGGCACCAAAAAATTGAGTTGGTCTAATGCAGATAACTGAAATAATAAAGATGAGACATTTTCACCGAGTCTTACCTGTAAAGTCCCTTCGTGAGGTTACTTTTTTTATAGTTGGAAATTCTCATTTCAAATGTTAAAAATGATTCAAAAATAAATGTACCATGTTTCTCTATGTATGGATGCTGGTTGATCTTTCCCAGCAGAAATTTAGTTAAATAAATACTGCCTTGTAAATTCCAATGCAGTGCTAGCTGCCTTATTTTGGTCCTGTCTAGGCTAGGCTTTCAAAGTAATTAATATCTCTGCAGCAAGAAAGATGTTTAAATGGTTCTCCAGATGTTGCTAACAGTTTGAAAACCTAATGCAGAACTGGCCTGTGTGGGGGGAGGGGAAGGGGTTTGTTTTTTGTTTTTTGAAGCATTGACTTTTTTAAAGGGATACTTGATATTGAAGAGGCATTCAAATACCTAACATTGTTCATGGGGGGGGGTAATGGTTGTTAGAAAAAGTTTAGAAAAATAATCAATATAAGCAGTTCCATCATTTCAACTCATTTTGCTGCCATTTTCATTTTAAGGAAATGAGAGGCACTTGTTTTCAGTAACATTTGTGTATTCTTTTGCCATGTAAAGATCCTTCATCTATTTTTCTGGTAAAAATTAAGGAAAAGATTAAGGGAGAATGGTTCATTTAACTTCATTCATAGCAGAACATGGATGTTTGAATTTTGTTTGTTCCTTCATGTGGATTAGACTGCAGTTAATTAGGTGAGAGCTTCTGTTTGGCATGAAAACTCACCATTTGGTCCTTTTTAATCCTTGTGAGGGTTTCAATAAAGAGAACCTGTTGACGTGACTGACTATTTCAATTTTATCAGATTTATAGAACTATATTGTGTTCCCTTATATCAACATTTGCTTTATCATCAGATTCCAAAAAAGAGGAAAATTGTCTGAGTTATAAGGAATTTTAGATAAATGTTTTTGGCTTCTTTTAAAATTCCTGTATTGCTATACAGGCTATACGTTTTTATACATAAATTACACCAAAAATGCATTTTAACAACGTGAATAAGGAGAGAACTTTGGCTAAATCTGTATCAGAAACAAAACAGATTTGTCAAATCTGTATCAGTTTTCAGCCCTTGAGAATAGTTTGGTTTTTATCCAGATTATATAAATGCTGAAACAGATTTATATTGGTGACATGCTACAATGCCTAGCATAATGGGGCCCTACTCCACTCTAACATTGGGACAGTAATACATTTTATTAATAACTCCAAGTGTTCATATTTCCAGAATTTGAATTACCCTCCTCCCAGCCATTAATCGCTACTCTAAAGTCAAACAAGAAACTAATTGGATTTCTCCTTCACCCGATTCCCCCTGTCCCGATCAGAAGCCACTCATGCCACAACCATACCGAAGCACCCAGGCTGGGGCTTCAAGCATTTAATTCCAAGAGGATCCCCAAGGTTAAGTGGGTCCTCTTCCAGATAAGATGTGCAAGAGGGGGACAGTAAGAGGTTTCTCATTTTTCCCCCCCCAGCCCACCCCACCCCACCCCACTCCACTTTCAGATAATGGGGATTCCTGAGCAGGAGGGCTCCTCTTCATATCCTTGTTTGCTCCTCGTTTAGGATCTGATGAGAGAAGCACAACTCTGGCTACCGTCTGCTATATTCATGATTTGTGGTAAGATTACCAGCTGCTCTTTGCATATTCCTTTTGTGGAGGGATCCTGGCGTAATCTGCTTTTTTCCAGATCCATAGCAGTACAGAAGCACCTCCTTTTTTCCCCGGGACTTGTTTTCTGATAGGTGGGTAGAGAAGCATTCCTGTCATAACTTGTGTGTATAAACTCAGGCTCATGTGTAAATTACCATACAGTGTCCATCCGTTTCAACAGGCGCTCCAGTGTTTTGATGTGGAAGGTGGGAAGGGATATAATTCCATTGGCTTTTCTTTAAAAAAAGGAAGATGGTGGTTTTTACGATGAGGTTTGGGGACACAATTTTTTCCCAAACCCAAATTGAATTGTGTAATTCTGGTTGTCCCTTTTGATATGGATGTGTGTAAGTTAATGCTAGGATTAGAACTTTTAATGTTTACATACCCTCCTTTGTGTGTGTCTGCAACTGCAGTCTTTGGCCTGGTGTACACTTAAAAATTAGCTAGACCTAGGTACGTTGCCCAGGACTGTGAAAAATTTCATGCCTTAAGTGCTATATTTAGGTCAGCCAAGACCCCGTTGCAGATGCAGCTGGGTTAATGGAAGAATACCTCTGACCTAGCTACTGCCTCTTGAAGAGATGGTTTAATTACATCAACAGAAAAAACCTTTCTGTTGCATTAGGAAGCTTCTACACTAAGGTGCTATAGGGGCACAGCTGTAAGTGTAGACATAGCCATAATGTTGCATTAGTGGCATATTTTGTATCCTTTCAGCAACATAAACAAAGAGGAGGAGGAGGGAAGACCTGAGCTGCAGCACTGTGGAACTCTGCAGCTTGGTTGGTTTTAAATTCACCCACCACACTGGCATATCTAGGAAACGTTAACACTTGCATAACTTTCTGTGCAATTCTATAGCTCTGTAGGCAATTGTGCAATGGGAAACAGTTACTTCGCATTGCCTGAACTAATTTAATTGTTTAATTTGGAACTTAAGTGTTCTTCAGATTCACTGCAACTCTTCCTCATTGAGGGACAAACTACCTGTGAAGTCTTATATTTTAATATTGAATTGTCAGTACGTAAGTCTTTTTCCTTCTTTCTTTTGAAAATAGCTGCAGGGAATTTCTCTAACTGCTTTTTTTTTTTTTTTAAATCACCTTTTATGAAGTTTCAACCCAAATAGTTCTGAACAAACAAAAATGGGGTTTGGAGGCTGAGTCCATTTACAGACCTTAGCGATTAGCATTTCAGCAAAAGGGCAGGAAAAGGAGGATTTTAGTTTCTAGTTTCCCAACTGTATAAAACATCTGCTTTGCAGACATTTGTATATGCCGTTGCTGTTCAATACCATCTGAGTATTGCAGCTGCTCTGAGAAGCAGCAACATAGTTATGTTTAGTATTTTTAGATATGGAAGAAAAAAGGTTGGAATCTCCTAACCACTACTGAATTGTTAAATAAGTTGGTTATAATTCAGATGTTTGTTTGTGTTGCATGACTGGAATATGTGTTAAATCAATCCTACTCCTTTAGAAGGCTGTTGCTATTACATTCTTAATGTGATTTTTCCGATTTCAGGTTTCCTTGCCAATTTGCTTTCCACAGGCTGAACTGGTTCACAGCTTCTTTCTCATGACATACTCATTGGGTCTTGTGATAGTGCTGTTTTTTCTGGAAATGTGTAAAATTGTACATTTAATTTCTTCAAGTTAAAAATTGCTCTTAACTTGAATTGTGTTCCATTCAAATTCAGATTTAATGGTAATGCAAGATCTTTGTTATATTAATTTTCCTCCAATGTTTACTAGGAAGAAGTTAATGTGATCGTGCTGAATGGCTAGCAGAATGATGCAGAGAAACTTAAGTTCTTTAAATCTATGCTTATTTTGAATATTAATAAATACGGTGTCTGACTTTGCAGATTACTGGTGAGTATTGATAGCTTCTTGGAAAACCTGAGCTACAAAATCGAAGGCTGGGACAGGAACAGGAAGAGGATGAGATACTGGAATAACAGAAAACCAAAAACGTTATAGTACAAAGGAGAGTAATGGTAGCGGAGAGTGATATACTGTGAGACACTCTTTAATGGTTCAATAATTCACTTATGGATGCTGGGAATTCCTTCTGAGTAAAGAACTGATATGGATGATGAGCAGGTGTGTAGGTACTTAGTACCTGTACTGTAAATTCCTAATTTGGTCACTTTTAACTTCAGTTTTACAGAGATTTCTTTCACTGTTAATAAGATATTGTCCCTTCTGGGCTTGAATCAGCATCATGCAATTCAGGTTACTTAAAGTGCGTATCTCTTTTTTATATTTTTCAAATTAACCTTATTTGTACAAAAGCCTTGAAGATTATTTGCATTCATCATTTGGCCCTTAATGAGTCTCTAATTTGTATTTGTAGATATCACAGTTTACTAAAGTCCTTCATTAAGTCTTAAGGTCAATGATTATTCTAATATCCCAGGATTACATTGGTCATATTACTAGGCATTTATCTGATAAATCAGTTCAGGTACTGAGGGTTGATATTCATCTTAATAGTTAAGAAGACCAGTATGCTTTCTTGTTTCATATAGTTCACCAGACACAATTCTGTCATCAGCTGTGCCTTGTTTAATATTAAATCAATTAGAAATAAGATATTGGTGTACGCTTGGGTAACTTCTGCTGTATTACTGGTATTTAAAAAAAAAATTGTAAGTTTCTTTGCTAAACTGTAGTTTGACCACACCTTGACTGCATGACAGTGGTGTAAGAATTGCAGGTTTTAGTTAGCTTTCATTATGCTACATTTTTGGGTCTGTGCCTTTGTTTAAAAAAACATGCTCATTGTTCTTTTTCCTTTAAACAGTTACCACACTCCTGCATTGTTTATATTAGAGACTCCCTGGTGGAACTTCTTTTGGACATTGGTAGCTTTCTGTAGAGTAAACTTTTTAAAATTGGCAGTAATGTTGAATGATTTCAGATAACATATATATACCCAATAAATTTATTTCTATATGCATCTGATCTCCCTCATATGAAAGGGCACTCATGATTTTTTTAACCTTTTTTGTTTCTCGGCTTTTAATTTTTCTCCTCTTCCTTGCAGTTGCATTGATCACACGTATGCCAAGTAAAAATCAACAGTCAGGTGTCTGATTATCAGGTTGGAGCAGGTTGTGGGTCCAAGAAGGAAGAAAAACTGATGGAATTTTGTGATTAGTACACCTGCAAGGAACAGAAAAGTAAGCATCCAAGGCCAGGATAAAAAATAAGAAAATTCTCTCCCTATGTACCATGCAATCTTTTACTATGCATTTTGTGGACACATTACTTCAGTCTGGAGCCAAGTTGTTTATAATTCAAGCAAATAATAGCTGAACTGAAAGCTACAAAAATAGAGAAGCAAAAAACTAGAATGAATGCTCAAATTGGAAGAGGAGAGATCAGGGTTCTAAGCTTCTTTCCCCATTTTTTATCTTATAAACTTCCTTCCACACACACCCCTCCAAACCCCACACCCCAGTCACCCAGAGACAGAAACTTAAGGCAGGCAGGAGGAAGAGCAAAAATGATAACGTTAAATAAGCTTTTGATACGACACTGCCAGTGACTTACAAAATAATCCTAATGGGCAGTAGTAACTGGTTACTGTGTAATGGACCTTTGAGAAATGACCTAATGCTTGGATTATTTCTGATGCTAGGAACATGAAATACTAGCTCTTGAGAGACTACTACCATTGTCCAGCTACAGTACAGCCTATGTGGAAACAACTGACAAAATAATCAGAGAATCCAATCAACAAGATGCATGCAAAAAAATTGGAATCAAATTTTTTTTTTCTTCAATCTTTGCTGAGATAGACCCTTAAATCTTGTGCACTGTGTATTAGGGGACACGTGCAATTTGGCCCTTTTATCACAAATCACATGTATCAAGTATGGATAGCGTAACTGGTACATATGTTTTGGGATAAAAAGGTGTGTGTGCGCGCACGCGCATCCATCCCCGTCCTAATATGTAGTTTGGTGAGAGAGATCCTTAAAACTTTCAGAATTTCTTGATCAGCCCTCAGATGTTAGCATATAATATTTTGAGTCCTAACAAATTTTTTTTTAACATTTCCTTTTCTTTTCCTCTTGAAGCTTGCCTTTTGGACATGTATCCTTTTGCACTCAGCCATTTATGTACCTTGGTTTTCTGTGAGGTGACATCACAAACTCCATGGACGCTTAATCACTGGCTATAATCTGAGTTTTGTCTGTTTTTCTTCTCCCCCAAACACTGTGGTGGGAGACAACACCTTTAACTAAGACCATGTAGCAGTGTATAAGTAAAAGAGAGTGCAATAGGAATGCTATTCATATTTGCTTGGTCTACTGATAACAGTAATGTCAGTAGGGGGAGGAGCTTAATTTTCCCTTGAGTTTTTCCCATGAAGAACCACTATTAATAGTTTAAAAAGATCAAGAAAAACAGGATGTTTGAGAATAACAAAAATGGGTGGTGTTATGATAAGAAAAGGAGGACTTGTGGCACCTTAGAGACTTACACATTTATTTGAGCATAAGCTTTCGTGAGCTACAGCTCACTGCATGCTGTAGCTCACGAAAGCTTATGCTCAAATAAATGTGTAAGTCTCTAAGGTGCCACAAGTCGTCGTCCTCTTTTTGTGGATACTGACTAACACGGCTGCTACTTGAAACCTATCATGATGATAGTCTGTCATGTCCAGGGTTGCCTAAAATGAGGCAGCATCTGCGTGGGAAATGTGAATTTTTGACCTAAGTTGGTTCTCTTCAAAAGAGCAGGAGGACAGCTGAACGTGAGTCAATGATGGAACATACAGAGGGCAATTGCCTTCAGTTCCTAGGGCTGGGGTGGTAACTGAGCTAGCTCTTCAAGCCAATGCAATTTGTGGACTTGAAATGAGTATCTTTTAATTTAGACAAGAGACAGAGTGGGAGTAATTATTCCTGTTCTACAGACAGACCCAGAAACTGAACCCAGGTCTTCTGTGTTCCAGTTTGGGGTCTTATTCACATTACCCTTTCTGTCTGCAAGAGAGACCTCTTAATTACTGAAGAGGATTAATTTCGCTTCAAAAAACAAAACTCTGTACTGAGGGAAGGACTCCCAGGGAGCTGACCACAGCACAATATTATGCACATTCTCTTCAGCTAGCCATAATTCTCAGCTCAATGAAAAGAGCAAAGTAATAGAGACCCATTGTTATGAAGCAAAAGTGGGAGAGTAAGGACTTAATCTATTTGATTAAAAGAAAATAGTAATTGAGAGATCTGATTCTGAATGAGTATATTTCATCTGATCCAGCACATCACACAGTTTTTAGCTTGCATTTCTGGGGGGCATGTGTAAAGATAACAGTATTTACAAATCCAAAACTTGGGACCAAATTTGACCAGTGTCCAAAAAGAGCACTGGAATAATGTGTTATGTCACTGAAATGGTCAGAACAGATACAACAGAACAGGGATTACATTTGCGCTTATTGTACTATATACTGTACTGTCAAGTTATTCAATGTGAACTATATCTTAATGCAGCAGTGAGCAAATAGTGGAAAATTGCCCCAATATTCATTTTTTAAATTTTAAAGGCAATGTAGACTCAAAAGTTTTTAAAATGTATTTGTTCCTGCAAACATTTGAATGGCCAAACTTTACTCATTTGAATATCACAAAATGCATGTCATTCACTTGAATGCACAAATGTTTGTGACTTCCAAGTAGTAGTGTAAATTTTCTAAATTGATTTCCATAAATAGCTAACAGTGCAAACAGTTAATATTGCAATCTGTGCTCTCATTTCTGCAACTCTGTGCAGTCAGACCTCATAAAGCCAGGATTGGTGTCTGTATATTTGTGATATTTGTAATCAATAGAATCTACAGAACGAGATAAATCATCATAAATTAATAGATTTGAGAATTTTCTGATGTTTTCATGGGCAGTTGAACAAGCAAAAAGGCAAAATTAATCAAATTATGTTCATTTAATTGATAAGTAACACCACAAATGTTCATAAATATATAATAAAGACTGTTTAATCTCATCACAGTATGTAGCCTGTATAATCAGTGATATAGTTGTTTAAAGCAATAGTGTGTGGTGAAATATGGACCAAAACTTATTCTATGCACAAATAAATTTCTGCAAAATCAAGAAAAATAGAAATGTTTGCATTGTTCTAAAATTTAAATTGCAGTTAAACTAATATTTTGCAACAGTTTTGATAGGATTGTGTAAATGCATGAGATCCTAAAAATTTAAATTGGGACTATAAATAAAAATGAAGCTGACTAGTTTCTATTGCCTAGGCTGAGAAACCGGTGAGTGGGGCTGGGGGAGAATGTGAGAAGATACTTCACAATGTTTACTTCTAAGGTGTAACCCAGAAACATTTTTTTTTAATTAACCTGACAGAACCCTTTCAAATATATTGACTCTCACAATGATTAAACTATAGAAAATTCTTACAAAATATACATGTAATGTATAAAAATACTGAATCCATTGCTATTTACCAGCTTGAGAGCCTTTCCATAAAGAAGTTTTACTCATTATTTAGTTGAATATGAATTTCTCTAAACTAGTCAATGAACATTAAGCTAACCCCTTTTCCTCATCACTTATGAATGTGTACTTTCTCTGTGCATTAATTTAAATGATTACATTAGTCAAGTGCTAAACATATCTTGGATTATAAACTCTTCAGGGCAGGGACCATCTTTTTTATGTTTGTACAGTGCCTAGCCCAGCTGAGCCCTGATCCATGACTGATGCTGCTATGAGCTACTGCCATTCAAATGCTTTTTTATTGTTTTAAAAAGCACAGCAAAAATAGTGATGGACATTTCTTCTAACCATAAACCTGCATCTTGCAGCCCCTTACACATGTACATAATCTTACTTGGGCAGGAGTTTGCAATAATTTCTCACTACCAATGGGTGTAAACTTAGCTTCTGTCCCTCTTTCTAGTTTACAACAAAGCTTTTTTCCTCTTTCCAATTCAATTCCTCATGTTCCCCTGCTAGTCTTATTAACCCTTAGAATAATTGCATAAGGAAAATAGATCATGAAATAGTTTATACAAGGTTGAGATAACTGGGTATAAAAGGCATTTATTGGTAGTGAGGCTCATCAACAGTGCATGTGTGGCAACCTTGTTTATCTTTGTGCTGCTTACAACAGTATTTGTTAACTGCATTTTTAATCTAAATGAAGTAAAACTGAGGTAATAAAATGAAGAGCAAGTGATGCGTACATTTATAAGGAATTTGAATAGGCTCCACAATTCACTTAAAAGAAGGAAAATTCTAGAACACAACTTTATGCCTTATTGATCATCTCAGTGTCTTCAGATAGAACAGTTAACTCAGTTGGACGTTGCAATGGCATGAGGATATGGGGAACATTCCAAAAAGAAATAAGTTTGAGTTTTATTTCCCCAAGAAACTAACCAAACCAGGTGAGCACTTCAGTAAATGATACATGTTCTACCTAAGAAAATATAGACTCCACATGTAGGAGGTTTCAACGAGGTCTTTTTTGTATAAACAGGAATATATTAAGGGAAATGTATGCTCCAAACTGGAGTTCCTCAGACTTTCCACAGTGTCTTTCTAGCACTGACACAATTCTAGAGCTGCAGGTATTGGTTACCATTGGAGAGAATGTGAGTCAAACTTTTAGTCTTTAAATACAACATTTGGCATCCTTCCCCAGAGAAAGCAAACTGAAACTACCTACAGTACCTTTAAATATAGTAGTTTTATGGAGGCAGATACTCCCACTGGATCAACTGTTTTTCTCTTCACAGGGACATAATGTGCTTGAGTTTGGCTTAATTATTGATTTCAGATTTATTAAATCTGCTATTTTACCTTCAGGAATTATTGATCTCTTGGACTGTGTTCCTGTCACTTTGGATGGAAAGTAACATAAAGGACTATTCCCATATGACAGTTGAATACTTTACTTTTAGCTGAACAATTACTATTTAAGTATTAGAGAAAGTATATTCTACAATACAAATACTGGAGTACAGCAGCCATATTTTCCGGGAAGCAAAAATAGATTATTGGAGAGGATGGGACAGATGCTATGTTTCTGTAGTCAGACTTGTGTGCTCCTTGATATTAGCATGCAGACAAGGCCTAAAGTGGGTGTTTTATTGATATAACTATCAGTTTAAATCCACACCTTATTTTACTAGGAGACCACATCTCTTCCCCTGGTCCCTGACACACTCACTGGAATGAGAATGGCTTTTTTGGTCTAGCTTATATTTCAGAAAGGGTTTAAGTTAAACTGAAAAGGCCATTTTTATATCAGAAAAAGTTTTCACACCTATATAACTTGTAAACTCTGCCATGTAACCTTAGCTGAACACTGAATAAATGCCCGAATGAAAGGTGGAGGTGTTAGATGCATTGTCAGATCCTCTTTGTTGTGGGATAAACTGGCTAACCCACTCCTTCCATAGGCAGTGTAGGGCTCAGTAGACCTTAGCCTGTCCTGCTGCTGCTCCACTCACACTTCTCTGTGCTGTGGAGTTTCCCTAGTGTTTATGCCAGTGTGCATCAAGCTTCTGACATAACTGAAGACTAGAATATAAATATGAGGAGAGATTTCAGAGTAGCAGCCGTGTTAGTCTGTATCCGTAAAAAGAAAAGGCGTACTTGTGGCACCTTAGACACTAACAAATTTGTTAGAGCATAAGCTTTCGTGAGCTACATGCATCTGATGAAGTGAGCTGTAGCTCACGAAAGCTTATGCTCTAATAAATTTGTTAGTCTCTAAGGTGCCTCAAGTACTCCTGTCCTTTTTATGAGGAGAGAGTGACTGGATCTGCAATTGAGAGCCCCTGGAACACAGAATGAGCTAGAAGCTCTTGCTGCCAGTGCGAAGGATTCAGCTTTTTCTCCCCCTCCCTTTGAAGATGTGTATTTGGATTATACTTTAGTATGCAGATGTAGTGATGCACCAGAGACCATCAGGCACTTGATTTGTATACAGTTCAAATAGTTCATCCTTGATTTAAAAGCTTATAACCCTGGCCTAGTTGCAGCTCTCTGGTCATGTGCTACTCAGTGTTGGCATACTTCAGAGTTGCTCAGGAGTCACTGGGGCTCAGTGGACTTGTTTTGGGTAGTGGGTAGCTTGATTACAGTTTTGTTTTGGTTTTGTTCTGCAAAGGGTACATGCTTCATTCAGTGCATATGTAGGGCAGTGCATAAGTTATGGTTGTGGTGTAGTGAATAGATTTGGTGTCCAAAGTATCCTGCATCAGTCATTGCAGAAGAAGCCAGTTTCTGCTGGAAGAGGAAGAATAATCTTGTGGCTATGGACTGGGGCTCAGGAAATGTGAGTCCTATTCCTGCCTCTGCCACACCCTTCCTGTATGACTGGGCAAATTAGTCAATTTCCGTGCCTCAGTTTCACGTCCGTAAAATGGAGATATTTCCTGATCTCACTGGGGTGTTTAAGAGAGATTCGTCAAGGTTTGAAAGGCACGTAGATACTCTGGTGGTGAAAGCCCTCAGGAAGTTCACTGCCCTGGTCCTTCTGACATACAATCCTGCACCATTAGGAATATGGGGGATTAGTATATATCTTTATATATTTTTTAAAGTATAGGAACACATTAATATTGATGAAACACCCTTAACTTCAGTTTCTCTTTGTCTCCCATAAACCTCCTTTGTCCGAGATTGGGAACATCCAGTCCAAGAAAGAACTAGAATTCTGGCCATGTACTTATCTGGATTTTTTTCTGGTAGAATTCATGAACCAGTAAGACCACAAAGAAAAGCCATTTCCTATGAAAAACATTTCCTAAAAGAGGAAAATGCCCTCAGTTTGCAATACTTTGTGAGATTTTTGTTTTTTATTTAAAGAAAAAGTAGTTGCTAAAAATAAACTGGAGAGGAGATAAAATAAATAGGGTGTGACTGGCTATATGTAAATTCATTTGCATATTGAGAAATTATTTCTCACTGTACCAAAGATGAATGGAGGGAACGAAAGGAAGAACTCAGATCTTTAAAGGGATAAAGAAAAACCCAAAGAGTATTTTGCTAAGCCAAGGATGCGCTAAGCGTGGAAACATGTTTGTTGTTGACTTCTTGAGGAAGATGTCCAGGAAAGAGAGAGTCATTAGGCAAAATTCAAACCTAGTGTAAGGGGTGTCATACTATGGTCTCTAATGGAGCTAAACCCTCTTGTATCAGATTTGAGTTCATGCAGAACGATAAAGCTCATGCCTGTGGAATATGGGTATGTGTGGAGCAGCCAATAGTTCACAATTTCCTCATCAGGTTGTTGAGATGTTGGCCTGTTCAAATGTATATAGCTGTGTACTTGCAAAGGATGCTACACTGGCCAAGAAAATGAACAGGAACACAGAAGAAAGATGCTTGTCTTTTGGATGTGACAGAAGTTGCTTTATTTAGAAGCATGAGAACATGAGAAACATTACAGTATTCATGGAGTAAATATAGTCTCTAGTTGGGTGGTGTCAGGTGATGAGCAAAAAGCAGGCAGAGGTAACTGATGAGACAGACTCTGACTGGTATGGAAATATTCACTACACTTACTCCATTAACCTCGGGAACCAAATATGCTTTGAGGAAGTATTAGTAGAATGTGTCGATAAGCAAAGGATTTTCCTTCAGCATTGTCAAGGTCAGGGGAGTGTTGCTCATGTAGGAAGTGCTACACTCACTTAATGAGGACCCTCTTAAATGTCACTGAACTTATGAAATATGTCTCGGATGGTTTCATGAAGCTGAGGCATCCTTATTAACCAAGTACTCCTGTGTTCTGCAGTAATGATCCTTGCAGTGCATCTTGCAAGAGTGATGCTGTCATGTTTGGGGTGAGCACTGTAAATGACTGTATTGCTTGTTCTTACGAACAGCTGTGTCCCGTTTCTCAGTTATTGATGGAAATGAACCTGTTGTAAAGGATGGTGTGTTCTAAAAATCCTAGGCATAATAGTCATTGTGCTGTCAAAAATTCCCTCTCCAGATCCAGTTTGGGAGGCAGGGGGTAAATGTTGTTTCTCACTACTGTTCCCCTAGAGCCTGGTCTTAAAACTACTGAAGTCCAATGGAAACTTTGGATCAACCCCCTAATTGCCTAGTTGGCACTAAGCTCCTTAAAGTGCTAATATTGAGAGTCAAAGGCTATATCTATGCCGGTGTGCATACTGGACCGTGTACATGCTCACACCTGCTCCCTATATACATGCTGAGTGTCCCCATTATGCTGTGCTGGACACAACTATAAAGCTATGCATAGGCTTATACCTGCAAGTCCACATTGTGGCCGCTATGCGATGTTAGTGCTGCTATTTCAGGGGCAGTAGCCCGGGGAGACAGTATGTGCCACACAGAGGCACTCTAGGATTTGCTTTGCTGTGTAGTGGTGTTACTGTTCCCCACCTTGACACATTTGTCCAATGGAGGTTCTTCATCATGTTGGTCCTCGTTCCCTGCAAAAGTGGGTGGGAAATGTGAAGCGATAAGATTCTGCTCCTACTCCTTATTGCAGGACACATGGTTATGCAGTGGAGAAGATGATAAAATTTGGGCAGAATTTTCTGACACATCAAAGACAGCTGATCTTGAATGTCATCAGCTTACAGGGTACAGATACGGTGAATGCCTGTATTGGCAAATGCTGTTTGTATAATCAGTGAAAATTACTTTTGGGGAAAACCAGGGATATCTCCTGTGCAAGGTTTAGGTCAGAGGTGGGCAAACTACAGGTTGGCCACATCCGGCCTGCAGGACTGTCCCCCTTCCCCTGCAGCCTCAGGTTGCCGTGCCACCCGCACTCTGGCCCACCACTCCTGCTGGGCAGCATGGCGGCGTGGCTAGCTCCAGCGGAGCTTTGAACTCCTGCCGCTCTGAGCGGCATGTTAAGGGGGCAGGGTGGGGCACGGAGGGGTGGTAAGGGGCAGGGGGTCCTGGGGGCGGTCAGGGGGCGGGTGGATGGGTTGGGGATTCAGAGAGTGGTGGTCAGGGGACGGGGAACGGGGGGGTTGGATAGGCATGGGAGTCCTGGAGGGCCTGTCAGGGGGCGTGGATAGGGGATAGGGTGCAGGGGAGGGGTTGGATAGCAGGTGGGGTCCCGGGGGGTGGTTAGAGGTTATGAACAGCTCGTCCAAGGTCTTTTTCCTTTTGCCTCTGCTGTCTCTAAAGTGCTATTCCAGCCCTCCTTGTGGAATGCTTTCTCTCTTCAGATCCAAAGGTTCTGCCAATTCAAAGACCAGGGTAGCATTTTATATATATATATGTGTGTGTGTGTATATATATATATATATAAATTTTCCCCTTGGGAAGAAGCTGAGAAATTCCCCCACATAATATTGCTGTTGAAGGCCTCAATTTTGGTACATTTCAGCATTCCAGGGATGCGACACTTAGACTATCCTTGGTTCTCAGATAACTTTTATAGCCCATGAGGAAGTAGTAATGGTAAGAAAACCCCTGGAAGGAACTATCCACCCCCCATAAGTTCAGTTATGTTGTCAGTTTGCAATTCCTTCTTTAAAGACAGGCCAACTTCTGGAGAACGTAGTGGTTTTCAAGGTACCAGAATGGAAAAGGAAAGTAGCTTTCCAGTCCTGTGGAAATCCTGGCAATCTATTGCCTGAGAGATGTTCCTGCTAATTGTTATTCCTCTACATATTGCTGAATGGAGGGGTTGGGTCAGCTCTGGAGGTGGATCAGGCAGTTTTGCACTGCCATTGAATCTCTTAAGGCCCAGCTGAAATTTCTGCTGTGCCAGAAATTTGCTGAAATACGCTTATAAGACTGGGAGACAATTTGCCTGGAAACTGACAATATCCTCAGCTAACATTAAATATTTTCCCTTCAAAGGGAGATGTGAACTACAACCACCTTCCCCTACCCCTGGCATCACCAGAAAATCCTGCCCTTGTGCCCTAACTCAGAAATGGACTGAGAAAGAAAGACAAAACACAACTTTATTTGGTTCCCTGAAGTTTCAGATCAGCAACACAAGCCCCTCTCTTCTCCACTGCAAAGGGACATCATGTTGTGTTTATCCGACCACCAAACCGGATTCTTCTCCTACCCCCATTTTTTCCCAGCTTTTGCAGCACAGCTCAGTGCGGAGAGGGGGTCAGGAACAGAAAAAAATTCGTAAACTCCCAAGGGCAAAAAGACTGCTGACTAACTTTTTCCTCAGACAGCCAACATCTCCTATGACAGTTCTCTTCCCTGCTTCTTCACAGACTTAACCCCAGCCTCAATCCGTCTTCCTCACCATCACTGTTCTGCACAGCTTCCATTGGGGGTGAGGGTGGGAGAAGCATTGAAACTGTGTAATCTTCCCAGGGACAAAAGACAGCTATTACCAACTTTGTAGAAAAAACTTAGAATTGGTTATCTAATTGTCCCATCCCTAACCAGGACCTTTTTAATCCACCCTCTCCCGTCTCCTAGGCCCCACAGCCCTGGGACCATCACAGCCTAATTCCTCCCAAGAAATGCACAGACACAGGGGCATGATCATTTTCCTTAATGTGTTTTTAAGATCTCTAGCGTTAGCTAAATGCATAACAGTGGTTCATCAGAAATCATTGATTTATAAGTATCTTGCCGGTGGAGTGGAGAGGGGTCTGGATGGAGAGGACTGGGGGGAAGCTGTCAGAGTGCGGTAAGGGGATGGGGCATGATAATGTGGCTTCAGCACTGCAGTTCAGACTCAGAGATACAGCAGGAATGTAGCACCAGAGCAAGAGGGGATAGCGGTGGGCAGGGCGGGACTCCATTGTAATTTACCAGCCTGGGGTTCTGGTTCCTGCCGTGGCTTGGCGTCTGCCTCAGCTTTGTCACAGGGGCTTCCTCAACCTGTTTCTCTGGGCAGAGATGCAGAATCACATTCTCCATGTCCTCCAGGACAGCCTCCGTATCCCTGTGGTCTCCTCACCCAGGCCCTTATCAATGACCTGTTGGGGAAGGAGGCTGACAGGGTGCAGGAGAGTGGCATGAGCCACTTCCAGCTCGGTATTGAGAGCCCTTGTTGAGCTCCTCACAAAATGGGCATGTACAACATGCCCTCTGGGAGTGACTGTTTGAGTCTTTGGCCTTCCTGTGCAGGAGTCTCAAGTGCTTGGTGCGTCCCTGGCATTCAATGCCCTCCTGCTCCCAGAGTGTGTAAAATTTCCTGGTAGAGGTAAATGTTCCTGCCACTCCAGGAGAACTCCTGGAAGGTGGTGTATTTGGCCCACACATTGATCAGCACGTGCACGTGGTCGGCGGACCAGACAGCTACTCTTAGACAACTAGAAAAGGAGTACTTGTGGCACCTTAGACTAACCAATTTATTTGAGCATAAGCTTTCGTGAGCTACATCTCACTTCATCGGCCACGAAAGCTCATGCTCAAATAAATTGGTTAATCTCTAAGGTGCCACAAGTCCTCCTTTTCTTTTTGCAAATACAGACTAACACGGCTGCTACTCTGAAACCTGTCTTAGACAACTGTTCACCTGTCCTGATCAGAAGAGTGCAACAGGAAGCTGTTCTGATGTGGTCAGCGCAGCTTACCACTACTGGCGACAATGCGGCAGATGGACCTTTATATATTGGGTTAAGGGTCTGGAAGAAAAGCGTTCAGTTCCTTGTGGGACCTGGGGTGGAGGACTGGTGAAACTCCAGACCTGGTATGTGCCCCTTACCCCTAGTCACACTGCAAACTGGCATGGGTTTGGGCTGTGTCACAAACTAAGCAATGTACTTGCACACGCCCCTCAGGTGTACTAGCTTCCTCCCCCTGTACTCACCTTCAGACATACTTCTGGAGGACAATAGGGGGGTTATGGCACAACCATACACATGCATACATGTGCAGGTGTGATAAATGAAGGGGGTGTGTACATGTTTAATTTGCTGGGGCAACAGCTAATTTCCTTTGTTTTCTTTCTCAGCTCTTCCCCAGAAGGGGGAGGGGTGGGGTGTGTGTGTGTGTGTGTGTGAGAGAGAGAAAGGTACCTCACAGGCAGGAATACCCAAGTGCGCTTTTTGGGTCCCAAGGGGTTTTTTGCACTTTGGTGGTGGCAGAATCTATCCATCCAAGGTCAGAGCGAAACCGTGACCTTGGGAGTTTAATACAAGCCTGGAGTGGCCAGTATTAATTTTCAGAATCTTTGTGGGCTTCTACCTTCTGCACTCAGAGTGCCAGAGTGGGGAATCAGCCTTGACAGCAGGTGCAAGTGAAAATGTACTAAAATGTCGTTACAGGCTGTTCGGCTAGACACCTTGATGCTGTTACTCTTCAGCACTCACCTGTATGAGAGATACAGCTTGGAGCTCTTGCACCTCTGTTGCCTTGGGACAAGGCATGGGACAAGGGGTTTGCAATGCTTGAGTCTCTAGCTCACTTAATTTTTTGTTTTCTGTTTTATTTTTTTTAATGTGTAAAAGGTGCCATAGACATGGCCCATCACTTGTTTTTAAAATGTATTCTTTAAGACTTGTTTGGATACTCTGTCTGTTGGTTTCAAAAGATGAAGTAGGTTACAGCTCATTCTCCCAGAACAGTTTTGCCTTTGCAAGTGGTGAAAACATGTTTTTATCAGCAAATAAATGTGACTTTCTCTACAAAGTGCTGAGATGCTGAATAAGAAAGTGCTAGTTTTGCACAGATATTAAATGTAGCCTTTGTTGTTTTATGGTAGCACTCACCTTGTGCTAAGCCCTGAATAAACATAAAAGAAGGCTTAACCCTGGCAAACCGCTATTTAACTGACCACAATTGCACTACAGGGTTACCTGTGGCTCACATGTATTTGACTATCCACTCTCCAAAGTTTGTGCGCTTTATGATGTATGATAATGTCAAATGCTGGTGAAAAAGTTCAAATTATAATGAAACTGCTAAGAATGTAACAGCAGAGGGAGCCACTGAGACTTGATTTATATTTTCCCTCTCGGCAGTTGGTTTCTACATAGAAATAGTCTTGGAATCTTGCAGGGCTCGCATTTTTCTTGATGTGGGCATGAGACAAAAAAATACTATAGTTCAGACTTACAACAAGCTAATTCCATTTGATAGCTAAATGCTTTAGGTATCGGAGTCTAGAAGCAATCTACATCATTCTACCGTGACAGGTTTCAGACTAGCAGCCGTGTTACTCCTTTTCTTTTTGAGCATTCTACATTGGAACTATTGCAACAAGTTTGAGGGGCCATCAAGGATAGATTACATTTAATTTTTAAAAAAACCTTGTATTATCAAGACAGCCAATCATCCCTTTGGTTAAATTCATAGATTGTTATGCTACTTTCCCTGACCCTTTGACTGTTTGTCTTTTTACAATGGAAACCAGCTGGAGCAGGCTCTATATATTCCTTGGTTTGTACAGTGCCTAGTACTGGGTGAGCACTGCCAGAAACTAATAACTTAAAAAAAGCTGTGACATCCTCGGAGCAAGAATACTAATAACATCTTTCTGTCCTTATTTTCAGAAACCTGTCCCATACAACACAGAACTTTGGGTGAGATGGAAAATAAACAGCAACATTTCAGTTCTAGTTATTGATGTGTATTACAGTTGTAACTGGAAATCCCAACCAAGATTGGAGGCCTGTTTTGCTAGGTATTGTACAAACATAGTAAGAGAAATTTCCTGCCCTGGAGAGTTTACTCTAAATAGACAAGACAAAGTGTGGAAGGGGAAACAAGCAGAGAGATGGAGTGAGCTATTGTAGGTCATACAGCAGGGCCTTGGGAATGATCCCCTGAGTCCTATATACTAGATCACACAACCTCTCCTTGAAATGCCATACAGTAAACATTGTCTCATGTAGGCTTTTAAAATATATTTTTAGTTGTATCACAACAGAAACATCACAACATAACTATTCTCTAAATACAAATAGTAGTAAGTATTCTGCAGAAGACCATCCATGTATTTAATAATTCAGTCTAGGATATAATATTTTTCAAAGGCGTAGAATGAAACTGGCATTTTTTTATGGGGTTAGTTCCCTGTTATGTGCTTTGCTCCCAAATTTGTTATGGCACATTTGTGAGAAACATCTAGAAATACAGTACGTTGTATTCTAGGCTTGTATTTCCTTTCATAGTCCCTCACTGCCATTTTTAAAATTTTCTTCCTGCTACCCTTGCCCCACCTTTGTGGTTTCTCTCCTCCTTCTAGATTCCTGGTAAGATGATGATGATTTCTCATGGAATCCTCAGTTCTGTTCAGTCAATGAACACACAGGCACAGTTCTCTAAGGCAGAATTTCCTGAAGCTTCAGAAGCTGAGCTTCCACTCAGCCCCACCATGTATTGTTACAGACCTCCCAAGACGCAAGATCCGTATCACTGGTTTGGACAGAAAGTGCTTCATAAAGCAATCATTTTCTCCATCCCATCCATGACCACTTATACCTCCTCCCCAATGCACACACTTCTCTTCTGGTGGGAGATGCTGCAGCATGTGTCCATTATAAAATAATTTGTGTTCATTGGACACGCCTCACCCTCATTTTATCTTACCTATAATGGAATATGTTCCCTTTCACTGCAGAATCTGAACACCTCTCAACTGTAAATGAAATGATCACAACATGCTATGAAGTAGAGAAATATTATCCCCATTTTATTGCTGGAGACCAGAAAACTTAAGTAACTTGCAGAAGGTCCCACAGGAAGAGCAAGGCCATCCTTCCAGGAGCTGTGCTGGGAAAGCTATGTATAAAGGAGGATTTTGAACACCTGTGGTGGAAGTGCACCAATGTAAAGTTCTTGGGAGAGAGAAACCGAATGAACATCCAGAAAATAGTAAAAACCCTAGCCAGCTGTCAGTAACACAGGCCCTCCTGGGTGTATCTAATGAAATACCACTGAGGCAAACAAGGCACCAATAAATAAATTCCTTTGGCTCACAATTAGAGTTCACCAGAGTAGCCTCAGGATACTTCTGTAATGGAAAATAATTACTTGTCAGGAAAACAATAAAAGAATGGGCTAGTTCTTTACTTGGTCCCCTTCTATCATTTATACTTCAATTAACAAAGAACTATTGGGAATTGGTTGTCTAACTATCTTTTGTACACAGAACTTCACATACTTTTGATGTTTCTAGCCAAATGTATTACCTTGGAAGAATGGAAGTGTGTGGTGTAGGTATTATTGTTATTCTCATCTCTATCAGTTAAACTATTAATATAGCATGTTGCTACACTTCTAGGTTATATATTTTGTATAGCTAGTCTGTTAGTCTTCGTGGGGGGAAAATGTGATTTTTTTTTGTAAAGAAATGTTCTAGTTTCTAGATCCTTTGGCTGTCCTCATCTCACTTCTTTCCAGCTTTGCTTGTCTGGCTTCTGGAGCTGCCATAAGTCTGTTTACTACATTTCCCATCAGGCACTGAGGCAGGATTCAATGTAAACAAACATTATTTAAAAGTATGTGTGTTTATGTGGCCTGGATGCAAGCAGGCCTATTTTGCCACTAAGGAATTTCAGAGTTTCAGGATGCTGTTAGAAGCAGGGAGTGGCACAATCAAGTTTCCCCAAAGAAGACATTCAAATTAATTTTGATGTAGGATGACAACTTACTTGTCTGTAATATCTGAGACCAGCTGTAAGCCTAGTACAAGGTGTACATGGTGTTTTTAAAAATAACTAGTTCATTATTTATGAAGGAGTAACAAGGCAGAGAAAAATACATTCAGAGCCAGCATTTATGTTTGAGCTTGGAAAGGCAATGTTCATTTATTCAAATCTGAAAATTGGTCCCCACAATTCGAAACAAATACAAATGTAAGACTTCATGCTCATATTTAAAGCTTTAAGCATAGCTAGATTGTGATATTACACTGCTTTCTACCCTAGACAACTTGCTTCTGCCACTATAAAGTTATAATGGCTGAATGTATTGCAAAGGAGGGACAGATCTGCTAATCAGATTACTTCTGTGCTGTAGTCAACACCTTGTATGACAACTACATGACTTTAAGATGCTGAGTGCGCGATACATAAAACCCTTCTGACAGCCTTTTTACCTATATGAACATAGAGTGCATCCATATAATAACCAAATCTGCACTCTGCAATCTTCAAATCTCTGAAAGCACAGGACACTGTGGGTGAGATTCTGTGCTTGCCTCTGAGAGCTACAGTACAGAATTTACAGCCCAGGGGATGGAAGAGGCCGAGGTGGTTTTAAATCCTCTTTGTGGCCTCCTATTCCTGTGCTGCTCCGTGGTCCCTGGAGTAATTCAGACAGCTCTTGGGGCCTGTCTTAAATAGTCAGTCTATCCCTTGCTGCTTATGGACCATAGTACTGCCCAGAATCTCAACTGTTCTGCAGCCCCCAACACAACACACCCTGAAACACAAATAGGGCATCCTTGGAAGGCAGTCTTATGGCTGTCTAGTTCCGTTCCTGGGCTGGGGAAATCTCCCAGCTAGAATCGGTGCATTTATGCTGCCTCAGCATAAGCAGGTTGAACCAAGGAGGAGGGTCTTGCCATATGTAGGCAGTCAGGTGTTTTCATTTTTTGTACTATATCCCATCATATGTAACTTTTTGATAATGCTTACCTCAGCATAAGGCAAGTTGTATTAATCATCGGCAACACCTTGAGCCAGTGCTGTCGTGATCGCTTAAAGGTAGAGTGAGTTAAATATTTTCCTTTGAAAACATTGCAGTGTTTGAATAATGTGAGGGGTGGGGGATTGTTGGGGAGGGATTAAAATACAGTAGGAATTGAGATCTCTGATGGTTCTCGGGTATCCAGGACTGAGAGTCACGTTGTCAACCCCCAGCCTCCAGCATGAGGTAGCTGGGTATTAGTTCTCTAACACTGCCAGTTTTTCAGACACTCAAGCACTCTCCTCCAAGCTGTGCCAGCCCTGTCTGTGCCTTGCAGGTTAAGAGGTGCTCCCCAGTCCCTTTGAATCACCTCCCCTGTGATATCCAGCACCTGACCCTGGTTACTCACAGAAACCCCAGACCCTGTGCCCCCAAACATGCAGTGTACACCAGTTTGACCTTAAATTGCCAATCCTGTAAAGTCCCACAGCACTTGTCCGCTCTTGGAATAAAACAAAAGTAGGTTTACTCAAGAAAGGATGCAGATGCTACTAGAAACAGAGAAAAACAATGGGAACAAATGCTTACATGATAAAACGCAATCATAAAACACAAACTATGCTTACTGATAGTTACCTCTCCTATCTAATAAAATAGGTTTTCCTCCCAAAGCTCAGTCTGTTGCAGAACTGGCTGGTTTCACCGGAACTGAGATCCCATGATTCATGGGAACCACCTCACTCCTGAAGATGTCTTCACAATGAATGGATTCAGGCCAGGTCTACTCTAGAGATCTGTATCGGTATAAAATGTGTCACTTGGGTGAAATATCCAACACCCCTGAGTGACGTCGTTATACCAACCTAACCCCTCCCCCCGTGTAGACAATGCTGTGTTGATGGGAGAGATTCTCCTGTCTATATAATTCACCTCCCCAAGAGTCAGTAGCTAAGTATGCGGACTGGAGAATGTCTCCTATTGATGTTGTAATGTCTTCACTGAAGTGCTATAACTGCACCAGTGCAGTAACACTGTATGTGAAGACAAGCCCTCAGTGTACCTCTCCCTCATGTGTGTGATAGTGAAAGTCTTTTATTTCTGTTCATAGATGGGCTCAACCCTTGTCCTGTTGTAATGTTCCTTTTTTTTTTTAAACCCTCCCAGTAGGTTGTAATTGTTTATGGTTGTATCTGATGGTTTCCCATTGAAAGTCTTGGGATTGAGTAAGGCTAAGCAATTAAGCCTTACGTTGCATCACTGGCTAAACAGGGTGGGGTGACAACTCCCTTCTGCCTGAATGGGTCATCACTGACACAAATTATTCCCTGGTGACTAATTTTTACTCCAAGTCTATAAAGCATACCTTCAGCATAGGAATGACATTATTCCTTAAATATTACCCACACATACATCTCACAATGATTATAAATCTTGACAAGTTATGAGCTTTCTGTGGATACCTTATTCATAAAGAGTAGCATGTAAATACCCTGCAAGATGTATGTTTAGCACAGGGAGTTTGTCAGGTCTGAGGTAAGACTTGTTTGCAAAGAACCAGGATCCCTTTGCCTAAGAACCTCCATGACCCAACATCTTGGAGCACACCAGTGGTCTTCTGGTGTGGTGTCCTGTTTCTAACAGTGACCTATATCACAGGAAGAGGCAAGACTCCTGGAATGCACCTATTCCATTGTGTAATACTATACCTTGAAGAAATGGGGCAGGGTATTTGCTTCTGAGTTCAGTTAATGGACCAGTAATGATCATTATGAGGATTTGATGGTCTTACCCTCTCACCCATCAAGAAAGTTTCCATCCATAAAATCATGGCAACTGTCACGTCTACACTAGCACTTATGCCGGCAAAGCTTGTCGCAAAAAGACACACGCCTCTGAGTGACCTAAGTTTTCCCAGCATATGCGCTCATGTGCATGGTGCTGTTGGCGGGAGACACAATAATGCTGCTCATTGAGCTGGTTTTTTTTTTTTTTTTTTTTTGCTCTCTCCCTTTGGCATAGCGCTCTTGCAGCAGCACAGCTGTATTGGTGCCACTGTAGGCTTGTAAGTGTAGACATGGCCTTAAAAAGATAATTTTTAACCTGGTGCCTGAACCTGGTTGGTCTGGTGGCCACCCAGGCTTGAGAAAGACACGTAAACAAACTGCAGCCAGATGGGATCCAAAGGAATGAAGGCACTTGCTTATGCAAGAGCAAAAGGCTGGGGGAAAGCATGAATAGAGAGGAAGTTACTGAATTCTCTAAAGTCTAAAATGCCTCTGCTCAATGGCTCAAATGTGATCTTCCATTTTGTGCCATCGGAGTCCAGATTATTAAATGAATCTAAACTTCTTGCAGAAACTTCCAAATGAAGAGATCAGAGGTGATTTTAAAGTGGTTATTAGTCATTTGGAATCAAAATTCTTATCCTGCAAACCAGCTGTGACAATGTATTGAGAAATCACTGGGGGAAAAAAATCACATACTTCCCTTTAGGTTCCTACTGCATGTAATAAGAGATGTCAGCTGTGAAATATCAGGCTACCTGTTTACACCTGCAAGTGGTGGTCAGGTACATGAGGCTCATGTACAAATAATGAATTGCTGCTTAAAACAAATGAGGTTTATTCTGTGTTTGTGATTACAGTACATTGTGCCTTGTTCCAAATATCAAAAGAATGTTTTTTCCCTCTCTCTCAAAGGGATACCAATATACCATGTAGTAGCATAACAACACTAGTTGAATGGTAAGGATGCAAGGTATATTTCTGCATAAACTAGGAAGAGTTCAGCATGTCATGCCAGCTAAATACTTTTAGTGCATTTTATTGACATCATATTTAATTTAATTTTTAATTTAAAGTGAATAAATTCAGTGTATCATCTGAAGACTGAATTTTACGCTTTTCAGAAAGTATCTGCACATTTATGAGCCAACCTGCAGATCTTCCTGATTTCCTTGGTGTATTTATTTTGAAATGCACTAACGTTAATGAAAATGTATTAGATTTATAGCTAGAGGGACTCATCTTTTCCCTCCAATGATTGTGTTGTATGCTGCATGTGAATAATTCCCCTGACTATGGATAGGTAACTTAGACTGCTAAGAGTTTGTTTGTTTACCTTGATTTAGCAGATCATATTTCAGCTTTGCTCACACTTACCCCATCCATACTCAGTTATGAATGGTCAGTGATGTTGCCATATTCATCTGTAAAGGCCACGGCACTGATAACTACAGTAAATTAGAGGCTTTTTGTCTCTGTGGTTGATGGTGTCTCACTAGGTGTCTAATTTAAAGATCTCATAAACAGATGATATGAAAGCTCGTATTTAATTTTGAGGCTTGTCAGTCCTTTTTGAATGTTTGGTTTCTTTGCAATCAGAAATTGGAAGAAATGATGATTGACACCCTGAGATTTTTATACAGCAGACTTGGATGACATTGGAAGGTGTTGGGTTCCTAGTCCATTCTGATTTGTGACAGATTTAGATTATATTGACCAGAGAATAACCTTATTTTGTTTTCAGTCATTTTGTTGTTGTTACTCTTTTGCTTCTACAAAACTACTAATGTCATTCTTAATTCCTAGGCTGGGCTTCAAATGAAAGCTTGGACACTATGACAAGTCTGTCCGCTGTAATTATTCTAAGATTTCTGGTGACAAGGTTGACCTCATTAGGTCCCAGCTGTCATCCAATAATATATATTACATCAACCTTAATCTTTGGATGTGGTGTTGTCTTTCCACATTGCCTTTCACATGTCTAGAGAGTTTTCAGTTACCATTACTAAAATTATGAAGTTGATCCTGAAACTGTGTGTCACTTCTTGCAGATGTAATGTATGACCTTCATAGCTGCATTGTGACATTGGAGCCCAGTGATAACCAACTTCTCTTGCTGGCATTTTTATTCCAATGGGCAGATGTACAGCCAATTATTTTTAAAAATGCCTTCCACCTGAGGAGCTATTTTAGACACTGGCTAAGCAGTTAGAGAAAGTTGTTGCTATTGTTTCTATGTTTAGGAATAGAGCTGTGTAGGAAATTGATGTTTTTGGTTCACTGGCAGTTACCAAAAAAAAAAAAATTATGTCAACCTGAAATGAAAATTTTGAAAAACTTCTGATGTATTGAAAAGTTGAGAAATACTTCATTTTCGGTCGAATTAAACTTTTTGTTCAATCTGAAATGAAACATTTCCTTTCAATTTTGAATGTTTTTTAAAATGTTTTCTAAATCATTTTTAAATACAATTCAAGGACATTTCTTAATGGGAACTACTTTTGAATAAAAATATAAAAATGTCAAAACAAAACATTTTGATTATTTTTGGATTTTGTTTTTTTAACTGAAACAATTTCATGAATTTGACATGAAGTAAACCCAAATCTGCGTATTTTTTTTGTCCAAAACAAATTTTGTCCAAAAATGTCACCCAGCTCTATTTATGAACATATTAGCTGAGAATTACTTAAGAAGTTTCATTCTATTGTAGCTTGAGGTTTGGCCACAGCACTGAGGCAGCCTATTTATGGTCAATGTCTACTCTGATTGTTCCAGCTAATTTCATGTCTTGAACATGGATTCATAAATCCTAAGAGCAGAAGGGACCACTGTGATCATCTAGTCTGATCTCCTGTATAACACAGTCCATAGAACTTCCCCAAAATAACTCCTAGAGCAAATTTTTTAGAAAAAGCATCCAGTCTTGATTTAAAAATTGTCAATGATGGAGAATCTACCACAATACTTGTCAAATTGTTCTAATGGTTAATTACCCTTACTGTAAAAATGAATGTATTGTTTCCAGTCCAGTCTCATCTTCTAGATATTGGATCATGTTATACCTTTTTCTGCTCAATTGAAGAACCCATTATTGAATTATTGTTCCCCATGTAGGTGTTTATAGACTGATCAAGTCACCCCGTAACCTTCTCTTTGTTAAGCTAAATAGATTGAGCCCCTTGAGTCTATTGCTCTCAGGCAGGTTTTCTAATCCTTCAGGTTCAGGTACAATTCTCCTGAGTCCTCTCCAATTTATCAACAACATTTTGAATTGTGGACACCAGAACTGGATGCAGTATTCCAGCAGCAGGTGCACCAATGCTAAATACAGAGGTAAAATAACCTCTCCTCTCCACTCCTACTTCAGATTCAGCCAAGGAAGGATCGCATTAGTCTTTTTGACCACAGTGTCACACTGGGAGTTCATGTTCAGCTGACTATCTACCAGGATCACCAAATCTTTTTCAGATTCACAGCTTCCCAGGATAGGGGTCCCCATCATGTGAGTATGGCGTACATTCTTTGCTCCTAGATGTATACAGGACATCTACATTTAGCTATATTAAAATGTATATAGTTTGCTTTCACCCAGCTTACCAAGTGATCCAAATCACTCTGAATCAGTGACCTGTCCTCTTCATTATTTACCACTCCCCTGATTTGTGTGTCATCTGCAAACTGTATCAGTGAAGATTTTATATTTTCTTCCAGGTCATTGATAAAAATAGCATGTATCCAACAACTGATCCTGGAGGAACCCCGCTAAAACACCCCCTCTCAATAGTAATTCCCCATTTACAGTTACATTTTGAGACCTATCAGTTTGCCAGTTTTTAATCCAGTTGGTGCTTACCAGGCTAATTTTATATTCTAGTTTTTTAATAAAAATATGTGATGCCAAGTCAAACACCTTACGGAAGTATATTATATCCATGCTATTACCTTTATCAACCTCTGTCCATAAAAAAGTCAAGTTTGTGCTTATATAAGTTAAGACAATGCTAATCAAATCTCTGGGAGTAAAGTCCACAATTGCCATGGTCAGGAAGGAGATTTTACAATTGTTTAAAGTGCAGTATGCTATTTCTTTACTTTGCTGTAGTGCATGAAGTAGGATACTGGACTAGAAGGATGAGTTCCGTAATCAGGTTTGGAAACTATTTGCTCTTTTTGCTTACTATAAATAGATCTAGACCAATGTTTATTGCAAAGACTATAAATCAGAACTCTCAAAATGTCTCTTGTTGATCTTACTAACAGAGTCATCCATATAACTTTTCATTGGTTTGAAAAAAAAATATTGAAACAGGTTGGGGATCTATGCTCAGTCATACAGTTTTATTTTAAATATGGGATCTCAGATCTTTTAGTACAAAACAACCCCCCCCCCCCCCGCAGCTTCTTCAAAAAGAGAGAAAAGGGCATTGTCATGTACCAAATGTTCATGCCAGTGCTCCACAGCTGTCGTGACAGGTGGCGTGGCCCAAAGAATAGGGCACTAGTGTGGGAGTCAGGAGACCTGTGTTCTAACTTCAGTTTTGCCATCATCTTGCTATCACCTAACTGTTAAGGGGGAAGGGTGGCTGGTGTTGAAGTACTCACATCCATTCAATTTGTAGCTGAGACCCATTTGATCCTTTAGCCACGTTTCCTTGTCATAACCTCTTCATTTGGCCGGCAGCCCTGATTCAACTCTCCCAATCACCAAAAGTGCTGTTCACTTGACTTGGTCTTCAACGAGCACTGCTCTCTCTTCCTCTGATCTGTTGCTGAGTTGCCCTCTCTCCAGCTATGAACCAATCTGTTTCAGCATCACCCCCATGCCCTGTCACTTTGCCTTTGTGTGACTTTCAGTCCAACAATGTTGATGACTTCTCTGCTCCCAGCCCTCTCCCTGCCCTCTTTTCTCTTCCTTCCATTGACAGGGTTGTTGATTTTCTCCGTGATTGACTCTTTTGCCCCTCTCTCCCATCCTAAGGGCTGTCCATCCTGCCAAACCCCAGTCCTGACTGACCCCCAACATCTGCTTCCTTCACCCCTGCTCTTGCACTGTGGTGCGTCTGACAGAAACTCTGTGATGAGGCTGACTTCCTCCATTACAAATTAATTTTCTTCTCCTTCAGTTCTGCCATCTTCTTGCCAAACAACTCTAAGAACATAAGAACGGCCATACTGCGTCAGATCAATGGTCCATCTTCCCCAGTGTCCTGTCTTCCAACAGTGGCCAGTACCAGAGCTTCAGGATTAGTGTACAGGATAGAACAATTTTGGAGAGATCCACTCCTGTCTTTTCCTCCCAGCTTCTGTCAATTGGATGTTTGGGGTCACCTGGAGCATGGGGTTACACCCTGACTTTCTTGGCTAATAGTAATTCATGGACTTGTCGTTCATGAACTTATCTAGTTCTTTTTTTTAAACCCAGTTATGCTTTTGGCCATCACAATATCTAATGGCAATGAATTCCATAGGTTAATTGTGTGTTTGTGTGAAAAAGTTCTTCCTCTTGTTTGTATTAAAATTGCTGCCTATTTAATTTAATTGGGTGACCACTGGTTTTGTATTGTGAGAAAGGGTAAATAAATAACACTTCTCTACTCACTTTTTCTACACCATTCATGATTGTATAGACCTCTATCAGATCCCCCCTTAATAGTCTCTTTTCTAAGATGAACAGACCTAGTCTTTTTAGTTTCTTCTCGTATGGAAGCCATTCCATACCTTTGGTCATGATTGTTGCCCCTCTCTGAACCTTTTCCAGTTCCACTATATCCTTTTTGAGATGAGTGACCAGAACTGAATGCAGTATTCAAGGTGTGGGTGCACCATAGATGTATATAGTGGCATTGTGATATTTTCTGTCTTGTTTTCTATCCCTTTCCTAATAGTTCCCAAAATTCTGTTAGCCTTTCTGACTGTTGCTGTGCATTGAGCTAAAGTTTTCAGAGAACTATTCATGACGACTTCAAAATCTTTCTTGAGTGGTAACAGGTAATTTAGAGCCCATCCTTATATGTGTGGTTGGGATTATTTTTCCCATTGTGCATTAGCTTGTACTTATCAATGTTGAATTTCATCTGCCATTTTGTTGCCCAGTCACCCAATTCTGTGAGATCCCCCTGTAACTCTTCACAGTCGGATTTAGATGTAACTATCTTGAGTAATTTTGTGTCATCTGCAAATTTGCCACAGGTACTTTTCCAATTTAATTGAATCCCAGTTGTCTTTTCACCACTTTTGACTGACTTCTCAAACCCTCCCCTCCTGCTTCCACTTCTCTCTGCACAGAATCTCGCCAAATTTTCCCAAGAGAAAATTGACAAATTATTATCTGACCTTCCCCTCCTACAAACTTTCTTCCTTGTCACAGATGCAGAAGTTTCTTGTCTGCTCTCATCTTCTAACCTCTTGACTTGCCCCAGTAACCCTCATCCTATCCCATCTCCTGGTCACCCTAGCACCCACTCTCATCCCCTACTTTACTCTTCTCCTTAACTTCTCAGTCTCCTCTGGCGCTCTCTCCTCACAATACAAGCATTCATTGGTCTCTTCCATTTTATAATCCTCATCCTTGAGTCCATTTGGATCTCCCACTACTGTTCCATTTTCTTTTCATCTCTGAGCTCATTGAACATGCTGTTTACAGCCATTGTCTGGAGTTTCTCTTTTCCAGTTCCATCTTAGGACCCTCCCCAATCCAGGTTCAGCAGCCCTCATTTTCCACTGAAACCTCTCTCATCAAAAGTCTGTAATGACCTTTTCCTAGCCAAACCTCAGAATCAGTACTCCGTCCTCACTCTCCTTGACCTCTAAGCCATCTTCAACAGTCAGCTTTGCCCTCCATTGGTTTCCATGACACTGTCCTCTCCTGGTTCTCCTCCTATCTCTCTAGTAGCTCCTTCAGTGTGTCCTTTGGAGGATCCTTCCCAGCTGCCCTTCAGCTTTTTGTGGGTGTTCTGCAGGGTTCTGCCCGTGGTTCCCTTCTCTTCTGCTCTACACCTTATCTCTAGGTAATTTCATCCGCAAACACAAATTCAACTGCCATCTCTATGCTGATGACTCACAGATCTATCTCTCTAGTCTAGTCCTGTCTTCTTCTGTCCAAACTAAAATCTCAACCTGTCTGACACCTTGTGGATGTCAAGCTCAACATGGCTAATAGAGTTCCTTATCGTACCCCCCAAGCTGCTACCTTCTTTTTTATCACTGTGGACACCACCACCATCCTGACCATCACTCAGGCCCATATCGTGAGTGTCATCCTTGAGTCGGACCTCTCTAGGTTCTTGCATCCAGGTTATGTCCAAAACTTTCCAATCTTTCTGTATAATATCTGTAAGATACAGCCTTTCCTATCCATCCACACAGCTCAAACACTCGTCTAAGCTCTCATCTCAAGTGTCAATTATATTGCCATATACTTTTCTCTGGCCTTAACAAATGCAGTCTTACTCTGCTCATATCCATTCCGAATGCTGCTCGAAAGATCTTTCTCCTAGCCCATTTCTTTGGCGATATCACCCTGCTCTTTGCATCCCTCCACTGGCTCCCTCTTCCCTATTGCATCAAATGTAAGCTGTTTGTATTCACTTTCAAAAGCCTTCATGACCTCTCCCTATTGTTGTGGACTGGGAAGTGGATGGTCTGGCCTAGTAGTAAAGCAGGACTCAGGTCTAGTGGGCAGAGCAGGCTTCTAGGTTGGGGAACAAAGCTGAGGGTCAGCACCAGTGTCAATTGCTAATTACCACAGCCAGGGGTCAAGCCAGAGTCAGGAATCGAAGCTGAGGTCAGACAGGACTGGTACCCGGTGATGGAAGTGAGATAAAGGCAGGAACTGGCGGAGAGGAAATCACAGAGCAGGAGTGAAGGCAGGAGCAGAGAAGGAATCAGGAACTGGGATGGGTGCAGGAGGCAAGCACAAGCATGGTCCAATGCAGCCACAACAGGAAATCACCTTGTTGGTTAGACAACTTCTTGTGCCTCCCTTCTGGCATAAATAGCATGGTTGGACCAACTGGTGGAGCTAAGGCAGTCCTCCAAACAGGGCTGCCACCAGTGGTGCCTTGGCTAAGGCTTTCTTTCTACTAGCTTCTCAGACCTCCAGGTTTCAGCAAACATTGGGTGGAGGCCAGGATGCAGTGAGAAATTGCACCCATCATCTCTGGTTTATGTCAGTTTGTCCATTTCTGCTGCTAATTGGCCCATGATGGCTGGCTTCCATCACTCACTTGTTAAATTTTCAAACAAGCACCTTTGTGCTTTCTCATGTGCTGCCCATCAAGGTTGCCAGGTACTTCTGATTCACTTGCCAAACGACCTCATTATTCATCTTCAAATTCCTCCTCAAAACTCTTCCATGACAACTACAAAAACTTGACACGGGTCAGATTGCTGGTGTGCTGAAACCACTGCCTAGCATGCTGTCATAAATAGAAAGGGAAGGGTAACCACCTTTCTGCATACAGTGCTATAAAATCCCTCCTGGCCAGAGGCAAAGTCCTTTTACCTGTAAAGGGTTAAGAAGCAAGGATAACCTCGCTGGCACCTGACCAAAATGACCAATGAGGAGACAAGATACTTTAAAATCTTGGGGGGCAGAGGGGAAACAAAGGGTCGGTCTGTCTGTCTGTGCGATGCTTTTGCTGGGACCAGAGCAGGAATGCAGGTCAGAACTCCTGTAAAGAGTCAGTAAGCAATCTAGTTAGATATGTGTTAGATTCTGTTTTGTTTAAATGGCTGATAAAATAAGTTGTGCTGAATGGAATGTATATTCCTGTTTTTGTGTCTTTTTGTAACTTAAGGTTTTGCCTGGAGGGATTCTCTATGTTTTGAATCTAATTACCCTGTAAGGTATTTCCCTTCCCGATTTTACAGAGGTGATTCTTTTACTTTTTCTTTAATTAAAATCCTTCTTTTAAGAACCTGATTGTTTTTTCCTTGTTCTTAAGATCCAAGGGTTTGGGTCTGTGTTCACCTATGCAAACTGGTGAGGCTTTTTTAACCTAAGCTGGTAAGAATAAGCTTAGGGGGTCTTTTATGCAGGTCCCCACATCTGTACCCTAGAGTTCAGAGTAGGGAAGGAACCTTGACACATGCTGACCAATATTGTCTCATTGCTTCCTTTTCCTCCCCTAGCTGACTGTGGATCCATTTGTTGTCTCTCTGTCACAGTTCATGGCAACTACACCTGTACTTCCCTTCAGTGGCCCAGCTGGGACACCCACCCTCAGGCTTCCAGCTCCACAGCAGTCGCCTTTCTTGCTGGGGGAGACCCGCAACTCGCTCCCTGCTGACTGGTGTATTTCCGGGCTGCACGGTTCCCTACCTTCACTGTTGTTCCCAGCAGAGAGAGGCTAGTCAAAGACAGCTGCTGGCAGAGACAGTTAGCTGTGTGATTGCCTATCAGTTATGGATACCACACAGCTCTTTTTACGCAACCTATTTTATTCTTAAAGTAAAAGCACTATAGAAAAACAATATATTTAAAATAACCTATACACATGCTAATAAACTCACCAGAGATCCCTCCTCGCTCTGATAAGAGTTTGGGTTGGTAATTAATCCTTCCGACCCTTCCATAAGGATTGGGGCCCACCTTGGACCAGAAATGCTATCCGTATGCTGCATCAGAAAAGGGGCCATGAGTCTGTTTAAAACCAGGCAATTTACCCAGAAATCCTTTCTTTGTCTGTTGGTCACTGGAGAGTCTAGTTTGTAGTAGTATATATGGACCTCTCCAGGGGGATGGCTTCAAAGGAGGAATTACATTTGCATCCCCTTCCTAGAAAGAGGTTATAATGCTGTGTACACAATTGTATTTTTAATAAAATGGACCGAAAGGTATTAACTTAATCCTTATTGAATTAGTTTTAATTCAGTAAAGTTTAATCTTAATTGTGTAAGGCTTTTCCAGGCTTGAAAGGTATTGTCAGTCTTTCATAGGCCAAGTCTACACTAGCGAGCTTACAGTGGTGCAGCTGTAAGATCACTTGTGTAGCTGCTCTATGCCAATGGGAGAGAGCTCTCCTGTCGACATAATAAAACCACCTCCACGAGTGGCCGTAGCTATGTTGGTGGAAGAGCATAGCGCTGTGCAAGCTACCACTTAGGCCAGTGAAACTTACGTCGCTCAGGGGTGTGAGGAACAGTCACATTTAAATAGGACTCATTTATGTTTAACACATGAAGGCAAGCACCTGAATATTGATAAAATGTACAACTGCTTATCTAAAAATGCTGGAAATCTAAATACTAAGATGAGTGCACTAGAGTGCCTGGCACTAAATGAGGATTTTGATATAATCGGTATCACAGAAACTTGGTGGAATGAGAAAATCAATGGAACACAGTAATACCAGGGTACAAAATATATAGGAATGATGGAGTAGGTGGTGCTGGTTGGGGAGTGGCACTATATGTGAAAGAAAGAAAGTCAAATGAAGTAAAAAATCTTAAATGAATCGAACTGTACCATTGAATCTCTGTAGATAGAAATTACATACTTGAACAATGAGAGTATAAGCAGTAGGAATATACTACCGCCTACATGTCCAGGATGGCAACAGAGACTGTTAAATGCTCAGGGAGAATAAAGAGGCTACAAAGGCAGAAAACACAACAATAATGGGGGATTTCAGCTATCCTCATATTGACACTGTATATGTCATCTCAGAAAGGGATGCAGAGATAACATTTCTAGACATCTTAAGCAACTGCTTCGTGGAGCAGCTAATACTGGAACCCACCAGAGGAGAGGCAATTCTTGATTTAGTCGTAAGTGGAGCACAGAATCTGGTCCAAAAGGTGAGTATAGATGAACTGTTCAGTAATAGCAATCATAATGTAACTAAATTTAACATCCTTGTAGGTGGAAAAATTCTGAAGAAACCCAGTGCAGTAGCATTTAACAAAAAGGGGTACTACACAAAAATGAGAGAGTTAGTTTAATGGAGATTAAAAGGAACAATCACCAGGGTGAAATGCCTGCAAATGGCATTTAAAAACACCATAATGGAGGCTCAGACTAAAAGGATACCCAAAATTAAAAAATAAATAAATAAAAGAACCAAACAAAAAATGCTACCATGGCTAAACCACAGAGTAGAGGCAGTTAGAGACAAATTCATTCTTTAAGAATTGAAAGTCAAATCCTACTGATGAAAATAGAAAGGAATTGGCAAGTCAAGTGTAAAAGCATATTAAGGCAGCCCAAGAAAGAATTAAGAGCAACTAGCTACGGACACAAAAACGACCAGCAATTTTCTTTTTAAGTACATCAGAAGCAGGAAGCCTGCCGCATGATCTGTGGGGCTCTCAAGGAAGACAAGGCTGTTGCGGAGACGCTAAATGAATTCTTTGCATCAGTCTTCACTACAGAGGATGTGAGAGAGATTGCCAAACCTGAGCCATTCTTTTTAGGTGGCAAATCTGAGGAACTGTCCCAGATTGAAGTGTGAATATAGGAGGATTTGGAACAAATTTGTAAGTTAAACAGTAATAAGTGAGCAGGACCAGATGGTATTCACCCAGGAGTTCTGAAGGAACTCAAATATGAAATTGCAGAACTACTAACTGTGGTTGTAACCTACTGCTTAAATCAGCCTCTGTACCAGATGATTGGAGTATAGCTAATGTAATACCTATTTTTAAAAAAGGCTTCAGAGTCAATCCTGTCAATTACAGGCCAGTAAGCCTGACTCCAGTACTGAATTGGAATTAATTTGCAAACTGGATACAATTAACTTAGGCTTGAATAGAGACTGGGAGTGGATGTGTCATTACAAAAAGTAAAACTATTTCCCCATGTTTATTTCTCCCCCCCCTCCACCCCCCACTGCTCCTCGGACGTTCCTGTTAACTGCTGGAAATGGCCCACCTTGATTATCACTACAAAAGGTTTTCTCCCCCCCAGCTCTCTTGCTGGTAATAGCTCACCTTACCTGATCGCTCTCATTACAGTGTGTATGGTAACACCCATTGTTTCATGTTCTCTATGTATATAAATCTCCTCACTGTATTTTCCACTGAATGCATCTGATGAAGTGATCTGTAGCTCACGAAAGCTTATGCTCAAATAAATTGGTTAGTCTCTAAGGTGCCACAAGTACTCCTTTTCTTTATAGTAAAGAACAGAATTATTAGATGTGTAGAGGAACATGATATGCTGGGGGAAGAGTCAAAACAGCTTTTGTAAAGGGAAATCTTGCTTCACCAATCTATTAGAATTCTTTGAGGGCAACAAACATGTGGGTAAGGGTGATCCAGTGGATATAGTGTACTTGGACTTTCAGAAAGCCTTTGACCAGCCTTGTCAAAGGCTCTTAAGGTAACTCTTAAGAGGCTTACCAAAGGCTCTTAGCCCATGACTGCTTAGTTGGCTTAAAAGGGAAGGGCCTGTCATGGACAAGTAAGTGGTTAAAAGATAGGAAACAAAAAGTAGGAATAAATGGTCTGTTTTTATAATGGATAGATAAATAGTTGGGTCCTCCTAGGATCTGTAGTAGGACCTGTACTGTTCAACATACTTATAAATGATCTGGAAAAAAGGGTGAATGTGAGGTGGCAAAATAAATACAAAATTACTCAAGATTGTTAAGTTCAAGCTGACTGAGAAGAGTTACAGAGGAATCTCACTAAACTGGGTGATGGGTTGGATCACAGAACCCCCCTGGGAGTTGCCATCTGATGTGCCAAGACTACTATTGCTCCTGCTTTCCTGCCTGTCAGCTTAAGACTTTAGTGCCCTGCCTGGTTTGAGCCAGACCCACTAGCCTGCTGCATACCCAGACCCAGGTCTGAACCTTGTCCCCTGACAGCTATAGGCTTAATTGAAAGCAACTTAGGAAGTGTCCTATCCTTGACACTCAGATGCCCAACTCCCAATGGAGTCCAAACCCTAAATAAATCAGTTTTACCTGGTATAAAGCTTATACAGGGTAAACTCATAAATTGTTTGCCCTCTATAACACTGATAGAGAGGTATGCACAGCTGTTTGTTCCGCCCACCCCCCAGGTATTAATATATACTGCAGGTTAATAAGTAAAAAGTGATTTTATTAAATACAGAAAGTAGGATTTAAGTGGTTCCAAGTAGTAACAAACAGAACAAAGTGAATTACCAAGCAAAATAAAATAAAAAACAAGGAAGTCTAAGTCTAGTACAATAATAAAACTGAATACAGATAAAACCTCACCAGTGCCAGTAAGCTTTCTTTTACAGACTAGTCTCCTTCTAGTGAAACTAGGTTCACCGGGGGAAGGAGATCAAAGCCCTGAGGTAAGTGAGGAAGCGGGATACCAGGAGGAAGCATGATCAGGAGCGTGTGAGAGGGGAGGGCTCCTGCCTCATACTGAGAATGAGGGGCGATCAGCGGGTCATCTCAAGTGCCTATACACAAATGCACAAAGCCTGGGAAACAAGCAGGGAGAACTGGAGGTCCTGGCAAAGTCAGGGAATTATGATTTGATTGGAATAACAGAGACTTGGTGGGATAACTCGCATGACTGGAGTACTGTCATGGATGGATATAAACTGTTCAGGAAGGACAGGGAGGCCAGAAAAGGTGGGGGAATTGCACTGTATGTAAGGGAGCAGTATGACTGCTCAGAGCTCAAGTATGAAACTACAGAAAAACCTGAGAGTCTCTGGATTAAGTTTAGAAGCGTGAGCAACAAGGGTGATGTCGTGGTGGGAGTCTGCTATAGACCACCGGACCAGGGGGATGAGGTGGACGAGGCTTTCTTCCGGCAACTCACAGAAGCTACTAGATCGCACGCCCTGGCTCTCATGGGCGACTTCAATCATGCTGATGTCTGCTGGGAGAGCAATACAGTGGTGCACAGACAATCCAGGAAGTTTTTGGAAACTGTAGGGGACAATTTCCTGGTGCAAGTGCTGGAGGAACCAACTAGGGGCAGAGCTCTTCTTGACCTGCTGCTCACAAACCAGGAAGAATTAGTAGGGGAAGCAAAAGTGGATGGGAACCTGGGAGGCAGTGACCATGAGATGGTTGAGTTCAGGATCCTGACACAAGGAAGAAAGGTAAGCAGCAGAATACGGACCCTGGACTTCAGAAAAGAAGACTTTGACTCCCTCAGGGAACTGATGGGCAAGATCCCCTGAGAGAATAACATGAGGGGGAAAGGAGTCCAGGAGAGCTGGCTGTATTTTAAAGAATCCTTATTGAGGTTACAGGGACAAACCATCCCGATGTGTAGAAAGAATAGTAAATATGGCAGGTGACTAGCTTGGCTTAACAGTGAAATCCTTGCTGATCTTAAACACAAAAAAGAGGCTTACAAGAAGTGGAAGATTGGACAAATGACCAGGGATGAGTATATAAATATTGCTCGGGCATGTAGGAATGAAATCAGGAAGGCTAAATCACACCTGGAGTTGCAGCTAGCAAGAGATGTTAAGAGTAACAAGAAGGGTTTCTTCAGGTATGTTGGCAATAAGAAGAAAGCCAAGGAAAGTGTGGGCCCCTTACTGAATGAGAGAGGCAACCTAGTGACAGAGGATGTGGAAAAAGCTAATGTGCTCAATGCTTTTTTTGCCTCTGTCTTCACTAACAAGGACAGCTCCCAGACTGCTGCGCTGGGCATTGCAACATGGGGAGTAGATGGCCAGCCCTCTGTGAAGGAAGAAGTGGTTCGGGACTATTTAGAAAAACTGGACGTGCGCAAGTCCATGGGACCGGATGCATTGCATCCGAGAGTGCTAAAGGAATTGGCGGATGTGATTGCAGAGCCATTGGCCATTATCTTTGAAAACACATGGCAATCAGGGGAAGTCCCGGAAGACTGGAAAAAGGCTAATGTAGTGCCAATCTTTAAAAAAGGGAAGGAGGAGGATCCTGGGAACTACAGGCCGGTCAGCCTCACCTCAGTCCCCGGAAAAATCATGGAGCATGTCCTCAAGGAATCAATTCTGAAGCACTTAGACGAGAGGAAAGTGATCAGGAACAGTCAGCATGGATTCACCAAGGGCAAGTCATGCCTGACTAATCTAATTGCCTTCTATGATGAGATAACTGGTTCTGTGGATGAAGGGAAAGCAGTGGACGTGTTATTCCTTGACTTTAGCAAAGCTTTTGACACGATCTCCCACAGTATTCTTGTCAGCAAGTTAAAGAAATATGGGCTGGATGATACACTACAAGGTGGGTAGAAAGTTGGCTAGATTGTCGGGCTCAACGGGTAGTGATCAATGGCTCCATGTCTAGTTGGCAGCTGGTATCTAGCGGAGTGCCCCAAGGGTCTGTCCTGGGGCCGGTTTTGTTCAATATCTTCATTAATGATCTGGAGGATGGTGTGGATTGCAACCTCAGCAAGTCTGCGGATGACACTAAACTGCGAGGAGTGGTAGAGACGCTGGAGGGTAGGGATAGGATACAGAGGGACCTAGACAAATTGGAGGATTGGGCCAAAAGAAATCTGATGAGGTTCAACAAGGACACGTGCAGAGTCCTGCACTTAGGACGGAAGAATCCAATGCACTGCTACAGACTAGGGACCGAATGGCTAGGCAGCAGTTCTGCAGAGAAGGACCTAGGGGTGACAGTGGACAAGAAGCTGGATACAAGTCAACAGTGTGCCCTTGTTGCCAAGAAGGCTAACAGCATTTTGGGGTGTATAAGTAGGGATATTGCCAGCAGATCGAGGGACGTGATCGTTCCCCTCTATTCGACACTGGTGAGGCCTCATCTGGAGTACTGTGTCCAGTTTTGGGCCCCACACTACAAGAAGGATGTGGAGAAATTGGAGAGAGTCCAGCGAAGGGCAACAAAAATGATTAGGGGTCTGGAACACATGACTTATGGGGAGAGGCTGAGGGAACTGGGATTGTTTCGCCTATGGAAGAGAAGAATGAGGGGGGATTTGATAGCTCCTTTTAACTACCTGAAAGGTGGATCCAAAGAAGATGGATCTAGACTATTCTCAGTGATAGCAGATGACAGGACAAGGAGTAATGGTCTTAAGTTGCAGTGGGGGAGATTTAGGTTGGATATTAGGTAAAAACTTTTTCACTAGGAGGGTGGTGAAACACTGGAATGCGTTACCTAGGGAGGTGGTGGAATCCCCTTCCTTAGAAGTTTTTAAGGTCAGGCTTGACAAAGCCCTGGCTGGGATGATTTAGTTGGGATTGGTCCTGCTTTGGGCAGGGGGTTGGACTAGCTGGCCTCCAGAGGTCCCTTCCAACTCTGTTATTCTATGATTCTAGTCTGGGTCCAGCAATCACTCACACCCCCAGTAGTTACTGTCCTTTGTTCCAATTTCTTTCAGGTATCTTTGGGGGTGGAGAGGCTCTCTCTTTAGCTAGCTGAAGACCAAATGGAGGGGTCTCCCAGGGGTTTAAATAGACTTTCTCTTGTGGGTGGAGACCCCCTCCTCTCTCCTATGCAAAGCCCAGCTGCAAAATGGAGTTTTGGAGTCACCTGGGCAAGTCACATGTCCATGCATGATTGAGTTCCTTACCAGCCAAGCCACATTCCTGGGAAAGCACAGATGTGGATTGGTGTCTCCAAGTTCATTGTTGGCTTAAGGGCTTCTTGATTGGGCACTTACTGAGAAAAGACTATTCTCAGCAAGTTGACCAACTGCTTCACTAAAACCTGCTTAGAATCAGACAAGTATACAGCAAATATTCATAACTTCGAATACAAAAATGATAGATGCATACAAATAAGATTAATAGATTCAGTAGATCATAACCTCTACAGAGATATGTTACATGGCATATGTAGCATAAAACATATTCCAGTTATGTCATATATATACATTCATAAGCATATTTCCATAAAGCATTATGGGGGGCACCATCACAAAATTTAGTGTTGAAAAGTGCATGAAGGAAAGTGCAGGGGAAAACAAATCCTAACTATACACACAAAATAATGAGGTCTAAATTAGCTGTTACCACTTGAAGAACATGGAGTCATCATGGATAGTTCCCTAAAACCAACTACTCAATCTGCAGTGGCAGTCAAATGAGCTAACAGAATGTTAGAACATTAGGAAAGGGATAGATAATAAAACAGAAAATATCAGAATGACACTCTATAAGTCCATGGTCCACCTTGAATACTGCATGCAGTTCTGGTCACCTCATCTCAAAAAGGATGTATGAGAAGTGGAAAGGTGTAGAAAAGGGTAACAAAAATGATTAGGGGTATGGAACAGCTTCTGTATGAGAAGAGATTAAAAAGACTTGGACTTTTCACTAGAAAAGAGGTGATCAATAGGGGGATGTATGACAGAAGTCTATAAAATCATGAATCATATAGAGATAGTGAATAGGGAAGTAATATTTACCCCTTCTCATCACACAAGAACTAGGGGTCACTTGATAAAATTAATAGGCAGCAGGTTTAAAACAAACATAAGGAAGCATTTCTTCACACAACGCACAGTCGACCTGTGGAACTCATTGCCATGCAATGTTGTGACCCCCCCCCAAACCCTCTCCCCCCTCCCCCCCCCGGGGGTTCAAAGAAGAAATAGATAAATTGATGGAGGATAGGACCAGCAATGCCTATTAGCCAAAATGTCAAAGACGTAACCCAGTGCTCCAGGTGTCCCTAACCTCCAGCTGCTAGAAGCTGGGACTGGACAACTGGAGATGGATCTCTCGAAACTGCCCTGTTTTGTTCATTACCTAGGAAGCCTCTGACACAGGGCACTGTCTGAAGACAGCTCACTGCCAGAGCCTTTCCCTGCTGCCAGTGTCTTTCACTGTGGTGGGGAAAGGCTCTGGCAGCAGGACACTACACTATTAAAAACATCAGTACTGATATGGGAGCACTGCTTGGGCTTATAGGGTATATACCCTGGAGCATAGGTGCCGACTTCTAATGGCGCCGGTGGGTGCTCGACCCCTCTCTGGCCCTGCCCCAACTCCACGCCTGCCCCGCCCCTCCAGCCCCCATTCCAGCCCCTTTCCCAAAGTCTCCGACCCCTCCCTGCCCCATTCGACTCCTTCCCCAAATCCTGGCCCCAGCCCCGCCTCTTCTTTGCCTCCTCCCCTGAGCACGGCATGTTCCTGCTCCTACCCCCTCCCTCCCGGAACTTGCTACAGCTGTTTAGCGGTGGCAAATGCTGGGATGGATGGGGGAGGAGCGGGGACGCAGCACGCTCTGGGAGGAGGTGGAGGAGGTGAGGTGAGGTGGTGGGGCAGGGCAGGGCAGGGAGCTGCTGGTGGGTGTAGAGCACCCACTAATTTTTCCATGTGGGTGCTCTAGCCCCGGAGCACCCATGGAGTCAGCGCCTATGCCCTGGGGTTCAGGTGTGTAGGACACTCTACTCACCTTAGCCAGGCCTCACCATCTACATTGCTATTTATACCCATGCTAGATTGGCAGGCAGTGTCTGTACTCTACACTCTGCCGCAAACGTAGACCTACCCTAAAAGTCCCAGTGAAGAAGAGAAACTATTATTCTTTATCAGCTCTCCCCACCCCCCATAGTCTGATCTTTTGTCTCAGTGCCAGATCCAATTCCCATAGTAGTCTACTGGAGTTTTTCACTGATTTTAGTGAAGCAGTGTTTTGGGCCTTAATAGACATTTCGGTGGTTCTCTGCAGCAGAAAGACTTTGTATCTACAATCTGCCAGCAGATGGCAATAGCGTAGGAGTTTGAAAATATCTCTGTTAAGAAGAGCACCTTTGCCACCAGTTGTTCGTGTTCTTGGTGTGCAGAATCCTGTTCTTAAATCTGACAAAGAATTGTGAATGCAATATTTTTCCTGTAAGAAAGTTTATCATCTCAGTAGGAACTTTTTCATCTATTAGTGAATTTTTGAAGTGTTTTGTTAGCACTGACTTTTCCCAAGTATGTGAAAATGATGTTAACTCTGCTATTATGTTAGTGAGACTAGATACTAATAAAATTACAGTAAATAGAAGATTGCTTACACACAATGTTGTTGTTTACATAGCATTTTCCCAGGGCCCCAAAAGGCACTCGTCCGTCATGTATTATTGTTTACTGAAATCCTTTACTAAATAGGCAGGAAGGTCTCTTCAAGATTCTTCTGGTTACAGATTATAATCTCTGGAAAAAAAAGCAATGACAATATGTCTGGTGATAGCAAGTGGGCTTCCACCATAGCTGAGCTCTCATTAAAACTCTCCTCTCCTGACTTCTGGTTTTTTTTCTTTTCATTTCTAAGAATACAGTGTTTAGCACTTATATGGAACTCCCCTGCTCTACATCTCAAAGTGTTTTTCAAGGACGGGTTAGCATCATCTCCATTTTCACAGAGTGGGATACTGAGACAAAGAGAGTTAATGACCTGTCTGATTTCACAAAGGAAGTCAGTGGCAGAATCCGGGTTAGAAGCCAGGTGTCCTGATTCTCAGTCTGGTGTACTGTTCATTGGATCATGAGGCCTCCTATTTACACTTCAGCCCTCCTGGCTCCCTAAGAAAGAACTTCCTTCCTACTTCCTAATCTATGGAATAACCAGACTCATATTTCTAGGGGTGGGATTTTTAAAAATGCCCAATTAGGTGCCCAGCTCCCATGTGTATGTAAGGCAGTTCTTTATATCGTATATTAATGATGGCATGCGGCGTCACATGTCCCCCCAGGTTTCTGCCTTCCATTTAGCACGGAGGTTTTCAAACTGTCGCCTCCTGCCAGGAGCCAGTGGAGTGGAAGCTGGTGGGAGCCACCTGGCCCACTTGGGCCCCTGGCTCTCCGTGCTATGGGAGCTGGGGCGTCTCTGCACACCTGGACGCTCCCCAGGCAGGGCAGCCAGCACAGCTGTGAGCTGTGCCCCGAGGTGCTCTTGGCTCTCTCCCCAAGGAGCCCAGTGCCAACTGGCAACACTTCCTGGAGCTGGCCCCTGACCATGGAGGTGGAGCCCAGCTGCCATGAGATGCTCCCGAGGGGCTCACTCACTGCTACCCTGGTGCTCCTGGCTCTGCTGCTGCTCCTCCAGAAGCATGTGTGGGGTGGTCATATGCCCCGTCTCTTCCCAGAACCCTTAAATTGGGTCCTCCTCTCCCACTATCCAGAGTTACATGTCCTTTCTGAACCAAAGGATACAGCTTCCTTATTGCATTATATTAAAAAAGCTTAGATGACACCTTGTCGGCCAGCTTAGCAGTAGCACAATGTGCTACCATGTGGGGATCAGAGTTTGAGAGCCTAACCCTTTTGTTCCTAAGATCTGCCTGGGGGCTTGCAAATGTGTTGTAGAGACAGCTTTCTCCAGGTGGTTTAGGGTCACTGTGGATTCCCTGGCTGATTTAGGAATGGCGTCCACCTGCTGCTGCTGCACTATATAGTTTTATGGTGGTAGGAGGGAAGAAATAAGAAAGGAAAAGGGGCGATAGGAGGATCTTTGGGGTTCCAAGATGAACTCAAAACCCACACCATGGCCTGGGAGGAATAGCAAAACCAACAGCAACCCCAGCTAAATGTTCTGAGGCATTTCCCCTCAGAAGTTGCTTCAAAGATAATCGTCCGGTTCATGGACTTTCAAAAGGAAAAAGCCCATTATTCTTTCAAATATTATCGGTGTTTGTGTTCTGGCAGTACCCACAATGCTCTAGGGGCTTTCCCCGACACATGAAGACACAGTCCCTGCCTCTAGGAGCTCACGGTCTTAGAAAATAAGCAACATGCAAAGGGTGGGGCAGAGAAATCAAACATATAATCAAAATATAACCAACATTTAATAACCATCAGCTACCCTGAAATGGCCCCAGCCAATGTTCGTTAGCCAACTGCTTGGAGGTATCTTGGCAGAGCTGAGCTTGAGGAGGGATTTGAAGGAGGAAGAATAGTAGCCTCATTGAACAATTTTGGAGAGGGGGGTGTTGCAAGTAAGGGGCATCATAGAAGAAGGTGGGAAGACAGTTGAGAGAAGTGGACAAAGGGGGAGTCAGTACTGCCCAACCCCAAATATTCAAACATGAGAGAGGCTTGAAAATAATGAGATTATGTTCAAACAATAAATTTGGTTTTTTTTATTTGCCTTCTGCTTTTTGAGCCTTTAGGGTGCACTGGGGGTCACATCTGGAAGCTTTCTCCACAGCCATGAGGGCTAGGAACTTACTTTTTCTTTAAGAATGAAGGCTGAAATCATCATATATCACTTGACTCCAGGAGCTGGGGCTTTAAGGAAAACAACTATTATCATGAGACTTGTGACAAAATCATTGGAGTTGGCAACACTGTGGGATCAGCGGGTGGGTTGGCAACCCTCCCGCTTTCGCCAGGAGTCTCCTGGAATCACGCACTATCTCCCAGAGGCTACTTCAGCCAAACCGGGAGATTTTGGGTGCTAACAGTCCGGTGCGGCAGCGGAGCTAAGGCAGGCTCCCTTACCTTCCTTGGCTCCGTGCCACTCCCAGAAGCAGCCAGCACTATTCCTGCAGCCCTGAGGGGGAGGCGGTCTCCGCGCGCTGCCCCTGCCCCGAGCGCCAACTCCGCAGTTGCCATTGGCCGAATACTGCGGCCAATGGGAGTTGTGGGGGTGGTGCCTGTAGGCAGCAGTGCACGGAGACCCCCTGGCCCTCCTGTCCGAGGATCCGCTGCCAGAGAGATGTGCCGGTTGCTTTCGGGAGCCACCCGAGATAAGTGCCAACCCCCTGCCCCAGCCTGGTGAAAGTGAATTAGGGTGGGGGAGAGTAGGTGACAGGGGGAGGGGGGATGGAGTGAGTGGAGGGCGGAGCCCTGGGGAAGGGGTGGGACAGGGGCATGGCCTCAGAAGGGGTGGGGCAGGGGGCAGGGCAAAAGTCTTTGTGTTTGCGTGATTAGACAGTTGGCAACCCGATGGGCAGCACAATAACAGAAAAGAGTAGATTGTGTGGGAGAGGCAAAGCTGTGAGGGGGCTTGGAGGGGAAGAAAAGAAGGTTGAACTTGCTGCAGTGGCAATGGTAGAGTCAGTGGAGTGAAATGGTGAGGGGGCTGAAATTAGTGCAGGAGGGCGTGGGGGGTGATGCGATTTGTTTGTTATGGAAGCCAGGGAGGAGAAAGCTGCAGTAATCAAGACTTTTCTCTTTCACTCTAACAGATGATGTGGGTGGTGAATCCTCCCCACCCCACAACCAGAAATGTCCTGACTTCTGGCTTGCTAGCTAACAAGTGCCTATGTATTCATAGGCTTTCATGCCACACACATGGCATTTGCCGAATCTAACTCATGCTTGTTGGCTGACATGAAGTAAGTGAACTTTGGTGCAGGGGAGGGAGTACATAATCGATTCCATATCTAACATGAAGGGTATATTTTTACTCCTTTTTTCTGTGTCTTCTTTAGGTCTGTTGCTCATACCCATTGTACAGTTGCAGTGCTGAATGCTGATGAGACCAGGCTTACTGCAACAGGTGATTGTAACATATAAGGTAACAAATGATTGGATCAGGAGGCATTACCTAATCACCTCTGGTTATTTTTGTTGTAGTTTTTACAACTTCTATCACATACAGAAAGATAATGCTAAGTACCAGCTGCTGCAAGAATGTGTTTCAGCCTTAAATCCAATATCATGTCTGTGGGACTGACCCTTGGGTAATGAGTTTTTTGTTTGCATTTTCCTTAGAAGCCACCAGAGTGTTTCATTGCCAAGTGCCAACTGTCTGCTAGTGCCAAACTCATCATCGTCTGGGTGGCATGAAACACAGGTGTTTGCTCCACTGACTGCCTTTCCAAAATATAAAAAAATAGATCTCCTCATTGATGCAATATCTTACATATAAGGGGCTGTGTAGAGGAGTTCCGAACGCAGTCTAGCAATATGTGAGTTTAGTGCTTTAAAATAACTGGAAGTGTTTAATAAAATAGACTGTTCTCAAAGATGTAATGTGTGTATGGAGGGGAAACCTGTACTCGAGTCCAGATCATCTTTATTTTCTGCTCATACAGCACCTAGCATGATGTGGTCCTGGTCGGTGACTAGGGCTTCTTGACCCTACTGCAGTAAAAATAATAAAATGTTCAGTCTTCGATGAGTGGTTTAACCTAAGTAATTTATCTAGCATGTTTCATCCATAGATTTTAAACCACTTCACAAAGGAGGTCACTATCATTGGCCCCATTTTATAGTTAAGGAAACTGAGACACAGAGCAGTGATGTAATTTGCCCAAAGTCATAGTGCTCATGGGGCAGGTGACTGTATCTGTTTACACTTCATGGGTACTGTCATGTTGCACTCTATATGACTTTTCAAAAATATGCTAATGAGTGTGAATATAATGTAACTGGAATATGCTTTATGCAAAAGGTCTCTTGTAAGGTATCATTACAAAGCTTATAATCTACTGAGTGTAGTCATTCTATTTGTATAAATGTATCACTCTTGCATCTGAAACTAGAAATATGAAATATAACTCCGAGGTCCTATTGTAGTTATGCAAAGTGTGGGCCATTAATGGTGGTTTGGAATCTTAATGGCTCTCATTAACCAGGACAATTGACTGTAGATGGCTCTGTTTTACTTGTAAGTCTTCCTGTATACTGGCAAATGAGTAATGAAGTCTTACAGCGACATATGATCATGTCACCTGAACTGGAATCCATCTTTAACCTGGTGCTTTTCCATTGAGAAGGAGGGGTCGGAACCCAGAGGGACAAAGGATTCCCACCTTGTGCAAAAGATATAGAAGTGGGTGGAACAGAACAAAGGGGAGCGGCCATCACAAGAAATCCCCTAGCTACCACCTGAGCTGGAACAAGGGGTGTACCAGGGGAAAGGATTGTGCCCAAACTAGGAAGGCATCCAGTCTGTGAAAGAAACTTATTGAAACATCTCTGAGGGTGAGATTTTATCTGTATTCAGTTTCTGACTGTATTAGCCATAGACTTGCATGTTCTATTTTATTTTACTTGGTAATTCACTTTGTTCTGTCTGCTATTACTTGGAACCACTTAAATCCTGCTTTCTGTACTTAATAAAATCACTTTTTACTTATTAATTAACCCAGAGTATGTATTAATACCTGGGCGGGCAAACAGCTGTGCATCTCTCTCTATCAGTGTTATAGAGGGTGAACAATTTATGAGTTTACCCTGTATAAGCTTTATACAGAGTAAAATGGATTTATTTGGGGTTTGGACCCCATTGGGAGTTGGGCATCTGAGTGTTAAAGACAGGAACACTTCTTAAATTGCTTTCAATTAAGTCAGCAGCTTTGGGGCTCATGGTTCAGACCTTGGGTCTGTGTTGGAGCAGACTGACGTGTCTGGCTCAACAAGACAGGGTGCTGGAGTCCCAAGCTGGCAGGGAAAGCAGGGGAAGTAGTAGTCTTGGCACATCAGTTGGCAACCTCAACGGGGTTTCTGTGATCCAACCCGTCACAGGTACAGGCTGAAAACTAATGATTTTGTGTGTTATTGTGATGTGATGTCATTATAACTTTGTTTCCACTGTCCTGCACCCTTAAATTATAAAGGAGCTGCCATTTTCTGAGGTAGAGTTAATGCAGCATGTTAAAAAGGGGGAGGCACTAACTTTTATGTTTTCTGATTTTGTTTCTCTTAATCTAAAATTAGTCATGCAATGTGAAAATATGGATGCGCGCTGTATGGGGATGGGGAGAGGGGCGGGGGGAGAGAAGGCAATAGTGATATAGCCAAGGACATAATTTCTAGTCATTCTCTGTTTTTGCTTATTGCCATAGGTTTTAAGGATGATTTTTTAAAAATGTGATGTTTAGGGTTTGTGGGGTGCTCAGAAACTTCCCTTTCACAGGGAAACCTAATGAACTGAGCCTCAATGCACCACTGTGAGGTAGGGAAGAATTATCCATATTTTACAGATGAGGCACAGGAAGAGTAAATAACTTGCCTAAGGCCACACGGAAAGTCTGTAGCAGAGATGGGAATTGAACTCAGATCTCCTGACTCCCAGTCCAGTGCCTTCAACACAAAAATATCCTTCTTCTGAATTTTTGCCTTTGAGTCTTGCTGGCTAAAGTTATATATAATATCCAGATTTGGTAGGCTCAGACCTAATGGGAATGGGGGAATAACAAAACATCTCCAAGGTGAAACATGTCTTCCCCAGGCTGGTCATCCACCCCTCTTGGATCCTTTCAGATCTCAGGAAGCATCACTGACCCAGCGAAAAGGCTTGTGGGGTAGGAGGTAGCCAGTGTTAGATGAGTAGAGGCAGGGAAGTGGTGCAGTAGTAGAAAGAAAAGGTCTGTGAGGTAAGTAGAAGGATTAACAGCCAGTCTGCCCAGTATTTTGTATAAGGAAATGAGTGACACTCCAAAGTGAAAGCAGCTGTGTTCACTATAATATGCAACCATCACAGCTGCTTTCAGTTTGGAGTACAAAGTGAAGAAACAGAAGCATTTCTGTCACTGAATTCTTCAGTGGTGATATAGAACATAGGGTGACAGATATGGCAATTTTGTGCAATATCTTTGGGAGATCTTACTGTGTTAAGTGTATGTATCGTTGTGGACCAGGAATTGTAGGTAATTCTGGGGGGAGGGTGACCACAGCCCTCCAGGAACTAAGAACAGTGAGGGTTGACGAGGCAAATTCACTCAGATTGTAACATGGCCAGAAGAGATGCTCCTCCTGGAGATGCTTGCCTATTTTCCAACTGCATTTTCCAGAGGCCAACAGACAAAGAAAGGACTTCTGGATAAATAGCCTGAGTTTAAACCAACTCAGAGCCTTCTTCCTGATCCAGCAAATGGACAGGACTTTCTGTTCCAGGGAGACCCCAGTCCTCCTTTGCATGGAGGTTCTTGTTCTGAGGGAAAGTGTTATGAACTTGAAATGAAGATGAAGTGAGCTGTAGCTCATGAAAGCTTATGCTCAAATAAATTGGTTAGTCTCTAAGGTGCCACAAGTACTCCTTTTCTTGTTATGAACTTGTCACCATAGAAAAATTCCTTGGTGGTGTTCAAAGAACTGTTCTCCAGCCAGAGCCCTTGCTGCAGTTGGGGTGATCTCTGGTAAGCATGCAGGTTCTTTAATTGTTTTTAATATGTTTCCTCTGTAACGCTTTCACCTTAAAAAAGAAAAGTGCGTGTTTAGAAAGAACAGTGTGGCAACTTATACCGGGGTATTTACACTGTTTACAGCCTCTGAGGAGCAGGCAAAGCAGGCCTGCTGAGGCAGTCTGACTTGCTGGTGATATCAAAGTGTAGGCAGGTAACTGTACAGTTTGGAAATACCCCAGTCAGGAGGGAAGCAGACCCGCATCTCTACCCCAGAGAGAAAACAGCTGGGGAGTCAGAAGCCTAAGTGTGGGTGCCCCTGGTGGGCCATGTGGGGGAAATACAGGTGTGGTTGCCCTGATCTGTGACACATAACACCCATTTTTTCAAGTTCTGTGTGTATATAAATCTCCTCACTGTATTTTCCACTGAATGCATCCGATGAAGTGAGCTGTAGCTCACAAAAGCTTATGCTCAAATAAATTGGTTAGTCTCTAAGGTGCCACAAGTACTCCTTTTCTTTTTACAGTGGCAGCATGTGTGGAATATGTGACAGTGTGAATTACTGTAAATGACAACAATATTGAAAGCAAGCATTATAGAAGGAAAAAGCACAGAGAAAAAAAAAGGGTCTCATAATCTTTTTGGAAAAGGAATAGAGAAGAGAGAGACAAGAGTAGGAATTAGGAACTACTGAAGAAACAGCAGCTGTTGAGCTTGTGTGAGCAGCAAGATTTGTCCACTGCTGATCTGAAGAAATGGGAGGAGGTAACCCATGCTGCACTCCGATGATCTGAGGCAGGATGGGGTACACCTAAAGACAGGGCCCCCCCTTTTTCCTCCTACAGGGCAGGCAGGAGACTGAGGAGACAGTGCCACAGACAGCAGAAGTAGCAGTGATTGTGAGAGGTCCAGATACTTGAAGGCTGTAGTGAAAAAGGCTACTCATGCAGGAGAGTTGAAAGGAGCTGGAGGGAGACAAATACCACTAGCTCAAATGGTCAAGGCATGCTCATGGGGCCCAGGAGGAAGGACATGAAGGTGTACCAATTCAGGGGCTGGCAGGCAAACAGATGTAGGTGTGATGAACCCCTGCTCTTTGCCTGTGGGCTGAATTAATATTAAGGTTCTTGGATTCTTGACTGTGAAAATACAGCTGCCGTTGCTCTGAAGTGGACCGGGTCCACTAGAAAGAGAACCCTTTTTCCAGTTAGAGGTCTCTTCTGATCTCACTTTTCCATGACACCAGATCTGCAGACAGGAATGTTAAAACTGGCTGATACTATTTGATTTATGGCTCCATTTCTTTAATCATCTGCCTCTGTCCCATCCTTCCACAATGCGGTGAGTTGAATGAAGTATAAATAATGTTGTTAGATGCTTTACCTTTGTATCCTGTTTAGTTTATTGATGAGGGCTAGTCTTTTTTGGTGTTTTGGAAAGTAGGAAACTCTAGTAGTACATGGATTTTATCCTTACTGTAAATGCCATAACATTTCAAGATACTGGGACCAGAGTAGATTTATGATATTGGAAAAATCTTTGAGGAGAACAGATGTGAACACTGAAACCAAATGAGAGCATGGATTTTTCACATTTGTCCCTTTTAATTCTCTACATCTTTTTAACTCTGTCTGGAACCTTGGAATGCTGTAACTATCTTATGCCAACAGGTGGCAACATTATAAGTTCATTTTTAAAGATGATTAGAAACAATTAAGCTCCCAGCTGCTCCAAAATTGGTCAGAAAGAATGTGGGGAAAATAGTGATTTGATATTTCCTTGGGTAAGTGCTTGGGGTTTAAAACTTTTGTAGCATGTCAGTAAAACATACAAACATCATAGATACAATTGTGTTGTGGGTCCCTCCCACCATTTAATTAATTCAATGTTCTGTCACTCATTGTTTTTCTTTATACCTAATTTGCTTTACAGTGGATTTAAAATTCAGCATTATTTGACATGGTTTTATTATGCTATCCTCTTACCAATGCACGGGCAACAGTTTCATAAAATTATTAAGTATAGTATCAGCAGTTTCCTCAGCACTTAGCGAACCCATAAGTAATATAGCTTTGATTTAAATAGACATCCAAAGTTTGGTTTCTACAGGTTTCCCTAATTTGGCTGCATAAAATTTATACAGGAGTCATGTCAGATTCTGCCAGGCAGCTTTGTCCTTCAGGAGCATAAGAATAACAATATGAAATTTGTTGTTCTGTACTATGTAGAAGATCAGACTAGGTGATCAGAATAGTCCTTTAAAACAGATATATTATGACTGTAGCTTTAGGGTGGCCAGGTGCCTGGTTTTCGATAGGAAGGTCCATTCAAAAAAGGGGACCTGACAGTGTCTGGACATTGCAGGCAGGGGAGTTGGGGAGGTGCAGTGTCATCACCCACGTTAGCCCCTAATCAGCCAGGGCCACCTGCTACCTGCATTGGGCGGTTGCAGCTCCCAGCCCCGGCTCCACAGGTGAGTCCCTCCTGACCCAGGTAGCGGGGCTGGGGGGGGAAAAGCAGCAAGTGACTTGGGTTGGGGGAAGAGGGATGGAAGGCGCGGGGCCTCAGGTGAAGAGGTGGGGCAAGGGTGGGGCCTCAGGTGAGGAGGCGGGGCAGGGGAGGTTCCGGCACTCCTGTTGGAGTGTCTGTTTTTTAAATATTACCAAATTGGCAACCCTACTATAGTTGAATGCAGATTAAATGTTAGTGTTACATAAATGAACGATACATACATAAACAAACAAGGTATCTGCATTTTGCCCCAGACAAAGTGCAGATACCTGCATTTTCAGTGATGGAAACAGCTTCCAATTAAAACATATCTAATAAGAGTCTGTCCATCATTGAAAAGCAGTTTTATATAGGAACTAGCTTAGGGCCCAGTCGGCAAGCCCATGGAGAGTGGAATTCCCATTGACCTCCAGGGGCATTCCCTTTGATTTCAAAAGGAGTTATGCATGAAAAAGTCTTGTAGCATTGAGTCCAAATTTTGTAAAGTGTTCTGGGATCCTTTGGGACTAAAAGTTCTTTATACATGTGAGAAGAATTATTGTTGTTGTGCCTAATATTAATGTGAGTCTAAATATTTTGTACCTACCTGGAATCCAAGTACAGTATAATTGAATTGAGAGTTCAAAGAATGTAATACATGATTTTGTTACAAAGCAAAGCCTAATGACACCATTGCAGTTTGGCTTTAGGCCAAAACCAGATGCCTCTCATAATTAATTGGCTTGTTAGCTAATTAGGAGGAAAGCATATGACTTGTATTAAATGGTGTCAAGTCAGTCTTAACAGTGGTCAGTGCAGGTTTACCTCCAGGCATAGCTGTCCCTTGGGTACAGCGAATCGGGGTGACTGCCCCGGGCCCCGCGCTTTGCAGGGTGGGGCGGGGGCAGAACCAGGGTGAGCACCTGGGTCTGTCGGTGTTACAACCACTTCACTGGTTGGGTTTGCTTTACATTGTATTAGTGGATATGCTCCTCTTCACCAAAACAATAACTTATTTCATTGCGTATTTGGTGATCTGTGCTTTTCACTTATAAACATGAAGACTTAGCGATAGGTTCTGTGCTGTCTCCAGAGGCTTATGCCACCTTCATTCCTCCAGATTCTGCCTGCACTGGGAAGCTAGTGTGGCCACTGGCATAAATTAGAACAACTGGGGAGGCAACCAGACCCAGGCTACATATGGACTGCAGAGCCTTTATATGTCCGGTTTCAGAGCAGCAGCCGTGTTAGTCTGTATTTGCAAAAAGAAAAGGAGTACTTGTGGCACCTTAGAGACTAACAAATTTATATGCTCAAATAAATTTGTTAGTCTCTAAGGTGCCACAAGTACTCCTTTTCTTTATATGTCCCCTCATACACTGAGCCCCACTCCTGGCTCAAGGAGGGCAAGAGAGTGCTATCTTCTCCAGCCCTAAGCATGCTGCTTCTGCCCCAGCAAAATTCTCCTTTTGGCCTATTGTGTCTCTTCTCTCTCCATGTGAAGGCACCCTCATAGGTTGATGAGCTGAAGCAGATGCAGGGTAGAGGTTAGTATTAGTGGTGGAAATCACACTTTGAGTCTAATTCATTGTGGTGTGGAGAGATTTTAAAATTTTCTGTGTTAAGAGCTCCATGTAAAGAGCTATGCAGAGGAAATCATTTGCAGGGAGCACAAATTTTATTGATCCTATAAAACCTAGGAACTATGTTCTAAATTCTTGAGCTTCATCTATTGGCACTCTGATATTAACTATTTACATACACAGACAGCTATTGTTTAAAGAGCACTCCTGTAACACTGTGTTTCAGCTGTGATGGCAAATGGCACGTCTCATTTTTTCCCTCCACCATTAGGCCCATGAAGTCTCGCCCAGCAAAATTGCTCTGGGAAGTAGACAATTTAGTAAACTCTGGATCCCTCCACTCAGAAAGAGTGTGATTTTTTTTTTTTTTTTATTATTTATTTGATGCTATGAGTAACTTTCTATTTTTTCTTGGGCCTGGACTGTGTCCCAAGAGTTCATGCCTTGTGATTTCTAGCCTGGATTAATGCACCTCCACCGGGACTTCCCTTGGCAACCACTTGGTGCACAATGCAGCTTCTCACCTGTTTGGTGGTGTCAGCCTCATGGAAATTATTATGCCATTTCTCGAGACAACTACACTGGCTTCCTAGCTGCTTCCATGTGCAAGTTAAGATGTTGACTTTGGTCTAAAAACCCTATATTGGGTCGAGGCCTGGCTGTTTTAGAGACTACCTCTATTGACTACCATATCAGACGAGAGAAGGTCACTGAGCTAACAGTTTGGAGACTGGTGGCAGGTAGTATTTTCTTGGGGAAGGGCCTTTGATTCTGGAATTCATTGCCCCTGCTGAACTGACACAGCCAGAGTCTGCTGATCTTTAGGGGATAGTGCAAGGGAGGGTTTTGTTTGAAATGAGTGGCTTGGGGGTGAGTGGTGAGCTTTGTAGCAGGTTAGTGGGGAGAATGTTGTCTTTTCTGCTTTTAGTTAAAAAGTAATTAAAATTGCATATAATTAAACATAGCATAGGCACTGTGGGACCTGGTAACTCTGTGCATGTTATACATTAAAGGATGGATCTGTAGTAATGGTGTGGTAATTATCAGGGCTTTTGTCATTTGTGTCTCAGATGTTTCATGTTGTGAATGTGGAACAGCACAAACAAATCTGCTATCCTTCAGTCCAAGGCCCTTCCTTACCCACCCCCACTATCCCACTTAAACCTCCCACTCAAAAAAAGGTGTCTTCTCTCACCAGGCTATCCTGGTAAATAAAGGAAAGAAAGAAAGCCCACCTAGTCACACTGGAAAAGACCTGTAATTCATTATAGCAATGTCACCAAAATCTAGTGTGGAGGGGGGAGGTAAGTGTTACAAACTGCAGATTTATGCAAGTATTTAATAGTGGCTTGCCAAGAGAGTCTGTACTCTTTTCAGAAGGAATCTTTCTTTGTGTCTTTTGATATTTAAAGAGCTGTAATTACAATGGCAAAGCTTTGAATTCTTTTTTTTTCTGTCCTCTTATACACATTAATTTATGGACCAATCCAACATTACAGACAACCTAATGAAAGAATCACACACTCCCTTTATACTTTTTTTTTTTTCCTTTTTACAGTTTCACTTTTGTGGATGAATGCAAAGTAGTTGATGCTATAAATAAGTTTAATGATGTATCTCGCCCCTCAATTGCTGGTTGTTGATGCTGCAGTCCTGCATAATAGGAGAAGAAAGGAACTGAATTTCAATCTTTATTTGTCTGCCTCTCTTTCTCTCTCACTCATGATCCAAAAGGCTCCTCCAACTACTAAATTCAAATGTTCCTCTTTTGTTTTTTTTCTTGATATTTCAAGCTCTTAACATGATTCCCTCCCATCCCCCTTGCTTTGCTTTGCTTTGTTTTGTTTTGTTTAGCATTGTGAAAAAGATCAAAATTATATCAGTGAATGCTGGTTGGTTCCATCAAAATATGAATACCCTCTTTAAAATAATGCTGTCTTTTTTTTAACTGGCCAGAGTTGTTGGAGAGCAGCAGCAGTAGGAAAAGGGTGGAAAAGCTGCTGTGAGATTTGTGCTACTGTCTGTGAAATATCCCCAGGCTGAAATATCAGACAATTTCGGATAAAGTGCACTGTGACGGGGTGTACCAACCCTGCACTGGGCCAATGGGGCGTGACCAATCACTGTGGGCCCAGGAAACCACACCCCCTCATCCCTGCTGGGCATGCTTAGTGTGGAAGGGACAGATAAAAGGAGGCAGTCCAGATCAGCCTGGGTTGCCTGAGGAGGAGGAAGGACATGTGCTGCAGTCTCCTGCAGAGGTGTCTGTGACTCTCCAAGCGGTGGGAACCATGGATCTGGACTACACTGCGGACGACCAGCTGACCACGGAGACTGACTGGGACGCTGAGCTGCTGCCAGCCGAAGAGATGCCTGAGATGAACTTTGCGGTAGGAAGTGCCCCAGGGAATGCTTAGAAGCTGATGCTTGAACTCTTAACTTGGAATTTCCAGGCTTCATAGGATCCTGGGTCGGAACCCAGTGGAGTAAGGTGGGCTCGGGTACCCCTACCCCCACCCCCCCACAGCATTTGCCACTAGGTGTGGCTATTGGGGGCTATAGCTATAGACTGATTGTTTGCCCTGCCCTGCCCAGGGACTACAAACTGACTGCTTGTCCTGTCCTGCCCAGAGGATTATAGCCCCCTAACTGCTATTGTTTGTCCTAGCCGGGAGATTTAGGAGATTAGAGACTGAGCATTGGCTCTGCCCCACCTATGGACTGCAGACTATTTGCTGTCTTTACCTGGCCCAGAGTGTCAAAGCCCAGCTGCGATTGCTTGCCCCAGCCAGGAAGCTCAAGAGGCATAGACAGAGAGTTTACTGGGCCCTACTAGAAGCCCTGAGTCCCTCTAACTGAAATTGCCTGATCTATCAGGGAGTCCCGACGGCATGTATCAACCCCCTCAATGAGCCAAAGGGGGTGGGCCCGCTCAACATGCAGGGCCCCCCATGACACACCCACTGTCAGAAAGTATGGCTTGTCATTAGAGACCGTTGAACTTGCACCATCCTCAGGGTAAATGGGGAAATTGGCCCCCACAGAGAGATCCCAAATAACAATGTCTATGCTACAGTCAGACTGCAGAGCCGGCTAACAATCTGATTGACCCCTCCCTTGGTTTCCCAATTGTAGTGGAGATGAGGCCTTAATGAAACCAACAGGTTCCAAAACACAGTTAAAGCTCAGTCAATGCTATAAATTGGAACCATGTTTACAGATCAGTGAGGGAGAGCGAGGTTGCCTGAAAAGACTGTAGCTGTGAAGTGGGCATGGCTGTAACTTCTATATGAGGGGTATAAACAGACGAGGGACCTAGCTGTGCCCTCTACCCTAGAATATATTTTTGACTCCTGGATATTGGTTACAGAAATGAGCCATTTAAAAAAAATCCACTTGCTTATTATTTGGATGGGTAAGGGATAGAGGTTAGCCATGGCGATATTTCTCAGGCCACCCAGGGCTGTGAATCACCTTGTTGCCACCTTCCTCCAGTGTGAGGGAGTCTTGCTTGTGCCAGCTGGGCATTAGCTTTAACGCACCCAGCCCATCAGACACTCCCACACTCTCCTCTGGGCTACACCAGCCTTGCAGGTTGACAACAGCTGCACCTCAGCCCCCAAGTCCCTTCATAGTGTCCCTCTGTGGTATCCAGTCCCTGATCACTGGGTACCCACAGAAATCCCAGATCCTCTGTCCCCAGGTGTATGTCTAGACTGCAAAGAAAAACCCATGGCTCTAAGTCCCAGAGCCTGGGTCAGTTGACTGGGGCTTGGGCTGCGAGGCTAATAATAGCTAATAATAGCAGTGTTGAACGTTCCCACTTAGTCTGGAGTGTGGGCTCTGAAACTCAGTGAAGGAGGTGGTCTCGGAGCCAAAGCTCCAACCTGTGTGTGACCATCTACGCTGCTATTTTTGCCCCTGCGAGCCCAAGTCAATTGACCCAGGTCTGAGACTCAGTGCCACGGATTTTTCTTTGCAGTGTAGACATTCCTAATGGAACAGTGTACCTGAGTTCACCAGTTTTACCTTAGCTCACCACTCCTCTGTCACATACACACCACTTGAATTTGATTATAGTAAAACAAAAGGAAATTTATTTGAGAGAATAGAGATTCAAATAGAAACAAGACTGAGTCATGGAAACAAATGGTTATATTCAACACAAAATCAGAAAACTGGGGCCTACACTTATTAATAATTATCTTTCCTATCTAATCAAATAGATTCTCACTCCAAAGAGCCAGTAGCTAGTCTTTCATGAAGCATTGCCATTCATTAAGGTACCTCTTCAGTGAATAGATGCAGAGCGTCTTTCTCCATCCTGTGCTATACTGAACCAGTCTTTTGTCTTTATTCACATACATGGCAGTCCCCTCGCTGTCTTATCATTCCTCTTCACTTCCAGGTGATTTCAATGTTTATACTTTGATGGTTTTCCATTGGCTTTTCTGGTTTGGTGCAATGGTGGACAATTGAGCAATGCAGTACATAATTGGCTAACTAAGGCGGGGTGACACCCCCCCTCCCACTTGAATGGCCCTGAATGGTGACTGAGACATGATTCCCTTGTGACTCATAGGTTTCACTCCAAGACCAGAAGTACATTTTCAATGTAGTTATATTAGTCCTTAAATATTACCCATACACACATCTCAGAATGATTGAGTATCGATAAGTTACAAGATTTCAGTAGAGACCTTGCATGCTAACCTTTAGCGATAAATACCATGAAAACAGTGTACTAGGTGTAGTGAGTTTGTCAGGGCTGAGACAGGAGTTGCTTGTAATTAACAGTGAACTGTTTTCTAGTTGGGACCAATGGGCCTCTGGGTCACATCTTGTGCACTTTGCCATCCTGGCCTGATGCAGCTGTGTGACAGCCTCTATACTGATGGAGCTGGTGAAGAATCTAAGCACTGAAATGCCAAGATGCTTTGGAACCAGAGATTGGACTCATGGCAGGTATGACTTATCTCTTAATCTTTCTCTATTACAATTAGCTTCATGCAACTGGGGCCTGATCCAAATGGTCTTTCCACTTACTGAAATGGGCTTCAGATCAGGTTCTTTGGGACAAGGTTGGGAGCTTCTCGACAGATTCCTTTTGGCTTTGGATGGACATTAAAAGGTCCTGTGACAATTTTGTTAGAACGGGGCTTTGCTTCAGTGTTCTCTTGGTAGCCTTCCTTCTCACTGTTACTGTGCAGCCATGAAGTGTCCTGGCCACCACTTACCACCCCTGAGGTGACTGCGTTACAGTGATGCTGGATGTATACAATTCCCAGACTGTATCAGATACAGATCAACTGTATTTAAGGTGATCTAAACAGTCCTATATCTGAGGCAATTATTGGGGTATTAATATAGCTCAACTGTCACTTATTATAGGGACAATCCCTCATTTCAGACCCAAATTTACTTTCATTCGGGTGCTCTCTCATCTTAATTTAGGAAAAGAGGAATAATTGATCCCCAGATCATTTTAAACATCCCTATTCTTTTTCTATAATTTTTGTCTCTGTTGTTGATTGTAGCCCATTGTTGGGTATGAAGTCTGGAACACTCTAATGATGCAGGTTGCCAAATTTAAGACGCAGGCCTTTTCTGTTATCTTTGGCTCCGGGCATCTGATCTTGGGCCAAGCTTTTGCTGAAGTTCCATGAGTATCGTTTCATAATGGATTACAGGCAGGTGAGCATGGAATGAGTGACTCTCAGTGATCTATGAACACAATACATTTGTGGCTTGAAATTGCTCACTTTTAATATTATTTCAAGCCTTGAAAGAACAAAAATATTAATTACACCTGTGATTTGCCTCCCCTCACCCCCATCAAAAAAAAAAAAAAAAGGGAGAGAAGAAAAGAGAGAGAAAGCAAGAAGCAAGCTGCCACGGGGCTTGGTCCAGAGCCCATTGCATTCAGTGAGCTGCATTAAAACAGACACTTTTTAACATATACTAACAAGCACTTAAAAAAGCTAGTCTGAGAACAATTTTTTTCAGTAAAGTTTGCATTGCATTGTACAATATTTTTTCAATGAACTCCAGAAATTACTCTCTGTTGTTTAGATTTCTTGGCAACACACATTGACTGTGAAAATACGGATAGTACATTGTTGTGCTCTTGACAATGGGGAAAAAGTGACTCAGCCGGAACAGCCCTGCAAAATCCTTAAACATGAGTAGAGTTAAAATGAGAAATAAAAATAAATAAATAAATAACCTCCCTGAAAAACATGTTGCTCGGGTCCTGATCCAAAGCCTACTGAAATCTATTCAAGTCCATAGGCATCAGTGGCATGGGATCAAGCCCCAAACTTTACATGGCTTAGATCATGAAAGCACTCAACTGTGTTCTTGAGTTCCATTGAATTTGATGAGAGTTAAGCACATGCATAAGCACTTTCTTGAGTTGGGACCTCAATGTAGAAAGACTCTTCCTTTTATTGCAAAAGTAATGTGTATTCAAATCAATCCTGTGAGAGCTTTCATTTTCTTCATAGAATTTCTTCATATATTTTATTCTCCCAATTTCCAATTGATTACTACATTTGTGACGCTCAGTTATCCTTAGAATACAAAAACTCTTTGCATTTAATGAAAATATTTAAACAACCCTTTTTGGTGAAGAAGCAAATTATGGTTAATCTGTCTGAGGTTTTGCATACAAATTATAAACTAGGGAACAAGTTTTATTTGATCTCCATAGCTCTTATGTTAGACTGTATAAAATGTATGAAAAATGTTCCATGTAGTGTTCACTATAATTCTATTGCATTCAGGGAACAATAGGAGAGCCCTCTTGTAGGTGATTAAACACCTGCAAATTTTCATAGATCTTAATAGGAAAGTGTGTAGGTTAGTACATAATGTGTCCTTTAAATTGCATAAGTAGAACATTTGAAATACCGTTAAAGCTGCACTTGTTGATACTTTTGAGCACTTTCCCCATCAATGCCATTACATATTAAGAAAAAAATAATTGTCTTAGGACAATTAACGAAGGTAAATTTTTGGTAGACTAGTTGAAATTTTTCTGTCAAAATGTGGTTTTGATAGAAAATACCTTTTGTACAAAACAAATATTTTAATGAAAAAAAATAGTTTTCGTTAAAAAGAAAATTGAGATTCTCATTACCCACATTTTTAGATTTTAAATTTTGCAATGAAAACCTGAATATCTAAAAAAAAAATTTGTGCAAATGAAAAAAAAATTGTTGAAACTCTTTGTGGGGATATGTCCCGTTGAGATTTGGAGCCTAATTAATTTGGGCTGAACTATTAAAAGGAACCTAAAAGAATCTGGTTGTTAAAATTGTACCATAGTTGTTAGACTGAATTCACCATGGATATAAATGACTTCAAGAACTGGCCCCTAGTGAAAAAGGTCTTATTGGAAGAAATATTAAGGCTGTATGTGGAAGAAGGCTGGGAATAGGAACATGGAAATTTGTCCAACTAATCCAGAATCCTCTCGTCAACTGTGCTCAGCATTAGATGCTTCAGAGCAAGATGTAAACCCCTTATAATGGATAGTATGCCAATAAAGTATGTTTCTTCCTAACTTCAGGGAGTTAGTGCTTGGCATATATCCTGAATCACAAGGGTTAAGAGCCCTATTAAATCTTTGTCCTAATTAGGATAATTCCATCTCCTGTTTCCCCCTTATCAATAACCAGTTATAATGGTTCCTTGGTGTCCTTTGAAAGAGGAGGTGCTGTATTTTCAGATAAGGTTTGGGGATGTGTTACGTTTTAGTGGGAGGGCCTAAGACTTGGTCTTCATTTACTTTTTGGTCAGTGTGAAGGTGACAAACCTAGATGTAGGCCACTAGTTCAAATCTGGCCCCTAATTTGTCTAGGTCAGGTATGAAGGAAGGGTGTTAGCATCCTCCCTGAGGGCAGGGAGGGACCCATCCCAGAAACAGAGAGAGAAGCATTTCCCCTCCCCTGCAGATGGACCCTGGACACTGGTAATCTCTTTTTACTTTCTTGGTGTGGACTACCCCAGCAGGGGAAAGCCTTGGACTGAGCTGGCCTGGGGGGTGGGGCGGGGGATAAGAAGTGGCCCAGGGAGGGCAGCCATAAGCACCCTTGGTTGCCAGATCACTGGGTTGGAGCCTGGTGGAGTGGCAGCGCCTGGGCTCCCCAACCAACACTGTCCTGCTGATCACAGGTTGTAGCCCTGACCACTAGGCCACACTTCATGACTGACCTCTGAGTGAGGACGGTTACATACTTCCAAAACCCTCAGACTGAACCCAAACCAGAGACCAAAGCTTTGAGGTTCATGAATGCTTAGAATAACATTTTTTCCTATTATTTTTGTGCCCTCCTGCGTTTCCTTTGGGGAAGTTTGTGTCATCCGGATATGGTTTTGGATCCAAACTTTGTGACTTAGGCTCATCTCTGTTACTAACACCACTGGCCCCTAATTTGTATCGTTGCTGGCAGTCTCTGCAGGAAGCCAGTCTTAGTAGGCATGGAGAATGAAGTGCTCTCTCACCTCTAGAAGTGAGCACTCCAGCTCAGGATGGGCAGACACTCACACTGCTGCTGTCTGGGTTGTACTTGTACTGTGCGTATGCAGAAAACTTCACAAATCCAGATGTTTGATCTGCCCAAGCAGTAAAATTCCTTTAAAAAACACAAGAATCAAAGCCGAAGGCACTGGTTGCAAACACATAAACCCAGAATTAGTAAAGAGATTTGATCAAAACAAAACAAAAATCCCAACTAAATAGGTGACAGAAGCGGGGAAGAGAGATGATATTTAATGATGCCACTCTAGTGCTGTTTTTCCTTTCCCTCTCTTGCTTTAAGCCGCTAGAGTCTGAGCAGTGCTTGACAGGGCAGGATTGACTCACAGAACTGATGTCAGATGTTGGCTTCAACAGACACTGGAATCCAATAGCCACTCCTGCATTTAAAACTGCTAGTTCTGCGTTGTAGGCATATGACGCTCTAACCCTTCTATTCTCCTGTGGAACTGCCTCTCTTCTCCCTGCAAACACGCAGTGCTGGAGAGATTAATGAGAATGCCCCTCTTTTGTTGTTGCGATACCTATTTTTGTACATTGGTAGCTGTTTTTACGACTGTGTCACTATCTAAGTACCCAGAAAGCATTAAATAAATTGGGCAATGCTTCTGTGACCATGGAATTATGACAAGCCCTGACTCTGGAATTCAGCTGCCGACAGGGGATTCTGTGGGTGTGAGGCTGCAGATGGCTATGCGTTATTACAGCCGCAGAACAGAAGAACATTTGCTGCAGGATTCTCTTGCCCTTGCTTTAGAAATTGACCTTGGAATCCTGCAGAATCCCAGGTCCTACTTCAGAATAAAAGTAGCAAAAGCATGATTATGCTGGAAATGTTTGTTTATGCTATACAGTAGCAGAGTAGATTATGGTCTGATTTACTTAAATGGACTGCTCTCGATTGATTTGAGCACACTCTGTATTTCTTAGTTGTCTAAAGACTATATGCTGTTCTGTGGTTTCTTTTTCAGCAATGACACATCACATGATCTCCTTTTCCTGTACTTATCTCCCTTCTCAGTCTCCTCAACTTCTTCCTCATGACCCTTTTTTAAATAACAAAAAAAAAAAAAATAGAGGATGTGAACGAGAGAGAGAGAGAGAGAGGGTATGATTATCTGCTGAAATCATCCCTCATACCCAGCGTTTCCTTGCGAGTAGTCATTACTGTGAAAACAGTGGTTGTAGACAATGAGCATGGTTTAAAACTGCACAAAAATATGTAAACTGAGAGTGAAAATGAGGAACTTTTCATGTTTGCATACCAGGAAACTGTGGTTTTTTTTTTTTCTTTTTCTTTTCATATATTGGTGGTCAATGGAGGAATCTCCTTAAATTTATAAATTCCTTTTTCATTAATTTTTTATTTTATCTTTTTGTCCCATTTGGTACATTATGCAAGCTCCTGGTCAGGGATGGATTAAAGGTGGCTCTAACAGGTCTCTGCTGAGCTGGGTTTTGCATTCTGATGCCCCTTCCTCCTTTTCTAGCCTGAATTGCAGCAGAACATGCACCGTCCTTCCTTCTCCCCATACTCTTTCCTCCATTTCAGAATAGGTTTGGGATTCCACACATCCCTGTCTATCTGGATGTTCCAGTGTTGCTAGCTCTTGTGATTTCATTGCGATTCTCATGATCTTCAGTGTATTTCTTAAATCCCTAACTCCTGGAATCAGGTGAATAGAAGAGAATCTCAGCTTTTTTTTTTTAAAACAACAACAACAATATTTCTAGCCATCTGTGGTCATAGAGAAAAACTTGAAAATATGACCTGAGTACCACCTGTATGATTAAAAAAACAAAGTCAATAAAAATAATCTAACATTTAGTTTGGCATAAAATCAGTAGATTTTTTTAAATCTCATTTTGAAGTGCCTGTCTCATGATTTGTGAGTATTTGGGGTTGTTCTGTCCCTGTACCTATCTGATCATTTGCTGCTATGATCATTTGACATGGAGGGTTTCAAGAATTATAACTCTCACTGGCTGCCATATCTGATGGTATAGTTATAGACCTCATAAAGCTTTACCTATAAAAGCAGCTCACTCTCCTATCACTATTTCTAGTCAGAGTGTTTATACTGCAGACAAATCAGCAAATTCATCCGATCCATCACAAGGAAACTCTCTTTTGAACTGAGGTCCCTTTTCCATTCCTGTGGCACACTAAAAGGTCACCTAAAGTTGAATAATGTAGATGGATGCTTGATTAATTAAATGAAAAATTGCCCTCCTCATGATTTTGTAAGAAAGTAGGGTCAGTTTCCTCTTCTGATGGCATAGGAAGAATAGATGCCAGAATTTGTCATCTTTTAAAAAAAAAAAGTACTTTTCAATTGTGAATGAAAGATGAATACACAAAACAAAGCAGCACAGGTAACCCTGGCAAGGCATTTTAATAAAAGTTTTCAAGAATTATTGAATCAATACCTCTTTATTATTTATGATGAATTCCAACATACACAAATGAGAACATTCTATAAATGTAAGAAAAGAGAAGTTTCAGACTATGTAGATGTTTCCATCTAATACAAGAATTTCATTTTGATTTTTTTTTTTTTAACATTTTAGATTGAAAGAACAAAATAATGTCGGTCCCTGGGGCAGGATGGTGTCGGTGTGTCATCTGTAACAGACTGTATCTGAACTGAACACAAAATGCCGGCTACTTCTAGCAAATCACAGATGCCTACTATGACACTGCACCCATGTTCTTCACAGTGATATTATTATGATATGATTATGGCATAATTATGAAGCATTTTATGCAAGACAAGTTGTGAAAGGTGTCCTTGAAAAGGGTATGATTTGCTGAACATGATTATCCTATTTGTATCCATGTATCAATTTTGTATCTGAAGTTATAAATACTGATTATGTATTTGTACTTCAAATGTAGTTTGCCCTGGGTAACACACACTAGACAAGATGCTTTCAGTCTGGATAGTGGATGGGGAAGTGCCTATTCAGTGTAATGGGCCATTAGAAAAAACTATAGGCCTTAGGAGAAGCTTATCCACCACCTGGTGAGCCTTCCTGAGAATGCTACAGACAGCCTGTGAGTGATGTCCTTGTAGAGTCATAGCAGCCATGTGACCAGGCCACATGACTTTGGACTCCATCTTGGGATGTCAGTATTTTTCCACAAACCAGTCTGCGAACCAAGTTTTGAAATAAATGGTTCCCACCATATGCAAAAGCTATATAAGGCAGGGAGTGAAATCATTTAGGGTTCTTCACTCCCCACATAGACTCCTGGAAACACCTGAGGAACAAAGACGGAACTGGGGGAAGTGCTGGACCCAGGCTAAATGGATTTCTAGCCTGTATATGAATGACCTGGGGATTTCAAGCTGTAAAGTAAGTGCAGCCTGCCCCTTAAGAATTTGCAGCCTGTTTGTATCATTTCTCAGGGTGAGAATCTGCTAATTCATATCCAATCTATTTAGTGTATTAAGCTTGCGTTTTTTGTTTATGTGCTAGGTAATCGGCTTTGATCTGATTGATATCACTTATAATAATTTAAAATCTATCTTTTGTAGTTAATAAAGTTGTTTTTGTTTTAATCTAAACCAGTGAGCTGGAGTGCTTGGGGGAAAAATCTCTGCTTGGTTACCACAAGTGTACATTGTTCTCTTCACATTGAGGGAGAGGCAGACCGGGTATTAAACCCATATACTGGCCAGATTTGACCAGGGATGGATGGTACTGCTCTGGGGTCCTAGATTGGGAAGCTGGTGGTTAGAGAGCCTGCATGTAACTGCAGCTGGGTATGTTCCTACCTGTGTGAATGCTGGTGAAAGTGCAGGCTGGAGGGCTTTGCAGCTTGTCACAGCAGCACAGTGTGAGAGGGAGCTCAGGCTGGTGGGTCAGAGGGCTCAGTGGTACCCCAGTTCCAGGTGGCAACCTGGGGCGAACCTGTCACATCTACAAATTTAAAAGTGAAGTACACAAAAACAAGCCCGAAGTCACCTAGTTATCTACCCCACACAACCATGCACTAAACCTTTACAATGATCGTTACAAAGGCCACTCCAGTCCTGGGGGAATCTGGAAGCAGCCTCCTGACTCTGCGACTTCCCACTCCCAGCACAGGCAGCGCAACTGGCTTGTCATTGTACTGTCATAGCACCATCCTCTCAACCATTTGCACCCACATGCCACTCCCCCACCATCACCCTTGAGAAGATTCAGAGAATGGGCAAGTTAAGTTGATGCTGTCACATTAGCATTAATGTATGCTACTTCCCATCTCTGCATCTTAAGTTGTTTACAACCCTGTTTTCACACTCTGTGCTGACACAATTTCCATGAGATTTTGTTTCTTTTGCAACAGCAGAATAGAACAAAAGGGGCCCACCATCCCTCTCTCTTTGAACTGCTATACAACTTGCACTCATCTGGAAAACTTATGCTCCTTGTCCAAAGGATGAAGGCTTTAGTGCTAAGAGATTCTCAGAAGCAGGCCCTCACTTCTAATCTGCAATTTACTATCACCAGAAATTTGCCCATCCACATTCAGATGATACTGTGTGTGATGTTATTGACATAAATGGTGACCGTATAGATCATTGTTGCAACCAAGGTCCTGTAGCAGCACCAAATATTGTACAAAGGTTGTCGTGTGAGGTGTCTGTGAAAAGGTTATAATTTGCTGGTTATGATTATGCTATCTGTGTGTGTGTATCATTTTGTGGTTGAAGTTATGAATATTGGCTATGTACTTGTATGTGTTTGTGTTTGTTTCTAAGTAGCATTAGTGAAGCATTTCGTCAGCTTCTTGAGAAAGGAATTTGCAGATCAAGTGCCCAGTCAAGAAACACTTAGCTGACAATGGATCTCGGAAGACTCCAATCCACATATGAGAAGTCTTCCTGGGACATTCAAAGTAGCATGTGAACAATGGTGTTGGCCTGTAAAGAATGGAGTCATGCATGGACATGTGGCTTGCCCATATGACTACAAACTCCATCTTGTTGCTGTGATTTTGCACAGAAGAACAAAGGGATTTCTGCCCACAAGAGAGAATATAAAAGGCCCCGGAAACCGCTCCATTTTGTCTTCAATCCTGCTTCTTACTTCTGGAGGAACCTTGCTACAAACTGAAGCGCTGAACAAAGGACTGACTGACCCATCCAAGCTGTGGATGAATATGGTGCTCCAGAGACTTGATTTAAACCAGCAGTCTGTTCCATCACTGCTACAAACCTGAACCAAGAACTTTGCCATTACTCTATGTAATTGATTCCATTTAACCAACTTTAGCTCTCGTCTATATTTTTTTCTTTTATGAATAAACCTTTAGATTTTAGACTCTAAATGATTGGCAACAGTGTGATTTGTGGGTAAGATCTGACTTGTATATTCACCTGGGTCTGGGGCTTGGTCCTTCAGGATCGGGAGAACCTTTTTTCTTTTACTGGGGTGTTGGTTTTCATAACCATTCACCCTCGTAACGAGTGGCATTGGTGGTGATACTGGAAAACTGGAGTGTCTAAGGGAATTGCTTGTATGACTTATGGTTAGCCAGTGGGGTGAGACCAAAGTCCTCTCTGCTTGGTTGGTTCGGTGTGCCTTAATGGTAAAGGAAACCCAGCTTTGGGCTGTAACTGCTCTGCTCTAAGCAATTTGTCCTGAATTGATACTCTCAGTTGTGTCCCGCCAGAAGCCAGCATCATTACACTGTGTCATTCTTTTAATTTACCAGAATTTTCCATAAGGGCTGGCTCAGTTTCCCCTGTTCGCTGTTATCAATATCCTCCTCATCTCTGACCTCTTAACCTTGAGTGCTGATTCTGCTAGGTATGTAACCATGTACATCACACTAAGCATGTGGGTAGCTCCAGTGACTGCAAACTTTTTGCAGAATCAGGGCTTTGGTGCTCATGGGTGATATAGGTTGTTACTACTTCTCTATAAGATGTGATTTGGAATTTCCATCTCCCACCCCCATTCAAAGTTACATGTGACCAGGTACTAAACTGATGGTGTCTGTACAAATACCTGTAATGTATTTATTATACGCTGCTGTAAGTACTTTTCCCCCCCACAGGGTAGGAAGTAGGGATGAACCCCCCTTCTGAGTATGTTGGGGCCATCTCTGACACACCAGGAATGCTTTGGATTTGTGATTGTCATAGAAAATCATAGGGTTAACTACTGTTATTGTGGTGCTACCTTTAAATAATTTGTGGGAGAACAAACATATTAACTGGGCTCTAGTTTACAGCCTTTTGCTACAGATGTAAGATTTTGTAAAGACATTGATGCTTAGATGTTCCTTTGCCTTTTAGTTATTAATAACAGATTTCTTTGAAAAGTCCACCACTTTTAATTGAATAGGAAATACTTGAATAATTGAGTTAGTACTTTGAATGTTATATTGGTATTATTTAGAAAACCATAACAGACTATTCCAAGGAAATAAATTGGAACACGTACGTGTTTCTTCTATGTGCCTGGAAGATTATTACTATTATTAATAACCCAGGAGATGATATGAAATGCCTCCTTTTGCTACAGTCTGATATGCCTGCTTTTCTATAGCTCTAATGTCTTGGGGGGATGTCACATAAAATAGCAACTGCACACCCTGAATTATAATATAGAAAAAATGGTTTTGTGGTCGGTTGTGATTGACAGCTGCACTGATTTTCAGACAGTGATCTTTTTAAGAATATTTACATGCTTCATGAAACAGGTAGAAAACAAAGGCTGGAATTCTGTCCTTGTACATAGTCAGCTTTCGTGGTGGAAGAATTCAGACTAATGATCAGCACACAGGTTCCCCTTCTTGCCCGCCATACTCTCTAAATCCTACAGCAGTAGGTTGATTTTAAAATCTATTGAGAGCTGTCAAATGAGAAATGTTAAAGCAAAACCAGTGCAGCACAATAGGAAGAATGTGAACCAAACTTGTGTGTGAAGCCAACAATGTACTTTCACTATGAAACATAAAAATCACTTCTATCTGCATTTTTTAGGAGCATGGGAATTTCCATACTGGAGTGGGCCAGAGACTGGAGTGAGCCAGTGGTCATTATCAGATGTTGCAGTGGATGTAATAGACTACTACCTATTGTTACAAGTGCCCCCTAAGATTACTGGAACAGAGAGGCTGAAGAAAACAATTCTCTCGTAGTTTTTCAGTTTATTTGTGTTTAACCTTGTTTTGTATATAGCCAGTTTCATGACTTTTCCCCATATGGTTGGTTAGGCTTTGAACCTGCAAATACTTACATATGTGCAGAATTTTACTCACATGAGCAGTCCTGTTGAAACAATGGGAACTGCTGGCACTTTTGAAAATCAAAATATTAAATTAAGGGCCTAAATATGGATTTAGGAGCATAATTTTAGGCACCCACTTCTGAAAATCTTAGTATTGATTCAGTGGGAGTATGTCCTGTCTGTAATAAGCAGACTTAGTGGGATGAGGTTGCAATCTAGCTTGGATAGTTTTTTTCTTCAGCGCTTTGGAGGAAGCTAACTTTTTAACCTTGGCTAAGTGATCTAAATTACTAGAGAATGGAAACTGAAACTTCAAGGACTCTGAAGCTCAGCAACTGTTCGCTGAATATGATATTTTCTCTTATTCATTCTTGTGTGGAATGAAATAGTAGCATGACATTCTTGAATCTTTTCTTTGCAAAATTGCATTCTAATCAGAGCACAGAAGAAATTTAATTTTGAATTTAATATCCTTGATTGTTACTTAAGTTGTGTATCTGAGAATTCCATAATACTCATCTCTTTTGGTGAAGCTGATTATAGAAGTTTATGTGATTGGCCATGGGGCAACTTACTCAAGACTAGCTGTGTGTGGTGGGGCTCTCCCTAGACACCACCTTAGGTTGTAAGTCTCTGGTGAGACTTTCATGCCTGAGAGGAGACACATGGTTCATCTGGCTATAGCTTGGCCTTGACTTTTGCACCCATTGGAGACCTGCTGGAGCTAAAAATTTACATGCCTACATTGCTGAAATGGTAAGAATTTTTTAATCCCTCCTATGCAATATATACTTTGTTCTTTTTATATCTATTGTTTTCTATATAATTGTTTTTCATTTATACTTTCTACCCATCATCTTTTAATTTACCAACTAAAATGATATGTGAATATGTTGATCCTGTTTTAATATTGTTTGAATTCTAGTGGGGGAATGTGCAATAAACACTCCTGCTCTTTCTGATGCTGGCATTGGTTGTATTCTATTAAGATATATGTACTCTTTGGACCAAATCCTTGTCTCACTGAATTCAGGGCAAAGCTCTCATTGACTTTAATGTGATCAGTCTTTGACCATTTATTACATATTTGTATTAAGATGCACCCAGAGGCTCCGGGCAAGAGGCTCCAATGTACATATTCATGGCAAGAGACACTCCCTGCCTTACAGAGATAAGACAGAATGTGGGAGAAAGAACAGAGAAATGAAGTGACTTACAAGGTCATACAGAAGATCAGTGACACAGTGAGGAATAGACCCAGGTCTCTTGACTCCCTGTTTAGTGCTCTATCAATGGAACTACTGCCTTTATGTGGTTTTGTTACTCTTATGTGCAGTAGTTTTCAAAACCAAAGACTGGTAGTTTGCAAGGGATCAGCTGTTTGAATGGTTCTGGATGTTCCAAGATGGTAACAACTTACAAGACTTTACATGTAAAAGTAATTTCTAGAGATTTCAATAGGAGCTTTCATTATAGTTGACATTCTTAGTAATAAAACAGTTCTCCCTTAGAACTAGTCAGTGAATTACGCACAATTATTCAGAGTCCTGGAACTGCCTTTGTTGAGCCCTTTAATTTTTCCCTTCACAAATTCATTCTTCCTGTACTGTTCTCTACTGAGCTCTGGATAAGAAGCTGAAAGAACTCTTCACAATTGGAGCAGTGTGAGATTATCAGCATTTGCCTGTGTAACCCTTCTGCCAGGTGGAGTCAGCAGCAACCAGAGCCGGGTTCAGTATAGGGGTTCCTTTTCAACAATATAACACAGCACCGGCTCGAGCCCCCATCCAGTATCTTGGGAAAATTACACACCATCCCTGGATGCCTCTGAGAGGCAATACTTCCCCACTTGCAAGCACAGAGTCTGAGTGTAGAAAAGAAACTGTTAATGAAAGAAGGGAAGTCACCTGACACTAATTAGGGGAAATGCCACAAACAGGATTCATAAACATAAAACTGTGAGCAGGACATCCACCCCAGAGTGTGTCAGGCAGAGTCTTCTGCCTCACGTTCTTGAGTTCTACAACCAAAAGTTCCTTTACGGTGCCCTCTCTGTTCCCTCACCATACCCACAGTGGTTGTCCTTAGTCAGTGAGGACCCAGGTTTCAGAAGTGTGAGTTCACTTCTGTGACATTCCCCTCTGGTGTTGTCTGGACCAGTGACCTGGTAGGTCACTCCAACCTTGACTCTGGGAGCCAGCCTTACCCTGCTCTGCTGTGAGAACCCCCACTCTTGGGCTGTTCACTCACAGCCTCTGGCATGTAAGCTGCTCCCAGCTAATTGCAACCGAATGACACTAGCCGATATCTCCAGTCCCAGACACAACCCTAGGAACCTCCGTCTTGTGGTGTCCAGTTATGCCCGTTGGATGCTGCAAGCTTATATGAGTTCATCAATTTAACAAAGAAATTGATATGTACGAGGCTTGTTATCCCAAGGGGAGCCTCTGACATGCTTCAAACCAAATGCACTGCTTCAGGTAGAATAAACAAACAGATTTATTAACTATAAAGATAGATTTTAAGTGATCATAAGTCAAAGCACAAGAAGTTAGATTTTATTCAAATGAAATAAAAGCAAAACACATTCTAAGCTGATCTTAATGCTTTCAATGCCCTAGATGCTTCTCATCACAGGCTCGCTGGTTACTCTTCAGCCAAGCTCTCCCCTTTGATCAGTGCTTCAGTCGCTTGGTGTGGTATCTGTAAATGTAGGTGGAAAAGAGAGAGCATGGCAAATGTCTCTCCTTTTATGATGTCCTTTCTTTCCTCTTGGCTTTGCCCCCCATCCTTCAGAGTAGGTGAGCATTACCTCATCGCAGTTCCAAACTGACCAAAGGAAGGGGGCTGACTCCCTCCTGCGTCTAAGAGATTCTTTTGTTGCTGCCTAGGCCAGCACCCTTTGTTCCTGTGAGGCTGGGCTGGGTTTGTCCCATCCACACCCTGATGAGATGTGAACGGCCCCTCTGCTTCTGGAGAGTTTTTGTCTGGGCTTGCTTTAAGCCTTGAGGATACATTTTCAGCCTCATAACCATATACATGAAATTATAACCTATAACATCACTAGAACAACAATGCTCAATACATCATAAGCCTTCCGAAGACACCAGAAATGACAAACTTTGCATTGGATACCACTCAATCAATTTACCAAGATGAACATGGGGGTGCTGGGTGTTCCCCTGAGGTACAGAGTGTCACAACCTCCCACCTGGGGAAGAAGACACCTGGCTTGCTCCGCCATCTGAGCACTTGCTCTGGCTGACCACCTCACCAGCCACTGTTCCTCACTGCTGCCGACTGCTCACCACTTTCACTGGCCACCTGTCAGTCATCTTGTGCTGCCACCTGCCTCTCTGCTGTGACCTCTGTAGGTCAGTCTCTTAGTGACTTTTAGCTCTCAGCAGGCTGGGCAGAAATACTTCCCCACCACAAGTGATTTCAGCTCTCATTGAGTACTTAACATAAGAAAAGTTTCCTAATGAAGCCTATTTAGCTCTATCTTTGAACAGTGAGGAGAAACAGGTTAAAACAAACCAGGGACTCTCCATAAGAGTCCACATCTCCTGGTCCCACCCCTCTTACTTTCACAGGTCCTGGCATTTGAGCCCCTGGCTTTACGAGGTCCTTTCAGCTGATGGTGACCCCCCTCATTTAGGACAGGTTAAGCACAGTTCTGCTCCCCTTTATTTATACAGTAAAGACAAGAACAGTGATAACAACATTTCTCTGCATTCAGTACTAAAGTGATTTCTAACCTAACACCAGCCAAAGTTGATCACTTTAAGCAACACTGCTCTATCTGCTGGATATCTAAGCAGAGTAGGTGTGTTCATGTAAATACAGTTTGCTCCTGAAGTCCCTCCCCTCCCAGCTAGCTGTCAGGGGAGAGTTCATTCATACCCTGGTTACACCTGCAAAATGTGAGAATCCCATATGTAGGGTGATCAGATGTCCCGTTTTTATAGGGACCATCCTTTTTTTGGGACTTTTTCTTATATAGGCACCTATCCCCCCCCCCCCACCCCCTGTCCTGTTTTTTCACAGTTGCTATCTGATGACCCTACCCATATGGAGTGTGTGTGTTTGTTTTTTATTTTGTTTTTGATTTTGGCTAAGGGTGAGTTTTTGCCCTTTCTGACACTTTATCTTTGCTACCATAAAAAACTGGGTTAAGTTAGATCTTGAAACATATAGCAAACTGGGCCATGTAAAAAAAAAATCGCAATTTAACTGCAGCATCAATTCTTGGTTTGTGAAAACTGCTTCCAATATACCTGGAAAACTGTGAAAAATTTGCAATGAAACAGAGCTGACAGAAACGTGATTTTTCTTTTTCTGGATGACAGTGTGAATTTTTCCATAAAGTTTTGTCAGCTATTTTACATAGTACCATCAGACCTCTTAACACTCTCACTTCACTTGTGAGACTAAACATTTGACTGGAAGGCACAGTACTTTCTGTATTCTCGTGAGTAAGAACCAAACCATTTTCATTAATTTTCCTGAGCATTTAATGAACCTGAAGTGTATTATTTTTACCTTCCAAGATCTGTGATGGTTAGAACTTGAGAAGTATGAATTTTTTAAATTTTTTGTCCGGCAGTGTGGTATTCTTCTGCTCCTTTGCATATGGCAGAGAAGCACAGCTCAAGGTGTGTCTTTATTTCAAGTGCAGAATTAAATGTTTAGCCCTTATGTAAAAATTAAAGTGAAACAAACATATACAGAACATCAGGGGATCTGAAGGCTTTTAATGTATTGTTCTCTTTTGACTTAACTGAGCTTCTAATGTTCCTGGCAAGACAAGGAAACCTGAGTCATCAGAATAATATCATCATCCTGTCAAAGCATCCGATTCCATTGACATTGTCTTTCCATTATGCAATATTTGCCCGTGTTTAGTTATTATTTATATTTCAGAAAAATGGGCATCTTTCTCTTTTATCTCACTCAGACTTTTATTGGCAATGTCAGTCGTCTCACAACAGTTGACTACTTAATCAGAGAAAGCTACTTCCTTAAATTATGCAGCTGGAGTCCGAACCTATATATTAGATTATATCAACTTGATTACATTTTCCTTTATGTTTCTCCATTGGCAATGCTTTCTGTGAGTAAAATAACGACCTTTTAAATTTGCCTACTGTTTGATCAGGACGCTGTCCCATACCCCCCCCCCACCCCCCCATTTTTTTTTTTTTGATCAGGATATAGTTCTGCTAATTAAAAATCAGAGCCAAAATCTCAGCCAAAATCCAAATTAAATCAGCAGCACAGATATTTAAGGTAGTGACTAATATCTATACAGGGGGAAAAAAAACCCCGACCTTCCTTCATTACCATTTACAATTTAGGGTTGAAGCAGAGTAATTACCACTGCAGGGTAATTTAATGCTCTTTTATTAACACTGACTTACATCTCAGAGAGCAGTTCTGGGATCCATGAGGATGTCCATTTTCTGTGAAATATTGTCCCATTTAAGGAAATTAAACTGTAATGTACAGTTTTATTAAAAAAACATAAAAGATTAAAGATGGATTGGAATTTGTTCATGCAATAAAATGTAAGAAACCATTAACCTGCATCTTTGTTGGTTTTTGTACTGTGTGCTAATTAGGATATGTAATATTTTGGTGATCTCATGCCCTTACTTTTCTTGAATTCCTGCTCTGCCAATATAAGTTTTAAGCACCTGGGGTCAGCTGGATGGGCAGATGCTTAAGTTTTCACAAAAGCTTTGCCCAGTGGCTAAATAGTGAAAACCCTTCTGGTAGGCATGTTTTACATGTTATAGTGCAACTTGTAACCCTGGTTTCCAACTGGAGTAAGGTTCACTTGTGCAAATCATGTTGCTCTGGTGTAAATTGTATCTGTGCTAGAGGTTTGCACTCATGCAGCTACATTGGTGGCTAAAATCCCTTTGTTGACCAGCCAAAAGCATGGATATAAAATAGTTCCAGTTAATAAAAGTTGTTGTTTAAATGTGTGGATAATACTTCTTGCAAATGCCATGGGCTTTTCAAATTACACTTTATTTTCCACTAATGACCATACAGGACTTAACTAAATGTGGTTTCAGGATCTGTGTATTTTCCAGTTACTACACATAACAACTCTTTATAGCATGTAGGATTCAAGAATTGTTCATAATAAATTATGATGTGCATTATACCAAAGTTCTGAGCTAGCACTACACAATTGTATGCCAGGATTTATTTTAGCACTAATGAGCCATTTGGAAATGTCTGTCTATGATGTAATTATTGGTTGGAGAAATTGAAGGCTAGAGGTGAATTCAAGGGTTTTTTTAAAATTTAAAACTAGGGATCTGTTTTGATGGCATTAGCCCTTTTTACATTTTTCTATGAACAGCCTGATGAGCAATTTATATTTGTTATCAAGAATGTTCCTGTCCAGTGCCAGTCTTCTGAAAACTTGAAAACTGAAAAACTGAAAACACAAGTGTCACTGCTGGAAGTATTTATACAGCCATCTTGGAAACTCATTCAACAAGTGACTTATTCAAATCATCTTCCTGTTTACACAGGTTTTAGTGGCACAGAAGCAAAACCACACATGATGGTAGGAAAAAAGAATTCCCAATATACTTAAAGGAATAATCACTGGAATAGATTATGAGCAATCATTTGACTGAATTACAGTTGTGTGAAACATCTGTGGAATAGTTTGTTATTTAAAACATATTTGTGAAAATCAAGACCTGTTCAGAATGGGCTAAATCTGTTGAGGAAATTCTTTATGATGAATAGTTCATCTAGCTCTAATCTTGTCTAACTGGTAAAGACCATGAAACACATCATTAGTGTTGTATACAACATGTCAAAAAGTTGGTGTCATCCCCCCCAACCCACAGATGGCTGTGGTTTTTTTGCGGTGGGTACAGTGATTCCAGTAGCTGCACACATATGGGTCACCTGAGTAGTGTTGTGGAAGGAGACTTATCACCCATGTAGCAGTGCCAAAAGGCAATATTTATTTAAAAGGCATAATGCCTCCATGAGTGCTGAGGAGACCATTGGGCTGCAGGGCTTGGAAAAGGGGTACTCACCCAGTGCAGATCTGCTGCCACATAGTAGAGACCAGATGTGCCTTTACCGCATCCCCTTAGGGCTGCTGAACCATGAATGCCTCATGTGTGGGTGTATGATGGGAGGGGCAGGGAGTAGGGAAGGAAAGAAGGGCTCTCTGCACCTTCTCTCTCCAGCACAGATCCAGCCATAAGTTGGACCATACTGTAAGTTTGTAAGGTGCTTTGGGATCTTTTGGGACAAAGAGTGCCCTATGGCTCTAAACTACGATTATGCAGTGGCAGATCTATTCATTCTTAGTTAGAAATTAAAGGATTTCAGAAAAGCCCATGTGTGGAACATCCTCATAGACATTGTAAAAATGGAATAATTAACTTTCATTGCATCACAGATCAGCTATGGAAAAATATAGGGAGTTTTTCATGTCTGAGCATAGGACGATTTGACTAGTTAATAACTAGTCTATTATTGTTTAACATTTTATTATGGTAGCACCTAGAGGCCCCAGGCTGAACATTGCAAGCACACACAATGAAGACAGTCTTTGTCCCTAAGAGCTCACAACCAAAGTAATTTATTTTTAATACTCAAAGTCTTTACATATGAGTTAACAATCATTTTTCAGCCAGTCAGATCACAGGATTCATAGGAGTGAGATGATTCAAGTAATGACCCATCATCATGAGTTCTTCTTACCCATTAAACTGACAAGACAGAAAGATGAAAGGAAGAGGGTAAAGGTCATTTGCACTACTGGAAATTGCAAGGTATGTAGCTATGAAACTTATGGTTTTTGTTTTCTCTGTACCATACCTTTAAGGAGACTGCCGATCTGCAGAGACAGCTGTCATTCTGTGAGGCAGAGCCAATGTAGAATGTTACATACTATGATCTTTCATGGAGACTTAATTGTTTCCTCTTTTGTTTTGTTTTTTTTCTTCGTCAAAAGTAAGTTTTGTTTTTTTTTCAGGCTCATGATAAAATTCTAGCCCCATTGAAGTCAATGAGAGTTTACCCTTTGACTTCATTGTAGCAAAGATTTTGCCCAGAAAGTAGAGTCACTTTTGGAAAACAGGGCAAAAATATTGTTTGACACTTCTTATGCTAACATGTAAATTTGGTGGTTATACAAGAGGTAGACATTACGTTAGAATTGGCATTAGTGCAGAAAGGCACTGTGATAGTTTCCCTTACAGAGCTCTGTCAATGGCTTTCAATCCTGACCTGTTACATCCGCCTAATTCTGTTATAGCAACTTGACTGATACTTTTTTTCTGGGACTTTCCATGAGCAGAGTCTGATAATTATGCTGATTTGCTTGATGGTTTAATGATATGGACCATCTCCACTGGGGACTAGTGTGAGACACCAATCTCATTTACACTTGTGATTTAAGTAGGTTCTGAAGCCAGAAGTGAAAGATTAGCATACTATTCCAATGCACCACACCAGCCTCTCTAAACTAGAGATGGCCTGAGCTGGAAAACTTGGACCGGGATCCCAACTTCTCTGCAGCTGGATTAGGGGGTTTGGATTCACCCCTTATCTTTCTCCATTGCTGGCTGGAAGATACCAGATAACGGCAGAATAATATGGGCTCGAGGAAAGAAAGACATTAGTGTCTAATAACGCAGTATGGCCATTGGCCCTGGAAAGAGATGTTCACCAGACTCTGGAGATAGGGTGAGACCACTATGACCTTCTAAATAAATGCATAGAGGATGAGAAGAGGGAGAGTCACGAGCATTCTCGGGAGTCATGTTAAAACAAATGGGAGAAGGTCATTTTAAAAACGATGCATTTCTTGAAGATTTTCCCTGTTCTGAGGGGACTTCCCTTATCACTGCTGCTTAGGGAGATCATTTTTCAGTATTCAGGTCTCTTTTATGAGTCTGCTTTTTCAACCAGGCAGCTCAGTTCTAAATAGCAGAGTATTAAAAGGTGTCTAATTATTAATAGCAGGCAGTCCCATAAAAACAATAGGAAAATTAATTGTAAGAGGAGATGAAGTAATTTAGTTAAGTATAATATCCTTAGGGTGGGTGAGCACAAAAGTACTGTTGGACAAGCAGTGATACATCTGCCTACTTTAACAGCTACCCTTCAAATGGAATTTAAACACTGTATACAAACGTCTTTTCATGATGGTATTGAAACTGTGATACAGCTGCAAAGTTCCAGAGGAAAATACTGCATTGCAGCTCTCCTTCTGCTTTGTAGCAAATCTCTGTTGGCATATAACATACAGAGGAGGAGCTACAACACAAGCAGGCTGTTTTCAGCTTCATTATGCAGATCTACCATCATCCACATGAGAAAAACATCTTTGACTTCCTTTCGGAGGGAGGGGGGGAAGGTGGTCAGATGGCTTACACACTGATTTCCCCTGGCACTATTGTTCCAATAGCTCCCAAAGGATAACCTTTTGCCTTCATACGAGATGCAACAGATTTTGACATCCCTGTTGCTTAATTTGAACAATTGCTTATCACTAGAATTTAGTGTTAGACTCCTTGGCTGGGACTTTGTGGGAGTCGGAAAGGAATGCTCTGTGTTGTCTTAGCCAGCGGGCAGCACTTCCCTGTGGGCTGAGTGGACGTTGTGATTCATGGTCACTAGCTGATGTGAGAAAGGGAGGGAGACCTTTCAAATAACCTTGAGACTAGGCTGGCCAGCAGCCTCTCGCATGTTTAAATTAAAGAGAGGGAATAGTAGCACTACATTTGGCCCATGGCGTAGCTGGTAACCTCCCTGGGAAAATTACATATCACCTCTGGGCACCTCTGAGAGGCAATATTTCCCCCTGCAAGCACAGAGTCTGAGTGTAGAAAACAAACTTTTAATGAAAGGAGAGAAGTCACCTGATATTAATTAGGGGAAATGGCACAAACAGGATTCATAAACCTAAAACTGTGAGCAAGACCCCCACCCCAGAGTGCGTCGGGCAGTGTCTTCTGCCTCATGTTCTTGAATTCTTGAACCGAAAGTTCCTTGACCATGGCCCTCTCTGTTCCCACAGCATACCCGACTCATTGTGGTTGTTCTTGGTCATTGAGGATCCAGGGTTCAGAGCACTTAACAAAATAAGAGACTCCTAATGGCGCCTTAGTTCTATCTTTGAACAGTGAAGAGGAACAGCTAAATCAAACCAGGGACCCTTAGGTAGAGTCCACACCTCCTGGCAGGGACACCTGTCCCCACCCCCTCTTACTTTCACAGTGGTCTGCATCCAAGCCCCCAGCTCAGTGAATTCCTTTCAGTTGAGGGTGACCCCGCTCAATGAGGACTGGCTAAGCACAGTTCTGCTCCCCTTTACTCATACAATAAAGATAACACTGATAACATTTCACTACCCCTGTTTTCAGTACCCAACACCAGCCAAATACTTTGGGTAACATAGTTTGTCTGGTGGATATCTAGGCAGAGTAGGTGTGTTCATGTAAATACATTCTGCTCCTGAAGTCTTTTCCCCTCTCAAGTTAGCTGTCGGGGAGAGCTCATTCAGACCCTACTTGCATATGCATTCTCTTGTCCTGGCTTATTCATCGATTAATGTTGCCAATACCCATGCAGAAACCCTGAATGTATTGTATCCCTGCTGGGAGCCGTACCCTCAGAGTGATCACTTTGGCCAACAGCTTCTACCTGAAGTATCAAAGTGTTTCATTTTAAATTTCATTCAGAAATAAATTCCTCATGTTTCCTCTGAGCAAGAGGCACACGTGGCAAATTGTTACTTACACTGCCAAATCCTTTCTAAATACAACCTGGCTCCTCAGGGGTGGGGTGGGGGGAACCATGTTTCACATTTAAACAAAATAGGAATCCACATATATTCCTAAAAAAAATTGGTTCTCTTGGAAGTGTATGTTTGCAGCAGAAAGCAGGTTATAAAAAGAGAATGCTTAGTGAGTTTTGTTCTTTTCTATTGAGAAGCACAGGCCCATGTGAGTTCAACTTTTGCATTTGAAGCATAATGCAGAATCCGTTAAGAGGCTGGTGAATCTGCAGTGAATTCTTGCTGTTCCTAGGAGGATGCTCACAGCTCAGTTAACAAGGCTGAAGTTGCATGGCCCCAGGCTACAGCTTTTATTTTGGGGGGGAAAGCCATACAACGCTTTTTTTGCTCTCTCTTAACTTTCATTAGGAATGAATCATTTTTGCTACACTGTTAAAACAATTGCAGAATGGTGGGATTCAGCCAAAATATCTGTAATCTTGCCTCGTAGATCCTGTGTACAGAAATTCAATTAATTAAATACCTGTCTTATTTTTCCATGTATTTGTTGTTGTTGCAGTGTAGCTGAAATGGAAGGAGTAGCTCAGAGAAAGAGCAGCGTTGTACAATATGGTGCATTTGCACAACGTTGTGGTTAACTGACATAAGCAAGGTTTCTCACATTTGGCTATATATGTTCATTGCATAGACCAGGGATCGGCAAACTCTGGCACGCAGCCCATCAGGGAAATCCGCAGGCAGGCCAGGCCAGTTTGTACCTGCAGCGTCGGCAGATTCGGCCTATTGCAGCTCCCACTGGCTGCGGCTCACCGTTCCAGGCCACTGGGGGCTGCGGGAAGCGGTGCGGGCCGAGGGATGTGCTTGCTGCTGCTTCCTGCAGCCCCCATTGGCCTGGAACGACGAACTGCGGCCAGTGGGAGCTGTGATCGGCCGAACCTGCAGACACTGCAGGTAAACAAACCGGCCTGGCCTGCCTGCAGATTTCCCTAATGGGCTGCGTGCCAAAGGTTGCCGATCCCTGGCATAGATACTGAATAAATACTCAGGTATTTCTAAACCAGTATGAAAGTTACAAAAAATGCTTTTTCATAGTGGAAAATTTTTAGTCTTCTGGGTTAACTGTGAGTGCTGGCAAAGGGATGTAAGTATCAGAGAGCTCCATATTCAGCCTCCTTACTCGTGTTTGGGCATTGTGAGAATGGCTAATGGTTTGGTAAGAAAGAAATGTATTGTTCACCATTCAGTAGCACCTGCTCTCTGCCATGTCATCAGGCTGAAGAAGTGGCTTTGTATACCTCCACACTTCACTTTGAAATGTTCATAGGTCACTTATTGCTTGAGACTGCAGAGATTTCATATAAAAATAATCATATTCCTGAATTGTCAAAGGTAAGAACAAAGTCATTTATTGTCTCATTCATTTTTATGGGAATTTTAAACATCTGAAAGTGTAATAAATAAATTTGCTCAAGATGTTTTTAACTGCTTAAAGCGGGGAAGGGTTAACTCTTGCCTAAAGAACATCTTCTGAATATATTTCAGAGGGACAGAGAAGTCCAGTTCCTGATGGTTAGTTTCATAACATTGAAAGTATACATGGCCTGAGTTACTTTAATGCTCTGTTGGCTATAAGGGTTACCAGCTAAGGTAAGGCATGTTACGCATGTTTCTCCCTAGTGGCTGACCATGATAATAGTTTCAGCATTCTATTAGCCTTGAATGACAGATAAATACATAAAAGCTGACTTCCAGTGCTCTTGTGTCAGCCTCTCTGAAGCCATTGGGGTACCTGACTATGCCACCTACCTTTCAAACTGAGGCAATGTGCCATTTTGAATAACATAGGTCCAGCGGGCGCTACCTGAATGTGTTGCCACTGGAAAGAACATCACAGCATTAGACAAAGCCGACTGACCAAGATGGGGCTTTGTCCCCTGAGGTACTATTTTCTAGGGCAGTGGGTATTCTATAGTGACCCACTTTAAAACACTGCCTTTATAACCCAGCATGTATTGGAAGATGGAGGTGGAAGGAAAACAGTCAGTCTGTGTTGAATACTGAGCCATCCTTGAGAAGACAATGGCTTTTTTTTATTTACTGGAGTTAGGAATCAAACATTCAATTTAAGAAATAGAATGTTTATATTGAATGTACATTGTGAGTTACCATGCAAAAATGTGTCACCTTCCTGACATTGTCTGTGTAAGTTTTCATTGACACAATTTCGTTTTGCTTAGTGCGGAGGTAATATATAAATACTGCTGTTATTCACATACACTTTTGGAAGCTCTTGAATTGAAAAATGTCCTAATGTATTAAGACTGTTCTGTGGGGAAAAACTCTTGACTGACTACCTGTCTACTCTCATCATAGGTAGCTTAACAGAACCGGGTCTGCTCACTGATAGGTAGCAGTGTACCTCACAATGTTCTTTTCTCTTTTAAATATGTACCTAAGCACTTTGTAGAACTACGCAGTTATTTGTGTTTATTATTTGTCATAGAGTTTAAGGCCAGAAGAGACCCACCAGATCATCTAGCCTGCACACTGAACCCAACAACCCAAATTAGACCAAGTTGTATTGCTCTTTTTTCTGCCTTCAGTCTCTTCCACACAGCAACTCTTTGTGACCGATTATCAGCATCCAGTCACTGGAAATGTCTGCAAACGGGCCCAGTCTGCAGTCATTGCTAAGGCCCTGATCCTTCAACTGGCTCCCTAGTGGTCCAGGGGTCTTCAGTATAGATCCAGTTGCAAGACGGGGTTCATAGACCAAGAGTGGGATTTTCAAAAGTCCTCATCATTGGCCTGACTCTGCTCCAATGGGAGTTCAGAGGTAGCAAAGTTAGGCCAATGCCTACCACTTTTGGAACCCTCACCCTAATTTCCATTAAGTCCAGTCCCACAGTAAGCCATAAAAATGAAGGTACAGAATGGAAATGGAAACAGTTCAGCTATAACTATAGTACAGGATTCCATTTTCCAGCACTCAGTCCAAAAGCACAAATATTGAAGGGGTCAATCAGTTTAGGCTTCAAACTTCAGTTCCTTTGTAAAAGACTCATTGATTTAGGACTATTAGCATGGAATTAAAAAAAAATATTTTTTTAAAATGTGCACACACCTTTATGGTGATGGAAAACCCAGCATTACCCTCGTGCAACAGACCCCCAGAATGAAACTAACCAATCTTCAAGCTAAACAAAGTACAAAAAGCAAACAAATGATGACAAATTAAAATAGATGTTAAAAATTCTCCCAGTTTAATAAAAAAGACAATTAAAATTTAAAAAGAGAGATTTCTGATGGCATTCCTTAAAAAGCACATATTGCAGTTATCCAATTTATCCATTTTGGAGCTCACTCCTTTAAATCATAATCAGAGCAATTTCTACATCAGTTATATTCTTTGTGAACACAACTTTTTCAGTATCCTTCTGTTAGACAAATAAATAAGCATGTCTCAAATGTTGGTCAAGAGTCTGAGTATACTGCAGCGGTATTTTCCTTAGTGTAGCTAGCTCTGTGATGGTCACTGTGGAATATTAAAGATTGGAAATCAATAGCACAGTTGGGCTTTTTTATAGCATGCTTTAAGAATAATTACTAATACCATAGTCCTCAGCATGTCAATATTTACATCAGCAAAAACTGGTCTTGACAAATTAGTAATATGAACAGTTGACTTACTTAAAACTGTTGGACTGGAAAGCTAAATGCCGGGCAAGTAATTTATTGCTTAATAAGTAAGGTTCTGTGGAAAGTTCGCATGGGTCATTATAAAGCCCTGAAACATACACCACCACTCAGGGCAACAGGCACATTAACATTCAACCCCCATTTCCCTTTTGCTTTTTCCAAAAGCAAATATAATATGCTCTGAAAGGAAAACCAAAAGTGTCCATAATCAACCTTTAGATCTAAACTTATGTAGCTCCTGTCACCATGGTATCTGCCCACCTCAGACATGAATGAATTCCTCCTCCTAGGGGAGTATTATTTTTCCCAGGGAACTGAAGCATGTAAGGCTCTGAACCTGCAGCAGGGTCTGCTGGAGTGGACTCCTGCAGACCCTCACTGACTTCACTCTGACTCCTCACAGACCTAGGGTACATGCTAGCAGATCCTGATGCAGAATTAGGGGTCTAATCTTGGCCAAAAGCATGTAGAAAGTCTGTGTCTGAGACAGGAATTGAATTCAAAGCTCCTGAATCCCTGTCCAGTGTCTTAACTGCAAGTCATCATTTCCCTTTTAATAATATTGCACAGGATGATAAGCTGGGGCAGAATTTCGTTCTCAGTACCTACCAAAGAGTGTTCATATGGACTTTTATAGAACTCAGGTGTCTCAAAATGCTGAGACTTTGGGACACCCAATTACAGCAGAGATTGTGGGTGGGTAAAAAAAATGCTTTTCCTTCACATTCTTTGTTAACCAACTAAATGGTTCTTCCAATGATAGATATTTTGATGTGTGTTGGTACATGTGGCTGTTTTTCAGGCTCCTGCTTGTCTTTTGACTAAATTATAAAGTGCACTCGCTCTGTTTGGGGTGACGCTAAAGAAGCATTCATGTGTCATTTGTGGTGTTGGGATGGGAAGCAAGGCCCTTTTATGTGGTAATTTATTTTCTCTTTAATAGTTCAGTGTTTCTGAACATAATGTACAGTCAAATGGCTTTATGTAGGAAAAAAGACTATGGGTTCCGACGTTGCATTTCCACTGACTCCCGCCTTGTAGCTGAAAGAGAATCTGGTTTGCAAGCTAACGCAGCCCCCAGATACGCTGGAGAAGAAATGGTGATATCAGTGGGGTTAAATTACAACTTGGAGGACCATACAAAGGGGGAAAAGTGATGCCATAGCATACTAATACATTTACTGTGTGATTTAAAAGAGTTTCCTGAAGTAATGATAAAGAAGAAAGAGAGAAGCAGGTAATAGCATGTTGGGGAGAGTACACAACTAGAGATGAGCTGGTGTAGAAAATACCCAACACACACAGGTATCTCCAAACCTCCATTGTCCAATGGCTTTGTCTTGTGTTTCTATGCAGCTCAAACACAATGTGTGATTTTTAAGGGAAATTTAAATATTTTAACTCCTGTGATGGATTGTTGTAAAAGGGAACCTATTCAATATTTTACAAAGCACTGTGGAGTATGCTAAGGCAAAGCAAAAGCTCCTGGAACTCATCTCTTCCTGGGCAAGTACTGCAGTCTTTTAGACAAAAGATCAGAGCAAAATACAAAAGTTTAATTGTGTTATCCCCCACAACCACAAGAGGGGGTTTGAAGAACACAATCTGTTTTGGAACTTCATCAGAAGCCTCTGCTTTAGTGCATTATACAACTCTACAGAGTCCTCATACATTGTCTCCAGCAACATGTATATTGCTTAGGAAGACACACACTATGGAAATATTTTTCACACCTTTGTGTTGTATGCCCTACCTATTGGGAGAAAGGGGAGGGAAGGGAAGGAGCTGCATGTTGTAAATCCATTAAGACATATTATGCCACAGCAAGCTAAAATAGTTCTCTAATGATATGAAGAAACATATTGTAAATTGGAATAGAATATACAACCTTCTATGCAGGATATAATTAGCTGTAACTTTCCTTTCTGCAAGGTGCCACCTGACTTCACTACAGTGGCCTGGCTTTTGAATAGAAGAAATCACCCAAGTTTGAGAGGTTTTTCCACGGTAATTCTGTGCTTTCTGAGAAGACAGCTTTGATGCACATAGAACCCTTCAAAGAAGTGTAAATGACAATACTTTCTTCTTCGCCTTCTATTTCCCATGCCACCTTCTTCCTGTTTTCTTGAACCATCGCATCAGGTCAGGAGTGTCTCCTCTTATAACCTTGGTAGGTTCCCCCTTCCCATGAATATTCTGATTCCATTCAATTTTTCTTTCTCCTGTGCATTTTGCTCAATTCTTTTGGTGTTGTATGAAATAACAATTCTGTAACTAAGAATACAATATACTTGCCTCCCCATTTAATTTGCTTTTATTCCTCCTTTTAGAGGACTTAATTATTGCCTTTTAAACTTCCAGGTTAGACCAGCAGGGCACAGAAGTGCTGTTCATCAAAGCCAGAGTACTGATGCTGATGCATAAACTGCCTGGCATGGGATACAACAGAATGCCACAGGTTCATTATTTCATTTGTTTTTGACATATGACTTTGGAGAATGGGAATGTTAAATCTATGATAATTTGAGACTTTATTCTGTCATTTAATATAAACAGGCACCTTCCTTCACTTTTTTCCTTTTCTTTTTTCCTTCAAACAGTAATTTTTCTGTCCCCTAGGGAAAAACACAGGCTGCAAGTTATTTTAAGTTACCCCCCTGAAAGATGTTACCAAGCAATGGTATGTTACTGAAATATGATGAGTCAATAGATTCAGCGTAAACTTTTCAAAAGTGCCTATGTGATATAGGCACCTAAGTCTCATTTTCAAAAGTCACTTCGGGCCAATACTTTTAAAAATGACTAGTGATTTTTGGGCAACCTAGTTTTTGGGTGTCCAACTTGGGGCACCTTAAAGGGCCCTGATTTTCAGAAAATGCTGAACACATCCATGCTGAAAATCAGGCCACTTTAAGGTGCCTTACGTTGGACACCCGGAGGCACCTGGAATCAGTCACTGTTGAAAATCTGGGCCTTAGGCACTTAGGGATGATAAGTTCCATTGAGAGTTAATGGGACCTAGGGTATATATACATAGCAAGGCAGGTCACAGCATTCCTTCCTTAGCAGATAGACAAAAAGAACACACTAGGGTATTTCTAAAATAGTCTACTACACACACAAATGGAACTTTTTACAGTCAGAAAACCCTGAACATGTCACAAAACTGACCACTGACAAACAGATATAGGAGCTCCAGAGCAAAATGTTGTGTTGCTTCTCCTGAGCCCATCCAAATGCAGCCACTAAAATGGAAAGAGGCAAATAGAGTGCTCTTCACTTCTCAAAGAAACATGGGCTCCCCTGATTTGGAAATAGTGAAGAAGTAAAAGTGGTGATTCTGTATCTTACAGACTTCACATCAGCACTCTCCCAGGAGTCATATATGAGACTTTTTTTCAGATTGAGCCAAATCTATTGTCATATAAAGACTCAAACCAGTTAATTTTGGTATAATTTGATCTATCTTGGGCCTTTCTCTTTCTACAGATCTTTGGTGTCTTCAATGTTGCTTCTGTGCTGTGTCCATCTTTGGAAGGCACTTTTAATTTCATCCTAACACACAGTCACAAAGGACCTGAAGAAGAGCATGTGCCAGAATGGGATTGAATTTGAAAGGATGGTGGCCAAGAATAAAGTAATTATTTTTGACTGCTTTTTAGAATGCACGCGACCTAGACATCTGATACACGACCTTGCAGTATAGGACAAAATGGAGCAGAGCATAGGCAACATTGCAGGTGAGATTGATCTAATCCCGAATCTTAATTTTTGAAAGGAGTCTAGGAGTTTAGTGAACGTTCCATCCATTTATTTAACCAGGCACTTTGGACCCTGGACAAACCTATTTTGTTTAGTGAGTGCAGCTCATATTTAAAGCACATTAATACACACTTCAGTTTTCAGAAACATGACGCTTAATGCAAAATGTGTTTTTTAACTACATGCCTTAGCAGGCAGAGTCTGGCTGCAAGCACCATTGATGTACATATTGGTGGACTACATTGAAAGCCTGATATGATGAGCTCCCTCATTACCTAGTAGGGAATTGAGAGAGCTCAGCATCTTACAGGATTGGGCCCTTCTCCATAATTTCCAGTGCCATTTATTTTCAGTGGATTTTTAACCCTGTCCTTAAAGCAATGGAAGTGAATGTGACATGCCTGGTTTGAATTAATTATTTATATTACAGCAGCGACCAAAGGTCCTTGTCAAGATCGGGGCTCCATTGCTATAGTCACAGTAGGAACACATCCAAAGGCAGGCTTCTGCCTTGAAGAGCTTACAATGAGAGCTGATCAGAAAATGTTGGGGATTTTTCTGTGGAAAATTCTGATGTTACATCAAAAAACTGCTTTTTGGCTAGCTAGACTTCAGCTTTTCAATAAAATGTTGAACTTTTCTGCAGAAAGAAGAAACTTTTTGCAAAAAATTGTTTAGTCAAAAAACCCAAGTTTCTGTCAAATAGTTTTGATAGAAGTGTTTTCATCAGATGAAGAACTCTTTATTTTGTGTTCCTCAAGGTGGCAAGATCCCCTTTCAAGTTTTTTTCCTTCTTTGAGTGATTGTACCTATGTATAGTGCACATCAGGATTGTGCATGTGCTCTATGTGCCCAGGACTGGAGAATTTTCCCTAGCAGTATATGTGTGGTCTGTTCATGTGCTGCCCCTCCCCCCATCTTCTTCACTGAGGGACTAAAGGGGACTGCTGGACTGCCACCATTTTAGTTCCCTCTACTGCTCGTGATCTAGGGCAGAGTTTCAGTGTTCTTGCTGACTTCAGCTTTTTCCTGTAAAAAGTTCTAAAACTCTCAGATAAGTTTGTAGTTAACAAATACCATCAAGTTTCAGAGTAACAGCCATGTTAGTCTGTATTCGCAAAAAGAAAAGGAGTACTTGTGGCACCTTAGAGACTAACCAATTTATTTGAGCATAAGCTTTCGTGAGCTACAGCTCACTTCATCGGATGCATACTGTGGAAAGTGTAGAAGATCTTTTTATACACACAAAGCATGAAAAAATACCTCCCCCAACCCCACTCTCCTGCTGGTAATAGCTTATCTAAAGTGATCACTCTCCTTACAAAGTGTATGATAATCAAGTTGGGCCATTTCCAGTACAAATCCAGGTTTTCTCACCCCCTCCCCCCCCCCCCCAAACCAACTCTCCTGCTGGTAATAGCTTATCTAAAGTGACCACTCTCCTTACAACGTGTATGATAATCAAGGTGGGCCTTTTCCAGCACAAATCCAGGGTTTAACAAGAATGTCTGGGGGGGGAGGGGGGTAGGAAAAAACAAAGGGAAAGAAGTTATCTTGCATAATGACTTAGCCACTCCAAGTCTCTATTCAAGCCTAAGTTAATTGTATCCAATTTGCAAATGAATTCCAATTCAACAGTTTCTCGCTGGAGTCTGGATTTGAAGTTTTTTTGTTGTAATATCGCAACTTTCATGTCTGTAATCGCGTGACCAGAGAGATTGAAGTGTTCTCCAACTGGTTTATGAATGTTATAATTCTTGACATCTGATTTGTGTCCATTTATTCTTTTACGTAGAGACTGTCCAGTTTGACCAATGTACATGGCAGAGGGGCATTGCTGGCACATGATGGCATATATCACACTGATGGATGTGCAGGTGAATGAGCCTCTGATAGTGTGGCTGATGTTATTAGGCCCTGTGATGGTGTCCCCTGAATAGATATGTGGGCACAGTTGGCAACGGGCTTTGTTGCAAGGATAGGTTCCTGGCTTAGTGGTTCTGTTGTGTGGTATGTGGTTGCTGGTGAGTATTTGCTTCAGGTTGGGGGGCTGTCTGTAGGCAAGGACTGGCCTGTCTCCCAAGATTTGTGAGAGTGTTGGGTCATCCTTCAGGATAGGTTGTAGATCCTTAATAATGCATTGGAGGGGTTTTAGTTGGGGGCTGAAGGTGACGGCTAGTGGCGTTCTGTTATTTTCTTTGTTAGGCCTGTCCTGTAGTAGGTGACTTCTGGGAACTCTTCTGGCTCTATCAATCTGTTTCTTCACTTCCACAGGTGGGTATTGTAGTTGTAAGAATGCTTGATAGAGATCTTGTAGGTGTTTGTCTCTGTCTGAGGGGTTGGAGCAAATGCGGTTGTATCGCAGAGCTTGGCTGTAGACGATGAATCGTGTGGTGTGGTCAGGGTGAAAGCTGGAATAGGAAGGAATAGTGGTCAGTAGGTTTCCGGTATAAGGTGGTGTTTATGTGACCATTGTTTATTAGCACTGTAGTGTCCAGGAAGTGGATCTCTTGTGTGGACTGGTCCAGGCTGAGGTTGATGGTGGGATGGAAATTGTTGAAATCATGGTGGAATTCCTCAAGGGCTTCTTTTCCGTGGGTCCAGATGATGAAGATGTCATCAATATAGCGCAAGTAGAGTAGGGGCATTAGGGGACGAGAGCTGAGGAAGCGTTGTTCTAAGTCAGCCATAAAAATGTTGGCATACTGTGGGGCCATGCGGGTACCCTGTATACCCTGATCTGAAGGTATACATTGTCCCCAAATGTAAAATAGTTATATTTGTGACAAAGTCACAAAGTTCAGCCACCAGGTTAGCCGTGACATTATCAGGGATAGTGTTCTTGACGGCTTGTAGTCCATCGTTGTGTGGAATGTTGGTGTAGAGGGCTTCTACATCCATAGTGGCCAGGATGGTGTTTTCAGGAAGATCACCGATGGATTGTAGTTTCCTCAGGAAGTCAGTGGTGTCTCGAAGGTAGCTGGGAGTGCTGGTAGCCTAGGGCCTGAGGAGGGAGTCTACATAGCCAGACAATCCTGCTGTCAGGGTGCCAATGCCTGAGATGATGGGGCGCCCAGGATTTCCAGGTTTATGGATCTTGGGTAGTAGATAGAATATCCCAGGTCGGGGTTCCAGGGGAGTGTGTGTGTGCAGATTTGATCTTGTGCTTTTTCAGGGAGTTTCTTGAGCAAATGCTGTAGTTTCTTTTGGTAACTGTCAGTGGGATCAGAGGGTAATGGCTTGTAGAAAGTGGTGTTGGAGAGCTGCCGAGCAGCCTCTTGTTCATATTCCATCAAGTTTGTTTCTCTTCCTCACTCCTCCTCAACATGCTTTTTTTGTTTTTGTTTTTTTTAATTTTTAACTTTTGAAGTGGGGAAGCAACTCAAATAGGTGAGTTCACCTGCTGTTATTCTGAGGCTGGTGAGATCTGTCGTCTCTTTGCTGTGTTCTGGGATCCAGACCCTGAGTCATGGTCCTGCTGTGAGAAAGCTCTATATACCCTGAGCACCTTATGATTTGAGCTGTGGAAGGCAGGTGCCACGGTGGAGCAGAGGGATTTCTCAGGTCTTTGGGCCTGGTCCATGGAGTATGGTGACTATTAGGACAAAACCCTTGACTTTTGATTCTGTATTCCATGGACAGCCAATGTAGAGAGTGAAGCACTGGCATGTATTCAGTGACCTGAGTTCTGAGCAGGCAGGCTGCGGCATTCTGAACTAGGTGGACCTTTTTTCAGCGCCGGCAGCTTCATACCTAGGTATAATAACATGAAATAGCCCAGCCTTAGAGATAGTGAATCCATGGATCATAGTGACCAAATCAGAGTCTCCCAGCAAGCCATAAGAGGGTGTTTTTTAGCAGCCATAGCTGTGTGGATGTCTAGAATTATTAGTGCAGAATCCAGAAGGACTGTCCTGATGATTGGAAGACAGAATCTCTTGATGAAGGATGATATTATAGACAATGATGAGTTCTCTTTCTTTCCTGGAATAACTTACATCTTGCCCAATCAAGGCACCCAGGTTTATGTACCCTTATCTTGTGACCAATTCATTACCATACCATAAGGAATTCCATACATTAGACATGGCCTGCAAGTGTCCTGATTCACCTTTGACACAACATGGCACAGCTTCAGTGAGCACCACCAGTGAAGATTTAGAAGGAACCTAATAGAAATGATATTTCCTGTTAGAACATTCCTGTGCTCACCATGCTGTCCTAGGTTGGGCATCCTATTTGCCTGTGATGGTCCTTGCCAGTCTCCAAACTTTCTGGCCAGACCAGGGACTTAACTCATGAGTCCTCCTAATATTGTGGAAATAGGACAAGCTGTCTCACCAGCAGCCAGGTGAGAGGGGCTCTGTGACACAGGGGAAGTGTCCACTCTCTGGTTAAGAGATCTCTTCCTCTGCTCAGCATTGGTCTGAGGTCTATGATGGGAGATTGATTTATCTGCACTCTGTCCATGACTATCCTTAGACTGGTGTCATATGACCAAACCCTGCACAGTATTTTGAAATAGCATCATTAGGAATGCTCTTGGTATATAGTTCAGCCTCTGACTGTAAAGAAGGCAACTTTAAGGGCCTAACTTAAGGAGAACTGTGTTACTTTACACTGTGACATTGATATTGTAGTTTTATCAACAGGAGACTATAGTATCACTATGTTCTGTATTACTTGCTCTAAGCACACAGCCTCCATCTAAATATCATCTCCAGCTGACCATAATATTTAAGCTCTTTGGGGCAGGAACTGTCTTTTTGTTCTGTGTTCATACAATGCCAAACACAATGGGGTCTTAGTCCATGATTAGAGCTCTTAGGTGCTATGATAATACAAATAATAAATATAAAAGAAAAGAAAAGGAGTACTTGTGGCACCTTAGAGACTAACCAATTTATTTGAGCATAAGCTTTCGTGAGCTACAGCTCATCATGCATCGGATGCATCCGATGTAGCTGTATATCATAAATATAAATGGAAGGGTAAACACCTTTAAATCTCTCCTGGCCAGAGGAAAAACCCTTTCACCTGTAAAGGGTTAAGAAGCTAGGATAACCTCGCTGGCACCTGACCAAAATGACCAATGAGGAGACAAGATACTTTCAAAGCTGGAGGTGGGGGAGAGACAAAGGTTCTCTCGGTCTGTGCGTTGCTTTTGCTGGGACCAGAGCAGGAATGCAGGTCAGAACCCCTGTAAAGGGCTAATAAGCAATCTAGTTAGATATGCGTTAGATTCTGCTTTGTTTAAATGGCTGATAAAATAAGTTGTGCTGAATGGAATGTATATTCCTGTTTTTGTGTCTTTTTGTAACTTAAGGTTTTGCCTAGAGGGATTTTCTATGTTTTGAATCTGATTACCCTGTAAGCAGTGATGAGCTGCCAAAATCTTAACAACGGGTTCTCTCCTCACCCCACAAGGGGGCCGTTGACCACCCCTGCCCCCCGGGACTCCTGCCCCATCCAATCCCCCCGCGTTCCTTGACTCCCCCCCCAGGGCTCCTGCCCCATCCACCCCCCTCCCCTGTCCCCTGACTGCCCCCAGAACCGGGCAGGAGGGTCTCGTGGGCCACCGTAGTGGGTGCCCACCCCTAAGAGCCAGAGGCATCTGCCGGGGGGCGAGGTGGGGAGTCCCGGCGGTGCTTACCTGGGGCAGCTCCCAGGAAGCATCCGGCAGGTCCCTCTGGCTCCTAGGGGCAGGGGAGTGTAGCTGGGGAGGAGCAGGGGGAGCTGCTGCTCCCCCCACTGATCACTGATTACATCAAAAGTGGCGCCTTAGGTGCCGACTCCATGGGTACTCCGGCAGCTCCCCGCCCCATGCCCGGCCCCAGCTCACCTCTGCTCCGCCTCCTCCCCTGAACGCGCCACCCCGCTCTGCTTCTCCACGCCCCCTCCCCCGCCAGCTTCCCGCAAATCAGCTGTTCGGCGGGAAACCGGGGAGGGCTGAGAAGCAGGCCGCAGCTTCCCGCTCAGGCTGAGGGTTGCGGAGGTGAGCTGGGGCGGGGAGCGGTTCCCCTGTGCCCCCCCCGGGTTACCTGCTGTGGCAAGGGTGGCCCTCCTCGTGCCCCCCCCCCCACCAGAGCTCACCTCCACTCTGCCTCCCTGGGCCTGAGCAGGAAACCGCGGCCTGCTTCTCAGCCTGCCCCGGCTTCCCGCATGAACAGCTGATTCGCGGGAAGCCTGGGGGGGGGCGGAGAAGCAGAGCGGGGCAGCGCGTTCAGGGGAGGAGGTGGAGGCAGAGCGGAGGTGAGCTGGAGCTGGGGGTGGGGCGGGGAGCTTTTTCCCCTTGGGTGCTCCAAGGCTGGAGCACCCGTGGAGTCAGCCCCTAAGGTGCCACTTTTGGCCAGTTAAATTTAGAAGCCCTTTTAGAACCGGTTGTCCCTCGCGGAACAACTGGTTCTAAAAGGGCTTCTAAATTTAACAACCGGTTCTAGCAAACCAGTGTGAATCGGCTCCAGCTCACCACTGCCTGTAAGGTATTTACCATCCTGATTTTACAGAGGTGATTCTTTTACTTTTTCTTCAATTAAAATTCTTCTTTTAAGAACCTGATTGCTTTTTCATTGTTCTTAAGATCCAAGGGTTTGGGTCTGTGTTCACCTATGCAAATTGGTGAGGATTTTTATCAAGCCTTCCCCAGGAAAGGGGGTGTAGGGTTTGGGAGGATTTTGGGGGGAAAGACATTTCCAAGTGGGTTCTTTCCCTGTTATATATTTGTTAGACGCTTGGTGGTGGCAGCAATAAAGTCCAGGGGCAAAAGGTAAAATAGTTTGTACCTTGGGGAAGTTTTAACCTAAGCTGGTAAAAATAAACTTAGGGGATTTTCATGCAGGTCCCCACATCTGTACCCTAGAGTTCAGAGTGGGGAAGGAACCTTGACATAGGGAAAAAACAACCCTATAAGATAATAGCCTGTGCATACAAATACAGGTATAGATATGTTTCTTTATTTTGAGGGTTATATATAGTTAACTACACTTAGTAGTTTGTGTGTGTGTGTGTGTGTGTGCGCGTATGCATAGATATATTTGAACTGTTATACAATTTATTAATATAGATATCCTTTCATCTATTTAATGTTGTTGTAGGTAGCTGGAATCCAGTTCCGTTTATTCTGGTTTAAATTAAATCAGTTATGTTTTTTGACAACCAGTTGCATTATTTTGGCTACCACTAAATAGCTTTTTATCATGGTGTAACACTCTCCCTCCCAAGTGCTCTCCTGCTGGGTAAATTATACCACCACTGTCCTGGACCATTACTAAATCTTGGTCAGTCATTTTGGGATGGGGTGACCCTTGTGTTATAATTTGAAATGCATCCAATAATTCTCATCTGAGAGGTCTGTTTACACAAGGCTTCAAATGCAGCAGAAATTCCCTATATCCACAACAAGGGGGACTCCCTTTATGGCACAGAGCAGCTCTCGGCTGCAATCTGGAGGATGTATTGTGGGGGGTGGGGGTTACCTTTTGGTTCTGCATTGTGTGGCACTCCCGGGGTATGCCCTGAGTATGGATAGTGGTGTGGGTCATAAGCCCCACTCCTTCCCCCCAAGTGGAGTATCAGCTGTGCAGACAGCTGCTGGAGGATTCCATCCCTCACCCCATTACCTGTTCATGCAGAGCCCAGCTCTCTTACACGGGCTGTGCTCCATGGCGCAGGAAAAGGCTGTATGTGCTGTTATTTCTCGGAACCTTGAACAACGTGATGTGTTGTTTATTTGTGACAAAGAAAAGAACAGTCCATAAAGGCTAAGGGGCTTTGTCCTGGATAACAAGAGAGGCTTTGGGAGATTAACTTGCAGCTACTGCTCCTACATGTGGGCTGAAATAATCACCACTTCTGGTTCATGACCATCATGTGTGGATTTTGGGCCCAGCTGTAGATCCCACATAACATCCCTTGGACTAATTTTCCCATGTACTCCTCAGCACAGGAGCATGTATGGCTCCAAGGCGCAGGGGTCACGGGGGCTGTGTGCACTGCCCCCACCCCCAGTGCTGGCTCTGCAGCTCCCATTGGCTGGGAACCACAGTTAATGGGAGCTGCAGGGGTGGCACCTGTGGGCACTGGCAGCACACAGAGCCCTCTGACCCCTCTGGCTAGGAACCAGATATGTCGCTTCCGGGAGCCACCTGAGGTAAGCACCGCCCGGCCAAAGCCCGTATCCCAACCCCCTCCCGCACCCCAATCCTCTGCCCCAGGTTGGAACCCTCTCTCGCACCCTAACTCCCTTCCGGAGTCCGCACCCCGCACCCCAATCCCTTGCCCCAGCCCTGAGCCCCCTCCTGCACCCCAAACCCCAGAGCTCACACCCCCAACTGGAGCCCACACCCCCTCTGGCACCCTAACCTTTTGCCCCAGCTCAGAACCCCCTCCCGCACCATTTCTGGCCCCACCCCGTACCCCATCCCAGCCTGGTGAAAGTGAGTGAGGGTGGGGGAGAGCAAGCGACAGAGTGGGGATGGAATGAGTGGGGGTGTGGCCTGGGAGAAGGGACAGTGCAGGAGGCGGGGCAAGGGTGTTCAGTTTTGTGCAATTAGAAAGTTGGCAACCCTTTACCATAGCTAGCTGGCCTTGTGCCAGACCTCCATTCCACGGGGGCCTCATTCTAATCAATGGCTCATGTTCCATTGACTTCAGCGAAAGCAGGATTGGCTCTCACATATCTCAAAGGCTGAGGACCTAGGGCACCACTTTGATACTGTGTTAGGTTAAATAGTTATTACTTTTTCCTTTAAAATAATATTTTATTTTATTTATTGTTTGAATTGTGATACGATGCCCTAGTTGCAGCCAGGACCCCATTGAGCTAGGCACTGTACAAACACAGTACAAAAAGATGGCCCCTACCCCTCAAGAATGTACAAAGACAACAGATGATGTGCAAACAGACCGATCACAAGCAAACAGTGCTGATCAGCGTGACTACAAATGTCTTCATCGTAGCAAGGAAAAGCCTACCTCCTTATTGCACGTTGACTTGAACCCGAGGCAGCAAGTCACTGTAAACTAAAATAAAGTTCTCAAGGGGAAAGATCCTCATCCTTGCTCCGGCCCCTTTATTCTGGCTTGGTAAAAGGGGTTGTAAAAGCCATGGTTCCAGCTGGAGGGAGAATCCTGCCAGCATGGGCACTCTGGAAGACAGCCAGCCGTAAGGCTGCCTTTCGAAGAACCTCTTGCAATCCCTGCCCTGGGAGGACGTGTCCCGGAAGCCAGACTGGGGGTAAGAGGTTGTATGAGGAGGTGTGCTGCAGAGATTCGAGGCCCCACTGTGCACTGTGGTTCATAGGGAAGCCCCAAGGAGGTTGCCATAACTTAAACAGACCCTCAGGGCTGTCTCAAATATGTCAGGGCCCCAGAGCAGCTAAGGATTGGGAAGGCACAAAGGCAGCTTAAAGCCACCAAAGTCTCCTGTTCCCCCTTGGCTGCGAGTTCTGCACTGCACTCTGAGCTCTCACCCAAGGTATGCTAATTGCACCTAATTAGGAGATTTATTTGCATCACTTGTGCTTTTTCTATGAGAAGATAAATTGTGACAAATTTGCAATTTGTAAAATCTCTATTCTTCCACTTTGCCAGGATTTCGATGTATCGAATGGTGTGGTTTCAAACAGATCTAATAAATATATCGTTTGTTGGAATCCTGTCTCTTTTTTTTTTTGTTATTTAGGCAGTTTAAACTAGCCTAAATTAGTGTTTACTTCTTTTATCCTCTTCTCTTCTGACAGGCAGAGGGGAGACAACAACAAGAGGTTGTGTTTCAGGATCTTCGTACCAAAGCTCTCAAGTATCTGTCATGTTTTTCTCTTCTCTCCTGGCAAAGTGGGTAATGTGAAGAAATGCAGCTGATCCATTCCTTGTGGTTTTTAATAGAAAAGCCCATTCAGTCCTTTATGGTGGGAAATTTTACACATGCAGCTGTTCAGTCAAGTGTTTGTTTGTCACTGAGTTGAAGCTGCACAGGGTTTTCTCAAGAGCTGCAGTCAGTTTTTGATCTGGGCAGCCCTTGCAAAGCATCCTGTTGAACTGGCATTCAGCACGTATTTTACTTTTGTGCCCCTATCCTCCATGATGAGCTCTATTGAGATAGTTACTGTCATGCTCTGGGTTCTGGGTGATCTGGCCTGATGGCTAGAGGCATAGTCAAGAACAGGTACTAAAGGTGAAAAAGCAGCTGTAGACTCAGGGTAGTGCTGAAATCGGGCTTTGTGGACAGGCCGTGGGACATAACTGGGGTCAGAGTCCATAGACAAGCCAAATCAGGATTATAGTCAGAGTCTGGATACAGGCCAAAGGTCCAAGCTGGTTGGAGTCAGTCTGGGGGTCAGGCAGTGGGTGCAGGGCTGGAGCGGGTTGTTAACAGGGCTGGAGAGTATGGCATGGACCAGGCTGAAGTGAGCTGAAACAAGGCTCAGTCAGGGCTGGGGTGGGAACAGGAACTGGATCAAGAGCAGGCTGGAAGCCTAGGGAGTCTGTAACACTGAGGCAGCAGGAGGGTTCCCGGCTGAGTAGCACGGTTGCACAGGCTAACCTGCGGTTCTGGTGGGGTAAGTGACATATCTGTGCCTGCGGTTCATCTGATCTGGGTCCCGCCCAGGGATAGGCTGCTGCTGCTGCAGCATGCCTGAGGGTTGAGTGTCTGGCTATAGATTTGCTTCATAGTTACCATAGCTGTCAAGCGCTGCTCCTGGCGATTCTTATTCACTTAAAGTCTTGGTTTTCTGATGGGCTTCACAGCTCACAATAAATAAATGGATGAAGAAATTAATAACTGAGCTACCACTGCTATGACAAATAGATTTTCCTTGATGCCACATTTGTTCTTAATAGGGTGGATGAACTTGTTTTGCCTAACTTCTCACCCAAGTTTGATTCCAATCTGTTTGGGTTTGTGTTCCTCATGGGAGCCAGTGGGAGAGGGGATCAAAGTGGAAAATGTAGTCCAGAGTGAAATACAAATAGAGAGATTATTCCACATTGGAACTTGGAAGGAGAAATCCTGGCCCAGTCCACATCCTGCATGAACTAGACCGTATACTGGTTTCCCTCCATGGGATAGGGTGTGATAGGCTTGCATCCCCTCCCCCAGGATTTGGAGAAGAAGTGGAACCACTTCATGGCCTCAATTCCAGCCTCCGAGATGCAGTAAATCCATGACTTCTGCACCCCGGCTCTGCTGGAAGGAGGATGACCAGTCAAATGTATTGTGATCGTGCCTAGGGGGTCTCAGTCATGGACCACAGCCCCACTGTGCTAGGTGCTGTACAAACACAGAACAAAAAGACAGCCTCAAAGAATCTATGTCACACAATCCATTTTCACTCCTTGACTGACCCACCCCTCTGCACAATGGGTGCAGAGAGCCCGCAGGGAGCACAGCTCTTCAGCTCACAATTAGGGCTGAGTTGCTGCACTAGGTGCTAAGTGCTTTTCACAATAATGCTAAAGACATTGGTGAGCTTGAAAAGAGACTATAGTTGGCTGGAAAATACATGGTAATCCTTAGACCTATTGAAAAATCTCTTTCAAAATGCTGGTATTGCTAACATGATGTCATCTGACTGGACAGAGAAACAAGAGATGTGTGTTTGTGGTGGGTTTAAGACTATGTAACAAGTAAGGTGTATGACTAGTCACAGTACATGAAAGCCTCTACTGCAGGGATCGGCAGCCTTTGGCACACAGCCCACCAGGGAAATCTGCTGGCGGACCAGGACGGTTTGTTTAACTGCAGCATCCCCAGGTTTGGCTGATCACAGCGCCCACTGGCCGCGGTTTGCTGCTCCAGGCCATTGGGGGCTGTGGGAAGCGGCAGCCAGCACATCCCTCAGCCCACGCTGCTTCTAGCAACCTCCGTTGGCCTGGAACGGCAAACCACGGCCAGTGGGAGCTGCAATTGGCCAAACCTGCGGACGCTGCAGGTAAACAAATCATCCTGGACCACCAGCGGATTTCCCTGACAGGCCACATGCTAAAGGTTGTCGATCCCTGCTCTACTGAGTACCTACAGCAGGTCGATTGCTCCTCTGGTATTATGACACCTTTAGTAGAAGAGCTAAAGAAGAGAAAATTATGAATCAAGTTTTTCTCCTCTCTTGGATGAGGAAAATAATCTGATTTACTGATAGGGAAAAAATAGATGATGGCAGTTTACAAGTTGAGGAAGATTATCGAACATCTTGCTGCAGTGCTTTTATAGATGGAGAATCTGCTAAATTAATTAGAGAAGATATTTTATGATTAAATCGGGGATCAGTACTTGTTACGTTCTCTCTCTCACCCCCAACACCTTACCCGTCCCTGAAGACATCAATTCATTTTTGATCCAAAATTTAAGAGCTTTTTTGTGTAAGGAACTTAAAAACAAATATCAATGTCTCTCTTTTTCAGGTGGTATAATTAATCTTTTGACTGAGCTTCTGCTGTGACACGGGATAAGGATTAATGTGCATTTTGTAGTTTGTGTTTATTTTTTGTGCTGGGAATAAAGGGAGATTGAATAGTTTGTATGTCAAACATGTGCTGTATATAGTAATAACTGTATTTCTTTCTTATGTAAAACTTTCAATCTTTAATTCTAATTAAATTCACAGATTTTAAATAGAAGGGAACAAGGATTTAGCGTTATATATCTAAGGTGACCTCCATTACCATAATATCTGAGCATCTCTCAGTCTTTATGTGTTCATCTTTACAATATCCCTGTAAGGTAGAGTTATCCCCATTTTACAGATGAGGAAAAAAGAGCCAAAGCATGTGGGCATGAGCATCTCCCCAGTGACAGTCTGTGACTATCTTAATTAGAGAGAAGTACAGCAAGTGCTAAGTGTGTTCCTGATTGGTCCAGAGAGGTGGTTGGTTCCTCTACCTTGTCAATCAACTGGGAAAACTGAATGGAGCTGGTTGATTGAAGAGGATAAATCAAATTGCCAGTTTCAGAATGGAACTCTTAGACTGAGCGATGAAGGTGCTCAAGAGGGATGAAGATCCCATCGCATGGAGTCTGAGGAGGAAGAAGGATAAAAATCACCCTCTCTATCCCTCTGCCCATAAAGGTACAACTTTTAATACATGTGTTGGGAATCCGTTCTGGTGCCCCTCTCCCCCACATTGCTGCTCTGTGAGTGGTAATGCAGCCCTGAGCTGCAACAGCTTCTGCGGATCCAATTTGTGTTTGGGGAATGAGCCACTAAGCTTGGGGTGGGGCGGGGGGTGTGGAGGACGGGGGAATGTCCCTCTGACATGGGATGGATGTGTAGCTCCTCCACCTCCTTTTCTGCACTTGGCCCAACTGTCCTTAGAATCAGCCAGGCTGATGGAGTCACATTGCGTGGGTCTAACACTTATTTCCTCACTCCTGCACTGTGCTCTTTCTGTGGCTTATTTTCAAATGTAAATAACTTGGCAATATTGTTGCTTTTATCATTAGTGTTAATTGTTACTTTATTTTGAAATAGGCTACATCGACTCTTTATTAAAACAGAACGCGAAACAAATCTTATCTGATATTTCTTATAAAAAGCAACTTGTGAGTTTTAAAAAAGTTAACGTATCTTGCATCATTACATTACTTTCTCCTTTTGCATATCTATCTCTCTAGCTCTTGATGCCTTATTACTGTAGTATTCGAGGGCCTACATTATGTAACTTACATGGTGCAATGGTAGAAAACTTTAAGCTTAAGATGGAGCAGATGTCTGAAAAGCATGTAGTTTTTTTGTTAGAGAATTTCAATATCAAAGGAAAACAAATGTATGTAGCTATTTCAATTACGCCAGCCTCTAGTTTTGAGAAAATCCAGGATGTTTTCCATCCAGAACTGTGACCATTGCAGACACACTTCCAGGATCTATTTTCTCTCTCAGTGCTTAGAACTGTATAGATTTATCCTCGTATAAGAATCTTTCCTAGCATGCTTTTCTGGTAGCTGTCCCTTTACATTTGGGGAAGATAAACAACTGCAACTTCACTGTGGCGATTTTTCCCCACACACCACCTTTGCTAGTAGTTGGTAGGTTTCAGAGTGGTAGCCGTGTTAGTCTGCATCAGCAAAAACAATGAGGAGTCCTAGTGGCTTAGGAGTCCTTAGAGATTAACACATTTATTTGGGCATAAGCTTTCATGGGCTAGAACCCACACATTCTTGGCTCCTAATATGTTTTCCCTTTCTCTTATGCCTCGAGAGATGGTGTATCCTCACACCCTAAAATTGATCGAATATGATTTTTGAATGTGTGTACAGAACAGTGCAGTGCATCTGAATGGAATGGTGGACATTTATTAAGATAAGAGGGAGGAGGGTGAAGCAGAGAGAAGAGAAATTAAGAGACAAAAGTAACCTACTGGCAGGCTCAGATCTTGACTGTCAAGTTTCAGACCAGATCACCCCTTTCTATAATTTTGTGAAGAACGCCACTGTAATTAGAAAAGGAAAACGTAAATAGTGAGCTAAAAAAGGTGGGGGAAACTTTGTAAATAAAGCAGGAAAAATAAAACCAATATTGTAATTGGGCTTAGCATGTAGAACACTGTAGCCTCCGGAGAAAATTGGTGGCCTTTGATAAAATTGAGGATATTTATCGTAATTTGATTAGACCAATGAATATTATGAACAGGCTGGTCTGTATCATTGAATGGGGGGAAAAATCCAACACGGAACCTATTTTGATTTGAGCCATTTTTGGAGGGCTATTTTAATTTAATTAATGAAAAATCACAGGTTAATTGCCTCCTGCTTTAATGTGAGGATATTATGCATGCAGGCATATTTTATTTATATCTTGACTGTTTGATGTACACAATCAATTCAAAAAGGGATAATGAAGAAGTGTTCCACCCTGCATGGAATAGTAATTAGGGACTCTAGTTCAGCTTTTTTTTTTTATTAATTGTGCAGTTCTGTAAACATGTTTGACATAATGCTGAGAAAAGCAATTGTCAAATTTTGCCATTCTCCGCTTTTTTTCTTCCACTTATTCAAATCCCATTGTATCATATTAACCCTCTATGCCTCAGAAGCACCCTAACTTTATGAGAGATATACAGTAGTCAAAAAGACACCAAGCAAAAGCTCTTTCAGAAAGTGCCATGACACGAGAAGTACATATGCCCAGAATATAAATGTTATGGTTTGCTGGCTTGAGATAAATCCATGAAAACTTGCTGAGCCGTAATGAGGTTGCAGATCTTGGATAAGCAACAGGCTTATGTATTGAACAGAGAGGTCAATGTGGCAATGAAAGTAATAGTTCTTATACACAAGTCCAGGCCACATTCTGCCACAAGGGCAGGAGAGATCATGCTAATGAAATCTTCTTGCTCTGCTCAGCTTTCTATTCCATCAGTCATTTTACAGTGTGATCTGCAACAACACAGACTATTTTCAGCACAGGAAAATATCACATTGCAAACTAGAGTATCTCCCCATGCCTGACTACCCCCCAAATCTAAATTACACCCAAACCTTTCAAAAAGAAAAAGGCATCTAACTTTCAGGGAATTGATTTGACTGTGTGTTGCAGAGCTGCTTTCTACCCTCTTGCCAGTTCCTCGCTCTTATCCCTCTTTGAGTCTGGTATGTCATTTTGAATGTCCAATGGTAGTCTCATTTTAGAGATCATTCAAGAATAGCATGTCCCTGCTGATACAAAGTGAATCCATAAGAATGATCAAATTATTGTGGCATCCACTCAGTAACAGCTGAGTATCTCACAAAAATGTGTTCATCTGTACACTCTCTCTCTGAATTTTATCCCCATTGCACAGATGGGGATCTGAGGCAGAGAAAAATTAAGCAACTAGGCCAGGATCTCTGACAGGGCTGGGAGTTACCCCAGGTCTCCTAAATCCCGGGACCCGGCGTTAACCACAAGGCCATCCCTCCTTGCTCCCAGATTGCACTGGTGGTAGCTGATTTGCTTATATGACTATCATGACTAGTGAGCAGCAAACCTCAGCATCTGGGGCTTTGGGGACTCAAAAGCTTTTTCGTTGACTTCAGTGAATGCAATGTTGGGTCTTTCGTTTGGATAATGTGCGAGAAACCTAGAAGGCTTCTTCATGTGATTGAATTCATCTTCCTCCTCCAACCATCCTTTTCTTTCCCCCCAGCTTTTCTAAAGCCTTATTCCTGCTCTAACACCCCCAACCAAACCTTGTTTCCTCTAATGTCCACCGCTTTAACGTGATTCTCCTCTGGATCTGTATGAATAACTGATTCTTCAATTTGCTGGTGCTTCTGAAAAATCAAAACAAAAATTGGTTCAGGTCGAATCAAAACCAACATTTTTTGGGATTGTCAGCAATCAAAAGAGTTGGGAAAACTTGTTTCAGGTTGAATGAAATGTTTCATTCGACCTACCACTAAATATTTCATTTCAGGAACTTTTAAAATAAAAACAAAGGAAACAAAGGACTAGATTCCCATCCTATTGGTGCCACTGCCACCCCTTTCCCTCAGTTAGCCCAGTAGTTAGGGCACTCATCTGACATCTTAAATTTCCGCAGGAGGGACTTGGCCCAGATCTTCCCCTCTCCCAGGTTAGTGCCTAACCACTGGACTATAACCACCTGACTGCAGCGTATTCTGGAGTCTCAGTCTCTTCTGTTGAAGCTGTTCCATTTTGTATGAAATACTTGACTCACCATTGGGACAGAGAGAGAATGACTCTGTAGCCTGGTGGTTTGGGCACTCAGCTGTGAGAGGGGAGACCGGGCACAGGTCTCTGCTGCAGGGCAGGGTACAAACCTGGGTCTCCCACATCCCAGCTGAGCGCTCTAACCATTGGGCTATTGGGTGGAAGAAGAGTGGCAGTGGTGGCATCTCCTGCTCTTTGGTTTTGTGAATGGTGCCAAAATCCCCTTGAGAAGCTAGCTTGAAAAATGGAACCCTTCCGTTTTGATAGTGGTTTGACATTTCAGAACTTTTTGTCTTTTTTCATTTTGATTGAAACAACTTGCCAAAATTGACAATGTTTCCATCGACCCAAATCTGCAGTTTTGGAGCAAAAAAAGTTTTGGCTAAAAAAATTTGCCTGGTTCAGCTCCCAACTCTGTAACCCTCCTTTCTTTTTCCATGGTAGACTTTCCCAGCCTTTCCTCCCAATCCTTCCCATTCCTCTCTAATTCTTTTTCTTTTTCCTGATATCCAACAGCTTCTGCTTTCTTCCTGTCATAGGGTCTCAGCTGGTCAGCAGTTCAATCAGTCTTAAAATCTCATGTGATGCAATGTTGGGAGACAAAACAAGGAAAAGAAAAAAATCTGTTCATAGGGATCGTTCCCCCTCAATCTGTGCGGGGAAGAAGGGCAGCTGACCACCTCAATGGAACTGTTTGCCCGTTTTATCTCCTCTCTCAGAAATGACCGAACATCCTCTGAGTTCATCGCTTCCAGCACATGTGGGGGACAGATTGAATGGACACACACCTGCACCTGCACACAAACAATTTTCTGTCAGCAGAAACTCTGACAGAAAACAAATAGTCTCAGGTTGTATTGAGTTTGTTACAGCCTCATCTTCCTCTGGACAACAGATCCCTTCTTCTGGGGCATATGGTGGAGGAAGAAGCCCAGGCAACATGGCTCTAGTGTACGGCGTACCCATGCAGCTAGGGAGTGGAATAGAGCCAATGTGGATTGCCTTCATGGGGATGGCCCTGGCCTTCTCTGGATCCCTGTTGTCCTCAAGGTTTAGTGGCTGAATCCACTGCTACTTCTGCTGGGGAAGGGGGCAGGGTAACCATGGGAGGGCTCTAGCTGACTCTACAGAAACAATGCATTGCTATTACATGATATGCATGGGAGATGTGGCCCCCAGATCTAGAACAAATTACCTAAGCCTCTTCTTTGCCCAGGAGAAAAACATACCTTATTTGACTCCTGCATTTTGTTTAATCAAAGTGTAATAAATACATACATTCCACATAAATGCTGAGTACCATTTAAATGCCCAAATCCCAGTGGAGGTTTTTGGGATTCATTTGGCTTTTCTTGGAAGAATCCCAGTCCCCATAATAAGACAACACAATCTTGTTAATTCAGACTTAGTAGGCCACAGTATCTGAAAGATTTTGGATGTCATAAATAAAGGCTTATGTTGGATTTCTGGCTTATTTTTATAAGGAAATCTCTAAAGCTTTTTACAAACAGAGCTGAGGCTTCAGAGTCAGTCAAAATAGTGTTATTCGAAGGTAAGTCCACTGCTTTGTCCTGTGGATAAACAAAATACGGTGTGTTAAATAAACATGAATAGTGAGGAAACCTAGGAATCTGCCAAAGTTAAATTATCGGCAACAGTTACTTTGAGTTTTTTAGGTGCAATATAGTCATCTGCCATTTTTCAAGTGCAGTTTAATGGCTTTTCCTGGGCAGGGAGAGCTGCCAAAGCCTTTTCCTGATGCTGGAGCCTTTCACTATGGGGTGTAGCTACATGTGTCATGCCTGTACTCTACTCGCTGCTGTTAGTGTAGACAAAGTCTCATTGTAAGTCAAGTTTTCTGGACCCTGAATCATAATATATGCCATCATGTGCCAGTGATGCCCCTCTGCATGTACATTAGTCAAACTGGACAGTCTCTACTTAAAAGAATAAATGGACACAAATCAGATGTCAAGAATTATAACATTCATAAACCAGTCGGAGAACACTTCAATCTCTCTGGTCACTTGATTACAGACATAAAAGTCGCAATATTACAACAAAAAGACTTCAAAAACAGACTCCAATGAGAGACTGCTGAATTGGAATTAATTTGCAAACTGGATACAATTAACTTAGGCTTGAATAGAGACTGGGATTGGATGGGTCATTACAAAAACTAAAACTATTTCCCCATGTTTATTCCCTCCCCCGCCCAGCCACTGTTCTTCAGACGTTCTTATCAACTGCTGGTAATGGCACACCTTGATTATCACTACAAAAGGTTTTCTTCCCCCCCCCCTCACCCGCTCTCCTGCTGGTAATAGCTCATCTTAAGTGATCACTCTCCTTACAGTGTGTATGATAACACCCATTTTTTCATGTTCTCTGTGTATATAAATCTCCCCACTGTATTTTCCACTGAATACATCCGATGAAGTGAGCTGTAGCTCACGAAAGCTTATGCTCAAATAAATTTGTTAGTCTCTAAGGTGCCACAAGTCCTCCTTTTCTTTTTGCGAATACAGACGAACACGGCTGCTACTCTGAAACGAATCATTCTTGTAGTTCTTTTTTTTTTTTTAATCCTTTCCACCTTGCCAACATGCATTTTAAAGTGTGGAAAAAAGAACTGGACACCATATTCCACTAAGAGTAGTAATACGACTGACTTCTATTCAATTTTCTCCATCTTATGCTGTCGAGGATCACATTTGCTCTTTTAATCTCCCAGTGCAATGTGGTGGCTATGTTCAGCTAGTTATAGGCCATGAGTTCTAAGTCCTTTTCTGAGTTTCTGCTTCCCAAAATAGGTTCCCCTCCTAAAGTGTGATCTACATTCTGAGTTCTGAAGTTTAACCACATTTAAAATGCATGTTGTTTAAATGAACCCAACGTACCATGTGATCCAGATTTGCTTTTATCATTAATTACTACTCCATAAATTTTTGTGTCATCTGCAAACTTTGCCAGCAATAATTTTGTTTTCTTCCAGGTTGTTGATAAAGATATTGAATACCATTGGACCAAGAACAGGTCCCTGCCTAGAAATGTCCCCATTGAAATTACTTTGTGAGATCTAACAGTTAGCCAGTTTTTAATCCATTTAATATGTATTCGCAAAGAAAACAGGAGTACTTGTGGCACCTTAGAGACTAACAAATTTATTAGAGCACAAGCTTTCGTGAGCTAAAGCTCACTTCATCGGATGCATAGAATGGAACACATAGTAAGATCTATATATACATACAGATAAGTTGGACGTTACCATACAAACTGTGAGAGGCTAATTAGTTAAGATGAGCTATTATCAGCAGGAGAAAAAAACTTTTGTAGTGATAATCAAGATGGCCCATTTAGACAGTTGACAAGAAGGTGTGAGGATACTTAACTTAAGGAAATAGATTCAATATGTGTAATGACCCAGCCACTCCCAGTCTCTATTCAAACCCAGGTTAATGGTATCTAGTTTGCATATTAATTCAAGCTCAGCAGTTTCTCCTTGGAGTCTGTTTTTGAAGCTTTTCTGTTGTAAAATTGCCACCCTTAGGTCTTTTACTGAGTGGCCATAGAGGTTGAAGTGTTCTCCTACCAGTTTTTGAATGTTATGATTCCTGATGTCAGATTTGTGTCCATTTATTCTTTTGCGTAGAGACTGTCCGGTTTGGCCAATGTGCATGGCAGAGGGGCATTGCTGGCACATGATGGCATATATCACACTGGTAGATGTGCAGGTGAACGAGCCCCTGATGGCGTGGCTAATGTGATTAGGTCCTATGATGGTGTCACTTGAATAAATATGTGGACAGAGTTGGCATCAGGCTCTGTTGCAAGGATAGGTTCCTGTCTTAGTGTTTTTGTTGTGTGGTGTGTGGTTGCTGGTGAGTACTTGCTTCAGGTTGTGGGGCTGTCTGTAAGCGAGGACTGTCTGTCTCCCAAGATCTGTGAGAGTGAGGGATCATTTTTCAGGATAGGTTGGAAATCTTTGATGATGCGCTGGAGAGGTTTTAGTTGAGGGCTGAAGGTGACGGCTAGTGGCATTCTGTTATTTTCTTTGTTGGGCCTGTCCTGTAATAGGTGACTTTTGGGTACTCTTCTGGCTCTGTCAATCTGTTTTTTCACTTCAGCAGGTGGGTACTGTAGTTTTAAGAATGCTTGATAGAGATCTTGTAGGTGTTTGTCTGTCTGAGGGATTGGAGCAAATGCCGTTGTATCTTAGAGCTTGGCTGTAGACAATGGATCGTGTGGTGTGTCCTGGATGGAAGCTGGAGGCATGTAGGTAAGTATAGAGGTCAGTAGGTTTCCGGTATAGGGTGGTGTTTATGTGACCATCGCTTATTAGCACAGTAGTGTTCAGGAAGTGGATCTCTTGTGTGGACTGGTCCAGGCTGAGGTTGATGGTGGGATGGAAATTGTTGAAATCATGGTGGAATTCCTCAAGGGCTTCTTGTCCATGGGTCCAGATGATGAAGGTGTCATCAATGTAGCGCAAGTAGAGTAGGGGTGTTAGGGGACGAGAGCTGAGGAAGTGTTGTTCTAAGTCAGCCATAAAAGTGTTAGCATACTGTGGGGCCATATGGGTACCCATAGCAGTGCCGCTGATCTGAAGGTATACATTGTCACTCTCAAAGAAACTGCGAAACCACCTGCTCAACATCCTATACAGCAAACAGGGAAAGATTAAGAATGAGCTCTCAAGACTGGATACTCTCATAAAAAACCAGCCTTCCACACAAACTTCCTCAGACAGAGACAAACACCTACAAGATCTCTATCTTGATATCTGATTATCGCTGCAAAAGTTTTTTTCTCCTGCTGATAATAGCTCATCTTAACTAATTAACCTCTCACAGTTTGTATGGTAACTTCCAACTTATCTGTATGTATATATAGATCTTACTATATGTTCCATTCTATGTATTCAATGAAGTGAGCTGTAGTTCATGAAAGCTTATGCGCTAATAAATTTGTTAGTCTCTAAGGTGCCACAAGTACTCCTGTTCTTTTTGCGGATACGGACTAACATGGCTGCTATTCTGAAACCTGTTAATATGTATTGATTTTGATTTATGAAGAGTTTGCAATCTGAATTTCTGAGAATCAGCTGGCTGAGAATCAAAATCAGTACCAATATTTTTATCAGAATATCATGCAGAACTAAGTCAAATTCTTTTGATATCTAACTATATTTATCAGCATAGTTACCCTTGTAAACCAAATTTGCAGTCTCATCAATAATGCTACCACTATTTTCCATGAAACCATGATGAGTTACATTAATTGTGCTACAATCCTTTGTTTCTTTACTGATTGCATCCCATATCATATTTTCCCAGGGTTAGTGTTAAACTAACAGGCCTATAGCTACCTGGGCCATCCCATTTATCCTTTTTCAAAAATGGTACTACATTAACTTTTTGTTTGTTTACAGTTCTCTGGAACTTCCTTAGTATTCTAAGATTTGTTAAATATCAACATTATTGGTCAGAGAACTCCTCAGCCAATTCTTTTAAAATTCTTAGGTGCAAGTTATCCTGTCCTGCCAATATAAAAATGTTTACCTGTAGCAGTTGCTATTTAACATCCTGACTCATTATTGTTGGAATAGAAAGTATTTCATTATCGCTGTAAGCTGTGAGTACATATTCATGCTTTTTTCCATATACAGAACAATGTATTGACGACTTCTGCTTTTTCTGTATCCCCATTGCTGACAAGTGTACTATACCTTTTCAGTTATGAACCTAGACCATATAGACTCTGATCCCAGTTACATGCACAGTCACTCAGGATCATTGTGCTTCATCTTTTGTGGAAAGTACGAGAAAGAAGGACAAAGATAAAAGGCCACCTGGGACCAGATTGTGAATTGCCACTAATTAAATATGAAGAACTATGCTTAATGTCTGAAATGGGAGCATAAAGAATGGGGAATGGAGAGTAAAAAAATGAAAGTTTCCCCCCAAAAAGTTTGTTGCTGATGCAGAGGAAAAGAATGACATCCAGAACAAAACTTTCTGCAGCTTTCTGGTCTACAGTCCAGCAAAAGGAGAACAGGGAAAGCTTGGAGCTCACAGGCTTTTCTTTGGAGAGCTGGGGAGTGATGAGGGAGGGAACTCAGTCATCTCGTAGATATGTGTTGCAAGCTCTCCCAACTCCAGTAATTAGATAGGCTCGTCAGTCTTTATGAGTGGCTCACGTTTACTGATTAATGTTCCACTTGTGCACAGAGGTGATTTAGCTTTCTGCTGAATAAACATAACACAGGGATGGAAAGGTGATAACTATCATGCTCAGCAGAAAGAAGGAGCCTATAAATATGCCAGTGGGTCAATAGAAGTGATTTCATTCTTCCTTCACAGGACTGCTGATGAAGTCTGACAGGGCAGCTCGACTTCATTAATGCATCACAATGGTGAAGAAAGCCTGAAGGGCAAAAAGAACTGCCTGCAGCAGAGTGGAGCCTGGGCTGCAGCTGCCAGAGAACAGCCAGGGAGAAATGAAAAGGGCTGCACCAATGAAATAAGGAAGGCTGCTGTAGTGCTGTTTTCTCCCCTTCCTGAAATGGCAGATAAGGGAGCTGCAAAGAGCAGAGGAGAGATTGTGGAAGGGAAGCTCTAATCTGAATTAGAAACAGTTCTGGGAGGAAGGGCTGAGTGTATGAAGAGCTTTTGGTTACAACACTACACTGAACAACACTAATTCTAGGGATGGACAGAGAGAGAAACTTAACAGTTCATAAAATAAACCAGGAGGTGTCTATTCAAGGAAAATTACTCCAAATGCAATTGGAAACTACCGTACTGTACATAGGGGCAGACCGACTCTGAGCTCAGCCATACCTGCATAAATCTAGAGTATCTTTGAACTCACTGGATTTATGTTGGTCTAAATGAGATCAGACTCCTACCCATATTAATTATATAACTAAGGCTATGTCTACATTGCATACTCCTTATGGTGGCTTATACAGTACATGCATGCATACCCTCTCAGCACAGGTATAAATAACATTGTAGTGGTGGGGCAATGCTCAGATGAGTAAAGACATGCCTGAACCTTAGGGTCGATACTCCACATGGCTCTTTACATGCCCAAGCAGTGCCTCCCATGTCTAAAATGTCAAGGAGTGGGGAAAGGCTCTGGCAGAGGGGATCTTCCAGAGCCTTCCCTGACTGCCTCCCTGCTGCCAGAGCCTTTCACTGACATATGTCGCTACATACCTCAATGCTCGCTTTTCACTGCAGTGTATAGCTACACACATGCCAGGGGCGTGCAGTGTAGACATAGCCTTAATAGGATAGTGTATGTTTGAGGGATGAAAAGTAAATTTTATACCCACCACTGCCCTCATCTCAGTGGTTTCCATTCTTTCCCCCAGACCCCTCTTTCTTTCCAGGTTTTCATTGCTGCTGCTTTCTACTTTGAGCCCCATTTACTCATCTCCAATTCTTGGCTGCAATGCAATTTCTCTTTCACTGACTCCTGGATCTGTCCCTCTGCAAGTCTCAAGGGACTCATCTCTGCTTTGGGCCGCTGTCTCTGCTTCAGGCCCTATTAATTTTCTGCTTTGGCCATCTTTATTTTAATTAATTCCCTATTATGCTTCCATTCTATTTTTGCATTGCTTGAAGAGGGGATGTAAGGCAGGCTGCCTGCTGATCCCCTCAAACAGTGATTTTGCAATCCTGTGATTTCTAGTTCTTCCTTTACTCTTCTGGGCTCTCCCCCCTTTAACATCTTTTTTAAAAAAACATAAATATTACATAAGTCCCTAAATGATTTACTTTAACTCACAATAAACACCACCCCCACCCCCATAGAAGTTTCAGAGGTTAAAAACACAGGTTTCAAAATTGTTTGGATATAAAGGAAACAAGCTAGAGGTTAAAGGTTGAGCTATCACCTGCTGTAGTTGGAGTCCACCAAACCTCCTCTTTAGTTAAATTAAACTAGATTTTTAACTACGTTAAATGGGACACTGGGGTTCTGCCACAAAACTGATTTATTGAGATAAAAGGAGAGATTCAAAGTATCAGCATTTTATGCTGTAGATGGAAGGCATTGATTTAATCTACTTTTGTCAGTTTTAGGGGACTGAAATTTGGGGCACTTGGAGAAAGGCTCACAAGATAGAGATGGCTGAGGTGGACATAGTAAATTACAGGTGCCATAAGGATTCAACTGGCAGAGGTCAATGAGTCTTACATTGCCCTAAGCTCTCCCCACTACTGGTCTTCTCTCCGCTAGTCAGCAAGTTATTGACTTGTGGATTATATTACATTTGGATGAGTTGCAAACACCAGTGAGGACAGCAAAACCATGCAAAGGGACCTTAAGAGGTTAGAACCATGAGGCCGGATCAAGCCTCCATGCCTGGATCTCCCTCCTCCTGTGTGGAAGGGAAGGGTCAACTGCCTTTGCAGCAGCATTCCTCCCTGACATCCTGTGGAGGTCTCTCTGTGAAGTTGGGATCTGTAAGGAGGGGGAAGGGGTTGGGGACTACGAGGTGGGGAGTGGGCAGCTCTGCACTGGGTGCACACAGAAATTCCCCAGAAAAAGTGCAAGTGGTATTTTCCCCATGGAGGCCCCTTTTCAGTGGGGGAAACTCTCTTTTAAGGGAAGTCCCAGGGCAATAGTGGCCAGAGCGGTACTTGGCATCACAGGTCTAGTCCACCACAGGTCCCTGTCAGCTTAGTCAAAACTCACACTAATATTAAGGTGCAGAGGAAGGGCATCAACATTTGATCCCATACACTGTCATCTTCATCCACCACCAAAGTAAATCTTTCCTATATTTTGTAACCATTAGCTGGAAAAAGTAACAAACAAAATTCAATCAGAGAGGCCATCACAGGTTAAGTAATGTTAGAAGCCTGACATGTGACTTAAACCTATACCAGCCAAGAAACTGACTGATTAGGCTAAAAATCTGGCCTGGTCATCTGTCCTCAAGGTGAATCTTGAGCAGTAGACCAAATACTGGGCCTCAGCAGCAGTCACAGTGGCCAAGCTGTGATGGGGCTAATGCTAACTGCACAAAGAGGTGGAGGAAGGAACACTTTCCTCCCATGACATAGCAATCACAGTAGTGCTGCTGCTACCATGACTCTGAGGCTGAGGTAGCCTCCATGGCACTGGCTTGCATGCTCCATAGATGGATGGTGTGTGTCAATAGCCCATGGATCTGCCTAGCAATTGTTTGATGTACCACATGCTAGATAATAACATAGTTTTAGAAACATTCCATGCTTCTAAAACTAAACTGGCCCTTTATTGAGAGAACTATTTATAGACCTGCTGCAACTGCAGCCAGCATTCCAGCCAGGTGTACACAGACTGGATTCCTGGTGCCTCCTCCAAATTCTTCCCTCCTGTAAGCCTTCCCCCTGTGTTCCTCCTCCAAGTTCCATGCCAGTTGCTCTGACAGCCTGTCCCTGGTTCAGACTCCCTGCGGGGATCTCCCTAGAGTTGAGCTCCCAGTGTGCTGGCGGTGCACACCCCATGTGTGGGTTCCAGAAATCTACTGGGGGTGATTGTGGAATCTCTGCTGTAATGATATTTCTGACTTGCCATTTGTGAATCTGTCATGTGCCTTCTCGCTCAAGTCTGAGGAGCTCTGCTGGCTGGTCTGGTAAAGCTGGAAATGTAAGAAGTGTGGTTACATCCCAAGAACTGATTTCCTTAGACGCAATCTGCTCCCATTGAAGTCAATGGAAATTTTGACAGTCAGAGCACTCATGAGATGAGAAACCCCAAGGCCTGGTTCTGAAAGCTCAGCACAGTGTATCTACATTCCCAGCTGGGACTCAGGATCATGAATCCCCAAAGCAGAAGGTCAGTAAACTAAAGTGGATGCATTAGAGTTAAGTGCCATGCTGGCTGCTGTCGCAAAGCCTCATATAAATATTACACCTCGCTCTATAAGATGCTCACTGTTTGGTTTCTGAACCTATTAATATATAATGAAGATATGGTGTAATTAATATAGTTTGTTTTGATTTTCCTATAAATCTACTTTAGTAATAAGAATGCAAAGTAATTATTCCAAAAAGCCCTTTCAACAAATGGCAGTTTTCACTGATTAAAAATCAAGTCAATGCTTTATTTAAGTGATTGCCAGTTTGCTTTAAGCTGAACTGAATAATTATCAGGTTATTGAACTACAGGATACCTGCAAAGAAATGCCTTTCTTTTTCATTTTACATGAACACACATATCAGAGGCTGCATCAGGGAGTTTTAGACATGTGGCAAGTCCCTTGATTTTATCAACATCTTTTAAACTCAGTTTTGCTGAGATCATCTTTGTGGTGGAAAATGAATGCACTGAGTTTTTTAAAAAAAATATAATAATTTTGCAGCTTTTCAACACTCCCCACCCTTTTAGTTCACGATGTTCCGTGCCTCTCTAATTTGGATTCTCTGGTAAGATGAAATTTTATTGGAAGAGTTTTAGCAGTCAGCCAGTAAAGGATCAAAGTGAGTGTGATTGAAGAAGATCATACTATAGGCTTATGGCCAAAATCTGCTCTGTTATACCCATGCAAGCCACCAAGAGCAGATTTTGGCCCTTTAAAAATATCCTAATCTTAGTCTTCACAAACATTTCTCTATTTATAAATTGCTGTATAACAAAACTGCACCTGCTTCTGACACATCCTGTGTGCGTGTAAAAATCGAAGGGCTGTTGTATTTATAGAGGATCACAGATTGGTATCTGTAGCTGCTTTTTTTGAAACTGCCTAATTAGGAATGTTTCAGGTCCTTTGCCTGAAGTGGGAAATGGGACGAGCCCTTTAACATGCAATCACTTTTCTTTGTTTAAAGCGGCCCTCTGTAACAAGTGTTGTAAATTCTGGATCAGTGGGAAAATCTGGCCAAGAAGTGGAATAAAAAGGAGTCCTACCTTGCCTACACTCACCCAGCAGTGTGTCACAAAGGAAAGTGTTTCCTTGGAGTGAATTTTGCACAAGATTGTGGTGGGTATGGAAAAAAGGGGAATATTAGAATATTTTCTACTTTTTTTTTTTTTTGACACATACTCCCTACGGCCACATCACAGTTTGTGATGGCCACATGTCTGGGTGTGTTAGCTCTTCATGTTAACTCTCCACACGCGGGCCCAATGTTCAGGGCCTTTAGTGTAAGACATGAGATCAAGGACAATCTCATTGCATATATGAGATGATCTCTTGGTCCATGAAGTGAGTTGGGAAGGTAGCAAATCTGTTGGGAAATTCTTTGTTCTGTGTCAGTTGCATTGGTTTGTTGTTCTCAGTTTAGGGAAGTCTAACAAAGTCTCATAAACTATGGTAGTGAGTCATGCCACACATCAATCAGTATGTTTTAGAGGGAAGGTAGCACTTCTTGGCACAGACCTTTTAAAGTGGAGAAAAGGCTATAAATGTCAAATCAAAGTGTGGCTTAGTGTGTGTGCTCATCACACACTCTTGCGCTGGTCTAGCTAAATCCAGGTTTCAGAGTAACAGCCGTGTTAGTCTGTATTCACAAAAAGAAAAGGAGTACTTGTGGCACCTTAGAGACTAACCAATTTATTTGAGCATAAGCTTTCGTGAGCTACAGCTACATCCGATGAAGTGAGCTGTAGCTCACGAAAGCTTATGCTCAAATAAATTGGTTAGTCTCTAAGGTGCCACAAGTACTCCTTTTCTTTTAGCTAAATCCAGGTACTTACGCTGAAATAAAGGTATTCCTTCTTTAGTTCAAAAGGTAGGACTTGTGCTTCTGGTAGTGAAGGTACCAGGTTCAATGCCCACTGAAGACTGTGGTGTATCAACATTTGTGACCATGGTTTTTCTTACAAATTCTTCACATTCTTTGACTCTAGGGCTATGCAGCTATTTCCTCTCTCTAGATTAAACAACTGTTTTAGAGGTCTGAGGTGAAATTAGGTAGAGCTTACTTATTTATCTTTTATCTCAGAGAATGATCGATAATATATGACCATGGCTTCGGTTATAGAGTGGTTGCTCATTTACAGTATGTCAGGTTCCTGTTAAGCCTCTAAGCAACCTGATATCGAACACTAAATGATCTAAAAGTTTACAATTGGGTAGGATGAAAATCCTGAGAAAGTGAAGACCCTCAGTAATTCCATGGCATCAGCAAATTAAATTTCTGCAGTAACGCATTACGATATAATGAGGTCACATTAGAGGAATAAGAGGCCCAGATGTCTCAATGATTTAATCTCTCTCTTCCTGTAGGCCTGCACCTAATTTTAATGAGTATTTTGATAGATAACTTATTTGATTCAAAATAGGTCTTTGAAGACAGTTGTGAGAGTATTACATTTTAAAGATGCTGTGATAGAAATTCATTTCATTAACTAGCTGATAAGAAAAAATGACTCTACAAACGTACTGGTATTAGACATACTATTATGACCCATCTGCTCTTATTGAGTAAAGTGACAGTAATATATCTTTATTGGTCTGTTTCTTGAATGCTGGAGAGGCTCATTTTCCTTGTCTAATGAAAAGCCAAGTGACACTAATGAAACAGGTACGGAATATGCCGTAACTTCAGGAAACAGAACACCAAGTGAAAATGGTGCTATCAGAGAACTACTTTGGGAAGGGTCATATGTGGAACCCACACAAATAGGAAAAAAAATAACACTGCTTTATACAGTCACATGTACTGAATGCTCTCTCTGTACAGTAATAAAGACAATACGAATAACTAACACAAATACATATCACCTATCCCCACTTATGCGTGTGACTGAGGTGTTTTGCTCTGGCTTCCAAATGAGATCAATCTCATTACAAGCTTTTTACATTTAAGTAAAATTTAATTCCTAGGTCTGGTCTCTAGCTGCTATCTTACTCCACAGAGGCTAAGCACTGCACTACTGCAGCTAAATGGTCAAATGGATAAACTAATCTGGGATGACCAATTTGGGAAGCCTGAGGTCTGATTTTTCAGAGTATATAACATTCTACAGCACTTTACATGTTCAGAGCAGAACTCGCATTGACCTCTATTGCAGCTGTGAGTGCTCAGCAGTCTGCAAATCAGACCCCAGGGTCTCAAGTCAGGCACCCCAAAAATGAGAGACATACAATGGCCATATGTGAACATTTTCGTATAAATGACTTGTCTGTTATCAGACAGGAACTCGCTGGTAGAGAAAGGAATTGATCCAGTTCTTCAGGACAACAGTCAATTGCCTTAACCATAAAACCATCCTTTCTCTTCCTGTGATGCCCTGCCTCATTGTCCACACACCTTCAACTACTGCAGCAAATGCGGCAGGGGGCCTATAGACAACAGTCTCCTTCACAACACAATCCTGATTCCTCCCCAGAGCAGATCCAGTCTGTGGAGGTCCTGCTGAAAACATATTATGTGATCCTGTAATTAAGATTGTCTTAATGTATATGCATAAGGGATGCTGAATTAAAGCTGCACAGATAAACTTAGTTCTGGCATTCTCTAACCTGTGAGTGCATGACTTTGCAACCTTAATGTTCTTATTGATTTTTTTTAAAATATGTAATTTCTTAAGTGTTTAAAAAGTCTAAAAATTGAAAAATAAAAACTCCATCTTTGGATCACCAGCAGGATTTGGATTTTTAGATCCATCACACATTTCTCTACAACTTAAATTAACAAACTAATTGAAAACAGTAGAAGGCTGTTATTTTCTGTGTGGACCTGTTACAAGTGGGGGATGAGATCAGTGGATTGCACAGCTGTTTGCTCTAGTGAATGGATGTTGAGCCTCAGAATAGTGGGTTAAATTCCAAGTTTTGGAGGGGGGTGCGCTCTAGTTGTTACATCCTTCTGCCCCCGTCACCGCATCCCCAGCTTCTGCCACTGTGCACTTGGCTCTTGCCCATCCCCCATCTGTTGCTATCCCCTCTGGCTCATTCCTTTGTTCCCTGCCCTGGAGAAAATGCACATTCCTGATGCAAGGAGAACCCACCTATCAAATTTCAAGTCCCTGCTCCAAAGCCCAGATGCGCTAGAATTTCTCACTAAATGATGGATTTTTTTAATGTGGTCAAAGCAATATTTATTTCTCTGACCTGTTTCTGAGGAATGGCTGAACTGGCTTACCTGAAACTTTCATTTTTTTAAAAGAAAAGGGGGTGTGGAGGGGGGCAGAGAGAAAATTCAGCCTGAGGCAAAAACAACAAGGAGTCCGGTGGCACTTTAAAGACTAACAGATTTATTTGGGCATAAGCTTTTGTGGGTAAAAAAACACTTCTTCAGATACATGGAGTGAAAATTACAGATGCAGGCACTATATACTGACATATGAAGAGAAGGGAGTTGTTACCTCACAAGTAGAGAAACAGTGTTGACAGGGCCAATTCGATCAGGGTGGATGTAGTCCACTCCCAATAACTGAGGAGGAGGTGTCAGTTCCAGGAGAGGCAAAGCTGCTTTTGTCTTACTTGGGCTTGAATAGAGACTGGGAGTGGCAGGTTCATTACACTCCATGCATCTGAAGAAGTGGTTTTTTACCCACGAAAGCTTATGCCCAAATAAATCTGTTAGTCTTTAAGGTGCCACCGGACTCCTTGTTTTTGTGGATACAAACTAACACGGCTACCCCGGATACTTGACAGCCTGAGGCAAACACCTGGCATGGCAAATTTCAGCCCAAAATGTTTAATTTGGCAAAGTAATACGCAACTGAAAACAGGATAAACCTTAACTAGAGATGTCTCTACCCGCACTGCCTATAACAAGAACAAAGAGGAAAATAGGGAGCGTGGAAATTATTTTCTCTCTCTAGTCAGGTTTTGTCTGTTACATTGCTCTGCTTCCGAAACGTGTAAGCCAGTGATTTGAATGAGCTCTCTCCTGCCATCTATTGATGAACTGGGGGAAAAGACCTCAGGAGCAGACTGTATTTGCATAGACACAGCTACTTTGCTTAGGTGATCAGCAGACATACCTGTTTTGCCAAAATGACCAGTTTTGGCTGTTCTGGGTTAAAACTCACTTCTTGGATATAGGGGCAATTAAATGCTGTTATCCTAACTGTGTGACTAAAGGGCAGTAGTTAATATGGCCTAATTGAGGGGAGGTCACCCTAAATGTAACTTCACTCACTAAACATGGGGTAGTGCCAAACCCAAGTGAAAGACAAAGAGGGGGGTGGGGAGGGGGATTGGGATTAGGATTAGGATTAGAGGTTTGTTTGTTTGTTTTTAAAATCATCAGGAGTGTGATGACAATGGCTTCCCTGTTTAAAGGGTTCCAGAGGCTATTTGACTGTCCTCTAAGGTTTAAAGATAGAGCCAACTAGACTTGATTAAGAGTCCTTGTTTTTTTCTTAGTGATCACTAGTGCTGAAATCACCAATAGGCTGGCCTAGGGATCGGAGCCTTAGACCTGGAGTGGGGACAGTGTTGCAGTGAAAAAGAGTGCAGGGAAGCAAGAGCAGTGAAGTTCCCCACTACCTGGTGAAATCACTAAGAGCTGGAATCGCTAGGAGCTGGGCGAGACGGTGGAGCCCCAGAACACAGCACCGCAGCTAAAAGCAGAAGTGGCAGCAATGCTGGTGAGCAGTAGCAGAGGCTGCAGCAGCAAAAGTGGCAGCAACAGAGACACAGTCATCACGTAACCACTCCCCCACCTTCCCAGGAGTGGGAGCTTGATGAACCCAGCTGAACACACCCCGGACCCTGGGACTTCGCTGACCTCGTACAACAAATTGTGAGTGGGGTACAGCGGAGAGAAAAGGGACCTGGTGTGTTAAAGGGACATTGGTCCATTCACTGCATGGTGGGAAACTGAGGCAAAGCATTACTGACCAAGATACTGTAAAGCAGGTGTTTACTTATTGTTAGAATGCTTTTGAGTCATGGTTTTTTCCCCTAATTAGTGCTGCTTTCCCTCTCTCCTTAATAAAAGTTTTGTTTGTTATACTCAGGCTCAGTGCCTGTGCATGGGAAAGTATTGCCTCTTAGAAGCGCTCAGAGATGGTGGTTAGTTTTTCCAGCTTCCTAGGTGGGGGCTAAGCTGGTGGTGTTGGGGCAGCTGGTAGAGGCAGGCATATTTACAGTTGAGTGGCATTGCCACTCATCATGGGAACTTTCAGAACACTGTGCTGAGAAAAATGGGTGCAGCTTTCTCTAGAGATGCTCTTCCATTTTCTCTCCAGTATGCTGTTGATTCTAGTGTATATGTATGTGATAGTCCAAACGCTGTCCTAACAGATATCATTATTGATAACAATCCTTCCTTCATATTTCATTGTACTGCATATCACAAACCTGATTTACTTGGAGCATAGCTGCTGTAAGGCTTGTGAGACTTGTCATTCATATGTTAATGTTTTAAGATCAAGTTGACAGAAGAATTATGCACATGCTTGAATATTTGTCTGTGAATGATGTTTGTTTGCCCAAATGGCACGTTCTTATTGAGTTCGAGAATTTGCCTTATCTTGCTAGCTGTTTAGTCTATGTTCCTTGCCCTCAGGATGCTATGAAAGAAAATGCTACGTATGTTGATGTACAGACCGTGCTATATGCTCTGTTTTTGAGCTCCCTTACATTTTGGAGGCCCCAATACTCCCTGAGTTTACCATACCCTCTGTGCTCCTTCTCCTACAGAAAATGTTGTAGGGGTTCTACTCAAAATTCTGTCAGCATTCTGGTGCATACACTTTCATTCCCACAAATGCATTACTTTCTGTTGATGTATCATATATCCCTTTAAATAAATACTGAAACCAGACTTCCTCTCTCTTATCTGGAAGAGTCATCCTATAGTCTGACCTCTGAGCATTAGCCTGCTTGTTGCATTGTTCAAATAACTTTCTCAGAATAGGAAGAGGCAGCAGTAATACAAACACCAATGACTCCAACATCGAGCCGGTAATGTGAAGGTTCTCATCTGTGATCTCAAGCTGCACTGTAGGAATGGATGCTTACATTCGTGAATGTATTCCAGAGCACATTTTGCATAGAAACTGCACAAATATATTTTGTGTGGAAACAGTATTCCCAATGCACATATTTGCAACTCATTATATCTAGGAATGCAGCCACATGTCCCGATAAAGCTGCAACTGGTACAAAAGGCAACAGCTTGTCTGCTTAGCAACACTGATTGCTGTATGTGAGTCAGTCTGGTGCTCTGCTCTCTGCACTGGGTTCCTCAATGAATAGAGAGTCTAATTCAAGATCTCTGTCCAGATACCCAAAGCGCTCTATGGGATTGATCCTCGATACCTGAAGAATAACTTCTCTCTCTACACAACCAGGACTTCTTATGAGAGTTATGTGTCACGGGAAAATATGATTGCTCACCAATAAAAGAAGGCTCATGAGTGTGGAAGACAGAACTTACACAGTATAGGTCAAGCTCCTGTGAAGATCACTCCCACAGGATGTAAGAACGACCACGGACCCCAGCACCTCTCCATATCAAAATTAACTTCTCCAACTTAGCTTTACCTTAGTAACTTTTTCACACAACCACAAACTCTCACAACCCCCAGCTACTCCCTTCACACACCAGAAAGAAAACCTAATCAAGCTATTTCTCCTACAGGCTGACTGGGGGAAAATGAGAACGTTATTGTTTGTTTTTAAGTATTTGAGAAGCTTTCAGGTAATATGGTGATGGGGAACATGTTAATACCTAGGTAAGTAGTTAGATTTGCTTTATAACTATGCAATCCGTGTACTACTTTAGGGTCACCTCTTTTTAAGTAGTGATGTGAGTAACAGAATGGATCAGTCATTCTTTATCAAAAATATGTGATTTTTTATTCATGTAAATGTAGGGCACTTTATTCGAATGCTGAATGGAAGGCTGTTTTGATTAACGTAATTTAAAATACAGTATTTAAAAATGCAGCTTTCAAAATATTTGCCCCTATCATGAAGCCATATAAAAACTGTCAGAACATGAGTTAGAGTTAAATATTTTTAGCCATTGTACTGATTTTTCAGGGGGCACAAACGTAAGTATTTATTTTGAAGGGGATATAATACAGAAGGCTCGGGGACATAATTGTCTTCTTCTTTACAAATCTCCTTCCACATTCTTAAGTCTCACACAAAGCAGATGTCACTTTGAAAATGCAAAATGGCAAAACAGTAAAAATCAGCGTTCTTCAAGAATACTGCTGTACTTTAGACCCATTTGCTGATAGGAAATGTGTGTCTTGAATACCAATTATTCCTCTACTATGGTACTTTTTTAGGAAAACAAAAGGACTTCATGATAGAGATACAGCGGAAAACCAAAATGGTATCGTGGAATAACCACCTTGGAGCCAGGTAATGGTCTGATTTTGTCATATTTTTTTATTGCTGCTGCTTCTGCTGCTGTTTAACCCTCAAAGGGTTAAATGGTTTTGTTTATATGCCTAATATCCCTTTAGGATTAAGGTTCAACATGGCAAAGAAATTTCTGAAAGTTAGTATTGCCAGTCAGACTGTTGAGAATTTGGACTTCTGAATCTCAACATGACCAGTGCAAGGAAATCCAAGCTAGGTGGTGGGATCCCCTCCCACAAGGTTTGATCCAGAGCCCACTGAAATTAATGTGAGTCTTTCCGCTGACTCCAGTGGAAAGACTTTAGATCAGACCCTGTAATGGGAAACTAGGAAGTGAACTTCACTCTTTTCCCTCCCTTTCTCCATCCTTGAGTCAGCCTACACCTACATCCAATCTGAGTCGCATCGTTTTAAAAATCTCTGCTCTGAATAGGGTTAGCTGACATGGGGGGCAAATTCTTCCGAAAGCCCTTCACCAATACCATGAAAGCTCAGACTTGACGTTCTTAATATTTCTTTTATCCATCTTCATACACCACTAAAGCAGCAAGAAAGGGAATAAAACAAATGAATACAATGTTCTAAAATCTTTCGCATGCCCCTTTTTCAGTGGAGCTATAGATGTAGCTATAATTAAGGGTAATAGAATGAAATTAAGAGAAGGAAAATGTAGGCTTATAGCAGGAAAAACATCCTGCCAGTGATATAATTATAAATTGGAGAATAGTCTCCCAAGGGAGTGGTGGGAGCTCATCACTTGGAGTCTTAAAACTAGAATAGACAGAACACTGGGAAATGTAGGGTACAATCCTGCATTGACAGCAATGCTTAAAGTGTGTGTGTGGGGCGAGCAATAAGAGGTCACAGACCCACTCCAAAAAACAATTGAGCTAGGTCACCAAAGGAAGCACTTTAGGCATTGTCTCACCAAAACCACCGCTCCTGGATTATGATTGATGCACCCACAGTTTTTCAGATCCCTTTAAGCACTGATGTCAGAGCGATAGGCTGGATGATCAAATAGGTATACCCCTATGAGTTGTGTGGAAATTGTTGTTGGCTTATTCTAATTACTGGAATTTAGAATGTAAGTACTATAGCGTTGGCTAAAGTGGGGCTGGTTTAAGTACCATAAAGAGAACCTGGGTTGTATTCCTACTTTTGTTCTCTTACTCTTTGGGTCAGTCAATAGCAATAGCTCTGCGCAACTGATAAACAATAGTAATCGGTTGTGAAGAGAGTCCCTTTCTAGCTAGAGGGGTGACAACTGTGGTGTGGGACAGTTCTGGTGTGCACTCCTGTCCCAAAGCTCATTGGTGGGGCTAATTAAAGGTGTTGGGTGGATTTTTTTTTTAAACATGTGCAGTTTCTGAACAACAAAAGCAACACATTGAAACAGTTTTTTCTTATATGGCTCCAGTGCAAAATGTCAGTAGGAATAACTGTGCATTTTTATGTGGGGATACTTTTAAGGACACTGTAGCAACTGACATGGCTTAAAATTGTCTTTTTTTTTTCTTGGTATTATAAATCATGTCAAAGGCATCCTAAAACACATTTAATTACTGGTGACAGAAAAGCTTCATGTGCTAATGCTTTTCTGGTTGATGCACCATAGATTCCTGCTAAAAAATTTATAAGCTTTGGAGTCAATTCCCCAGAGGGTCCCTGGAGCATTTCCTGGATTATAATGATGCAGTAGTTTCCTACCCTATTGATAGGTGTCCCAGAGCACCTCAGAACAAATGCTCCTGTTCCCTGAAAGCTGCTCAAGTACCAGGATGCTGCTATAAATGGCTGAAATGTGATGCAGTTTCCCCTTCAACTTCCTCTAACTCAGCCTAATGGGGATTAAGAGCCATTAAGGGCTCTTTGCTGCATGTGCAGTTGCTATTGATCAGACTGACTCCGTTGTTTTAGCCAATGATCTGATTACAAGTGTTGTCTCTTTCCAGTGCTTTACTGGCAGAGGGAAACCTACAAATGTACAAGAATAGGCAAGGAATACATGTACTGGACTTTTCTATGTGTGTTCAAATTTTGCTTAACAAGAAGGCTAAAAAAAAAAAAAGACTTCCGTTATCGCTGCCCGTTAATAATTGTTTCTACCAGTCCAAAGTGTTTGAAATAACACCAGAAATATAGTGCAAGTCTTGGTTTCTTAGGTGCTCTTTTTTCAAAAACACACTTTAGGATTTTCTGATGTCCAGCTGCATTCTTGCAGCGCTTTCACCCTTCTTGTCTCATTTTACTTTTACTCAAAATGGCTTCCACTTTACAGTATTTTCAGTGAAATTGAATCCACAAGCTGCCCTCAGTTAACATGGCCGTCAATTAACTACAGACTCATAGGTAGCAGTGAGGCTGCCACTAGTAAAGATAGCCATCTACTCCCATTATTTCCTAGTTTGTAAACTGGTCAGTAAAACGGTAAGGACATAAGAGGAAAACAGGCTGGGTAGAAGGGCAATACAGGGAAATGTGGAGGGGGAAAATAGAGATTGAGGAGGGTGCATGGGAATGGGGAAGGAAGGGAATAAGATTTCCAGCTCTCTATTTAAATTGATAACTAATCAGATGATCAGTATTGGCTAGTGGGAAACTGAAACTGTCCACTTGCTGTGTACAAATTGCTATGGTGGTTCTATTTTTTTGTTTGTTTGATTTTTGCATCAGACATCTATACTTTTCAACTAATATCATGGGAGTTTAGTTTTAATTCTGACCATTGAAAGACAAATGCCGTACAAGATAATGAAAAGATGTGTTGTTTTTCAGATGTAGACATTTTTGCATCTTGGTTGTTTTTTATTTATAGTTTAACTTCATGCAAAACATTCCTAGTTTGAAATGTCTCATACTTATAAAAGTATTGAAATTGAAGTTGTTAATTCTTCTAACTTTTAAAAAGTTGGCTGAAGATACTAACACTGTAGTTTGCCCTACGTGAAGCATCTGGGGCAGTTATGTCTCATCTAACACATAATGGTCCAGCAGCTTGGTAGGCCCATTCATAATTCATCCAGCACCTGATAAAATATAGGTTTAGCTGACTTGTGTGATAGTGTTTGAAGCTAAATTAAAGGAAGAACACTTTACTTTTCCAAGTTGCCAAGATACGATAATCACATAAAATGAATCCTTTCCTATTGATCAAATGCATTACTTACTATTCCTTTTTACTATATCAGTGTATAGATAACATTTTCTGTTTACACTGATAAATTGTTTCCTATATTTTGTTTCTCTTTTTCATGTATTTTATTCTGAGACTGGCAAGACAGGTTTCTATTGTAAATTTGTGTCTGTTGAACTTGTAGTCGTAACACAAAAACTTTAATAATTTCAAGACAAATTAAATTAGGTTCATTTGAACATCTGATAAATAATAATTCTGTGCTCTTGTATGATTTGCAAAATAGAAAAGGACTACATTTTATTAATATTTCTCTTTTGGCTTTTAAGCATGAGAACTTAGTGATATACCCTATTCCGCTTGTTTTATACCAACCTGATTGTAGCTTTTTAAAATTCATTAACTTGCTGGACTACTATACAGTGTTATATTTGGGGCAGAATTTATATGATGATGATGATATTAAATTGATATGCATAAATAATAAGCACATGGACATTCATACTTAGTGTACATCTTTGCAAAGTCATTGAAAACTGGGTTGCTGATGGGAAATTGGAGAAAAACAAATATAACATGCATACTCAAAAAAGAGGAGTCATCCTGGCCATTACCATCACCATAATACAAAGTGAAAATGAAATAAACCCATATAACCTCCAGAGGATAATGTAGCCATAAATAATTAAAAGCATGAGCTTATAAAGAAGTCTTGCCAGGTATACATGAGGTTGTATTGATTAAAAAATTAAAAATTAGGAGTGGAGGAAACAGAACAGATGTTAGTAAGGAGGCATTGGACATGGCTCCATGGTTAATGCCAAGTTTTGTACTTAAAGCAGGAATTCAACCTCTTTATTTTATCTGAACACTAACAAAGATTCTTCCCAAAATTACATTGCTTCCTCTTTGAGTACAGAATGACATATCTGAAAATTCACAAGTAGATCCATTAACTAGAGCTAAGGTCAATTTTAAAATGGGTCCTTTAAGAAAAACAGTGCCTTGTTTCAACCCCTTTTTTTGTTCAGAATTATTTAATAATAGAATAACACAGACACTTCACACTTTCTTTTTCTTTTCCCTTCAGCCATTTTTCTTCACAACTGAAAGTTTCTCCTTCTGCATGCCTGGCATGTAAAATATTCTGCAGAGAAACTCACAAAGGGCTTGTCTTCACTATCGGGGTAAATTATTGCTACTTCAGATCCATGAATAATGTAGCTGGAGTCGACGTAGCTTAGGTCGACTTACCGCAGTGTCTACACTGTGCTGCGTCAGCGGGAGACGCTCTCCGGTGGACTTACCTTACTCTTCTCGGGGAGCTGGAGTACCAGAGTCGACCCGAGAGGACTCTGCCATCGATTTAGTGGGTCTTCATTAGACCTGCTAAATTGACACCTGCTGTATCGATTGCAGTGGCGTCGATCTCCCGGTAGTGAAGACACAAAGAATTGCTCTCTTTCAAAATGTTGTTCATCTCCTGTTGTTGTCAATGGGTGTGAAGCAAGAGTCTGCCCTTAACAAAGATGACTGCCTCCTCCATTCACGTGCACCTCCCTGCCTTCTGAGAATATAGGGAGCCACCATCTTCCCTGAGGGAAGCTTGGCTTCACTTCCATTGAGGATAATGGAAAACTGTAGCCATCTTTGCTAAGGGCAGTCTCCACTGTATCTCAAAACCTGATATTTTGCAACTATTGCAGGAGATCATCCTAGTCCATTAACACAGACAGTCTCTCATATGAGAAATTTAGACTTTTCCATCTCCTCCGTTATATCTGGCTTGATCTAAAGTCAGATATCTTTCAGACTTTTGATTGGGAAACCCAAAAAGGGTCTGGAGGAGAGTGAGTGAGCTCAGTATAATCCTTATATTGATGGTACTGTGTACAAAATTCTTCCTTAATAGCTTCACATGCACATTTGCCAGGAGGGCTTAATGAATGGAGTCCTGTGATAAGGGAGTCCTGTGATAAGAAAGTCCCACATGAAAGATCCTTTGGGGAGGATTAGCAGTTGGCCAGCACAATCTTTTGATTCAGAGATAAGGCAGCTGGATTATATGCTTGTACTACCCATGGAACACTGGTAATTGTAGCAGAAAGAACATGAGGGACAAGAGCTGGGCAAATGGTAGGAAATTATTCACAGATGTTCTGGAAATTTCTAAACAGAATTTTGTTTCAAATGTGTTTGCATCCTGTTTTATTAGCTTGTTCTGAATATTCTCAAATATTTATTTTTTTTCATGTGACTGTTTGTGGAAAGTGAACTTGAGACCCTTAGTTGAAAATTGTTTGATTTATCTAACAAAATCTATTTAATGAGCACCAGAATTCCATTTGGGTGGAAGTTCCCTGATGAAGAACAGAAGCTGTACCATGAACATCGGTGGCCAGTCTCACAGCTCTGTCAACTACTCCAAGGAACAAGCATAGTGAACATCTGCATGCATTGCATAGTCTGACACTTGTTTGCACAAAATATTAATTAATTTCTAATAGAGGTCAATTTGTAAAAATCACAGCCTGTTTACTGCCAATTTGCCATTGGGGACAAAGGGCAATTAATATAATCCTGCTTTGATTCATTCTTGCTCTTTTCTTCTCATACTCTATGTATCTTAATTCTGATTTCTGCCTTCCACTCCCTGTATTTTTTTTTAATCTTTCAGTAAGCTTGACTCTCACTTCCAACCCACCAGGCAATGCTTCTGTGATGGTAATTTGTGCTGCCGCACTCAGTTCTTTGTGTAGAAAGAAATTGTTTAGTTTTTTTGTACGCTATTTATACAGAGCTTTTCCACAGCGATGTCGTCCCCTCCCCCAAATGGCTCCAAGCGTCCTCATGCTGCAGCTGACCACCACCTGATGTCCTATTTTCTGATTGGCCCTAGCTATTCCTGAACCTTGTGACACTTGTGAGCTCACACCCAGATGTACTGTCTATGAATCTCCTGTGGTGAGACATAATCTTCACTTTCACTTCTATCACAGGTCCCTAATACACTGAAACCACCAAGCAAGTACTTGCAATCATATACACAATCCCTTGTCCTCAGTTCAGCCTGGAGGTGACTTTGGAAATAAGCATATTGTTTTTGTGTTCAGATTTAGTAAGCAGTTCTGGTACAAAGCAATATTCCTAGCAAAACTGCAATCCATTACTGTTAAACAGAGATACAGGAATTTTATACTCAAATGGCTCTTTTCTTGAAATTGCACATACAGTTTTATCCTACAGCTATTGTTTAACTAAAAGTCAGGCAAGCGATTAACTTTCTCAGTGGGATTTCCCTGTGATTATCGAGACAGGGAACTATGGCAAGGTCATTAGCAAAAACAGTGGTGTGACTTTTAGCCTGATAGGGATCTGGCAGGAAATGCAGATGAGAGAAATGTCACACTTAGGCAATGATAACCATAAGTATCAGAGACTGAGTTCTGATATGTTGTTTCAGACCATCAGAGGGGTTTGTGAAATATGTCTGTTCGTTCCTCTTTCTGTTCTTACATCTCAGTGTGTTATGATAAATAATGCATTGCTTTCCCAAAAGCAATGATAAAATGGCTTCCTTACCCATATGAGCGATACATTTCAAAAACAGAACAAGCAGAGCACTGAAATGGAAATTAACCCCAGGACCGCCAGCCTCCATTAGCAATAATGGTGTCTGACAATTTCAGGGTTAAATGAGAAGTAGGTGCCTTTTCACTGAGTTCTGCTCTTTGTTCTTGCTTTAGTGTGTGTCATTGTAGCAACTGTCATGTAAGGTTAATGACAGCCTCTCATTACCCTTGTCAAATATGTAATAATGTGGCCCAACAACAGGGTTGAATGGCTCCTGCTTGTCAGACCCCAATGTTTTGCCCAGCAGATGGTCACTGTGTTTGGAGAGGCCCTCAGATACATCAGTGCTATCCTGAAAACGTGTGTGAGGGAAGCATTTTCCCTGATGGGACAACTCATGGATGGAATACTAATTGGGCACAGCAAGACAACCAAAGATTTTTTTTTTTTTTTAAATCCCTGTTAGTATTATGCTGTGGTCCAGGGAAGGGAGGTAGAGAGGCAAGGTTCCCCTTTTTTTGGCTGGATCCTTAAACTGGCAAAATGTCCTCACGTTCTTTCTGGCATTGTAAATCAGGATTCTTCAGCAACAATGTTCAAGGGCACTGGAATTCATTGTTTGGACAACTTGTGACTATAAGTTTTTTAAAATCCGGATTCTCTTCTGCAGTGTCTTAAAAAAGGAAACTAAAGATATTGCTCATATCAGACAGGCTTTGGAAAACAGCATCTTGACATGCCCCATGGCAGTAAGCCATGATTAATTAATATTATTAAACATTCACAGTGTGGTAGCTCATTGAAGCCCCATTCTGCTAGGTATTGTAAAACATACAGAAAAAGTCCAAATCCTTTCCCTAAAGAGCAGAAATGCTTTCAACATTAGGATGGTGATCTAGAAGGCAAAGCTCTGTATTGTTGGGTACATATAGTGACCCGCCTTAAAGTCTCTTGATCTCCTGAGTAGGCAGCATTCTTGGGGTCTGTCTACACTGGAGCGGGAGGAATAATTTTAAACTCGGATAGATATGCCCATGCTAGCTCTGATCACGTTAGCCCACTAAAAATAGCAGTAGCCACAACTGTACAGGCAGCAGGATGGACTAGCTGCCCTGAATACAATCCCATCTGAAACCTTAGTTACATATTCATGGCTGCACTGCTATTTTTAGTGCACTAGCTCAACTAGAGCTAGCACAGGCATGTCTCCCTATGTTGGAAATTACACCTCCAGCTCCACTGTGAATCATAGAACCATAGACTATTAGGGTTGGAAGGGACCTCAGGAGATCATCTAGTCCAACCCCCTGCTCAAAGCTGGACCAACCCCAACTAAATCATGTCAAGCCAGGCCTTAAAATCCTCTAAGGATGGAGATTCCACCACCTCCCCTAGGTAACAGATTCCAGTGCTTCACCAACCTCTTAGCGAAATAGTTTTCCCTAATATCCAACCTAGACCTCCCCCACTGCAACTTGAGACAATTGCTCCTTGTTCTGTCATCTGCCACACTGAGAACAGCCAAGTTCCATCCTCTTTGGAACCCCCCTTCAGGTAGTTGAAAGCTGCTATCAAATCCCCCTTCGCTCTTCTCTTCTGCAGAGATGTGCCATTTGCCTGTATAAATAAGCCCAGTTCCCTCAGCCTCTCCTTGTAAGTCATGTGCCCCAGCCCCCTAATCATTTTCATTGCCCTCCACTGGACTTTCTCCAATTTTTCCACATCCTTTCTGTAGTGGGGGCCCCAAAACTGGACCCAGTACTCCAGATGTGGCCTCACCAGTGCCAAATAGAGGGGAATAATCACTTCCCTCGGTCTGCTGGCAATGCTCCTACTAATGCAGCCCAATATGCCGTTAGCCATCTCGGCAACAAGCGCAAACTGTTGACTCATATCCAGCGTCTCGTCCACTGTAATCCCCATGTCCTTTTCTGCAGAACTGCCGCTTAGCCAGTCGGTCCCCAGCCTGTAGCAGTGCCTGGGATTCTTCCGTCCTAAGTGCAAGACTCTGCGCTTGTCCTTGTTGAACCTCATCAGGTTTCTTTTACCCAATCCTCCAATTTGTCTAGGTCACTCTGGTCCCTATCCCTACCCTCCAGTGTATCTACCTCTCCCCCAGGCTTAGTGTTATTCACGAATTTGCTGAGGGTGAAATCCATCCCGTCATCCAGATCATTAATAAAGATGTTGAACAAAACTGGCCCCAAGACCAACCCCTGGGGCACCGCTTGATACTGGCTGCCAACTAAACATCCAGCTGTTGATCACTACCCGTTGAGCCTGATGATCTAGCCAGCTTTCTATCCACCTTATAGTTCTTTCAGCCAATCCATACTTCTTTAACTTGTTGGCAAGACTACTGTGGGAGACCATATCAAAAGTTTTGCTAAAATCAACGTATATAATGTCCACTGCTTTCCCCATATCCACAGAGCAAGTTATCTCATCATAGAAGGCAATCAGGTTGGTCAGGCATAACTTGCCCTTGATGAATCCATGTTGACTGTTCCTGATCACCTTCCTCTCCCCCAAGTGCTTCAAAATGGATTCCTTGAGGACCTGCTCCATGATTTTTCCAGGGACTGAAATGAGGGGACAGACCTTCAGTCTCTGTCAGAGCACACTTGTGGCCTTTAAACAGAGAATCCTTTACCTAGGGTCCTGTGTATCCAGTGGCCATGGAATATGCTGCAGAATCCACCTTTTATTACAGAATTATGTTCCAGAATCTGAGCTTCCTTTCTTTGTTTTTTCTTTTAAACTTGTGTTTAGCTCCTTCTGGTTCCAATGAAAATCTTGAAAATATGAGTGTAAACTGATGCCGTGTTGTCTTTCTACATTAAAAAATGTTGCATCCATGTCATTACATCAATTTTTGGTGCAACCCCCTCATATGAACAGACTGCACTAGCACAAAATGGAGCTTAGAATGGCTACAGCCTGTCTACATTAGGGGTTTGTATCAATATACAATTGCTGTAGTTATACTGGTGCAAATATTCTTAATGTAGAGAAAGTGTGAGTCTGCAGATAGCATGAAACAGTAGATCTGAAAGGTATAAACTGCTCCATTCATTTCAGTGGAGTGTTAACTCTGGAACCTACAGACAATTTAAAAGTAAAAACTGTTAATTATTTCACTGCTGATCATTTTAGTAGAAATATACTTCAAATGTGCATATCCCAGTCACAAGTAGACTCCTGTAGTTCTGTAGGGATTGGGCTGGGGAAATTTAATATAAAAATAAATAACACAGGGGCTATAGTACTGATTAAAATGAAAATGAATATTACAATTTCATTAAGAACCTCCATTTTTAATTTGAATGAAGCTGCAGCAAAATTTCCAGGCTCCCACATCAGAATGATACAGAATCTAGGAAACTTGCTGCAGAAGTTAGGTCCAGCTTGTAACAGACTTCCTGGGACCATGCCTCTGACAAACTAAGGGGCAGCATTGACTGGCTCTGAGAAAAGTGTCATCTAGTCTTCCCTCGCCAAAAAGAGATGAAAAGAAATGGGGAGGAAAATCCTTGTCATTCCAACAGGATAAAAAAAACCCACCAGTGTATAAGAGATGATTGCAAGAATAGTTTTTCTCAAGAAATCATTTAGCAGGTTTAATAATCCCACAGCCCCCAATAATCTTTTAGATTTTTTTTTGTTCAGTTGATTGTTTATTTTGTCAGTCTTGATCTGATTCTGGTGAGGCAAAGAAAATTCCATTCAAGGGCCAGAAGTGGCAGCCTAAATTGTGCAAACACACATCAGATGTGTGAGAAAATATTTTATTTGTGGTTAACCTAACACTGGTCTTTTGAAAATTTAGTCCTAAACCCTTTGTCTGCAAGGAAGATCCCTGGCCAAATTTATTTTTAAAGTTTGCTGTGCATTTTTGTTCAGTTGGTATCATTTTTTTTTCTTCAGTCTTATTGAAACCACAAGGAAACTAGAACAGTTGTGGAAAAAGCTAATTCAGTCTATCTGTTCCCTCCCACTTCACCCCCAATACTGGTATGTCCCCTGTCCAAAGGAATCGTAAAAATAGAAGGCAGGAAACCATGGGCAGTTACTGGAGCTTTCTGAGGGAAAACAATTGAGAAATAAAAAAGAATGCATAAGTAGAGTCATCTGTCCTACCGTGCCCACCTATATTTGGACGTAACACATCCTAGGAGAATGATGCATTGGAAAATTAATTGTTCCCACTTAGTGCATCCACTTTATTCAGAAGAAGACAAGTGAAATACACTAGGGTAGACATTGCTACTGCTATTAATAAATGTTAGGTTGCTAAAGAAACAGAGCAGTGTAAGTAAAGGAAGGAATTAAAACTAGGCCCCCACCTTAGCAAATATGTTGGGCCAAATCTTGGTGTCACTATGCTGAAGTCAACAGCCACCTCTGGTGGATACCTCAGGTCGCACTTTCTGAAATTTCCCAAAGCAATCTCAGTGCCCTGGCTAATGTCTGCTCTGATAAACAGGTCATAATGTACCGGTCTGTGGCTGATTTATTCTCAAACTCGCAACGGGTGCTCCATTTGCCTGTATAATCACTTCACTACCACAATGTAGCTCGTGATTTTGTAATTGTTTTGAGAAACACGGAGCTCTCAAGCGGCTCATCTTTGAAAATTGAAGCCCCCTGACTTACAAGAAGCTCTCCAGACCTGGAAACTCGGGATATTTTTGGCTGGCATAATAGTAAGTTAGCAGGAAGGCAGCAAAAATAGTCTGAAGTTCTGCCTTCAATTAGGAGCTATTCATGCAGATTGAAGTGCCAAGAAATTCAGTTCTAGAAGGCTGTACATGTTGTGAGGATAGTGGTGAGAGGGCAGAGGTTCCCGGCTGATATACACGGCTGTTACTAGGCCTCAGAAAAAGTAGCGGAAAGAACAGCTGAGCCTGTAGGCTTGGAGTCTCACAGGTATTAGAAATCAATAGGAGTAGATGCCTAAATATCTTTGAGGATCTGGGCATTAGCTCCCAAGTTGAAAGGCCATTTGAAGATCAGGACAGAGACAATGTAGAGGGTATTCATTCCCTCAAAGAGAAACAAAAGGTCCAAACCCCACAATCTCTTACTCCAGAAATGGAGGTGCAAGGAAGCCTGTTCAGAGCTAATGGCATAAAGACAATTAAAATGAATGGACTGGTTACTTGTTTGTTTTAAGGTTGCATGTGGGAATTTGGGTATTAATTTCAGAGTTAAGGATTGTTTTGGCTCTGAATGTGGAAGGTGCGGGAGGGGGTATCGTATGACCAATGGAATACATTGGCATACCTTACTATTTCACGAGTATTGATGGGCTGGAGCAGATGTGAAATCCAGAGCTACTTTGTTTTACTTCCCCAACTGCACGTGTACTGGTCACGGAGAGAGACAGGCACCAAATTGTTTCTGTTCCAATGAACAAGACTAAACCAAAATGAGATCGGGGGATGTTAACTCTTTAACCCCCACAACGCCCTAGTCTGACAGCATTTACCATACTTACCACAGATTGTAATGTAAACCTATAATAAACCCCTTTCTGTTTTTGTGTATAGGTGTCACATGATGGGTTGTGGGTACAATGTGTTAATGCACCAATTCTTTGCCTCTGGAAACCTAGGCTCCAAGCTACATATTCAAATAAGTTTGAGGGTGATCCCAACCTAACACACAATGGACATGTATCTATATATAAAAAAATAGGGCATCATTTATCACAGTGAGCTCTTCTTACTTAGAACAGGCCTAGGAGTAGAATATGAGTTCAGGATTGAGGTACATTGGTTGTATGGGAAAGTTACCCTTTGCTATCATTCTGGTCTATCTTCATAGCATCTAACCTAACGTAATACTTTCAGATCCTGCAACTCAGAAATTGTCAGCACAGGAGTGAGAATATGTGAGTATAATAGTAATAACAATTTGGGTTTGTAGCACTTTTCATCCATACATTTCAAAGCAATACGATTTTGGCAAGTGTTAAAATGGGTCAATAAATAAATAAAATCATCACCAAAATTTCAAAGTTCAGGGCTTGAAATAGGCACATCTGTAATAAAATGGTTACAGATATATGGTTGTTAAAATATTTTACTTACCAAAAAACCCCCCAGGTTTTTAGAAAACAAAAAATATCAATAATAATGTTGATTAAAATGTCACAAATTTTTGCAAAAAGCCAAAACATTTTGAAAAAGTCAAGTTTTGGGGGGAAATTTTTCACTTTTGAAAAATGGCCATTTTAAAAACAACAAACCTTTGTGTTTGAAAAAGTTTGATCAGCTCTAGAAATATTATAGTCCTTATTTCACATTTGGGAAAATTGGGGCACAGAAAGTTTAGGCCTAGGTAACATACTGAGTCATGGCAGAGTTGGGGAAATATACCCTGGTCTTTTGACTCCCACCCCCATTTTCAGTCCACTGAATGACAGCTACTCTCTCTATGTGTTGCGTGTGTGTTGAGCAATAATATAGATAGAGATTTTCAACAGTGCTGAACATTGGTCTAATTCTACTCCCACTGAAGCTAATGTGGGTTATACGATTGACCTCAACAGATGCAGAGTTAGACCATTGTTGAGCACTGTTGAAAAATCCCATCCACATATAATAACTATAGTTAAATGTGGATGGTACTTTAATTTTCTACTCTTATTTGCAATCACTAATAGCTTTCTGGGAAGAAACCCTACCCTTTGAGCTGAAATTTCTCAGGGTAGTTCTCGTTCCAGAAATAATTTAACTGTGGAAACTTAAACTGAATTTCCTGACTTTTGGGGTGTAATATTTATATATCTGGTATACACGCTCTGTGGCTCTGTAAACATTTCAGCTATGCTAAATACACTTGAAACAATCAACATTATGTGCCATCTCATTTCTGCTACTGTCATACTCTGTAAGGGTTTTTTGCATCACTGTTTTCTTCCAACAAAACTTTTGAGAAAAGACAGGCAAATATGCAGAGAAAAATAACTATTTCAAGTACAACTACCCAACTGGAAACTTGCGAGATCATCACACAGATTTTATTCCAGTACATTATTTTTGTGATTTCTGCTATTCATCTTTCGTTTTTTAAATGGCATCCCGGTCACAGATGAACTCAAAATGAACCTTTGCGTATCTGTATATATTATTTATGTAATACTGGGGCATTACTGGTTCCCAAGAGCAATACAGTCCACTTATTCCTCCCTTCTCAGTGGTTCTATGCCTGAGCTTGGGAACATCTGGGTTCTTTGTGAAGCTTCTCTCCTTTTCTCGAAGAGCAACTGAGGGACTGTATCTCCTATTTCTGGAAGCTACCTCCCTCCAGCCAGTCCCTTTCCTTGAGCTGTCTGGGCTAGGTTCAGATATCTGGCTGGTTCCAGATATCTAGGGCCTGAAGCTGGCTGTCCTGGCATGTTGGTCAGGTTCCTGGTCTGCCCCCCACATACTGGTCATGTCTCAGAAACCTGACCAGGCAAACCTTTGGGGTTTTTCTTCTCCCTGGAGCCTTGCAAGATAGCAAGGGGCTTTATCTATGTTAGTTTAGTCCACTGGATGTGCTAGAATAGGCTGTTTAAGTATATAAATGCAATGTTGCCAACTCTTACGAGTAATGGGATTTTGGTGTCTGCTGGAAGCAGTCTCACAATGATGGGAGAAGCTCCAGCCTTCATGTGCCTTTTCAGCCTAACTCAGGGAAAACCCACCTCTAACCAGCTCAGGCTGCCTTTCCCTGTTTCCGGCCTCCTGGGGAAGAACAGCCAGTCAGAGTTGCTGCAGGAGGTTGGGAGAACTCTCCCTTTCCCCTTGGGAGCTAGAGGAGTTTCTGAATAGAGGAGAGTGAGCAGCTGACACCCGTCTTATAGCAGCAAAGGGGGAGGAGGAGGGAGCAGAAACAGCCCAGCAGCTCAGGGTCCATCTGCTCTCTCCTGTGAACAATGGGTGAGTCTGCTGTCTGCTCCTCTCTCCTACAGCCCTTTGGGCAGTCTCATGATTTTGAACTTGTGGAACTGACAGTACTAAAAATGAAGATGCAGTTACTGCCTTGAAGATCTCACAATCTAACCAAGTGTTTTTGTGCAAAAGTAGCATTTCGAGTATGAGCCATTAGTCTGGAATTCTTACAGTCAGGTTTGGGGTGAGTTATGAGTGGTTCAGCTGAGCTTATTGGTTTTTAAGTGCAGGTTTTGAATAGTCTTTCAATATATGCATCATGGACCTGATCCAAATCTCATTGTCTTCAAGGGGTATGACCACTGCATGGTAAACCTGGTCTGTGGAACCTGCATCTGCAGACCTGTTCTTACCAAGCTTCAGGCTAGCAGCACAAGCCTCATCCCTGTGTCAATGAGTCCATACTGCGCTACTCAGACTCAAGTCAGATGCTGTGGCTTCAGGGGTTGAATTTCCTTTGCTAGATGTAGTTGCTCTGGGGCTTGGTTCATGGTGTATTGTGGGAGAACTAGTCTGGCCATCTTGCAACACTTGAGCAGAAGCATTGTTAGGTCACCAACATATGCAATGGAATCATTTTTGGGTCTGCATGTTCCCTGCAACTGGAGACTGTAACCTGGATCCAGCATCAGTGGAAGAACTGCTTGGCTTGTGCTTTCTTTGCTATTTCAGCTTTGGATCCATAACAGTAGATGGATCATTCCCTTAAATATCAATTTTCTTCCCCTTGATCAAGCAACAGTGGGCCACGAATTTGAATAGCCTGATTTAAGAATCTGTGGCCATGGGAAGGGAAGACAGTTTTGGTTCCCTACCCCTCTTTTACATGCCCAGGATGGTCCCTGACCCCTTATGAAAATGTTGAGCAACATCAAGAGCTAGAGCCAGAGATACTTATTACTGAAGCTGTTTTCCAGAATCTAGGTAAACACTCCTAGGTTTGGAATGTTCACACGGACAGGCATATACGTCTAGTTTTAATTATTTTGATTTGGTCCTTTGTTCTCTAAATCCTTAATAAAGATCTTTCCTAGAAAATAGTTTTAAAATTAGAAGTTCCCTTCATTTCCTAATTTTCTTTTAATTTTAACCTTGCAAAGCAAAATGTTTGAAAAAGGTACTATACTTATATATAGGAGGAAGAGATAAATCTAGGCCTCTCCGGGGTAACAGAGGGGAAAAAGCAAAGCTGACCTTTTCTTCTATATTTGAAACAGGTAAAGTAATTGATAATTATTTATAAGGTTCTCATTTAATTGGCTTCTACTTAATTACTTAATTAATAAGAAAATTCATTAAGTTCTTTAGATTGTAAGCTCTTTGAAGCGGGAGTTTGTTTCTTTAAAAAAAAATGCTTATGTAACTCCCTTCCCTGCCTTGGACTGAAATAGTTTGAATTTGTTGATTTTAAGAGCATGCTGCAAAACCTGTTTTCTCAGTCTTTTGGGTAAAGCTGAAATATCTGAGTGGACAGAGAGGGGTTTGAGAAGCACCAGTGTATCTGAGTTTCAAAACAGGCTCTTTCTAATATTTTAGAATGGTGGATGGTTTCCCTAGTTTCTTCTACAGAAGCTTACGCCCAAATTCTGTGCATGCAAGTCCCACTGGGAAGAATATGACACACAAAGTTCGAGGAAAAACTATAAAACTTGTGATGAGACAAGCACAAATCCAAATGAATGTTTGTTTTGTTATGTAACCTCAGTCTGCTTCATGTTGGGCTAGTGCAAACCGGCACAATCCCCAGAAAAAATAACAGCATGCCCAAGTTCACTAAATAAAAGAACCACATCTGTTTATTGTTGGCAGAAGGCATTCACACAGCTCACCTCCTGCTGCTGGTGTTAATGATGTGTACAGAAAGACAGGAGAAACAGAAACAATCCTGTCTTCCTCTTAGAATTACTTCCTGAGTCACGGCTCCTTCTTCTGCTATGGGAGGAGCTACAACCTGGGTGTATGGCCATAAGTACTCATTCACTCAGCTAGCATAGTGACTGTGTTGCACTATAAGTTTGTAAAGAGAGTATTGGATTTTTTTTTTAAGATATATCCTTCAGATTTTTCAAAATCCAGAGTCTAAGAACAGAAGTGGGACCTACTGTAAGATTTTTCATGGAAAACAGGGGTAAGTAGGATATAAATCTGCTCAGAGGCTTTTTTCTCTAATTCCCCAGCTAGTAATAAATTTGGTTAGGGAAAAAAGAAAAGTGCAGAACAAATATTTTAAAAATCTTCCAGTTGATTAAATCTCACTTTCTCCATATCCGCTTGGCTTGTGAAGCTGACTTGGGCATCATTTAAAATCGTACAGTTTAGATTATGATCCTCTAAAATGTCAGCAAAAAACAGGATCTAAGCGATTGCTCACATTTTTACAACATCATAATAGTTCAGCCTCCTTCTCCTTCTCTAATTCAGCGTGTAAATCTATCCCAGAAATGTGTTTGTATTTTGAATTGTCACTGGTTTACATTAAAAAAGAAAAGAAATGTCCACAACCGCAGTCCAAATTGTGAACTGCATTGTGAACACGAATTGGCTGCACTCAATTTCCTTAACAGACTCAAACATTGTCTACTTTAATGTGGTGTTATGAAGGGAAGAGTAGGTCAGGGAATAGCTTTTGTGTTTTGCTCCAAAGGTGCCAAGGTCTGTAGCCATCCTGATCTCTTCTGGGTCTGTTTGGCTGTTGCTTGGGCTGGTTGTAGAGAAAGCTTCTTTTCTCTACAAAGAAGTTTCATTTCTGAGGGTGGCACATTATCGTTAGAGTGGAATGTAGCTGGTAAGGGAGGTCATGAGGGTGCAGAGTGAGATAGAACCACTCAGGCCAGTCCCATTGAGAACTCTGAAGATGAGCACTCAATCCTTGAATTTGACTTGATATTCTTTGGGAAACCAATGATGGGGACAGAGCCCTGGGGTGATGTGCTGTCAATAGTTGGTGTTGCTGAGCAGTCAGGCTTGCAAAGCAATTGTAGGGCTCTTAAGGTCTGTGTTTTTATACATAGGATCAGCAAATGTCAATAGTTGAGCCTGGAGATCACAATGCGTGGATTACCATGGCTAAGTCTGAATCTGACAGAGTCGTCTTGGTCAAAGGACAGGGAGTTTTTCATAGCCATGGTTCCCCAAAAGAAGAGAGGATTCCCAGTAACTATTGTGCAGCTGCAGACGGCCCTAGCAATCTTAGCACAGAGGCCCACAGCAAGAACTTGTGGTCTTGGCGTTTGTCTCCACCTGTTATCAACTTAAGTCTTGAGCCTAGACTGTGATTGTGTCTGATTGGTCACAGATGTGTAGTGGCAGTTTGAACTCAAATGGTATTGATGGAGCTGGGCAAATAATAAGCTATGAATAATATCTGTGGAACATTTTGGCATTTTTCCCAGCAAATATATATTTCCATTGTTTTGACCAGCCCTCGCTATTGGTCTCAATTAGAAGAAACTGGGGGAACAAAGGTGGGGATGAGAAATGGAGCGGATGGAGGATAGGATGAAAAACTCACAGGGAGAAAGAAAGACTGTATAACGGGACCAGAAAGCAGAGGGGAAAAATTCTAAGGAAAACATAAATACCATATGTTTACTAGCTATAGAACACCCAATTTGCCTGTCACCGTCATGTTTTCTAGCACTTATATATAGCATTGGTTTCCCTTTGAGCTAGTAAAAACTACTAGCTCATCCAATAAAGAAGCCTCGCCTTGTAGAGCTTCAGGAACACTGATCCCAGGATTGAGTGTGACTGCAGTGCTCAGACAGTGAGTCCTATGCCTTACATTGGTTAAATCTGCCCTAGTTTTTGGCCACCACTTGGCAGATGCTATAATTGACAAGGATGGAGTCAGCTCTTTCTAGGGAAGGGAAGGGAGAAATAATGGAACATATGCAAAAACAGAATGCTAGGTGAAACCAGCCTCTAATAGCTCCTATGAGCTTGTCCAAAGAGAGCCTCCATTTTGGTTCACCTGTTAGAGCTGCTGTCTGTGACGCATGGGTTTGAGTCTCAGCTGGTGCAGGGTGCACTAGTACAGCTGATTGGTTATGGTCATTGTAGTGGCTGCCAAAAATATTTGGAAGACCCATGTGTGACTAGGGTCTGATATATTCCATCCAGCAGAGGGCAATGGTACACGTACACTCCAGCCAATACATTAAAACCTGGCATGCTGCAGTTTGCTGGCTTCTTTTTTGATATCTGGCGGGGGTACAATTGAAATTGACAAGATTCATGTTTTCTGAAATGCTTGTACAGCAGGATTCTGTCCATGCCATTCCCCTGCCAATGGAACTGGCAGGGAGAGTGGAGTGCAGATGGAGTGGCACAATTTACCTGTGTGCTTGTGTCTCTTGCATCTGCAGTCCCACTGAATGCGGTACTCTGGGGTATTTTTCTGGGAGTCTCCTCAGCCTAGAATCTGGGATTTTAAGTGTTGCAGCTTTTTTTCTTATTAGTGGTAATTTTTACAAAATGTAGCTGAGGGTGGGGTGGGGGGAAATGTGGTTTATCACTTTTGACAGTATGAGTTTAAAGAAGTGGTTCTCAACCTTTCCAGACTACTGTACCCCTTTCTGGAGTCTGATTTGTCTTGCATGCCTCCAAGTTTCACCTCACTTAAAAACTACTTGCTTACGAAATCAGACATAAAAATACAAAAGTGTCACAGAACAGTATTATCGAAAAATTGCTTACTTTCTCATTTTTACCATATAATTGTAAAATAAATCAGTTGGAATATAAATATTGTACTTACATTTCAGTGTATAGTATATAGAGCACTATAAACAAGTCAATGTCTGTATGAAATTTTAGTTTGTACTGACTTCGCTAGAGCTTTTTATGTAGCCTGTTGTAAAACTAGGCAAATATCTAGATGAGTAGATGTACTCCCTGGAAGATCTCTGCGTACCCCCAGGGGTACATGTACACCTGGTTGAGAACCACTGGTTTAAAGTATGTAAGCAATGGGGATGTACATATTTAAAGTAAGATTTGTCATTATTCTGTCTCAGTTTCTTCTGTCCAGAAACTAAACTACAACTCTCACAAGATGAGACTATTTTATAAGAATTCTGGTATTTCCTCTGGACCCACTCTCTCATGGTATTTTGGTGCTTCCATTTCTGGACCTGTCTGAAACCATAAAGTTTAAAACACTCTTGGGGAAGAAACAGAGGCAAAGTCGGGGTTAGAGAAGAGGAAGAAATTAGCAGTGGATGATTCAGGGAGTTGGTAATGGAATATTATAGGGCCTTTTGGAATCTAATCTGTGTGTAGCTAATGTGGGAGTGACTGGTGTAGGTGCTTCATTCACAGGGAGCATGGCTGTAGAGTGGTGGCTCAGAAGAGGGAAAGATAGGGGTAGGAGGAAAAGGGTGAGTTTGCTGGGGAAGTAAAGATGACAGGAAAAGAAGACAGGGCAGGGAAGGAGTGAGATGCTGAAAACAAAACCCAGAAGAAGAAAGATGAAGCCTGTCACAGCGAGAGACAGAGGGGTACAGAGAGAAGGAAAGAGGAAGCAGTCTGAGGAAAAAATGCACCGAAATATTTTATATGAAAAACTGAGGAAAGGTAAAAGGGAATTTAAAAATAAAGATGACATAGGAAGGTATTTTTTAAAGAGAAAGATGAATGAGGGAGCAATTTCTCTGCCCTCAGTAAAACTTATTTTCCTTCCCCAGATACTGCTGAGCTACAGTATTTCTCCAAATAATATTTTACCCCTTCCTGCTCCTAACAATTGCAAACATCCCCTCGGTTTTGTTACCCCATCTCCTGTAACCCCATTTGTCTCATCCACCTTTTATGTTTTGTCTTATATGGACGCTCTACAGGGCAGAGACAACCATTTTCAATATGCTTGGACAGCACCAAGCACAACGGATCCCCAACCTAGCTGAGGCCTCTCGGCACTGCTACAATGTACATATAAAATAATAACCACTGGCTCATTCTTTTGTCTTGGAACGCAAGTAACGCAGCTGGTAGAGATGTGCATCAAAATTTGCTGGGCATAATGCCTTTGGGCTCTTTGAGAGATATTGCCCCTGGTTGTTTGCATCTGCCAATCTGGCTCTGCCTTTGTAACATGGATTTGGTGATCTCTGCCCAATCACCAGTGAACAAGTGTCCACACATAAACACTGGCATTAATTGAGACCCTTGCTGACAGTCTCAGCAGAGAGAGCAGAGACTGAACTACTCTCCCCCATAGGCACATTAGTGGGACCATCTGGGGAAGTTTGAACCTTCTCTGGGTAAATAGAAGATTTCAGTCTCTAGCACCATCCATCTGGCAACTTTCATAAGCCATAAATTCACACACATAGTAAACAGTTTTCTTTTAAAAGAGGATACAGTTACTGAACTCTTTCAAAACTTAAAGACAAGTTTGATTTGTATTTGGTTCAAGCTTTGGTGAAGATTTGGGTCTGTATTTGATCAATCTGTTTCATTTGTCTGTAATCTAAATATCTTGTTTTGTTGATAGTATGAATTTTAGACTTACTAACATTCCTACCATAGACCTGCCTGATACTGAACTGTTCAGAACCTGTAATCATCAATATTGTGATGTATTTTAACGTTTTAGAGTCTCAGTTAAAGCAGAAAATGAAGACGACATTGTTTTGGGCTGTATATTGATCCTGAGTATGTAATAACTTCTCTGGCACTGAGGGCATTGCTGCTTACACTTCAAACCACAGTTTGCTTTTATCCTTACCCACTGAGGCTATTAAGTTGGCAGGTGAATGGTTCCCTGCCCTTCTCCTTTCTCTTCATCTCCCCTATGCAGTATATATTAACCATGCAAAATGTGTTAAAGTATGTTGTTTACAGAGTAAACCAGGAAAAGCAAGGGGGTGGGGGGAAACTGGCTACCTCATTATAATCTTACCTCGGCTGACTGGAAGGGCCTCTGATCAATGGGGAAATTGTAAATGAATATTGTGTAGTCTGAGACTAAAAATAAAGCATCCTTACAGTAAGTGATGCTCCAAGAAGCTAGAATCACACCCACCTGCCTTTCTGAGCCAGAGTCTGGGCAAAATAAAAAGCATGCCGTTGAGCACGAGTGTGCATTGTAATCTTAAGGAGAATGTGCATTGACCTTGAAGGAACATGCACACTGTTTAAGAACTTACCCATCTACAGGCAGTTATAAAAATGCCGGAGGTCTGCTGGGAGTTCAGCTGTGGTTTCCTGCCCGCTATCCCTTCTCTCCTGAAAGCAGCCATATTCTGCAGCATGCCCCTTACAGAGAGAGCCTGTGGAGGAGAGGTTCTCAGAGCCGGGACTGACTCCATACTGCTGTGATTGCAGCTGTGCAATTATCACAAATGTGGAGTCTGCTGCACTATTGCTGCCTGAGACTGGTACTTTCTGACTTCTCTCAGTGAAGCAAATTTTCTCCAGTGCTACCCAGTTCTTTCTAATGCTGTCCAAGTGCTCTTGGCAACTACTTGTGTTCACTCATGCTTTGACTCGTGCTGGCTCTTTTTGCCACTCTCCTGACTGGTTTCTATGACCCTGGCTGTGCAGGTGAGCAGGAGAGTAACGAAGTGCAAGGAGCAGGCTACCTACATCTCCAGAGGCTGCATGTGGAGGATAGCAGCTACCAAAGGGTGCTACTCCCTTTCCCATGCAGGTGTGTGGGAAGGGGTGGGGGATGAGTGGACAATGGTCTGGGAAAACAAGATGATCCAGGCCAGAGGGGTTAATCAGGGACTGAATAGTAACTCTCTATTTTGACCCTCTCCTGCTCTTGGTGCTGCATAGCTGTTTACTGTCCTCATGCTCAGGATGGTTTGCAAAGTGCCAATCCAGCCATATATATGAGTTCACCAGGCTCAAAGCTGCCCCAGAAAAACCAGGGATATGCCATTCTGGGAAAGTCATAGCTACACCATAATATGTTTTAGCATAGACAGTATTCAGATTTGTGGTGTAATAAACTCTTATGCTTGAGTGTTTGCCAAAAGTGAATTTCAAAGAGTATGGTCTTCTATCAAAGTTAAAATTGCACTGTGCTGGTTAGCTACATAAGTCATCTAGTCAGGAAATAGAAACAGTGCCCTGTGACTTATGTAACCAACCAACACAGCAGAAGTCTTAAAGTGCAAACATCAGATATGCACGTTGTAATCCAGCCTTCTTTCTGTCTGGCTTTCTTTGTATTGTGGTAGGAGTCCCAGCCATGGATCATCGTGCCAGATGCTGTACAAACGCAGAACATAAAAACAGTCCCTGCCCCAAACAGCATGGAGTCTAAGTAAACTAATTCCATATAATACAATTCAGTGCACTACAGTCTAAATAATCTAAGTCAAATGAGCTGTATGGGAGCACTATGCAGGGGAAAAATTATTCATGAAAAATTTACAAAAAAATTCCAAATATTGAATAAGGTATAAACTCCTGGTCAAAGTCCCACTGACTTCAGTGGGATCAGAATTTAACTAATGATTTTTTTTAAACATTTCAAAAAGTGGTGAAATTGGGTGACTATGTTATTCATCAAGACTTGCTTGCTCAGATTGAGAAATAAAATATAAAAGGACCTCTTAGATTTTTTTTTTAGTGACTCCTTTCATTATGGCTTGTAAATATGACCATTTACAAACATTTAATAGTTCTACTGATACCCCCCCCCCTCACCCACCCACCCATGGAGGGAACCACAGGCGGGACTGTGGTGGAAGAAGTCTCCACGTGGTTCCTCTTGATGTCTGTCTGAAATTGTTTCACTGAGAGTGAGGTTTGTCTGTACATGAAGAAGGCTGTGAGGCCCACTTCCAAATCTGTGGATCCCAAGACTCACGTGAAGCCAGTGGGAAGCCAGCACCATCCATGTGGAAGCTCATACGTCTACACCAGCTCTCAGTCTCTAGTGGCTTTCTGACTGCCCCAGAATAGAGCTATGCTGTTCAGGGCTTCCAAAGTCAGTGACCTGCCATGAGTCCCCCTAGAAGGGGGTTGCCAATCATGGAGAGGTGGACTGCTAAAAAGTAGTACATCCTCTTGTTGTATTACCTTTCTGCACTTTGCTTGTAGTACAGATGGTGGGGAGTAAGGAGGCATGTTCTCCAATCCCTCTACTCCGGCCTGCCTATTCGTCTGCTGTCCCTGTCCTCCCCCCACACCAATCCCTGGCTCCACAGCCTGGGTCTGCCAGGTCTGAGGCAAGGGGGATGCTACTGGGGAGGTGGCTGAGTCTCCCTTCCCCATGGAAGGGTGAGACCTGGACACACATTTTAGCTGAATGATCAGGCCCGCTGCTTCCCCTCTGTTACAAATACACTGTTTAAATCTGGCACTTTCTCTGTCAATGCAATTTCTAGGCCCTGGAGTGGAGATGGCCTTTCAGTATTCACCTCTGTGTGTTCTCTCAGTCTCCTCTTTCCTTCTCCCCAAGGTAATGTTATTAGTCAAAGAAGTATGTGAATATTTTCTGAATCATACGTATCTCAGTCTGTCAAGTTTTCCGATTGTTTCCCTCAAGTCTTTTAAAAATAATTTTCGTGTGAGAGACAAGTCTCAGATTTACATGCAGTGTTCAAGTTAATTTATTTTTATCTGTTTTTTTCATAAGACTGTGGGTGTGACATTGCATTCCTATTTCCCTTTTATACTATTTTTATGGCATTTCTTTAGCAGTCACACCCACATTGTGCACAACCAAATTTCTTACCTTTGTCACCCTGTGCAAACAAAGAGGGGAATAGACTTAACAAGTGCAGTTGTATTTTCCTAATGGGATAGAAATCAACCAGTTGGAAACTGTCTCTCAGCAGAACTTGATGAGGATGCCAGAATACGAGCTCCTCAGGTGAACATAGCAATTGCATCCCTCTCTAGCACTGTAGAGCCATGCTGCAGTTGAAGATGGAGGCTGCCAGCCTCTGCTATTTATAGCATCAAGGGCTTTAGGGTACAAGGCAAGTTGTTGGTACCACGATGGCATTTTCTTACATTTAGTCATGGAGTAGAATACCTTTTAAAAAAGTCATTATTTCAGTTTAAGAGAGTAAGATTTCCTGCTTGCGTAGTCAATCTTCTAAGAAATGTGGCATTTGTGGAATGAAGAAATTCACTTGCCAAGCCTTTAAATGGTAGAAATCCTCTTCAAGCCAACTTTGATGTTGCTGGCAAATGTAGGGAGCAAAATCAATAAACAGCTTGTAAAAGAGAGAGAGAGAGAGAGGTTTACACTGCAGAGGAAAAAAAATGCTAAGGCACAAACACCTTTTATCTCCTTACCTTTCATACCTGCAGCCATTGTACTGCTGAATATGAGGATCATATATAGTGGGAAGTGCACAGAAGTCTGTTTAGACTGAAATGCTGCTTCTAAGACCTGATAAGAAAATTAGCTGACTGATTGCTGTAACGGTTTTAGATGAGCTTATAGTTCACCATGTCCCCTTTCATGTCTGCTTTTGCCTCTTATTTCTTCCGTATAGAACACTTTCAGATATTTCCGGGTACAAAGTGATAGAAAGACATGTTTTTAAAATCCGTGTGTCCCGTCCTTCCATAACAGGATTTGAGTAATACCTATCGAGGCCCAGGGTTTTTATAGAAATGCCCAGTACCAGGGTGGAAGAAGTTATTAGAGAATGAGGACAGCAAGCCTCCCGGGAAGGATTTTTTGTGTGTGCTCATATATTAGCACATTTTCTAGTGAACCCCATGGGGTTCTTTTCACCTTCCACAGCCAGTTATCTGTGTGTCAAGTGAAGGGAATGAAAGTTACTCAGAATGTGACAACCCTAATTTAAGATGAAAGGAGATGTCATATGGTGCACACATTAATATATTAAGCCCCCACAGTTAAAAAAAAATTATGCTCTTCAATAGGCCTCATAAATTTCTACAACAACAACAACAACGACAACAAAAGATGGCCCACATCTTTTGTAACAATGGAACACCTGGGCAATACTTGTACATTTAGCAACATATATTCTTTTTAAACTTTTCTTTTCTCCCCCAGAAATAGCAGAGTAAAATCAATAGAACAGAGGAAACATAGGGGAGATATTATGAAAGCACCTTAAAAGCAGAGCAAATATCTACATGGATACCATAAACATAATGAAAGGTGAAGGAAAAATACAGGCAACACGTACTTTTAAAGATGAACTGAGAAAGCTCATGGTTTTGTTTGTGCTTCAGCTGACTTGTACTAGGTCAGTGTGGGTGCTTCTCTGCAAAGGCATGACTCAAGCCTAGGGTAGCCTACATATGCCCATGAACGATGTGATAAGATCCAAGGAAGCTGATGGAACTGATAAAAAGATTTAGAAAGTCTCAGGAATCAGCGAGAAGAAGGCTCATAGAGGATCTGGTGGGCCTACTGGTAGAGTTAGTGACCAGCTAGGTGGACATGGACAGCTAAATGTAGGAAGGGTGGCCTAGTGGCAGTGCCACTAGACTGGGACTGAAGACACCTGGGTTCAGTTTGTGGAGCAGCTACAGACATCATTTGTGACCTTGAGCAGGTCACTTAATCTACCCGTTAAATAGGGATAATATTTTTCTTTCTCAGAGGGATGTTGTGAGGTCAAAATTCCTTAGCAATTGTGATATACTCAGATACCGGATTGATGAGGCTGTGTAAGTACCTAGGTGGCTCAGAGAGTCTTTGGGTCTCACCACTTCAAAAGAATGAAAACAACAACAGGTAAATGCATTTTCTTTGATTTTGTTTTTACAGAAACAATATAATTCAATTAAAAGAAATGTGATCCTATTACAATATAAAAGGGGAAAAAAGGAAATGTGGTCAGTTGTTTCACTTTATTTAAACATTTATTTTTTACAAGCTAAGGCCCTGATACTGCAAAGAAACCCCATCCCCCACTGGCCTCTGTACCTCTCTGGAGCCCCACTAAAAGCAATGAGGCTTTAGTGGGTGGATGAGAACCCTGCAACCCAACCAAACCCCAGCGGGACCCGACTACAAGCGTTGGGTTCAAGTTGGGTGGGAAAACTTGTCCCCAGGGGCAGTGGGGACGGACGGCAGTGGGCTGCGTGCCCTGCTCCTGATGGCTGCCACCACCTCACTGCATTGTACATGCTGTGGAATGAGGATGCTGAGGAGTCTTAGTGCCTCTCACTCCTACAGTGCCCACACACACGGCAGGGGGCAGCAGACAGCAGGAGCAGGGCAGGCATCCACCACCACACTAACCCCACGGATAGGAGGAGGAGAGCTGCTCCCAGGGGAGGAAGTGGTGGCAGTGCTGACTCAAGTTTGGGGGGAGGGTTGGGGTTGGATTGGGCTCCGGTTCTCACGCTCAGGTCGGGTCAGATGAGCACGGGTCCGGTTTGAGCATAAAAACTAGGCCAGAGCAGACCTCTAGGGTGGATCCTTGTGTCCACACACAGGTTATTTTTGCAGGATTGGAATCTTAAAATATTGGGCCAAATCCTGAAGTCCTTACTAAGTGTTTTTTCCTCTCTGTCCTTAATCAAGAAAACCTCCTACTGAAGTCATTGAGAGTTCTGCCTCAGTAAGGACTATTGTGTTTATAATAAAGCATTCTATGGCTTATTTCACTGCCACTGAATAAGTAATGCATGTTTTAGGTAGCTGAAGTGCATTGGCTTTAAGCCTTTTAATTACAATGTACCCAAGGTGTGAATTAATTTGTTGCACTGAACAGGGGATGCCTGTCCCAGATAGCTTCTGAAAGTACAATCTAAACACTTTAGTTTCTAACGGAGAAGCTGAAATGGTGCCATATATTTGCATCATTCCCAGAAGTGCCATTACATATATAGGTGTTTCTGGAGAGAACAATATACTGTTGAATGTATTGAGGGGGTTTATTTTATTTTTGTTACATTTCTTGTTAAGCTAGCTGTGCTGGGATGTCGCCTCACAAAGGGAAATTTCACCCCTTGAGGTGTAATAAGGGCCAGGTGTCTAAATGGCTTTTGCTACTCCTGATAATTCCAAAGGAATTTTGCCATTTACTTCAGAGGGAGCAAGATCGTGCCCTAAAACTGTAAATATTTGCAACAGTAGCATTATGTCCTTACTACAAATAAAAAGGAGGCAGTGTAACTATCTCAATTTTGACCAACAGAGGGCTCTATTGGTTTGATTTAAGTCACAAAAAAGGGGTATTAGACTTTTTGGGGTGAGGTTGCTATCATAAATCTGAGAGCATCCATAAAAATGGAGTCACCTGAACTGAATTGAAAGACATGTTTAAATGTAGAATTTAGGGTTATTTAAAAAAAATTATTGCTGTTAGGTGATCTGACATGTTTATCATTGAATAGATGCTATTTAGAGTACACTGTGATTTCTTTCAGTGGCATGAAGATGTTAGTGGTATGCTGGGCTTAAATGCCCTATAACATTTAAAACTTGACGAAAGAGCAAATTATGCCTTTTAGAAATAGTGTAAACATTTCTATTCTTTACTAAATTCATTTTTGGATGTACACTTACTTCTGTTATAATTATACACACATATATTTTTATACCAGAGTCAGTATATTTAGCTAGATGTACATCTACAGGCAAAATGAATATATATGTATACGTATAAATATTAAAATTATGACTCAACAGAAATACTTATTTTCTCAAGCTATCTGTGGCCTTCATTAGATCATGAATTGAAATTGCTAGTAGATTTCAAGGGGGGAGGCACGATTAAAAGGAAATGTAACATTGCTTCAGTTAGAATAGGCCATAATCTGAATTGAAGAAATAATATATTATATTGTTTTGTTGGGTATGACTGCTAATCTGTGTGTGTGTGTGGTGGTGGTGGTGATGGGTGTTTGCTGTCCTGACGCTTCTCTCTGCTGCCACTCTGGCCTCCCTGTTCTTCTTTTTAATGTCTTATACCTTTCTCAGCTACTGAATGGGTGCTACTACGCTGATGTATTCAACCTGCAATAATGGTTTTGAAAGTTAGCTATATAATGTGTGTCATGTACAGTACACAGCAATGGAAATAAACAATTATGTGGATTGTATTGTATTTAAAAATACCGAATCAATATTAACAAATGTGTTTAGACACATATATAATAGAATTAATATAATGTGTGTGTGTGTATTATTGCTGACAAATATTTGCATATAAAATTGTATGTATGTCTTTAGGGGACTGTAATTTCTATCTGTGTTTCTTACCTTTTTGAAACAGGAACCACACAGCATCATAGGCAAAAAACTCTCAACACAGACATATGTATATGTGTATAACAAAATATATAAACAATGTATAGCATGTGCATATATATGAAATATATATATTCAATAGTTGTATCTAAGCACAGTGTATGTATGCATAAAGCAACTTTGCAGTTCCTTTTATTTGGTAAATATAATGCAAATTCCATTTCTACGCAATAGTGCAGTGACAGGTTTTCTGTAAAATAAATATGGGCCACAAATGAAAATACTTTCTCTCCCTGCTCTTACATTGTTTTCCAGTAATGAATACTGACTTCAACTTGGGGAAATATAAAATGAACCCCCTTTTAATATAAATGTCCCGACAAAAATCAATTTCAATTTCATCTTTGTTTAGTAAAAAGAACAAAAAGATCAGGACTATAAATAATGGCTACCTGTGGTTTCCATAATAAATATCTCAGGAGCAGCGAAAGGCTGTAGAAATGCATGGATGGTTTATTTTCACTTCCCTCATGAATTTGATGTACAGCAGGAATTTATATAAATAGCTGTCCAGATATGGCATGGATTCAGATTCAGCCATTTTTCCAAATTAAAACACACACTTTGTTGTTGTTTTTTGGAATGTATAAGCATGTTAGTAATAGGGAGACTTCAGCAATGTATCGCAAATATATAACATTTTCTAAAACACCATAAATATGCATATTCCGGTACAAAAACCTGTATACATTTATACCCTGTGCTATAAATCATCCATCCTTTGTTTTCAGATAAACACGACAGGATCCTTTAGCGGAACCTTTTCATCTTTCCTAGGCAGGATTAAGAAATATGCATATGGATGTCTAGCTGGATATTTGTACATAGTGAGGGCCAGTCCATTGTTGCCCTATACAAAAATTATTTTTCTTCCTGGTATTTTCAGAAAGAGAAAGCCTGTTCTGTTAATCTAGTTTTATAGTACAGAGAAATCACTGGCTTTACCCACACCCATCAGATTGTAACCTTAACCAGCACAAAGCAGTGTGTGTGTGAGAGAGAGAGAGATAAAAATAGCCATGATGATAAGTATAATGTGAAAAGATTTTGGAGACTCTTTTGATTAAACGCTACAGTCAGAAGATATGCATGCAGATCTGTTTTTCTACAGCTGTGCTAACATTCTTCTTACAGGGTCAATGCTATATTTATGTAGGTAAAGATAAACACTTGAGCCATACCATTGTGTGCACCATTAAATTTACTAGAAGCTATATTATTACCTTAATTGTATCTCAAGCATGTATCATTATTAAAAAGAAAAAACCCACCTAGAAACCATTACCTTAGCTGATGGTGCTTATATGGAGTGCCAGGTCTGGTTTCTAATAAAACCACATTGGAAATTCTAGTCTCCTACAATGTTTTATGCTTCTCCTTTCTTCAGGGCAGATTGGTTCAGCCTGCATTTTTATTCCTGAACCTATATTCATACAAAATGGATTGCTAGATTTAAATGCACTACCCAGTGCTGCTGACTAATATAATGCTAGTCTCTCCCTCCCTCACTCTGCAATCAATAAAGCATATATAACAGTGGAGTGTTTAGCTGTAATTTTTGTGGTGTTTTGCCGTGCTTGATTGGAAAGTATTTCTGAGGAGGATAAATAAGGTTGCCCCCAAACTGTCCCCTCTATTTCCTATGCTGATGTTGCAGAGAGTGGCTCACAGCAAGATGAGAAATGTCAGAAATGCAGTAGATTGGAATGCTTTCAGGGAATGAATTTGCAGCTCACTGGCTTTCTCTCCCTCCTGTAATATTAGCACCGTATAGATTTAATAATTCGGTGATTGAAGACATTTTGATGATGGAGCGGTTTCTATGATCTGCAAAAGAAAGCATCTGTGTTCCTCGTGTATCAATTAATTATTTATGCAACAGAAAATACAGAATACTATGTTCTCTGTCTTAAGGAAGGGAAGGGTTGGGTATTTGTGTAATACCAAGCTAGGCCTGGCCTGGAAATTATATCATTCTGATCTTGAAAGGTACTGGAAGAAATTTTTTTTTCATCAGTGAAAATAATAGCAAGGAAACAATACTTTATTCTATTGTGTTCTCCACTCACATGCCCCCAAACTGGGCCTGGCACCTAAACGTCACCTTTAGTTTTATTTTTTTATTTCCAGCGGTATTTTATTAGCACATTTGTTATTTTACAGTCCTACCCACTGATTCAGCGCCAGCTTTCTTCCCAGCAAACAATACCATTTTGAGGAAGTGGTGTTCGATTTTGTGAGAAATGTGCAAAATCACCCAAGCAGTTTCCGTGATTGTTGAGCTTGGATTCGTTTTGGAAAGGTCTATTTCCAAAGACTAGGACTTCTTAAAGTTTGCAGATGACAGGAGAGCAGATCCTTGGATATCACAAGTTGTGTTGCTTTGTATTTGACAATGGTGTTCGTATGCATGACATCCTCATAATAATATCAAACTCTCTTTTTTTTAGCATTATGTACTTTATACATTTGTATAAATGTCACAGCTTGTAATCACTTTCTTTGTCATCGACGATTCATCTAAAAAAATCGAATAATTCACTGCCCCTTGCCATTTACATATCGTCTGCTACCATCTGTTCTTCTCAGCAGCAGTAAATGATGGGTAATTAACTCAGTGCCTTTGTCTTTCCCTTGCTGAATGTCTGACACATATAGATTTTCGTGTGTGTGTGTGTGTGCGCGTGTGTGTGTGTGAATGGAAAGGAAGCACAGAGGGAGAGAGAGGAATGATGCTGCAAACCTGACCCAAGAAAAAGTCAGTACAAATATGTTTGCAAAGGAGAAAGCAGAACAAAAACGCTGGGCCTGAGAAGGGGACATCTCACATGCCCTTTCGCTTTCCTTAAGAGCAGAAGAAAGGAGGAATTGACTGTGGACAATGGCTGCCTTGCGCATGCAAGTAGCCTTTTCTGAAGCTCCGAGGTCAAGGTCAAGATGCTGCGCAGCAGTGAGAAAAAGCTTCATGAGCTCCTCTTGTCAGCCTGAGTGCAAAGAGGGGACGTGAACATGAGGCCAAACGCAGGGAACCCAGAATGTCGTTGTGTGCACCATCTCTGCATGTTCTTTTTACGTGGGACAGGAAGGTTTGCAAAATGACATTTAAAATAGATTGGGTCTATGTATTGTTTTCTTACAAGTGAACATGAGGATATAGTCAATGTAAAAAAAACCCAACAACACAAAACTTTTTGTAGGGTGGCTGTTATTCCACCAGCGTCAACTCCCAGCATGACAATATAATCCAGCCCCCAACATAACACTATAATATGTGTCTATGTAAACAGCACCCACAGACCCCACTATAGTTGAGCAAATGTTGGTATGATGGTGGGCAGGTTGCACAAAGAACAAGGAAGGTGAAGGGAACAAACCGCACACAAGGGTGTTTACAGTGCTGTCCTTCCTGGAGTTTCTGCCAGTGAGGGTGGCTTTTGAACTCCACCTGGAGCTCTGTAGGAACCTTGCCACTGGAGACTTCAGGGTATGTTTACATTGCCATGTAAGCCCAGGGCTAATGGAACTTGACCCTGACCCTGGGTTAGAGAACCCAGGGCTTGAGGGTCTGCACTGATTGCTAGCCCTATGTTGAGAATTTTCTTACCTGGGCTCAAACCTAGGGCTCTGGCATCCACACTGACTTGAGGAAAACCAACCGTATCCCAGACTCCCCAGCAGCCTCATGTAATGTGGCCACTCTAGTCCTTTGACCATGGTGCACTGTGGGAAAACTTGATTGTCCACCCTGCACATTACAGGAATTGGAACAGCCGGCCAAGCAGACATTTTAGTTTGTGTGCTCCCAGCTCCTGGAGCCAGCAATGTGGAGGAGGTGCCTTTTGAAGAACCTCTCTTGATTGTGCTTTCACTCCTGTGTCAAGAAGTGGGCAGAGCTTCTGTGAGATACTGTACGATGTTTCTGCTGCACTTTCTGATACACCAAAGGCACCTGACAGAGCTTATGATGGAGCAGGAGGAGGGAAACCCAGCCATGGCAGATTCGAACTGGCCGATGCTGATCATGATGCTTGGTATAGCTGCTGATGCCTCTTGTATAGACTGGTGCCTCTGAAGTAGGGCCTCAAGCACAGATGGGTGGGATCACATTGTCATGCAGACCTGGGGATGACTAGCAGTGGATCCAGAACTGAAGAAAGCTACATTTCTGGAGCTTTGTGAGCAGCTTGCTCTCACCCTCCAGCATAAAGACAGACTCATGAGGCCACCCTTGCTGGTCCAGAAGCAGGTTGCTATTGCCATCTGGAAGCTGGCTATCCAAGACTGCTACAGGTCCATTGTAAACCAGTTTGGTGTTGGAAAGTTGACTGTGGGTAAAGTGGTGGTGGAAGTTTCTGAGACAATCAGGCATGTGGTTTACCTCAAGTGGCAGCAATAAAAGATATTCCTGGAGTAATTGCTGGGTTTGAGAGAAAGGGGTCTCCAAACTGTGCTGGGGCCATTGATGGACTCGTGCCCATAGTTTGCCCTCCTCAAGGAGTACATAAACCGCAAAGGGTACTACTCCATTGTTATACAGGCCCTCGTGAACGTCAATGTGGATTGCACTTGGAAAGTTCATGATGCCAGGTTTTTCGCCAATAAGGAGTCTACGTTTATGGACAGGCTGGGACACTGTTTCTACCAAATGACATTATCATAAGTGGAGTTATTGTCCCCATAGTTATTCTGGGGGACCCTGCATGCCCTCTTGTGCCTTAGTTTATGAAACCATACCCTGATTTCAGAGACCCTGGCAAAAAAAGGTTTAATTGTATTCTCAGCATGTGCAGAATGGTTGTTGAATGTGCTTTTGGTGGGCTGAAATCCTGTTGGAGGCTTTTACAGACCCATTTGGATTCCAGTGTCATCAATGCTGTCTGGCTCACTGTGGCTTGCTGTGCTCTTCACAATCTCTCTGAAGCCAGAGTTGAGCCATTTCCCCCGGAATGGACCTCGGACAGTAAGGGGCCACTGAACCGGTACCCTCGGTGAGAAAGTGCACCTACCACAGCTGGAGCTGGATGCCCCCGGCAACAGAAGCCAGGGATGCTTTGTGCTTCCACGTTATGGACTTGCATGGCCCAGTGGAAGAGTAGGGGTAGTACCGTTATGAATGGGCTTGTTGGGGAGGTTGTATGGGGGGAGCTCATTGAGTGTGGGCAGGGTGGAGTACTTGTGGAGGGGTGTGGAATTTTAGTGCCATGCAAAGTACCTATGAAATGGGGGTACAGGGGTTATTGACAGTATGGATTGATGCAAGGAAGTGATTGAAGTATGAATTGGTATGGATAGCTGGATTGAAGGATAGTATTTGCATACTAACTTCCAATTGTCCCTGATCACCTTCATTGTTTTGAATAGAAATTGTAGGATGTGAAGCTGTGATAGAAATAAATAAGATATAAATATAGATAGAAACAAACTTCCTTGATGAAATAAAACATGTTATTTATAAATATGTGTTAGAAAAGAACAACATTCACCCATTGCCAGGCAGGCCCGCTGCTACTGTCACACCAACACACCAGTAACAACAGAAAAAAAACCAACCCCCAACCAAGAACAAAGTGCATGAACAAGTGCAAACAGTGAAACCATGAACAAGGCAGAAACCCCCTATCATGGCACGTCCCTGGCCACCCGTTCTTCTTTCCCTGTATGGCACGCACTGGGGGAGCGATGTGGAGGTATCTGTAGGGGAGGGGATCAATATGGAGCATGGGGCTAGGTTGCCCAGCCCAGCCACTCATGGGGCCTGATTGCATGGGCCACCCAGCTATGAAATCTTCCAAGCTGCTTCTGGACTGCAGCACAGGGTACCACGCAGGTCACTCAAGGTGTGGTGTGGGTGATACAGCAGGAGCTGCTGCTCTGGTGGTCATTCGTGACACGAGCCACTCAAACAATTCTTTCTGCTGAGCTCTGTCCTCCTGTCTTAGTCACCGCTCCTGTTCCAGGAACTGCGACTCAAGTGCAGGCTCCTGCGCTGAAACCCTGTCCTCAAGCTGTGCAGCCAGCCTGAGCCTTTCTTCTTGCATCTCACCATGCCTTTCCTCTAGTCATGAGTCCTTCTGGACCTGCTGGTGGTGTTAGGGTGGCTGGCAGGGCAGATTAAGTCATAATTATAAAATACATCAATACATACTACATTCTAAATCAAAACTTTTATTAAAATAGGATTTTCCTACTGCAGTGGGCCCTCTTCAGAACTTTGACCATAAATTCATAATGGAAACGCATCTTCTCGGCCTGGCCCATGAAAGTTCATTGGCCCAGCCTTTCGCTGCAGTGTGCGCACGCTATGGAGGTACAGCAGACAGTAGAGGTCGATGGGCCTGGAAGAGGGCAAGACACACACGGTTATCAAATAGCTCAGCACAGGAACAGAGGAAAAAATTCTTGTGGAATTTCAAGGACATAAAATGATGCTTTTACAACTGTGAGAGGGATATTCTGTGAGAGGGATGTTTCAGACCACTGCAGCTCCCTGGACACAGCCTGGTTAATTGCAGTGAAAGAATTGCAGGCACAATGGTAAATTAAAAATGCAAAGCTGCTTTTTTGCCTGTAGAAAATTGTAGAACTACTTGGGGGGCTTGCCATCAGTGCTACAAACGCTTTTTTGATCATTTCAGGCCTGCCACGTTTTGGAGGCCGTAACAGTTCTTGTGGTGCCCGATTGGCAAAGAGCGGTATTATTCCAAGCTGCCAGGAGGAAAGCTGCAGTGTATGAATCAAAGTATTCAAACATATAGTGACTGAATAGTACATCTATGAGTGGAGTGGGCTGGTCAGCTACCGAGATTACCCTAGAAAATATGCCCTTCCCTACAAGGTGACTACCTACCTGGATTTTCTGCTTCAGGAAAAGTTTGCAGCTATCAGCATCTGGGATTGGGTCAGAATCTATGAGGGAATCAACAGGATGCTGCATTAGCTTCCACATGGCTTACCCTGTTATGGCTGCGTGCAGACACGCAGAATTCCACAGCCTTCACCCTCCCCGCCCCCTAGCATATTTCTGGACAAAATTTCAAACCCCAGTCATATTTGGGACAAATGATTTTGTCAGCTCTGGAGTACCGCTAACTGAAATGGACTAGATTTATGAATGGAACGCATTTCCACCTCCCCATCCCCGCACAGTTCACTGTTTCCAGGCCACTTGATAGACCGTTGAATGGTTACAGAGCAGCACACTTACAGGCACGGCAATGTAAGGTTATTAGCTTGAAGAATCAGGAATGCCCTAGCAAAAATCTGTGACTTTCCAGTAAAAAATCACTTTAAAGCTATTCTTTACTGTTTGAATTTCCCAGTCACCGTTTGGAACTCCACATGGTGGGAGTGAGGGGGATGCCAAGGGGCTGGCATACAATCCGCCATTAGCAGATACACGCTGCTAGCTGGGGCGCCTCATAACTTTTGCGTTGGTCCTTAGAGCAGAAATCCCTCCCATGACTGTATTAATAAACATTACAATGGAGCCAGAAACTTACTGGGCTCAGGGGTGGCTTCTGTCCCATCTGTGTCTGTGCAGGCTTGGCCCCGGGCTGTTCCTCAGGGAGCGCATCAAACAGCTCCTCCAAGTACGGGCCAAGAATGTGCTGTTGCTCCTGTTCCAAAGTCTGCTCTAGGACCAGTTTCAGCAACAGAGTGGCATCATGCTCCTCACTTGAGTCCGAGCCTTGGATTAGCAACATTTGTGTGCGGATGGAAGAAGGGCTAGGCTTGAGCCTGAATTGAGTCTTACATTGCAGTGTAGACATAAACTAATGGTCCAAAGTTACTCACTCACATTTAGGGCTGTGCTGGTCTGCTCCTGTCTCTCTGCTGGAGTAACAAGCTGTGGGAGGCTTGCACTACTGTTAGACTTCCTTGCTGATGGGAGGTGGGATGGTGTCCTGTTTTGGGTCCTGCCGGTGCCACAAATCTACAGACACCTTAATTATAATCTCTATTTACAGGGCTTTCTCCAAAGGCTTGTCTTCACTACTACTAAAGTCTAGGTAATGTATGTCACTCAGGGGTGTCTATTTGGGAATGTTTATGGGGAGCAAAGCACTAAAGGTGCTTGTTTGAAAATTTAACAAGTGGACATTGCAGGCTGGTATCATTGGTCTATAGGAGGTGGGAGTCGACATCTTGATAGCATATGAGAAATGACAGATAGCATAGGAATAGGCTGTCAAAGGCCTTGAAAGTGAAGACAATTTGCTTATGTTTGGTGTGATGAAGAAAGAAGAGCCAGTGGAAGGATGCAAAAAGCGGAGTGGGATTGTCAAAGCTAAGAACTAGGGAAATGATCTTTGCAACAGCATTTTAAGTCAATATGAGCAGGGCAGGATTGTATAAATATTAAAGATGAAAAGAATTTACTTAGGATAGTACAAAGGGATAAAACTGGGAATTATGGGATGAAATTAAGAAAGGGAAAATGGAGACTTACCATAAGGAAAACTTCAGAGTGACAACTGCTTGGTGGTGGAGGAAAGTACTTAAGGAAGTAGTGGAAATCCATTGTGTGGGATATTTAAATAGTGAAAATATAATGTAGGGAACAATCCTGTAACGTCAGGCAGATTGACTAATGGTCGAATGGATCTTGTCCACCTCTAATATCCTTGATGCTGATGTAGTCTGCATAGGCTGTATTGTATGGCAGTATATTTGCATTGTGAAATGCCTGGGAAATGCACACTGGTTTTGCAAAAGATCTGGGAACACAGGGGGCCACTGTTAAGTGGTTTGCATATACAGCGAATTTTCCAAGCTCGGGAAAATATACACAATGAATTCCAGAGCTCAGTATTTGAAAATACTTCAAATATTTTTGAGCCTTTTTTGTAAAATCAGTATGGCACATTGAGGTAATTTAAAAGCAACCAATTTTTAAATGATATGCTGTTAAAATGTAATACAAACATGCAGCATGGGCCAGTACTGCAGTCTGAACTATTCAAAACTCCCACAGATTTCAAGAGAATTGTGTAATATAGAGATTGAAAGCTCAGGTCCAAAGTTTGCATCAAGAAAAGAAAGCTTATGTTGTTGTTTTTTTTAAAAAAGAATGGCAAATACAGTAAATGAGGACAAAATTTATTCTTCGATTCACACTGCAGATCCCTTATCTGCAGTGCAGATTAGTTCATAGCCAGTGCTTGTTCCACATATGATAGAATTCTGCTGTTTAGCTTGGAAAAGAGCATTTTGTCTACAATCTCACGATTTAAAATATACTTTGAGAATGCTCTTCTCCCCTGGTGTGCAAATCATGTAAGTGCTTTATGGGTGCATACAGAAAAGTGAATGGACAGCTGAGTGATGAGACTTGGACATGCGAATATAATCTGTATCCTTTCTGAGCCTTTCTAGGCAATGTGTGACTTCACTGAATATATTTCACAGAATTCATTATGGGATTTTGTTGTGTACTAAAATCGAACCCTCTTTTTAGTTAGGTCACTGAAACATTCTGCATCACAAAACTGGAAAGTCCTTCTATAGCGACCTTCTAAAATCTGTATATTTTTGATGATGTGACATTTGGTAAGTAACTATAAGGATATTCGTACAAATGATGCTTTTAGTGTGGAAAAAACAAGTGCATTGCACTGATGCAGCTCCCACTGTTGGGGATGAGTTGCAGAAATAACAATTCCCTTGGAGAAAGCAATATATTGTATAATGCATTGAGTCAGTAGGAGGAATGTTTGATGACCTAGGAGCTTTTCACTGAAAGAAAGGGTGGATGACTAAGAAGATTAATGGACTTTAGAAATACAGTATAGCCAGAGATACACTATAGCCCAGGTTTCTCCTAATTGCTCTATAAAATGGTACATTATGCAAAAACTGGAATGCCTGTAATATTAGCTAATAAAGGAAACAAGCTGATGTGGGTGGCGGTGGAAGAGGTCATTGTTATGTCTAATATTATGTGTGGGGTTGGTCTTTACTGATTTTTGAAGGAAATAATAAGAAATTTGAAAATCAGTAGACTTGGGGAGTGTGCAGGGTAGAAATTGTGGCGAGAAAAAGAGCGAAGCAGTTAGTGGGCAATATTTTTGATGTATTCTCCTCCCAGACCTCAGACCCTACAGAAGCCCCTGTCTGATGCTGATGGTCTGCAGCTGGAACAGACAGAGTATGTATGCAGCGTGCCTCTTTGGGGTCTGGGTGGATTTCTGATGCTAGTCAGATCAGCAATAATTCCCTTTCCATGCTGCAAATTATTCCTTCTCTTTCTCCCTCCACATAATACAGCCACAAGTAGGGAACAACAGCACTGGCTGAAGCTCTACTCCATGGAGACAGGAGCTGGGTGGCAGAAGTTCATTCCCCTTGGGGGTGTCCTTATATTTGCATTAATCTTGGATCATCTGCATGTCAAGAGTACCAGACCCCTGTACGTTTTACACGGCAGGGGAAAAACTCCCCCTTTGCCCCTCCCAATGGGATGAAACTCAGTGTGTGAAAGCTTGTAGAATTCCCTAGCCTCTCTGCAGCTAAACTGCCATAGGACTACATTGTGTCACATAGCTTGCACATAAGTTATAGCAAGAAAGATATATGACATGTATTTCATAAATAGTCTTGATTTTTCATATTCGCAGTGACGTACAAGTGAGTGGGGCATTGCAGTTTATTGTGTCAGCGTTCTGTGTCATCATGCCACAGGTTTTCTATTAGTTTTTTTTCTTAAGCTCTCCTTTGAAAACAAGAATCTACATATAAAAAAAAATAAAGCAATGCTAATGGTCTGACACAAACTGTCAGAGGCAAAGCATTTTAATCAGTGCTTCCACTTATGTCATGAATTCACCCCATTTTGCCTCAATATTTCAATTAGCAATGTGTGAATCTCAAAAGCTTGAGGAACGTGGGTCAAACTGTCTTTTCTTGTATGCCAATCCAAACCCATTTACTTCAATAATGCTGCTCATATATCATCAAGATGAAATTTTAGCTCTCTGTTTGAAAAAATACCCAAAGACTTGTATCCTTATCCAAACTACATAAACTACTTAGGTTGGCAAAATTGGCCTGTAACCCTTTCAAAAACAGCCTTTCTTGTGCATACAAAGCACAGAGATTAACAAAAATAAAATCTGATAGTGGCTGGATTAAATTAATCCAGGCGCTAATCACATGAACAATTTAGGAACCACATTGATATAAATGACTGAAGCATCCCATGTTCCTGGTGGGATCATCGCCTTGACCTCTCGTGGATCAGTAACTGGTTAAAAGATAGGAAACGCAGGGTAGGAATAAACAGTCCATTTTCACAGTGGAGAGAGGTAAATAGCGGGATCCCCCAAGGATCTGTACTGGGACCTGTGCTGTTCTACATTTTCAGAAATGATCTGGAAAAAGGGGTAAACAGTGAGGTGGCAAAGTTTGCAGATGAGACAAAATTACTCAAGATAGTTAAGTCCAAAGCTGAGTGCAAAGAATTACAAAGATATCCCACAAAACTGGGTGACTGGGCAACAAAATGGCAGATAAAATTCAATGTTGATAAATGCAAAGTAATGCACATTGGAAAACACAATCCGAACTTTACAGACAAAATGAAGGGGTCTAAATTAGCTGTTACCACTTAAGAAAGAGATCTTGGAGTCATTGAGGATAGTTCTCTGAAAAACTGTTTGGAAAGGGATAAATAATAGAACATATTATAATTCCACTATATAAATCCATGGTAGGCCCACACCTTGAACACTGCATTCAGTTCCCTTTGCCCCCATTTCATAAAAGATACGTTAGAATTGGAAAAAGTACAGAGAAGGGCAACAAAAATGATTAGGGGTTTGGAAAGCTGCCATAGGAGGAGAGTTTAAAAAAACTGGGGTTGTTCTGCTTGGAAAAGAGACAACTGACAGGGGGATGTGATAGAGGTCTATAAAATCATGAATGGTATGGAGAAAGAGAACAAGGAAGCGTTATTTGCCCCTTCATATAACACATGAATCAGGGGTCATACACAGAAATTAATATGCATCAGGGTTAAAACAAACATAAGTAAGTACACCTCCACATAACGCACAATTAGCCTGTGGAAGTTGTTGCCAGAGGATGTTGTGAAGGCCAAAAGTATAACTAGGTTCCAAAAAGTATTGGATAAAATAGAAAAGGTGTGAGAAATGTAGTTTACAGATGGAACACTGAGGCACGTGGGAATTAAGTGATTTACCCGAGATTATAATTCCTTAAATTTCCTCCTCTTGGATTCTTGTTCCAGTGCAATTTCTAGGAATGCCTCTGAGTTCTCTACAAGGCTTGGTCAGTATGCAATCAGAGGTAAGGAAAGAAATGAAGTATTTGTACTCCTAGCAAATCACAAAACTTTTGCAGAGAATCAGAATTAAAGAAAAATCAGTAACTGTTGTGTCCCGATCAGTGCCAGATTGCCAAATGTTAATGAATTAAATCCTTAATCTGTAGTATTTGAGATGTTAAACTAAAATGTAAGTGAGAATGCTCCTGTGTTGCCTGATGCTAAAAGCTCATTATTAAAGACAGTCTGTCTGTTCAAGAATTTATTCCTCTCTCTCTCTCTCTCTTTTTTCATGCTCAACCAAAGGGATGTCTCTATCATATCTGACCTGGCCTACCAGCATGAATAACCTAGTGTCTATGTGAATTTAGGGAGTTTGAGCACTAGCTGGCTGTGCCTTAATCAGGACAAGACTGAGATAATGCTGGGTTGGGGAAAGCAGATGGCAGTTGGCAAAACTTACATTGGTGCTCCTGGCTGAAGGAGCGTGTCTGACATTTGTAACAGAGGTGTGAAACTTAGCTGTGTTGTTAGATCCTGGGCTGTTCCTGACCATAAATGTTTTTCTCGATATGCACCTGGTGACAAGAATGAAATCTATTCTTCCTGGTCTGGACTTCATCCCGATTGGATTACGTTTCTGTGTTTGCACTGTATGTAGGACTACACCTTGAGATCGCTCAGAAACTGAAGCTAGGGCACAATGAGATACTTAAGTGGAGTTACACATCAAGAGCACATTACACTAATACTCCAGGATCTACACTGGCTGCTAACAAGCTTCCAGATTCAATTCAAGGTGTTCAAAGGTTTTCCCTTTTATCTCCCTCCTTCTGCCCCTACTTACTCCAACCCCTCTCAGACTTCTGGGGAAGGGATGAGATGAAGGCTGGAGGGAGTTGGCTATATTTTATTATTGTCATGGTGACACTGATCCTACCCATATTTATGTAACCTTTTTTTCACATGGGTAAACCTATTGAAGTGAATGCACATTCAAAATGGTCTGAAGGAATGGATCAATATTTGCTGGTGGTATCAAGATAGGATGCGTGGTCCATGTATATAATATCATTCTTTGGACTATGTATTTTAATGTGTATAATTGGCACCTAGACCATAGAACTGTCACCTAAAGATGTTTTTATAAGTATAGATAAATATATTTTTGATTAGTACTGTATTATCTTTACTGTTGGTATTTATAAGTCACCCATCACTGTAATATCTGGACATACTTTACATACAGGTAGGTCAGATGCAGGAAACATTTTCATGCAAACATCTGAAACTCTTGATTGGCATCCACAACCGTCACTGATATCAATGTGAATTCTTGTATGAAAGTCAAAGATAGAATATGCCTTAATTTTTAGCTAAAACTAAGAAGCTGGATACCCTATCTGTTTGTAACCACTGATACCTTTTCTCTGAAGTAGATCAAGTTTCAATTTCTGGTTTTAAAAGACACAGGCATTTGTGTGACTATGAGTCTAACTATGAATGACCTATGTCAAAATGTCAAATAACAGGGAGATTTGGTAAATGGAGTTTGACTTACAGAAGGGTTCTTATCTGAGGAGGACAAGGAGGAGTTGTTAGGTACAAGACTGAATAAAACACTGACCATCCCTGTGACAGAGGTTTATGAGAGTAGTTTATGAGGGGCCTGGCCTTATGAGTTTGAGGCTGACTTCCTTTGGTAGGGCGGGGAACGTAATATGGAAAAGTACCATCTTATACTGTAGGGAGTGGCAGCATTTCCCATTGTGTTGCAGAACACTGCAGGAGACATTGTGGGCCTACTCTGATTCTGACATCAACATCCATCTCTTATCTTTCCACCAAAACATTCAGTTTAAAAATGAAAAAAAAAAATCTGTGTGTGACAGAATTTTATGTAAAATATAGGATGCTTTATGCTGCAGCCATGTCCTCAGTGTTGATCATATGTCCCACCAGGAGATACTTGCCTACTGGGACAATTGATTTGTTTGTAAGCATCACCTTTGGCAACCCAGGAAGGGATATTGAAGTAACTGACAGCAGCATAGCATTTAAGGGCATAAGTCTGGTGCAGAAATGAATATAGAAGACAGAGACAGAATCACTGGCGATTAAGCAGCAGTGAAGGAAATGATTTGTGCTGCCTGCTGGTATATAAAAGAATATTATGTACAATAAGAGTTGTTTATTCCCCTGGCTCCTACGTTTACAATACTACACTGTGTTAAAGGTACATAATACACTGGGAAAGTCTTTCTTTTCTTAGGTCTTAGAGGCAAGTATTTTGCATTGATTATCTTAAAGTTTTGTCTTACATTTCAGCTTCTTGTTGGCAAACTTTGCAGCAGAATTCATTCAAGTTGGTACAGAGGTGAGTATGGTTGAATGAAATCAGCTTTTGACTCATGCTGTCCTTTCCCTTTACATGACTGAAATATTAGGAAAGAGATTACAATCCTCAGCTGGGGTTCTAATCTTTTGAACACCTAACTGGGGTTCTCTGACAAACCATGCACTTTTTACGTTCATATCTACTCTGTACCTACTGTAGTTATAAAATGTACTGAATTGACTCCATATGCTGGGATTACCTTCTCACTTGCATTTTTAAGCAGTGACTGTGCACTGACCCAAAAATCAGTTGATCAGTTTTGCTGCAGTAACATAACCACACTAGCTATCATGAGTTAAAACAAAGGGCCTGATTACCCACTAATTTGAGCCTTGTGCACACATTTGTAAGGCTTGGGTTTAAAACACCACCATGCTGACTGGGTAGCAGTTTATACCCGCTCTGCACACATGTAAATGAGTACATGAAGTACAAGTCTGTGGTGAATCTGATCCCAAGTGTACAGTTAGAGAGGTGTATTTGGTAAGAAGCTAAATGACTACTTGTTCTTTTGTGTATGGTAGTTATAATTACTGCTGTTCACTGTTTATCTTCTGTCTAATTTGAACATACACAGAAACACCATTCATGAAATTATGAAAAAGAGAAACAACTTTGTTGATTTTGCTCAAGGAATGAAGGAAACCTAGCTCTCTCTCTTATTTTCCAATTATGCATTTGTCAGCATGCTTATCACACAAGTGTAGGGGAAGTGTTATTCAAGTCAATCGAGGCTTTAGCAAAAGTCTTTTTAAGGCTAGTCCTCTGTAGGGCATTTCTCTTCTCTTTGGGATGTGTTGTCCTCTTGGACTCAATTTTCAAACAGTTTGACTAAAGTTAGGTACTTAAAACCGTGTATTAGACACGGCAGGGCCGTATTTAATGTAGTGCCTAACGTGGGTAGAGATTGAGAGATCTGAATTTTAGGCACCCCGATTTGAAAATTGTTCCCTGTTTCTTCACATACAGTAGCTCCATTACACTAATGGGACTATGCCCAGGCCTGTCAAGAGAATAACTGCCCTTTCTTTATTATGCTCAAGTCTTAACTTCTCAGGTAGATTCACAGACAGTTGTAAATTTCAACTTGTTGTTTTAATGAATCTAATGAGCAACTTGATATGAACTGAACTCATGAGAGGCATTTCAGGCAGAGTTGAAATCTCTTGCAGTGTCTTTAGCAAGACCTTTCTTTTGAGTCAATTGAAAATCTGACTAGACCACACAAAGGGTCACCTTCACAGTTCCTTCTCTGTGTGTATTATACCAGACAGAGGCCTTGAGAACAGAACAGGGAAGAGAGGACCACATACTGGATCCATGCAGGTAGTCCCATTGACCTTAATGCTACTACTTGGGTGAATAAGAAATACCCACATGAGTACAGGTTGCAGGATTGACCCAATTTTTCCTTCCTGAGCGAAATCAGTGATAAAATAGCATCAGCCAAGGTACAGAAATATGTGACATCTTAGACCTTTTGCATTCAATCTTTGGACAGGTTCATGGCACAGAGACAGCCCTAGTAGCACTATGATGACCTCCCCTATGTTAATGAATAAAGGCTATATCTCAAAACTTTTATTACTTGACCTGTCCCTGCAGTTTTTGATGCAGTCGGTCACAGGGTGCTACTGATCAGTTTACATGACATAGCTGAAGTAGAAGGTGCAGGACTACAGTGGCCTAGTTCATAACTCACAAACAGGACCAGAAAATGGTAATGGGAAACTGCTCCTTTTCCATAAGAGCCTTGCCTTGTAGAGTCTACTGAGAGTGTTGGTGAGATACCATAGACTCTGGGAGAGTTTTGGAAGGAACTAATGGGAGGTAGATTCCCAATTCCCATTGACTTTCAATAGGAATTGGGCATCTGATTGCCCTTTGTGCCTTGGAAAATCTGCCTCTTGGCTTCTAACAATATATCGGTAACACCCAATGGTATAGTTCTTTTTCAGCAAACACAACCAGTGCCATCACACATCACAGTGCTAGCAAGTGCTCTGCTTTCAGATGAAGAACGTTTGGATCAAACTGAACCTAGGCAAAATCACAATAGCTCCTCCCAGTGAGGTTATCTGCCCTCTATTTGTCAAAGTTGCGTGACACCTCAATGTCCTGTTGCACTCATCACGAACCCTCGTGAATGACCAGGTAACATTGGTCACAAGAAATGCTGTCTTTCATCCTCATCTTGTTACGAGATTTTGCTTGTTGTTTTTCGACAAAGAGCTGACCAAAGTAACCTGCAAGTCTTTATTTCCCTTCATCTACAGAAAAGATGCAGCTAAAAATAAAATATGTATACAAAAATGTAGAACTAAAAAGATGCTTGCTTACTATTGCTTTCCATTGCTGCCCTACCCAGACTGCCATCTTTTGTTTGTTGTCAACAGAAAGTATAAGATCTTCACAACCTTGTATATCTGTCTCGTGCCATGCCAATTATTACTTCCTCATCTCAGTTTGTGTACAATCAGGACTAAGATGAGCATGTTCCCTATCTTTCCTTATGACAGTTAGCTTTTCATGGGGGCATTATTTGGGAAATCCAAGACTAGAAGGAAGCCAGTGTCCCCGTCACTGTGACAGGTGGTGAGCTTGCTGTTTGCTCCTGGTCAGGTTTTGGTATGATGACTTAGAATCAGTCTCAAAGTACAGGCAGTCTGAAGTATTTGTGAAGTACATAAAATGATTTAACCCACACAGAGCATCAGTTGGGGCTGCAGTTTAGCACAGAAACAAAATCATTTTCAAATTTTCCTTTCTGAATTATTAAAGAGGCCGTGTCAGAAAAACTCTGATTATCTTCCAGTCCATGTGCCTCAACGCCCATCTTTTATGTAATACCGAGCGACTGCAGTGATCATTTGGACCAATCATGGCTGCTCCCTAGATCTGGATATGTTTCAAGCACTCTGTTGCTCCACTGCAGTAGAATCATTTTAGCTTTTCTGGATATATACAAAGTCCTGCTGTACAGCTTAGAGGGCACGTCAAGTACTGGCTTCCCTGGGAGATCGTTTAAAAAAAAAAAAAAAACCTCTGGGAAAAATACTTAGCCGGTTATCAGCTGTCTAAAAAAAGCTTCTTGCACACATCTATATGCACACACACACACACACATACATAGGGAGGTGTGTGTATGCATGCACATATGTATGTATTTTGTGCCAGTTGCTGAACCCTTCTGTTTTGTCTGATCAGAAATGCAATTTAGCATCTTCCTGTGTTCTTAAAAGCTTATCATAACTGCTGGGCTATCAGTAAAAGGGTGTAGAAAGAAAGGTGTGGGGAAGAGAGGCTGTATTTTTGTCTAACCTATTGAATTTAATATGATGACAATCTCTTGTCTCAGATAGAATCATAGAATATCAGGGTTGGAAGGGACCTCAGGAGGTCATCTAGTCCAACCCCCTGCTCAAAGCAGGACCAATCCCCAATTAAATCATCCCAGCCAGGGCTTTGTCAAGCCTGACCTTAAAAACTTCTAAGGAAGAAGATTCCTCCACCTCCCTAGGTAACGCATTCCAGTGCTTCAGCACCCTCCTAGTGAAAAAGTTTTTCCTAATATCCAGCCTAAACCTCCCAAAACACAGAGATAAATAAATTTTGTAGTATGAATACTTTAGATGCCTTTAGGATGTGTTTAATTAAATGAGACAAAATATTAACTGAATATCAGCACAGTATTTTGATAAGGGGGTTCTTCTGACTTGTGCTATAGCACAAGCATGATACATCCATTGGAGAGGAAGCTTGGACACATATAGCCGTACACTGTATATCAAAAAGGATGGGAGCCTTATTAGTAGGACACTACCCATGCATAGCAACTTCCTTCTTTATCTTTAAGGATCTATGGAATCAAAATGTAGGAGCATGATTGGAAGCAAAAATCCACAGACTTCCTTGCTGCTCTTGGTGTGCTGCCCCTTCTGACTGCTGTCTCAGATAGCTTGCTTCATCTCCCCTGCATGTGATTTTGACGTTAGACACAAGGAGGCAGGGTTAAACAATGCCAGAGAACAGGCAACGGAAACAGCCAATGAAAGGTGTCTCTCAGGGAGTGCTGCTTACAGGATACAGAGAAGAAAAGGAATCCTATTTAACCTCTGTATGAACAGAGGCGCAGCCTGATACACAGATTCAGTGACAAAACATTTTTATACTAGATGCGGCTGACACTTAGACCACCTCAAAATTATTAGCTGGGGTGTAGGAGTTTACGTTCCATAAAAAAAGGAGTGCCTGACATACTGCTGGTTGTAAGTTGGGCTGTCTGTATTGTGACTTTATTTTTCTTGAAATCCTAATAAAATATTTCTGGGGGATTACCGAGAAAAAAGTAATAGAGCAATTTGATATATTTATTTCTTTACATTTAAACAACCATTAAAAAACACCACCCATGCTAAGAGCTCTTGGTGCCCTAACAATTATATGTACAATTCTTTTTTTATATGCTGCGTGACACAAGCTACTATATGTCACTCGTGACATGTATATAAAAACAGAGCGAAATCCTGGCCCGTTGAAGTCACGATTTCAGTGTGCCAGGATTTCTCCCAGAATATTTATAGGTATATATTTACATTGAAATAGGTCGCAGAAAGGTTAACTGACTTCCCAAGAGTCAACCAGGAAGTCATGTACTGTGCTAGGATGAGAACCCAGAGTTCTTGAAATCTCAGTCCTGCTATCTTTGAAGCCTGGCATGAAGTGAAAATGATGTAAAGAGCAAAAATCCAATTACAAAACAAATAAGGCTACCAAGGTGGTGGTCAGATCTCACTGATCATGCAACAGTTACATTCACATATTTAACTTTTTGATGGTAAACACTACAAGAATGTACATCTGCATAATTCTTTTGTTTCAATAACATATCTAAATCTAAGCAAATGTTGCACAATATCTCTAATAGTATCAAATAGATGCAAAACCATATGGTAGGAGTAAATCTGTGTTATTTATTTTGAAATAATTGCAGATGGTTCCCATTTCCTTTCAAACTAGTTTGAGTTCTTGCTGAGATTCGCTCCATTAGAAGATTTACTCTGATCAGGCTTCGCCATGCTGTGGTCCTTTTGTGGTCCTGCTGGATTTGTCTGTGCTATCAAGTATGGTTTGTTTGGCCAATGCTAACAATAGAAACTGAAAGTTTATATCCATTTGATGGAGTTTTACAATTTCAGTAAATGCCTAGACACATCATTTTGTAGTGTTTTCAGAACAGCAGTTTCCAGCATGTCCTTCGTTATGTGTTACTTCTGCCCCCAAAGTTTGTATTGGTTGATTGACATGACCATGTGACATGATAGAGGAGTCTGCTTGTAGATGTTCTTCATATTGTAAAACAAAAAAAGGCAGGAGTGGCGTAATACATGGAGGATTTTGGAACAGGTTACAGATATGTACAAAAATCCAAGAGGAACATGAGGAAGCTCATATATATTTTCACCAAATCATATAGCATGATGCCTCCTTTTGAAGCAGTGAACCAAATGATGGCCTACAAGAAGGAAAATGAAAGTGAAACATTGCATGGCTGGGCACAACATACCTACCTTTAGTTTATTTTGTGGTGCAGGGATATTACTCATATTTAGTTCTCCTTTTGAGGAATTTTTGGTTTTGAATCAAATGTTCCTCTTTTTACTATCTTCCTCCTCCTAGTCTGAACTGAACTAGTAATTTGAAATGAATAGTTTCACATATTTGATAGCAGAATATCTATGAAAAAATGGCTATTTGCTTGAACTAATTCATTTTACAAAATTATTTGTTTAATGTCATTTTGAACTTTTCAGTTCTGTGGAGTCACCATGAATATTTAATGTTAGAACTGAGTGGCAAATGGTTTTCCCATCCCAGGAAAATTTTGAGATTTTAAAAGATTTTCCTGTCTCAAATAAGGATGAACAGTCAAAATCTCAAACTTTCATGAACTGACAAGTGAAAAAAAATTTAATTCAGATCAAATGAAATTTCATTTGGATAATTTGTAAAACATTTTGTTTTGATTTTGACCTTTTAAACTTTTTCTCACTATAATAAATTTGAAAATAAGAAGTCATTTTGAACCAAACAAACAGAATTTTTTGTTTGGAAAATTCTAAAACTGTTTTTCAAAAAAATTTTGAAATGAGAAATTTATCTAAACTGTTCCTTTCCCCAGAGAAGTCTTGTTTTTGACAAATTTGCATTTTCCAGTCAAAAAATGTTTAGTTACAAAATTCCTGAAACAACTCAGTTGTTAAGTGTAATTGATTATTAACTGTGGTTGGTCAGGTATAGCATATGATACTGTTTCTCTTACTGATTGATTGTGTTCAATTCATTCCTGCACAAGTACTTGAATATATACATGTAAAATTCACTTTCTACAAATAGTTCCACATTCAACTTTGAAATTAACTTTCTGCAAACATTTGTGTCAAGAACGAATGTAAAAGGTTCACAAACATGACCAAAACAAACTCATATTAATGTTTATATAAAATGTTTGCACTTTTCCCTCTATTTTGGCATATGCACTCAGTGGGAAAGCCATGAAATGGCAGTAGCCGCAGATGGGAGTCCTGCATGAAAAGGAAAAAATGGGGATGGGGGGGAGAATCTCTGATATTCTTTAGTACATTTTATTTTGTAGGAAAATTCCTTAAGATCCCAAATTTATTAGTTTTTGACTGTAAAGAATGACCTTCTATGGTGTAGATTTCCTTAAAGCCAATCGGCACTGAGCACTTTAAGGGATGAAATCCTGGCCACAATGAAGTCAATGGGAGTTTAGCCATTAACTTCCATGGGCCATGATTTCTCCACAGACCCTTTCTTAAGTGTTATGTCTAGACTGAGTCTTAAATATTCTCTGTGACAATCATTTAGTGAGAGAAGGTTGTGCTACATCCTACTTGCAGTATTTTTAAGCACCAATAAAAACAACAAACCAAATAATTTCACAAACGAATCGGTATTGTTAAGCACATGAACTATAGTTTTGAAAGCCAATTTTAACTATATGTAAATAAAAGAGCTGAAGAATCACAGTTATCTCCCTGGAAAAATACATGGTTTAGCAAAAGAGTGAATGTGCACTTAAATCCATTTTTACATAATCCTTAATTATGAGAGATTTGTACTTGTCCCATAAAAACAGTGACATGCATTACTTTCAGCACACATCCCTGTCTGCTCATGTTTTTACTTATTTATCTTTGCTAATGAAAGCCCTTTAACTTAAAGACATCTAAGCTTGACATCCAGGCAGCCTTGATGACACAGATGTCAATGTCATATAAATTCAGCAGCTTCCCATACCTATTTAAAATCATATATGAAAGGTCAATAGTGTGGTCAGTGTTGTCTGCTTCTCAATGAATCTGGTATGGAAGATTAATTGCCTGATTTCTTTTAAATTGTTTTCTTTTATTCCTGCCTGTTTGTTTTTTCTGTTTGTTCAGAGCAAAGTTCTGTTATTTATATTTGTCTTGAAGGGCTGCTAATGATAATTCATAAAATGATTTAAGAAAAATAGGTGCTTGTGGAGAATGTCCAAATAAAAGAACTGCAGTATGTCTTTAATACATACATTCAAGCAGGAGTTTGGAAAACCATAGTGTAACTTTCTGAGAAAAATACAATACTTACTATTATTTTCATTACCTGGTAAAACACTCTACTGTACAGAGTATAGAGTGGATTTTTTTTTTATAATACCTCCAGCATCATAAAGAGCAGCTATACCGCAACAGAAATATCGATCTAAAACCAGCCATTTCATTTTCATTATGTCTAACAACTAGAAATAAACATGAAGACAAACGCACACCTTCTTCAAATGTCTATTTCTGTATAGCAAGCTGCTGCTGCTGCCTTGAATTTTTAACTGCCTTACAAACTAGATTTTTGGGGGTCTGAATTATTCAAATTTGCTCCTGCGTTACCTCCTTTTACAGAATGCATGATGCTTTTTCTTAGCTATCACAGTCATACTACACACATTTATATTGTCATTCCCTGTTGCAGTTGGGGGATAGTAGCATTAATTCTTTTCCTTGAAATACTGAGTGCTCCAGGTTTAGTAGAAGGTACAAATATTTCCATCATATTTTATGGGATCCTTTCTTAAGGTGGACTGTAGGAATCCAACACTAACACCATCCATAGCACATAACCATGGCATTAGAACGCACTGCAGAGACACTGTTCTTTTTATGGGTTTGTCACTGTGGTAGCTGAACTGAAAAGGAGCTTTAGTTATAGTCTGATTCCTGTTGCCTGTTCGCTTACTCTTAGGCTTCTCTTCTTCACACATGAAGAAGCAAACATTGTCCTTGTCAAATGATAAATGAGGCAGAATTGGTGACTTGCATGTTTGTCAACATAAGCAAGATCAAATGATTGCTCAGCGGGAAGAAGCCACAGGAAATCCAATGATTTTTGACTAATTAGCAAAATAATAATAATGTCTGCCTAATGATTATCTTGTACTGGGTTGTGGCCTTTTATCAGACAGCTGCAGATTAGTGCTTTTGAAAGGAAACCAGTGTCATAGACTTGGAGGATTTCAGACAAATCTTCTGAGAGTCTTATTGGTTCTTTGTATAGTTGCCATAATTGGGGAGGAAAATGAGGTTGTTTCTAAAAGTTAAAAGTGGAAGCTCCAGTCTTCTTTCCAGATTTCATTCAAAAAGATTTATTTAAAATAGGTTGTCTGTGTGTGTGTGTGGGTGAATATCAATATTAACCCCAAAAAGGGGGGGGCGAATTTTAAAACCAGTTAAAATCTGTGACACTAATTTGTTTTAGATTGTTTTTACACATTCAATAATAGTAGCACTAGGAAGTCTAGAGGTTTAATTTCACTTCTGAAGGGTAGGTTCACAAAATATTGTAAGAAACATGCGTGAAGGGGCAGGAAGCCTGGGCTAGAAGTTAGACTTGGAATCAAGGGGTCTGGATTCTGTCTCACCCAGAAGGTCTATGGGAGATCTTGGGCAAGTTGCACATTTACCTACAAACCAAATTGCACTTGGGGCTCTAGCCACCTGATTTGTGCCTGTACTTAGGTAGTTAAAATGGAGATACTCTTGTTTCAGTGATTTAGCTGGAACTACATACGCATAAAGGAGGTCATCCTGAAAATGTGGTCCTTGAATGAACTGAAGCAAAGAGAGATTATCGGTAAAATGAAGACAATACTTACCCTACTCCCACGCAACCTATTAGACTAGGTTAATCAGTATTTGTAAAGTACATTGAGATCCTTGGATGGAAGGCACTATAGAAATGTTACTACGAGTTTGGTGTTGATTCAGTTCCCTGTAGAAATGTGTCTTCATTGCACAACCAGGAGGCAATTGCCACAAATCTGGTGTCGTACCTGTCAAGTCTGAGGCCATTCACAGAGCCCTGTGGGCAAGCCTGAATGATGTCTGCATAACCTAATGATGCCAGTCTCTTCCTTCCATAAGCACCAAATCCACCAACAAAATTTAAAACCTCAGGCTAACATTTTCAAAGTTGGATGCCTAAAGTTCAGCTATTAATTCCATACTTGGACTCCTCAATATGGCCTGATTTTTAGAAGTGCCAAATAGCTGCAGCTCCCATTTAAGTCATTTGGCCTAAATAAATAAAGTTCAGGGATCTGTAACCTTGATGCTAAATGAACAGTATGCTGTACACAGAACCATGGACAGCTACGCTCACCGAGACCAACAATAGCTATGGGTATCTGTCTCTTATTTTCAGGAGCACTAAAACGCTCCCATTTGTTAAATACAGCCCTAAGGGTAAATAGCAGAAAAGCTACTGTCACAGATGCTACAGTGAAAACAGAAGGGTCAGTATATTTCTGGAAACAGCAGAAATAATACCAAGTATTAGAACAGTTTCAGCAATGAATGTCATTGTTGGCTGCAGTCCTAATGCAAAATTGTCATCATACTCTTTCATATTAGTCATCACTAGCTGGCAAAATCCTGACGCTCCTTCCATGCAGGTGCAGAGTCTGAGCAGAGCTCCGTGGCCTGCCTGAGCTCTGCATCCATAGGGCAGGGTTCTAATGCTGAGGAGGTGGGGCCGCTCTGGGGGTATCTAGCCCTGACTCTTTTCCCAAAGGAGAGTCTGACACATGGCAGTGGGGGCTACTGGGGAGCGATGTCGGGGGAAGAATGCCTCCCTTGACATCACCGCCTGGGGGGGATGTGCTCTTCTTAGCTGAGTGACAGGGGTAGCCAATGAAGGGGGCAAGCTGCTCAACTACTTCACAGCATGAAAGCTGGCAATTGACTCCAAATCTGAGTTGCCGGTAGAGAACATGGGGCCCATCCTGGCCAAAAATACCCCCGTCAAAGCCTCTTGCAGCCTGTCCACTCTTGCAACAAAAGCGCTGGATTATGGAGCCCTCTGAGTATTTCCCTATGCAGCAAAATCCCTGGGGGTGAGGAGCATTGCCACTGTAGCATACTCCCCCATCTACAGGAGCCAGAGGAAACCTCTCCATGCCTATATGTTGCAGATGGGGTTCTGCAGGTCTGCTCAGAGGGTGCAGGTGCAGGAAAGGGAGAACACCAAGGGAGCAGCCACTCTGTACAACTCAGGTACTGGCTGATACCCAGGTACTGGCTGATACCCAGCTGCCATCTTCACAGCTCTTAACACTCCTCAAACCATCATTACCACCCCTCTGTGCCTGCTACTGGAAGAGTAAGACGCAGGCACGAAGAGTTATCCTGGCTCCCTCAAAAACTGTAGTTCCCCATATCTGTGCAGATGGGGCCTGGTTTCCCAGTGTAACCTGGAGCGCTTGCAGGGTTTCCATGCCTCTCCATGATTTTCCAGATACCTCTCTGTTGAGGAGAGCATGGACAGGACACTCAGTCCACATAGTAAACCTCATGGCATTTTCCCTATCCTGCCTGGAGCTTTACATGTGGGCCATGTTTTCTATTTTATTATTGTTAAGTTAAGAGTTGTATTCAAAGGCTTATTTAGGGGGAGGAGTATTTTATTTGTGCATATAGGTACACCGTCATTTCTAAACTGAGAAAAGGTGTAAATTGTTCCTTTGTACTGAGTTAAGGAAACAGAATTAAAAATTGCAGCCTGCGATGTGCCCTTTTATTTTAACAGATTCCAAAAGTTAAAAATGTATGATTGATGGCCTACAAACTAGGTATGACTGGGCATTATTTATTTATTTTATTTAAAATGTGCATTAAGTTGAATAACCCTACTGAGGCCACAGTCTTGTTTTCAAAGGAGCCCTGGGATACAACGAGATTGAAAAGTTGCACACAAATTTCCATAAATTCAAATACACACAAACATCAGCATTAAAATTTAATGATTGTGTATCCACAGGCTTTTCAAATGCTGCTAGGGCTTCCTTTAAAATAATTAGGGCATGTTGCGTGAATTACATTTCTGTAGCATTGTTACCTTCTTGATTTTTTTTCTTTTATCAAAAGTAATTTTAATCCTGCCTGCTATATGATTTCCTTTGGAAACTATATTTCACGTGTGTTTTTTCTGAACTGATATTTGCAAGCAGCTATTGAGGTACCGTTTGTAAAATCAGGGACTGTGCAGACATACACAACTGCTGATTTTATAAGAGCTTGGTGAGATGTATTTGATGAGAAACATAATGTTATAAGATACATGAGGTGCACACATTATAGCAGTGCAATCTTATTACTGAGAGCCTTGCCTGTCCTTACCTCATGCTTATAACTATTACTTGCTGCTTCACGTGTAAAATTGGATCCTGATCCTGTTAAAGACCTAGCACGTGCTTAAGTTTAAGCATTGTGCTCACATGGAGCACATGCGTAAGATTTTACAGGATCAATTCCTTATGCTTTCAGGGCAGGGAAACATATTTTGTTTGTACTGTAAAGTGCCTATGTGATTTTTTTTCTGAATAATTAATGATGATTCCAAATTATGCACTAAAATATTAACTTTAACACGGTTTTTAGATAAAAATGAAGGTCAAAATGTTCAAACTCGAATGACTGGTTTCTTAATCCATATTTAGCCTGGCTCAATTTTTATCCATTGTCTTCACATGACAATACAAAAAAGCTTAGTTAATACTGTTTGCAGTGCAAAATTTCACCCTTTTAATACCTTTTAATGTTGAACTCTATTATCATTCTGTAAACTTGGCAGTCATTTGGAGGAAATTCACAGTACTGATTCTTAGTAAATGAAAATCATCTTTAGGCCATTGAAAACTGCCTTTTATTTTTATTACATGGACTCACAGCAGGTAGCAGGGGGTTAAGGCAAGCTTGAAATGTGCACAGGACTCGAGTAATAGAAGCATCCCTTTTAGGTAGATGTATAGGGCAAAATTTCTGCTTTTAGTTTCATCAGCCAAATGTGGAGTAACTCCATTGATTTTGACAGCAGACACGCTGGCGTGTCTGAGAGCAGATTTTGGTTCATTGCCTGCATATTCACAGACAAAACTGCACAGGTCCTTATACTCAGTGAAATAGTGATAGCTTATATTTTGCTCCTTCACACAGCAATAACAAAATGGTGGCACAAGAGCTCTCCTGTCCTACACATTCTGTGCTTACAATGCATTATGTACAATCCTGGAAGCCATATGGCCACAGGGTCTTTTAACTCAAGAGGGATACTCAGAAGTGTTAACAAAAAGGCAAGGTTACTATATATAGTTTACACTCGTGTGGAAAAAATAGATCAATAGCGTATGAATTAATTAGGACTTTAGTTGCTATCATTAGGGGAAACAAGCTATCTAAAAAACCATTTAATTTTTGGAACATCAGAGAAGATAGAAACCTACAATACATTAAGAAAATCGACTTTTTGGCTTACTGTGTTCATCTGTTGCCTGGAAAGCTAATCTCTTAATGGAAGCATTGGTTTCACTTTCCTGATGCCAAACTTGTTAAAAAAAATGAAAAGTTTATTATAGTTTATTGTGAATTGTTCTCAATTCCTGGATTTATTAGACTAAGTGCTTTGTAATATTCCTTTTGATTTATTATCGCTCATTTATTTATGTGGTGGTGTTAGTATAACACCCTATATGTGCTATGGATCTCTCCTTTGATAAGGAAATTGGGCCAAATTCTGTCCTTTCACCCCACGCAACATCATCAACTGATTTCAATGAAGCTGTATGGAGTGGAAGTTAAGGCAGAATTGTGTTCCTGTCTTTAAAAGAAAAAGAACATCCTATTTCATTTTCTGGCTAAAACTGAAGTTAGAAATCTCCTGGACACCGCTATCTTTCATACTGTCTCATCATAGCACATTTTTGTCTGGCGTCACTGGCAAATCCAATGCAAATTATTCTCCTAGTGGTATTTAACTAAAATATATGATAGCAGTGCTTCCCAGGGCAGATCTGGACTGGGAACTATTTGGTTCAGTGGTTCTGTCTATATTCTTACAGCCAATTATACACTGTGATTTGTAACCCACCTAGAAACCACTTATTGTTTTAGTTTTACTCCTGTATCTAAAAATAAAGGCCATATGCTCCCCTTCATTATTTAAAGTGGATGCAAGCAAAATACAAAAGAAGAGATCACAAATTTGTGGAAAGACCTACAGTATCTCTGCAAATCTATGAGCTCCTGTAACATCTGTATAGTATCTTGTTTCTTTTCATTGGTGACATGGATGCCAGGGGTCTGCAGCAGACTTCAGCTACCACTGATGATCATACACAGGGCTTTAAAACACCATCAGTTTTGTAGTGCTGTCTATTTGACTTGCCTTTCTGATGAGGCATGAAACAGGCAATGGCTGCTTGTGATTGTTAAAGATCAAGTTGCAGTGAGCTCTGATGTACTGTCCAAATTCTAATTCAGGTTATTACTTTTGTCCCATCTAAATTCCCCCTGCTGTTTCATTTGATAAGGTATTCTTCCATTTCCTTCCTTAAAAACTCTTACGTAGAGTTGCTGACACAATATAGCTACCATACGACATCCATTTCAGTGGTGAGTGACATGATCCCTTACATAATCTAAAACATTTTTAAAAGATAGTGTTCAAAGCGGGTATTAAAATGTTTAAAAAAGGTAAGTTTCAATAGTTTTAAAAAGATCTGTTCAACCCAGATAGGGTTTTCTTCCTGAGTATTTAGGCTGTAAGTTCTGTAGGGCAGGGACTGATTCTTACTATATGTGTACAAGGTGCCTAGCACAATAGGGCCTTGACCTTGGTTGGGGCCTCTAGGCATTACGATAATACAAATAACAGTAATCATAAATGTGAATACTGTACAGTTTGAGTCCAGTTCACTGTAGGCCTGCTCAAATACAGCAATCAATAAATCACAATTAAATTGAGTTGGTTGGCTTTGGAGATACAAACTAACATGTCTGTTTCTCTCAAATGTTTCCATGCCTTCTTCCAGGCTGCCCTTGACTCACTGAAAGCTCTCTCTGAGCTGGTCCATAAGCCCACCACCCTCTCTTCCTTGAAATCTCATAAAACCCACTTCTGGTACAATTAGCCAGTTGCTGATGTCTTGAGGGGCAGATGGGTTTACTGACACTTTATTTATAATTGTGCATGTGTATAATATATACTGTATATATTTAATTATATCCATCTCCACCCAGTCATTGTACATTATTTGTCTTCTTAAATTCTAAAATTGTCAAGGCAGGAACTGCCCTCAGATGTATTTGTACAGTACCTAGCACATTTAGGCAAAGTCCTGATTGGGGCCTCTATGCACTACTGTAATATAAATATAAAATTATAATGTAATCTATCCTCAAGGAAACAATCACTTTGTATTTTATTAACTGCAAGCAACTCAAAAGGAATAAGTGACCATTAACAAATCTTAAAGATTATACTGTCTAGATTAGAGATTTTTAATTTGCTCCTGATTCAGAAATGAAGACAAATTTGAATTACCGTAATACATTTAAATACACTCATTGACATAACCCCCAATGGAGACAAACCACAAGAATGCCTATTTTGGGTTATATGGTGTGTATATAATTTATTGTTCAGTACTAATATTTGTAAAAGAGTTATCATAGAATATCAGGGTTGGAAGGGACCTCAGGAGGTCATCTAGTCCAACCCCCTGCTTAAAGCAGGGCCAATCTCCAATTTTTGCCCCAGATCCCTAAATGGCCCTCTCAAGGATTGAATTCACAACCGTAGGTTTAGCAGGCTAATGCTCAAACCACTGAGCTATCCCTCCCACCCATTTACTGTTTAGATTTACTCTTATTTATTGGTAGCAATGAGTTACTTAGTGGCAAATGTTCTCATAACTGAAGTTCAGTTGTAATAGCTTCATCACCTAATACTGTGATTGGAAAAAATGTATGAGATGAAATGATGAAAAAGGGGAATGGAATTTTAATAAACATTCATTCTCAGGAGGACTTGGGTGTACTGTAAATATACCACAGTAGTATCAAAGCAACAGTTCTTTTGAACTGAATAATGCAAATTAGGTATACCTTACTTCCATATCACTTTCTGTTTTTAATCCAAGTAACTTCTTATTTTCAAAGGAAAACTAAATGTGGTCTGGCCTTGTTTTCTTCCTGAAAACTGGGTCTTGCTTATAATGCCAAACTTTCTAGTTGTCAACATTTTTACAAAGTATGAAATGCATTTTCAAGCTCATTAATGAGTTAGGGTGAAAAAACAAGATACTGTGAATAGTCTAAACTTTTGATCATTTGTGACTGATGGTGCTTTTTAGCAGCCGTAGTGCCACACTCTGCCCTCAATAAGACACATGCACAGCTCTCATTGAAGTCAATGGGAGAAATGTCCTCATATCTGAGAGCAGAATTTGGCTAATAGTTCAAAATGTTTAAATCTTTGCACTGAACAGCTTAAGCAGCATTAGAGACCGTGGTGAGAGGCACTATATAAAAAACTCACATAGGGCCCTAATCTGCTCCCATTAACATCAATCAAAATTTTTCCATTAATGTCAATTGGAAATGAATCAGACCCATAGTCAGTTGTCATAAATGAGAATCAAATTCCTTCCATACACCCTACTGTCTTACCATATTCTGCTTATTGTCACTCTCTTACTCTGGTTTTTCCATATGCTTTCATCCACTACTTAGTCATATCAATGCTCTTGTACAGGCCACCTGCTCCCCAATGTCACCATTTTACAATATCACAGGTTAGTATTACATGCAAGTCTTTTTTCATTATTTCTGCTGGTAGCTCTAGCTTTTCGGCTTATGTCCAAGATGTTGTTAAATAAATAACCAAACATACTGCAATATAATCTAATTAAAACAGTCACAGATTCTTTAACTTTTTATGTCACCAAAGAATTCAGGGTCATACCTGCCCATCCCACCTAAAAGCACGTGGAAGCAGAGATCAACCTGAGAAGATCTTTTGAGGAGAGAATTATCAGTGGCTTCTGGGGAAGCGCAGTTGTATCGCATCTGCCTCCTCCTTGATGCAAAGCAGCCAGCAGGTGGAAGAGATGTGGAGTGGTTAGCAAAAGATGTGTAGACTGAGGAGTCATGGGTAATGATCCAGGGTATACACATATTTCCATTAGGTCTCCACATAAGCCCCAGACTCTATGCTGCCAGTGGTTCTCATCCTGTTGTTGCACTCATGTACATCTTCTCTGGGTACAGGGATGCTGGAACAATTTTTATAGTGGGGGTGCTGAGAACCATTGAACCAAACTGTAAACCCCGTATGTAATGGAAACCACTTCAATCCGGGGGGTGCAGCAGTACCCCCAATGCCCCTAGTTCCAGCATCTATGGGTATGATTTCTGCCGTTTGCCAAGAAACATGCCATGCACAGGTACTGCTCCCTGCATCCTCTCCTTTCTATCTATGCACATCCCATCAGTGGTTAATACTGCTCAGACATATTTGGTGTGTGCAGAATGGTGGTGACTGTGCAGCAGGATGGGACACACCCACTTTGCAGTATTTTCCCTTCAGACAGCCTTCTCAGGTTCTCTTGCACATTTTTTACACATACTATAAGGGAATGCAGGATACAGATTTTACATTTGCAGTGAACCTTAGATTTCTATTTCACAGGGAAGAGGTATGGTCTTATGGTCAGAGATCATGACTGGGAATCAAGAGTTACGGGTTTTATTTCTAGCATAATAACCATGCACCCCTCAGCAAGTCCATGCCTCAGTTTTCCCATCTGTAAAAGGTGATTACACCTTTCTGAGAGGTGTTAAAAGGTTAAATTATTATTTGTGAAGTGCTTTGAGATCCCTGGATGAAAGGTTCTGTATAAATGCACAGTGTGAGTTTTAATTAAGACAATGGAAGGAACTACTGAAGGGTTGAGTTTGTATCATCGTCTGTTGACTGGTTGGTTTGGGTGTAATTATGAGCATATAAAGAATCCAGATTCCTATTATGTAGTTTCATATTGAGTATAACCTAGAAGACAGAGCAGCTTTTAAACTAAGCCAGCTTCCTTTCAGCTATTTATTCATCTCTGACAATTACAATGTAGACAGCAACTATTGGGAGTCCACAGTTTCAGGTTTTTTACCGGTTTACAGAGAGTGGTGAACTGCTAAAACGTTAGTGGCATTGCTTTTAAAAATGTTACCTCCCAGACAATCTTGTCTACCGTAGCCAACTGAGAAAACAAGTTAAAAGCTTAAGTTAAATGGTTTGTATATAATACACTGCCCCTTTGAATAATTGAACTGGAATCCATTTGAATCAACAATATTACCTGTCACATGGAACTACAGTTTTCAATATCAATGCACACCTTAAGTAAAACCCTTTACTTTTTATAAAAAGACATTTTAATTGTCCTGTTTGCAGCAGATTATTATTCTATTATTAACTTTACATTTAGTTAGCTCTCCCCCTTTTGTGTATACCTTTTTTTGCACTAGTCCATTACAGTAAAGACTGTTCTGAAACATCACCTATCAACCAATTCGATAATCCTGAAGGATATAAATCACCATGTTCTATAGATATGTTTTCAGCTTTGCCCCAAGTTCTGCCTTCCTTTAGGTGTGAGGGACATGGCAAGCTGATTTTTAGCTTAGGTTTGGCTCATTTTATATGGATTAGTTCAATGGGAAAAAAAGGGTGCCTGCCAATTTCAGCAAACACTAAAAGCTACGGTTAAACCAGAAAGTAACTGCTACTACTGTGTGACTGAGTATTTGCCTTTGTCTCCCTATGTGTTTTGGTTTGCAGCCATTAATAGCTTGGACTCCATGAAGCAGTAGCAAAGGGGAGTGTGTCAGAGCAGCAGGCCAAAATTAAATTACAGCAACCTTGCGCTTTGCATTAAAATTTCCACTAAGTGATGGAGGCTTGTAATCGTCCAGATTTTCCTTAAAGACAATGGCCCTCCATGCAACTGGCTACACTCAGTTAATTCATGCTGTCAGCTTCCTTTATTGGCTGTGGGGAATGCAGTATTGATTCTTGAACTCAACAGCAGCACAACGAGCCACTAGTGCATGGTCAAAATGCAGCAATAAAGGGCTGGCAGCTTGAGAAAAGCAGGCATTCCGTTGCACAAACAAGGTCAATTAGAGGACAGTGCAGCATAATATAAATAGCATTAGCATCCCTCTTCAACCCAGATGATATCATGCTGGCAAGATGACAGTAAATAAAATAAGGTTTAATACAGAATAAATAAAAATGCATTTAGTGTGATACAATTGAAAAACCTTGTATCACTTTAAAAGTGCTATCAATGGTAAAATACTTATTTTTTTAAAAAATAATGGTTAGAGATCTATTCTTTTCACTATCCTGTTCAGGTAAAGCTCTGTGTAGATTAGCCAGTTATCAGTGTTCACATATACAATGAAACTATGGTGAATATTTTTGTTTGAGAACTGGCTAATTCTTACATTATAGTAATGAGATATTATGTCTGCCAATGTAATCAATTATTTTTATTCATTTGAACCTTTCAGTGGCATTTGAGTATAAACACAGCACAAAAAAGTCTCTGTATTTTTACTTCAGCAAGTTTAAAAAAAAGGTTGCCAGTATTGCTGTGCGGTTCTTTAAGGTCTTGCAATCATTACCTTTTATCTATGAGACCTTTTCTTACTGCTGTGTCAGCTCAGAATTCATTACAAATGTAATATCATCACACTGTTAACCCGTACAGTCCATCAAAGAAGTGCAGCTCTCAGACTAGATATGGACAGCTTGGATAGACAGTTGGTAAACCTAGACTACGGAAAAAAGCTGAAAAGTTTTAAAGAATTGTTTAGACTGGAAAAGGTCCCTTTGTTTCAATGGACTCTTAAATAATGAATGTACTAAAGGTTGACAAAAGCAGGGATAGAAAGGAAAAGTTTGGAAGCCTGAGTCATCACTGCAGTCTTCCAGTTTTATGCCAGTGTAAGTCCATTGCCATTTTAAAAATAAAAAAACCTGTTTCTCTGAGCTTTTTGAAAGGGTCATAAGCAGCTATGAGCCAGTTTCCATTAAAGTTAATGGGAGTTGGATCAGGCCCTGTGTGATGAAGATGTTTAGATTGAATTTAAAGCCATCATTTTTCATATAGAATCAAATATCACATCGGGCTGTATTTTATATCAGGCCTGATGTCATGACATAATAATCGTGTTGTTCTGCCCTCGATGTATGAAAATGTGTATGAGGAGGTGTAGAAATATCAGTGTTTTCCTGTTAAATTGCATGAGTCTTCCAAATTTCCAGTAGGGTATTCAGTCATTGTATGGACAATTCCAGTCAATACTGTCAGTGATGACTTTAATGGGAGATGCTGGTTTCAGGCAGAAAACAACAGGTCTGTCTCCAAGGTTGAGAATGCAAGTCAGTGTTCTTTGTTGTCTGTCATTCCTGAAGTTGCTGCTTTCCTTCAAGGGTGAAGCCAAGTAAAAGAGGATAAAAGCAGTATAGAAGTCAACAAAGAGAAGAAAATAAATCTGAGAGGAAAGACCCAGATAAGGAGAGTACCCCAGTTCCTGGGCTCTCGGCTATGATGGCACCTCTCGCCTCTAGGATTTCCCCCCATTTTTCCTCTCAAGCAGTCAGAGTCCTTGCCCCTTTGTAGAGTAGCAGCCTCGGTTAAATACTAAATGCTTTTGGTGGCTACCAATCTGGAAAGCAGTTTAGCTTCTCCCTATTCCTCTCTTCAAGTGAGGAAGTATTATTGGAGATTTTAGGATCAATTTCTTTTCTGTGAGACTAAGATGGCTAAGAATATAATTGAGTTCCTGCTTCTGGAAGGGAATACCAATGAAGCTGAGCCCTCAGGGTGACGTCTTTTAAAATACAACCTCAAACTGACTGTGCGTGTTTTGGGACAAAACCAAAAGGGTGAGGCTGAATGAAATGTACGCCAATCTAGAGCAATGGGCAGTTAAAACAAGTTCATCTTAGAGTTGGTAACATAAGTGAGATTTGTGATTTTTATTGTGAATTGAACCATGCTTTTCATTAACTGTTAGTGGAAAAATAAGGAGACCATTATCTTACCCAGCATGTTTCACTAATTTTATTAAGGTGCTTCTTCCATGCCTTGTTCACAGTGCAGTTGCCGGGAGTCGGTGAAAGTCATAAACCCTCAGGGAGGAATTTTGCCCCAGAGAGCATAGACCCTGAGCTCCTGAGTGTGCAGGGGAAATGTGCAGGTTGGTGGAGTTTGCTTCCCTTTGCATGCCTGGCCAGTCTGCAGGTTATTCGTGGTGGGGGAATCATCTCCTCTCTGCACATCCTCTTTATGGCCATGTCCCATCCTGGGGATGTAAAGAATGATCAGGGATTATACTTGTCCCTGGCCCTTGTGTATGAGGGAGGTTTCTTGAAGCCTACATCTCACCCCATGCAAGGGCCAGAGACAATCTGGCCCCTAGAAAGTAGTTGTTTTCAGAGGACGTTGAACCTGAAATCTGCTCACTCTTGAGCACTGCATTCTGAATGAAACCACTGAGTTTCATCACTCACCTTTCCTCCCACGCTCCCAAAACTGCACTACCTTCACCACAGGCTATTTTCTTGTTCCTATAGGCCATGCAAGGAGCTCACTCTCTTCTCACAGCCCACTCCTGACTATTGGCTGTGTCCTTCCCTTTTGGGGCGCTCAGTGACTTGCTAGGTGACTATCCAATCCCCATCTCCTTTTAGAGTCACTGGAAGAGCAGGCTGCTTTTCCTTCACTCTTTTCAACAGCAATATGAGGAAATGCTCCTCTGGTTGTTCCGCTGCTACTGCTGAGAAGGTCACGCCATTTGGGACGTGATGTGTCCGTGAATATACCACATGATTAAAGAGGAACCTACTAGCCCCTAAAGAGCTCAGGAGGGTAGAAGAGACTGGCTACCCCCAAAAAAGCCAGGAGGAGAGGGATGGATTTTTCAGACCAACAGTCTTGCATCTCTCAGAAGATTCATAGATTCATAGATATTAAGGTCAGAAGGGACCATTATGATCATCTAGTCTGACCTCCTGCACAATGCAGGCCACAGAATCTCACCCACCCACTCCTGCGAAAAACCTCTCACCTATGTCTGAGCTATTGAAGTCCTCAAATCGTGGTTTAAAGACTTCAAGGAGCAGAGAATCCTCCAGCAAGTGACCCGTGCCCCATGCTACAGAGGAAGGCGAAAAACCTCCAGGTCTTCTTCCAATCTGCCCTGGAGGAAAATTCCTTCCCGACCCCAAATATGGCCATCAGCTAAACCCTGAGCATATGGGCAAGATTCACCAGCCAGATACCCAGGAAAGAATTCTCTGTAGTAACTCATATCCCACCCCATCTAACATCCCATCACAGGCCATTGGGCCTATTTACCATGAATATTTAAAGATCAATTAATTGCCAAAATCATGTTATCCCATCATACCATCTCCTCCATAAACTTATCAAATTTAATCTTAAAGCCAGATAGGTCTTTTGCCCCCACTGCTTCCTTGGAAGGCTATTCCAAAACTTCACTCCTCTGATGGCTAGAAACTTTGTTTAATTTCAAGTCTAAACTTCCCAATCACCAAAGATGCACGGGGACCTGTTGAGGGAGAGGTTGTGCAGAAGGAGGCAAGGTGTTGAGTAGCCTGGATGAAGGTGCAGGCATTGTACTGGGGGAAATGATAATCTTCTCCCAAGTTGAAAGAAAAACTTGGAGAATTTCAAGTTAACACTGAAACTCAAACCCAGACAGTGCCCCTCTCCAACACAGCAGATCATGACTGCTGATCTGACCAGCAGTCGTGAACCCCAACCCCCAGAAAACGGGGGGAAGTGCGAGAGGGGATAGCAAGGAAATGGAGACGATGGAGCTGTGCCCCTTCCTCATGCCTGAATGTACCTAAGGGAGGGAGAAGGGGCTTCTCTCCTTCCATTGGTCACATGCGGGGGAGGGGGGATAGGTGAACCAATTGGACTCCCTGCTCTCCCTCCTTAATTTAAGCCTTCTCCTGAAGCAAATTAGGTGAAGGGTATGGATGGAAGAAGGAAGGGGACAAACCCAGCAAGCCCAAGGTGACTAGGACAACAGAGAACTGGCCTGCAGCCTTATGTATGTGTACATGTGTAATACACGAAAGGAACCCAGATCGTAGTGTCTCCCTTCTCAAATATTAAGAATATGTGCTATCATCAGCACATGCCACATTAAGGGGCAGGGCATGGCTGAGATATGATGAGGTGTTTAGACTCAAGACAGCAAATGAGCCAAACCTGCCCCAAGTTCAGAAGGATCAACATCTATGGCTAGAATTCATGACTCCAATCCAGCATGTTACACAGACAGTGGGCTACCTCTACCGAAAATGCAGGATTCAAAAGGGGACATCAGGTCTAATGTCTATTATGCATTTAATAAAAGGGAGTGTTTTTGTTCCCCTTGAAAATACAAGCATTATATAGGAAATGTGAAGGCCAACACAATCCAATACTTTCTGTGCGGGTAGATGAAAGGTCCCGTCTGATGAAAAGCAAGGTGGTTATTCCATTCCCAGCACTCCACCAGGAGCAGTGGATAGAAGCAGCAGTGAGGGGGAAAAACTCCATCGTTAGTTAAATTAGAGCTGTTCAGGACCTTTTTATGGGATTATCTGAACAAGACAGATGCAGTTTTTTTGTGGAAGGGATTCGGTAGGTTTTCAGAACCCAAGAAGGACAACATTTTCAGGTATAGGCAGAAAACTTGAAATTCATTAAGGATTAGAAGGAAAAATTTGTAGAAAGATTGAGGTGGAGGTAGCAGCTGAAAGAATAGCTGGACTGTTTTACCAGTGTTGGACCTATAGCTAGTCCCTCTGAGTGTGCTACCTAAAAAAACTAAAGGAGAATACAGGATTGTCTACCATTTATCTTACCCTTTGTGAATGACAATATTTACCCGCAATTGTGTTCAATTTGGTATTCTTTATTTGATGCAGCAGTAGCTATTTAAAAATGCAACCTAAGGGCACAATTAGCAAAATGCTACTTTTAATCTGCATTTTGATTACTTCCTGTTCATCACTGGTTACTTCCTGTTCAAGATTTTAACTTACTAGGTTTTCAGTTTGAAGGATATTGCTATTTTGACAAGCCCATGCCCATGGCTTGTTCTTTATCATGTTTAGCCTTTGAAAGGTTTGGCACAATGCTGGACTGGGCAGTTGTGAGGGAAACAGACTTGCACCAACCAGTTCACTGTCTTAATGACTTCCTGTTTACAGGGCAGGTGAATATACTCACCTACTGACAGCATTTCAGGAGAAGGCAGAGTGCTTGTGTTTCTGATTAGCCTCACAAAAAATGTAAGGAAGAAGTTAATGTATTTGGGAACTGAATTGGATACAATGCAGAGTGTATCATGGCTGCCCAATGAAAAGTTAAATAATGTCAGGATGTTGATAAGCACAATCAAAGATTGTAGGAAAGTTATGCTAAGGCAGGTACAGATTATCACAGGTCACTTAAACCTTGAATGTCTGGTGCCAACACTGGGTAGAGCCTTTTATGTTCTCCTGGCAGCTACCACCTGTGCAGTCAAGAAGTCATTTTGCCAGGGTGACCAAGAAAAAGAAGAAAGATTTGGAGGTATGGGCAAAATTTTCTAAAATAGTGTAATGAGTTATCAGTCTGGCTGTCTGGATGCTGGGAACAGAGCTTCAGATGCAATCTGATGTCTATGGAAAAATCAGTTTGGGAGTGTATTTCCAAGGGAATTGGTGTGCACAGAAGTGGACTGAGGAGAGGGCGTGCCAAGAGATATTACTTTTTTCAAGTGTTTTCTGATGTTGGTTCCAGTCACTGTCTGGAATGAGGAATTTAAAAATAAGTGGGCTCATTTCTGGGGCAACAACCAAGCAGTGGTTCACATTTTAATTGGCAGTTAACGTAGTTGTTATAGGTAATATAGCAGGTAAGGCCATTTGTATTTCACTGCCTTTTGTTTTAGCATACTTTTCTGGGCAATACCTATTCCTGGTGTTGATAATGGCATTGCTGATGCTTTGCTTTGGTTTCAGGACAGCAGATTCTGGGAGCTCATGCCATTTGCCAGCTGAGACCCGCAGGTGCTGTCTCACCATTTGTGGAATTATGGCTCCTGACTACTTTAGGATTGGAGGAAAGTTCCATTGCCCCAAGGAGCATCAGGGTTTACAAGGCTAGTTTTGTTGACTTCATTTAATTTAGAGCTAACCCTAACCCCAACCCCTAGCATCAGATGGTGAGATATGCAGTGTCAGTGGTGCATCATGGACTGGCTTCATCCACAATATTGGGTCATTTTGTTGGAGGCTGGCAGGATTTGCTGTCTCTGTTGGAGCATTCTTACTAAGGAAGCACTTGGCAGGATGGTCCAGAGATGATGGATTCAGAGTAGACAACAAGCATCCTATCATCATACAGATTTTGTCAGGATTCTTGAAATTTTTCCATAGAGAATGCAACCTTGGGATGAAGGCAGTTCTACTAAAGCTGCATTCTTTGGTGCTTTCAAGGTTAGTGAGCTGGTGCCAGTTCTTCACAATATAATGTGATGATCAGCTCAAGTTCTCCTATACATTTCAAAAGCTGGAGCTTCCAGCTTCACAAATTGCATGGTTGTACTTAGAAGAAAATCTTATCTCACAACTGGATGAAATCAGGCGTGTGGCAAGTCAATAATTTTCCATGGTTTAAACTTCCTGAGAAGGACCACACTTCTGAAGCCTGGCACAACATTGATCAAAGATATCACACAATCTCTGAACTCAGTAGGTTATCCTCAAACTTGTTGTGCAGCCAATCTGATATTGTATGCAATTTTCTGCTTCCTCATTGATTTATCTGAAATCAGTTCAGCATTAAAGCATCAAAAGAGATGTGTGTATAAGATGTGTTTCTTTGTATGGTTGTTTTATTTTATTTAAACTATCATTCTGAATTGATTGAGGAGGGGAGGATTCCAGAGTTATTTCAAATCAAGATCACAAACTTCCCAATTTTCAAATGTGGTTGCTTAAGGTAGACATCCAAATCTTTCTATTGGCTTCACTGGGCTTTGGATTGGGCCTTAAATGAAGAATTTTATATTATCAATATTATATTTTTTACAGATGGAAAACATCATGCATATGGATGAGTGTAATCTATTCCTTGTTTTATGGATTCACAGTCCATGCAAAACAAATCAATGTGATGATCCTGAATGAGCTGGATTATGCAAACCATGTTTATAGCTTCTATCGGTAGTTAAGATTGTAACAACCATCCCATTTTAAGTAGCATTGAATCTCTTCTAACTTTGCCACATAAAACAAACAAAGCTTCTTTTGACCTAAAAATTCTCAAGTTTAGTCTCAGGTCAAAGGAAATAATGTATTGGCAAGTCTTAAACAGATTAAACAAGCTGGTTTTTGAGTTTCAAGATAGCAAAACTCTAACATGTTTCTGACATTTAGACAAAAGTCCAAAATTGCTATATAAATTAACTCATTCTGTATCGTTCCATCAAGACAATGGACGTGCATCAAATAGCTTTGCAAAGAGCTGGATGTGTGCTGAAGTAACTATGTCAGGCAGCCTGAAGAGAACTGTTTATTTGTTAGATTACTGACACCTGTTTATGTCACAGAAAGAATACAGAGAACTGCAGCTCTTTGGAGAAATCGAGCAGCCTCTGAGAAACTGCAGAAAAGTACTTGATAGAGGTGGGTGAATAATAAAAGGCATTAGCAAACATTTATTCATGTTAAAAACAATGATTCACTTCAGCTGTAATCACAACCCTTTTTATTCATTGTCCTTCAACATGCAAACATGTGACTTTTTTTTTAATTAATGGAAAGAGAGAGTTCTGTCTATGTATTTACACTAAAAATGTCATGAATACTCATACAAATATGTTTTCACATGAATGTTTACCCCATAAGTGATTTCTTCAGTTCTTCCTCTTGTTTATCAAATTCATTCAGTCATAGAGTAGAAACAATACCATGCTATTCAGGTAACCAACCACACTGTTCTAATAGGTTAATTCAGATGTGAATAATTCAAGGATAGTTCCAGTGAATACACAGAGCTAGGTTGACCAGACAGCAAATGTGAAAAATCGGGACAGGGGGTTGGGGGGTAATAGGAGCCTATATAAGAAAAAGACCCCAAAATTGGGATGTCCCTATAAAATCGGGACATCTGGTCACCCTATGTAGCGCTAATGAGTGATTCATAGGATGAAAATGGTTCACTGAGCAAACTTACAAAAACTAGTCCAAGCCAAAAGCTGCAAGAAAGGAGACGTGGGAAAATGATGAAAAATAAAGTTAACCAAACTTTTGTGAACTACATAAATATTTGGTTCAGTTTTAGAAAGTACTTTTGCCAGATTCTGTTCTGTTACACCAGTGCAAATCTAGATTAGCTGATGTCAGTGGAGTTACTCCAGACTGACACCAGTCTGAGGCCCTGACTACAGTGGGATTTTAAGCACTGGTGTAGCTGTGCCAGTGCAAACCCCTAGTGTAGACATGATTTACATTGGTGCATTGTAGTTTGCACTGGTATTGTTTACCCCATAAGGGTATAACCCCCTACTGATCTAAATGATTTACAATGATACAGTGCAAGTTGTGCTAGTGCTACTTAGGCCACATCCATGCAACTTAGTGTAGATACAGTTTACACTGAGGTGGTTCACCCAACACAGATGCAATCCCTGGTGTAGACACAACTTAAACTGGTGCAGTGCGGTTTGTACAGTGCATAGTGTCATAGATTCCAAAGCCAGAAGGTACCACTGTGATTATCTAGACTGACCTCCCAATTTTTATGTCATGAACTTTATCAGTGATGATTTTATGTTTTTTTCCAGGTCACTAATAAAAATTTAAGTAGCGCAGGGCCAAAAACATATCGCTGTGGGACCCCACTAGAAACACACCTGTTATTATTCCCTGTTTACAGTTACATTCCGAGATCTATCACTCGGCCAACTTTTTATCCATTTAATGTGTGCCATGTTAATTTTTTATCTTTCTAGTTTTTTAATCAAAATGTCATGTGATACCAAGTGAAATGCCTTACAAAAGTCTATTACATCTACACTATTACCTTTATCAACAAACTTGTAATCACATCCAAAAAAGATGTCAAGTTAGTTTGACAGAATCTATTTTCCATATATTGATTAGCATTAATTATAGTGCCTTCTTTTAATTGTTTATTAATTGAGTCCTATATCAGCTGCTTCATTATCTTGCCAGGGATCAATATCAGGCTGACAGGCCTATAATTAGTTGGGTCATCCCATATATCCTTTTTAAATATTGGCAAAACATTAGCTTTCTTCCACTTCCTTAATATTCCAAGACTTATTGAAAAGCAACATTAATGGTCTAGTGAGCTCCTCTGCCAGCTCTTTTAAAACTCTTGGATGGAAGTTATTTGGACCTGCTGATTTTAAAATGTCTAAATTTAGTAACTGCTGCTTAACATCACTTTGGAATAGTAGTGGAAAGGAAAGAGTGTTATATGATATGTCTACATCATAAATTGGCCCTTTTAAAGCACTAAGTGTATATATTACTGGCCAGCTCTTTATTCTCTTTGTGCATTATAAATGTGATCAAATCATGATCACTTGTATGTAAGTTACCGTTAATTTTTAGTTACGTGATTGGTCCCTATTTACTGTCAAGATGAGGTGTAATAGAATTCTACCATGTTGTACACAGCACTTTTTGAGTTAGGAAATTGTCATCTATAATATTTAGAAATTCCAAGGATGTTTCAGGACGCAGCATAAGACTTCCAGCATACGTCACTCAAATTGAAGTCCCCCATGATCACACAGGATTTTTTTTCCTGCTGCTTATTTTGGTGAAAATCTTGTTGCACTGATTTAAACAATGTGTATGCTGGGGGGGAGGGGGGAGCGCAGCTGCTTTGGTGGCTAAAACCCTAGTGTAGACAAGACCCGAGAGACAAGGAAGGGTGCCACAGCAGATATCCTGAAAAGAATAGGGCAGTGGAGTAAAAGTGACTTAGAAGTAAAGGAAACAGGACTAGACTGAAGTGAATGAAACTATTATCTGAAATAGATTTGGGTGGAAATATTGCATAAAGTAATTGTGGTTATACTTTGCTGCTGGTGTACCTCTGGTACTATACAGCAGCTGAAGCCTCCAGGAGGCATTCTGCCTTACTAAGTCAGAGTTCCTCATTGGGGTCTCCCAGGCAATTTGGAGTGTATCTGTATGTAAGTGTACCACACTCTTCATCATGATATGAGTCTTTCCCTCTCTCCACCCAGCGAGCTATTTTAGCCAGTGTAGCGAATGGCAGAGGCATGGCTCCACCCATGTTCTGGCAGCTAGCATCCCCTGGGGTGCTAGGAAGGGACAATCACATTGTGCTAGGCACATGCATAGGGATGCAAGGGGCAGGAGGAAGAGGCACATTGTTCCCCCTCCTCCATCTGCATATCAGCTCCTGGAGGGATGGGGCCACAGTTTGGCCCTAATTGATCAGGATTAATGTTATAACTGATGCCACAAGAAAATAATGGATGCTAATATCAGTAAGAGAGACACCCTAAAGGTTTTTGCATTTAAATAAGATGTATTGAATTACAAAGTTGTATCTGGAAATGATTTAAAAACCAGGAGGGTTACTGAGACTATATTCAAAAATACAAGATGAGACTAGAAAAAGAATTACTGAGCAGATTTAGAGATATATCATTTCTTTCAACGAACTCTTCCATTTAATATTCAATGAGTCAGTCTTTGCTGTCTGGAACACATTGAATTTAAACAAGAATTTGGCCTTAATACAAAAATTAGTACCATAACCAACCACAAAATGAATGTTAACTGAACACTCCATCACAGAATGCATCTTCCAAAAGGGCTTATCTGCATATGTTTATCTCTAAAATAGATAGTCTTCTCAAAATTGTGCCAATCAAAAATCAGCACATCAAAACTTCAGTGGCATGCAACCTGTGTGAAGTTTAGTCCTGGTGCTGCAACTGCAATGCCAGTAAAGAGACCAAAAAGCTTTCGGCAAAGTATTTTTGTTTTTTGTGAGTTTTTTTTGGATGAAATACAAAAACTGCATTACATTCTTGAGTGGATAGGACTGTATTAAAATTCTGAGAAAAAACAGTGTTTTTCCATCATGAAATAGGAATCTACTTAATTCATTTTTTACCTGCTGATTCTTTTGGGTTCATGTGGGATCACACACTTCTAAAAATACACCTAGTGACCCATATGTATTCCCACTGAAAGGGTTCAGAGTGGCTGATGTTCCACACACTCACTCATATACACACACAGATACACACTCCTTGAATATTCATGGACCCCACAAAAATGGCATATTGAAATGGTGGGAGAAAATATAACACATTCCATTTTTATCTTGAATTTCAGATTCTGTTTTTTTAAATTTCTTAGCGAATGTTGCACCCATTTAAGGTATTGGTTTGGTAACCCTGGAAACTGAAGTCCTCTATCCACAGAACAGCCATGGCATGGACAGTGAAAGTGTAAGCTTCCATCTTGCTAGAGTGCCTCAGCCCTAATGTGGAGGGAGCATCCGTGGGGTAAGCGGCTAGTTCAGTTTCCATACTACTTCAATTCCTGGTCCTGCAGGCTGACACTGCCAGTGAAGATGTTGATTGGGCTAAAGTGGGATGTTGACATGTCCCCCTAAGAACCTGAGTGAAACCACCAACTTATTTCACATAGACCACATAACAGCCATGAGATTGTAATGTTACCATTCCCTTTTGCCATCTAGACCTCCAAATAAATTTTCACTGTATATGGAATTTAAATCCATAGTTAAATGCCCCTGTTATTTCATATGGGTCTCTTTAAGGTCTCCGGTTATGTCAGAAAACCTCTCTCTGTTTCCAGGGCTGAAGATATCAGCAGTCAGGATGGACATATCTGCCTATAATAAGAAAACTATGCAACCTTCCTATGGAGGTGAAATGCAAAGGATTTGTACACTATAAAAATAAATGAAGTATTATACAGTCCCAAGTTTCTGATCCTACAATCTCTCCTATCCCCTACAATCAAGGGAAGTGCCATATGCCAAGGGATTGCAAGAACAGTCCCACAGTTGATTTTTCCAAATCTGATCATCATGTATGATTTGTGGACCTGCAGGACATGAGAGTAGTGTATAAAGTAAAGAATGATATAGACAAGATAGATTTTGAATTTCTGTTCTGCCGTCACAACTGAAGAACCAGAGGACTGTCAATAGAATTAAAAGATGGGAAATTCAGAACTGATACAAGTAAATACTTTTCCACACAACATGCAATTAAACTGTGGAACTCACTGCCACAGGAAGTCCTGGAGGCCAGTAATTTAGCAAGATTGAAAAAGAGATCGGATATTTATATGGATAGCAAGAATATCCAAAGTTGTAATAATTAATTATAAACATTTAGTTTAAGGGATATTAAACGTCATCTGCCAGGGGCTTAAGCCACTCTCTGTCTCTTATAGATAAGAATGAGTCCTAACATAATTACCCCACATCTGCCTACTACAGGATTCTCATACCTTTCTAAAGCTTGTGGCTTTTATGACCGTTACTGGGGACAGGATACTGGACTAGATGGAGCTCAGTCTGATCCAGTTGTATAATTCCTATATTCCTAAAACATTTCATGTTATATTTTTTATACAACCACACTTTAACCTATGGGTCTAGTGGCAATTAGTGAATTTTCAAATGAACAGAAAACTGGCTCAATTATAGAAAATAGCACAATATGATATTTATGAAGTGCCAATTTTGTGTAATTAGAGAAAAATCAGTAATTATCTGCAGATCTATTCATTAATATTTGAATGTAGGTAAATAGAAATGTCATTTATTCATTAAAATTCAAGAAAACAAAAGAATAGCTGATGATTATTATGCATTTGATTCTAGCTCTATGTGTCTTGTAACGAGGTGGTTAAGATAATGGCACCAGTAGTGCTCAGCTGAATATAGGTTGCTTTCTTTGATGTGTCGGATAATATTCTGCTGCTGTATAATTATAATGCCAACAACCACAGTAAGAAAAAAAAAACGACAGCACGAGAATTAATCGCTTAATAGCTGTAACTATTAGTATAAGGCAAAAGTGATCCCACTAAGTTATATACAGGTCACAGGCCTCTTGGTTTATTTACTACCATGAAAATAGCCATTTATCACCACTTAATTATCGCCACCATACAACATAATTTTTGCTATGTGATATGTATGTGAGTAGAAGTATTCCAAACAGACCATCAAGCTCTGAGCTGATCACAGTGCCACTGAGAAAATGTGTAAATGCCTTATACATCTCATTACCAATAACTGCTATGAATTGTGATCCTGAGACAGAATGTTTCTGAGTATTTGAACCCAACTATTAGATTTTTATTGTCTTTAGTAATTTCAAAGGTGAAGCTGACTCATGGTCCTGAATGCAGATCTATAATTACATGATGAAGGCTATCAACTTCACAAATATAATTCAGGCACCTCCCACTCACAACTAACACAAGATCCTGCTGGTGACAGGGCTCAAAACACTTGACTACAGATCCAATAGACAGTAGTTTCAAGACCGCGCAAACCTGTTGCAACTGATCTGGGAGCATTTTATTGTTTTGATCTTTCGAAGTCATGAATACAACTATTCACGATTGCGCCTTTGCTTCAGATAGACCCTTCCATGTCCGCTACAAGGCATACTGAGCACTGTGGCCACCATCCAGCAAATCACATAAACACACACTTAACTTTAAGCAGGCGAGTGCTGGTAACACTGTTGACTTCAGCAGAATTTCATCCAGGCTTAAGATGAATAGGGACCAGAGCGCTCAGTGATTTACCTGATCAGACAGTAAATCCCGGATGGCGGCAGAGTTTACTGAAACTTTTCCCACTAGATTCTTATGATTTATTGGAAGATTTCAATTTATGTCATTTTCCTTTTGGGAGTTTGGTTACATCCCAAACTTTTATCAGACTAGATGCTTGTTTTTAGCCATTATAGAGAATTATTTAATTTTCTAGTAACTATTTTGTTGCACACTCACTGCAGATGGAGTTTTTGCAGGTAACTAGAGTAAATTTTGCAGTCTAAGGATCTTTATGATGGAAGTGTTGTTCACAACTGCATAGTTAAAGCTGGATTCCATTTTTGCACTTAAAACAAGGATCCAACCTCTTTATATGTTTGAAGTCTATAGATAATGTATCCTCCCCAAAATAATAGCAATTACTATCTGAGTATCGAATGAATTTTCTGAGAATTTACAAGTAAATCCAATAATAAGTGTACAAGTTAAAATTAATTACACCCTGGGTCTTTTAAGAAACTGGGCATCTGTGTCAGTCTTTTCTTTTTCCTGAATGATCTTAATGGAATAATGCAGGTGCTTTATACTTTCCATATAGTTCAAATTAATTGAAATCTTCTGCATAGGCTTTATGTGAGGAAACTAGGATGTAATTAAGATAGTTATTAATGATTTTGTATCAAATTGTTCTGATTATGTAGGCTGCTGACAGGTTTAGGTAACTCTTAAGTAAGTCTATTGTGATATCAAAAGTAACTCAATGAATATCACTCACCTTCTACAGCTAATTTCAGTGTAACAGTTTTATTGGTTCAATGACTCAATGGTATGAGGGAGAGTGGACACCTGTTAAGAGTTTTCACTGGTAGACTAACTGGTGCAACTGTCACTGCTCTTTAAAGATTGTGTGGCTGTGTACAAGGTGGGCATCAGTGCTTGAAATGTTCCTTATGGCACTGCTACCTCAGCAGTGTTGCCGGAGGAACTGAGGCAGGAGCCCAGATACATTGGGACACAGGGATTAAGATCTCCCTAGCCCCTCTCCACATAGTGCTAGTCTCATTAACACAGCCCTCTAAAACAAATAAGTCAATTGCAAATTAAAGGCCAGATTTACTGGTACACTTCAGCTGCTTTGTGCTGCTGTGGTAATTCAAAGCAGCTGTAAACTGTTTAACTGGCTGCTTGCATTACTTGGGTGTATTTGTGAATCTGCCCTTAAAAGTTAAATTTAAAAAAAAATTGATATTGTTAGAACATATCTTCAGATCACTAGAAATACCATATCACCATGATTTTTTGGGGGTTTCGTGTTTGTGCATAAAATATTTAATTATTTTTAAAAATTAAGGAAATTCCTAGACAAATAATTACATTAATGTAGAGTCAAGGCTGAGGCGCGGGTTACTTTAAGGGCAAAAAACGTCAGTAGAATACTGTAATTAGCCCCATACCAATTATTATGACTTTAGGAAATTGAAAGTTAAAAGAAATCTAAATATATTAAGGTAACAAATGCCTTGTTAAGGTACAAAACAACTTTTCCCCATGAGGGTGAAAAATAGGAAAAAATCTAATGTGTCATTTCAAATCAGTTAATCTAATCAGGGACCACAAACATTAAAACACCTTAACCATAATCATGTCGTTATTGCATGGTGTCACTAGTAAGTGTAGGGTGTTCAGATACGTAATGAGGGACAAATATGTAACAGGATAGATAGAACATGCTGTGAAAGATACTGCTGGTATTTTGACATTTTAGCCTATCAGTCTTGCTGTATTTGGATTTTAATACAGGCTAACAACAATCATACAAGGTGATGTGCAACTTAATACAAAGCAACCTTAGGGGATTCATTAAGCATTTATATATCACACCACTCTCCAAGTTTAGGATTAAAATATATTATCAAATATAGATATATATGGAGAAATAAACATATCTGTGATAGTTACATTATGTTTGAAGAGAGAGACAGAAAATATCCATAGAGGTATTATATCCTTCTTGCTGCTGTCTGGCGCTGATGTGAGTTTGACAAAGTAATATTCCTATACTAATCCCATTTGAAAAAACCAACCCTTTGTGCATAAATATATATTGTAGTAATAAAATAATATTTAGGATCCATTCTTAAAAACTGTCTTATTATTTCCTGTAGGAACAAAAATAAAAGCAGCCAATGTCTATAATGCAACTATGAAGGGAAAAACACTCCACTCTTACTTCGCTGTAATTGGTATTGAGCATCACAATGCACGTGCACTTGGGTCTTACTTGTATACTTCAAGGGTTCCATGCTATTTCTGCTTGAACCCATTTTTTGATATGGCTCAGCTCTGCAGTGCTAGCTACCTCTTGTTATGCAGCTGAAAAACTGTGGCCATTAAAAATAGGATACGGTGTGATTTTGTTTTGCAGCGCTGTGTGGAAAATCAGTTGCTGTTCATAACAGCTCTGTGGTTGGTTGATTTATAGCAGGAGGGTGACTTTGAATTGACAAGCAGGCAGTTCATGAAAAAGAATATTGTATCTTTAAGGCTTTCTGACTGATTGTGTTTAACTGTGCTACTCAGCAGGCAGTAATTAGGCTGTAGCTTTGCTGAGAGACTCAAAGCAAGGACTGTGTTGCTCTGTGCACTTGATTTTGTTTTTTAAAAAGCACAACAATTTCTGGATTTGAACAAATGGGATTTTTACTGTTTTTTAGCCAGTATGGGAGCAAACAGAAAGCAGACCCCTAGAGGCTCCTAAAGTTATCTCCCCATGCAGATAGTCTCTAGGGAGTTATGGCTGCTTGCAAAAGGAAGCAATGAGAACCATTATAGAAACACATGACACTATTGCTGAAGGTCAGAGTGGTACTGGAATAAAAGAGAGGCTGCTGATACAAAGTGACATGGCTGCCGTGTCTTCTGGCCCAGTTCACAATTTTGATTAGCATGTAGCTCAAATACATTGTTAATGTCATTAATAAATAAAAGTGCATAATAATCGTGATGGAATGAACTGGTGCTTCCCCAGACTGCTTGGGTGGGAGGTGGGGGGAGGAAGGTGAGGGAAAATGGGAATCTTAGATAAAAGAAAGCAAACAGGATATGCAGTTAGAATTGCAGCCTGAGGAAACATTTGCTCTGGAAATACTGCCGCAGTTTTATGAAGTGGACACTGCAGTGAACAATTGCAAACAATGTCACATTGCATGTGAGAACAACTCATCAACCTTTTCCTTCAGAGCATAGTGACAGTGTAACATAATGTGGAGAGGAAATACCACCAACTTTATAATCCAGTCTCCGTATAAACAGCACAGGACCCTCATTACTAAATTAGTTTGGACAACATTGTTTTCCCCTCACACCTCCAGTTTTTGTTGTTGTTTTGATATTTTTGTGCTCTGAGATATCATCAAATAATACCAATTAGGCTTTTGTAACACTTGAGATTTTATTACATGGTTGTTCTCTGAAGTATAAATTAAAGATATATTCTCTTCTACTCTACCAGTTTTGTTTAAAACAATACGCTTTTTTGATTTTTTTTGGTGCTATTACAGACAAAGAAGAAATGATGCTGTTGATGGTATTAGCCTATGCCGGGTTTAGCAACAGTTAATAGTTTATGCCAATAGGTCATATTTTAAGTCAGAAGAATAGAAGAATATTATATATATTTACTCTAGAGTGCAAGATTGTTGTGCGAGGTCCAACACAACTGTTGTGATGAATATGGCTCTGACTCTGAAAAAACATTGCTTCTGATAGTCCAGATAATAGTGCTGGTAATTCTGAGGTAAACTCATGTTTCCTTTAGAAATTAGTCTCCTTTACCCAACTCTCCTGTTAGCCCAATCTTTTAGTTTATCTCCTCAGTTCACCTTAACAAGAAAATAAACCAGCATGTAAATTGGCAGGAGCAGTGAGTGCATCAACCCATTGTCCTGAGGTGTGCAGTTTTTAAAAAGGGTTAATCCAAGTAAATTATGAAAGTTTATAAAAATTCTCTCACTGAAAGATAAGAGCAAAAATTACTTTCCAAATACAGCTGGGCTTGCAACAGCTAGATGGATTCAGTGCCACTGCCTAAGATTCACCTATCTATATTTCCTGTTGTTTTCAAGGTTGATTCATTTTGTGTAGTTGATAAATGCTCTTTGGAATCAGGATATACAGAAGATCACAGATTAAATTGCAAAAGTATTTTTTCCAAGTGACAATGAGCCTAATTCACTGTCAGCTAATGCCAGGTGTTTTCCTCCCTAGTTCTTCAAAACCGTGGCTGTATAGGACTATTCACAGAGGCTTAGTGCAGGAAGGAAAATGATTACGTGAAGTTGAATAATATGAATAATTCATGACATCACATTTTGTAATCCTGGTGTTAAGCATAAAACCAGTGGTTTATTTTTCAACCAAATGTTTTTGTATCATTTCAGAGAGAGCAAAACAATAACTGCATACATAATGTGAAAAGTGTAGTGGCAAATAGGACACCTTATAGCGCTTTCAGTGTCATCTGGAGTATTACAATAAGCATGCTTTGAGGCAATGTCTGTGGGTGCCCATCGTACTTTGGAATCTTCTGGGGTCAATGGAATGGCTGCCTTTTCATTTATTTTTAAAATATTGCCCCAGATCTTTACCTCTAATTTGAAAATAAATATTTATATATTGATAAAAATACATACTCTCCCCATCGCATCATCCCTGTTAATTTGCAAGGTTATTCTACTGAGAATAAAAACAGTGATTAAACCCTTTCTATTTTTCCATTACTATCTATCTATCTATAGAGAGAGTATGTAATGAGAACTGTTGTTCTCAGTTTTATTTATATATATAATTAATTGGATTAAAAATTTAATCATGATTAATCGTGCAATTAATCACCCTGTTAGACAATAATAGAATACCATTCATTTAAATATTTTTGGATGTTTTATACATTTTCAAATATATTCATTTCAATTACAACACAGAATACAAAGTGTACAGTGCTCACTTTATATTTATTTTTTATTACAAATATTTGCATGGTAAAAAATAAAAGAAATAGTATTTTTCAATTCACCTCATACAAATACTGTAGTGCAATCTCTTTATCATGAAAGTTGATAAAGTAGAATTATGTACCAAAAAACCCTGCATTAAAAATAAAACAATGTAAAACTCTAGAGCCTACAAATCCAATCAGTCCTACTTCTTGTTTAGCCAATCGCTCAGACCAACCAGTTTGTTTACATTTGCAGGAGATAATGCTGCCTGCTTCTTGTTTACAATGTCACCTGAAAGTGAGAAAAGGCATTTGCATGGCATTGTTGTAGCTGGCGTCACAACATATTTACATGCCAGATGCACTAAAGATTCATTTGTCCCTTCATGCTTCATGAAGTCCATGCTGATGACGGATTCTGTTCAATAACGATCCAAAGCAGTGTGAACCACCACATGTTCATTTTCATCATCTGAGTCAGATGCCACCAGCAGAAGGTTGATTTTATTTTTTGGTGGTCTGGGTTCTGTAGTTTCCACATTGACGTGTGGCTCTTTTAAGACTTCTGAAAGCAGGCTCCACACCTCATCCCTCTCAGATTCTGGAAGGAACTTCAGATTCTTAAATCTTGGGTTGAGTGCCATAGCTATCTTTAGAAATCTCACATTGGTACCTTCTTTGCATTTTGTCAAATTTGCAGTGAAAGTGTTCTTAAAATGAAGAACATGTTCTGGGTCATTATCTGAGACGGCTATAACATGAAATATATGGCAGAATGTGGGTAAAACAGAGCAAGAGACATACAATTCTCCCCCAAGGAGTTCAAATTTTATTAACGCATTGTTTTTTTTAATGAGTGTCATCAGCATGGAAGCATGTGCTTTGGAGCAATGGCCAAAGCAGGAAGAGGTATATGAATCTTTAGTGCATCTGGCACATAAGTATCTTGCAATGCCAGCTGCTGCATTGCCATGTAAATGCCTGTTCTCACTTTCAGGTGACATTGTAATTAAGAAGTCGGCAGCATTATCTCCCGTAAATGTAAACAAACTTGTTTCTCTTAGCAATTGGCTAAACAAGAAGTAGGACAGAGTGGATCTGTAGGCGCTAAAGTTTTACATTGTTTTGTTTTTGAGTGTAGTTATGTAACAAAAACCCTACATTTGTAAGTTGCACTTTCATGATAAAGAGATTGCGCTACAGTACTTGTATGATGTGAATTGAAAAATACTATTTCTTTTGTTTATCATTTTTACAGTGCAAATATTTGTAATAAAACATAATATAAAATGAGTACTGTACACTTTGTATTCTGCGTTGTAATTGAAATTGATATATTGGAAAATGTAGAAAAACATTCAAATATATTTAATAAATTTCAATTGTTATTCTATTGTTTAATAGTGTGATTGATTTTTTTGAGTTAATTGCATGAGTTACTGCAATTAATCGACAGCCCTAATATATATATATAAAAACTAAGAACAACGGTGACAGTGCATTGAGTGAATGCTGGCATAAAGTGTTATTTATTCCTACTCAAAATGTATTGACATTTTAACAAACTTTACATTTTTTCTCTTCTGCCCTGAAATATTTATCATGTAGAATATTGGGACAGAAGAAATTTTCAGTGAAATGCAATCCAGTGCTGTTTGAAGCTTGACACTATCATCTGATGGAACATCTTTCTTTCTAAAAATGACCCTACATGAGAGGGAGGTTGTTTTGCGTCCTCTGTGTTACAGTTTTCAGGTCAGAGCTTCTGGAACAATGCTCTTACATGGGGCTGATTATTATGCCATCATCCATGCTGAAATAATTGTGTACCTGGGCCATCTGCGTCTGCCTTTTCCAGCACCTTCCTAGGGACAGCTCCAGGGCACTTGCTTGAGGTCAGAATGGACTCCTACTGGGTTGTCCACATATTTGTCTTGTAGGAAAGAACAATCTGTCAATGAATTTCAAAGCTGTTTAACAAAACATCCACTGCTTCTAAATATCACAACACCAAATATCATCCATGTGTACACACCAAACAAATATATCTATGTAATGCAGTAAACACGTCAGTTAGAACTCTTGTAACTGCTAGAATGGCATTTTAATCAGTTTTATTATTTAAAATAAAAAATTAATGATTAATTATGGTAGTCATTCATCTTCAAACTGGATTAAGATTCTGGAAGTTCCTGAGAGTAATATATGAGTGTTTGTTTCGGATTTAGGCATGTTATAACCATTTTTGCCTAGTTTATATTTCTGAAAATCTAGCAGAATGAATTTGTCATTTTGTAGAATTCAGGGTTTTTAAAAATGGCTTTAGTGTATTACTATATAAAACAAGTCTTTTTAATTTAATCTTTTATTTAAAGAAATGTTTTCACCCAAGATACTAAAATAAGAACATTATAAACGTATTCAGGGCAAATGTAATAGATTTAGAGTTTAATTGTAATGTTCTGTTAAGAGTTTTTAATGGAAAACCTGATGACCCAATTATAGAATGAAAGTAGAAAATCAGAACACAGTATCTGGATTTGAATATAAAAATGCTGAAATGCATAATACATAGGAGTTTGAGATCTATTCTACTTCTTGTCAAGAAGGTACAAAATTATCAAGAATTAACAGAGAGAGCAGACATCAGACCCTGTAAAAGAGCTGATCATTCTGTGGAAGAATATAAATTATATTTAAAATCAGAATAATAGTACCACAGAATTTACTCCTAAACAGCCTCTCAGCGCAATGCCAAAGAAGTGATTTTCTTTTGCTCCTGTGTTGTCATCCCATAGTTCTCTATAACATCATTGCCTATAGTGTCACAAGTGTTAGATTCTCGCCAAGATGCTACTGACTATCAATCATGGAATCTGCTGGTTTGGGGAGAGATTTTCAAAAGCAAAAAAGGCAATTAGACACTTGACTTCTTTGGAAAGCCAATGGGAGTTGTGCGCTTATCTGCTCTTTGTATCTTTGAAAATCTCCCTCTTACAGCATAGATTCCTCTAATGCCTACACTTCCCCCCACCTTTTCTCTTCCTAAGAGAACAGCTGAAAAGTAAAGACTCTTCGCATAATGTACCCGTTCTGGTACAGGATAGTGATCCACTACGATTTGGTACGGAGATAAAATATTAGTCTTCCTTCAGTAAATGATACTTTGGATTCTTCTTAGTGGTGGCAAGGAGGGAGTGAGTGTGGCTCTGGTGATGTCCTGATTTGGAGGAAAGAGGTTATCAAGCTAAGTTCTTAATATATTTCCCTTCACTTGATGAAAACATGCAGATGTGCTGGTGCTAAAGACAGCAAACCCATTAACAACATAATATGTACTGGGTTTTTTTGTGGGTGGTCCTAAACTCCTAGGCTCAGAAAGGCATTAGGTCTTGTGCCCTTCAATAAAAAGGGCTTAGTCTACCTGAGCTGGTCCCTTGTGTGCATGGGAGGTTACGGCTCAGCCCTGTGTTGGCTCTGTGGCACGAGCTGTTCTTTGGCAATCCTCCCTTGTTAGTAGGTCTGCTGTTGATCAAACACAGCACCTATAGAGGATTATCTGTGGGATGAAGGATGTTTCCAAGCACAAACAGGCTATGACAGACCTTTTGGAACAGGATGTGCAGATGTTTTTTTGCCTCCTTTCAAGACTTAAATCTACTTGGGCTTGGCTACCCCTTCACCTCTCCAATTGGCACTCACTTATACCCAGCCTCACAGCTTGGTTTGTTCTCATAGTTTTTCACAGAGAAATGACAGGGGATGGGACTGGAAAGCACCACTCGCCAACTGGATTGTGAACCATAGCATCATGCACTGGGAATGCAAATGCAAATTAGCTCACGAGCCCATTCAGGAGAAAGCCAAAGGATGAAGTATGATGACATTACTTACAATTGCCCTGGATTCCTTTGTCCAGATCTCTCAGACATGGTAGCCAATGTTTTCAACCTGGAAACACGAAGAGAGATTAAAAACTGATTACAGGCTTTGCTGATGGAGTATGCCAGCTAAACTCAAGGTTATTGGTTGATCCTGTGTAGCAGGCATGAGTTCAGCTACTGTGCTGAAGAGGGTTGGATTTGCAGGGATTCCTACAGCTTATGTTGCTAAACCTAACTCTATTGATCCTTCAAGGATCCGAGTTCCTTCTGGGATATGTTGAGTACCCTCACCTATTGAGACAATTGGGAATTGAGGGCTCTCAGCGCTCTTTGGTAGGTACTCAGCTCCTTGTAAAATCAGGTTCTTGGGGAAGACTGCTGGTAGAACAAAGATGGAGCCTTACCTCCATCTTCTATTGCCAGTCCCAGTAAAAGGTGGATCAGAATAGGTAAGACTCCTGACTCCCAAAGAAGATATCGTCACAACTGAACTGCTGCCCCAGAGCCCTTTCCCAGAAGTAGGTAAAAGTCTGAAGAAATTCTTGATGCGTCTTTAAGGGAATGAAAAAACGGATGTTTACTTGCAGACGGGCTAAGTGAACTAAGTGTTTTAAAAATACCCACAGAATTGGGAACTTCAGTTATCTGATCTTAATCCGAAGTAAAGGTGTAGCTGGAGTTTTCCAAAAAAGCAAAATAAATCCCAAATAAAATATTCAAAACTAACAGGTTCAGCCAGACCCTAAGGCCCATTTGAATAAAGCCTCAGTGTAGCCTGGAAGGAACTCTATTTCCAAAGCTGCAATTGACATAGGCAGCCCAGTGTGACCCTCAGTCACAGCGGGATTTACAATTACTGTCTAAAACAAGATTTCAGGGTTATTGATCCAGGCGTGTATTGAGTTTCCTACTAAGGAGCTTTGCTAGTATGTTCAGGAAAAAGATACTTTGAAACCTAAAATAATTATAGAATGTTAATGATAGAGAACTCCATACAGTATTTAGTTCTTGCTCTTTCTTTCCACCAGTTTTACTTACACACACATACACTACCCTGCAACCAATTAAAGCTGATGAGCTAGTTATAACCCCCACAACTCAAAAACGTTATTTCAGTAAGTTGAGCAATGCAGAAATATCAGTGGCAAAATAAGGATAGTTAAGTGGAAAACATAGTCAATAATTAATCAGCTGAGTAAGATCATACATTTTTAATACATGTTTAGAAGAATCTGTGCATAATGCTGCATTTGTTGCATACCAAAGAATTTGCAAAGATATGAAATGCAGAGCATATTGTGTGCTAACTTCAAATAGTTCAATATGTGAAATCAACGAAAGATCATGTTGATCTTTTATTGCCAGTCCTGCAAGGTATTGTGTACCTTCCCCAAAAGGTGTGGCACCACTCAGCTACCATTGACTTGGGTATGATGGCCCTCAGGAGAAGAGCTTGGCATCTTTCTGCATTGGAAGCTTACTCACTACTTCCAGACAAACGATGGGTGTGTGAAAAGTTTTTGTTTGCTTGGCACATAATGCAGAAAGGTGGCTCTTTATTTACTGCTGCCTTTAACTGACTATAGAAATTATGAGTGCAGGGCTGACCAACAGCTATGCAAAAATAAAACAAGCTTGAAAACTTTCTAGTTTGGCAACAACCTGAAATTTCTGCAAAAGGCAGATGTGCTCAAAAAATTTAGTTTAGTCAAAACCCCAATTTCCAGTCAAAAAACAATTTTGACAGAAAATTTTGAAGTGCTTGAAGTACCTTGTGGAATTAAGGCCACAATTCATAAAAGAAGAAGAATGTAATGATAGGCAAACCATCACAGAGTAATGCTATGGTGACAAATGTAAACTGATTTTAAAGGAAATTGTTGGGCTCTGTACATGGTTCTGCCACAGACTTACATACCCATGAGCAAGTCACTTAATCTCCCTGTGCCTTAGTTTCTCCATCTGTATAAAATGGGGATAATAATATCAACTCTGTAGGGGAGTTGTGAGACTTAGTTAATTGCTTATAAAGCAATTAGATCCTCCAATGGAAAGTGGTATTGAAGTGCACAATGCTACTCTTGTTTTCAAAGCTAAAGATTGTCCACAACATTTGCTCAGAGATCATATGACACAAAGTAGTACTCCTACTTACTGACTAATACTCCAGTACCAGTAAGGTTTGGGAACACAACCCAAGGAACTGTAAGAAGCATAAAATTCTGGATACTAGAGAGCAATTTTTCCCCCCTCTTCCTGGGATAGTACACATTGAATTTTGTCAAGCTGATGTGCTTGGTGCTTGCATAGAGAAGGAGAGTATGAATAGGTATGAACTACCCCTGCTCCTTGAAACTCTCTGTTGGTCATTCCATGGAGCAGCCTTGATGATGACTCGAAGAACGTCCTGCCTGAAGTCTGGACATGTGGTCTAACAGTTGCTGTGGTAACAGTCGCAGTAAAAGGGAGAAGAGTCAAGTGAGGGGAGGGCTACATGGACAGGTACAAAAGAGATGATCCCAAATAAAGGGGGTGTATGTGTAATAATCCATTGTGAAATGGAATGCCTAAAGGATTTGCCAAAACAAGAGTCAACTTTCCAGTCAAAATTACCTTGGATGTTTTTTTCTTAAACCATTACGTTAATTACATTGCCACTCTCTATGCTGCTATAATTAATAGTTTTACAGTATTTCCATTATAAACTGAGAAAATGAGCACCAAGAAAATAGCAAATAGAAAGTGACTGAAATAAGTGAAGTTTCTGGGACTGGTAATAGAATGCAGAGGTTTTTCTTTTATAACAGTAAGAAACTCCAAACTATCCAAAATAGTGAATATTGTAACCAAACCTTACAGGATCATTTACTTAGAGCAAACAGTATATTTTAAAAACACTGAGTGGCACAGAATTCTGAGGATGCACCATGATACCATGGCGATGGGCATCTTTATAATAACCTAAACAGCTAGCAAAGAAATCAGGAGGGTAATGAGCAGCATGGCTGATTAGTCAGAGATTGAACACTGTGGAAGAATGCCTGGAAGAAAGATATGAGAGAGAGAGAGAGCACAACTTGGAGTGAGATAAATAGACTAAGTAGAAACAAAGGCAGAAAAAGATCTGTGCTTGTAGGAGAAAGAATGAGGTCCACAGCAGAAAATATGGGGCTTAGAGAGGAGCAGTTAGCCTTGGGCCATGAAAGAGCTTCAGGAGCTGAGTGAAGAGATGCCTAAATAAAAGGGTGTACATAAGGTAAAGAGAGAAAAGTTGGATGATAATAGCTATACATGGGGGTCAGGGGTCTAGCTGGAAATGGTCCAAAGAAAGGAGCGACCCTGATGTTTGGAGAGGAAGACGGGCATGGTGACTCAAGAGATGACAACTGTTTCTGCTGATGAGGTACAGTTTGTTTGGTGTTTGTTTGTGAGCAGAATTGTAACAAGGTTTCCCCTCTGTCCCTTAAAAAAGAGAATTTCAATGTGATTAAAGACACATTCCTATTTGCCTTCGCCTCCGATGTCTGTACCTTATCCCTCCTTCAGCATGATTTGCTGCTCTCCTCAGTTCTACTCTCTCCCTCAGTGCTGTCCCTTGTCTCGCAGGCAGGTGCTTTCCTGCATAACCTCCGCATTTGTACAATGAGCAGGCTCAAGTACTCTTGTCAAGACATCTTCAAAATGCTAATTCACATTTCCCTGTTTTTGTTTTCTCTTAGGGTTCCAGGCTCAGGTGAAATTCACTCCTATGCATCAGGGTGGCACAAGGCCTATGCGTCACTTAAGCCTCAACGACATCCTTACGGGCTTAGTGCTGGCCTGCAGCAGAAGCGGGGATTTCATCCTCAGTACCATTCAGTAGCTCTAAAACCTTTCTTTGAAAGTAAATGAATTTCAGACACATAACATCATCATGCCCCTTGTCATCACGTCTTGAACTTGGTTGTAGACTAGTGGCTTCTTGTCAATACACTAAGCTATAAGAGTCATGAATTAAACCGTCCAATCTTTTCTTCTTTGTTTGGGTACAACAATATCAGTGGGACCTTCAACACTTATTTTAGCCCTTCTATCTGCTGAGTATAAATACCAAAGCAAATTCATTGATAAAGCTGCACTTTCTTACCCTACCTCACACAGTGAATCAGTGTTGGTACAAGCACTATATTTCACCTAGTACTACTGGATCACATTGTGATAGGTAAGGAGCTGTGTATTTTTAGTGTGGATGAGCACACAACTATGTAAACACTTGTGTTTCTGTAACTAATACATCGAGAAATTCCCAGTGTTAGTTGGCTGTCAAACTCCTATTTCTACCTGTGTGTGTTTTTAGCTGAATCTCATAGTGCCTTTGGTTGCTGTAATATACATTTCAAAAGGAACTCAAAGTTGTTCAAAAATTGGCAGAACTAAAGAAACAGTTTGCAAAGGGACTGACGCTGCAGTTCTGTATCCAACCATGCTCTAGAGGATCAATAATGGGAGAACGTTTGTATGCTGGGATTCAAGGTCAAGCCAACAATCTCCTGGAGAAAGTAAAAATGAATAATCATTTGATTAATGCATGTAGTGAAGGACCAGAAGATTAAGGGAAGATGTAATTTGGGCACTTTAATTTAGTACCCAAATATCTTTTAACAAGGACAGCACTTTGCCATTTAACTGGATTCCTCCTCACCCCCTTTTCACTATGAAACCATTTTAAATAGCTAATGCTATAAACTAAGAGCTAAAATGAGTATAGTGCCACACAGTTACATAAAAATCATTCTTGGAGAACTTCTATATCTGCCTTTTATAATACAAAACAAGACAATACCCCATATCCTTATCTTCATCAGAACTCCATTTGGCGTAGCTGAGGGGGTAGCTCCATTTGGCGTAGCTGATGTTAAGATCTTTCTAGACATGTAAGAAGATAAGGTTGCCACGCAGAAGAGCTTATAGTGTACAGGCCCAATTCAGCAAGGAAGCTCAAGCCTTACTTCCTATGGAAATCAATGGGACAACTCAAATGCTCAATATTATGCTCATGTTTAGGTATCTTGCTGAATTGGGGTCTTAATAAACTATATATTCCCAAGCTCATTATATATTCCCAAACTCATTGCTAAAACACTGAAGGATGCAAGTGTGTCTGAGTGGGGTCCAGCTAACACTTCAAAAACAATTTCTCACTTACAAAATTTAAAGTCCTTGCAAAAAAAAAAAAAAAAAAAAAAAAAAGGTAATTTAGTCTGGCAATGAAAGAGTTCTAGAAATTCCCCTCTGCCTTCATCACTCATTGTTACCCCACCCATTTTATATCTATCCCCCTTGCAGTCTCTTAATTTTGTATATTGGTTATGAAATGTATAGTAAAGGTATTGAAATAAATAGTCTCAGAATACTTAAGGTGTTGCCTAATTTTTGTACATTTGCACATAGTGTGATGTGCTTGAAGAATATTGTTATGAACAGCAATGGGATGAGTAATCTATTTGATATTAGGAAAGAGTGTGTTTGATTATATGATGTTGTAGATTGATGTAAGTGTATGTAGACTCTGAAAGTTTATATTTTTAATTACTGTGTGATAATTATACTGCATTGTAATAAGCTAACTCGTAGTTTTTATAGCAAGTCAAGTTGTGGTATTTGTTATTGTTATTTTAGAAAAGTATAGAATAGGAAATGTGACTTTATAATCTCTTAGGGGTAGATTCTGTAACCCTTCCTCACATAACTAGTCCCATTAATGTCAAGAGATCCATTTCCAATATATTATAATGCTCACAATAAAGGCAAACACCAGGAAGGAGATAAATTTGGGCAGAATATCCAGAGTGAAATTCTGTCCCATTGAAATCAGTGGGACTTTTGCCATTGACTTCAATGGGATCAAGATTTCACCCCCTGTGTGCAGCCTCTGTTCAGAGCACTATCATATTAGAAATGTTATTGCACCATGTAATACATGAAACACCTATAAAATATTTATAGAGTGACCGAGGGAGATAACATAACCACTAGCAACTGGCGTGATAGTATGCAAGATCTTCAGCTTGTGTAAGTTGGCACAGCTCCATTGAACTCATCTGAGAATCTGGCCCTGTACCTATAAGTGCTCTTGTCATATTATTTGGAGATACTAAAATTATATGAATATTCATCCTCTCTGCTAGATTTTTTAAATTTTTAATCTGGTTAAAAGTATTGTACATTATAATAGATGTTGCATATTAATTTACCAGTTGGGGACATTTTAAACATAATTTGATTAAATTAACTCTATTGCTGCTTTACATTTCCTTGTTTAACAGCAAATTTAGGTATTCGAAATAGTAAATAGTAGCATTTAGTAGTAAATAGCAAATAGTAAAATAAGAGTTGAACAAAATTGTTCTTGAAAATGTAGTACAAAGCTAAATACCTTTATATAGAACAACACTCTGTTGTCTTTTTTTGATGATAATTCTAACATATAAATGCAAGTGTACATCTCTGCTGTTCTGTGAAATATGGCTTAGTTCTAATTGACTGGAAGTTGTGAAAGTCTGGTTTAGAACTGAACATGTAGAGAACAGCTAAATACACAATATGGGAATGTGTTGTAAATTCTCAGCTCTTTTGTTCCCCTCTGAAGAAAATACATTTAGTTCTGAGCTGAACAATGCTGCATTTCTACCATTGCACAAAAGCAATAAGGTAATTGTTTCTTTACTATTTTTTTATTATAGTGTTACAAACTGTACAAAATAGGAAAGTCTGTAATATTAGGTGAAACCTAATTTCAGCATGGTTATCGTACAGTTTTCATTTCCCTGAGGAAAAAATAAATACATTTGCAGACTAAGATTTCAGATGCAGAAGTAGAAGTATGAATGCTTCCCCCTTTCCTTTTATTATTCACTTTATGAATTAGCCCTCGTTTACTTGTTTCGATTGGTGTCGACATATTTTTGAATACTATTAGCATTGCAATCAGGCCTGTTCTCAGGTTATTGAATACTGTGTTGACTTCTGAAATAAATAGATATGCAGTGTGAAGGACGAGCTGTCACTTTGGGAGAGCTTTGCAGATCTAAATTAAAAGGCACTTCTAATTGAAAACTGTAATAGCAGGTGGGTTAGGAAGACAATGGAACCACTCAGCCCTTTTCAGTTTTTGTGGGTTGTGTTTGGAAATATAGGGAGAGGAGTAACTTGACAACATTATGCTACAGTAGAAGTAACAGTATTAAATTATGCTTAAGTAACCATATCATTTTGATGCACTTCAGATATTTGCTTTAGTCCCTAATGGAACTTTACTGCTACATAGAATACAGCTTTACGATACTGAACCTAAGGAGTGAAGGATTCCTGCAATTCCTGTTCAAGGCAATGGAAGTTCTTGGTGTCCAGCATGCCTTAAATCCAACCTCTGCTCCATCATCTTCATTACGGGCCCAGTCCAAAGCCTACTGAAGACCATGGAAAGTTTCCCATTGACTTTAATAGATTTTGGATCAGGTCCAAAGGGCCTGATTCTGATCTCAGGCACACCAGTTTTACCGTTATGTAAACACCAGTTTTATGATTATTACTGGCTTCAATAGTCGCTCCTAATTTACACCAGGGTATGTGTGTGATCTGAATCAATCTCACTGATAATGAGAAAAGCATCTTTTATCTATGAGGCAACATAAATAAATAAAGGCATAAATAAAGTTAAGAGTTTGTATTCTTGTGTATTAACTGCAATCCTATCTGTCAAGTGTTTGTTGTAATTGCTGTGAATGGGTATTTGTGTAGCACTGATATATGAAATATCATACTAAGGATAGTTTTGCAAACAACTACACTTCTTCATCAGTGTTTCTAGTTACATATTTTTTCCAAAAAATAAGTTCACTGAAAATAATTATGGAAAGTTAAACTAAGAGCTAAAATAACCTATGGTTTCTCTTATTTGAATAGCTACCAGCTATCTGAGCCTGTTTTTTTCCTTTTTTATTCTGGTCCTCTAAGGGTTAACAATTGAGGCCTGTCTATAGCTCATTTCTATAGTAACAGCAAGACTGAGACTTTTTTATGGGCACCTAATAATTAGAAAGTGCTAGAAGGTATAACAATATAATGAATCAAAACTGATAGACTTGTGGGTTTCCATAGAAACATGTATAATTATGATAATCGGTCCCTGGCGTACCCTCAGAATCGTATACATTCAGTTAAATGCAATAAACATTAGGCACTATTTAGTGAGCTGTGATGCAGATTAACAGTGTGAGATACAGGGAGGCTATGAATAAAATTGCTGTACAGTTTATCTCAAACTAATTTCCCAGATTGCTTTAATAGGCATGCTATGTGGATGTGAAGAATTGAAAGTGTATTTTGTTAGTGGTAAAGCTAACAAAGATAATATTTCATAAAGTGGCTGACTGATTGTTAATTTCAATGCAGATCAAAATTTACTGCAGCACATTATTACATGCGGGATCACAGAACCCACAGAGCAAATGACATGGTGGGGTTCAACTGATTTATTTTGAAAAATTATAAAGCATTCTTGTTTCCAATTTTACCCCCTTCTTACCGGTTATTATTATTTTTTGTTTTGTTTATCTTGCTCTTATTTTAGCAACACACTCCACAACGTTGATGATAACAGGGCCTAACACTGATGCCAGATTATCTAGGGCAAAGCAAAGGTCTGGCAATTTGGCATGTGACTGTTCAACATTATATGATCTCCCTTTCAGTTTTCGAGGTGACCTATGTTTGTGTTTTTAATAGCTTATGGATAAAAAGGATCTAAAATTCTGTGATCGCTGGTAATTTTAGGTATATGAGTTTAGGTCCCCAACACAGCTCTCAAACAATAAGCTGTCCATAAAGGATAGAGATCTGTGGGAAAAAAACATATGGGGGATGGAGCCTTGAGGTCACGAGTTCTGGATGAGGTGATCCATTTAATCATACTTTAATCAATCACAGTGGAATTCACTCGCATGCAGAGTGTAGCACTTTAAATTCTACTTAATCCATTGTTTTGAAAATGTAAGTGGACTTAACTGAGGCACTGATCTTGCGCTGGCCTTCTGTCACACCTAGTGTGCACTTTATCTTTGGGTGGTGGGGAAAGGGGTGTCTTTTTGCTCACCTACTCCTCCAAATCAGTTTCTCCCTTTTTCCATTCTCTAGCTACTGGGATAGAGGAGATCTGCCATTCTCTCTCTATCTTGGCTCCTAGAAGCGAGAACCTTCTTCTGATCGAAGTTAGAATAAATTCAAGAGGCTTCTGTGCAGTTCTGAGCAGTTCTTCCTTGCTTTCTCCTCTCCCTGAGGAAGGAAGAGGGGAAAGCGTTTGTCCATTTTTCTCCTGTTCTCACCTCCATGCTGGGGTGAACTAGGAAATTCCTGCACAGCCAGGTCTGGCTGGTCATCATTCCCCAAGCAGTCTGGGAAGCTTGCTTCTTACTGCTGTTCTTCTGAAGTCCAGGCAGAGTGAATGGAGCACAGATTAGCACACTTTCACAGCAGACCAGGTAAGTGTGAGGGATTCTTACACTGCTGGTAGGACAAAGTATCTGCATGGCACGTGTTCATTTGTCACTCAGGGATTCATAAATGGACATTTCCAATGTGTAAACATTTCAGCCTTCAGCACTTCCTATGTGTTGCCCTTTTAGAAAAGAGTGACTTCCAGCTGAGACAAAGCCCCCTTGCTGGTTTGGTCAGGTCTTGAATCTGTTTTGACTCACTGGAGGAATTCTACTAGTAGGTTATGCTTCCAGGTGACCAGACTTCAATCCCATGTGCAGCTCCCAAAAGGGGAGGGAAATCAAAGTATCCAAAGAGCAACATCCAGACAGGTTTAGCACAGTCAGTCTGACTAGCTTAGCAAGGCAGATGGTGCCTTTTGGTTCACCTGATATATCTGCTGCCTTCATGATAAGTGTCAGGGTTGTAGTTTCAGGTGCAGTAACTTAACAGAGGATATACCTGAATGCATCCATTTAAAAAAAAAAAGACCCCAGCCTAATTTTGTGCCTGCAGTTTGCATCTGCATTATAGTAAACTGTGGGCATAAACTGATAGAATTTAGATGAGCAGCTACCTGATTTGACAACTTCTTCTCTTATGCTGTAAGCTCTTTGGGGCAGCCACTGTGTCTTTGTATCTTTGTGCAGTGCCATGCACATCTGGACCATTATCCAGATTAGGACTTCTGGGTGCTACTGCAATAGAAATAATATTAAGCACCTCCAGTGTCATATCTGCCTTCCTCAATTGAGTATATCTTCAGAATAGAACCCTCAATTGATTTCACCCCCAAAATCAGAGGGAGGCTGTTTTTGAAAATGTGGTCCATCAGACCCAGCCACTGGGTGAGGGATTCCATTTAATGATTAAGACACCACCATAATACCCTTCAGTTGTGTTTCTGCTTGTTCTATGATAAAGTGGGTCTCCTGGGGGAAGTTTCTATCACTTCCTGAATTAAGATTTATTTTCAAACCCCCATACACAGCAGTTCTTGACTTGTACCTCTCACCTGTTGCTAGATTTCTTTGTGCGGGCAAACATCTTGTTCCCCTGTGATTTCTTTTGTCATGGCAGAGTGAACTCTTTCTCATAGGCTTACTCAAAAGGTTCATAGCTATATTTTCATCTTACTTCTTTGTGAGTCAGAGCTCCCTACAGCTCCACATCTTATTCTTCTTTCCCATGTTGCTACAGTTGATTACCTCGGTATGTGAGCATTTCTAAGCAGCAGCTGCTGATCATATATGCAGAGTTATTGACTTAAATTTCCATTGCTTGAGAAATTCTAACTACAACCTCTCTTATAATATGGTTGTTCAAATGCTAGATATAAGAACGTTTCAAATTTTAAAAACTAATAGAACTTTGTTGTGCAGTAGAAAAATCAGGATATGAACATTCTGTATCTTAATGTTTGTGAAGTGTGGTAATTATCACTATTGATCATTTTATTCATTAATTATCTGTGGTTACAATTAATTTCAGGCATCCACAGACCTTACAGCGGCAAAAGAGATTCCAACCTAGTAAATGGTGAATATTTTTGTGTTTAAAAATTAAAAACAAAAAACATTTCTCCTCCAGGGATTAATTTCTCCCATATTTATATCCAGGAAATGAGGTCCAGAGATCTCAATGGGAGATATTAGAAACACAACCTTATTTTTCACAATATTTTATTAAATTGAAGATAGTGTCACCCAGCCTGAGTGCCATGAGTTCAGTTGTCTTAGTTTCCAGTAGCTTTGATAAAATAATAATAACTGCTGGGACAGGGTCAGGCGAGATGGCTATAGGAGAGTAAATTTTTTTTTTTGAAGCAAAAGATATTTTTATTTGCATATCACACTTACAAAGTAAAAACAATGTGCAATGTGTAACACAGCAACCAATCACAATTGTTTTCTCATTAGCTTCAGGGGAGGGAAGTGTTCAAGCTTGCCTGGGCCCCGAGCAGGGGGCTTCCTCGACTCTCGTGGTCTTCCACCTTCCGAGTTACCTGGTGGCCCAGAGCGAGGGGGCTTCATCGACTCCTGTGGTCTTCAACCCCCTCGAGTTACCTGGCGCCACGCCCAAGTGTCACCAACAATTCCCTCCTCTGAAAGCACCCAACAAGAGGGGCAGGCTGTGGGGTGGACAAGCCGGGGGGGGGGGGTCACGTGCACCCACGTGTGAGAGGACCCCTCTAGGGTGGTGGTGTCCACAGCAGCAATGGCTGAGGCTGGGGTCCCTTATTCTCTCCCCCAATCAAAGGGTCAGACAAAGGGACCCGGACAGGGATACCAAGCAAAGAACCTCGGACAGCGCCCACTGCTCCTCAAAAGCATCAAGAGAGTCGGTGGACGCCACCCAGAGGAATTCCGCCCGGATACGTGAATGGACCGAGGATCGGAAAACGGCCCCACAGTCACAGGAAACTCCATCGGCCAACCTCCTCTCTCTGGTTTTATAGATGGCTGTTTTAGCCAGGGCCAGGAGGAGGTTAACTAGGAGATCCCGTGACTTTGTGAGGCCACGGATGGGGAGTGCATAAATAAAAAGGTGAGGGGAAAAATGCAACCAAAAATATAATAGATTTGTGAGGAGCCGGAACAGGGGCTGCAGCCTGGTGCACTCCAGATATACGTGCGCCAGGGTTTCCCTCACACCACAAAAGGGACAAGTATCTGGGATGGGGGTGAACCACGCCAAGTACGTGCCCATGCTCACAGCTCCGTGAAGGAGCCGCCAACTGATGTCCCCAATGGGCCTCGGGACCAAGGCGGAATACAGGTTGGCCCATCGGGGCTGCTCACCCTCCAAAGGTGGCAGAAGGTCTCGCCCTTTTGTGTCGGGGCGGGACACTAGGGTGAGGGCGTGAAGGGTGTGGAGCGCGAGCGTGTATAGATGTTTCCTTGGCACGGTTTGGAAGCATACCGGCTGCAGTTCATGCAGCCGGCTCGCAATGAAAGGGGGGGGATTGGATCTGCGGGGCAGGGGTCCAACTAAAAAGTCCGGTGGGCCTGGGGTAGAGGGTGGGCGGGGCGTGCCCTCGAGCAGGACCTGGTCGAGGTAAGCTCGAGCAGCGGGCGGCAAAGCGGCCTTCACCTCCTGAAGTACACGACGGGGGGTACGAGGTCTGGAGAGCCCCACGCGCTGGGCGAGCGTCAGGGGATCCAGCCAGTCTCCCCGGTCATAGTCCAGGAGGTCTCCGACTCTCGTGACTTCTGCCAGGATCAAGCTCTGGCACACCGAGTGGGACTCCGCCACCTGCACATGGAGCTGGGGGTTGTGTAGCAGGGGCTCCGCGAGGAGATCTACCCCCTCGGTCTCTGCCACAGACCTGATCATTAAAAACAGTTTCCAAATCCGGAGGAGGCCCTGGTAGAAGACCGGCAGCCCAGAGAGGTCTCGCGGAAGACCTCCTGGATGGAGATAAAAGAGCTGCCGGTCATATCGGAGCCCTCGGATGCGGCGCAGGATGGCGTGCGCCAGTGTGCTCCACACCGAACTGCCTGCACCACAGAGGAGCCTCTGTAGGGCCTGGAGGCGGAAGACATGGACCTGAGTGCGTAGACACTTCAGGCCCTGTCCTCCTTCCTTCAGGGGTAGATGAAGGACCCCTACAGGTGCCCAGTGCGTTCCTGACCAAAAGAACCCCAGAATCGATGTCTGGAGGTTGGTCAGGAAACCCGGGGCTGGGACTAGGGTGTTGAGCCAGTACCGGAGCATGGACAGAACTAGTTGATTAAGCACCAGCGCTCTCCCTTGGAGGGAGAGACATTGGAGTAATCCCGTTCATTTCTGGAGCCGCTCTATCACCCCGCCCTCTAAATTTTCCAGTTCTCCGGCGGAGAGGGATGCGTGGCAGAAAGGTAAATGCCGAGGTAGAGCAGCTACCAGATAGTCTGAAGCGTGGGTGGGAGGGAGCTCGCCTGCCGCCAGTCTCCTACTGCCAAACCACAGCTCTTGACCCAGTTGACCCAGGCGGAGGAGGCTGCCGAATAGATGGCCTGGCAAGCCTCCACCCGCGCCAAGTCGCTGGGGTCCTGGATCACGAGGAGCACGTCATCAGTGTACGCCGACAGGACCAGCCGCAGTTCCGGCTCCCGCAGCACCAACCCTGTCAACCTCCTGCGGAGGAGACAGAGGAAGGGCTCGATCACCAGAGCGTACAGCTGGCCCGAGAGGGGGCCGTACTCCTTGCCCGAAGCTGACCAGTTCAGTCAGGGTCCAGTTGAGCTTAACCAGACACTCTGCAGAAGTGTACAGCATCCGGAGAAAGCCCACAAACTGGGGTCCGAAGCCAAATGCCCGCAGAGTGCTCAGGAGTTATCTGTGGTCCACCTTATTGAACGCCTTCTCCTGATCTAGGGACAGGAGGGCGAACAACAGACCGTCTCTACATCCAAGTTCCAAAAGGTCCAAACCAGAAATAGGTTATCAAAGATACTGCGGTCCGGGACGGTGTAGGTCTGGTCTGGGTGGATCACATCCACCAGCACAGATCCTAGCCACAGCGAGATTGCTTTCGCTACGATTTTGTAGTCTGTGCTGAGGAGCGAGACGGGACGCCAATTTCGTAAATCGTGGAGGTCCCCCTTCTTCGGCAATAAGGCAAGCACAGCTCGCCTGCACGAGAGAGGGAGGACCCCGCTCTGCAGAGACTCGGCCCAGACGATGACTAGGTCTGGGCCGAGGACATCCCAAAACACGCGGTAGAACTCCACGGTCAGCCCGTCCATGCCTGGAAACTTATTAGTGGGCATACGACAGAGGGCTTCCGAGAACTCGGCCAGAGTGAGAGGCAACTCTAGCCGGTCTCGGTCGCTCGTGCTGACCATAGGGAGCTCCTCCCAAAGCACTCTGCAAGTGCTAGGGTCGGTCGGATCTGTGGAGAAAAGACTTGTGTAGAAGGCTCGGGCCCTCCCGCACATCTCCGCCGATTCCGTGAGGGGGGTACCGTCTTCTGCCAGGAGGCAGGTGACGTGTTTCTTGGCCCCCCTTGTTTTCTCCAGGGCATAGAAGAAGAGGGCGCCGCGATCCATCTCCCGAAGGAGGCGGATGCGGGATCGAACAAAGGCGCCCCGAGCCTGATGTTCCTCGAGGGCCCGGAGCTCCTCCCGCTTCTCCCGGCACGCTCCGCAGAGGAGCGGGTCTTCGGGGTTGGCGGCCAGCTCCCTCTCCAGCTCTAAGACCTCCCATTCCAACTGATCTATCGCCGCATTTCTCCGTTGGCTGGTGCCCCAGGTGTAGTCGCGGCAGAAAAGCCGGGCGCGCACCTTCCCCAGGTCCCACCATCGCCGCACCGAGGGAAAGGCATGCCGCTGCCTTCGCCAGGCCAGCCAGAATTCCCAGAAGGACGTCACGAAGCTCTCATCCTCCAACAGGCTGTTGTTAAAATGCCAATAGGCCGGCCCTGGCCTCTCTGCACAGAGGGAGGCTTTCATGGTGGCTAGGTGATGGTCAGAAAATGGGGCCAGCCGAATGCTGGAGGAGTGGGCTCGTGAGAGATGGAAGTGTGATAGATAAATGCGGTCCAACCGTGAGTGGCTCAACCGATGGGCTTCCACCCGGACAAAGGTGAACGTGAAAGTGTCATCCGGGTAGTGGTCACGCCAGATGTTCACTAGGGAGTGATGTTCAACTATCTCCCGGAGAGTGTCCGCGGTGGCCGGGCACTGCTCGGTCCCAGAGCGGTCTTGCTTCTCGAGGGTGGTATTAAAATCCCCTCCCAGGACCAGGCACTCGTGAGAATCTAAGGTGCCGAGGAAGGCGGACGCCTGCTGATAGAATTGCAGTCGCTCCAGGCCTGATGTCGGGGCATAGACGTTAACGAGGTTAACCACGAGCCCCTCTATACGGATCCGGAGTTGCAGCAGGTGAACCTGCACGGCCTCAGCAACCCCTAGCACCTCGGGCCATAGGTCGGGGGAGAACAGGGTCGCCACTCCAGCCTGCCGAATCGTGGAATGGCTAAAGTAGACCCTGTCCCCCGACTCCAGCTGCCAACTATCTTCGGCGGTCGGATCCTTATGGGTCTCCTGCAGGAAAATCACAGAGTACCCTCCCTCCCGAAGGAAGGAGAGCACCTGGGACCTGCGGAGAGCCATCCTACAACCCCGGGTGTTCAACGTTGCGATGGTGAGAGGTGTCATGGGGAGGGCTGGGGGGGATCCTCGCTGGCAGGGACGCTCGCATCCCCCAGCGGGCCACGCGACAGTCCCTGACCCATCCCGTAGGTGAGTAATTGGTCACGGAAGACACGGACCCGCCAGTAGGCCGTGGCATCCTGCTTCCCCGTCCCTTTACCTTCCCCCATGAGGGCCCTTGTGGCCTGGAGGATTTGAAAAAAATCCCCCCCATCACTGGAGAGCAAGCTGTACCTTGTTGCAGGAGCCACGGACATCCTCTAAAAATTTCCGCAGCTCTCCTCGCAGCTCATGGGGGGGGTGGGGTTACGGTTTCCCGGTTGTTCCCTGGCGGGGCCCTTGGTGCAGCCCAGTGGCCCACTAAAACGGGCAAGCAGGGTGCGGACCCCTGACGGGGTGCCTGATGGGCTGGAGCTTCTAGGCCCACCTCAAACCTTGGGGCGATAGGGGGCAGTGGAGGGAAAATAGTAGCTCCTAATGGGTTGGGGCAGGAGAACGCAAAGGCTGCTCCCTGGGGGTCATCAGTTGGAAAAAGGAAGGAGACAGCCCCAGGGGTGGCGATAACATCGCAGGAGGTAGACTGGGTAGGGGCAGGGGCAGACGCGAGGTTCTGGGTTTCGGGAGGCAAGCAGCTGGATGGTGGCACCTCCCGATCAGGCTCGAGGGTTAAGGGGGTAGGGAGGGAGCTCCCAGTGATACCGGGCATGGGCTCTATGGTGGATTTAGCGGCTACAGCATCAGGAGGTGGATTATCTTCTGTTGGGCCCCCGCCCGGGAAAGAAATCGATTCCTCCGCACCAACAGGGGGTGCCCCTGTTGGCTCGTGGCGCCGGCTGTCACCTGACCAGGTGGTCGTCAGCGGGGTGCCATCAGCAGCTGGGTCGACGGAGGAATCTGGGGGCTTCTCAGAGGTGGGAGCAGAAACAGCAGTTAGGGGGAGGGAGCATGGGAAAAAGAGGGGTGGAGTGAGGTCGCCCAAATCGAGGTTTGCTGGCAAAAGGTCGTCCTCCCCCTGGGCGACCGGGGTCAGATCTAGGGCCTCGATCTCCTCGAACATGGAGGAGAGGACACTTTCCGTCGCCCCGGGGTTCTCCCTGCTGGCACCCGCCACGACGATTGCCTCGGGGTTCACGCGGGCTTCGGGTAGTGTCAGTACAGAAGGGGCTTCCTCGAGGGTCTCAGAGGGGAGGGTTTTCCGTGGAGGGGAGACACTACCTTCCGGTGCTACCACGTCTTTCCCAGCTGACACCGGTGGATGGGACGCACTCATGGGCAAAGCAGAAGGTTCGGCATCGGTGTCCCCCTTCCTGGTCTTCCAGGGGGCCTCCACCTCGGGTAGATGAGGCGGAGCTCGAGCCTTCCCCTTGCCTCGCTTCCCCTGGACTAGGGCCCAGCCCTCCATGGCATCATCTGGGGGCTGGTTAGCAGGGGTCGTATCGGGGGGTAAAGGCGATGGCTCAGGGGCTTCCGGGCGGGGGGGGGGGGACGGTGGGGCAGCATAAGGGAGGGAGGATTCTCCCTGGGGCAGGCTCTCTCCCATGCCTGGTGGTATCTCTGGCACACCCTCCTCCATAGGTCCTGCCAGATTGTCAGCAGCGAGGGCAGGGCTCTCCTGCTCATCTGGGCATTATAGGTGAGGTGCCCCTTGGGCCTGAGCGGGAGAAGTGGTGGTCCGAAGAGGGGGGGGGGCGGGTTCAGGTATCGGGCAGCCAGGGTCATCGGCAATGACGGGGCTGATGTCCTGCCAGGTCTCGGGGATCTCAGGGATCCCTCTGGACATGCCCTGATGCCTGGCAGAGGTAGCACCGGGCTTCCCCTGTGGAGAAATACACCCGGTAACGGGCCCACTGGTGGGGGACTAGGAAGGACCACTCAAGCGCCTCTCCGTCACACGCCGCCGACAGCAGTAGAAGCCGCACTTGCCGGTGGAAGGAAAAGATGTGACGGAGGGTGGGGTCCTTGCAGCCCAACGGGAAAGGGCTGATGACAGAAACAGGTTTCCCCGGGGTGGAAAGGGCGGGTAACAGGGCAGCATTGGGGAGAAAAGGAGGGACAGAGGTCAGGACCAGGTGGATGCCCAGGTCCTCCAGCGGCTCTAGGGGGACAAACACCCCCCCACCGCCAGGCCCCTCTCCACCGCCTCCTGGGCAGCAGCCTCCAATGCTAAGAGGAAGACGACCTTCCCATACATTTTGGAGGAAGCCACAATGGCCGAGGGCCCCACCACCCTCGCCAATGCCTGCATGTAGGTCTCCACATGGGACAAGGCGGGCACCAGGAAGCATCGGACACCATGCTTCCTTGTCATGGTGGGGAAGGGGCCCCGGCCACTGTTGATGGTGGCGGACGTGGTGGGCAGGAGAGATGATGAGGCGGCAGATGGGGGGGCTGCTACCGCCCAGGCATACATCCTGGGGGGTGAGGGAGGGACACCCACAGAGCCGGTGGAGGGGGCAGTGGGGAGGAATGCCGTGGTCGGTGTTGGGGCTGGCACCTGCCACAGAGGGCCTGGTGGTTTTAGCGGGGCCCTTCCCCTTCTTCTTGCCCTGGCCTTTCCCGCTGGCTGGGGGGGTCCCCTAGAGTCTGGGGAGGCGGTGGGCATAGCAGCGGCGGAGGTCACCTCGGTGCCCTCCATTGCTGATGCCCCAGTGGGGGCGGTGGCAGGTGGTTAACTGGAGTTGGGGTCAGGTAAAAAGGGACAGACTGTGGGATGGGCAGTTCAGGGCGGGGGGGCACATGAACCACCGTACACTTGTCCAGAGAGTTCCGTTTGGTTGGCTGGTGCTTCTGGCCCACACGGTGGAATCAGGGCGAGCAGCTAAGTCCAGAGGCAGATGTTAAACAGCCAGCAATGACGATGGAGGGAACAGTGATGAGGATACTAGTGTGTGTATGCGGGGGGACTCAGATGGATCAGGGGACAGCTCCGTGCCACACCCCCTGTGTCCCTACAAACACAGTCACGACACAGTCAAGGCCTCCCCCCACACGAGAGCACAGTTCGAAAGTTACTCAGTCTTGGGCCCCGTCCATGGCGATTTGTAGATTCCCCAGGCGGTGTTCCTCCAGTAGACGGCTGTTTCCCTTCCTTATCCGGGCTTTCTTTTACACAGCTGCAACATTCCAGGGATGCCGGAGCAGGTGATAAGAAATTTTCTCAGCCGGAGATGGGTCCACAAACAAACAGCAAGCAGTTGGGTCTGGGGGCTGGGTCCTTCCACTCCCCCCCTCCAGGGAGTGGGTCAGCAGGCCCCCCCTCTCTCGGGGGGCGGGGGTTCAGCTGGAGCGGCAGCAGCGTCCGCGGGCTGGGGGGCTAACAGCCGGCTGGCAGCCGGCCAGCACTCTAGCATCAGCAGAGAAAGAAAAAAAAACACCAAAAAGAAAAGAAAGGGGGACAGCGTCTGGCCCAGTCAGGGGGGAAGCCGAAAGCAGGGGCAAAAAGTAAGAAAAGCCCAGGCCAGAAGGCAGCAGTAGGAGAGCAGGCTAAGTAGGTCCCTTTTCCCTGGGTAAGGTAACAGGGAAGGTTCCAGAAGAATCAGGAACCTTCTGGAGACAAGACAGACAGGCTGATTAGAACACCTGCAGCCAATCAAAAAGCTGCTAGACTCAGTTAAGGCAGGCTAATCAGGGCACCTGGGTTTTAAAAAGGAGCTCACTTCAGTTTGTGGTGTGCGTGTGAGGAGCTGGGAGCAAGAGGCTCTAGGAGCTGAGAGTGAGAATGTGGACTGTTGGAGGACTGAGGAGTACAAGCATTATCAGACACCAGGAGGAAGGTCCTATAGTGAGGATAAAGAAGGTGTTGGGAGGAGGCCATGGGGAAGTAGCCCAGGGAGTTTAGCTGTCGCACAGCTGTTCCAGGAGGCACTCTAGAGAGCTGCATTCCACAGGGCCCTGGGCTGGAACCTGGAGTAGGTTTGAGGTTCCCCCCCAAATCCTCCCAATTCCTGGTCTGACACAGGAGGAGTTGACCTGGACTGTGAATTCAGAAAAATGGCCAAGCTGAGGGCTGTTGTGAAGCTCCAAGGTGAGCAAATCTGCCAATAAGCACAAGACCCACCAAGGTAGAGCAGGAACTTTGTCCCACTGTACATGGCACTAGCTGGCCAACTTGTTGTCAATGTGGCACAAAAGCCAATGAGTGAATGAATTTTGGTGACTGAACTAACCTCAAACTTTCACTGCAGTACGAAGGTTGCTTTTTAAATTTAAGAGAAGGTGATATGCTATCAGACTGGTTACCTGCAGTGACAGTGTGTTGTATGTATACAGAAGAGACAGAAGACTTTAAAAATGTTTGAATCCTTGCTGCTTTATATACTGCGTGCAGGGGCAGAGTGACCTTTTGCTGCTTTTATTACTGCTTATGGCTGAGCTTTTGACTGCCTTCAAGAGGTCTCTCATTGGCTTTAGGAGGCAGTGGTCCCATTTATTTAGTTTGCCTACACCCAACTGTTTATTGGAACCTTCCCCTTGCTTTGGGGGGGTTTTAGAGTGGGGATGGGGCTGCTTTCCTAAGTCCACATTTGGCCCATGGTTGTTAAAGACTTGCTTTGATTTGTAAGTTTGAGTATGAAATTCAAGTGAGTGTGAGAAATTGACTCTTTTCCTAGCTCAGCCTGTATAGAAGGTGGGTTGAGGTGGCTAATATTGTGAATCATGCTTAGTGAGACAGCAATGAATTAATTGTTTTCTAAATCACCAGCTGGAATAGCTATTCCTGAAAGTCTTAAAAGCTACTCAGAAAACTGACAGCTGTTTTTCATCTGACTGGAAAGCAGGGCATTATGGATGGCTGCAACATGTTCTGGATAAAAATTTGCAATGGGTGATTTGCAGGAAGTGTTACAGGAAAGAGTGGGATATGTGAAAGTAGTGTCATTGTGATTGTTGGCAAGAACTCTAGAAGAAGCAGCATGCATATGGGGTGCCTTGCAGAGAGATTAAAGAGTCTGGGTGTGTGTGGTTGGAATGGTGAGCACAAAGGCAGACGGACAAATAAGGTCCTGAAAACAAGTTAAATTGCTATGTTAAATTCCTGGAGAAACTGTAGGAATTGCAGTATTAGTGCACAAGTATCCAATGTATACTTCCATGTGCATGTGTGAACACATGCACACACAAAATAGAGTACATTAATAACTTATTCCTGTTGCTATCTTTGAAGTTATACTAAAGTAGCACCATTTTACTATTCAAATAGTATCTATACTGCTATCACCACAGATTATAATAAAGTCATACCATTTTATCAGTTAACCATTTTAATTGATACTTTAAGGATTTTTAGAAAAATTGATTTGTAAAATCCATTGTATTTCTTAAGATGTCATCCCCCCTCCACCCCCCGTTCCCATGCTGACCAATTAGTTTGTTTTGGCATGTTGTAAAAGCAGGCATTTTTAATCCAGAGAGGGCCTCACATTTATTCATTTAAAAATATTTTGCCTAATTATAAATCATTATAATGACAGTTTAAAAAAATACATGTGAATCTTTCATAGTTCAAATCAAAAGTTATACTAATTGTATTCTGAGAATTATGCAAAAGAAGAAACTCAGTATAAAATTACCATGGTAAATTTAGACTTTGTAGTTAAAAAAAAACACACTCTGTGGTTGAACTGTAATTATTGTAATATTGTAGTAAATATACAGATAATAACTTGCAGCTATTATTCAACATAATTACTATAGTCTTACTATTATTAGGATCGATTTACCATAGTTTTAATAAACTGCAGAATAATTAGTGGGTTTACTATAATAACTATAGTTCAGTTTTAATTTTATGACAAGATCTAGAGCTTTATTATACAGTAATATATATTCTGGGATGAAATTATAAAGGGAAGTATCATTAAAAATAAAACTGAGAAGTGATTTAATGTAAGGTTTTACCATTTTTGGTATGGTGTAGTTGTATACGACAAGAATAAATACAAATTTAAGTAAATAGCTTTACAATAAAAATAAATAAAATCTATTGATTTAATTTCTTCTGACAAAAGATGAACTGAAAACACAAGAACTAAGACTTTCTTCCCAAGCGAATGACTCATTATGGTCATCTCACCACTCCCTCACACATACAAAATTCTCAAGGTGCATATTTAGTACAGTACATGTTGTTTCCATACTGAACACAGAGTTCAGTAGTTGAAATGTAAGCTCCTTGGGGTAGTAACTTGCCTTCCAATGTGTTTGTAATATGCTTGATATACTTATGGCATGCTAAGTAATACATAAACAATAATAAAAGTAGAGGGGAAGATGTTTATCCAGATTTTTCACTTTTTTCCAGTCATCTGTGGAATGTTATATAAAAGTTGTGTCAACACCCGTGAAAAACCTGGGCACAAACTCTCCCCTACAAAGGAAAATAACTATATTGGGGATGGATTTCAATTCAGGTTGAAGTTGGGGTAAGGATCTGTATGGCTTTTGGGACATCTGCACAGAGCACCAGTGCTTTTACAGTACATCCAAATTTCTTTCCAAAATGTCAGCTTGGCTCCTGAAGGAATCATGCTGCTAATCATAGAATCGTAGGACTGGATGAGTCATGCTGTTAATCATAGGATCGTAGGACCTCAAGAGGTCACCTAGTCCAGTTCCTGCACTCATGGCAGGACTAAGTATTACGTAGACCATCCCTGACAGGTGTTTGTCTAACCTGCTCTTAAAAATCTCCAGTGATGGAGATTCCACAACCTCCCTAGACAACTTATTCCAGTGCATCCTCATTGACCAATGCCTCAGACTCTTTTCATAATGATTCACCAAGTGATGGAGGAATACATGTAAGATCACTTCAATTAGATTGAAACAATCTAACTCATGGGGTCATTCCAAATAGCACAGTGAGGCAAGCTGTATACATCCCTACATGGACAGGGACATTTGCCCTTATGTCAACCCATCAATCTTGAACCTGGTGGTGCATCTGTAGGATAAGTAATTATATTTCTCCAATAATAATTAGGAGAATGGGGAGAGATGCTATGGAAATTGACCGTCCCCATGCTGCATGCCTAGACCCACTTGATGTGCTTCCTCTGTGTTCATGGCAGAGGACGTTACCACTGGGCCTTACTCTTTTAATAAAATCTGTAACTTTATGAAACCTATTGGGCTTTAAGGTTTCTTATATCTCCACAAGTTACTCTTAGAGTGTGGAGCATGGCTTCACACTGAAAAGAACTTTAAAAAATAATTCTAGGTCAATTTTCTGCATGTGAACATTGTGAAGTAATAGCACTGGTTAGAGACAGGCGTAGTCTGGGCAGAGGCTTTTCAAGTGTCTTTGAGGCCACAGTTGAGCCACTAATGAACTTCTATCCACCCTGGAGATTCTCTTGAACAGAAAATGACACTTGTACTAAGGTATGAGGTGGTTCCATATTGTGGGCAAATGGAGACTCAGCTGATGTAAATCAGTGTCACTCCATTGATGATGGTGGGGTTACATTGATTTACAAGAACTATTGTGCTACCATCAAGTTCATTTTTAATAATACAGTTCCTTTCTCCAAAGGATTTGAACCTGGGTTCCAGAATTGCACAAAGGTGCTGTGGCACTTGGCCTCCATAGAATCCTTCCTGGAACATTACAAAAGACCCTTCAAAGGGGAAACAAAACAATTATTAAGGATTTCTCTGAATACACTGTCTAGCTATGTTTGTATTTCCCTGCAATACTTAATTCAATGCAAGATACTAATTAGTTAGGATTAGCTGAACCTCAGCCAAGTTGGTCCATCATCCTCTGTGCGTAACTAATGGGTCAGTCTTTGTCGTAGTCGTAAATATAGATCTAGAAATAGATAAAATCATGGGATTTACAAAGAAAATTCTTCAAAGCTGCCTTCCCCTAGTACTTCATTTAAAGCACAGCTGCAAGGTCCAGACATCTATGTATGGAAAAATAGAAGGGGTAGAAATGAAAAGAAAGATGAATTGGAATGAAAGGGAGGGGAGAACTGAACCGAGCAGAGGCAAAGAGATGGATGAATCAGATTTTTTTTTCCAAATTTGCTCTCATGTCCCTTTTCCCCCTTCTACTCAACTAGACCAAACTGAAAGGGAAGATTGAAGCAAGCCCTGTGAAATCCTAGCATTAAATACATTTGAAAGTTTGAAACTAACCTCTTTGTGAGGTTTAATATCTCTATTTTAATATGGTGCCAAGTCAGAGCATTCAGCATTTATCCAGCCTTTTAGGCATATGACATCATGCGCTCCACAGATTCTGATGCCAATGCCTTTACGAAGCACTAAATTCCTGAATACAGAGAGGCCTGGCATAAGAGCTCAAACAACTCTCTGCAGAACCTTGAAAATGCAGCTAGCTTATTTATTTTGAATTTACTGCATAGTTCTACTCTTAGCAATAGTTATTGGAGAAATGCCATCTTACTCAACAGATATATGCTCCTTGTGAGCATAGAGAATCATTTCTGCTTTCTACAGTGATAGAAATAGCATTTACTATTTACTTTCTCCTGGTAGCTCTGGAGAACCAACACAGCTATGAGTGTTGAGTATGAACTAGATTTGCTCTGTTTTGTGTACAGTCAACAACAATCCAAGTTCTAGTCTAAATTCTGTCCTCACTCCATAATTGCAGAGAGGGGGATTAGTTAAAACCATTCTTCTCTACTGAACACGATGAGATTGCACAGATGTAATTTAGGGCTTGTTCTGAAGACAATGGAGCTGCAAAAAGGGCTGAATTTGGCATACCGATTCATTATTGGTGATCATGCATGACAAGGAAAGAGCTCAGCTTGAATTCAGTGGCTGCAAGTTTGCGGCACTAGCAAATTCTTCTTTCTTTTCCTGTAAACTGGGTAAATTTTGATTTTAAAATGGTTGTGATCCAATAAACCTGGACCTACACAGTACCATTTTTAGAGTAATTTTCTAGGCTAAGTGTGCATTTGAGAGTGATAAACTCAGGTAAAAGGAGAAATACTTTCATCCTTTACAAATGAATCATTTTGACTCGCTCATAAAAACAAGACCCGCCTGTTTCTTACGTATGACAACTGAATTTGCATTGTGTTCTCTATGTTAATAGTGTACAGGCTGCAGTGCTGGTATAACATTTTCCATAGTCTTTAAGCTAAATTCCTCTGTGGTTTTTTTTCTTTTACAGTTATAGGAAGAATTAAATCTTTCCATTAACTTTATAGAAAAATAATTTCTCCCAAAATTCAGCTGCACCAGCAGTTTACAATGTGCTCTCAAGGGATCTCAAGCCAATAGCTGACTTCTGGGAAAATTAACTTCCGTTTAATTTTCAATACTCTATAACAGAGCCCAATTAACCTTTTATTTTGGTCATTTTGAGTTACAACTGATACTTGAATTTGTCACAAGTCAGTGTTTAATCCAGTGTTATGCTGGGAGTTAGGTGAAACCCCATTGAAGCTACTTGGTCCGACAGCCACCCTTCATTCAAATGTCAGAAACAGTTAAGCTCCTTTTGGAGTAACATAGCTGAAACAAGAGGAGCCTCAACCCAAAACACCGGCAGGTAGGAGTTGAGCTATGTGAGCTGGGGGCTGGATGCAGACTCAGGTGCTGGATATTGTTTTGATGGAGCTGTGTGTGAGCAGACACAACCAGAAACAGCACAGAAGCAGACAAAGAAGACAACAAGGAAGGCCCAGAGACAGCTAGACATAGTATGACCTCGAAAGAAAGCCAACAGAGGGAGCTTTGTAGGAAAAGTTCTGGTTGGAAAACAGGGCTTGGAATACTGAGCAAAGAAAATGCCTCCTGTTGTTTGATACCTACTATGTTCGGAGAAACTGGACTTTGTGTATATTCTTTGTAAATAATCAGGATTGCACCTAAGAAATACCTAACTACATCATCAATTCCCCCCTTCTAATGCAAACAACACACAAGTCGCCAAATATTGGCTAACTGCTCAGAACAATGAAGTGGTACGCTGATATATTTTTAAGCCATTTCATCATATGAAAACTAATTATGTGGAAATTTTAAGGATTACTTAGCAAAGAGATCAACATTGTATTAAAGGAATTTGCCATGCTAATTTTCACCCGTGGCTTTTCAATCTAAATACTGGACAATATCTCAAATTGGAAAAGTATCTCCGAGAACAGTTTTGAGACATGCATGCGACTTTTTTTTTAACTGAAAACTTGGACAAAGAGACTACAAAGGAGAGAACTTTCCCCAAGAAAGGGTTGACCCTGCTTTACTAATACATAAATCAGGAGTGAAAGTAAGCCAGTATGGGTCGGTACGGCATATTGGTAAAAAGTGGCTTCCAGTACCAGCCCGTACCCAGCTGACTTTAAAGCACTGCCATGGCTTTTGTTGTTAATGTGATTGCCCCTTTTGCCCCCACCTCCAGCTGCCAACGGAGGCGAGGGCAAAAGGAGCAGCTGCCCTGGGGCCAGTGATTTAAAAGGGCCTGGAAGCCCAGGCCTTTTAAATTGCCGCTGGAGCCTTGGACGGTGCGGGCCAGGCAGCGCGGATGGGCTGGCTGGGGGACGCTGACCCCCAGCCCTGCCCCTTCTGCCCGAGGCCCCACCCCTTCCAGGGGCTGAAGCAGGCCCCTGTAGCAGTAAGTCTTCCACTTTACTTTTTCCCCTGACATAAATACATACATCAGCATCAAGAACAATAGTTTTTACAAGATGGTCTTGTGGGTAAGGCATTGATCTGAAACTCAGGAGCTCTTTTCTCACCTTTGCTAGATATTTGCTCTGTGACCTTGGGCTTGTTATTAAGGGCTCCATCCTGCACCCACTGAAGTTAATGACAAAACTCCCATTAATGCTATGGTACAGGATCAAACCTCAGCTTCCTCTTATACTTTTACACATCAACACTCATAATTGTCCAATTTTTATGCAAACTCAAAGGAATACTAGAATAATACTGTAACATAAGATGGCAAAATGTCCCACATATCTATTAAGGAGGTTTTTGAGCTTCTGGTTACAGAGTCCAGTGGTTTGAAGGGTTTTTGTTTCCACAATATGGGCTTAATCCTACTCTGTGCTGAGCACTCTGGCCCTGATCTAACTAAGCACTGTCATGTGCTCAAAATTAAGCACATGCTTAAGTTCTTTCCTCAATCAGGGCTAGCATGCTCAGAACCTTGGAAGCTTGAGTCCTATGCTAGCAAGTGCCAGAGATGCTGGAACTTTGGACTACTCCCCTGTAAGGATTCTTTGAAAGAACCCTCCAGCTAGCAAAACAGATTTTGGCTTTGTGACTCAAACAGAATATAACTCAAGTTAAATCAGTAGTTCATGCACATTACATTGTGTTATGCGTCCAACCTGTAATTAGCTCAGACAACAGAGAATTCAAAACACAAGAAGCCCAATCAACAAAAGCTATTTACAGCAACAACACAAGGAAATTCTGCTGAAGTCAGATCTCATGTACTGACAGTGATAGTGACACTTCACAATAGCAGCATTTTTCTACATTCCAGCTCACGAATTCTCATTGTGAGAAGTTAGAGACACCAGGGAAATTTTATTAATCTGTTGGTAGAAGGTGCATATTTAGAGAAGAGATGAAAAAGAAACTCTGATACCAGGAGAAGAATTAAAAAAAAAATACACCATTGTCTTGAAATCTGGTAAAGAGAAACCTGAAAATGATAAGGATGATGGATCTTAGAGAGAACCTTACCTGATGAGGCATAGAGATTGAGAGTAGGGCAGATGGACCACTTTTTTTGTTTTTTTTAACTGTTGTGAATACTATGGGTGAAATCCTGACCCCCATTGTCAACATGTCAACAGCAAAAAAACAAAACAAAACAAAAAACCCTGTTGATGTCAATGTGTCCAGGATTTCACCCTATTTCTTCATAGATATAAAGATGTTTGTTGCAATTCATACTCCTTTTATAGAGGAAATGGTATCAAAATCATTTCAGAAAGGTGTACTGGAGAGACTGGATCACTCAGGGAATTAATAATGAACTATAGAATGTTTTACTTCTTTATACAAGTTTATATTTGGCCCAGATCAGTGGTGACTAAAAGTTGTTACCAGCAATGGCTGCTTACTAACCTATATCAAGTGTGCTGGTAGATTTAGTATATTGTCTAGTATACAAAAAGTTTTGCACATTATCACTAACAGGGAACCTTCCTGACAGTATCAGCTGAGAGGCCAAGGACTGAATGGGCCTGGAGACTGAATTGCTCTTTCACATCCTATTCAGTTGCTATCCCCACATCCCGTTCCTTTAGGTCATTGTTGAAACTAATTGACTGGTCAGTGTGGGGACACTTCAGCTGACCGTATTCAGCAGAGATAGCAGCAGTGCAATACATACATCTGCACTTTAGCTGTTTGATGGATAAGATGGAAGTGCTGTTAATGGGCATGTTACACTAACACCAAATTAATAATAAATAAATAAAAGAAGGGCTTGCTGAAAATCAGGGATGCTTAACAGTAGTAAAATGGGTAATTTTGCCATTTGAAAGGGTATATGCTAGATCTGTTTTGCTAGCATTGATAAGAAGATAACTATGCTATAGATAAAAAACTTAGTTCTTTTCATAGAACCAATTCTAATTCAAACATCTGTACTTATATAAAGAAGTCATTGTTGCATTTCTTAATGAAACCTACCAAAACACAGCTTTTTTGAAACTAGGATAGAAAGTGTTTAGCAGTTGTATTATTTCCCACTAGTCATACTTTAAAGGAATATGTTTTTCTTGTCAGCAATGTTGAAATTAACATACTGGGAAGTGCAATGTGATGAGATCCATTACAGAATTGCTATTCCTTTGCTTAAATAGATGTAACAAAAGGGTGTATGCCAAGAAGAAAATCAGTCTTGTTCCAGAAACTTTATTATATTAATCTACTGTAGCACTGTAGGGTCTCATTGTGTGGGTAGGAGAAAGAGGAGATTCCCCAGCCAAGGGAGACTGGGGTCCCTGTGGGAGGAAGGTGAGGGGAATGATCAGGGTCTAGAATTGGGACCCTGCCAGGGTTTGAGGGCAATGGAATTTGCCCTTCTCTCAGCAAATAACTGATTTGGTGCCCCCACATCATCTTGTGATCATCTGGTCTGACTTCCTGTGTAACACAGGCCATAGGAGATAATTTCTAAAGCATTTTTTAGAAAAAATATCTACTTAAAAATTGCCAGTGATGAAGAATCTACCATGAGCCTTGGTAAATTGTTCCAATGTTAATTCCTCTCACTATTAAAAATGTAAGCCTTATTTCTAGTCTGAATTTGTTTAGCTTCAACTTCCAGCCATTGAATCATGTTATACCATTCTCTGTTCAATTGAAGAACACATAATCAAATATTTTTCCCCCAAGTGGGCACTTATAGACTATGATCAAGTCACCCATCCACCTTCTCTTTGTTAAGCTAAATAGATTGAGCTCCTTGAGTCTATCACTAAAAGACATGTTTTCTAATCCTTTAATCATTCTCATGGCTCTTCTATGAACGGTCTCCGGTTTTTCAGCATCTATCTTGAATTGTGGACACCAGAAACACAACATTTCAGCAGTGGTCACACCAGTGCCAAACACAGAAGTAAAATAACCTCTCTACTCCTACTTGACATTCCTCTGATTATTCATCCAAAGACTGCATTAGCCCTTTTGGCCAAAGTGTTGTACTAGGAGCTCATGTTCAGGTAATTATCTACCACAACCTCCAAATTCCCCTATCCTGTAAGTATGGCCTACATTCTTTTTTCCTAGGTGTATATGTTTACATTTAGCTGTATTAAAATGCATATTGTTTGCCTGCACTGAGCTTACCAACCAATCCAGATAATTCTATCAGTGACCTGTCCTCTTCATTACTTATTACTTCCCCAATTTTTGTGTCATCTGCAAACTTTATTAATGATCATTTTATGTTTTTTTTCCAAATAGGTCATTAATAAGTGTTAAATAGTGCAGTCCAAGAACTGATCCCTGCGGGATCCCACTAGGAACACACCCTCTCAATGATTCCTCATTTACAGTTATATTTTGAGACCTATCAGTTACATAGCTTTTAATCCATTTAGTGTGTGCCATGTTAATTTTGAGTTAATTTTACGTCTTTTCATATTGATTGAAGAAAAGAAAAAGGTTGACCCTAAAGCAAGGATATTTGAAAAGATTGGGGACGTATATGTTTAAAAAAAATCAGTACTCTAGGTCACTAATTTAGAAGCTGTTGTAAAACACAAAGTTGGAAAAAAGTATTTTAAAACATAACAGGGTTTGATGTTGCTTCTCAGCCACAGAGTTGCTAATTATTGCAAAGAGCTTAACTACTGATCCAAAAGGGTGCTGATGCAAAGAACTTTTAACTCAGTGGAAAAATTCCCATTGATCTTAATGGATTTTGGACTCAGTCCATGTGGAGAAGATCCCTGAGCTACAAAGTTCGTATCTGGACCTGAATTTCTCTAATGTTTGGTTTGTGTTCAGATCTTCAGAGTTTTGGTTTGGTCTTTACAGAGGGAAAAGCTAGGCAAAAGGTTTGTATCTGGACTTCCTTAAAGTCCAGGTGTGTGGTGTTTTAAAAATGTTATTTATTCAGGCCTCCTTCTATAATAATTTGAGACCAAATTTAAATGCAAAGTCTATGTGGGTAGTTTGACTAAAGATATACAAAGTACTAATTCTGTATGAAGAACTCTTTGGGTTTTGTTTAAGATGGAGGGAACAAAAGTTTATGGCAAATTTCTGGCTTCTTGAAAACAGACAAAAGACCAGGAGTTTCAAAAATAGGATCCTAAAGTTAGGCTTCTAAATTCATACTAAGGCCCCACCCAGTCCTGGAAACCGGTACACATGTGTGTAACTCTAAGCACATGAGTAGTCCCACTGAAGTCAATGGGACCGCTCACATGCTTAAAGTTAGGTAGGTGCATGCATGTTTGCAGTGTCAGAGTCTTAACACCTAAATATGGGGCCATATTTTCAAACAAATCTGAGCCCCCAGCAGCTCCTGTTGACTTCAATAAGAGCTGTTATGTGCTCAGTATTTTTGAAAATCAAGTCACATTTTTAGCAGTCTAACTATGGATATAAAACTTTAGGTTCATATTTCTGAAAATCTGACTCTTGCTTTGTGTATGTACAGCACCTAGGTCAACGGGTCTCCAATCTCAGTTGATGCCTTTAAGTAGTACTGTATTATTTTTAATCACCTTTCAACCTTGGTTCCTTCTGGTTCCCATGCCTGACTTTATTTACTATTGTAGCTGTATGCTTTCTTTGTTTAGAATGGCATTTAGTCACATCTTGAATTCAGTGATGCTGCTTGTCCAGTGGGCTTTTATAAACAACTTTCCTTACCCTTTTTTCTTCCTAAGTTTCTAATAGCAACATTGGATGGTCTCATTTTTGCATTCTTTGCAAGTGCAATTAGCTTGTTTTCCCCACAGATCATTTATTTTTCATTTTTCTGCAATTTGATTTTGCATTCTGCTGTTTTGCGTATCGTGGGATGAATGTTTCAGATGCATTTGTTCCTTTTCTGAAAAATTCTGGCCAGTATGGTGCAATGCCCTCAGCAGATGTATTAAAGCCTTATCTGAGCATAATTCTCGCTTCTATTTGCAATATATTTCTCTAAGAATTCAACTCAGTATCTTGTTTGTCTTCGCTGCAGCTGCACATTGGGTTCAGGGCTGCAAGGATATTATTTTGCAATAACTCCCAAATCTCTTTTCTGATCATTATGCCTCAGCACCTTTCCAGTAAGCAGATATTTCCTCTTTTTTATTCTTTGCTTTAAAGCTCATTATTTTGCATTTATCCGTATTGAACCATATTTGCCATCTGTTAGCCAAGGCACTTTAATGTTCTAAGTCCTCCTATATTGGACTGCCGTGTTTCTCATTATTTACTCTTCTTCTCAATTCAATATAATCTGCAAATATTGAAGGGTGAAGATATGGTAAGTGCTAGCTGGTCTTGTTTGTGTTTTTGAACAGATATAGGATGAGCTGGGATACCAGTGCAGAAAAATAATGAAAGAGAGTAATCATGATATTGAGAATGGTCCACTTCTGTCCATATACATCCATACAGTTCATAATGCATCCTTCCGTGCAGAACTGGGTCCAGTCTCAATATCAGGCTTTATACCCTTAATTAATAGATTATTTGGAAGAAGATTTTGCCAATATGTAAAGTTCATATGACAATAAAGGTCTGTGTAACATTGAAAGTGATTTATTGTGAGTCTCATGTAATGAACACACAACATTCTCACAGGACTATAGAGAGAGATCCTATCTGTTTGTGTAGCCCCAAGGAAGTCAAATTCACAAACTTGTTTGAAGTGGAAAAAATTGCTATTTTTAACTATGAAGTGGGAAGTTTGTTTTGTTTGTTACTTACCAAATTCAACCCAGGTACAAACTGTGGTCATTGGCAGATTGGCTCCAGAAGAAAAAATCTAGTACAGCCAAGCAGAATACAGGGAACTAAGTAATCAGGAAAAGAAAACTGCACAATTATGATCCAGTAAATGTACAAAATCCCTGGACTGATTGTTCCATTTCTTTATAGCATATAAATAACTAGATTAACCTGGTACAAAATAATATATACTAGTGTTAGTAGAAATTATGTAATAGAGGTTCAAAGCAATGTTGTGAATGAATTACAAATCCTGGATAGAATTATTTATACAAGGAATACAGCTATAATTACCCAGTCATTGACCGGTACTATGGTATATTCATGCAACATATTGATGCTGTTTAAGGTAGCATAGTCTCAAAAGATTTTTCTTCTACTGAAAAGTGCTGTAACATGCTACAACAATTCTTTATCTCAAGAAAAATAAATGTCTTGATATTTTTTAGAATTACTGCAAATAAAGAACAGAATGTACAGAACCTTCCTTGAAATTGACAGAAGAAACTGATGGCCTTGGTACTACAGCCAAAGCTAAAATACTTAATCAAGTTAAAATTCACAACTATTTCATGGCCAAGAAATTAGAAATATATTAATTTGTCATATTTTATTATAATACAATTTCCTTTCAAATGTGTGTGTGAGGAGTCACTTATTTTCTTGTCTTGACTGTGATTGTTTGATTCATGCAGGCACAGCTGTATACCTGTGAGCAGTCAACTGCAGGATCAAAGCACCACTGGGCATAATTCTTAATTGCTGTGAGTGAGTCTCCTTGACTTCATTGCGACTACTTGCTTAACTAAAGGTGAGCAGATTCAGACTTTAAGGGCCTAATCCAGATCACATTGATTTCAGTGTTTTTTGGATGAGACAGTCAGATGTCACACTGATGAGTATAATACGAATGAATGAACTGTAGAGCTGGCCAGAGGATGACGATTTCAACTCAAAGGATTTTGAGATTTTGAAATTTGGTTTTGTTTCAAATTAGATTAAACCCAAAGATTTCAAAATTCTCTGCAAAGGCAAAATTTGAAAAAATATTGTTTCAGAGCAGTCAAAATGTTTTTCTTTCTCCTTGACATTTTGTTTCAATTTGAGCTTTTAATTTTTTTTAATCTTATATTGTAATAGAAATAAATACATTTTTTAAAAAGGTGAAATGAAAATTTGTTTCAAAATGGAAAAATTGAAATCTTTCATTCCAGACATGTTGAAATGGGTTCTTTTGTTAAATTATTGGAATTTTTTTTCCTAAATGAATTTTTGCTGAAATTGGCATGATTTCATAATTTAATCAGAACTGCATTGTCTGTCAGAAAATGCTTCCACCTGCATTTTTCTGAGCAGCTCTAGTGGACTGCTAAATATGAAGTGTTTGCAGGATAGGGAAATAGAAAAAACTACGCACAAAGCCACTCATAGCTTCACTGCACTGTCGCTTGTATTAAGCAGTTAGCTACAACACAAGAAAATAAAGTGCATTGTTCCTCCCATTGTCATATTACATATTTACCTTTATAAACATCTAAATCCATGTATTATAGAAAATAAAATATATAACATTAAAGGCAAAAGTCTGAGTTTTCCATCTTGCACAAAGAGTGAGGGATATTTAGGTGAGTTTCAGATATGGTCAGTGTCTGGAGCAATGAGTAGCACAGTTGGGAATCATCTCCCCCACCCATTTCTTCTTGCCTCAAGGTCAACAGCCATCTGGTCTGACTCACACTGTCTCTCCTTTGAGAGACAGAGCTGCTTTTCCAATCATGCCCCAGAACAAAGCCAATGGCTGAATTATGGAAAATTTAGATTATGCTGTTATAGCCATTTTCAGTATCCCAATTGTTCTGCAATATGCTCCTGCGACATTTAATGTCACAAAGTCAGCAGAAAGTTCAAGAAAGGAGTCCGGGAGGGGCAGTGTGAGGGGAAATGTGCTTTATACTAGCTTCACTCTGCACAGTAAGATAGTTCTGCAAAATGCCTAGTTTAGGTAAGAATCAAATTAGATCTCTGAAACCTTAAAATTCTAAAAAAATAAATGCTCTCTTACAGTACATCTGTGCTGCAAAAAAAAAAGTCCTGCAGTAGCCTGGATCATCTGACTCAGGCTTGCAGAGTTCACTATATAGGCTAAAAACAGCAGTGTAGATATTCCCTCTCAGACTGGTGCCCTGGCTCTGAAACCCAGCAAGATGGGGTGGTCTCGGAGCCTGGGCTCTAGCCCCAGTGGGAACATCTACACTGCTATTTTGAATCCCATGGCATGAGCCCTGCAAGCCTGAGCCAGTTGACCAGTCTCTGAGATTCACTGTCACAGGGTTGTTTTTTTGTGTGCTCTCCAAGCTGAAACATCGTCATCTTTTTTCCCCTTCAGAGATGAAGAAATGACATTTTTTACTACTTTTAGGATCACATTAATATTTTGACATATTTTTACCATGAAGAAAATTCAAAATAGCTGTACAATGCATGTCCTTACAAAACAAAAGTGTATTAATGCTAATCCTTTCATTCGCCTGGCAGCCCAAGTACTGAGGTAACGCTCCTCATTTAATTTGCATGCATTTTGTAACAAAAATAGCGTAAACGCTATCCAGTGTGAATGCTATCCAAGCAACGAATTGCAGAATGTACTCTGTACCATACAATATGTATAAATTTATATCATCTTGAAAATATTTTGAATACATTGAGCCATTCATGCACTCTCTAGTAAGCAAATATATAAGTGATGACTATTTTGTTCATCCCATATCCTAATTCTGATAGTGACTCCCTCTCTTATCTTGGGCAAGTCACTTAATGTCTTGTCTTCAATTAGCCCCCCATGAAAGAGATTTTTAAAATACTTACTGATGAGTGAAAGGGAAGAGACTGCCTGTGGGAAAGGGGCACTCCTTACCCAGTTTCTGAGACCTGGATTGCACCTCATTTCATGACAGTTTTTTTGTTTTATGTATGTGGATATATTAAAAACCCTTGCTGTTGGCTGCTTTATCTTATTTCTGCATACCTACCTTGAATTCCAGTGGCTCAGGTGGGAGATCCAAAGGATGGGCTAATGGTAAGTTATGACCCTAAGATTTGGGTACAAGTCTCTGCTCTGCCAGACTTCCTGTATGACTTTGGGCATGTAGCTTAGTCTCCCTGCATCTCAGTTCCCCCTCTGTAAAATGGGGATAGTTGAACTTCCCAACCTCATATCATTGTTGTGAGGATAAATATGTTAAACATTGTGAGGTACTCAGATGGTATGGTAATGGGTTCTGTATAAGTACCTAAAATAGTTGTGAACAGACTGGATTAGTTTCCCTCTGGCATAGAGATAGGTGTAAGCCATGACGTTTAGATCTTCAACTTTCCCACAGAGTTCCAGGCTGTTTGGACCTGATTCATAAAAATCAGACGGAACTTGTATTTTGCTTTTTTAGCAAACAGTAAACTGTATCAGGCATAGCGGGTGAATTCCTGGCCCCACTGCAGTCAAATGGAGTATTGCTATTGACTTCAAAGGGTTAAGATTTCATCCGGCATTCTTATTAGATACAGATTTTAGTTCTAAACCTAAAACTAAACTCCTGCAAAATTAACAATTTGTGCTTCCTGGTTATTCTGGGTGTAAAATCTGAGATTTTTGTGACTATTCTCAAGAACTTGGATATTATAAATAAGGCAACGTTTGGCTATTTCTGGCAGTAAGAACAGCTTTTGTTGAGATCATGGCAATATTTTCCTGAGTTATAAACAGGTGGATCTCTCACTGAACCTGAAGAGTCTTTCTTATTTTCATGGCAAACTGTTTCCATGATGGAAAATGAAAAATCTTAGAATCTAGAAAATTTTTGTTTTTTATGTGAGATCTCCAAAATGCTGATTTGTTTTCTTTTGCCAATAGGCAGGCTTTCTCTTGCAGTCTTAATCTCAATCTCCTAAACATAACCCAGATAGTTTATCTAAAAGACTAAACAGTCTTTGATTAACAACCATGGGAACTGCAGGTATTAAAATCATCCCCAAGTGATTCCATAGTGTTCCAGGAATCTATTAGGAACTTATTCTGAATTACAAAGAATAATTAATTAAAAAGTATAAGGACTACAGAGCTCCATAAAGTATGCTCCCTTGAGTTCATGCCAAGATCTATACGCATGCAAAATGTCATAAATAAGATTTAATTTGCAGTATAGTTCGCTTCTTCAATAACAAGAGGAATACAGAGAACAGTGATTTTCTTATGTATTTGTATTGCTATTGAGCCTTCCATAACAATAACTATTACAATAACTTTAGTACTGATAGAAGACCAAGACAGTCTGAAGCACGAAATATTATTCCAGTACTTGGAATTGTAGCAATGGCAATTCTCTAGAGAAGATGGTCCCTCAAATTTGGCTTGGTAAAACAGCAAACCATAATGCTCTTGCCCTCAATTGGCCAGAGTTATTAGGCTATCAAAGCCATAAGTGAATTCTGAAGATCTTTAAAACACACAAACTTAACAGAACAACACCCAGCACATTCTGTTTATTCCACATATGTCTCGTGTTGATAGAGGGTCTAATAGAAGCCCCTAAAGCTATGTTTCTCCCCTTCTTAGGCCCATAGTATCTAATGGCCAAACATTCAATGGTATTTAGGCTTTTAAAGATACAGATAGGTGCCTCGTGGGATTTTCAAAAATGCCTAAACAGGTTAGGCCACTAAATCCCATTGATTTCAATGGAAATTAGGTGCCTACCTCCCTAGGCATTTAGAAAATCCCAAGAGGTGCCTATCTCATCTGCATCTTCATCTTTGGAAATTTGGCCCTAAAGCAATATTCATCAGATCACATCAATCAAATCAAATGCACGTGAGTAGTTATATTAGTCACAGTTAAGGGAAATAGTTAGGCCTAGATTTTAAAGGTATTTAGGCATTGCTGCTCTCAGTATTGCAACGGCTAATTGATTTAAGAGCCCAAGATGCACTTCTAAAAGTGATTTAGACAATGGGATTTTGGCTCCTAAGTACCTAAATCACTTCTGAAAATGAAATGGAGACGTGTAGATCAGTTAGGCATTGAAATGCTGAGAGCAGTAGCACTTCAGTACTTTTGAAATCTGGGCCTCAAGCACTTGCTTAAATCCCTCCACATCCAGGACAGCACTTAAACATTCATTTTTTTTAAACTGCTGTCCTAAACAAGGATGTTTTGCTGACTCTGGGCTATCGAAGCTAATGAGACTAATCCTGTGCCTAAAGTTCCTCATGTGTTTAAATACCTTGCTGAATCGGGGCCACAGCTCTGACGGAAACATTTAAGCGATGAAGCATGGGGTAGAATTTCATGACATCCCCCAACTGCAGAATCATGTCAGATTCTATCCTAGTTTGTGAAATGTATAAGCTGATGTTGGTTATGTTTTGTGTATATATAGACATCATATACAGGGTATCTATCTGTATACAGAGACCAAACGATGTGAAGGTATGTAGTTGACCTACTAACATCATAGTCCTTTTAAAATGCTTCACTACTGCATTTGGTACACAGAATAAAGACTGTGTATGAAAGAGACAGTCAGATCTATTTGTTTTCTATCCAAATGGTTGAAGGCATTAACTGCCATTGCTATAAGAAACAAGTTTGTCTTTACTGTCTAGTTTAAGTAGCATTGGCTGAATCCAACAACTCTTTGCTTGCAAAGCTTAAAGATTAAGATCATATATATATATAGCAACAGCCTGTATTGTTTGTTGTCACTGCTGTCATTTGTGCTCTCAGCATAGTGGAATTTGGACAAGCATGCTAATTCAGAAAATATAGGCTTAAAAGCTGTGTCAAAATATATGCTTTTCATATAAGCAAGAATTGTGATTTAGTTTTCACTCTTTTACTAGCCCCATCTCAACCCAAATCAAGTTTACTTTCGTTCCTCCTGCTGTTAGTTGTAATTTCTGTCTAATTCCACGAGAACCACAATTAAAGACACAAGGCATTTCGTTGAGTACTATTTTGCTCATGAGTAGTCCCATTGAAATCAGTGGCGACAACTTGTGGAGTAAGGTACTACTCACTACAAGTAAGAGTGGCAAAATCTGGCCCACAGTTAAATATTTGGGGCTGGATTGTGCCACCTAGTCAGTCCATATTAAGTAGCAGCATGTTGCAGCACCATCCCAGGGAAGGAAATGTGGCTCAGGGAGACACAGTTCTCTCCCTGCTCCCCACCCACTACTTCCTCCAGGGGGTGGTTGTACACTGCAGATATATACCAAAAGCAAATATTCCAGCAAACTGAGGAGTGGAAGGGGGACAGATGACAGATCCAAGGCAGGGGGTCAGATTCCACCCCTATTTACCCATTTCCTATCCACTTGTTTAGGAAGGGGGAGTAGCAGTTGCACAGCTTTCTACTTACTTCTGCATGCCCAGACCCAAGATATGGGTTTCCCACCCAGAGATCTAAGAGGGCTTTTAACCCAAAGAGATTCTTTGCACCCCTCCAGGGATATGGGGGCACAACTCAAGTAGAATATTGGGAAAAGTTTATTTATTTCTGTTTATCACTGATTGCATGGACATGTAATATTTCCATCTACCCAAACTCGGAACAAAATGAAAACCTGGGTCATTTAGCTAAAACATGGGGAGGTGAAATCCTGGCCCCTTTAAAATCAAGGTCAAAACTCCCATTGCCTTCAGTGGTGCAGAATTTCAGCCTGGCTTTTTTTGCTTGGGGGATAATCCTTTCTGGATACAAAGCAGAAGTAAAACCCCTTTGACTGGTGTCTCTCTGTGTGATTGAGCATGAGAAATAGGAAGGAGAAAAGGTTCTGACAGTGCAATAAAAATGTTTAGAGGTAATTAGAACTATATTTCCTGTACACTTTCTCAGTCTTTGCCTTTGTTTTTTCCTGGCAAGGAGTAGAGATGATGCTCCTTGGCCCAGAAAAGTTTGAATGCCACTGAACACACAGACCAGTGATTTGGTTGGGTTTTTTTCCCCTGAAACAATTCACGAGACCATTTTGAATGACATCAGTGCAGGAGGCCATCGCTAGGTGTGACATGACAGCATTCAAGAGTGTTGATTGGCTGCTGAGAAGTTTAGGAATGTTTCCTGAGGTGATGTCATTCATGATGATACCTGGCAAACTGGCAATTTTTTAATTAGAGTTAGATTAAGCCTTTAGATTCATCCTTGAGTAAGGGTGGCATGTAACTGCGCCACACTAAGGGTATGTCTAGACTATCAGAGTTACAGCGCCAGCAGTCACAGAGCTGATTAGAGAGAAGGGAAACCACTGTTGTGTGTTCACACTGTCAGCTGCCTGCGGAATAGCATGTTCACACTTGGGGCACTTGCAGTGGTATTCGAGGCAGTGCACTCTGGGCAGCTATCCCACAGAGCATCTCTTCCTCTTCTGCCACTTAGAGTTGTGGGAAGGCGGAGGGAGTCACAGGGCATCCTGGGTCCTGTCCCAATGCCCCGTGATGCATTGCTTGACATCCCAGCAATCCCTGTGCTTCCGTCCGCATTTGGTGCCATCTTTCAATGGTTTGTGTACACCTCTCGTCGGGATGGATCCTGAACTGCTGACCAGTATGCTGCTCGCTCTCACTAACACGTCATGAGTGGCAGAGGAGTTACTCCTTAAACTACAAAGGCAAGAGGAGTGCGACATTGATCTCACCAGGTGTAGCAGCAGTGACACGAGATTGCTTGTGGCATTCACGGAGGTGCTGACCACAGTGGAAAGCTGCTTTTGGGCTCGGGAACAAGCACTGAGTGGTGGGATCACATCGTGATGCACGTCTGGGATGACGAGCAGTGGCTGCAGAACTTTTGGATGAGGAAAGCCACATCTACGGGACTGTGTGATGAGCTCTCCCCAGCCCTGCGGCACAAGGACACAAGAATGAGAGCTGTCCTGTCATTGGAGAAGTGCATGATGATTGCACTGTGGAAGCTGGCTATTCCAGGCTGCTACCAATCGGTCGCTAACCAGTTTAGAGTGGAAAAGTCGACCACTGGACTCGTGTTGATGGAAGTGTGCAGGGCCATTAATCGTATCCTGCTCCGAAAGACCATGACTCTGTGCAATGTGCGTGACATTGTGGATGGCTTTGCACAAATGGGCTTCCGTAACTGTGGAGGGGCGATAGATGGCACACATTTCAATTCTGCCACCAGACCACCTAGCCACTGGCTACATTAATTGGAAGGGGTATTTCTCAATGGTTCTCCAGGTGCTTTTGGATCACCATGGGCGTTTCACGGACATTAACGCAGGCTGGTCCGGAAAGGTGCATGATGCACGCATCTTTTGGAACACTGGCTTCTTCGGGAAGCTGACTGTGATTGGTGCAGAAGATGCATGATGAAGATTTAAGAAAATTGCCTGTTGCTTTGCAGGGCTCTGTTTGCTTTCAATAAATGCAGTAAAGATTGCTTTAAACAATTTTATTAAACAACAACTGGAGGAGAGAGACAAACAACAAAAAAACACGTCAGTACTGAAAGGGATGAGGGTTGGTGGGGTCCCAGGAGGAGGTGGGGTCCCGGGACGGTTAAAGATTTGTGGATGTCCAGGTATCATATGCAACCTTCTCTTTCGGAGTACAGTGCAGCGGGTACTGTACTTCAGCAGGGCTAAACCTCAGAAGGATGGGTGTTGAGTGCAGTGGATACTGGGAGTCCACAGGGCTGGACTGTGACGGCGCAGGAGTGGAATGCAGCGGGTACAGACTGGAGCCGGGAGGTTGATAAGAGAGTGTGTCAATCACCAATTGCAGGGCTGTAATCGCCATGGTGTCTACACTGGCACCGTGGCGCTGTAGCCCCGGCGCAGAAAGCTGTATACTTCTCGTCGGGATGGTTTTTCTAAAGCACTGCAACTGTGCAGTTTCTGTGCACTAAGTGGCTTGGCAGTGTGTACGCCTCGGGAGTTACAACACAGAAAGCTGCTTTACTGCGCACAAACTTGCCTGTGTAGACGAGGCCTAAGAGCAGGCCCGTCAGAGAAATGCAAATCAGAATCATACTCCTTTCCCTTTCCTATCTTGCTCAAGGGGCATGTAAGTTACTGCAGCCTTTGAAAGGAGACCGCTCATGTCACTATTGGTGACAGACTAGCTATTTTTGGTGCGTGCGGGGGGGCAGGAGAGTAGTCAAGGCTCCATGTACTGTCTGCCCCTCTCCACCTGCTCCCTGTCCTTCTCCACACCGTCAATACCCCCTCCATCCTGTCGCCGCCCACTTGCTCATGTGGGCAAATAGAAAGCAGAAGCTGCACTTTGTTCCAGATCCAATATCTGGGCAGGCGTAACAACAGTGGGGACAGGAGACTGCTCTCCCTTACTCCGTAACTCAGAACACAATCTAACACTTAGTCAGACTGGTCGGGGTATCAACACCGATCCATCTCTAGGGGAAAGATGCTTTGAGGAGGAGTATGTTTTAGGGTACAATCTTTCTCTTCAAACTACAGACTCCAGAAAGCTGGAACAGGGAGAAAAGACACAAAGATGAATACAAATTTCCATTTTTTGGGGGGTAAGAATCAAATCAATAAAAAGAAATGATTTTTGAAGACAGTAAAGGGTGTAGCTGCCTGGAGCATTTTGTTTGTACTTTCTGGATGGTAAAAATTACTGTGTGTGTGTTTGAATATAGCATCAGGTTAACTACAAAGGACAAAAATGCAGTTGTTTATGCTGTTCTGCACATGCTCCCTCCCTGTGTTCACTGCCCATGCCTTCCTCTTCAATTTCATTTTTTAGCTCATTGCAGACCTTGTTCTTTAATAGGAATTGCTCCTTCCCCCTCTTCCCCAATTGTATTTCTTATAAAACTTTCAGTTCGTTGCTGTGCTTTCTGTAAAGCTAGAAAACATTACATGCCAACAGAACAAGCCAAGATTAGAGCCTGCACTCTGAGCCATCTGGAAGAGTAAATTCCAATAGAGAGTAAAGCCTCAGGCTTTTCAACAAAGCATGAAAAGCTTTACCCAGCCTGACGTACACTCCCAAATTCCATAGACAGTCCCTTGCTTGCCAGTCAATTATTATATAACAATCATTGCAGTATTTCTCTGGTATATCAAATTCCCCTTTTAGAGATGCTTGTTCAGATGATTCTGGACAATAGTAATTTACTGGATGTACCTTGGCAGCCTCCCTCTAAATCGGTACAAAGAAGCAGTCTCTCTCTTTTCTCGGTTTGGGAACTGCACTGCTTAGGAACCACATAGTAATTGTCCCTACTTATTTGATATTGCTTTGGAACTCTTCAGTACACCTTCATTTTCTTTCTGCAACATCAGCATCTTAATGCACTGCACTTACAACTGTATGTCTAGTGCCTTTCATTCCAAGGACCTGGTTTGTGAAACCCTTATCTGTAAGGGTGAGGGCATTCATCTGAGGAGTCCCACTGAAGTAATGCAAGTCTGGGATGCACAATCTATGGTGTACCAAAGTGGATACAGATTACTGCCCCAATTTTATCTATGGGGAAACTGGCACAAAAACGTTATGCAACCTGCCTAGATTTTATTTACTGTGACTCAGTGGCAGTCCAGAATAGGACCCATTTTGAATATCCCTATCTTACTATGGATCTGGACAAATCTGCAGTAGCCTTAATATTGGGTGTCCAGCTATTTCTTTGTTTAGGATTCCAGAGATGTTTTGTTTAACATCTGGGCCCTTAGGACTCAGTCCTGCAAAGGGTTAAGCACCTTTTGCGAGGTGTTGAATGCCTTCAACTCCCGTTGGCCATTAATAAGGTGTAAATTTTTAACAAAGAGTGTAATTAGCCATTGGATCATCTTGCTGATGGATGTGGTGGTGCCTCTGTCATGTGAGGTCTTTAAATCAAGATCCGATGTCTTTCCAGAACAGATGATATAGCCAGAAGTCATTGGCTCGATGCAAGAATCACTCACTGAAATTCAGATAATCACAGTTTTGCCTTCTGGCCTTACATTCTAAGAAAGGATGGGGGCTGAGATTGCTGAGTATCTCCTGGGGGAAGGGTGCTCAGCACTTTGTAAGATCTACCCTTTGTGGCTTGGTTTTCAAAAGTGCAGAATAGCCAGTAATTTCTGTTGACTCCAGTGGGGTAAGGAGGTTAACTTTTTGCCTTAGTAAACTTCTCATCTCTCATAATGATCAAGCTTAAAAATATATATTTAAAAGATAAGCCAGAATTATTATTTTTTTAAAATAATGGCTGACTGATAACTTTTTCCTGCCTCTCTCCTGGAACTGTGAAGGCCTTTTTATTTATGTTCTATCTTGTCCTTGTGTTTATGCCCCACTGGTTTTGATATCACATTGGGAAGAAAAAAATGACTTTACATTTGTCTGCCACATCCTGCTGCTTCTCTGCAATTTATCCTTATGCAGGCAGTTTTAAAAATGATCAAGAGTAAAGCAAAATTCCTGTGTGTTGACAAACAAATATTACCAATGGCTTGGTCAAGATTCCAAGACAATTGTGCAGGCTCTCTCTCAAACAATTACCAAACATTCTGATGATTCTTATTTATACATTAAGTTACCAGAGCTTTAGAAAGCAGAGGAAGATTCAGTTACATTAAAAATTATGTAAATTGCTGTTATGCAATTTTCCCCTCCAGCATGAAAATCCTGGCTAGAATGTCCATAAAATGTGCAGTACTGTAGTTGGGGGGCAGAGGCGGGGGGGCAGCAGGGGAGAGGACATGTGTGCAGAGTGAGACATGATCACCCTGCACACATTTAGCAAAACTCTTAAGCAAATGATTAACTTTAATCACAAAGGTAACCCCACGCCTATTCATCAAAGCACTTGACCAGGTGCTTAACCTTAAGCATGTGAAAAGTCACATTGAAGTTCAAAGGACTACTCACAGGCTTTAAGTTAAGCATTTGCTTAAGTGCTTTTTGGAATAAGGATGTGATTACTCATGTTTTTAACTGCTTTACTTTACTGGGATCTTATTCTGGACCTGGGCAATGGGGTGATTCTTATGCTATGGTTATGCTTGCTTGAGCTCATGCTACTCTTGCAGGAGTTGAAGATCATACCATGTTATTGGAAAGGTAGCTTTCTCTAGTTGTGCAATACAATAAAATCTATTCAAGATTTAATCTATGATCTTGAGTTGCTGGATTTGAACTCACCCTAAACTATTAGGAGTTGCACATGTGTCATACAGTTTATTATTGTAAAGGTAATTTTAAAAACTGAAAAGGGTTTATGATGTACTATTTTTACCCAGCATGCCGGATCTCGGGGTGCCCACGACTGAGAGTCACCTTGTTACCCACCTGGCCGCAGCAAGAGGAAGATTTGTTTGTGCTTAACTGGATGTCAGTTTCCTGACATCTCTCATCTATTAGCCACCCAAACACTCTCCTCAGGGCTAAGCCAGCTCTTGCTTTGCCTTGCAGATTAACAATAAATGCTCCTCAGTCCCTGAGCCCCTTTGAAATGTTCCCCTGTAGTGTTCAGTCTCTTATCCACTGAACACTCACAGAAATACCAGGTTTGCTATCTTTAAGTGGACACTAAACACACCAGCTTGAATGACTCAGCTCAGGATCAGCTCTTTGTATAATACCACAGCACTGAGTTATATTTATGGTGCAAACAATCAAATTCATTATCAAAGATTACGATTTAAGAGAGCGTGTAAAGATAATGGAAACAGACAGGTTACCTTTAAAACAAAATCATAGCATGCTTTCTAGAGATTAAACTTAATAGGCTACCCTTCTGTCCAAGGAAGTCTGTCTCGCCCAGATGTCCTTCATAATGTTTCCAACCAGGGCAGGATGGGATCCCATTTTCATGAGCATAATCAGACTGCCCACAATTGCTTCCTTGGGTGCAGGGTAAAAGGGTGTCTTTTTCCCTTTACCTTAAATTCTCCAAAGTTCATTGTCTGCATCCAAACACAGGGCAACTCCCCATGGTTCATTCTCTGATGAGCTCCTTTCCTGTTGACTCAGTATGTCAATGGCTATTGTGTTGGTTTTCAATGCTTAATTTACATTTCGATAGATACACATCTTACCTCTTGTCTAGAAGAAACCTGTTTTTCTCTTTAGTTGTTGACAGACTTTAAAATATATTTTCAGTACATATACACAGCTCCTTAAATGTCATCCATCCATACATATCAGAATGATTACAAGGCTCTGTGTGACATAAGTTTTAGCAGAGAACTTACATGACATCATTGATGGATAAATACCACGAAAGCAGCATGCTCGGTGTAATGAGTTTGTCAGGCCTGTTAGGAGTTGCGGTTACACAACAGTGAACTCTTTGACTGTTGGCATTGAAGGGTTCTTACAGTCATGCCCAGGTAAGGAGCTCAGAAATAGGGGATGATTTAAAAATAGGCAATTAGAAGTGGAAGACTAGGGCAGAACAATTCCATACTATGTTAGCATTGTAATAAATCACTGACAGATGCTATTGAAGTAAGCTCTGTAAAAAATATTGAGACACCTAGTTATTTTAGAACCAAAGATTATGTTCAAAATGCAATAAAGTGCAATAACCCTAATGTTAAGGAGAGCAGAGCTCTCTGGCCACATGCTTTTGTATATTTTTGAGTAAGAAGATCTGCCTTGCAATTATTTTTTTTATTTACACATGGGTGGACTGATAGTTTGGGTCCCTTGTCACTCCATTTTCTTTTGCCACTCATGAGCAACATATGTAAATTAACAAATACAGGATTTAAAGAAAGTCTTGATATATTCCCTCTGTACAGTATGTATTCTTATATATAATACACACGCACAGACACCCACCAACACACACAGATGCTTCATCTGGTCAAACAGACAGGTCCACTTCCTGGGCAGACTATATCATACCAGTTTCCCTCACTGTGCACTGACTCTTAATCCATTTCCTGATCTTCCTGAAGATTTTAAAAAGAATCCTTAAAGTGGGCTGGGGCATATTTTCCTTAGATACAGTCTCTCTTCCCAATATTCTCCCACAAAAACTTACGTCAACCAGGATGTTACAGCTGATGGAGGCCAAGAGCGTATTTGGAGAATGGGCATTCTCAGGCATGGGCCTCAACCCTGCCACCAGCGATGAGTGAGCCTAAATCTCACTGCCTTCAGAGCACAAGATACCATTTTTATTTTTTTTTTGTAACAGTCTTCCCTCCATAACAATGAAGACTACAGAATTGCCAGCAATGCCCTTCCTGGAAACAAAGATTTACAGATTTTTCAGGCCAAGCAGAGGCAATTTTGATAATCTAGTCCAGGGTTTCTCACGAGGGTACTCCAGGTGGTCCATGAGTCATGTCCGGGGCCACCAGCCCCGCTGATCAACTCTTACCCCTCCCTCCTAGTGCCTCCTGCATGCCACAGAACAGCTGTTCAGGGGCGTGCAGGAAGCGCGGGGAGGAGCGGGAACAGGGAGTGCTGGGGGCGGGGGACAGAAAGACAGGGAAGAGGAGTGGCAGGGGTGAAGCGGGAGAGGGAAGAGCTGGGGTGGGGTCTGGGGCTGACGGGGAGCTTGGGGGTCCACAAAAAATTTTAAATCAAAATGGGGGTCCTTGGATTGCTAAAGTTTGAGAACCGCTGATCTAGTCTGCTAACACAGGGCCTGAATTAATTCCTGTTTGAACTAGAACATGTGTTTTAGAAAAATATCCAGTGCTGATTTAAAAATTGCCAGTGATGGAGAATCCACCACAACCCTTGTTCCAATGACTAATTACCCTCACTGTTAAAATTATTTCCAGTCTGCATTTGTCTAGCTTCAACTTCCAGCCATTGCATCTTGTTATACCTTTGTCTGCTAGACTGAAGAGCCCACTATCAATTTTTTGTTTCCTTTCTAGAAAACGCCAAAGGCGGCAGCAAAAATTATGATTTGGAGATCAGTGTTCTTTTGTTTAGAATTTATGCTCTTTAATGTGTATACATGATGCCTTCATCACTACAGTGCTGGCCACATTAAAAATGCCGAGAATCTTTCCATTGTCTTTCAATTAACTTCAGCGAGCTTTGGATCAGGGCCATACTTCTCCTATCCTATGTCAGTATTTTGCTTCTGTGAATGATTCAGAGTTTAATTAGTCAGATGGCATATTGGAATATATGTTTTCAAAGCAGACTGAGGAGCGCACACATGCAAATCAAATCTAACCATTTGTTAATGGAACGTGTTCATATCTATCCGCCCAGGCACCCGCTGCCCACTGTGAACTTTTCCCATTACTGCATGTCCTCTGTTGCTGCTGAGTGTGCTTGAAACCCATGGCTTTGAGTGAATGCTGTTACTAGAGGTCCAAATCCAAAGCCATGCTCAATTCTTTTTCACTTGCAAGTCATCTACATATTGCTGTATGTCTAAAAATGGGATCATGAGAGTGAATTCTACAAATTATTCTGTGATATTTTTTGAAGGCTGTTAAAGGGTTTCACAAAAATATTTGGGGATTTATGCCTCATGAACTATGTAATCTCAAATTAAATAGATACTGTATTAAGGCATCAAAGCAACAGCTTTAATCTGTTTTTCCCAGTTTTAATAGTTTAAGAGCTGAACCTTATCAGAAACAGCTGCTACTAATGACAGCCTAACATTTGTTATACATTTTCCATTATTTTTTCCCCTGTATTTTTCTCTTTTAACCTATTTAACCTATTTGTAAAAGGTGGTGGTTTAGCTGTTGCCTGAGGGGTCTTATTACTCACTTGTTTTGTATGCCTGGCTTAAATATTTAAAAGCCTACACTGTGAAAGTTATAGTGTCTGGCTGGATTTTAAAAAAAGTAGTTAGAGTTTAACTGCAGTGTGGATCAGATGGAATTTTTGTGATTATATGATTATAGTAAAATCATTCTGATGATTTAATATTTCCTTTCACTGTTTATTAATATGTCAGCTGGATGACAATGCTTTGGGATGGAGCCATTGAAATTCATAGGATGGGATGCAGCTGTCTGCAAAAGCTTACGGTCTCAACCCTGCAATTTTTTCCATGCAGGTTCAGTAGGGTGCCATATAGGCACAGGAATCTGCAGGACAAGTCACAGGAGCCAGGACAAAATGATTAAGGTTTGAGATAATTTCAAGTGGGAGAAGATATTAATTATGTCTTGACAAAGTTAAGCCAAAATATATTCTAAATAGGGGTGTGTGTGTGAGAGAGAGACCACAGACACACACAGAGTGGATTTAGGCTGAGCACTGCATATTTTGAATTCCAATATTTAAAAATATATATGCAGTGCCATGATTATTGTCATCTGCAATATTACTAGTATTTGGTTCAACATTACGGAGTGTTTGGTTCATTTTGTTTTGATCAAGTTTTTCTGATGTTGTACAGTGCCCCAAGTGCCTCAGTGGTCATGACTAGGATGGAGCTTTATACATAAGTTATTAATTATTATGTATTTATTTTTAAAAGAGCGCAGCTTCAGATGCAAAAATAATCTTTCCTCGCAGAATTGCTCTCATGGAAAAGTTGGCTTTGTAAAAATATTTAATGTATTTCTAGCTTCTCTTAATACAATTTAATAGCTGGAAACAAGGAGGAAAGCCAACGCGGGGTGACTTGATAGCCTCTGCAGACTACTCGCAAGTCCTCTGCAGACCACGGATGGTCCAGGAGCCACAATTTGATAACCACATCACTAATCAATCAATACAAATAAGACAGCATCATCAATCATTCTGGAAAGTTCATTCTTTCAATCATCAAACTCCATTGCCTTCTTTTTAAATAAACAGGAAATACATAAAAAGGCAGCCATCAATTCTGAGCAGGGCAAGTCAAAAAAATTCAAATTGAAAAATTTCTCTGTGGAAAATAGTGACATTTTTGCTAAAGTATTCTTGAAAAATTGTCCTGTTTTCTGACCAACTGTACCCACAAGCAACAGAAATAACACATGAAAAAAATTGACTCAGTGCAACAGTGAGCAAGGTTTGACAACTTGCTGCAGCAAAATTCTGTGAGCCATTCTATCTGCAAGGCCAAAAGTCTATTGTGCTAGGTGTGTGCCTGACCATATACCACTGCAGCTCTTGGTCTAAGTAAGGGCTTAATTATCCCCACTTAGGCCTTTTCTAGGTTGAGACAAATTATGTTATTGGGATAATTTTAAAATGTACATTGCACACCATGTTGGCAGGAACCATCAAATACATCAAAAATGTGTTTTAAGTCACACTGTAGTCTAGAGACCAGAACGTGGTTTTCAGACACTGTTTTCAGACAATTATGCCCAGCCCACACTGGCCATCTGAACCATAGGTGTATGGCAACGGGATGCATAGTGCTCCCAGATCCTTACACATCTACCAACTTCCATATGGAAGGGGGGGTTCCTCCCCTCCTGCTCTTGGACACAGCTGTACACTTTGTGGGTTCAGGTCCCCATGGGAGGAGTTTGGGAGGCAGATTGAGACCAGGAAGAGATAGGCCATGTACAGTGATGAAGAGGAGGGACCACAGGTTCCTGTCTTCCTAATTCTTCTGCCCCTCCTCATCTCTTGTATGAGTGAGATCCATCTTGGAATGTGAGGTCCACAGTAGAACAGTTTCACGTCGGGCCAGTGAAAGGGAGCAAGCATGAAAATGACTCTGTAGCCTGGTGGTTGCCCACAGCAGTGCTCTAAGCGCCAACGTGGTCAATTTCATTTTCAAGGTCCAATACACTAATGCAATGCTGCAACAAATGGACTGTGGACAACGTAGAGCACATCTATTTGTTAAGCCAAGCAGTTTTATTGGGATTTATGGACCAGTCCTGCAATTGTCTATTTGTGTGGGGGACACACACATAGTCAATTGTAGGATCAGGGCCTAAAATAATATTGATGGAGAGCAAATTTTTCCATTGGTCTTTGGTTTTATAAAGATTTATTTTTCCAAAATTAAATTAAATGTTGGTCCAAACTTGACTTGGTAGTGTCCTACTAAAGAAAAAATTCCCTCAGTCCTAGATTTAGTTTCACTGAATACATTTTGCCAGTGGAGTTTAATCTAAATTATTTTTTCTATTTATTTCACATTTATACACTTAATTACCCATAGGACATATCCAGAGTATAGAAGAAAACCTTTGGTAACTTTCCTGGGAGAGCCTAGAGAAGAGTTAGCTGCATTTTTCCCTGCAGCCATTGCCTATCTCTGAATAGTCCCAGATCAGTTGGTGGTAGCTGCCTAAAAGTATGTGAAGTTGGCTGGCCACAAGGACAGTAGTAGATCTCATCACTAATGAGAGCGACCTTTTCACCTCTACAGCTTTACATGATTGAAATCAGGAGAAATTAGTTTAGTAAACTCAGATCTTACGTAACTGTCAGTGCTAGAATTGAAATCGTTGGTCATAGTGCAAAGGCTGAATTAATGAATACTTGGATCTATTTAAAAATATTGCAGGAATCAGAATGAAGATAAAAGAACTGTGATTGAACCAACTAGTTTCTCTATAGTTTTTGACTGATAGGTGAAGAATAATAATGTCTCCAACGTGTCTAGCCTTCCATCTGGCGCATTACACATTTAACTGGAAAATCAGTGCTGCTGAACCAAAAGCCCCACTGCTTATACAGCTGACAAAGGCTGTGTTAGAGCACACTTAAAAATATAGACAAGAACATAGGTTTTGTGGAGAGAGTTCCATTGGTGTGTGAGCTGAAAGGTAATGTTTGAAATCTCTGCTGATCATGATTCAACCTCATCATTTCCCATTTATTGTTATAATTTAACATAATAGGGGCTTTAGATCTTAATTTTATATATACTATTATATAATATATATACACACACACTCACCATATAAAATACTAAATACTTTTAACATATTAGAATGTTAAGATTGTTCTAAACATAAATACAGGGGAAATTATATCATTAAAATATATCATTTTATTCAATACAAAAATATAGCGGTTGGGGGAAAAAACCCAAGACCCATGTAGTATGATACACTGTTAAATTCCAGATAAAGGTGATTGGAAAATAATTGCTAAACTGAAATTCACTCTCCATGTATTTTCTCATGGGGAATTATCTCAGCTTCCACTTGAAATATAAACTAGCCACTTTCATCCTTGTATTACATCTGTATAAAATAAAACACAAAAGCAGCCCCATCCTTTGTAATTTTATGGTCCTTTCTAAAACCTTATTGTGTAAGGATGCCCTTTTATAGGAACTTTTCCACAGCATGGCTTTCTGGAGCTGATTTTTTATATTTGGCAGAGGCAAGAAGCTGTAGCTCTCAGGTGGCCATTTTGTAAATGGAGGCTGCTTTTGCTGCTGTTCCAGCTGAATAAGTATTTTTAGTTTTCCTTTTCTTATTCCTGTGAAGCGGGCACATTCTCACAGCCTCAAGGGAGTTTTGTTTTCCAAATTTTAACTCCTTCTGCTAATAATAAGAAGTATGATTATTTTCTGTTTTTTCGGCTCCCTGTACTACCACTCAGTATAGTTAATCTGAGCAATGCTTAGATACCATTATGATGGTTGCTTAAGAGAAAACTGGAGAAAGATTATGGACATTTAACAGCATTGTCTTTGTTTGGCACTGTATGGCTGTAACTACCTCTGTATCCTACAGTCCTGTGTCCTTGAGGTTTTCTAAACTGTCCGTGTGGTAAAGAACTGTGTCTTGCGTTATTGCTTGCTGAGATCTTCACAGAGGGGTCAGACCTCAAAAGCACTTTTTCCCTTCAGACTAGAGGCTTTTATGAGTTTAACTCAACAATGTGTCCAGTGCACTAGCTGACATTGAGGATAATCTTGGGATGGACATTTGAAAAAGATAACTTTAAAAAAAAACTTCTCTAAGTGCAAAAAAGGCAGCTAAAATCTGTTATCTGGTAAAAATACCATCTTCTCATGCTCATATCTTAAAAAAGCAGCCCAACAGAGTTATATGAAACTTTCCAAAAGAAATTGACCTTTGGGTGAAGAAGGAATAGGAACATTCCTAACAGAATGTAATTTTCTCAGAAAGTTAGGCATTTGAAATTGGGGACTTACATTGAGTGGACTTCTTCAACTACAATTGGCAGAGTTAAAGTGGGTATCAGGGTATCTTTCCGTTGACTTGACTGGACACTGGACTGAGCCCTTATTGCCTTTTTAAGGATGGCTGGAGTTCCAAAAGAATCAGATAGGAGACATGCTACAAAATGTCACCTTCTAGAGCTGCCAATTCCCTTGCAGAATCCTTCCCTGAGCTCCTGAGGGAGCAGTGCACCTTCAGCACTGCCATCTCATTGGCCAGTGGCAAGATGACACAATTTGGCCCCATATTTTCAGATAAACATCCAGCCTGAGCTATCAAATGTTTTGGGTCTTGTTCATCACTACAAAGATGAAAGCTAATTAACATTTTTCATTCAAAACTCTTAACAAAAAATGACCTTGTTCACAAATTTCCCCCTAAAATTTTCTGATTTTTTTAATGGAAACGTTTTTAAAGTAAAAATTTTTAAGAAAAAAGTTGGGGGGAGGGGTCAGTTATTTTTCCCCTGTTCTGTCCCCTTTTTCCCATATTTTCATTGGCAGAATGGAAAAAGAGAGAATAAAAGAAGGGAACAGGGGAGGAGGGTGCAAAAGTGGTCAGGGGGAAAGGGTGAGAAGGGGAAACAAAATGGCCAAAACCCAGAATGATTTTGGTTTTGTGGTTTTTCCGTTTTTGATCAAAACATTTTAAAATGCAGAAATATTTTGTGAATATTTTTGAGAAAACAAATTGTTCAAAATGTTTCATATGAAACATGCTTGCCGTTTCCATAATTCTGATATCTATTTCTTTAAGGATTTCACTCATAAAATATCTTGATCATTAACTTTCTTACCTTCCATCTGTTATGTCTCTTTTCCTGGGAATTATTTTGGGTATTGACCCTAAAATGAAGTCAACTGAAGTAAACAAAATGTTGAGGCTACCGTGAAAGAAGCAGACCCTAAACAAGCATACAGTATCTACCTTCTAATTACACTGATGCAGTGCAGCATTTACCACTACATTTGAAAGTGATAGTTATTTGTAGGAATTTTTTTTCTGATGTGGAAAGGTAAGATTCTTTGTACAACTATACCAAATGGCTGACTGACAACCCAGCTTTATATAACAGGGTTTGTTTGTTTTTAACATATTGTCTAAGATATTACACAGGTTAGACTGAAAAGCTACCAAGAGTTCTTAGCACTACCAGCCTTTTCTAGTTTCTCATTCTGCTATTTTAATATATCAGGAGGAAAATCCTTAAAACATTACAAAGGGTACAGTAATGACATTGGTATAAATACCATGTACAACAGAGTTAATGAGCTAGGTATGGATGTTAAGGGTGAAAGAAATATTCACCTAGATAAAGGTTAAATGTAGTACAAGGGTAGGGTGTTTACTAGGGATTTATACTATGACTTTCTGTTGCTTTTCACCTTTTTTCACTTCAGGGAGTCACAAAATCTTTGTCAGAGTTTGTCGCAAGTAGGATTTTTTTTTAATCTGGTCATTTTTACCGTGTATTGACTTTGCATTATGAACTTTATATGTTGCATATGCACATTTTGTTACTGAAAATACTTGTCTGGTCGGTTTATCCACCTGTTGTTGTTATTTATGTATTTGTGCTATGGTAATCCCTAAACATGATCAATGGTCCCATTGTAGTGGGCACTGTACAAATTCATAGACATGACAGACAACGGATGAGAGAGGAAATAGAGGAAGAGAGAGGTGAAGTGAGCTGGCAACAACAGTGAGGCCCAGCCTGGTGAGGCACAGCCTAGGTTGTGAGCTCTCCATGTCTCTGTGTTACTTGTTTGTACAATGCCTAGCACAATACCAGTGTGGGATGCTTAAGCAATATCACAATAGAAATAATTTTTTTTTAAATGTGACAACATAGTTGGAGTTAATGGCTTTGAGAAATGAAATAAAACCCTTAAGTATTATTTGTTTGTATGAGGGTATCCATGACATTTTGATTTACATTAAGAACAATTATTTCCCTATATAAACAATATATTTCCAGTATAATGTTTCACCTTATGTCCTCATCCCCACCTTTCTGCCACCTCAGTATGTAGCACCTCAGTATGCAGGCCAGCGTGTGACGATGCTCATTACCAAAGTTATATTTGGCCGACAGTTACCACACAATGGTATCTGAGACTGCCATAGTTTGCCCTGAATCTTAGAATGGAAAATATACGTTGACAAATAATAAATATTTAATTACATCTATGGTACAGCATTATTTGTTACTTCTGAATTTGGTCCAATGATATGAAGAAAAGAAAAGTATAAGTAATCCATTGAAAATAATGTTGTTATTAATTCTACTGTAGACTTCCTCTAATGGATCCACTTCAACTCATCCACAGTAATTCACTCAAGTGGCAAGTACTACAGATGGATCAGGAGTAGTACAGGTTATCAATCAAACATATCATATCATATAATAACTTATGGTATATGAGAAGCTGCAATGTACACACAAAACACACAAATTAATTTTGTATTAGCCCAGTAACAATTTTTTGGGAGACACCGTCTATAGCAGTCTATAAATCATTAAAACTGAGGGAATGATTAACAACAAAATGCCTGCAGTATATTTGCTATTTGAATTGGGTTGGTTAGTTGGCTGATCATATAATTCATATAGAATTGTTCCTGCCTTTATTAATATATTTGCATTATGAGCCAGATTTTCAAACGTATTTAGGTGCCTAAAGATGCAGAAGGGCACCTCGTGGGATTTTCAAAAGTGCCTAATGGGAATTAGGTGCCTAACCTCTTTAGGCATTTTTGAAAAACCCACGAGGTGCCTATTTGCATCTTTAATGTGAAAATCTGGCCCTAACTGGTAAAAATACTTACAAAACCCAGTTTTGTGAAGATACAGATTTGATTTTGAAATTCGCTTTCTGCAAACATTTGTGAGACCAAAGCTCAATTTCCCTAACATTAATGGAAAGTAAATGCGAAGGGACACTAGCATGACCAAAGCATACATGTGACAAAATAGCTGTATTTTTTGTTTATGTGCAAGTTTACACACCTTTGTTAATCATCATCCATGGATTCAGGGCCAATTTTGCAAAATTAGACACACGCAATTGCACACATAATTTGTATGCAAATAACTGATGTATCCAAATACCTGTTCATATAAAAATTGTGTCTTTGCTCATGCATGTTGCATGTGCGTTGATGCCTAATCTAACTGTACACTCATGAATGAAATGTCTGATTTGTGTGCATACAGTCATTAAGCAAAAATCACTTCGTTGATTTATCCAATTTATCTGTCCTTCACTGTGAATTTTCAGCTGAAATAGAATGAACATAGGTGCCATGAATAGAGAGACAGACTTTTTAAAGTATGTTACTAATTATGTGTAAGGGGACTGTTGCCCCCTTGCTAACATTCAGTGGGGGTGTTTTGGTTGGCTAGCTCCCAGTACTAAAAGGGGAAGGGTCTATGGGAAATCAGGACCCTGAGACTGATAGACCCCAGGAACAATGGGGAGAGGCCAATGCTCCAGGTCAGCCTGAATGACAGGGCGGGCAGGCTAATCAGGGAGTCAGGAGGCCAGGGAGGTCCCATCCTCCGTGTGAGCTGGATTTGCCTGGGTCAGACAGAGTGGGGCCAAGCTAAGGAGAAAGAAGGGGCCCAAGCTAAGCTGGGGAGCAGAGCTGTGCCAGATCCAGAGGGACCAGAGAAGCAGCCCAGAGAGAGCAGACCCTGTCCTGGGAGCAGAGCTGCAGCCCCAAAGCTAGAGGCACAGCCCAGAGAGAGCAGACTTGCCCTGGGAGCAGAGCTGCAGCAACCAGAGGCAGAGGGGCCAAAGAAGCAGCCCAGGGAGCTGGAGGCAGAGCAGCAGCAGCAGTGCAGAGACAGAGTGGTGGAGCTGGGGCTGGAGCAGTCCGGAGCTGGGTGCGGTGAGCAGTTGGGGAGAGCGAGGGGGACCCTGGGCAGCGGGCCCAGTGCAGGGAGACACCTCAGCCAAGAGGCTCTGCTCCGTAACCCCAACAGGGTGGGGGCGACACTGGGAAGAAGGGTCCTACCACTTAGAGCCTGATAGCGTGTGGCCACTACCAAAGCAAGTGTCCAGTCCCAGCATCCCTGCAGCACAGCCAGGGCCTGAGAAGAAGGCCTGGGACTTACAAGAAACAGACTGTGAACTGCCCTGACGTTCCAGAGACACTGTTTGTGATGTTCCCTGCCACAGAGCGGGCTGATGTGTTTCCTTTCCCATTTTTCCTTATTCTTTTTAAAATTAATTGTTGATTAAATAACTTGCATTTGTTTTAAATTGTATGTAATGGTCAGTGGGTCAGAGAAGTGCCCAGTGAGGACACCCTAGCCCCTGTCCTAGGTGACTACAGCAGGTTTGGGGGTCGAGCCCCCCAGGAATCCTGGGCCCAGCCTTGTTGGGGTTACAAGGACTCTGCCAGACAAGCGAGTGGAAGGGGAGCCCTCAAGGGTAAGGAAGCCATTGGGTAAAGGAAGTGGGAGCGAGGACTCAGATCCTTTCGCTAGCCCACTTCACCGGGGTAGTGCAGAAGCCAGGAAAGTTCCCCACAATACCGGGACTATTCCCCCTCTTACATATTTATATACTTCATCAACAGCTAAGTGCTTTTCCAGTGCAGCTTGTAACCCTTGTCAAGCCATCACCCTAACTATTTTTTAACTTTTCCTTTCTTTTTGGTAGTGATCTTTTTGTTAAAACTAATTGGGTACTTAAATATTTCTAAAGCTAGCAATTAAAAAATACTCCATTGCATAACCAATACATCTTGGGAGGAATACATAAACAGAAAAAAACAACTGTCAAGCAGCCCCATAAATTAGAAGACAATTCTGAATGCCTTGACTTTTTCATACCTTTTATAAATAGCACAAGAAAATACTCTGAAAACAGTTGATGAGGAAGTAGATATGCAGGCCTTCTTTATTAACACTGTACTCTGAAAATCTGAAACATAGGCAAATCTATGTTTAACTCAAGCATACCTAGGTTTGACACCAAAGACTGAAGCTAAGACTTTCGGGGCCGGGGGGGGGGGGGGATCAGTTTTCTCTTGAGAACTGAGAGTGGGAAGGGAAAAATGTCATTCTATGTGAACTATATTGATTAGCTGTTTTCAAGTCTATCAATTATACTGCAATTATATACATATAATGTTTAATGTGAGAGCTTCTGAGTTCAAATGACGGGATTATTTCAAATGCCTAAGAAAGAGAATGTAACTGTCAGTGGTCAAAATTGTAATTAGAATCAAAGAATAATTTGTGATTGGAAAGGATTTTCGAAAAGGTGCTCTCTCTCTGTCACCTTGTTTTTATAATAGCTCTGTGGAGGTGGTGAATGTCAATTACAGCAGACCTAATTACCTGAATAAGGATCTGTGGTGGCTAATCATTAATAAGTATTCAAACTATATAATTCTCACCTAAAATACTGAAAGTGTCCAATAGAATCTCATCAAAAAAAGCTAACAGCTAAAGGCCTGGTTTTCATTTATACTGAGGCCCTCCACACAGAGCACTATACAAGGGTCTTAGTGTAAATGAGAATCAGACCCATAGTCTTATATCTGAGCCGTCAAATTCATTCATCTAGAGATGGATTCTGACTGAAATTAATTACATAGATTTAATTTGTTTGAAATTTAAAAATCTAACCATTCAATCCATACACATCTTTCAGATTTCTGAGGCAGGGACCCACTTTTTTTCGTGCATTTGTACAGTGCCGAGCACTGGTCCATGACTAAGGCTCATAGATGCTGCAATATTACAAATAATCATGGCTGTCAAGCAATTAAAAATATTAATCGCGATTAAAATAATTAATTGTGTGATTAATCGCACTGTTAAACAATAATAGAATACCATTTATTTAAATATTTTGGATGTTTTCTACATTTTCAAATATATTGATTTCAATTACAATACAGAATACAAAGTGTACAGTGCTTACTTTATATTTTTGATTACAAGTACTTGTACTGTAAAAAAACCAAAATAAACAGTATTTTTCAATTCACTTAATACAAGTACTATAGTGCAATCTCTTTATCATGAAAGTTGAAATTACAATGTAGAATTGTGTACAAAAACCCCTTCATTCAAAATTAAACAATGTAAAATTTTAGATCCTGCAAGTCCACTCTGTCCTATTTTTTGTTCAGTCAATTGCTCAGACAAACAAGTTTGTTTGCATTTGCAGGAGATAATGCTGCCCGCTTCTTGTTTACAATGTCACCTGAAAGTGAGAACAGGCATTCTTATGGCACTGTTGTAGCCGGCGTCGCAAGATATTTACGTGCCAGATGCACTAAAGATTCATATGTCCCTTCATGCTTCAACCACCATTACAGGGGACATGCATCTAAGCTGATGACGGGTTCTGTTCAATAACAGTCCAAAGCAGCGCAGACTGACACATGTTCATTTTCATTATCTGAGTCAGATGCCACCAGCAGAAGGTTGATTTTCTTTTTTGGTGATTTGGGTTCTGTAGTTTCCTCATCAGAGTGTTTCTCTTTTAAGACATTCTGAAAGCATGCTCCACACCTCATCCCTCTCAGATTTTGGAGGCACTTCAGATACTTAAACCTTGGGTTGAGTTCTATAACTATCTTTAGAAATCTCACAATGGTACCTTCTTTGCACTTTGTCAAATCTGCAGTGAAAGTGTTCTTAAAATGAACAACATGTTCTGGGTCATCATCCGAGACTGTTATAACATGAAATATATGGCAGAATGCAGGTAAAACAGAGCAGAGGACATACAATTCTTCACCAAGGAGTTCAGTCACAAATTTAATTAATGCATTATTTTTTTAATGAGCGTCGTCAGCATGGAAGTATGTCCTCTGGAATGGTGGCAAGAGCATGAAGGGGCATATGAATGATTAGCATATCTGGCACGTAAATACCTTGCCGGCTACAAAAGTGACATGCAAATGCCTGTTCTCACTTTCTGGTGTCATTGTAAATAAGAAGAGGGCAGCATTATCTCCTGTAAATGTAAACAAACTTGTTTGTCTTAGCTATTGGCTGAACGGGAAGTAGGACTGAGTGGAGTAGTAGGCGCTGAAGTTTTACATTTGTTTTGTTTTGGAGTGCAGTTGTATAACAAAAAAAACCCTACATTTGTAAGTCGAACTTTCACAACAAAGAGATTGCACTACAGTACTTGTATGAGGTGAATTGAAAAATACTATTTCTCTTGTTTATCATTTCTACAGTGCAAATATTTAGAATAAAAAATAATATACACTTTGATTTCAATTACCACACGAATATAATATGTATGAAAAACATCCAAAATATTCAATAAATTTCAACTGGTATTTTATTGTTTAACAGTGCGATTAAAACTGCGATTAATTGCAGTTAATTTTTTTGAATTAATCGCATGAGTTAACTGTGATTAATCAGCAGCCCTACAAATAATAAATATTAATCAAAGGATTAATGACAAAGAGCCTGGTCCAATGTCTGTTGACTTCAGTGGGAGTCTATTGACTTCAGAGAGCCTTGGATCAGGTCAAAAGAGACTGAGCTCTCCTAAATACGTAAACCTCTTCATTTACAAGGGTATGTGATGGAATGTCCACTCCATGCAAGGCCTGAAAGGGTAAATTAGGCCAATTACCCAATACACTGCACCTGGAGGAAATCCAGGGAGTGTGAAGACCTAATTGCTGATGAAGTCCAGCTGGGGGAGGAGCTGGGCTGGGTTTATAAAGACAGGAAGTTGGCAGCAGAAAGGGGCTGTGTGGGAAGGAGTTTGCAGTCATTATCTGGGGGAAAGGAAGTGTGTTTGGGGCTACAGTGCCAACTAGCCTGCATTTATTCTCCTGGGAGTTTGGGCTGGTAAACCTAGGGGGAGAGCCAAAAAGTAGAGCTGAGAGGCAGGAAGGAGTCCAGGGGAAGAGCAAAATGGTCTGGGAGAAAGCAGGCCACTGTTGCTAGTGTTAGGGTCTCTGGACTGGAATCCAGAGTAAAGGGCGGGCCTAGGTTACCATACCAGCCACTGGAGGAGTGGCACAGTCAGGGAAGTGATGGGAGACTGCCCTTTTTGGAGGGACTTTGTTACCATGGAAGATGAGGACTATAATGACCTGGCTGGAGGGCTGAGTCATGAAGAAGGAGCACCCTGAGTCCTAGAGAAAGAGACAGACCATAGGATGAGGAACCAAGAGAAGGTGGCATCAGACCTGGAACCAGCTAAAACCCAGAGCAACCAGGAGGAGGCAGTCTAGTGGTGACTGTGAGTTACCCTCTGACAAGGTCCACTTAACCCACTTGATACTTTTAGGGAAAAAAAATAGGAGAAAGGGAAGGAGTATGGGCCTTGCTAAATGATTAAGGGGCTCTGAAAGTATCTAACAACTTTTGCAGAACTTGCCACTTGTTCTTTACCAACCAATCAGTGATCTGTTAGCTTTTCCTTTTTTTATGGTCTCTGCGGGACAGGGAAGATGATCCATAGCCAGCCAGCTGCTTTGCCAAGAATAGGTTGGCCTGAGGTGGTAGTATTTAATTTTCAGGGCTGGAGCTCTGGGACCAAAGACTTTTGTAGGAGTGGAGAGCTCATTAGCATGAACACATCATTAATGAGTTCTATTCCACCAGCAGTAAATCTAGCTTGATTCATGAAAATTTTTATATCTGACTCAGTTTACAGTGAGATGCATTTTGGGGAGGGAATGCAGTAACTCCATCGCAGGTACTTTGGGTGTGGATTCTGGAATAAACTTGGCATGCATACAAAACTCTAGGGAAAGACAGCATCTCTAGGCCTCCTGACATGAAACAAATGTCTACTTTGCATTGGAAGGCTTGGTGTTATCGTTCTTCGTGTTTAGTGATCATATTTTAAAATGTAGCTTCTACCATGTATTGGTATTTCATGTACTTAAATCTCGATATGGTGAACTCTTCATCCCATACCATGGTGAAATGTTAAGATTTTAAATGCAAGCAACTTTGTGGTGATCTTGGGCTACTTATATCTTTAATGGCTCACCAGCAGGCTCACACATTTGTTGTCTGAGCTCATCTGGGAAAAAAATGCTTGCTGCTGAAAGACATGGGGAGAGCACTTCTGGACTTGCTCTATGGCAGTGGTTCTCAAACTTTTTTTCCCACGGGCCACTTGAAAATTGCTGAGGGGTCTTGGCTGACCACTTTAATGATCTTTCCAAATGTTGTTTGTACCGTTAGCTAACCATTGTATAGCGCTTTTATCCAAAGCACTTTATAAAAATAAATGAATAATTATTTTTGTTCTACAAATAAAAGCACACAACTCCTTTTAATATCCGTAGTCTTACCTTTCTTGTATGATGGATGTGCCCTCTCTCCCCCGCCATGTCAGCCACAGAGCTGAAGCTGGGAAAGAGGGCCGTCTCTCCCTGGCTGCTGCAGCCCTGGAGCTGGGAAAAGTTGCCTCTTTTTCTGGCCGCTGCAGCCCTGCACGTCCCAAATTCTTCCCACCTCCCTCTTACCCCACTGGCCCCTCCCACCTACCTCCTATTCCCCTCCAAGGTCACCACCTCACCTTACATATGCGTCTTCTCTCGCCCACTTCCTGGATCCCAATAGGGCACACAATAGCTTAGTCTCCTGAGGGCTGTAACACATTGGTCTAATTCTGGTGGTTAGATTTGGTGTGTGGGTGATGTTGGTGTCCTGTGATATACAGAGGTCAGACTATGTGATCTGGCGGTTCCTTCTAACCTCAAACTCTATGATTCTAGAAGCATTTATGTTCTTTCCATCAGTGTTGTAGTTTTTTAGTCCTTCTGGTTGTAAATTGTGATGTTTTCATTGTCCATATAAATGCCCTTTTTATTTTAATCTTGCTAATTCATTGGCCTTCAGGATATCTTATTGCAATGAGTTCCACAGACTAATGGCATGTTGTGTGAAAAATATTTCCTTTTGTTTTAATATGCTGTAAGAACAGAGAATGGAAGACAGGAACAGCAATGAGTTCAGGTGGCTGCCTAAGTGCACAATGGGCATTTCTTAAAGTATATGTGGGTTTTTATTTCTTTATTTTGTTGGGCTTAGAAATGTAAAATCTATTTTCATTTCTGACAAGAGAAAAGCATTTGGGTTTCGTGGCATTGTGCATGCAAGTGGTCATCTTGTAGCAATAATGCTTCCAAGTAATACGTACCACTTTACATGTTCAAGTCACTGGGCAGGTATTAAGTAATCCTCACAACCCTCAGCTGTGAGAATAAATATTCATCCACAAACTGAGGCAAGGTGCTAAAATGACCTGCTCAGTGCCAAACAGCAAGTTAGTGGCAGAGCCTTTCCAGAGCTCTTGATTCCCAAATCATCATTAATTTCTCTAGATCACATTTCCTTACGAAAAGGGTGGGATGGACAGAGGGAATTACGAAGTAAAAGAATTGAGAGGAAAGGAGTGGAGCAAGATGATGGCTGCATGGATGAGTCGTCATTCATCGCACTGCTGTGAAAGCTGTTCCCTCTATCTTCAGCAATTTCTGTATAGAAATCTAGTAGTTGCCAGAGGCTTAATCTCCAGCACAAGTTTTGAGATAGTTTTGAAGACCTAAGAAAGGAAGAATCAGGTGGCAAGTTCCTTAAAGCAGTTCTTGGACCAATAAACTTCAGTGACTGTAACTGGAGTGAAAGCAATTTTGCCACCCTGTTCCTGTTGCACTGAGCCACTTTGGAAGTAAGTACAGCTGCAAATGTTGGTGTTGATTCCTTGGAAAAGACTTCTGTATTGTTGGGGCAACTGAAATGTTGTTGGATACTTTCTTGAAAGTTTTTGAATCAAGAATAAGTTCATTTATCCCTGATTAGATTGTTCTCAACTCCAGATCAATCAAACAAGGTGTATGGCTTCTAGTCAGAGATGGGTAGCCCTAACCTTTTCTGATGTCTTGATTAAATAAGACAAATTTATTTAACAGTCAAAAATGGAGACTCTTCAAACTATCATTAAAAAATGTTGGGGGACATACTAGCCCCACTGAAGTCAATGACAGAAATACCATTGACTTTAGCAAGACCAGGATTTCACCCTTTAAGCTTAGAGCCTGGTTCTGCTTTCATTTACATTAGTGTGGAGTAACTCGACTGGGTGTCATATTGGGAGTTACACCTGTGGAAAAAGTAGTGTAGCTGAGGAGAGAATCAGGCCTTACAGTAATAGTCTCAATGAAGGATAGATATCCATCATCCATGCAAATTCTACTATCCAAGTGAAGAGAAAATGTTACCTATTGCTTAAAGGATGGAATGCCTTTCGTATCCCACTCAAATTTATACAGAATCAAAAGATTTTGGAGGGGCCTAAAATAATTACCATATTGTGTTCCCGCTCTTGATTAAAACATAAGGACTGGAGCATTTCTGTGGTGTGGGTGTGTAATCTCTTTTTGACCTGTACCTATTGCCTGATCTATAGACACCTGAGGATCCTGTAGGTGAAAAACTGCCAAAACTTTTACTGTAGTTGCTTGGTTGGTAAAATAGTTCTATGTAAATAGATATGTTAAATTTTTTTGACAAAGATACTTGGAAACAATTGGTGATTGATGTACCCGTTATTGCAGAAAGCCCTTTTCAGAGCTGGCACAAGGCATAAGCAAACTAAGCATTTGCTTAGCGCCCCGAGCAGCTCAAGGGGCCCCCCATTCACTTTTTATTATGTGTTTGGGGGTGTGTGCTTTACAGTGAGCTGTAGCTCACGAAAGCTTATGCTCAAATACATTTGTTAGTCTCCAAGGTGCCATACGTACTCCTTTTCTTTTTGCGGATACAGACTAACACAGATGCTACTCTGAAACCTAAAGAGGACCAGTAACCCTAAACTCAAAATCTTATATTAAGACTTATTCTGTCTTGGTTACTGCTCTGGTTCTAGAATCTAGAACCTTCTGGAAGTTTGAAGTTCCTGTTTCATTTTATGATTTCTTGATAAAAGCATCAGTCAATAATATTTAATTACATATTTGACATAATTGTTTTTTCCTACAGGGCTTGACCCTGCCCTCTGATAAATAATGTACATCACTGGAGGGAAAAAAACCCCACAGCTCGTCTACTTGTACACATGAACCACAGCTGATCTTCCAAGGAACACAGAAATATATATGATATATCAGAAGGCAGGATCAGTAAAAATGAAATGGCTTAAATAATGGCAAGAAATGGTTCTATGGCAACTCACCATACAGAGTCATGGAAAAATATCTGTAGCCCAGAGGAAGAAAAGAAAAGGATATGTATGTAAAAATATGTATAAGAATGGGATATATAGGTAAGCAATTATAGGAAAGTAAAAATAGAGAATAAATGAGAAAGGGGCATCTGAAAGAAGATGTCAAACTAAACATAATTCAGAATGTGAATTTTTTTTAAAACTGTCCAGTGTTGGCTTAACTCCATTCCTACTGGAGTCCATGGAAATATTATCATTGACTTGAATGATAGTGGAGTTCAGCCAGCACCTGGTGCTTTTGACTATCTCACCCTTAATCAAAACAAATTTTGTTTCATTTGGGGGGTGGGGGAGAGAGAGAACTTCTGAAACAACATGAATAGGAATCAGAAGAATTAGTAACCAACAAAATAATTATGGTACTGTAAACAACAACCAATACGAGACTAGTTAATAATTCATCTTAAAAAATAAGAACAAAAAGTCAGCATATTGTATGAAGCATTGTAACTGAGGCTATGCATTTCAATGAATGGAATACAAACTGGGGAAACAAAGTGTGGGGGGAATTAAAAGCAAATGGAGGAAGATAACCAATAATTTAGAGGTTAGTGGGATAACAAATGCACTGTGAAGATGAGACGTTGTTTTAAAGATGTACCTTTCTTATTTCAGGTTTAAACACAGTACAGTCCTTGCTTCAATATACAGTTGAATTACTCATTTTTTTTCTAATGAAAAACACAGTGAGAGGATTGTTTTTTAAAGTTCTAAAATGTTTTATGGAGCGCTGGGGCTGCTAAACTATGAATAAAAAGCAGACTCAATTATCGTTGGTAGATTAATTTATTATGCAGATAAAGGATTAACTTAATAAGGAACAGTAATAATGGAAAAAAGATTGCAACTTCATTAACCACAATAGACACAGAAAAGGCCAATAGTTTTTGCTGCAACTACTGCCTGAGTCCTATTAACTTTCAAAATTCCCATTGCTGGTTGAGACACCTTGGGTAGATCCTCTCAAATGTATTTTATCCAAGAGATTACAGCCACAATTTTACTGCTACTCAGGGCATTCCTACTGTTTCTCTTCTAATATGGATGGAAGAAAACTATTCTATTTCATTTCCCTAATAACTGTTCCATTTGATTTCCCAAGTGATCTCAAGCTGTCAGCCCACTAAGTTGTTGGTGCAAAGAACAATCAATATGGAATTGTCTCCTCCTGTTATTTTGATAGTGCAAAGAGAAAACAACAATTAAGTCTGCTTGGTGATCTCTGCACAGATTTCAGAGTTAAACCACCATATTGGTCCTGATCTGGTCAAATTTGTGGCTCTCAATCCCTCCTATGAAGGGCCTAATCTTGCAAGTTTCTAACTGTCCTCACCTCCCACGTCTACTGCTAGAGTCAGGACTCTCCAGTCTCTCCTACAGGTCTGTATGTACCTCTCCATACATTGGCCACGCACTGGAATTACAAGTCCTGTGAAAAGTGATAGTATAGGACTTCTGTCTGCTTTAATTAAATTTCTTTTTTTTCTGCGGTTCACCTGGTGACAACAACAAAATAAACATTTTAAGAAAGTGCATTTTAAAACTCCTCCAGAATGTCAAGATTAAAACAGAGGAGTGGATCCATAAATCTGAACGAAGAGGGAAAGTGAAAGAAGCCTGTCAAAACAGTATACTTCTGTTAAATCCTTTTCTAAAGGTGTAAATTGCCATTCTGACACAACTGTCAGTCTGAGCTACTTTGTCTGATAATGAGTTTGATCAAAAAAATAGCTCCCTGTGGCAAGAAGACAGATGGGCTATCAATTCCTGAATTTGGTAGCCCATGAAACAGATCATTTATCAATATTTATACTTTACCTGGACATAATAAAATACATTTTAAAGCTGACTTGTATTTCTACTTTATTAATGTTCAAAATTGTGAGTTTGGATGGGATAGCGTAATTCCTAGGATTAATCAGTTGATTGATTTTACTTATGTTTTATGTCATTCAGGCCATTCCTAACTTAAAGGTACAGTGATCAGATGTCCCATTTTGACTGGGACAGTCCCCTTTTTCAGCTCTGTCCTGTGCACCCCGACTTTTTTGCCAAAACTGGGCATTTGTCTCTGCTGATGACTTGTGCAGGCAGCGCTGCTGCCAGCAGCAGTGCAGAAGGAAGAATGGCAATACCATACCACACAACTCTGCCTGCTGCGCAGATTCTAGTGGCGGCTCTGCCTTCAGAGCTGGGCGCCTGTCCAGCAGCTGCAGCTCTCCCACTGCAGGCAGTGCCGCTACCAACATCAATCACATGTTGCACATGATTTTTGGCGGGGGCTTGTGCATATTTGTGTCATTAGAAGAATCAGTAGTTTGTGTGCGGTCATTTATTGCTGTAAAACTTTGAGGAAATGTCTGTGTAATTTTAATGGAGACCTCCAAAAACAGGTCAAGTTTTTAAAAAGACACCTCAACATTGGCCAACAGCAAAGTTGTATATGAGACATGTGGAGCACATTTATCAGTTGTCCACGGCAGCCAAAATGACATTACCCAGCACCTTCAAAGCAAGAAACACAGAGTTGCTGATAAAAGTAAGTGTTCAACACCAAGTGTTTCAGGATTTTTTTTCTGAGCCAAGACACAGAAGCTGAAAGCTTTTGCCAGTGAGTGGTAAGCAAACACTCAATGTGGCACAGACACAGTTTCCAGTCTAGTGACTGTTCATCACAATTAAGAAACGATACCAACCTAAGTTTATTTGCTTGCACAAAATCTGAGGCAATCATTTGCAACATCTTAGCCCCATTTTCCATTGAAGTGCAGTTTGAGTTGAAAAAAATGTTCCTTTATTGCGCTTAGTGTGGATGCATCAAACAAAAAGGAGCAAACACTAATTCCTTTTCTTGCACAGTATTTTCTCCCACTGAGTGGAGTTGCACAAAAAGTACTCTTAGTGACAAAAGAGTAGTACTCTTAGTGACAAAATTGTTGGAATTTGTGCAGACAAGAGCAACACTAACTTTGGCAAAAGATGCGGGCAAACTTAGGAAAAGAGACCTTAAGTATTGATGCATATGGTGAATAACTGCCTCCAAACTGCAGTCGACTGTCTTCCTTTAGACATGGAGATCTTCGATGTAAAGGTTTACACATACTTTCATATCTATACAGTGCATTTTGAAGAGCTGAAAGACTTCTGTTGATTTGTCTGACTCAAATATATCAAATTACTAGAGCAAGACAGCACATGATTCCTCTCACTGGGACCAGCAATACACAGGATTTTTTGATTTATTTGATGGACTTAAAGCATATTTTTTCTCTAGATAAGTGCCAAACTGCTAAAGAAGCTCTTTGATGATCCTGCTACTCAACTGTGGCTTCTCTTTGCCAGCAAACTGCCACATTCCAAAAGATAATGGAGAGGATCGAGGAAAAAACTTGTTGGTGACAGAAGTTGCACTGCAAATACGTTCCCTGCAAATTAACTTATCGGAGAGGCTTGGAGAAAGATTTGTCACAACAGAAGTGAAGAACCTACTGCACGCTCTTGTTGAATATGGGCAAGTAAAAGAAAAGGAGTTTTACAATGTGGTCAACAATTTTTACACAACATGCCAGTCCTGCTTAGAGACTTGCCTTTGAGTGCACCCTGCTGAGGAATATACCACAGTGGAGAGAAATGCATGACGGCCTGTTGTATGCTGTTCCAGAATTCCCACCTTAAATATGTTGGATGAGAATCATCTCTTTGAGTGGTCCAGTGCAAAATCAGTTGTCTCCAGTTGTCTTTTAGACTGGAACCATCAGACAATGCCCATGACCAAAAAGTGGCAGAAAATTTTTCGAGAGCTGGACCGTAACCAAGGCTGTGGAATTTGTGCTGTGTCTCCCTGGTGCTATAGTGCCCATTGAACGTGTCTTTTCAAATATGAATGATGTGTGGTCTTCTGAAAAATCACCTTTTGAATGTCTCCACCCTGAAGGCTGTCTTGTGCATGCAAGTTAACTTTTATCTGGACTGTACTGCATCCTACGACAAGTTACTGGAAGACAAGCAAACCCTCGGAAAAATAGCACCATCAGAGAAATACAACTGGTATCAATCAGCTTCACACCCTGAAGAACAGCCGCAAGACAAGGAACAATGCCAGTAACTGCTGAATTGTAAGTAATGTATATGAAATTTATAAAATGGATGAACTGCCTTATCTTTTGTGTGTACTATAATTAAACTCCCCTGAGCACTGACCATCTCTTACCCAGTGTCTCATTTTCAGTTTAGGAAAATATGGTCACCCTACTGAAAGGGAACAAAACAGTCAATACTGTATTAAGCATCTAATAACTTGTATTAATGTTTTTGGGTCCTCAGCTTGAATTGTATACGTATTTCCCATTAGTAATCCCACAACTAGACATCTTCCAGCCATTCCTGTCAGTGGAGGAAAGCTCACCAACCATGAGTGCTACAGCAACTTTCAGGTTACAATAGCGACTGTGGTAGAGCTCCCCTGCTGGTCTCCTGGCCTGTGGAGGGAAGGATTCCTTCCCCAGCTCACATGGATTTCCCTAGAGCTACTGTAACCCATGCCTGTTTGGTGTGGCACTCTGTCCTCCTCTAGTGGTAGCTAGAGCAACTAGAGATGGATGAGCCTGCTACAGCCTTGGCTAAAAGAGATGTATCTTTTAGCTCCTGCAGTAGAGGTTCATGTACTAAGATCGAGAGGTCTCAGGTTTGTTCCCGGCCAACAACGACGAGGGTCTGTCAGCATTACACAAGCACAGTTAGTCATGTTTAAGGCTCCATGTGTGTCATAGCATGACAGTGAGAGGGAGCCCAGATAGGTAAGACAGAGGGCTCAGTGGTACCCCAGTTCCAGGTTGCACCCCAGGGAATCCATCACACTGACATACTTCTAAAAAAAATAATCTTGAGTGTCGCGCGCACACACACAAAGGGAATAAGGGGCAGAGAGAAGCCAAGAAGCCAGTTTAAAGCAGCAATGTGTAATGAGCAGGATTGTTGTATTCATGTAATTGAGTGTGTGCTAAACAGTGTTGGTCAGACGTGTATTCAGTCCTTAATGGGATTGGAATTTGCTTCTGTTTTGAAAGGGTGATTTGTGGAGTATGGCCGCAAACCTTATTTTTTTTTTTTTATACATAGCACCTACGAGCCCTAGTCATAGATCAGAACTTCAGTGTGCTAGATGCAGTACAAACACAGAATCAAAGAATGGTCTAAAATAATGGTGTGGATCAGGCTGTCATAAACTACTCTTATTTACTCGTTGATCCTTACACTGTTCCCTTTAAATTGTTACTGTGTATGTACAAAAAACCCAGGAGATGAGTATTTGCCTTGGCCTCATTGATAATCTCTTGGGTTTCTGGGTCTGTCTCAATGTTACCAATTCTTGCCATGTTTGGTGGGGGTTTTTTGCTTGCTTTTAAAGCCACACCAACTGGAGTCAGGTTTTTATGTTAGGATCTGAGCTTTAGATTTTTTTTAAGTAAGTTTCTAGTCTCCATGGTTGCAGAGGAAAACATGGAACCAAAAGGCTCAAAACCAACCAGACTAACCCAAAAGACTAAGAACTCAACACGTATTTTTTAAAAATCTTGTGCTTTTTTTTAAGTTAATTCAATATTCTGGGGGGCTAGATTCATAACGTTTGAATGCCCGGGATTGGCAATGCTGCAATCATTACTGCACTCTGTTCTCCATGATGCCTTCATCTTCCCCAGCCAAATCTGAGAGACATGCCATTTATTTGTTTTATTCTCTTATCCAGCAAAATTGTGTCTGACGCAGCAAGGGGCAGCTGTGATTGTTATTGAAATTATAAAGGATCAAAGATTTGCTTAAAATTCAATCTAGGTAATACCACTTTACAGGATTAACTCAAGGAACAGATGCAGGTCAGCTTTTAAGATATTTGCTTCATGAAGAGTATATACATGTGAATGCTCTCTCTTTCCTGTAAAACTTGCATCATTCCTATAAATGGGAGATCTTCAACTTTTTGTGTGTGCACTTTCTGTGTGGTGATTACTGCACTACCCCTCAAGAAACCTGAAAATAACTCTTTTTTTCATAAACTGTAATTACTTTAATTGCAGTATAATTATATAAATAATGCATTTGAGTGTAGGTTTCTGTTTTTCTTTGTTTTCTAAATATTATCATTTTTCTGTGTTTTCAGTTGTATAAACAGGAAACATTTAAGTTAAGATGCAGAGCAGGTGAACTGCATGTGGTACCAGGAGAGACAATCAAAAGATGATTAGGCTATTGAAAACTGTCTAACTAGGTGATAATTTTTAAGTGAGCAGGTGTACTTAGTCATTATAACTTTAAAATGGAAAATACATTTGAATTAACAACTGAAATCCTATATTAACAGGTCTTGTTTACATTGACAAAAAAAAGCAAGGAAGTTCTGAACTAAGGTTGAAATTCACTTATTAAGCCCCAGGGATTAGTCCATTTTTTTTTTAAGAACCAAACCAACAACAGGAAGGATCTACAAACTTGCAGTTTCCAGTCAGTGATGGAAAAGCTTTCTGCTTTATAGAAGACATGTTTGTTTCCTTATTTTTATAAATGGACTGCCGAAGCTGCTAGAACCAAGGAAATATAATCATCACGTCATTATCCCAGTTGCCACATCCCTGGCAGGACCCTTCTCTTCAGGTTCCACTGGGGCCCTCCCTTCTTTATCCACAATTCCTAAGACTTCCCAGAGGGCTCATTCCTGGGAGTATTGCTTGAGTAAGGACTGGGGGAATCAAGTTGTTTAATGGTGAAATCCTTACTCCATTGCAATCAACAGCAAACTCCCATTGACATTAATGAGGCCAGGTTGTCACCTTAAAATTTTACTAGTATCAGTTGATCCTACCATATGGTGACAATTCCACATGTTTACATTCTCACCCCTTTTCCTAGTACAGATTCATCAGAGAGTGGTACAGTATCTAGGCATGACAGAACAGCCTAACAGCAGTGGGACTAATATTGTTTTGGTTAAAGTTTTTAACTAGTCAATAAACAACCTTTGATTAATAAGTGTGTATGTGTGTAGGCTAATCTTGTGATTAAAGTGAGGACCAGAAGTCCAGATGGGTCTACAATAGTCTTCCAATGCCACCTTCAGAAGATCACTGAATGTTTCTGTATCTTAGTTTTCACATTGTGTGCGGTGATTTCAGATTGAATTCCTTCGTGTTTACTAAAGTGCTTTGAGATCAATAGAAAATGCTACAGGAAAAGAAATACATAAAGTGTTTGTATGATGTTGTCAAGAAATAGCATATAACTAAAAGTTACTCGGTCTTTTTTGTTGGTTTGTTTCATTTACTTATTATATTGAAATGCAATAAGCAAATCTCCACAGTATAGGACAGGTACAAACAGAACACAGGTACCGTGTCCAAAATGCTGAAAGTTAGGCATAGGAATCCACACTTCGACATCTGCCAATAACTAAGTGGCCTGATTTACAAAGGGTTGCTGGGCCCAAAACTCCTGAATTTTTTGTTATTTTATTGATAGGCTTTTCTCTGCTACTCATTGCCAGAGTAGTCGAGCACATGTTTACAACTTTGTCCTTGTATCACTCCTGTGTGCAAGGTGTGGATTATTATCCCCATTTTTACAGGGGGAACAGAAATGTTTTCCAAAGTGGGTTGTAATTTTTGGTCCTTCGCTTTTTGAGCACATGCCACTCTCCTGCCTCAGCGCATGGGGGAACTTGATGGATCCTGCCATGAAGGGTAACAGTTCCACCAGCAGGGGGGAAGGAAAACATTCATTGAGGGACACCAGGTAGGTCCTCTTGCCCCCGGGAGTCTCTGGCACCCATTAGCTAGCTGGAGGGGGGGTGGGGGGAAGGAGAGGTGCTAATTGGCCAGCATTCCCCAGCTCCCAGGATTTAACCTGGAATGGGGTCTTATGGAGCCTTTTTCATGTTTGTCCAGCAACCTCACTCTACCCACATTGATCTAGGAATGGAATCCAGCCTGACAGATGCTATGGGTCTAGCAGATCGTCCATTTGGGGGTCAGAAAGGAACTTTTTCTCCCATGAGCCAATTGGCAGAGGACCAGGGAGTTTTCCACCTTCAAGCCACAGTAGGTTAAGTAGGAATACATTTAATATCTAACCGAAGTACTTGCAGCCTGTTTCCAATGTGGTTAAAAGGATAAAATGAACAGTTCCCAGAGGTAAAAGACCTGGGATTTTGGTGATGGGCCTTGGGCTCATGGGATAGGGTGCAATCCTATGTTGGCTGAAATCCTTTGTTGGCTGAAATCCTCACTTCTGCACCCTCTGTCCTCATCATCGGGGGGATGGTACTAAGACTGAGAGAGCTGAGTCCAGGACGGGTAAGCTGAGGAGATCTTACCCCCAGTTATGGATTCTATGGTAAGGATCCCTGTAACCCCTACACTGGAACCAATTAAATGCCTGGTATTGGGGAGTATAGCACTGCTTGCCTGTGCTAAAGTTTTTAACTAAAGTTGCAGCCTGTCACTGAATTCTATGCATATGTCTTTCCTCATTTTGCCTTTGTCTTCATCAATCAAGTTTTGGACTCTTAGAGGTGCTAAGCACCATCTAATCTGTTATCAGTGTGGGTGTCCAGCCTTCTGATGCTGAGGCAAAATCTGAGCCACCCAAAGTTAGAAGCCATTTTTTGAAAATGTAGGCAAAAGTGATTTCCCAAAGGTCACAGTCAGTCTATTATAGTTCCTGAGTTTCTGTCCAGGGGACTAACCACAGGACCATTTTCCGTCACCACCTCAAGTCTTTGAAGTCAATAACAGTTGTCGGTGCTCAGCACTTCTGAAAATCAAGCCACCTATTTAAATTCCTAAATATGGATTTGCCTAACGAATTAGAAAAGTTTGACCAGTGTGTTTCTGTTAAGCAGCAAGATAGAATAGGATGTATGTATTCAGCTAACTCCTAGTGTGTTATGGGAAGCATGAGGCTGGTGGCCAAATGCCATTAATGAAACTAAGCATGAATTGATGTAACACAATTCTTGCCACTAGAGTGCCTTATTGTCGTCATAAAATGTTATAGGACAACTTTGTATGTACATATATGTATGTTTCTCACAAGTTCTGAGCCCAGTGACTTATACTGTATGACACTGCTCCTAATATTCTTATTAGCAAGTTAGCTCATTGGTTTGTCCTGGCTACATTTTTAGAAGATGAAACTTATATTTTGACATGTATATAATTGAGTTCTATTGCTCTGGGCTCATTTTCAATCTGGCCAATTGATTTTTAGATCTTTTCTATGGACCCTCAATATCTCTGCAGTCTGCATGATTTCCTCCAAATCCTTCCTTTGTTTAAATTCTGTGGAGCTGTTTGCTGATTTGGTCAATCAAAGTATCATTGTGATCTGACAAATAAGTCTGCACCACTACACTGAAGTCAAACCAATTGAAAAATAAAACTCAAATTCCCCATTATGAATTATGGTTTACCATAGTCACAGCTTGCAACTCTTACTGGCAAATCATTTCATCCACTTCTAATGTCTGTTTTATTGGCACTTCTTTGAACGCATGAGGGCCAAGTTCCTCTCTTGATTACACTGATGTAAATTCAGAAAACTCCACTGAAGTCAGCATTTAGATACCCCAGCACCAAGTGCTTTAATGCGTACAGGTAGAACCGAGAGCAGAATTTGACCTGTAGTCCTTCTCAGTACACCCATCCATAACAAAAGTGTGTTTAAGTTGTGTACACTTATACAAGCATCCGGTTACTGTACTCTCTTATATCAGAGAGGCTCATCCAGTACACTTGTGTGGATTTCTTTCTAGTCGACATCATGCTTGGCTGTAATGAGACAGAGTTAGATATTTTCCATTTTGGAAAGGGGGAAAATGTGGCTTGTGTGTGTGTCTGAAGGAGACATGTGAAAGGGATTGTGCAGTGAGCTTCCTTGGTCTTTTGGAGCATGCCTGTGTGGCAAGGCACTGGTTTGTACTGTGTGACATTGAACAAAAAGATTAAATGTCAGTCACAAAAGTCTGATCAAACAGTTACAAGAAGAGACATTCACACTTTGTTCCCTCTTTAGTTCTGTATCCACATGTTGTAAATTGTATAGTCAGTTGCTTGACCATATGTTTGTTATGAAATATATTCAAGAGATCAAATAACCACTATTACTTTTATTGCTAAAAGTCGTCAATAATATAGTACAGGAAGAAGATTCAGTATGATAGCAGTTTCTGGGAAGCCGTCTCATGCAGTGTTATCTTCACTTTACGCAGAAAGTGTGCTCCCAAAGTTACACCCCTAAAGTGGCCCTTTTTATAACAATACTGTTTACAAATAGAAAGGTGCTAGGCACCTCATCTGAAACTAGCTTTAACCAATCAGCTGTTTACCTCTTCTTTTTTTTTTTTTCTCCCTCTGGTACCATGGTGTACCCTTTATCTCTTTGTTCTTTACACATATATTCTAGCTACCAAGGGGCATGAAGGCACTTCCTAGGTTTTTACCAGGGTAGAACAATCCTATATCTTGTCTTTTTCATTGGAACATTTCAGTACTGCCCTGTGATAGTAACTCCTACCTGTTGCTATGGTAAAACATCCATCTGCCCTGAGCCTGACAGTTTTCTGATCTACTTAAGCCAAAGCTAATTTCAGCTAATGCAAGGTATTATGGGATACTTGACATGGGTGAACAGAATTATGGGGAGAGTATAATACATTGTTAGCATAACTTCCCAACACTTATATGTTAGGCATAGTATTAATATATGTATTTGCTAACATGACGACACACATTGGAGTGCATGCACACATAAATACTGCCACCGAAACATGACAAGAAAGGGAAAAAAGCAGCAACAGCAAAAGGCAAACTTTCTTCTAATTGCCTGTTCCTGATCTCCCTGCTGTGATTTCTCTAAGCTGGTGACTTGAGAGCAATTCTGATGCCATTATTATAGAGGAGTAATTTCATAATGACAGAATTAAAGGCAGGAGAAGATTCTTGTTAAGATTGTTTAGATTTCATTTATCAGATCCTGATCTCAGTTACACAGGGTAAATCTGGAGTAACTCCACTTATTTCCATCTGGCTCTATAGTACATTAAAGCAGGTCCTATTAATATATCTGCTCTTTTATTTAGAGTTGATTTTACTCAGGTTTCATTTTTGGTGGTAGGTGAATTATGAGGGCTATGTGAAAACAGCATAGAATTCGTCAAGAAACGATATTCCCAATATTGCCCTCCAAATATATTTTGTGGGCCAAAACTTCCTTTTATGTGGAATTTTCACAAAAATGTTGACTTTTCATATTGAAAACTGCAAAATTGTATGTTTCTCTAAGGAAACTAATATTGTGTAAATATACTTGTGAAATTTACAAATCCTCCCCTCCCCTGAAATTAGGACCTTTTTTAGTGAAAATACTACAATTTTGAACAAACATCCACAGAACATCAGTTGTGGAATTGAAACAGAATGTGGAAACTGCAAGTTTTGAGGGCTTTGACGTTTGCTGAAAATGTATTGCACAGTTCTAATTATTATCAGCTATAACTGTTCATTGCATTTTAATAACAAAAGATATTTTTGTTTCCGTAAACACAAATCTTCACAAGATATTTTATGCACTTGCTCTGTTTCCATTTTCTTTACAGCAGAGTATACTGTGGCCATACTGATTTGATAAGGCCTGATTTTGAAGCTCATTGAAGTCCATGGGAAGACTCCCATGATATCAGTGAGCTTTGGTTCACATGCGCACACAAAATATATATATATTAAAATACATAAAACGTACACAGAGTATACCAAAAATTGTGGCAACATCCCCCCGAACCACCATTCCCAGAGACATTCTTGCTCCAGGTGACAATGTATCATCATTTCAGGCACTGTTAATCCATTCTTATAATTAAAGCATTTCAAACCTACATTTAGTGTATGGCAAGCCTGGATGTTCACCAGCCTGCTGTGCTCTAAGTTTCCATGTGAACCCTGCCACCATGCACTAAAAAGTCCATAGTGCGCTTTGATGTCCTGCTATTTAAAATGGGAGTACCTCCAAGCACAGTACAGAACTTGTAGTGCACTGTAGCAGGGCCAGTGAGTATGGAGCAAGTTAGTGTGCTGTACATTCGTATCCTGACTTGCTACATTCTAAATTGCCATGTGAACAAGCCCGTAGTTACTTCATGATACCAGAGGGCCTGATGGAAGTCTGCACACTGCCCTTTGAACCCCAATATTTAAAATGAATCAAATGCATCAAAATGTATGCCTTATCCCAGAAGTAGGATGTGTCCTCATATTTGGAGATACAATACTTGTGTTTTCTGCAGTACTGTGATCATGACGTCTCCACTTATAAACTGAACACCTTCCATTCTTACTGTTCTTCCTCACAGCTCTTAGCCATTTAAATGGTGGAAGCTGTTTATAGTGCATTAAACATTTATGCTATTTCATGTTTCCCAAGTCATTTATTTCCATTGTCATATGAAACCATGACCCCCAAGGCCCTCAAAACACAGAGAAACAAAATACTAGTAGTGGACATCAAGAAGCAAGAAGTTTGTGGGTAATCAGCTAAGTCCACAACTATATGAATGATAGAAGTAACGCTACCAAATACTCTGCAGTTTGTATCTGAAGGATTTAACTTTCTGCATATTTTCTAGTAAAGGAGCATTAATGATATTCTTGAAAAACAGGTGGTTATGGTGCATTTGTTCACTAAAATATATTGAAAGGTCACTTTAAGCTTCCTGATGCATGATGTCATCTGCTGGATGAAAATGGGAAAGTCAGGAAGCTAAGCTGTTTCCTTTAATTGGAAGAGATGGCAATTTCTCCAACAAGCAACCCTATATCATAACACTACAGTTCAGAGAGAGAATTGATGGTAATTACATTGTAAACTCAAGAGCTTCCCAATCCATATGAGAGAGCTGTCCATTTGAACAGTTGTTCTGACTGGCTTGGACAATTAAGTGTTGTATACTTATATGCCAAGTATTAATTACAGTATTTCAAATGTAGTTACCATGTGCATTAGGACTCTTGATTTGCCTTTCTTCACTTAGTGATATTGTCTCTGTTTATGCTTTAATGGATACTTAGTACACTGCAGTTGCAATTTAACAAACACTATGTATGGTGAATGGCTATAAATAACTATGATGCTTTGCTTTTGCTTTGCTGAATTCTAAGAAGTTGCAAAAAACTTCAGTAATTATTTTGGGATCATAGTATATAAAGCATAAATACAATGCTGTATATTTACATGTAACGAGAGGCTTTTCAAAGTGAAATTGGAAATGTCATGTGATGATTAGAATAAGCGTCTTTATTCCTTTTACCATTGTATCTGTCAGGCATATAATATCTTACCGTTATAGGTCTCTATCCTCGCTCTAGAGGTACTGATGGTCTTTCAAGGGAGCAAACACTGAATAAAGTGATAAATCCATTCCATTTATTGATATCAGTTATGGTCTCTTCTATAGGTCAGAAGTCTTATGGCTCACATTAGAACTGGACCTGTGCCCTTTTGCTTTTCCAAGTGAATTATTGAACTAGGAGCTCAATGGGGCCAGTTCGGAGGTAAGAATGACATTGTGTATCATAGTCAAGCTCAGGAAAATATTTAAATATGAAGGACCAAATTCATCTCTGAACCCTTTTGAAATAAATGGAATCATATAAAAAAATTCACATAATTTATAGACCACAGTAAACCCCCTGAGCACCATACTGTGTGCTTCTTCTCATTTCTAAATTCTAATTATATTCCCACTCCATCTCTTGAGAGACGGTAACTAATTTTGGTCATGATAGATCTGGGCCTAATTTGAAGCCCTGGTTCTCTCCTATCACATCACATTAGGGGGCTATTCAATCCATCAGCTCTTTTGGAATGTTGATATTGTAATATACTGAGCCGTACAACTTTGAAATGCAGCTCCTGGACAAAGATGCTATTTTATAACATCTATATTTACATGATAAACCTCTGCATCTGTTGCAGTCTATGCTAAAACCAAGAAAAAAAGAAAAAAATAAGGCCTCAGTCAAGTGCGAGATCAATAATACATTTTAGTTTAATAGAAATTACCAGTTTAATAAGAAATAATTTTGAAATACTTAACTGAAAAATAAAATTATATCTATGTATTAATTGGAAAAATAGAAAACAGGTCAGACGAAATTTATCACAGGGAAATATTCAAAAAAGAAGCTGTTACCTCAAAAACCATCCCTAAGCTTTAAATTGCAGTATGGAAGAACTATTCCTCTGTCTTCTCTCCTCATTCATCTCTTGGATTTCCTTTCTCATTCTCTTTTTTCTGCTCATGCAGAACAACTCTAGGAGTGAAGAGAGTATCCTTATTTTTTGTATGCTCTGCACCAGTGGTTCTCAACCTGCGGTATGTGTAACCCTGGGCATATGCAGAGGTCTTGCAGGGGGTATATCAGCTCATCTAGATATCTGCTCAGTTTTACAACAGGCTACATAAAAAGCACTAGCAAGTCCAAACTAAAATTTCATACAGACAATGACTTATTTATACTGCTCTATATACTATACACTGAAATGTAAGTACAATATTTATATTCCACTTAATTTATGTTATAATTATATGGTAAAAATGAGAACATAAGCAATTTTTCGCTAATAGTGTGCTGTGACACTTTAGTATTTTTATGTCTGATTTCGTAACCACGTTGTTCTTAAATGAAGTGAAACTTGGGGTTATGCAAAACTAATTAGACTCCTGAAAGGGGTACAGTAGTCTGGAAAGGTTGAGAGCCACTACTCTGCACAAAATCTCATATTAAAGGTTCTCCTCATCCCTGGGGAATTGTTAAAAGGAAAGTGTGGAAAACTTCCTCAGTGTTGCGTTGTGGATGATTCACTTTACCGATAAAGTAAGGGGCACTTACATAAGCTCCAATATAACTGATTAATCGACACTCCATATCTGTTCCAAAGTGGCTAACTCTGAATGCACAATGATTCTTATTGCCCTGCTCCCAGCAGAATTACCAATAACAAGAATCAGATAAGAATGAAGAAGCTGATATGGTTACCAGGCCCTCACTTTCAATATCAATATTCCTTGTTTATTCCTTATGCTAAATATATTTGTTAAATTCATGGATCCTACTGCTCCCCTTCATAGTCCTGATCCCCAACTGCCTGACTCAGATATTTCTTCATCACAAAGATACTTAGCCAAATGGGAAAGTGGCCAAGAGGAGGAAAGGATCATTCCACTTAGTCATAGTAGACCCATGTGGAGGGACAATAACTTCTCCAGAGATTTACTACTAGTAGTATATGGATGTGGATGAAAGCCATATGGAACATGGTCACTATCGTTCAACCACAGATAGCCTTAGGTGAACACTTATGCACAATTTATTTGGGTTAATTTCTGAAATTCTTTCATCGAATCATAGAATATTAGGGTTGGAAGAGACCTCAGGAGGTCATCTAGTCCAATCCCCTGCTCAGAGCAGGACCAGCACCAACTAAATCATCCCAGCCAAGGCTTTGTCAAGTCAGGGCTTAAAAACCTCTAAGGATGGAGATTCCACCACCTCCCTAGGTAACCCATTCCAGTGCTTCACCACCCTCCTAGTGAAATAGTGTTTCCTAATATCCAACCTAGACCTCCCCCACTGCAACTTGAGACTATTGCTTCTTGTTCTGTCATCTGCCACCACTGAGAACAGCATAGCTCCATCCTCTTTGGAACACCCTTTCAGGTAATTGAAGGCTGCTATCAACCCCCGCCCCCCCTTCTTCTGCACTAAATAACCCCAGTTCCCTCAGCCTCTCCTTGTAAGTCATGTGCCCCCGCTCCCAAATCATTCTTGTTGCCCTCTGCTAGACTCTCTCCAATTTGTCCTCATCCCTTCTGTAGTAGGGGGACCAAAACTGGATGCAGTACTCCAGATGCGGCCTCACCAATGCCGAATAGAGGGGAATAATCATTTCCCTCGATCTGCTGGCAATGCTCCTACTAATACAGCCCAATATGCCATTAGCCTTCTTGGCAACAAGGGCACACTGCTGACTCATATCCAACTTCTCGTCCACTGTAATCCCCAGGTCCTTTTCTGCAGAACAGGCTGCTTAGCCTGTAGCTGTGCGTGGGATTCTTCTTTCCTAAGTGCAGAACTCTGCACTTGTCCTTGTTGAACCTCATCAGATTTCTTTTGGCCCAATCCTTCAATTTGTATAGGTCACTCTGGACCCTATCCCTACCCTCCAGCATATCTACCTCTTCCCCCAGCTTAGTGTCATCTGTGAACTTGCTGAGGGTGCAATTCATCCCATCATCCAGATCATTAATAAAGATGTTGAACAAAACTGGCCCCAGGACTGACCCCTGAGGCACTCCGCTTGATACCAGCTGCCAACTAGACATTGAGCCATTGATCACTACCCACTGAGCCTGACAATCTAGCCAGCTTTCTGTCCACCTTATAGTCCATTCATCCAATCCATACTTTTTTAACTTGCTGGCCAGAATACGGTGGGAGACGGTATCAAAAGCTTTGCTAAAGTCAAGATATATCACATCCACTGCTTTCCCCATATCCACAGAGCCAGTTATTTCATCATAGAAGACAATCAGGTTGGTTAGGCATGACTTGCGGTTGGTCAATTCTTTCCATTATAGCTACTCTTCCACATTCTACAAAGAGTAACATAAACACATTGGAACATTTAACTCTCCTTTGCCTTGGTTTTCATTTTCTCTCCTCCATTTTGAATCTATTCAAACATTGTGAGTTTGAAAGTCTGACTTGAACTAGGACATGGGGGAGGCAGGTTCACATTTACACTAATGTCCTTCTATATCACACACACTGTAAAGAGGACGCAAGTATAATTTACTCTGACTTTAAGGCCCTTTTACACTGCCAGCGCAGTGTGAAGGGGCCATAGTGTACAGAAGAACAAGGTCCAGGCTGTTGAATTTAGAAAAGTCTGGGATGAGGAGGGGCAGGTGCAAAGCAGAAAATCCCAGTGAACAAAATGAGTCAGAGTGTTTTCAAAATAGAAAAACACAGGATCTGATTGACTTCCCACTGAAGTCAGTGGCAGTTCTGCATCCAAGTGGCAGGCAAGTTTGAAATCTGTGTTCCATTGGAAGATTTGTTGAAAGTTAAAACCGACACACATCTGCAAAACATGGTCTTCAATGAATTGGCATTTTCCAACAAATATTCCATCTAAAAATTTCTGACCAGCTGTACTCATGAGCAGAATTTGGCCCTTATATGTTTTAGAAGCTGAACCAGAATTTAGAAGCCACCAAAATGGCTATATTTTGTCTGCTGCGCTTTGGACGTTCAGGTAGGTTCCATTCCTAGGAGGATAATTCAGTTTCTCTCTTCACACAGAACGTTAATACAAACACTAGATAACTTGTACAGACTTCAAAAGAGAACTATGAAAAATGCTTTATGGCCTTAGAAAAGGAGACCCCCTTCTCTTTCTCTCTCCCTCCCCCCCCTCCCCCCAGCTTTATAGTGAACAGCCATTCTTTAAAAAAAAAATCAGTTGAAAATGGCCAACTGAATTTTCACAAAGCATTTCTGGTCAATGTAAAACTGGGAGGGCAGGGGGAAAGAGTGTGGTTGTTTTCCTAATCTCTGGATCAAAGTGGGTGTCCTACTGCTTCTGAAACTTAACCCCACAATTCAGTGAATACAGATATGAGCTGGGGAGGTGCTTTTATTTGGAAAAATATTTAATGTTACTTAATTTGAAAACAAGAATTTAAAAATATCTTTGGTATGACAATGCTATTGTTGAAATGAACACAAATGAAACTCAGCCACCTTCTATTCCTTTTGTACTTGAGTTTCAAATAGCTACCTAAGTTGTGTGCCTGTGTCTTGAATTTTTTAGTCTGCCCAATATTCAACATCTTAGATTCACCATCCTATAACATCAGGGCACCTTTTACAATGGTGAAAGAGTAACATCACTCTCCAGTTACTATCATAAAGCAGCCAATTTTCTGGAATAAGTCAATACAAAGAACCACCTGTACAGTTCATACATACATGACTTCTTCTGTGGTCTGGGTAAGCCTTATTCCATTTTAAATGTGTTATGACTGGCAATTCCTGACAGAGGAATTCACAAAGCAAAATGGGATGTTTAGTATGTTCATTTTCATGGATGTACCTAGCTGCCTTTCAGTTCACAGCTGTTCCATAGCATTACTAGTGTTGGCGCTCCAGGAACAACCTAAGGGTCAGAGTAGATCTACACTGTAAAAAACCAAACACTACCAAAAAACGACAGCGAGTCTCACAGCCCAGATCAATTGACTTGGGCTCAGGAGGCTCAAATTATGGGGCTAAAAATAGCAGAGCAGACTTTCCTACTTGGGCTGGAGCCTGGGCTCTGCAACCTGGCGAGAGGTGTGCAGTGTAGACAAAGGCTTGTTTCTGTGGATGTTCCAGGGTCATAACGGTCCTACTTCCTGCTCCTCCATACACGATAGGCTCCCTGTGTTCCCTCAGGTCCAAGGAACCTGAGGGCTGGGGAAAGATAGAACCTGATTACTTATCTCATTTGTTTACATCCCCACCCTGAAGTTTTTAGCAGTTCTGTCCTGTGCAGCTGCTGTTCCCCCCTTGCTTGCTCTTCTGTTCTCAACGCTGTACTCAGATCTACCAGTGGGCATGGAGAGGAGCAGCTGAGGAAGACAGAAGGAGAAGCAATCAGCCACCATTTCATTGTGCACTCTGCCAAGCTGGATGCTGGCATTTCTTTTAATACCTCAGGCAGCAGCCAGTCTGGGACCATGGCTGGAATTGTGAATGACTCACATCTGTTTCACAAACCTGGGTTGCGTCTGGACTTTTGGCAGCTCTGTATGCAAAAATGTGCCACTAAAAAAGAGCAGCAGGGATAGACCATTAATATATGACGACTCTTTGCCTGGGCCCTCTGCATGGAAGGGATTCTGCGAATTTCAGGAGTTGGGGTGGGGGAGAGAATGACAGCTGTCTGCAGCACTGTGGCCTGCTCCGCACCTGGATTTAATTTCTGTATAGAAATCCAGGCAGAAGGAAATGCAACTTGAAGCCATGCTCAGTTGTTGCTGAGCAGTAATAGGGGACACAGCCTGTGTAAGAGTGGCTCCAGCTGGATCCATTCCTCCAGGAAGAAGGAGAAGACGACCAATTGAACAGCATGGCTATTAGCCTTTCCCTGTGAATCTTGGAGATCTGTGGGTCCGAGGAAGTGAATTTTAGAAAACCCACTGCTTCCCTAATCACTCCTGCTGATACTTTCCCATTATTTTCTCCCACTGGAGCAGATGATTTAGCCCCATATTATTAATTTAATCAATAGAAAGTTCCTCATGTCTGGAAGTTTAGTACATTATGTGGTACATTCCCGCAATGACTGGCATGGGGATCTATGTGCATAACTTGCACTAACATCAATGGCAGCTATTTGGCTTAAATCTCTCATGAATTAATAGGAAAATCAATTCCTAAGCATTCAGCCAAGCTACCTTCTTCTTCTTCTATCATTTTACTTTTCATTGAGTTGAAGCTGCTCAGAACTTTGAACAAGCATGAAGTTGCTTTTAGAGAGAGGTTTTTCTGCCATTCCTGATGTATTGGTGCGTATATATTTATATGTAATCTCAGCTTTACTTTTGTTGCATTAGCATTCGATAAACACGTGTGCAGATGGACACACACACCATAATGCCATAATGACGACAACCACTAAGCTGATTCTGCTGGGGACAAAGCTTTCCTCAAGGCTTTCATGTTTTGTCTAGGTCTGACTCAACAAAACATACAATAATAAATTAATAAACAAGTAACTAGGTAAATAAATAATTGGATCATTGCTGATAGTTATATAAATACAATTTTCTTGAAAGCTGCTTGGATTCTTATTTATCTTTTCATAAAACTCAATCACTTGTGCCACGGTAGATCATTTTACTGCAGAATGAGGTTTTGAAATTGGCATCCTGGCATGTGACATATGCAGGCTCACTGTTATTCCTTCTATGGGCTTGTTTTCATCTGGGAGAGAAACACATCATCCCCAGGAGAAGCAGCTTAGTGGTCCAATTATGGGTGCAATATACCCAGACCCTCTGAAACCACAAGTTCAGATAGTACCTTTTCATGTGTATAATTAATTCCATCTACTTTATTGTGTGGGCTCTTTCAGGTGAGATTTTATAATCTTAGGTTCTGTGAACAATGAAGTTTGTATGGCATTCTTCATCAGAGTTGAAGCTTGCCACGGCTGTCTCATCCAAAAATGTCCCCCTGACGAGCTGCTGCTGTTCCCTCACCCCAGAGGTTGTTCTATAATTATACCATTTGTGTAAAAAAAAAAAAAAAAAAAAAAAAGTCTCGTTTATATGTTCATTATAGGCAGGGCTAGTAGCATTACTTTTAGCTAAGGTTGTCCAACACTTCCCATTTAAGACTCTGTTTTCAGTTGCTTATAACTTTGCTAAATTTTAACAGTTCAGACGACATTTTCCTTGCTGGGTGTTTTCTCCAGGATGAATTTTGTTTGGAAAGTTTTAGCAAAAATGGATCCGCTATTTCCAAAAATGTGATTGGGGAAATATGTTTTGCCCATGTCAAAAACAGTCTTACAGCTATTTTGTTGAGAAGTTCTAGAACCTCCATGCTTTTGTAAGCAGAGTCAGGATGAGCTCCACCCTGACATCTGGTGGTGAGGTGTGGCAAGTTGTGGAAAAGAACTTCAGGGGCTGATCTCATTTGCATAGGCGCACCCACCCCGCCTAGAATGAGGCCATAGCTGCCCAAATGGTCACTTTGGCTGCTGTGGGATCCCCAGTGTCTCTGTTATTGGGGCAGGAAGAATAAATTGTTATTACCCTGATTATGGGAATCAAGGACAGTGGAACTGCACTTGGCCTTTTGTTATGATGGAGGGACTCGCCATCAACTAAGTAGCACTCGCTAGGCAAGGGACATGGGTTCCAAAACTGTGAATTGAGAGAGGCTGGGAACAGGTATTAATACTTGGTGGCATGGGCCCCCTGGTGAGGGCCTTACATGCTAATTGCACTTCCTCCTCTCTCCACTGTGGAATATCGGAGCTAATTTTGATTCCATTAGGAGTCTAGTTACAGGCTGCTGAGCTGTATTCACTTTGGGCTAATGGTGCATCAGCACTGAGGCTCCCCTACTACAAGCTGAAATCACAAAAGAGCTAAACTTACTAAGAGCTGAAATCACTGAGTGTTGTGTTAAGTAGTGGGGGAGCCTGAAAATATATGGTGGAGCAGTTTGCGGGACGGCAAGCGGAGCCGTTTGTAAGACGGCGAGCGGAGCCGTTCGTGAGAGAGCGAAGCCATGCAGTGTGGAGTGGAGCCGTTCGTGAGAAAGCGGAGTGGAGCCATTCGTGAGAGAGTGGAGCGGAGCCATTTGTGAGACGGCGAGCGGAGTGGAGCCCTGTGGAGCTGTGGGGTAGTCAGCTTCAGGTCACGTAAGGTGCCCCTTACCTCTTCCCCCCCCCCCCCCCCCCCGCCACAGGCACATTTTTACCCAGACTGGGGAGTAAAACTCTGCAGATAAACTTTTGGACTCTGGGGCTGCCCTGACCAGGGACAGAGACTTTTGGGACGTTGGGTGATTTTGGGTTGCTGGACTCAAGAACTAAAGGGAAAGGACATGCCCCAATTTGCTTGGGGTGGGTTTTTTGCTCATGGGTTGTGTTATGAATCCTGTTCGTGGTGTTTCCCCAACATAATGCCACATTGTTTCTCTCTGTTATTAAAAGGCTTTTTGTTCCACTCAGATTATGTGCTTGCGAGAGGGGAATATTGCCTCTTGGAGGTGCCCAGCGGGGGTGGTATATATTTGTCCCAGGTCACTGGGTGGGGGCTCGAGCCGGTTTTGCACTGTGTTATTGGAATGGAACCCCTAGATACTGAATCCTTGTTGCTGCCAACTCTGACAGGCAGAAGGGTTACATTTTCATAAGTGCCAGACACTGAGCAAGGTGCGGGTCAAGGATTTGCCTTTTTTTGTTTCCATGGGGAAAAAAACAGCCACATTGAGCGAAGTTATACACCTTTGAAAAATCTCAGTTTGTACATACAGGCTCAGATGAGGCTTAGAGTTTAGCAGCAACATTCTCCAAAGACTCCACCTTTACTGAGAGCATGCTCTAGCTTCACACTGCTCCTATGTGTCTGTGCAATCTTAATTTGCCTCCCTTGTGTGTACGCATTATGATATAGCCTTTAATTATGTGAACACATTTATTCCACAGGACTTCTGACTCAGTGCACAGGATATACTATGCTCTGGGGATGAATCAAGGTTGTGTAGTGAACATAGCTGTTATCTGAAGTCCCTCGGTCTCATCTGTTGCAGAAGTTGGAAGGTGTGTGGTGAACAATGCAGGGGACTGCAGGAAAAGAAAGCATAGTCTCATTCCTGTATGATGCTATTCAAGTCACTTAAACCAGACTTTTCTCAGGTGGCCACTAATTGTGCTTTCCTAAATTTCTGGGTGCCTTGCTGAGGTCTGATTCGCAGAAGTGCTGCGCACTCACAGTTGCAACTGAAGTCAACAGGACCAGTGGTTTGAACATATAAAGTACCATATCATGCCAGCTTAGTACTCTGAAAAACCAGGTGCTAGGAATCTCAAATTGGGCACCCAAAATTAATGGACCCTTTTGACTTTAATTTCTTTGTGCCTCAGCTCCCCATCTGTAAAATGGGGATAATAATACCACCTCATCTCACTGGGGTGTTGTGAAAATATGTTAATTGCTGTTCTGAGAAGCACTGAAAAATCAGGAAAAAAATTGATTTGTGTTTAATAGAAACGTTTTTTTGTTCTTGCTGAAACAAAAAATAACCCAAAAAATCATTTTGGACAAACAATTTTTTTTAACCCAAAATGATTCCCCCCCTCCAACTCAGTTTTTCGTTTCATTAGGTTTGGGGGTGGTTTTTTTACACTTTTTTTTTTTTTAAAGACAAATCTAGTTAAATTTCTAAATGAAACACTGTTTCAAAAAGAAAATGTGAAACGTTTATTTTTGAAAATATCTAAATGAAGCATTTTAACCTTTTTTGTTTTTTTCATTGGGCCAAATCTATTTGCCAAATTCTCTTAACAGTTTTGGTTGCCCCAAATCTGTATCCTTCAGCAAATTTACTATTCAACCAAAAAAGTTCACCCAGCTCTAATTCTGAGTATCTACAGGCAGACTTGCTTTTTGCTGGGATTTCTAGTCTGGTTTTTGCAAGTGGAAAAAGCCCTTATTTTAAAAAAACAAACACAAAAAACCAAAATGGTTGTGTCATTTAAAAAACCAAAATGGTTGTGTCATTTATATTACCTCAATCAGGTTGAATAAATCGATTCTTTTCAGTTCTACACAGATATAGCTCACTTCAGCACTTGTGAAGGATTTGTTCCTTTCTGCATCAAAATCTGTACCAAACCTCACCATGCAATAAAAATACAGTATCGAGGGGACAATGAATTTCTGTAAAATTATATCGCACAAACCAAGCTTTCAAAAAGTACAAGTCCTACAGAAATTAAATCTTAAGTGTTTTATACATAGCTTTTCAACTGTCATCAAAGACCAAAAAAAAAAAAAAAAAGGCACTAAGGGCTGGTCTATGAATTCTCGCTGCTCTATGGTAGTGCTTTGCACAATAATGCTGGTCTAAAAGGAAACTGCAGCTCTCTGCAATCCTTAAACTTCATGAAAAAATTCTTTTAGAAATGCTGGCATCTCCGAGATGATGTAATCTGTTCACTGGCAGGGATCCCACATAGGAATAAAAAAAATGTACCATAGGAATTTTTTATACTATCTAAAAATAACAAACAAGGTACATGACTAGTCACAATGCATATGAGTATCTGGTGAGTAGGTCAGTGTCACCTCGGTGGTTTTGTGATAGCTACAAGAATTCAGGGGAAAATGTAAGAGATAAATATCAGTCTATCATATTTTTCACTACTTGGGTGAGAAAAATCTCAATTGACTCATTCCTTTCAATGCCTCCGTTATCAGCATTCTGATTCTCACCTCCAAGGTCAGGATTAACTAATTGTCTTTCACTACTTTTACCTATGAAGAATGAACTAAATAAATTGAATCGACAGATAAAGTAGTTTATGAATAAATTAGGAAGTCTTTCCCTCTTGTCATTGTCACCCCTTGAAGTGACTGATTAGCTGTTAATCTAAAATCTATCAAGTGGATTCTTTGGGGGGTGAAAAACCTAGCTAAATAAAAACAGCTATAAAAAGCTTTTGTTTTCAGCAAGACAGAGCATGTGTGAACTCTTGGGGCCGCATCTTTCACTCGACTCTAGAACTGGGGTTTATATGGATTTTTAGTGTCTGGAACACCAGTTCCTTTTTGAGGGAGAAGGGATTTCCAAGTCTGAGAAATTCCATTCACTTCAGGTTTCAGAGTAACAGCCGTGTTTAGTCTGTATTCGCAAAAAGGAGTACTTGTGGCGCCTTAGAGACTAACCAATTTATTTGAGCATAAGCTTTTGTGAGCTACAGCTTATGCTCAAATAAATTGGTTAGTCTCTAAGGTGCCACAAGTACTCCTTTTCTTTTTCCATTCACTTCAGTATTACCTTGCCCTTCTATCCTATTCAAATGGGATGTGATTTGTCTTTGTTTCTAATTAAATGCATCTGACAAAGTCCTCTGGCTCATGTTTCAAGTTGGCTTACTAACAGAAAATTCAGATTTCAGAATAGCAGCCATGTTAGTCTGTATTCGCAAAAAGAAAAGGAGTACTTGTGGCACCTTAGAGACGAACCAATTTATTTGAGCATAAGCTTTTGTGAGCTACAGCTCACTTCATCGGATGCATTCCATCAAGTGAGCTGTAGCTCACGAAAGCTTATGCTCAAATAAATTTGTTAGAAAATTCAGAGTTGAGGCTGCAACTTCATCCTCACTCTACCTAGCTATGCCTGCATATTGCAGCACATATGGAATGTAACATCCTGCACTGATCTCAGACCTTAAACTATACAGACACAAAAGAACAAATTAAGGGCAAAATCCTCCTCTCATATCTGCTATGAATGGACCAGGGATAAGCACCTCAAATTAGGGTTTTTCTCACCTGCAATGCACAAACATTATTTCATGAGATCCCCTCTAGGCTTCAAATAAAGATTGTGCCAGCTGTGCACAGCATCATCTCTGGGCCAAACAAAGTGCCAAGAGTGTGTGGTCTGCCCCCCCCACCCCCCAAAAAAAGAATGCTTTTACCCTGAAGTCTCTTCTCCCATTAGATATGTTCACACTTACACAGTCCACTGGACAGGAGATTGAATCAATACATGAAGGCAAGGTAAGGAATGAAACATGACCACTCAGTACAATAAATAAATAAATTAAATATTGCATTATCCTCAGCCTGATGGGAAATTCAAGTTGTCTTGGAGCATTTTATAGTTTCTATACATAGAAGTACATTTTCTCTCTATTTTGTATGTTTAGCCTGATTTACTTATACTCCAATTAAAAGAAATGTTACTTAAATTTGCTATGTTTATCCTTTGTCAACCTATCCAGTAGGAACCTGCTTTATTACTGCATGAGAGAGATTTAGTCTGCCTTTAAAGTTAATGGCAGCTATGCATGTAAATAGAGCCCTGTGTAGATACCAAATTTATATCCGCAAATGCAGATATCTGTGAATATAAAATGGACATCTAAGGAGCTGCAGGGCTCAACCAGTAACAGCAGCAGCAAAAGCAGCTACACATTGGGTTGTCACTCGCAGGAGCCAGCACCCCACGTGGGCAGCTCCTCCAGCATGGCTGTACTGCCCTCAGCCCCACCCACTGAGGCGGGCACCAGACTCAGAGACTTACATGCTCCTGGGCTAGTGTGACCAGGAACAGCTGCTGCTGAGCCTGGTGCCCAACCCAGTGGATTGGGCTGGGGGCGGTACAGCCAGGCCGGAGGAGCTGCGAGTTGCGGCCCAATGTGTGGCTGCTTTTGCCACTGCCATTCCCAGTAGAGCCCTGCAGCTCCTCGAATATCCAGTTTATATCCACATCTGCGGATAGAATTTGGTATCGACTCCTGGCTCTAGAAAATTCCCCAGCAATTCAATGGGCAAATGTCCCACACACTGAATTAAATGTGAAAGAAGTCTGCTTTATTTACCTTTAGTTAACAAGTCACATCATATTTTATATGCCACAGAAAGAGAGAATCTCCTCAAGGTATGGCGAACTGGGAACCCAAAGCCAAATTCTTATCCACCGAACTTCATATGTCTTATTTTAACCACACATGTACCCGTGCTTCACAGTGAATGTATTCGTCCCAAGTAGAATATCTTTCCCCATTCCCAGGAAGGTGCAATCTTGTGTTTTGTCATTACAACAAGCATATTGGAACAAGTAAATATATTGCCCTCTGTCCCTAGATATCGAGATAGTGGTGAACCAGTAGCTAGGTTTTTGAGATGTATTTCAGAAACCACTCTTGCAGCGGGAGATTTAGGAATGTGCTAATGAACAGAGATCTATAGACATTTGAGAGAACTGTTAGGATATAGATATTCAGGCCTGTCTGCAAAGGCCTGTACTTTAAGAATTTAGGTGTATTCTTATCACTTGGCTAGTTAGAGGTATAAAAGAAAGAATCAAAATCACTGTCTGCCAGTGCAAGGTCCTTCTCTTACTGTGACAGTCTGAGGCACTGTTCTTAGGCTAAGGCCTTTGGCTAAGCAACAGAGGCAGCCATAAGCTGGGAACCGACCAGTCACATCCTCACATTCCAAAGTAGTCACATTGAAAGAAGGTGCTATTGGGCTGTTAGGAATACAATCCTGTCCTGATAGTGCCTATCACCTCCAGAGAAAGGGAAGTGCCTAGAAGATGTAAAAGGAAATTGAGGTTGATAGTTTTCTGTCTGGTAAGAACTCACTTATCAATAGACACAGCTGGGAAACTCTTATGTCTTTATAGATGTAGTTGTGAAATCCTCACTTCTGTATTGTTTTGTCATTATAGTTCCCACTTTGCTATTGTTTATTGGCATGGTCTCTGTCTGGTTCTGTGATTGTTTCTGTCTGCGGTATAATTAATTTTGCTGGGTGTAAACTAATTAAGGTGGTGGGATATAATTGGTTAGCTAATCATGTTACAATATGTTAGGATTGGTTAGTTAAATTTCAGTAGAATGATTGGTTAAGGTATAGCTAAGAATATTACTATATAAATTAGGGGCAAACAGGAAGTAAGTTGGGATTCGAAAATAAGGAAAAAGGAATTTGTATTTAAGCTTGCTGGAAGTTCACCCCAATAAACATCGAATTGTTTGCACTTTCGGACTTCGGGTATTGTTGCTCTCTGTTCATGCGAGAAGGACCAGGGAAGTGGGAGAGTGAAGGAATAAGCTCTCTAACAAGAACAACCAGGCTTCAGGATTCAACCTTAAGGATGGATTTTGAAACCGTAACTTTGAGTTGGGTTTGCTTGATCTTACAGATGGGTAAATTGAAGGACAGGGATGTTATCAGCTTGATTTTTCAAAGGTACTGAGAATCTCCCATTAGTAATAAGAATCTTTGAAAATCAAGCTAAAAGTGACTTGGCCTAAGATGACATAGGAAGCTTATTGCAGACCTGGGATAAGTGCCAGCTTTGTGCTTTAGCCACAAGACCATTCTTTTTCCCTATTTAAGCATTTGTTATTGAAGTTGTTATAAGTATAGGCCAGTTTTTCATCGCTCGTATAAATGGAGTTGGAATTAATTTGGTCCCTAGATTTAGTACCTTGTTTGAATACAAAATATCAGTATTTATTAAAATATTGCAGTGTCATTAGGAGATTTTTCAAATATCATGGTGGTTGTTTTTCTCTTTCAGTTCTCAAAAAGCTTTCTCTGTGCTGGGACAAGTGCAAGATCAGATAATAATGTGATACTTTTTCCATTATAGAACAGTCTTTAGCAGAAGGCTGAAATAGGCCCTTATCAGGTGAAGTTGTTTACGAAAGAAACAAAGCTATTCAGAAGGATAGTGTCTCTTTGTTTTTCTAAATTATTTAGAAGGAACTGTTGATCCACTGATAGGTAGATAGCTATCCCATGTTGTGTTCACCATCACCTTTCCCAGGTATCTTTCTACTCTCTTGTAATTACTGAGCCTTAAAAAAAAAAAAAAAAAAGTATTTTTTCCATGGGTAAAGTGTAGCACTTTAGATAACATTGTAGAGGCCTATTCTCCAACATACTGTAGATAAGCAGTTTTTCCTTGCATAAATAGACACTCCTCTTGGATGATTTCTTTATCCAAAAACTTCCGAACAACCAGCTTAGGAGTTCAGAACTTGTCTTACCTAATGGAAGAAGACAGGTTTTTAGGAGTTGTGGCCTGTGTCACACACGAGCATTTAGGAAGTGTGCTTTCTCTCCTACATGCAGAGACAAGAGTGTAGATGTGCTCTTCCCTCTACTGGCGCCTAGACAGCCACTATCATCACTGCCCTAGAAATTTTTGATTTATAAATAGAGGAGATTTGTGCTTGCAGGGTGTTTCAAAGAACACTTTTTGCAAGCTCAGGTCAGCTTTCACTTTTTGAATATTTGACTTTTTATACTATGTTTTCTATAAGTGGAATTTCCTGAAAGATGATTTTGTGATGTTTTTCATTGACATCTTGAGTTTTGATAGTAAAAAGGGATATTCGACAAAAAAGTCTGTCAAACAACTATCGAGATGGTCGGGACATTTCAAAAATCCTTAATTTTGAATTTCAAGGGGGAAAAGGGACAACATTTTAAGCATTTCTGTGTGTGTGAAAATTTAGTTCCAAGTTTGACCAATTGCGAGAGTTTAGAGAGCACTTCTGTAATACAACAGATGCAATTACCCCGTCTTTGAAAACAAAATAGAGACTTACAACCAGAGGAACACATCTGATCACTGTACTTATTCAAGTAGTCCTATGGGGTAAGGCAAGCTGAATTTGGATAGAGTCAACAATGTGAAAGATAAAATGTCTAAAATGGGCCAGCACCTGGGAAAACAAAACACTTGTTTTTCCAAGGAGGGAGAACCTAGACAAAAAGGCTGCCAGAGAAATTAACATCTATCAGCATCCCAGATAAGCCCATTGACTTCAGCAGGAGTAGAATTGGGACCAAAAAACCAGTTTATAATGCCAGTTGTTGGAGACATTTCTGTAAGGAGCAAGGTAGGCATTGTTCCTTGGAGCTGTACTCCTGTTGCTACAAACCCCAATGCAGCAAGCTTCCCAGCACAGGTTGGCCCTTGCACCCACCTAGAGTTCCATTGATCTTGGCGTCCACATGAGCACAAGAGGTCGGCCCAGGGAGATGAGTTTAAATTAGCGCCTAAACCTGTGCATCCGACTCACATGCAGAGTCTCACTGAAGATAATAAGAGTACTCATAGGAGGTGATCGAGCTTTGGCTCAGTGTCCAAAAAGAGTGCAAAAAGTGAGCAAACATCAATGCTAGGAAAATAGAGCCCTTAAGAATTATCTAAAGGTCATAGCAAATGAATAAATATTAATGCACTTATGCAAAATCTGAACAATGTGCTGTAACGACTGAAATATTATTCAAAGACAAGTATTGTAATTATGGGTGTTTTTTTTTCCCCCACTAGGCAGTGAAAAAGAAATCCTGGGTTTATTTTATGCCTTTAGCTAAGGAGTTGTTGTTTTTTGTTTTTTAATTCTGATATGAGTTCTTTCAGGCTGAAAGAATAGCTAGTTAATACTTCAAAAGTATGGCGCTCCTGTTGCGAAGCATTTAATTTTTTCCGCCCTGTGCTGTTACTTCTAGGTGTGCTACTGGGCTGCAGCAGCTGCTAGTTTGTGTAACCCCTGGAAGTCAGAAGGCGTAAGAGTCCCTAGAGCTAATACAAAATGTATGGGCATGTCATATCTGGAAATTCCTGCTCTTGGAAGGGCAAGCTTGGAGGGGAGCCAGAAAGCCTGAAGGGGAGAGGCAGGGACAAGATTTAGAGGAGAAAGGAAAGCGGGAAGAGAGAAAAGAGAAGAAAGTAGGGAGCATAAAGTGGGTGGATAAGAAAGTGAGGCCTGAAATAATTGGAACAAGAGAGGGGCTTTGGAAGGAGAGAAAGCTACTACTCCATAGTGATACAAACCTTTTTGGGATTATCTCAGCCAGATCCAGAAGGGTACATTTTTCCCTATCCCACATAGATGTTAATTAAGTGTCCCTCCCCACCATTATTCTCAAAGGCCCACGATACCTACTGCTCCCCTGGATGAGGAAGCCATAGCCCAACTACACAAACATGACAGGCAGCAGCTCAGTGGAGTGGCTATTGTGGAGGTGCCAGCTGACACACAATGACAAAAGCAATCAACAATATTGGTAGTATTATTTCTGTCCATTGCCTCCTACACAACATTTGTGAAAGCAAGAGTGAAGCAAGTGTTTAACAGCCAAAATGAATTGAGGAGGTTAGCGGCCTTCCTGCTAATTATTTATCAACGCACAGAGAAGCAACGTAACCCGGTGTGGTGAAAGCTGCAAGCATCAAGCATGCAAATCTACTGTGAGATAGTTTGTGCACATATTTTGCTAGTGCAGGGAGAGAAATGAGTCTGAGGGGATAGATAGCATAGAAGGCTGAAGGTGGCAGATTTTAATGTTATAATTTGTTATTGTTTTGTTTTGGTGGTTGAGTGTTTGACCGTAGGTGATAGCTGGGCTTGCCCCCTTTATCACAGTGTAATTAATATTGTTAATGTATATGGTCTAGGGCAGTGGTTCTCAACTTGCAGCCCATGGGCTTCTTGCGGCCCAATCAGCACACAGCTGAGGCCCATGTGACCTCCTCAGGGCCATAGAGGTAGCATTGGATATAGCCCACATGACACATCGTGGGCCACATATACAAATGTATACAAATATAACTAGGTTGAGAACCACTGGTCTAGGGTGAGGGAATATTATGGGATAGTGAAGGAGGTAGGTGGCCAGTAGGCTTTAAATGGTAATGTTTTGAAGGTTAATCATATTCTGCTTCACAAAATCCTAACAAAGATGAATGTTGAAAAAACAACTTCATTTAACACACAACATTCACATCATTTGAAATGAGTAACCAGTGTAAAACCACACCCAGAGAACAAACCATTGTCCATATATAAGTATTCTAGAGACAGGCGAGGTGGCTTGCATGGGTTCCTGCACTCTTTCACCTGGTCACAGGTGACAGTTAAGTGCCATGGTAATGATCAGGAGGGAACAGGTGAGAATAAGGCACTGCTACTGTCCTGTATCATGGCACTATTTTAAGGAGATAGTCCATGATGCACATGGCCTGTGGAGGGCCATAGTGTGAAATTTACCTTTGTCTCTGCATGTATACACTGAAGAGCTCCCTGTGGCACTCTTCCTCCTGCAGCCACATTCACTGTCATGATGGATGTGACATGGCTTCTGTCTCCTCTTCCCTAATATCTATTTTGGAACTCAAATTGTGGGTTAGTTTGCCATGCTGCTTTTCTGTTTCTTTAGCTCAGCATCACAAATTCTGTCATTGTCCCTTCACAATCCTCTGAAGGTCAAGAACCCATTCGTCTTTGTTCTCTGCCTCTCACCACAGAGACTGGTCAAACGCTCTGCCTCTCGTAGTGCTGATGGTCACTATCCTGATCTCAGGGGATGACAGAGGGCACAGCTGAACCTTTTCTTGTCAAGCGGACTGACTTCTGTTATTGCATTGTAATCTCGGGGCGGGGGGGTGTCTTTAATGGGGCACACAAGTCTCCACACAGGCAGGAAGGTGTTAATAGGCTATTGAAGGGCTAATTAGCCCTAACTGAGGCACCTGGAGCAGGAAGTGGGCTTCAGGGAGGGACTTAAAAAGAAAAGCCCTGCTCAGTTTGAGGAAGTAGGCAGATAGAGCAGATGTGGAGCTGTCACTGTGGGAGAGAAGGATGGTCAGGGTGAGACTGGTGCCTAGCAGCTCTCGTGGAGGAATTGGAAGAGTTTGTGCTGCTTCATACCTGTTATGGATTTTAAGAACCCTGAAAGGGTAAGAGACCTAGCAAGAGGGCTAAGTCTTTGCAACCCAGAAAGAGTTGGAAGCTGAGTAGAGCAGAGGAAGAGAAATTGGAAACAGGGTCCAAGTGGCTGCTGCACAACACTGAAAGGAGGTGCTCTGGTAAAGACATGCAGTTACATGTGGTGGAACATGCGGGTAGGTGAACAGACCTGGGACTTGAGGGGAAATTGAAGCTTGTGAGTAATTGACTGACACCTCACCCAATTTGGGTAGCTGGGAAAGATGGAGGAGCTAATATATCCGCTGTGATGGTGTGGCAGCAGAAACAGCAGCAACAGACCCAGACCCTGCTCCTGCAACTGAGGGAGAGCCTGCAGAAACAGCAAATGGCGCAATTTGCAGGTCAGCAGTGGTGGCAAGAGGCCCCCTTCCAGCAACATGAGTGGTTGCAGAAGCAGTTAGGCCAAGGGGTTCTAGGGACTTCAGCTGGTACTGGAGAGGGTCCCAAGTAGCCCAAAACAAGGGAAATGACAGAGGAGCTACCAGTGTGCTTCTGGGGTTGGCCAGGAAAGTCATTTGGGTGCTTCAGTTGTGTCAAGCTTGGGCATATCATGCGAGAGAGCCCAATAATGGAGAATGATTACCTGGTCTATTTTCACAGCTAGGTTTGTGGCCTGGGGTCCTCTCTGAATGGCACTAAGACTCAGCCAGACATGCTTCTAGTCAGGTGGTGTGTCAGTGGAAGGTGTGTCAGTGGAAGGCCTCATGGACTCCGTTTGCAGACATACCCTTCTCCAGTAAACAGGGGTTTGGCAAAGATGGACTGGCCCTTCCCTGTACATGTCTTGTGCATACTTGACAAGATGTGGTCTACCCCATGGAAGAGGTTGATCTGGGGGGTCCTGGGCTGGCTATGTGTCTGGGCACTAAAGGATCTTCTGTGGCCTGTCACCTTGGGAAGAGACTGGTACTGGCCCTGATGAGGAGGAATGCAGGCCAAAAGCTGGAAGGGAGAAGGTGTAGTGAACCCACAGCAACAGCCTAGGATGGGTAAAAGCAACGGTCAAACAGAAAAGGAATGGAAGGAGCTGGAAGAGCGAAGAGGAAGCCCTCAATCGTCTTCAGTGATTATGGGAACAGCTGAAAGATTGTCAACAAGAAGTGGAGAACATAAGCACCTCCAAACAGAAGATTATCACATAGATAATTAAACCAAGAGTTTGAACGAGTAGGGGTGAAAGCAGGGCATGGGAAACAAAAGCGCTTGATGCCGGAGCAGTAGTTGGCCATACTCCAGGCAGAAAAGGGTGCCAGGGAATGGAAGTTTATGATAGAGACTGAGCAGTGTACAGTAGAGACCTAAGCCATATCTCATGCAGGAGCTATGTGGGTGACCTACAGCCCCTCACCAGCATGCCAGGTAGGTGGCGGGGCCAAAAGCAGTGTTCCCTTGCAGAAGGTGAGCCAGGGGATACCCATCTGGAAGAACTGGTAGCCACAGAACATGCTCCACAAGTGACCGGGACAGGAAAGGCGCAGCATACTGCGGATCATCCGGTGACTCAGGAAGAGAGAAGTCGCTTGCTCAAGATGGTTAATGAACTCAAAGGAAAGTTGGGCCCTGCGTTCAGAGACCCCAAAATCCCGGGGAAAGAAAGTGACATACCTTGTTGGGTATACTCTTAAGAGGGAACAGGTGTAAGGGGGCACATTAACCTCCATGTAAGGCAGGAAGGGGCTAGTGGGCTACTGAAGACCCTGTTAGTTCAAACTGAAACACTTGGAACAGGAAGCGGGCTCCTGAGAGGAGGTTAAAAAGAAGAGCCCTGCTCAGTTGGAGGGAACAGGTAGAGGGAACATACATGGAGCTGTCACTGTGGGAGAAGAAGGCTGGCTAGGCCCAGGGAATGGGGAAGATTGGTGCCTAGCAGCTCTTCCAAGGAATGGGAAGAGTTACTGTTGCTTTATACTTGTGGATTTTGAGGACCCTGGCAGGAGTAGAACTGTAAGTGACCTGGCCAGAGGACTCAGTCTTTGTACCCAGAAGGTGTTGGAGGCTGGGTGGGGCAGAGAAAGGCTGATGAGAAACTGAGGCTGTGTGGCTGTTGAACCACACATGTTGAAAGTTGGCGCTCTGGTAAGGACGTGCCATAAGAGCGCCCTTCTGCCTAAATGGCAGGTTGCATCTGCCCGATTCACACCAACAATGGGAGTGTTCATACGAACCCAGAGAACTGTCCTCCTTTACAAGACCATTCAGACACAACCCCAAGCAGTAAGAAAACCATAAAAAGTAACATATTCTGGGTAGAGGCCTTTGCCTTCCTGAAGTCCTCCTTAGACCCAGAGATAGCAGTTGAGCATGTCTGGGACATCTCTGCAGCTCCTGCTTCCATTAAGTGATCTTGGGAGACCAGCACTCTTCGGTGGCCACTTTTCCAGTTCAAGAATTGGACACCTCCCTCAGCGTCAATCTCTGTCCTCTTGGTGTCTTAATAGCATGCTGTTCAGTACCTTGGTGCTGTCCAAAATGACCTCTGGCTCTGTAGATGCGCAGGTACTGAGAATACAGTCAAGTTCATGATAAAAGGGGTAGGTGGCATGTTAGGAGGACTTGTTGCACCATCACAATTGCTAACTTGTGCCTGCTGTCTGCATTGGCAGAGACTGACAGTGGAGGTCAGCATGGCACTCTGAGCCTTACTCAGTGTAAGTGGCATCCAAATGGTGACGTGAACACCTGTGCACCTTTGATAGCAATTGTGTGTATGTAGAGTTGTGGTGTGTTGGAAGTGAAGGGGGCACATGTTGGTTAGCACATGAGAATCCACTAGGACAGACTAGTGAGAACTGAGGGACTAGGGGGCTTAGTAGGATCTGACAGCTGAGGCACAAAGGACAGGAGTCTTACAGAAGTCAGACACCAGTTATTTGAAAAAAACAAAGCATCCAGCTGTCTGCTTAGCGACCCAATCCTAGAAGGCCCCTCTAGCCATTGGGGCTGTCTCTCTGATTTTTTTTTTTTTTTTTTTTTTTTTTAGTAGTAAGTTTTTATTTTTTCCTAGTAGGAAGTTCTGGCAAGTCTCTTCTAGCCCAATTTTGCAGACTCCAGAATTTTGGATAGCTTGGATAACCTTATTTGCAACTGAATTTTGAATCGTATAGGGTGCTCTCAAAAAAATCACTCCTGGTGCGCTCCAAAATCACTTGACTGTCTGATAGAAAGAGTGGCCTGAAGGTGGTGGGGAAACAGATTTAGACAGATAAAATTTAAGGTAGTGGCTGAAAAGCTCCGATGCAGTAAAGGCCTCTGTGATCAGATTCTTTTGTGTTGCAGTAATTGACTGTTACTGGAAGTGGTATAGACAGGAAGGCTACAGTTAAAACAACCTGATCCTGAAAGACCACTGCAAGCAGACCTGCCTCTACATCATGGGAGATCTGCATGCCTAGAGTCTGCAGGAGTGGTCTTATGGTAGATTAGGCCCTGAATGCTGAACGTACAGCTGCACTAGGCAAACCAATTTTTTAAAAAACCCTGTAAGCTCATACAAATCAGAAAAGCTGATGTCATCTTTTTCAGCCCTCTGCAGTTGCAGGTGTGATAGACTGCTTCCTGTTAGCTTACTTTGATGTTGCCACACTAAGGCAAGCAAATTTCAGAGTAGCAGCCGTGTTAGTCTGTATCCGCAAAAAGAACAGGAGGACTTGTGACACCTTAGAGACTAACGAATTTATTAGAACGTAAGCTTTCGTGGGCTATAGCCCACTTCATCAGATTCATAAAATGGAACATATAGTAAGAAGATATATACCTTCTCTTCCAACATGCTTCTCTGTACGCAGAAGTCAGACACCAATTATTTGCAATATATATATATATAATACTTACATACAGAGAAGGTGGAATTGCCATGCAAACTGTAAGAGGCTAATTAATTAAGATGAGCTATTATCAGCAGAAGAAAAAAAACTTCTGTAGTGATAATCAAGATGGTGCTTTAGACAGTTGACAAGAAAGTGTGAGGTGTTGTCGTCATTATGAATAAGTTGGAATATGAACAAGAGGCTGCTAGGCAGCTCTCTAACTCCACGTTCTACAGGCCATTATCCTCTGATCCCACTGAGGATTACCAAAAGAAACTACACCATCTGCTCAAGAAACTCCCTGAAAAAGCACAGGAACAGATCTGTGCAGACACATGCCTAGAACCCCGACCAAGGGTATTCTATTTGCTACCCAAGATCCATAAACCTGGAAATCCTGGACGCCCCATCATCTCAGGCATTGGCACCCTGACAGCAGGATTGTCTAGCTATGTGGACTCTCTCCGCAGGCCTTACGCTACCAGCACTCTCAGCTATCTTCGAGACACCACTGACTTCTTCTTCATATACACATCTTCTTATTATATGTTCCATTCTATGCATCCGATGAAGTGGGCTGTAGCCCATGAAAGCTTATGCTCTAATAAATTTGTTAGTCTCTAAGGTGCCACAAGTACTCCTGTTCTTTTTTTCTAAGGCAAGCAAGAGTAATAAACACACACCAACTAAATAGGAACTGCCAGGAAGCAAGGGAGGGGTGAAGCATGGTTCCAACCCATAATACTGTGAGCATCCCAGTTAACCCTTGACCAAGTATGTGAATTTCCTGAGTAGGGAAGGAAGGGTAAATATGGCTTTACCTTGCAGGATTTTTGATCTCGTTGCAATGGAAGGTTCAGGCTTGACAAAAGGGAGGAAGCAAGTGGACTGTCTTTTGGGTTTCATAGCCATCAAATTGGGCTTTATTTGATGCCTGTAAATGTTACTGAATAGGCAACTTGTTTTCTCTGTCTTTATATGCACCATAGATGCTACTGGATGCAGGGATAGCTCAGTGGTTTGAGCATTGGCCTGCTAAACCCAGTGTTGTGAGTTCAATCCTTGTGGGGGACATTTAGGGAACTGGGGCAAAAATTGGAGTTTGGTCAGGAGGTTGGACTAGGTGATCTCCTGAGGTCCCTTCCAACCCTGATATTCTATGATTTGTAATCAAGATCATGACACAGCTCCCAAACACCACAGTGTTGAATTTTCATTCTGTTTTGTTTTGAAAATGTAACATTTAAACCCTGGCTAAATATCAATATAATGAAAAATGGGGGAATGTCAAGCAAAAGCTGTCTGCAGCCCACAATACCATTACTTTAAGATCTGGTTGTGCAGCTCAGCAGGCAAACAGTGTGCACTAGTCTAGAGCAAAATGGACTACAGATAAATTAAGCTTTTCTAGGAGGCGGATGGGATATTTTCATGTAGACAGCAATGAGTGTCATCACATACAGCAAAAGGATAAACAGACTTGGGCCAACTTGATGAAAATTGATAATGACTTGTACATCCTGATTCATAGGCAGTCATATCCAGATTAAGGCAGTTTCAGCCAGCAATTTCCAGAATAATCCTACATAACACTTCCAGGCTTCCCTAATCATTAATATGTGTTGATTTGGGAAAGAGTTTTAATTTGCTGATTCAGGGGTTCCAGCAATTGCCTACTGAATAATGAGAGGAGAAACTTTTTCATTTTCATTTCTTATTGAAGGCTAAGAGGTTATTGTTGGAAACCTTGCTGTAGAAATTCAGTCTGAAAGTATGTAGATATCTGATTTAGTCTGATTAATGACATCTATGTATGAAAAAATGATTTAGCCCCAGGACAAATTTTTCAAAAATACCTAAGTGTCCTAGGCACATTTGACAATGTTAGACTCCATGTGCAGTCTGAAAGCTGAAGCATTTTAGGCAGCGTATCTGTTACGATCCTGTAACCACTGATTTGCACCAGTATTTTCTCCCATGAGAAAAGTCAAGGAACCAGCACAGCAGCAACATGCATTTAAAATAGGGGGTAGGCAATCTGGAGGGATTTGGTTTCTTCCTACAAAGTTTTTTCAACCCCAGCAACATTTGCTTCATAATATGTGTCCTGATGTCACTCCCAAACAGCTTTGGGAGAGTATTCCCCAGAGCACACATGGCAGGAGATGGCTCGCTATAAGGCAAAGCAGCTGGCCTTCTGCCATCCTTGATCTAGGGATTGTGGAGCATGATGCCTTCTAGGCCGATGTTGTGACACACTGGGATGTAGTCATCCTGGTAACACAACACCAAACTTCCTGAACCTGAGTGTACTTAACGTCAGTGCATTCAGCAAACTCCCAAAGGGTTGCTGTGAGGATCTTCTGAATAGTTCTTCTAACAGGAATCTCTGGTTCTGGTAGAGCTAAAGTTCATTTGGGATTTTGACTGAATTCCTTCTAGATGTTTCAAGTGAAGGCAACATATTGGTCCAAATTCATCCCTGGTAAAGCTCTGAGTTTGAAGTTGGTCCATTGGTTTTAACAACCGGACAAAATACAACTGCAGCTAATATTAAATATGTGGCACATGAACTGTGTTGCTGCCCAGTAAAGAAGAGAAAATAGATGGGGTGGGGGGGAATAGTGCATTACTATTTAATGTATCAAGGTGGTAGTATCAGATAGTAGTATCTTACAATGATAGAATGTCTAGATCCTAAAATTCTTTCCAGACAGATAGACAAACTGTAAAGTGGGGTCACTAAAGACAGGAGAGAGAGATTCCATCTTCTAGCCCGCACAATATATAGCTCCCCTACTCAGGCTTAGCAGAGGGGTGAAGATTTAGCCTTTGGAAGGTTGACAATTAAAGGAGAAGAGAAAGCCCTTTTGATAGGAATAAACATGATTTACCCTGAGTCCTGGTATCTGTTACTATAGTGCCAGGTGTGTGTCTACTAGTAGGTTTTCTATAGCACCCTTACTGTATTATATAAATACTCCCCAGGTAAATTAGGTTGGCATAGGAAGATACCTAGTACACCTCATGGGGTCTTCTGGTCTTCTTTGGTTATACAAGTCTCTGCTTAAAATATATGTATATGTTTTAAAAATATTCCAGTAAAAAAAGAAAAGCTTGATCAAAGAGGTTCTTGCAATATGTCCTAAAACTAGTTGGACTCTGAATAAGTCTGAGTTCCTTTGGAAATTCATTCCACAGCTGAATTGTCTCAATGGAGAGTGCTTTATCTTTGAGCAGGTGAAGCTACATTGTCTCAGAAGAGTACAAATATTTTGTAGGCTCACAAATGGCGATGCGGTAGCTGCTGTAGTTGGCACCTGACTTGTTAATGGCTTTGAAGATCAAAGCTAAGGTACAAAGCCAACAATGGGGTGGACTAGGAACCAGTGGAGGGACTAAAGTATAGCGATGGATATGCTTAATAGCAGCCTGTTCCACTGAGGAAGCAGTAGCCGTATTCTGTACAAGCCGGAGCCTCTGCATTGCTCCCACCTTCAGCTTCAGTTACAATGAATGATAGCAACACAGTCTGCAGCTGATGAAAGCATAGATCACTGTGATCCTTGTCTGGGAGGAAAAGACAATGTTTCATTGCGAACTGGAGGTGGAAGAAAGCATTTTTCACCATATATAGTAACTTATCTGCTGTGTTCAATGATAAGTTGAACAGGAGGACCTCTGTTAACAAAAGGAATGGATCCCTTCAGTAGAAGGGGAGGACATTATTGTAGCCAGTGTTCAAAGTGTTCGTCTTCCAAACAGCATTAGCTGTCTTTTCTGGGTTCAGATTGAACCACCTGTTCTTCATCTGGGAGCTGATCTCTTGTGGTCAGTGTGATATCCTTGTTAAAGCTGTGGTTTCATCTGTGGAAACTGAAATATAGAATTGAGTCTCACTAGTGTTTTGTTATCATGTTACATCATTTCTTCGTTAATTGTGGTTTTACTCTGAAAGGTGGCTCTGTAAAAATAGTATGAGTTAGCCCATGCAATCTTAATTCAGCCCTCTTGTGCATATTACTCCTGGGAGAATTCTGCACTCCAAAAAATAAAATTTCTGTGTCAAAAAATTAAAAATTATGCACACAATATTTTAAAATTCTGCAAAATTCTGGATATTTTATTTTTCAAAATAACACTATATAATCATGCCAGTTTCAATTATTTTGGTAATTTTTTTAAAAAGACCTGCTAGCAAGTACGCTTGTAACAATACAGGCAACAAAAAAGATTCAGGAAATGTTTTTTGACAAATAGATTCCTTACTAGGAATATTAATACAGAACTTTGAGTAATAATTAATTTAAACTACAATACAGAAAAGTATTTCCTGCAGAAGCAGTGCAAGAAGCAGTGCAAAAGGCTTGAGGGAGTCAGAGGTAATGGAAGAGCTGAGGGAGAGCGAAGTAATTGCTGGGAAGGAGCCTGGGAATGCATTTGAAATGTTGTTGAGTGTGGGTGGGAGAAGTATGGAACAGGGTTTTTGTGCGTGTGTGTGTGTGTGAGATTGTTAGGGAATTGAGAAGCCTCTCCCATGCAGACCCTGGTTGACTGCCCTAGTCTCCCCCATTCAGTCAGGCACATCTGTCCCTGTCTCTGTGTGTCCCTGCACCCGCACTTCCCATTCAGCCAGGCATATATGCACATGTCCCCATGTGGTCCTGGACCCCCACTCCCTTATATGGCCCTGCACCATCAATCAACCAGGCATAGCTGCCCTGTCCCCATGTATCCCTGCACCCCCACTCCCATTCAGTCCCTGGCTCAGTGTTGTCACCCCACTAGCTCCTATACCTCTTCCCCTCTCCACTAGCTCTTCTGAACCTCAGTCTGTGTGATCCACACCCCCCCCCCCGTACTGTCTTGAACTACATGTCCACATACTACTTTTTCCCATAAGACCCCTGCCTCAAAGTGCTAGACAACCTTAACATTGCTGCCAGCTCCATCTATAATAATGGTCATTCTGAATAAAAGTGCTGTTTTACAACTGAAAACCTTGAACTGGCTGCCAGATATATTAGATCTTTGTTGTGTTCCTCTTCTATTGGTCCTGAGACCTATCTGAGCCTCACAGAATGTCACTGAAGTACTTTGAGATTCTCAGATAACAGACACCATTGGCAACATTTTCTAATGGTCACTATTTTAAATGCTTCAGTTTTTGAGTGTCCAGCTTGAGGGGGGTGCTGAACGCCTGCAGTTCCCATTGATTTAAATTGTCATCAAAGGTGCTCATGCTTTAGAAAATCCAGCCCAAAGTGTTTCAAATCTGAGTACCCAAAAATCAGGGGTCACTTTTGACCCTTATATAAATGCAAAGTTTATTATTATTATTAATATATTTATGGTTATGGGACACTTAAAGCCGAGAGAAACCAAGCTGATTCTCTCTCTCTCACTCACACACACACACACACACACACACACACACACACAAAAACAACCCACTAGAGACACACTGACTTGGAACACAATTTGTTGAAGAGCCTGATAAAACTGAGGATTTCTGGCTTGTGAGAAATTTCAATTATTTTTTTTTAAATTTGATTTCCTTCCGAATGGGAACGAAACTAAATTTTTCAAGATTTTGTGTGAACTGGAAACCCCAAAACGGTGTTTTGGAAACAGGGACACATGGTGTTTCTGAAATTAAATATGTTCTCTGGGACCAGCAGCTGCTGAGTGAAACTGACATTTTTGTCAGTTTAACCCTTGTGAAATTGACAAGAGTATCAATTTGTCAGCAGTTGCCCTGGCTCCCAGGTGGATTGACCTGGGCTGGAGTCTGGTGCTTAGCTGACAGTCTGGAAGCCTTGGGGTTCGGAGTCTGTGTTGTTTTTGAGTCACAGACCTTAGAAACTGGGGTACCTGGCCTCAAGGCAATTTGTATGGCAGGGCAAAGTCCAGGACCCAGAAGTCTGAGCTCCCCAGCAGCCCACCAGGCTAGCTGGCAGGGAACCAGGTAGGTTTTGCTGTGCTTGGCAGACAGAGTTCCACTGGAACCCTGCCTATGATGTGACAAAAATTTGTCAAACCCAAACTGTTTTGCCAAGATATTTTGCATTCAACAAACTAGCATTTAAGCTCGCTTGCTGAGACATAGTTACACTTCATACGTGTATATGTCTGTGTGGAATTAGAGGAGTACATCGAATCTTTCTGTTTGATGGCACTTGTAGCAATCTGAGTGACTGTTGCCCTTCATTAGAAAGCACAAAATAAGCGTGGTATCAGAATGAGTGAGATAAATAGTGAGCACGGTCTATCTCTAACTCATTATATAGCAAGACCTAACAATTAGACCTGGTGGCTACATCAGTAGGAGGTGTTTAATAACTACTCTAAGCTGAACAATGCCCTCTAAAATCAGACACCGATACAGAACAGTTAGAGAGTAGGTAGAGCTTTGTTTCACATATGCATTATTTAAGCTGGGCAGAAAAGCAAACCAAATTTTATTTCTCAGTATTGTCTTTTGAAGCAATGGTGTGGAAAACTGTTTAGAAAAGTACGCATTGAAAAAGAATCTCTCACCAAGAATAAAATATAGTGAAAGAAGCTCAGAGCTCTCTGTTGCTAGACTGAGATGAACAAAACCAGCTCGATACCTTGGGCCAGCAGATCTGGAATTCCCTTCATCAGAAGCACTGATTCATATTGCCTAAATGTGTCACGCTGGTGAATCCTGAGGTTAATTATTAGATTATTCTAATATACATCAAAGGCTTTTGGAGGTTCCTGAGTCTTTGCAGTTTAATATGTTCATTTATCAGGAGCAGGTAGGAGAAATGAAAACTAATTAAATGATTTTTTAAAAGTCTTTTAAAATTATCTATTATTTTCAAATCCTATTCATGGAGCTGGCTCAGTGATACAGAAGGAAGTGCAGTGCGCTGCTTGCGGGAGACCTGGGTTCCAACGATGGTACTCACTGATTCTCACTCTTTGACCCTAGGCTTTGGGTGTACGGCTCTGTGAGCTTTTTGCATCAAAACTTGACACCAGGCAAAACTCAGCTGGGGCCTGATCCATTGCCCTTTGAAGTCAATGGGAGTCTTTCCTTTGATTTCAATAGACTTTGGATCAGGTAGTTGGTGTCTGGTTTCAGGCCAGTGCTGCCCTTTACATTCCCTCCTCTTTACAACTGGCCTAGGCTCCCCATAACTACATGAGATGAAGGGTTCAGTGGTCTTCTATTCTCTTGCATTCAGGGACAGTCATCTGGCTCTCAATCTTGGACTTCAGGAGGCAGCTAGCTGCCCTCTAAATCTTGGTGAACTTTCTTTGGGGGAGTTTTTAGACAGAGGAGAATTACATGCCCACTTTACATTTCGATTCCTATTACAGAAGTATCTCTGATCCCCTTGCTTCCCCTTATCAAGGACTAAAGAGGATATGCTGCAGAATGCAATAGGATGATAAGAATTCCCAACTGGAGGAATGCAGAAGCTCACAATTACTTTGTGTTCTGGTATGTTTCAGTTCCAAAGTGTGGTAAAGGGACTCGATAAGTAGCAAGAGCTGGATCACAGGAAGTTTTCATGGCCCTGTTGCAACAGAGCAGCATAAAGATGTGCAAGCCAGCAGAGTCCACAAAGACATGAATGAAATGTAGGGGGAGCTGCCTACATTCTGGAACCTAAAATGCCAAAGAGGGAGTGGGCTAGTTAGCTACCCAATGAAGATACCAGGAGGGAAATGTGAGTCGCAGATTACTTCAGCCTTAATTCAAGACATGTATTGCTAAGAAGAGAACATGATCCTGTTGGCAGGAAAGCGAATTATGGTGGATGGTGAAGCTCTCTGCTCTCACTGCAAAATCACTGAGTTTTACTTAAGTTTATGTAGAAGATTTGTTACTACCTAATTTTTGAGTCTGGTGATATGAGGCTGTGTCCAGGGAAAGGAATGGGGTTATATAACTGGAAAAAGTCCTGCAGGGAGGAGGTACAAGGTAATTACATTTCATTTAAACATTGTTCACTACTGTTTGGTTGGAGCAAAACAAACGTTGTAGAGTTTTACATTTTGCACTTTCCTAAATAAGTTTTCAAAAGTCTTCTCTAAAAATGAAATATTATGGAAGAGCTTATAATATGAAAAGGAGTACTTGTGGCACCTTAGAGACTAACCAATTTATTTGAGCATAAGCTTTTGTGAGCTACAGCTCACTTCATCGGATGCATACTGTGGAAAATAGAGAAGATGTTTTTATACACACAAACCATGAAAAAATGGGTGTTTATCACTACCAAAGGTTTTCTCTCCCCCCACCCTACTCTCCTGCTGGTAATCTCTGGTCACTCGATTTCTGATCTCAAAGTGACTATCCTTCAACAAAAAAACTTCGAAAACAGACTCCAACGAGAGACTGCTGAATTGGAATTAATTTGCAAATTGGATACAATGAACTTAGGCTTGAATAGAGACTGGGAATGGTTGAGTCATTATAAAAGGTAACCTATTTCCCCTTGTATGTCCGTCTCCCCCCCCCCCCCCCCCCCACTGTTCCTCAGACGTTCTTGTTAAACCCTGGATTTGTGCTGGAAATGGCCCACCTTGATTATCATACACATTGTAAGGAGAGTGATCACTTTAGATAAGCTATTACCAGCAGGAGAGTAGGGTGGGGGGAGAGAAAACCTTTTGTAGTGATAAACACCCATTTTTTCTTGGTTTGTGTGTATAAAAACATCTGCTCTATTTTCCACAGTATGCATCCGATGAAGTGAGCTGTAGCTCACGAAAGCTTATGCTCAGATAAATTGGTTAGTCTCTAAGGTGCCACAAGTACTCCTTTTCTTTTTGCGAATACAGACTAACACGGCTGTTACTCTGAAACTTATAATATGAACTGATTATTATTTTTTATTATGCTGTTGTGTAAGGAGGGGAAATTCTCCTTTAAAAAGCATTAAAGTTCGGAAGAACTTTTTGTTTGTTTTTACCGTAAGCACTCTTTTGCATGTCTTCCTTGGATGTCCAAAATAAACTAGGCAAAGAGTTTCAAAAATGACTAGTAATTTGGAGTGCCTCTGGTTTTTCTGGTGTTCGTTTGAAACCTTGTAAAAGGGCATGATTTATTGGAGGGCAAATGCTCAGCACTTTCTGTAAATCAGGTCCCATCCTGTTGCCCCCCATAATCACTACTCACCTTTGACAATCCTGGCCTTCAAATATGAGTGGAAAAAATAAAATACAACAACAGACGAGTCAAATAATGATCTCATTATTATTTAATTTACATGCATCATATCCATTACCTATTTATATATACTGAACATGGCACCAGTCTTTTCAGAAAAATCCTTACGATAGCCTTGCTTTCTCCTGTTATGCAAGTTTTCCCCCCCCTTGTAAATTAATCACCATTAAGTTTGTGGAAAAGTCTCTTCCACTTAATGCTTCTATATCTTCCAAGGCATTAATATGTTTTGTTTTTACCACTATCAATCTTGAACAGATCCAGTTCCAAATTAGGATCTCAGACATCTTTAACCCATACTTTTACCTCAATTCTTAGTCTACTCTTTATCTTTTTATTTAAATTTTGAATGCATAGAATGTAGAGATCCTGCTCACCAATTCTATTACAATGATGTATATTTCTAGTGCCTGATGTATTGAGTTACAAAACAGGATATTTCAAGAGGTATTTGTAGTGAATGAATGGAAGTTTGAACTCTTTAGCATATATTCTCAACACCATGACCAATGGTTATTTCAATATAATTTATGTTTTAATAGTAAATTAGTGAATTCATAACATTATTTTAGTCAAACCAATTTGTGGATTTAAAAATTCCTCTTGCGATATAATTATCCCAATGCATTACCTTTACTTTTTACTTTATCAAGGATTCCCTCCCCTATCTTTTAACGCTTTTGTGAAATTCCTTAGACGCAATTTTCTTTTAATCACATGCTCCCTTCCAAATTTTCTGTGACCAGATTCAGAATATATCAGCTAACATTTAAGATATACCAAATAATCTAAAATCTTGAAATCAAAATAAGGAAAATGTCAATAATTGGGGGGGGGGGGGAAACATTTGGGATTTTGGATATAACCTTCCCACTAAAATTCCCAGCCTGTATTTTTGTAGCAGAAGATCCTGAACTGAGTTCTGTCCCCAGTGTCAGATGTGTGCAATTTGGCTGGCACTTGTGGTGACCCTTGTTTGTGGTCATAGATTTATTACATGCACACAGTATTTTTAAGCTTGTGGGTGGTACTCTCAGCTGGAGAGGTGAAAGGTGGCCCGCTCTGGAGCTGCATTGTGTGTGGGTATTATTAGGAAGAATAACAGTATCGGCTTGGCTAGGACAATCTGTCTGGTGTCCATGCTGTATTTAAGTGTCAGTGATGTTGTGTCCTTTATTTTTAACACAGAACATCTGTCCCTAATTCTGGTATGCCTTTGAAAAAGGTACCTGCTTAACCTTTCAGTATCCTTCATTCCAAGAATAAGTAACCAAGTGTTCATGATACTAATGAATGGCTTTTTGGTCCATAAACTCCAATCTCACCCTCAAGTGACTGTAATTTCCATTGGGTGCAGAAATGTCTGATTTCTAAATTACCTAGCTCTTCCTTCAAGAAACAGAATGGGTTAGGAAAGTCTGTGTGCTTTTCTTATTGTCCAAGTGTACCATAAACAGTACAGCACTATCTCCAGACTGATTAAAATGAAAACAAGAAAGCTCACTTCCCCAGTTGCACACATATGCACACTCCATACACTGATAATGCAAAGACTTTTTTACCATTATGCTTCTTTAAAGATCTTTTAGTATCTCGATACTAAGGTGATAGGCACATTCGAAAGACCATAGATAAATAGCTGGACATTGGCAGTGCATGGATTATTCTACTGGTCATAGTGTATCTGAATAACAAACAAAATGTGCTCCCACTCTACTGGTTCTCTGCTACAGTAAAGAAGCACTAAAGTCAATTTATGATTCAATTCCTCTGTGACTATACCTCCATATATTATTCTCTTCTGTCTCTCTTGCTCAGTCATATACACTAATACAAACTCCTTTTTTACTTTTACATCTGAAAATTGTTTTAGTTATGTGAAAACAATACATTTCTTGATGGGAAATGTTCTTTATTATAACCTTGGGCAGTTTGAACTGCAGAAGAATAATTCACTGGTATTGCTGTGGCTAATGACAGACAGGCTAGGATTTGAAAGAACATTTGCAATCATAAGGTTTGTACTTTTTTAAAAAATAAATAATTGTGAAGAATATTTTATGAAAAGGTCTGCAATGTACCAGAGTTGTATCTCCCCAGTGTCACAGGCAGGGGGAGGGGGGAGGAAGAGAGTGAAAATATACCAAGGAAATGCTGTCTCTAAATTAAGTTCTGTATCTGCTCAGTTACCAAAAATAATAATTTCATCCACAGCTAGGATACAAATGTGTGGAAAGTGAACTCAGGAAATTAACTGTTTACTTCATAGAATCAGGACTGGAAGGGACCCCAAGAGGTCATCTAGTCCAGTCCCCTGCTTTCATGGCAGGACTAAGTACTATCTAGCCCAGTGGTTCTCAAATCCGGTCCACCGCTTGTTCAGGGAAAGCCCCTGGCGGGCCGGATTGGTTTGTTTACCTGCCACGCCCGCAGGTTCGGCCGATCGCGGCTCCCACTGGCCGCGGTTCGCCGCTCCAGGCCAATGGGGGCTGCGGGAAGGGCGGCCAGCATGTCCCTTGGCCTGCGCCGCTTCCCACAGCCTCCATTGGCCTGGAGCAGCAAACTGAGGCCAGTGGGAGCCGCGATCGACCAAACCTGCGGACGCGGCAGGTAAAGAAACTGGTCCGGCCCACCAGGGGCTTTCCCCGAACAAGCGGTGGACCGGCTTTGAAAACCACTGATCTAGACCATCTCTGTCTGCTCATTGTACAGGCTCACATTGGGCGCTGACTATCTGGATTAAGGCAAGTGTATAATGCAAATGTTTTGTAGCATAGAGAAGCAGATTCTCTTCTAGAGTTTCTGCACCATCAGAAATTGATTTGATGACTATGTCAATTACTTTTGGCACCAAGTTTTCTGTGGGTTACTTTCTGATTTTTTTTGGTTAGCTGTAACTGTTTCCTCATCTATGCATATTCTTCTGGATTTATTGACTGCATTGGCTGTCATAAATCATGCATTTTTTTCCGCAGGTGGAACTTCTGGTGATATTGTTTGGGTCACTTCTGATTATTCTTTCTCCTTCCCAGGTAGTAAGAGCTGTTGCTGAGTAATGCCCTCAGTTACAAAAGAGCTCCACCAACCCCAGTCTTGATTTGTGAGGTGCCTTTTGAGGATTTAACTTATCCACAAAACATCAGTGTTAGTCACAGCTTCGCCCTGGACAAATTAATGGGAAAGGCGCACACACACCAAGTTGGGTTTTAAGGTATTGTTTATTAGGCGGCCATCTTGGTCTGGGATAAGAACAAGGTGACCTCCATGTTGTGACAGGTTCTTGTTCCCCTACACTGAGCAAAAGGCAGGAAAGTAGAAAGAGCGGGAATCTGTTGTTGCTAAGCAACCAGTTCCTATAAAGGCAGATGAGGGGAAGGGCCAGGGGCTCTTGAGTCTTTAGGGGCTCAGGTGTCCAACGCTCTCTCTCTGTGGTGTGATACAGCCTTTCACACTGGCTACTGGCCTTCAGTAGCCACTCACTAAACAGAACTGTCATTTTGGGGTGTGTTATTTTCTTTTGGGAAAGACTCGTGTGCAGACTCGGTCCGATTAGTTAGTTCAGACTTACAACCATAGATGATGCAGTGAGGGATAGTGGGGGTTTGAGATAGGATTACATACCTGTCTTCTACACCTGTGATCCACTGTTGGTGTCCATCGCTGACCTCGCTGATCCAGACTCTGCAGCCTCTCCAGCAGCAGCACCTGAAGAAGGTAGAAGAACACCTTTGCCTTATCAAGTGTGTGTGCATGTGTGTGTTTCTATTCCAAATCTCTAGAGTCCTTAATTCATCCCCCTCCCCGCCTTCCCTCTCCTTTAGTAAATAAAGTCTTGTTGTCAGCTGACATCAGTGTGGTGGTTTCTTTTGTTCCAGCTCTGATAGATGGGTTTAAGGCGGGACCCAGTGGGAGGTATACTGTAAGGCTCCCCAAAATCTTCTGGTCAGATAGGCCCCCTAAAAATCCTTACATCAGTTTCTATGTATGTTTGTCTGACATGCAAATTATTTTCTGTGGCACTTTTTGATGACTGGGTTTGTTTCTGTGCTATTGAATTGCTAAGGCTGCATATGACTCTGCAGGAACATTTTGTACATTAATGTGTCAGATACTGATGCTGGTCACAGAAGATCCCATGTAACAGCTTAATCATCAATCTTTCAATGCTAGAGTGCTTAGAGGGGAATTAAAAGATGGGGAAGGAAATGGATTTTAGAATATTTAAAGGTTTCAGAGTAACAGCTGTGTTAGTCTGTATTCGCAAAAAGAAAAGGAGTACTTGTGGCACCTTAGAGACTAACCAATTTATTTGAGCATGAGCTTTCGTGAGCTACAGCTCACTTCATCGGATGCATACTGTGGAAACTGCAGAAGACATTATAAAGCTCATGCTCAGATAAATTGGTAGTCTCTAAGGTGCCACAAGTACTCCTTTTCTTTTTGAGAATATTTAAAGGCAGCCTGAAATTAGATTTTTTTTTTTAATTCTACTTTTTTTAAAAAAAGAAGCTTAATATCAGTAATGTCTTGTTTATCCTGATTTTTTCTGGACATCACCTTAGAGAGGGGTTCTCAAAATGTGGGTCGGGATCCCAAAGTTGGTTGCGACCCCATTTTAATGGGGTTGCCAAGGCTGGTGTTAGACTTGTGGGGGCTGAGGCCGAAGCCAAAGCCCGAGCCCCACCACCCAGGGCCAAAGCTGAAGCCCGAGCCCCACCACCCAGGGCCGAAGCCCAAGAGCTTCAGCCCTGGGAAGGAGGGGCTAAGGTTACATGCCTCCTGCCCAGGGCAGAAGCCCTTGGACTTCACCTTTGGCCCCCTTCCTAGGGTTGCCAACTTTTGAATTGCACAAAACTGAACACCCTTGCCCCGCCCCTGTCCCGTGGCCCTGCCTCCCACTCACTCCATCCCCCCTCCATCTGTCGCTCACTCTCCACCAACCCCACTCACTTGCTCATTTTCATTGGGCTGGGGCAGCGGGTTGAAGTGCGGTAGGAGGTGAGGGCTCCGGCTGGGGGTGCAGGCTCTGGGGTGGGGCCGGGGATGAGGGGTTTGGGGTGCAGGAGGCAGCTCCAGGCTGAGGGTGGGGCCAAGGGGTTTGGCGTTTAGGAGGGGGCTCTGGGCTGAGGCAGGGCGTTGAGTGCGGGAGGCGGTGAGGGCTCCAGGGTTAAGGGGTTTGAGGTACAGGAGGGGGCTTCAGGCTGAGGCCGAGGGGTTCGGAGTGTGGGAGGGGATGCGGGGTTTGGGCTACGGGGGGGGGGTGCGGGCTCTGGGAGGAAGTTTGGGTAAGGGAGGGGGCTCAGGGAGAGGGGTTGGGGCACAGGAGAGATTTTGGGGTGCTGGATCTGGGTGGTGCTTACCTCGGGTGGCTCCCTGCAACATGTCCCTCTTCTCCTAGGAAGAAGTCAGCCAGGCAGATCAGCATGCTGCCTCTGACTGCAGGCGCTGCCCCACAGCTCCCATTGGCCACAGTTCCCCGCCAATGGGAGCTGTGGAGCCAGTGATCGGGGTGGGGGCAGCACACATTTCTTTGCCGAGGAGCAGAAAGGATATGTCACTGCTTCCGAGGAGTCAGGTAGGGAGCCTGCCAGCCCCGCACCAACTGGACTTTTAATGACCCAATCAGCAGTGCTGACCAGAGCCACCAGGGTCCCTTTTTGACCGGGAATTCCAGTTGAAAACCAGATACCCGGCAACCCTCCCCCGGCCCAGGGCAGTGAGGCTGGGGTGGGCTCAGGCTTTAGTCCTGTCCCCTCCTCCTCCCTGGGGTCATGAAGTAATTTTTGTTGTCAGAAGAGGTGTCATGGTGCAATGAAGTTTGAAAACAGCTGCCTTAGAGAATTCAAAGAAGTGGATTTTGGAGGTTTCTCAGCCTTTAATTGAGGGACTGGGAGTGTTAAATCTTTGAACACGTGGAAGAAAAGATCCTTGTGAAAATGCCTTTGAATTAACTAGCTTTTAAGTAGAAAGACACAAAACCCAACATTTTTAGTGGTCTTAATAACAATCACTTATCTTTGTTAATTGGTTTTCACATCCTTAGTATAATTATACTTGCTCTCTGGTCTTCTATAGACTATTCCAGGAAAACAATGAAAACAAGATTTTTCTATTTTTTTTTTCGAAAGGAGAAAAAATAGCTTTCCAGCCTTTTTTTATTCATCACAAAGAAGTGAAAATGGTACCAACCCATTTTTCCCCTTTTGCAGGTCACCTTTAAAGATTCCTATTCCTGTTGTTGTTCCTTCAGCTCAATTGTGAATGAGCCATTATCTTTACAAACTCAGGCTGTTCATTTCAGACTTGTGGTCCCTACGCAATGATGCACATCAAGCAATCTTTTATTTATTTATTGGTGTAGCCCAAGGTCCGGTGTGCTTCAACAGCTGCCCTGGTAACTACAAGTTGTGGACTACAAACTGTAGCATGTTGGGAGAACTTCCTGCCGAGATGTACCGTGTGCCCTCCCCCACCCTCCCAGGAGGTCTCATCACTGACTGAGCTGGGAGCACGTAGCAGGCAAGCAGGGAGGAGGCTGCTGGACTGTAATCCTGTTCTATGTTCTTTACAGGTAGGACCAAAAAGGGCTTAGAAAGCACCTGAGAGGAGTTCAAATGACACAAAAGGAGAACATGGGCTTGTTTGTTTTGTGGTTTAGTTATTGTGGGAGTTAGAACTTGTCTGTAAGGGGGGTTGAATTGTACAATGTACCCTCTGTTCTCCCAGGAGGAGGTCTCAGGACTGACTGGGCTGGGAGCACATAGCAGGCAAGCAGAGTGGAGCCTGCTGGACTGTAATCCTGTTCTATGTTCTTTACAGCAGAGGTTCTCAACCTTTTTTCTTTCTGAGGCCCCCCCAACATGGTATAAAAACTCCACGGCCCACCTGTGCCCCAATAACTGGTTTTCTGCATATAAAAGCCAGAGCCAGCATTAGGGGGCAGGAAGTAGGGCAATTGTCTGGGGCCCCACACCACAGGGGGCCCCCATGAAGCTACACTGCTCAGGCTTCAGCCCCAGGTGGAGGGGCTCAGGGACCTGGGTTTCAGGCCCATGCGGTGGGGCTTCGGCTTTCTGCTCTGGACCCCAGCGAGTCTAATGCTGGCCCTGTTTGGAGGCCTGAAACCTGCTCGAGGCCCCCTAGGGGGCCCCAGACCACTGGTTGAGAACCTGCTTTACAGAATGACGCCTTGTGCCTGGTGGTTTGTCTGAGGTAAACACACACTGACACACAATGCAGATTACACAAAGGAGCCTCAGGCCCAGTTTTCCAGAGTTGTCCCTAAAGTTGCAAGGCAGGCTTCCCTTATCCTAAACAACCTCAGGGGGTGGGCTACATTTTCTTAGTTATTGGTGCCGTGACTTGGATAGGGGAAGTTTAATTTTTTGCACACAGTAGGGAAGCTGCCACAGAAGAGAACCAGGGCAGCATGGATTCACAGTTTGGAGCCATGGGAAGTTGGCCTGACCCTGGTTTGGTGTCAGTGAAAATAGAGACCCCCAATGGGTGTTGTAACCAGGACACTCCTGCTACTAAGGGTGAAGTACTTGGGGGGAAATTTGGGGGAGGAATACAGTAATGCCACACCTTCCTGCACAGCATTAAATCCGTGGGGTTCCTGTGTTCAGAGGTGGTGCAGACTGCAGGGTAGACATAGAGGACTGGATAAAAGGTATCCAGTACCTGCTAACAGCCACTGGCATTCCTGAGCCTTTGAAGTTCCCCACCCGATACCTGAGGGGTGTGTGGGGAGGGGGGGTGTAAATTAGTCCTTAACTTGCCACCTCAGGCGAAGTTTCCAGCCCGAGCTATTGAAGAGCTTAGAGCAGAGTACAGTGACTGCCATTTATTGCTGGACCCCATGGCAGACTTTCATGAGAGACGCCAATGCCCTAGAGAGACAGCTTCATCCTATGCCATCAAGTTAGAGGCCCTACTGAGGGTAGTAGAGGAGAAGCTCCAAGAGGGCCATCCTTTCCCTGATATAAGTTGACACAGCAGTTCATGCAGGGCATCCAGGAGCGAGAAATGCTGATATCACTAAAGAGCTAAAATTACTAAGAGCTGAAATCACTGAGCACTGTGTCAAGTAGTGGGGAGCCTGAAGATCTAGAGTGCAGTGGTGCTGTTTGTGGATAGGCTGGCGGAGTCGTTCGTGAGGCAGCTGGCGGAGCCGTTCGTGAGACGGCGGAGCGGAGCCCTGTGGAGCTGTGGGGCAGTCAGCTTCAGATCACGTAAGGTGCCCCTTACCTCCTTCCCCCCCACACAGGCACAATTTTACCCAGACTGGGGAGTAACACTCTGCAGATGAACTTTTGAACTCTGGGGCTGGACTTTTTGGACTTTGGGTGATTTTTGGATTGCTGGACTCAAGAGATGTTTGGGTTGTGGGACTCAAGAACCCGAGGGAAAGGACGTGGCCCAATTTGTTAGGGTGGGTCTTTGCTCATGGTTTGGTTAATGAACACTAGTTGTGGTGTTTTCCCAATTTAATGCTGATGTCGTTTACCTCATGTTGTTAAAGATTCTCTGCTACACCGAGACTCTGTGCTTGCGAGAGGGGAAGTATTGCCTCTTTGAGGCGCCCAGGGGGTGTGTAAGATTTTCCCAGGTCACTGGGTGGGGGCTCGAGCCAGTTTTGCATTTGCTTTGATGAGAGGGAACCCCTGTGTACTGAACCCGGCCCTTGCTGCTATCAACTTGGCCTGGCAGAAGGGTTACAAATGTAATCAGATGCCTTTCGGTCTACAGAATGCCCCAGCTACCTTCCAGAGGCTGATGATTCATGTCTGGGGGATGATGATGCATGTCCTAGTATTCTCCAGGGGTGAAAGTAATAATAAATTCTTACCGGTATGGGGGCCCGGGAAGGGGCGGGGCTGGGGAATCAGCCTCCCCCCAGCCAGCCCATCTGTGCTGCCTGGCCCCTGCCGCCCAGGGCTCTGGCTGCAATTTAAAAGGGCCTGGGGCTCTGGCCGCTGCTGCGGTAGCGGTGGTGGCTGGGAGCCCCGGGTCCTTTTAAATCGCTAGCCCCAAGGCAGCTACCCTTTTGCCCCCGCTGTCAGCAGCCCGGGGGGCGGGGGGGCAAAAGGGGCAAGGACATTAAAGTACTGCCATGGCACAAGTCCACTGGGTTTTCCCCATTCTTCCTAATGTTTGGCCAGCACCCAAGGCTGAAGGTAGATCTGGCACTGGGTTTTCCCCACCAGAGAGATGAGGGGGTGGAGGTGGAGGAGTATGTCTCCTGGCTAAGGGAATACCAAGAGAGAGCATATCAGGCTGCACAGTCATCTGAAGCCACCAAATTTCACCAGAAACAGTACTATGACTGTCAGACGTGAGAAGCCCCACTTGCTCCGAGAGACAGGGTGCTAGTAGCCAGGGAGAAGAAAGGGAGACAAACTGGTAGACAGCTGAGAACCAATATCATGATCAGAAGACAAGGGGACTTGCCTGTCTATGCTGTGTGGTCAGAAACGGAAGGGGAACAGGTAATACACCATAACCGAATTACACCATGCATGTTTCTACATATCAGTGGAGTCAATCAACCAAGAGGCAGGAAGGTACAAATGGAGGGAGCCAAGCTGGGACTTGAGGGAAACTTCCCATTGGAGGCACAGACAGGGAAGGAACTTACTGGGGGCTCTGAGGATAGACCATGCTGCTATAGGGGAAAGAAAACCAGTAGGGAGATGACGTACACAGGGGATCCCTGGGATATGGGGGATGGATAGTGCAATGAAGGGGAGCCAGGGCTATCATGTATTTAGTCACAAGACCCAGACCCAGACCATTTTGACTCAGACCCTCAGTACTCTGACCAGACCATGGGGACCATGGAGGAGACAGATCAAACTGAGGAGAGTCTGAACGAAACTAATTGGATTGGAGAAGGGCAGACAGAGTTGGACCAGATTGGAGAGGTGCCCAGAGATAGTTCACCAGCTCCTCGGCACTCAACAAGACAGTGAACGGCACCTGTCTGGCTCGATTGGGAACAGTGGGCTGCCTGATGAAAGAGGAGCAGAGACCGTGGGTTTGGCCAGTGCTGCTGTGGGGTGACGTGGAAGGAAGCTCTTGGAAATATTTGAAAAAAGGGGTTGGCATGTGATATTCAACTCAAGAGGTTTTTGACTAAGGAAAGGGACGAGATCGCCCTTTCAATAAGTGGGGGAAGGGTGTAGCCCAAGGTCCAGTGTGCTTCAATAGCAGCCATGGCAACTACAAACTGCGGCATGTTGGGAGAACTTCCTGGTTCCTTCCAGGATGTATCCTCTGCTCCCCCGGCCCTCAGCAGGAGGTCTCAGCCCTGACTGAGCTGGGAGCACATAGCAGGCAAGCAGAGAGGAGGCTGCTGAACTGTAATCCTGTTCTATGTTCTTTACAGAATAAAGCCTTCTTCCTGGTGGTTTGTCGGAGTGGGTCTGGTCTGAGGTGAACACACACTGACCCACAATGCAGAGCACACAAAGGAGCCTCAGGCCCAGTTTCCCAAAGTTTGTGTAAAAAGTCGCAAGGCAGGCTTCCCCTTGAACAGCCTCATACTGGGCCAGTGAACAGGGGCGTGGGAGGGTGCCACATTTGTATGCTTTGGCATCTGAGAGTTAGGTCTGGCCAGTACTCTGACAATCAGGGGTAATTATTGTAATGCTTGTCTGGCAGGTCCATCCTTAAAACATCTTAGCTATATTGTATCTCCTTTAAAATGATGCTGATTGTTACCTGTATGGGACTTTGACAGCATATTAGTTCCACTTTATGTAGATTGGGCACTTGCAATTTGTACAGACCACTTTTAGCGCAGATAAGAAGACTGAAAGATAGAATTCTCTGACAGTGATTAAATCTGACAAGTGACTTTCTGAGATACTACTTTCTTATTTGTTTGGATACTTTAAGGCATACATCACTGAATGTCTTGTTACTTGGCAAAGTGAAGGTAGCATGGTACAGTATTTTGTTCACTTTGAATATTCATTTTTAGGCTAATCTCTGCTCTTTGAGCTTGTCCAATATTAAATCCCTTAACAAATTGCTGTCTGCTGACAGAAAGGAGCTTCCTGATCCCAAATGACTCACTTTATTTGCATAATGGTGACTAAGTTCTGGGAGACGTTATACCTGAGTGGCAGAATACCCAAACAGAAGGTATCACTAGCAGCCCTGTACAACAGCTAAAGTCCATGTGAACTTGGACACTATTTCCCACCGCCAATGAATTACTGGACATCTGGTCACCCTAGAGGCAGTGGGTATTTTGAAAATGGACATCTTTAGCTGAGACTAGTCAGTGGCCTCAGTCCCACTGAGAAAATTAGAGGTGCGGCCATTTTGAAAAAGGATAATTCTTCATGAGTGTCTCTCAGGGAGATGATGTTATTCTCCAGCCTTTGCTGAGAGATAAACTTCCAGGTAGGAAAAAATGGTAAAAAATTACCATTAATCTGAAATATTTCCTTTTCAAATTGTACCAGATTGAGTCAACAAAGAGGACTGGAGGGAGTGGGAAATAAGGTATGTGAATGCATGCCTGCAGGGGAACATGGGGTGTACATACTAGCTGCTTTGCACTACTCTGGCAATGCAAAGCAACTATGAACCCAGGTAGTTAGTAGTCTATGACTGCTTTGTGCTGCTCCAAACAGCAAAAAGCAGCCAGAGGGTTACCCGTGTACCTGACCCTAAAAATTAAAATACAAAAATAATGTAAGGTTAACAGTACATATCTACAAAGCATTAGAAATATTCTATAGTAACAGATTCTTGGAGTTTATTGTTTAGTGTTCCTGTGAGAAAAATTTAGGTTAAAAAAAAAAAAGGAAATGCCAAACATTTTTGTTAAAATAGAGTTAAGTTTGAGTGGACAGATCAGTAATTTACAGCAACATACACTACAGGGACATTATACTTATATTACAGGGATGTTGTAATTCCAAAAGTAAGTACAGTAACTCCTCACTTAAAGTCATCCTGGTTAACGTTGTTTCGTTGTTACGTTGCTGATCAATTAGGGAACATGCTCATTTAAAGTTGCGCAATGCTCCCTTATAATGTTGTTTGGCAGCTGCCTGCTTTGTCCACTACTCGCAGGAAGAGCAGCCCGTTGTAGCTAGCTGGTGGGGGCTTGGAACCAGGGTGGACCGGCAGCCCCCCTAGCAGCTCCCCACTCCCTTAAGTGCCCTGTACGACAGCTGCCCAGCAGGCTATCAATTGCAGCAGTTCAGCTGTCCTTCCCCTCCACTGCCATGTGCTGCTCCTGCCCTCTGCCTTGGAGCTGCTCCCTGGAGCCTCCTGATTGCTGTGCAGGGGCTGGGAAAGCGGGGGGCTAATGTCAGGGTGTCCTCTTCCCGCCCTGCTCTTGGATCCCGCTTACCCCATTTCCATAGAGCTGGGGGGGGGGGGCATGATAGGGCTCAGGACAGAGGGAGCTTCCTGGCAGCAGCTTCTGTCTCAACTTGCTGATCTACTTAAAAAGGCAATGTACTTAGAGTGGGGTCAGAGTACTTAAAGGGGCAATGCACATCTCTCTCTCTCACACATGGTGTGTGTCTCTGTCCCCGTCTGCCATGCTGTCTCCCCTCCCTCCACTTGTGCTGCCTTGTAGAATGTGAGGCTACATTAACAACAATGGGTTAACCCTTGAGGGCTCAGTTGATTGCTAGTTCATCATTTAGCAGTAAGGCATTCCCTGGGAAATATCCCACCCTCTGACTTCACCACCTCAACCAAGCGTCACAATCATCATTGCTGTGTACCAGTATTAAATTGTTTGTTTAAAATTTATACTGTGTGTGTGTATATATTTATATAGCGAATGTAGTCTTTTGTCTGGTGAAAAAAATTTCCCTGGAACCTAACTCCCCCTATTTACATTAATTCTTATGGGGAAATTGGATTAGCTTAACATCGTTTCCCTTAAAGTCACATTTTTCAGGAACATGACTACAACGTTAAGTGAGGAGTTATTGTATTACCAATCTATGAAACTCAGAGTTATGATTATTCTTAATAAAAATCCAAACATATTAAAGAACAGAAGTGCACAGTTAAGGAACCCAAACAACCTTTACTCTGCCCTGCTGTGACACTATGATGGTTTAAAAATAAAAAGAGAGAGAGAGAAAATGGAATATATCTTTAAAATGTTTAATCTAACAGACAATAAAATATCTTTATCATAAGCATATGGTCATTGCATGGTGCCACTACGGGGAAACATTCCATTTCCCTATAATGTACATTACCCTAAATTACTGATATGTATTCTCAGTTTTAACTCCAGTTTAATGTAGTTTTGATCTGGGAATATGTAATAGATATCTAGCAAAGTCAGACTTTGTCTGTTGCATGTATTTATAACACTCTTTTTCTCTTGTCACATAGAGGTTAACAAGTTAGTGTATTTTATTCTCTTGTTAGATGACAGCCTTCAGTGGTATCCTTCATATACTGTGTGTCCACAAAGGTGTGCACGAAAATTGTGTGCACAGCTGAAAATTTGCATGTGCAATTACCATGGTTGCATGTGCAAATTTATCATCTCCTTTTTCTAACAAAAGGTTGACTATGGCCACCCTGTGCAAATTTCATATTTGCAAATACAAATGGCCAATTAGATACCCAACTGGTCACTTGCTCACATAGGAGTAGAGCCTCAGCTATGCTGGCGCTGCCCTCTGATTCTGAGATCACCTATCGCTGGTTTCGCCCCTGGTGCAACTCAGAGAAGCATGTGGGTTGCTCTAAGTTGTTTCCAGCTGCAACGATCTCCAAAGGTCCATTGAAGTAGCAAGTGAGTGCTAATGTGTGGGGAACAGATGACACAGAACCATTACTTTAGTTCTGTCACCTAAGGAATTTCCCTTATATTAGGGAAATCCCCAGCCACATGGTTGTCTTTACAAATGCTTTGCACCACCAGAGCAGCACAAATCAGCTATCCCCATATTCACTGGGCACATGTCACCTCAGGACTGGAGGCAGAGATAAAGTTTCTAGACGCCATTAAGGACTGCATCTTAGAGCAATTAGTCCTGGAATCCACAAGAGGAGAGGCAATTGTTGATTTAATCCTAAGTGGAGCACAGGATCTGGTCCAGGAGGTCAATATAGCTGAATCTCTCAGTAATAGTGACCATAATATAATTAAATTTAACATCCTTGGGGAGCGGGGAATACCAAAGAAACCCTTCCACCACAGCATTCAACTTCAGAAAGGGGAACTACACAAAAATGACTGGTGTGGAGAAAGTGAACAGGAAGTATTATTTACTCCTCCACATAACACAAGAACCAGAGGTCACCCAATAAAATTAATAGGCAACAGGTTTAAAACAAAAGAAGTACTTCTTCACACAATACACGGTCAACCTGTGGAACTCATTGCCAGGGGATGTTGTGAAGGCCAAAACAATAACTGGGTTCAAAAAAGAATTAGAGAAATTCATGGAGGATAGATCCATCAATGGCTATTAGCCAAGATAGGGATGCAATCCCATGCTCTGGGTGTCCCTAAGTGTCTGATTGCCAGAAGCTGGAACCGGATGACTGCAGATGGATCACTTGATAATTGCCCTGTTCTGTTCGTTCCCTTTGAAGCATCTGGCATTGGCCACTGTGAAATGAATACTCGGCTAGATGGACCATTAGTCCCCCCCAGTATGGCCATTCTTATGTTCTTAGGTAAAGCAGTAACTGAAAATTTTACTATCAAGTACCTATTTGCATCCACAGCTCTTGTAACTGCATGCACTCACTAGTTAGATACAGTAATTATATTCAATATAACACAAGCAATACTATTAAATACCATGTTGCAGCCAAAATGACCTCCTTCTGCTAAGATCTAATATAAATGACCTGTGAGTAATCATCATAGTTAATTTCCTGCTTATAAAATTAAATTCCGTGCATTGTAATCAGAGTCTAGGAACCAGTAGTAGATACCATTTGAACAACAGCTTCGTGGTATATAGCTTTGCAGTGACTTCTCTGTACCAGATCCAGGCATTAAGTTAGCAAATTGTTCTTCTTAAATGACATTTAATAAGTTAGTTGAAGTCATAGGAATGACCAATAAGGAAACTGAATGAAAGCAAAATAAATACACCTATGTATTCAGAATATCACACAATAAATATCCAGGTGTAAAGCCAAATGAATCTCAGCTCTATTTGTGACTTTGCTTTGAGAACAGGGAAAAAAATCCATTTCACAATGCTTGTCCATTTCTTAAGAACTGAACATAGTAGTGATTGTTTCTTTAAATGGGGGAGGAGAGTGGGGCAACCGCTCGGTCATCTGCTCTGAACACCTATCAACTTCCCTGTGAGAATTAACTTTAATTTTGACTCAATGACTGCAGGATGGAAAAGACACCCCCTGCCTCCCTACCAGATCAAAAACAATGGCTGGATTGTGTCCAGTCCAATCTCTCACAGACATCCTACCCTGTAATGCTCCATATTTAGCACAGGACAGAGCATCACGGAGGCACATAACATGTTTGGTGGATGTTATGCTGTCCAACAGACAGCATGAGAATTAGCCAACCTAACCATTTTCAAAGGGGTATAAGGCAGCTAAATGTCCAAATCTCACTGAGAATTAATGGGAGTTTTGTGCCTAGCGCCCTTAGCTTTATTGGAAAAATCTCAATCTTAAACCCTAAATTTTAAGTACTGAACCACACAGTGCATATTAATGGCAATGATGGGCAGAAGCCTCTCTTGTACCTAATGCCAACTGATAGAGTTGAAGTTAATGTAATACGTTCTGGACAACAGAAGACAGAATTTTGGGAAGGACTAAGGAAAGAAGAGAATAGCAGCAAGATGGTGAAGTGGTGACACTTTTGTGAGCTTATTTGAGGAAAGAATCCAGTTAAACCCCACCAAATTCTTGCTTACTGCATTCAAAATAAAACACTGTTTTAGACTTATTCGGTTCACTGTCCCTCTTCTGTCTCCTTGAATCTTTTCTCCCACTCAAGGGAGTGCTTCAAATTACAGCTTGTCTTAACTTGTCCAGTGCTATAATACATCCTGTCCTCAGACTAACTTGTGTATGATGCACCTGAAAGTTCTGTGTGCAGCTTGGTGTGCTACTATTATGCATAAAAGTAACATGATTAATCAACACACTTGGGTATATTATGTATGAAAATATCATGATTAAGAGGCCAGTTCTGACAGCATTTCTCAGTGCCGAGTAAGGCCCTGAGGGCATCAAGAGATGTCTCCCTCATAATTGCCCAATTGGGTGGATGTGGCATTGATCTGTCATGGTGTATTCTACAGTAAGAGCCACCCCATGAGATGGAGATTCAGTAAAAGAAGCTATATAATAGGATGCCTGGGGCAAAGGAAGAAATGTGGGAACAAACATAGTGTAAATGTGAGGAGCTGGATGTGATGAGGAGTTGGAGGAAAAGACCTTCTTGTTTGTAAGATGGGATGAAACTCACGTAAAACTCACTGGCCACGTTAAAGTCTAATGTTATCCAACAGTAAATTCTGATCACAGTGGTTAGGCTATGTTGTGATCAAGGGTGTCTGTCATTACTACTACCTTTAGGGAAAATTTTCGGCCTCAGTTACTATTTATTTGGCTTAGTAGTGAAACTAACAAGATGCCTAATCCTTCTACGGTGCATAGACCAGTAATAACTCTCTCTGGGACATAGCCAGAAAAACTATCACTACTACTTTGTTTGTTATATGTCTTTTTTGTATTGTAATTGCTATAGCATTCCATTACCATGGTCTCACAGCAGAGTCTAGAGACCACTCAGCCAGCAGAAGACTGAGACTATTGTCATCCCATCTAGAAGTTGGTACAATAAAAGATATTACCTCACCCACCTTGTTTCTATAATATCCTAGGACCAACATGGCTAGAACAACTGCATACATTTTTTCCCTCTTGGAAGTTTGTGGGTTTTAAGAATCCCAAAGAGTCTTTTCACACCATTAAAGTCTTCATTTTCTCATGTTACAAAGAAGTATTAATCCCTGCATCTGAATGTTCACTATTTTAATACAGTCTCATATAGGCAAAATCATGACTTTCTCATGCTGTACTACAGAGGTGCACTAACTTGCTACTCTTATTTATGCCAGCTTTGCACTGGTTCAACCAGTTTTTAGGATAATGAGCCTAGTGCAGAAGGGTGAATGGACTAGTAATTACTTAAAGGGAGGGGAAAGAGCTCACAAAGATGGTCCCCAGAGTACCACCCCATATAGTGGCTCTCTACAGAGTTTTTCTCAAACCCCCCCCCCCACACACACACAAAGGCCAAGAGGATTAATGCAGCAATGTTGCAATAGTACAGTAACTCCTTAAGAATATAAGAATGGCCATACGGGGTTGACCAAAGGTCCATCAAGCCCAGTATCTTGTCTTCCAACAGTGACCAATGATAGGTACCTCAGTTGAGAAGCACATCGCTGCAGTTGGTGGATGTGGTGTTTCCATGTCAGGATTCCACTCCTCTGCTGCAGATTTCACATGAAGAACATGTCCCCCAAGTAATGGCCTAATCCAAAACCCACAAAGTAAATGGAAAGACTGTTAATGTGAATGGGCTTGGATCAGACCCTAAATGAGCTGCCCATTTAAGCCTGAAGTCTTGCTGCCCCTTACCTGAATACGTAGAGCGTGGTGGGGGGCAGGGAGGGAGAAGGATATAAAGGAGCCTTGCCTCCTGTGACAGGCTATACATTGGGGGAGCATCCTGTAACCCCCATATTCATCAGTTATATATAATTGTGATATTTCACATAAAGCATATCATGTGAGGTACCAGGGGAAAGGTTATGATTCACTGAAAGCCATTGTTCTACCTAAATATGTATACCATTACTGCATATGAAGTTATGAGATTGTGTTGTATGGTTGTCACTAAAATATGCTGTGAGTTGGGGAATTGCCCAGATGTTTGATCACCACAGACAAGGACAAGGGAGCTAACCAATGCCTGGGCGGGTGTTGAACAACCATCAACAGCCATTGTCCACCAAGGAAGTTACAAATCAATGACTCACTTGCACAAGGCCTCACCAGGGGAATTGCTCAACCTTGCCTGGTGACTCAGCAATGCCCACTAGACATGCCTGGACTTGTGTTCTCCAAGCACATGGACTAAGGGTATAAAGCAGAACACAATGCCCCATGCTTCATCTTTTCTCCTCCCCACGCCTATGCTGCAAGCAACAAGGATGCTCAGGGTATGTCTACACTAAGAAATTAGGTCAATTTTATAGAAGTTGATTTTTAGAAATCGATTTTATACATTTGATTGTGTATGCCCCCACTAAGCGCATTAAGTCGGCGGAGTGTGTCCTCACTACCATGGCTAGCATCGACTCATGGAGCGGTGCACTGTGGGAAGCTATCCCACAGTTCCTGCAGTCTCCACTGCCCATTGGAATTCTAGGTTAAGCTCCCAATGCCTGATGGGGCAAAAACATTGTCACGGGTGGTTTTGGGTATATGTCATCAGTCTCTCCTCCCTCCCTCTGTGAAAGCAACTGCAGACAATCATTTCTCTCCTTTTTTCCTGGGTTACCCATGCAGACGCCATAGCAAGCATGGAGACTGAAGACTAGAGACTCCAAGAGAGGAGACTGGCCCAGGGTTCAAGGATGAAATCTGTGTACTATGAACTGCAATATCCAGTGGGGTGAGAATAACTGCTTAATCTAGATGTTGCCCAGTCTAATAGGATTGAGAGTTTAGACTGTGTGCTTATATGTTATTTTATTTTGGTAACCACTCTGACTTTTTGCCTATCACTTCTAATCACTTAAAATTTATCTTTTGTAATCAGTAAACTTTTTTTAACTGTTTATCTTTACCAGTGAATTTGCCTGAAGTGCTTGGTAAATCTGCTCAGGTTACAAAGGCTTGTGTATGTCCACTTTTGATTGATGAAGTGGTGAACTGATTAATAAACTTGTATTGCTCAAGAAAGGGTCTTGAGCAGTGCAAGACAGTAGATTCCTGAGGTACAAGGAATGAGTGGGGGGATTTGGCTGGTGCTTGTCTCTGTGTGATTCCCGAGTGGCTCTGGGAGCATTCATGCAATCTAGTTGGGTGTGGCGCTCCACATGCAGTTGTGCTGAGTGATAACAGCGCCTGGAGGGGTTTGCTGCTTGTCACTAGCAAAGCATTGTGAGAGACAGCCCAGGCTGCAGACTTAAGGGGGCACAGCGGTCCCATGGTGCCAGGCTGCACCGCGGGGACCCCGTCACACTCCCCACTTATAGGTTACCTGCAATCTGCCTAGCATTGCTCAAGATAGCAGTGAAGACACACAGTGTCATGGGCTTCAGCACAGGTGAGCAACACGAGTACATACCTAAGATTCTGGGTGAGCTTGTACAGCCCATGCTGAAGTGTCTGTTACCACACTGTCACTGCTATTTGTACTCGTGATTAAAGCTAATGCACATATGTCTATCCAAGATGCAATCACAGCTCCAATTGCAGTGCAGACCCCAGAAGTACAGGGTTTGTCCTGACTCCTCAAGAGTGCAAAGAACTATGAAGTGGGGTAAGCAGGAGCTGTAAACATAGCCCTCTATATGCACTCACTGGCAAGCCACATGGGATCATCCAGGAGCTAAGATGCTGTCTGGTGGTACAGCTTCATGTAACTCCTTGTTAAGGTCTTGCCTAAGTGGTACATTATAGCCCTTAGAACTTTGTGTTTAAAAATATGAACCTGATATTTATTTTAAATATTAAATTTAAAGTTGCATGAATGTGCTGGTACATAAAGCCAGCCTGGTATAAAGACAGTGCAATGCAGCTTAGTACTACTAGACATAGAGACTAATGCTTAATTTAACTTCCAAGGATTAATTATTAATTCCATGCCTACAATAAAACTGCCAACATTTGCTTTTTTTCCCCAGCACTGGGCAGAAAATTTCCTTTTTCCCTTGGGGTAATATTGCCAGCATCACAAAAGCAAACTAGTTTTCACTGGATTTGTCACAGAAAACTACAGTAAGCGTCCGGGAATCATTGCTTTGTGTCACGGCCGAGTTAAAGCTGGAGGTCAAAGTTGGAAACTGAAACCCAGTATGTACTACATCAGCTGAATAAATGGTATTCCATGATCACTAGATCTCATTATGCCAAGAAGAGGATTTTGGCAGCTGATAAAAAGAAGTCTGAATAAAACTCATTTAACTAAATGTGAAGAAAGCTGTGCTGAAGCCAAGGTAAAGGGACATGGTCAACTTAAAAAAAAAATCTTGTGTTTTTTTTTTAAACTTGGTATTGATTCAAGCAACACGTAAGATTATTATAAATGAAACTTTAGAAAAAAATATTTGGTTCTTCCAGTTTGCAAAATTTGAACATTTTATAATATTTTGACCAGGTTTTCAAAATTTGCCACCTAAATTTAGACTCCTAAATCCTGATTCAGCCTCCCAAATACATGTGCTTATTTTCGAAAGTGTTGAGTACACAATTAGGCTAAATCAAAATGTAAACTGGTTTATTAAGAATGTCTTCATTAGAGAGTTACACGCTGAAACTTAGTCTAATTTTAAATTGGTGTTTTTACACCATGCAACTTTTCTAATGCTTTAGGCCTGTCCTAATTATTTCCACATTCAAAAATCTCTCCTGTTGAAGCTGTTCTGCTGTGTATTAAAAGTAATTAAAAAATCATTAGATCAGGAGCTTGGTCTCCCACCTCCCAGAGAGGTGCCCTAACTACTATGCTATAGAGTCAGTCTCATGCTCATGCTCTCTCGCTCTCTCTCTGGCCCATTGACTATTTAAATATTTCTATACAGGGGAACTTCAACAGGAGAGATTGAGGGAGACCCATATCAGAATATCCTATAGCCCAGTGATTAAGGCACTCTCAGGAGAGGTGGAAGACCCCTATTCAAATTCTTTTTCCCCCCTCAGCCAGAGAGAAGAATTTAACCGAAGTCTCCCACATACTGAGTGAATGCTCTAACCACTGGGTTAAAAGTTATCAAATGGGCACTACCATCTCCTTCCCCAGCCAGATTTTGAATTGGATCCAATCTGGTAGGTGGTATTTGAGCACACCTACCATACTGGTCACCCAATGAAATTAGGTTTAAAAAAAAAACATAAGGAAGTACTTCTTCACACAATGCACAGTCAACCAGTAGCATTTCATTGCCAGGGGATATTGTGAAGACCAAACATGTAACTGGGTTCAAAAAAAGAATGAGATAAGTTCATGGAGGATATGTCCATCAATGGCTATTAGCCAAGATGGTCAGGGATTAAGCAATTTGATGCATCTCTGCTATTTTTGAACATTTCCTATTTCTTGGGTCTCTAAAAATGGCTGAAAATGTGAACACAGGTATTTTGGGGGGATTGCAATACTGTGGAGCTGGTGAGACAGATCCTCCCTCAGATCCCTTTCCCCTTCCTGTCTCCCCCATTTCCCCTCCCTCCCACCTCAACTACTCTGAGGGGGAGTGCCACCCCACAACAAGGACACAGAATTAACTCTGACTCTGCGATGGTTGGATCTAGTGAGCAGATGACAGGGGTGGGGTGGAGGACACTGGCCTGGGAAGATTGGAAGAAGAGACGAAAGAAGCAGCAGGGCAAGAGGCTGGAGCCCTAAGCTACAGCAGAGTGAGAAGGTCACGGGACCCAGGGAAGGGGCACTCGAGTATGGCCCTGAGTCAGGGTGAAAAAAAGTGGGGCAGAGAGTCTGTGTGTGTCTAATCAGGTGTGGAGTGAGTGGGAGGCAGGCTGTTTTGTTGTATGCTGTGCCAGGACAAGGGGGTCTGTATAACCCCTGCTAAAGATTCTTACCTGTGTCTGCTCCTGGCATTTAGAGGTTTGTGACCCAATTGCATTCACAGCCTTTTCCTTAAAGTTCTCAAAGTCCATATTGGGGTTTTGGACCCAAAGGGAGTTCGGAGCCTGCACAGCAGCCAGGTCACAGGTCCCTTCTGACAATCATTGCACCAAGTCCTGTTCTAGCTCCTGGGTCAGGAAGGGTCTCATTTTTTTGGTGGTGCAGAGGATCACTTAGAAGTTATTGGAAAAGTCTCTGAGGGTCTTGGTTGTTTTTTGGGCCTTTCCATTTGTTCACGGGGGGGTGGGGCCAGTGGCCTATCAATCCAATCCGGTTTTGTTGTTACTCTTCTGGTCATTGGGCTAGGCCTGCACTTCCACTAGGGCCGCTCCCCAGAGCTGGCCGAACAGGTTCTTCACCTTCTGGCACTCAGGGTGGCTGTACTTGTTAAATGTGGATTCCAGCCCTGCCTGGAAAGCTGAGAAGCTGGTCTTGCCAATCCCCATAAACCAGGATAATCACAGGCCTCCCTTGTGATATATCAGTCATTGGAGCCAGGCTGGCTGCCAGGAGGGATGCGAGGTTGGAGGGGGTTGTGGGAGAGTCTGTATGGTTCAAAGGTGTCCCCGGAACCTCAGGCATTGTCCCCAGGGATCCCTAGCTAAACTCCCTGACTCCTGTTCATGACACCACTTGTCAGTTGGGCGGTTCCTAGAGTTGGGAGAGGGGTTGCAGGTCCCAGCCATGGACGTCTGCACAAAGACCAACCCTCCCTTCTGGGGCGGAGAGGGGGAATCAACATGACAAGCAATAGCATAATACTGTAACTAACCCCGACAAGCCAGAAGCAGAACCAAATCAGAATTTTTAGCAGGGGTTACAGTACTATTTCCTGGCTTCAGAGGAGATATTCCTGGAACTAAGGTAATGTTCATGTTGTTTTGGCACCTGAGCTTCCAGTGTCCGTCAAAGAAGCTCATAAGTATGTGAATTACAAAATACTGTATATTAAAGGATGACTGATCATTTATAGTGTTTCAAAAATTCATTTCAGTTTGGGTTTGGTTTGAATTTTGGGCAGAGGTTCAGGTCTCTTTCTATTCTGTGTGATCTGATTCATGATATATTTACTAAAAGATGTGAATGTGACCTAATTTCTGTATTTCTAAAGGAGGGAGGTCATTGCAAGATGAAGGCTGGAGTTTTCCCAGCTTCTTAATCCTAAAGAAAATCAAATGTCTCTGATCTTCCCCCTAAACTATACAGCCATTTCTCTCAATATCAATAGTTCCCAATGGAAGTAAAGAAAAGGGTTTTTTTGTTTTGTTCTGGTTTTAATCAGAAGATGTCTAGAATAGGATGATTCTTTTGGAAAGAACGGTCGTTTTTGAACCTGCTTACATTTCAAGAAGCAATGTGAAGTTCTTTCACTTTTTTGGGCATTTTAGGGAACAGATTGAAATTGGAGGTCACAATTTGTTTTGAATTTGAAATGGAAAACTAGATATCAGATAGATCCTGAGGCGGGACTGGATGCCTTTTATATCAGAAGATGGTTATAAAATCAAAAACTAGAGCACATCTTTTATATTTTGTTTTTAATCTAAACAAGCAAAGCTTATACACAGACAGAACAGAAAAAGTTAAAGCGTTGCCATCCTGGCCTGTTTTAACACTGTCAGGCTGTTAGAGAATACACTGTCTGCATATTTTATGCCACAATTACCCAACCTCACAACAATGGCATGAAGCCACTGTTTTTAATCACTCGGCTCCTTGTCATATTTTCTCATCAATTTGGGGGTGGGGGCGGGGAAATAGTAGTTTGCATTAGACAAAAAAGTTTATTTTTTCCCTTTCCACTGGAGAAATTCATGTTAATTATTCTTCTGCACCTGCCTAATGGGGCTGAAGTAATTCAATTGTCATATTGTTGTAGACTGTTGCTTTGTGTAATGTATCACCCCTGCTGTTTCACTTAAAAAAATTCTATACTCCTCCATTATTCAGCAAAGCCTAATGATTATTCCAGCATTTGTACTTGCTGCACTGTTGTTTTGATTTTAATTGACTTCACTTTTTTAATTAAGTACACTGGTTTTAACACTGTTGTTGACATGCATGGTTTTGTCTTTATCAGTATTTGCTTCCATTTGCATTCCAGATCTATTGACATTTTATTTAGATTCATTCTAAAAGAATAGATAGATACTCTGCAAGGTTCATCACCAACTCTAACAACTCATTTCACATATTATTCTTATCTAATGGTCTGAAAAATGTAAAAATATGCTGAAAATGTTAACTTTCTTTAAAAAAAATATAAATTGCTTTCACAATTTTTTTAAAAAGCAGTGTTTGTATCATATCTTAGTATATTCTCTTACTTGCAAGGGTAAACCTAATTTATCTTATGTACAAGTTGGACATCTCATCCAAACATTTTATACGTTTAATTTGCATCACACAATGTTTCAGAACTATATGTGGAGAAGTTTACATAATTTATCTGCTTTCCATTTCACCTTCAAAACAAGGTGTGTTATTAGAAAGTCATCAGTACAAATGTGCACTACTGACCATGCAAAGTTATAGCCTACTATACACTTACTTTAATTATTTAAAATCAAGCAATAGTAGGTAATCTTTTAAAAGGCTAGTTTATTTCTTCTATTCCTTAAAGACCTACTGACAGTACTTTAAAAGTGGTCTCCATAGCCTTTAAAAATACAGTAGCCAATTGATCTGTCATAGGCTCTATGCCCTTAAAGTACAACCTTAAAGAAAATCCTGTTGCGGAACTCATTCAAGTACCCCCTTTTGAAAGTATGTTTCGTCTATTTATCACAGTACAGGATAATAAAGAAAGGGCTATAGATAAAATGATTCTAGGGGTTTTTTTTAACTGTAATATTAGATGTTGCTGAGCTAAGAGACAGGATTATTGTCTGAACATAGTCACTGTAAATTTAAAATGAAAAGGAACAAAATGATAATGCCACTCAACTTTTATTGGCATAACTCAGCCTATGAAAGTGTAAAGACAAGACACATGTAGCTTATTTATAGGGAAGATATTGTATGAATGCTCACATTTCTATTTTGTTAATGGACATGAATGAATGGGACCTGCCTGCCATTTGATCATTCAAGGAACAGAGGGTGAGGATTTAAAAGTAGGCCCTGATGGCCTGTTTGGTGCAGCCTCCTTGCCACAGCACTGATTGTTGATGAGTCACCCAGCTTTCCTTCTCTCTGAGACTGTCCTTCTGCTTGGCGTTCTTGACCTGGGTTCTTTTAGCATGCCATTCATTCTAGTGATGGCACGATTGAAAAGTGTTAGGATAATGTTGTTGCAACAAGCCGTTTTCACTGGCTTATGCAAGGCCCTACACTATCAAACTGAAGAAAAGATTAACCAGCCCTATAAATATTCATATGTGTACATATATGTTTTATATAGAACTATGTTAAAAGAACATTGAGTGTGTACTGTTAATTAAGAGGATACTAATGCTAGGGTTGCTTATACAGCTTTTACTGTATCTCCTTTTTGTATGCATTCATTATAGCATTTTGTTACATGATCCAGCATTGCCAACCCCAACTATTCAAAAATCATGGATTTGACACACACACACACCCCCTCCCCCAACTGAATTTGTTTTAAGAATCATGAGATTATAAAAACCAACAGTTCTGGGGGGCTTTTTATTTGCTTACTATATTTTGAGGCTTTACAGTGCAATTGGGTCACGTTTTCCAGCTCTTCTCCACAACCACGAGAACTAGAAACGTACGCTGTTGTTATTATTTTTAAATGAAAGCTGAGATTCTTATGTAATCACTTGTCTCCAGGATCTGGGGCTTTAAGAAAAATATCAAATATCACAAGACCTGTGATAAAGTGAATGGAGCAACACTGTATTGTTCAAGTAATACAACAGACATGTTTTTGTGACAACCTTGTAGTACTGCATAACTCTCTGAAAATCATTCACATGCAAGGTGCTCAATGATTGAAGCAAGCACTCCTACAGACATCTGCACATTTTATACACAATGCAGTGAGCCACAGACACTTTCCTGCTTTGAACTGATGGGTACACTTTATAAAGTGCATGTGGACCACTGCACAATTACAAGATGGATAGCGAGTGAGGCACTTTACAGGCTTATCAGAAATGACATTTAGATGCCAAGATGATGAGGATTCTTAGGGGGAAAAAACCCCACAACTGTGCATGATCAGCAACTCTCCAATCAAAACCAATTTCCTCAGGACCAAGAAATGAATGCATAATTGGGAAGCTGAGGCAGAAAATGGCTTGGAACCAGAGAAGGGCATAACAGGGGAAATGGAAATGGAAATGCACCACTTCAGTGATGGGGAGGAAATGACTAGGAAAGGATTTCGGGCAGTGCTGTGGGAAGGTCAGCAAGAGGGAGAGGGAAAAGGAGCAACTAACAGGAAGGACGAGCTTCTGGTGAGTGTGGAGACAAGAGCAGTTTAGTTGTCTTCAGTTTTTCTGTATAGTTTGTTGAGGTCAAGAAAACCCTGCAGGAGAAGGGAGAATGAATATGAATGTATATGATATTTGATATGAATATATCAAACAAACACAAAAGCAATCCCCAATTACAATTCTAGTGCTTGTGGGGGACAACTTCGCTACCACACCTATGCATATAGCTTCAGTAACATTTTTAGATACAGAAGTAAAAAGAAACCCCACTCTCACAGAGTAAATATTACAGAAATAATTTTGACTTGATTTAATGATCCTCCTGGAGTATGTAGCAAGTCACTGAGGATAGGATATATTTATTTCCTTTACTCCAAGGGTCCGTAGTTGCCTGGTCTTTAGAAATATACCAATTGATATCACCTGTAAATCTGCAGACCACAAAGACAGATTTTAAAACAGGTAAAAAAACCCCAATGTTTGTATCAACAACAAGCCCTTAGATTTTCTACTTGACACACTGCTCCTGTTACAATGAATTGTGTCAAAAAACAAAATGAGAAGATTCAGTGCTCCAGCTTGTTACATTGATCATCTGATGTTTAGGAGATACTTCTTGTCTAACCTAACAACCTGACTTATTTTACCCAAACAATGTGGGGCGATGCGTGTGTACATGTGCGTGTGTGGGATTTAGCACTATGCAAAGCCAACAGTGCCAGAAAGGCCAACTGGAGAGGGCCTGCACCAGCACAAGAGATCCACAATTTCTGACACTTCACGGGGCAGAGATGTCCCATTGAAGCAGACATCACAGTTTAGGCCCAGGTCCTGCCATCAAGTTAATTTAAACAGACACCTGGCCGGGGCAAAGACCCACCGGAGTCAATGGAGTTCAGCATCAATACAAGCAGATGAACTTGCAGGTCTTGCAGGATCAGGGCTTTCGTGAGTCTAAATAAATAGAGTACTCTGAGAATACGTATTGTCCGTTTACACAGCATCTTCCATCCAAAAGCATATTACAGATTATATACATGCAGCACCACTGAACTGCAGCAGTTTCTGGAGAAGGCAGCAGAAGCCAGTTGGTACACAGAATGCTGTACCACAGTGACCGGAGAGGGTTAGTGAAGTACCTGGAAGCACTCTTACAAAATGCATCAGGAGCCCAGCTTCAGTTTGTAAAGTCTGGGTTGCTGAAGGACCAGTGCAAGAAGTGTCTCTGAGCCCAGAACATGAAAGGCCCCACACAGTGCTGCCACGGGGCAGAGGCAGGCTCCCAGTTCAATGGGTGAACCATGATAAACTGCCGAGGGGACATCACCCACCCGCAGCAGCAGCCTCCACAGTGGCACCGCGACACTAATCCCAGCCTGGTGCAAAGGGGAAGCCCTGGCGGGGAACAAGGGGCCTGGGAACGAGCCTGCCACGCACTCACCCTGCAGGAGCAGCTCCTGTCCTGCGAGGCCAGGCCTTGCTCCCTCTCTGAGCATTGTAACCTAGTGCACATGACAGAGGGCAACTGGGCCAAACCTGAGTGGGATTGCAACCCCATGTGGCAGGTCACAAGGCCCAGAGAAGGGAGTCGAGCCCAGACCACCGGGACAGGAGCCACTGCTGCAGGGTAAGTGCCGGGCAGGCACACTCTCTAGCCGTGCATCCTGCTGGAGGTCTCCTCTCTACACCGGCCCAGGGTAAGTGTATATTTGCCTGGTTTTGCACCCTTGGTTTCATTTTTAAGTGGGTGCAGTTGAACCCATGAACCCACAATGAAGTTGCCCCTGTGCTGTTTCCTCGATAAAGTGGAGAAATGAGGCAGCAGTGCCAGAAGAGACCTTCAAGCACAGTGCCTTGGCACAGAGAGACACCAGGTACATTTCTCCCAGTCCCCCTGCACAGCTCTGGTCTCCCTGATCTCAGGCCTACCTATGTCCATGCACTAGTATTTTTCCCAAGCCCCTGCCCCTCAAGCCCCCCCCCAGTCCTGCTATGCCTTCCCGGGCTCCTGATAAATCCAGCTCAACCCCTGGCACCCCCAAATGCCTGCTCACTCTACATACCACTGCTCCCACATCCCTGCTTACCCATATGGTTTTCAGAGCCCCATCTCTCTCCCACAAGCCCACTCCATTCCCCCCAGCCCGGCGCTGGGACTCGCTGGGGGGTATATGGACAGTTGGTGAACTGGGAAGCGTGCTAGCAGCCTCAGAAGACAGAAGCAGCTGACACATCAGAGCAGTTCTGCCAATTTGAAACAGTTATTTTTGAATACAGGGAACAACTCCTTATGTGTTTAATTGTAAAATTTAATGTGACCTATATCCAAGGTATTCGACGCATGTCTGAGAATTTAGGAATTTGTGGGGAGTGTACTTCTTTGCCTACAGCCACCCCCCAAAAAGTAAGGCAAACTGGGCAAAATTTCAAAAGGGGATCATTGGAAAAAGTTACTAGTTCATGAAAAATAAATTACATTAAAAAAAATCAGCTCTCCCATCAGCTCTCTGGTTGTGCCAGATTTGAAAACTAAATTCAATAAATATGAAACTGAGGGATTTTAGTCACAACCGTCTTTACTATGGAACTGCTGCTGCTAACTCCAGAGTAATATTCTCACGCTCTCTTTCTCTCATTCTCATTTTTGCATTTTCATGTGAAACTTGCAATTGTTTTGAGGTGTGACTTGATCATTTTACTTGAGTTTTCTTATTTAAAATTGACCATGTTTTTATATTATCTTCGACACACATACAAATACTATTCTGTTATTAAGAAAGCTGTGCTGGACTGAATCATACTTTTAAGTTTCAGCCATTTTCACGGCTTACAGTTCATTATGGACAATGTATTAAAGTAGACAAATTCCAAATGGTATTGAGCTATCTTTTAATGTTAACTATGTATTTTATGGACTCAGTTTCCTTGTATGCACTTTAAATATTTCATCATTTTCTTTTACTGTTGCTTTTTTATGTATTTTTTAAAACAATAGATGCTTTGGCCCAGAGTCTTAAAAATTAAATAAGCATACTATTGCCATAAATATTGCAAGCAAATACTATTATCTATGTTCATATAAATTGATCAGCATTTCATTTATAGTTTAAAATTCTATTATCATCCATTAAATTCTTAGACAGGGAAAAACTAAATCTGAGATACATTTTTCTCATCCATGTAAATGGAAAAAATCCTATAAATATTACACCGTATTCTTTTACATTGTGTTAAAACAATAGGCTATTACTTTTCAAAAGGACTCATTGCTAATAGTGTTTGCAATTCCAATTTCAAATATTTTCTGTAAGCTCTAATAAATATATGTATTCAGACTTCTGATGGTTAAAAAGAACAGGAGTTATGCTAATTAGTGTATTTATACTATGTGCAAGAATAGCTAAAAAGATAAATACTTTCAGCTGAGACCAAGTTTGTAAAAATAACTCACTTATTCAGTCAGAAAGCCTACCAACTAAAAAGCCTTGAGAATATTATAGCTTTATCGGAGAAGAAAATGTTTTCTTGGAAATTCCAAGATAAGGTTCCTCTTTATTTATAAACAAAACAGAAAAATTAAGGGAAACTAATATGCAGTGAAGGTCACCCAGATAATCTTAACTCTGATACCAGTCAACACTAAAGATTGACTAGAAACTCTAGGACAAACTTCTCTATCATACAGACGTATCCCAGTGACCACAAAATTGCACTCAGTCCAACTGATCCGTGCACATGGGTTAAGGTTGTTTCAGTTCATAATAGTCTCAGGGTGGTACTATGGGACAGCTGAGGTTGTCTGAGTAACCTTAAATGTGCATTTGCATACTTTTAAATGTTTGCTTTCCAAGTTATAACTTGGAATTACCCTAGTTTCAAACTTTCTTTTTTCTTTTTCTTTTCCTTTTTTTCCCCCCTTTTCCCCACAGGATGGGAGAGGGAAGTTATTTTTGGAAAATTACAATGTTATTCTGAGTGTTTTGGCTGAAATTTTAGATTCCTTTAACCTTAATATTAAAAATACTGGAAATTTTCAGCATAGAAAAGAGATGACTAAGGGGGGATAATGATAGAGGTCTATAAAACCATGACTGTTGTGGAAAAAGTGAACAAGGAAGTGTTATTTACTCCTTCACATAACACAAGAACCAGGGGTCACTCAATGAAATTAATAGGCAGCATGCTGAAAACAAACAAAAGGAAGTACTTCTTCACACAGTAAACCTGTGGAACTCATTGCCAGAGGATGTTGTGAAGGCTGGGTTCAAAAAAGAATTAGATACGTTCATGGAGGGTAGGTCCATCAATGGCTAATACCCAGAATAGTCAGGGATGCAACTCCATGCTCTGGGTATCTCTGGCCTCTGACTGCCAGAAGCTGGTAGTGGATGACAGGGGATGGATCACTCAATAATTGTCCTGTTCTGTTCATTCCCTCTGAAGCACCTGGCATTTGCCACAATCGGAAGAAAGAATACTGGGCTAGATGGACCATTGGTCTGAGCCAGTATGGCCGTTCTTATGTAATTATGGGTTCACAAAGCGTTTTTGCTTGTGGGGGGGGGGGTTGCTTGGAGGGGGGAGGTGAGGGGGTTGGTCTGGAAATTTCCTTACATTTTAAAAGATGAGTAAGAATTTCTCTGTTACAGGAATCCCTGTAGGATTTACAAACCATGCAGAGACCTTGCAAACCATACAGAATGTCTTTCCCAGACAACCTCCCTCTCATCCCCAGTGCTAGGTACATTTCCACATGAGGTTTTCCCTCTTCTTTGACTCCCAGATGGGTCCCACTTATCCTTCATGTGGTTCCTCCATATAATCATCTGCATCTATAAGTAGTGTGCAGACCACCTATGGAGTCATGCAGACTTTGCAAAGCATATATGAAAATGCTGTGTTCTGTGTGTATGTAGGTGTGTAGTGGACAATTATTTCAAGGCCAGGTTTTTCAAAAGTGACTGATTTGGGGTGTCTCCTTTTCTGAATGCTCTACTTGACACTCCTTTAAGTTCTTTTGCAAATTCTGGCCCATGCGACTGATAACACGTATATGAGAGACCAAGTAATATCTTTTATTGGACCATCTTCTGTTGGCGAGAGAAAGAAGCTTTCGAACTCACACATAGCTGACCTGAAGAAGAGCTCAGTGTAAGCTCAAAAGCCTACCTCTCATGAACAGAAGCTGGTCCAATAAAAGAGATTCCCTCACCCCCCTTGTCTCTCTAATATCCTGCCGCAGCATGGCTACAACAACACTGTAGTGTAATATGTATAGCAGGGCCTGGCTCAGTTCCGCAAATGTATTCAGGAGCCTAACTCCCATTCATTTCAACCAGTGCGTTGGCTCCTATGTAGGTGAGGTTTGGTAGTGCAGTGTTGCATGTGTGCTCCCTCTATCCATTGAGTAATTTGTTTTTTTTTTAATAACGCTTTTGACCCCATAGCGGAAGGGATGGGACCTGCCGTAAGTAATTAAGTCTACAGCCGCATGGCTGCTTACTTTTCATCGCAGAAGATAATCAGAATGCTGTTGCTCAAGTGTAAAATGCAGAAATAAATGATCCTATATAATACAGCTTGGAGTTTTCATTTTAAAAACTATCAGTGCAGAAGAACAAAAGTAGGGAGCCCAGCACCCACTCTGGAATTTCAATGCACAGGATCTTTAACATATTTTGAGAGGCAATCTGAATATAAAACAGAACAAAATTCAATAATCTGATATTTAAAATGACTGATTAGAGTAGAGCTCTAAGTATGTAACCTCCCTCATAGCTGCTTTGAAAGAGGCATCATTGTTGGTTTTGTAACTTACAAACCCCTAGTGTTTAATAAAGTGGAAAGTTTATCCTCCATACACAGATAAAATCGTGCATTACCCAGGACAAAGTGTAATTACAAAAGATACTATTTTAAAAGTTTGACTTCAGAATCTCAGAAGAATAGTATTACTCTAACTTCCAGTTGACTAGAAGTTATAAGATGATCTACTAAATTGCCTGTTTGGCCTGGAAATTTAATATTATTGTTTGTTGTTACTTGTACTGCGGTTGTGCTTCAGGCCTCAAACAAGATTGGGGTCCCGTTGTGGTAGGTGTGTAAAAATATAGTAAGAGGCACTCCTCAGCCTAAAAAGTGTATGCAGTATAAGGTAACAAAAGAAAAACAAGGGAGGGAGCGTTGGACGCAGCATACAAGCACAGTGGTCAAGTTGGTGAGAAAAACACATCTTGTTAGCTCCATTTGTTCTGGCCTGGGGCAGATGACATACAAAGGCTGGAGGCGAGGGATATTATAAAAATGCATATGATATTTACACACATTAAATATTAATAATGTTAGGAAACTAGGCAATGGGAAAATGCCAAGTTCTGCAGATTTTTTTCTCAATGCTGTGAACCAGGCTAAAGTATATACACAAGTGGATGAACATCCCAGCAGTCAGATATAATGCTAGAGGCATCATTACAATTTAGAAAGATGGTTGATGAGATGGAGTTCATTGTCCATTTACAGAGTTTGTAGAGGTTTTATTTTTTCCTGGGTCTATATTTTTAGTCACTTTTTTCCTTTCTTTTACTAGGCCTATCTCAACACTGCTTCCTTAGGAATCTGTGGCCTCTTTCTTTTTCAAACAATACTGCATCAGTATACTCACTACCTGATTAATTTGGTTGCCTTTCCACCAAAGCCCATTGAACTCAGAGGCCTCAGTCCTACAATGACCTCTCTGTGGGCACAGGGGTTTGCTTCTACAGAACTCATGGCAGGCCTGGGGCCTATGGGTGTCCTTCCATTGACTTCAAAAGCCTTTGGCTCCAGTCCATTTGGGATCAAGAACATCATCAATGTCCTATTCTCTTTATTCATGTCTGGAATGACAGATAGAGGAAAGAGAGGACGGAAGGACCTTATCGATACAACACTCTTTTGTAAGCAACCAGTGCCCTATTGGTGCCTTGGCTTCCCTAGCTGCAAAAATGGGGATAAGGATACTGATTTTCTTCATAAAGCTTGTTTTAGATCTACAGATGCAAAGCTCTAGATAAGAGCTAGGTATGAATTATTATTATTATTATCTGTGTCCTTATGCAGTTTCTCAATCATACTACTAGTTATTTTAGTGTGCACTTTGTTTCTGCCAATATTTGAGTAACCTCCCGCTCCTAAGGGGATCTCTCAATCTCTTCCCTAACAATGAACTCTGGAGCAGATGATCACATGAGTAACATTCAGACTGAGACCAAGTGATGCATCAAGTTGTGGTTTTTTTTTTAAAACTTTAACCTTCATTTTACCTGCCTGCTGACATAATCATTCTGCTTTGCAGGAGATGAAAAACAGTCATTTGCTTCTGCAATGACAAAACTGGCAAAAAGTGATTTCTCTCATCTGCTCTCTCTCTGTCTCAGTGATGTATTTGAAATTGGTGAAAAGGGGTAATTTGTCACTTTTGCTGTAGGTGCCTTGTTTTGGCACAACTCTGAACCCTAACAGAAAGATCTCAACATGTCTAGAATGATGCTTGTTATACAAATGTAGCCACGTCTCCACACTAAGATCTGCTGTATGCAGCTGTAAAAGAATATGTGTTTGCTGCACTACTTCTGCTTCCATTTGACAAACATAAAAAGCCCAGGGCATTGGTTTTGGCTTGTACATCATACCATTGAGAGTTTCATTATAATTATGTGGTCTAATGTAAGCCCATGCATTTGCAACGATGAACTCTGTAGCAGAGGACCTGTACTGTACACTTCAATTTTCACTTCAGCAAGGCTACATTCCATAGCAAGCTTTGCTTTGTGCAGCATGATTGATTCAGTGGATTTGAGTGCAGGGTCTTCCAGGTCAGATTCGACTGCTGAAATTCTCCTGTGTTGGGCTGTCAGAAAGCCTGCAAGCCACATTTTGAGCATTATGAACGTACTCACCCTGAACATCATGCAATCCGAAATGTAAGTCCATTGGAAATACATTTTTGAAATGACTATTTCTTTAAGCAAATCTAACTAGAAAGAGAAGAGGATTTTAAAAACAATCTGTAAAAGGAACATTTGACACAAAACAGGTTGACATTAATTCAACCCTGGTGTAAATTCACTGTTGCAAGGAAGGCTGTCTGCATGACATTTCCAGCCCAATCAAGAGGGAAAACAATGCAAAGGATAGCATGATCAGGCCCATTATCTCTAAGCACTCTGGCCCCAGATTGTTCCATTAAGGTACAGCTCTGAGTAGGAAGCTATGTGGGGCTGTATCCCCTGCCTCAGACATGGTGCTTAAAATAATTGGTTGAGGAATTCTTGGAACCACTAATGTTGATTTTTAACAAATCTTGGAACACGGGGAAAGTTCCAAGGGACTGGAGAAAAGTTAATGTTGTACCAGGATTTAAAAAGGGTGAACAGGATGACCTGGATAACTATAGGCTGGGTAGCCTGAGATTGATCATGGGCAAAATCATGGAAAGGCTGATCCGGGATGGACTCAGTAAAGAATTTAATGATGGTAGCATAATTAATGCCAGTCAACATGATTTTATGGAAAATGGGTCTTGTCAAGCAAATTTGATATAGTTTTTTGATGAGTTTACAAATTTAGATGTGTCAACATAATATACTTAGACTTCCGTAAGGCTTTTGACTTAGGGTATGTCTACGCTGCAATCAGGAGGTGTGAGTACAGCATGTGTATACATTCCCAAGATAGCTTTAGTCAGGTAGTGCAAATACCAGTAGCAGTGACATTGTGGGAGCATGGACTTTAGCGTGGCCTAGCTCCACAAGTAAATACCCAGGGCCCAGGCAGGCTTGTGTAGTGCTGCCATAGCTGATGCTGTTAGTACTTACACTAGCTAGATTAAAGCTAGTTCAGGTATGTCTACGCATGCTGTGGTCACACCTCCAATTGCAGTGTAGATATACCTTCAGTCCCCATGACAGTCTGATAATCATTAGCTCTATACAAAATCAGTGTAGTCATATTACATGGATTTAAATTGGTTACTTAATAGATCTCAAAAAGTAATTGTAAATAGGGAATCATCAACCTATGGAAATTTCTAGTGGGGTTCCAGGGGGATCTGTTTTTGTCCAGTGCTATTCAATATAGTTATCAACGGTCTGCAAGAAAACATAAAATCATTGCTGGTAAAATTTGCAGATTACACAAAAGTTGAAAGAGTGGTAAACAATGATGTGAGCATGTAAGTTATGCAGTCCCATCAGGATCACTGAGTAGGATGTGCTCATTTGAATAACACGTTTTAATATGTCCAAATACAAGATCACACTTACAAGATGGGAGACAATATCCTGGAATACAATGACACTGAAAAGGACTTAGAGGTAACGGTAGATACCTAAAGCTGAGTGGGAATGGAATTTTTTGCAGAACTGCAGCCAACCAGGCAGAACTGCACCAACAACTGCCAAGCAGGCAGCCAGGAAGGCGGGCAGTTCACTCACACACTCTCATGGGGGAGACAGCTGGTCAGCTTCACAACAACCCAGGGGTCATTGGGAGCTGGGGTTGCGGGGTGGAACAGGGCATGAGGTGAGCGGCTGGGAAGCCTAGTTAACCTGCCATGTGTGTAGCCGAGGAGGCTGGGAGACAGGAGTGCTGCCCCAAAGCCGGGGCTCTGAAAGCTTTTATATCCCTAGCTGTGCAGCAGCCTGCCAGATGGGTTGGAGCTCAGAGCTGGGAGCCTGGAAGCACTGAATCTGAGATACCATATCTGTCAGGCTGCCCCAGAGCTGCCCCAGAGCTGGGGAGTCTGGAAACCCTGGGCTTTAGTGATCAGATACTTTTTTAGCCATCACATTTTTTCTCTTTTCCAACCAGCACTCACTCTTCGTAATGCCCCACTGGTACCTGAATGTAAAGGAATAATAGAGCTAGGTCAATGCCTTCCCTGACCCATCAACAACTATGGGCAAATCCACAAAAATCTTGCAGCTTCTTTTACCTACAGTCGTCAAATAGAACAGCAAACTGTATTCCAGCTATGCACAGTGTATTCACTGTTCTGGCTGCAAATAACACCATCATACATGTCAGTTTCTTTATTTAAAAAGGTGAATTAGCACAGAGAGAGAGAGAGAGTGACGATTACAGCATTTTTTTTTCTTTTTTCCATGCACATATGTTAGCTTTTTTTACATGTTATAATAGGTAGGAGATTCACAGACATTTAGTCACATCCCTATTTTTTTAAAAAAAATTTAGTAACTGTAAGTTGGCTTGTGAACTTGGTGAGTTCAGTTATTTTTTTTTTATAAAAAGATGCTGGCTAATCAAGTAAGTTTCTTCACACTTTCTTGGCTTTATTTAGAAACTGTAAATAGTTTTGGTTTCTAACACATTCATCCTTATTTCCTAAAACTTCTCCAAATATTTTTGGGCAAAAGAAAAAAAATACTTGTTTTAGCCAGATCAGAATTTTCAGCTAATAGAGCGGGGTATTTCATTTGCACAAACAAAAGAAAAGCCTGACCATAAAGCTCAGTAGTTCTTGCACAGAACACTTTCAGATACATTAAATGTTTTACTCAGATTTGATTTCCAGCAGCCAAAGTGTATGCAGAGGAAAGTGACAGGAAGAAACATATTCACTGAATACTGACTAAAATTCAGCACCTTCCTTGAACCTTTCAGGTTGTTTGGAATTGATTTCCGTATTCTGACTTCCATTATCTGTCTAGTCACAGCATTTACAGGCAAGAAGGACTGAAATAAAAGGGCAACGAAGTTTAAATGTCAGCAGCCCCCCAAATAAGGGTATTTTAAAATATCAGAAAAGGAAAATAATTTTAGAAAACATTCCATATGACTGTTACCATTCATGTTTCATCACTCACTAGAAGTAGCAAAAGCCGCTCTTATCTCTTCAAGGTAACTTTTTATTTTATAAACGTAATCTACAGACTGATACTAATTCCAATAAAACTTTCAGGTCATCCCCTTTAGGAGTTGTGGTCTAGTTTTTCCAGCTCACTTCATCAGAGTCTATAACAGCAAAGACAGAATTTCTAAATTGTCAAAAAGATCCTCGTTTAGGGCATTTATAGGATAAATCATTTCAATTAGGATGAAAACAACCACTACTCAATAGCCTTTACAGGCTCACAAACTACCATACCACCCAGGATGTTAACAAGCTGGCATGTTTTGAGCATCAAAGATAGAGAGGAAACTGTGTTTACATGTTTGGCACAAAAACTAATGAGGAAAGTCAATTGGCCCTTTGTCTTGAGGGTCTGAAGAGCTGAGCTCTAATGTTTGGTTTCTTGGTTGGCACTTGTTCAAGTAATCACTCGTGGCCTGACAAAGCAGCACTTGTGTTTTATTAGTGGCCATGCTGAACTCTCCTGTCTGGGCTGTGTTCTCTCTCAATAGACGCTGCACCAGAGGGCACACTTATTTGAAAACACTAAATCAGAGCATGATGATCTTTGCCCGACAAATGAAACTAAGAGAACAGAAAAAAAATGTTTACAGCAGCTCTCCTTTTGTTAAAGGGAGGTGGGAAGACAACAACTACAGTGTGTAGACACGGTGGAAATGCCAATGACAAAAAGAGCAAAACTTTTTTTCATATATATTGGACACTATTTTCAGAACCTGCTGCATTCCATTGTGCAATATCTTTAAAATCCATGTGGTGAAAAGGCTAAACTTGTTACTCACAGTATGCAATGTGGTCATGAGCAGTTTTAACTGGTAGGTTCTGTCTGGCATCAATGGAAATCATGTCGGTGCAAGAAGAAGTAATACATTCCAAGGAGGCTGGGAAGCATCGCTTCATTTTCTTGACTCAGATGATGGGCAAACCTCAGCAGGTTTGTAGCTTATGTTTTGTTAAACTCAGACGCAAACTCTGGGTACTTGAGAAATCCTGTAAAATTCAGCTGGAAACAGCATGACACTGGGCTTTCTTATGAAATTGCTAGTATGCCCTGCTTTTCTTTATGCCGCAAGCATCACGAGGTCAGACTCGCAAACCTTTACGCCTGGCCATAGTCCCCTTGATCACAAGAGATAAAATGATTGATAAGGGCTTGTACGGTCTCTAAAGATGCCTTCATGGCATCACTTTCACATTGAGGACACCGCTGGAACCAGAGAGATGCTAAAATGAAAAATAATGTCTAAGTTAACAATGTTTTAGACCCTTCAGTGTTTGGCTTAGGTGAAAAATTGGGTATCCAAGCCAGCTTTCTCCTCCCTTTTTTGAATCTCCCTTTTCACATCTTTAGGATTTACAGAAGTTGGATTTTCACTGTGAATATAGGTCTGAGTTTGTAGGAATCCCTTATTTTCATAAGTGTCTCCGTGAGGAATGTTAGCCAACTTTGGCCCTGAACCTGTAATACTTAAGCAAACTTTACTCATTTGACTAGTCCCATTGACTTCAATTGACTAGTCACACATCAGTAAAGCTATGCACATGGTTAAGTATTCCCATGAGCGGGGCTTTAGAGAGGGCGTGTCTTAAAACTGAAAAAATCAGCAGCTTGAATCTGTTTGAAATGTACTTTTAAAAGGACAGAAAAAGTCCTTAGTAAATGTGGTTCTTTTTCAAGGACAGTTTAATTAAATCTAAATGAAATGGGTATATAATTTATTAATTCATTACACATACAGAACAGAAGCACATATTTTAAAGTTTAGAATATATGGCATATAATTATGTAAATTTTCCTGTGCAAAGTCCATGATTATGGAGGGCTATGTTAAGGTTTTTAACACGTTATAGGATCATATCTTCATTGGGAAAAAAAGCGAAAGTGCTTTTATTAATTATTATTATTATTTTATTTTAGTCTAGTATTACATGGACTAGGACCCCGTTGTGCTAGGACAAACACACAACAAAAAAACAGTCCCTGGCCCAAAGAGTTTAAACGCTATGGTATACCAGAGATGATGTTTAGATGAAGGCAGTGCCCTTAGAGCAAGTAATACAGGGCACTGTGATATCGTATTCTCCTATTGATAAAACTACAGTATCAGTGCCACAGTGTTGAGTGTAGATAGAATAGTAACACAGTTCTCCTTTTAGTGAGGTCCTTGAGGTTGCCTTCTTTACATTCAGAGGCTGAACTATATACCAAGAATGCATTTAGTGGTGCTATTCCAAAACCTGTGTAGGGCTTGGTCATATGACATAAAGAAGTTGGTGAAAGTTGAGTGGCTTAAACGCCATACATTCCCATGGAAAAATTCCTCCTAACGTCCAAACTGATAGAATCCCAATGTTTGAATCAATTTCTCAGAATAAAATTTCTAGTTTTTATCATGCTCTGAAGCAAAGTTTCTTTTATCCCTTAGTGTCAGTGGCCAAGCAATCCCCATATGGCGATAGTATGAGCACTGAATGAGTAAATGCAATACATAGCTGAAGCGGCACCTTCACCTAAAAAACGTGGTTTCTATTGATTCAGACCTGCCAATACCTTAGTTGACGTAGGAGACTGGTAGTTTTCACTGACTAAGTTTTCACTGACTTTTTTGTTTCCTCCTCTGTAACATTGCCATTTATTTCAGCGACTATTTTGAAATGGTTTTTTAATGTCTCAGGAGTCTTTTTGTTGTTTTTAGTGTAGTTCAGTACTTCACATTGAACTGGGACTCATCATGAACTCATGCACTGCAGTGGTATGAATTATACTTTAAAACTTAAACTAGACAAATACCAGATGGAACAGCATAAAGGGATTTTCAGTATTTCCTCCAAATTTAGACCAGTTAATAGCAAAGTAAAATTCTGAAATTTGTGTACATATCATTTCCGTGGAGAGGGTAACATTTTTTTTAAAAGGCTGATGTAAATGATTTCTGATTATTAAACACTGGAGATATTTCTCAAAGATTTATAAAAGACTAACCAGATAGTGAATACTATTTGCTTGCTTAGCTGCACTGTATTACAAATACAAATTACCCATAGTTATTGTATGACTCCAGTGATAGTAGATATACTTAACAATTTTCAGATGTAAATACTACACTGTGAAATGCTACAAGTCATCAGTTTACATTTTCCAGATTTCACTATACTGTATAAATATTCTGATTTCTTATTTTTATACCTAGTTTAAATGTGGGTAAATACTTAAAGAGATATACTGAATTTCTATATTGCATTGAAAACAAACATGTTCAATTCTGTTATCTACAAATTTTTTTTAATTGCTAATTTTCTATGAACACAGACCTTTTGAAATTAAGAACATAAGAATGGCCATACTGGGTCTGACCAATGGTCCATCTATTCCTGTATCCTGTCTTCTGACAGTGGGCAGTGTCAGACGCTGCAGAGGAAATGAACAAAACAGGGCAATTTTGCATGATCCATCCCTTGTTGTCGACTCCCAGCTTCTGGCAGTTAGAGACTTACGGCCACACAGAGCATAGGGTTGCATCCCTCATCATGATGGCTAATAGCTACTGACGGACCTGTCCTCCACAAATTTATCTAATTCTTTTTTTAATCCAGTTATACTTTTATACAACAAGTTCCACAGGTTGACTTTTATCTGAGCAATTCATTAAAACGTCAGCTAGGGCCTATTCCTCTAGTGCTTACACAGAGCAAATGCAATAAGAGCCAAGTCCTGCAGTAGCTACCTAAGTAATTACAGTCATTACAATGGTAGTTTTACTTGTATACAAAAAGTAGAGTTTGGCCCTCGCAGCTGAATCCTGCAACCTCTAATTACTGAGTACAGTGGTTACTGGAGCAAATAGCTGCACTGAAGCCAATGTGATCATGACATTATGGTACAAAATAAAACGGGCAGCCAAGCAGTAGAGCTGGCTAAAAAGATTCACATAAAGTGATGGATTCTGCAGAGGCTATGCTGAGTAGTAAGGGTTTACAGGACTGGCCCATTACACCTCAAGCCTGCAAGGAGCTCATCCACATAGATTCCTGTGTCCAAGCAGACATTCCTCCCTGTAGAGCTGAAGACTTGCTGATAAAATTTGAAATATGAAGAATATCTGCCTGTTATCTCTCTGATGGCTCCTGCCTTGTGCCACTGGAATGGTAGAACTGCAGAGATGGTGGAATAAAAGCAGTAAAACATCTTTCTTTATACATATCTTTGTAATAAACATGTTATGTGGCAGGATAGAAGGGTTTGGCACAATTAAGTTTCTTGATAGTGAATTTCCATCTGCAATATGGTTCTAGATATAATTGTAAATATGACTGTATCTATGGATATTTTTGCACTGGGATACACTGTAGTTCCTGAATCAAATGAAGGGAGGAATACAGCAGTGTTAGATCAGCAGAAAAGCAATGGTGGTTGTTTGGTGGAGCAGTTCAGAGCTTCTGGCCTTCTTAGCAAAAAATGGAGACATTCATGAAAATAGTTGCAGTGTGAAATTGTATCGAATTTAATTAACTAGTGTAATTTCCATTTGGTCCTTAATTTTGCAGTAATTTCTGGCAATACTTGAGAATCTTTCCTAAACATTCTAAAAATGTTTCTGCTTCCAATAAATATAATATTTCTATAAATATGCAGCAAATTTGCTGTCATCTTGGGTGCAATCCTGCAGTGCTTACTTAAGCAAACCTCCAATTGACTTTAACATGAGCTTTGGCCTGCAGAACAAATTTTGTCCTTTGGCCTAAATTTTTAAACCTAGGTCCACAAAGTAAGGCTCCTAAATCCATATTTAGGTTACTAAATAAAAATGGCTTGACAGTCAGAGCTGCTCAGCACCTTTGAAAATCAGATCATTTTTATTAAGTTGCCTAAATATGGACTTAGGAACCTAACTTTAGGCACCAGCCTTTACAATTTTGGCCTTTGCATGTGAGTCTTTTCAGCCAGCTCTTTACTACTTAGCACCCTTTTTACTTCAGCTTGTAATGGAGTATGACTATTATAATTAGTAACCTTTAAACGTTCCCTTTACACAGTAAATCCAGTTTTCAGATCACAGCCACACAGACATCTTCTGTTCTCACAAATGCACTAAAATGAACTTCATTTAGGTTCTCGTTATGTAAAAAGTCGGGAGATGAATTTACAGAGATATATTTAAAGCTGTCCTCTAGCCCAGATGACATGCAGAACCTTGTTTTTAATAGACGGTACCATGTTTTATGCTGCCCTCGCTCCATGGCAGAACAGCTGCTGAAATGAATGGAAGCTGTGTGTACCGTTCTAGGGTATTATGTTGTCTGTCAGTTTCTGGGGGTGCAATCCAGACAAGAGTGGGGTTGTGTCACCACCTGCTCTGTTAGCCCGGGCACCTAAAATGCCCTGCTGCTGTGGCTCACAACCAGGACGCCAGCAGCCAAGCATGCAGGTCATACTGTGAGTGCCGGTGTGCTGTACATCCCTGAATCAGCAATCCAGCCGCCAGCCAACAGCACAACACCTGTGTGCCCTGAAGTGTCCAACCCTCGCCTAGATCATGCCAAGAAACAGTTAAGGTTTGTTTGCTCCTTAAAAGAGACAAAAGCATTATTAACTTAACTGCAGTTTACACTTTAAGCACTGGTGAAATAGTTTTAAGTGATTCTCAAGTGAAATGGCTGGGAACAGTCAAAGAATGGTTGCAGTTATATTATTCTCTGTTTGTTAATTTCAGGCGAGGGAAATAGAACAAGAGATGTGTAAAGATGAGTAGGTGGCAGAAAAGGCAGGAGGAGCAAAGAAATGGATGCTGAACTCACCAAGAATCAGTTAGAAGAAGTATGTGTACGGTGAGGTCTATAGGTAGCTGATCAGAAGAAATCGGAGCTAGGGGTCATGCTACGCTCAGATGCCATGAGGTAGAATGGGCACCTGCTTCCAACCGGAGGCTAGAAAGAAATTATTATATGGCACTTAGTGTTAGAAGAGCCCTAGAAAATTGAAAGGGGGGGGGTGTTAGATTTCCTCTTGTCTTAAAGGATAGGGGCCCACATTATTCCCTCCAAAGACAAAACCCACAGGAGGGATCTTAGAAGTAAGAAATCTCAGTGAGTATCCCCTCATTGAGATCCTCACACATGTTCAGGCAGGTAGGTACAGGAGGTTGCCCCACTGTGTTGCTGATGTTTAGGTTTGCCCCCTAACAATCAGCAGGAGACACCATCATAGGCCCCCCAGTAGACACCGCTCCAAGCCTGCCCAGTCCACCATATAGGCTGCCTCCACCTCCCTCAATGTAAACCCTGGACAGCACAGAGAAGTTGCTACAAGGCCCAGAGGGGGAAACCAGTGCCACATAAGCAGGTGAACTCTCTCTTCCTTGTAAAAAGGAAGAAATCTATGTGTGGAGGGTCTCCTCTGTGCACGGTGCTGGGGGGTGGGGGACACAATCTGGCAGAGGGGTACATTCTACCTTTAGTGACACTGACATAACACCATTACCTTCACCAGTATACCAAAGTACAGAATTGGGCCCACTTTGTTTACTTGGCCTACTTGTCCAAGGGATTTAAACTGAATACAGTTTAGTATTGCCTAATATATGGTACTCCTGTTGGAACATTTTAGGTCTAAATATGAGCAGATCAGATATAAACAAGGTACTGCACATATAATTTTGTCCCTTAAGTCTTAACACACTTCCAAATGTCCCACAAAGCATTAAGATAATGCAAATGGACAAAAGCTCCAAGCCGGGCTTCTGAATAGAAAATCTACGTCCTGCAAGTTCGATTAAGCCAGCTAATTTTCAGTCAAACAAGCTAATTTCCAGATAGATTCTTCTGATGTTTTCCCTCTGTTTGTAATTTGCATCATTAAATAGCTTGGTGTTTCAAATCACCCACAGTAGTGAGGTCACAAGGTTTTATGTTAAATAGCAACAACCTCAGCTTTTTAAAGAAGAAACAGAGCAGCTGATCTGCTGGTGCATAATTTTCTTTCTTTCTTTTTTCTTTGGGGTGAGAGAAAGAGGGATGGGAGCTTCTTATGAATCACAGACATTTTACTTTGGAAGGGAGAGCAGCTCTATAGGTCTTTGTGCTCTAGAAAGTAATACAGGATCACAGATGTACTTGATTATCAAGAAATCTTTTTTTAATGGTTTCTCCTTCCCTCCTCTCAAACAGCAGGTCATCTTTCTGACATGAATATATCATTTTAAGCGGTACAAAATTCAAATTTAAAAGGAAAAATTAAAATACCAGAAAAAAAACATGCATTGAATTTGAAGATAAAAATTGGTTAACAACATTCAATATTCTAGAAAGTGATGATGTTCCAACTACTTGGTATATACAGTGATGGGAAACAGATGTTTCACAATTATTTCTGCCTGCACTATGTTTCCACATCTGATCAACAACATGCCATATACAGAGCATGAATCAAGGACACCTTGGTTCAGTCTTCCTCCCCAGTAAAATAGCATTTTTTCTGTCTTTTTTTAATGGTCACACACTGTAAATTGATGGAATACAGCTATCCGGAAGCAATTTTCCTGATTCAGGAGGCTGCTTGGTCATTGGGATTGGAAAAGACTGAATCTTACAGCTTCACACTGTTTTCACTGATGTTGAAGACACATATCAGTAAATATTCTAAAATAAAATTATCGCACCCAAACATTCCAGATCCTGTTTAACTAAGGGCTCCAGCATGCACAATCTGTTGCTAGGGTCTATTGTTGTCTTTTGTGCTACTAACATTTCTTCTTTTCCTACTGTAACATAATTTATGTATGTGTGTATATGTGTCACACATGCACACATTCATACATAAACGTGGGATATGTTCAGCAAGAAACTGTCAAATATCATGAAGAGCTTCCCTGAAAATTGAGGTATTTTGTGCATTTATATAATGTGTGTGTATGTTTATGTATGAATACATGTCTGTGCATATGAGGTATATACTCACATACACAGAGGTAAGACTATGATAACTGTAGAGGATTGTGGTGAATAATCTGAGTGAGATTCGAATAGGCTGATTTACTCAGAATTGTTTCACATTTGAAAAGTCGATAGGTAGAGAAATGGCAAGATGTTCCTGGAGAGCGGGAAGCCTTGCTTAACTAAACACACTGAAGGGATATAGATGTTCTGACCTATCTACATGAAGTAAAGATAAATGAAATATAAAGCTTCATTTCGCAGGAAATATCATTCTAATTGCAATCCCATCACTGGTATTTATTTGGGCAACATTATATTTTATGATGCATTGTACTCTTTCTTTTCTTGCAAGTTATCTGTTATTTTATTCATTACAATTAAGAGACGAGTGTTGAAAATTTGTTCTAGTTTAATTCATTATACATTTTCCCTTAAAAAGCCATCCTGTGATGTAGCAGAAGATAAGAGACTGTGCCTTTTCATTCAATATTTATTAAGTATAATAAAAAAGTCTGTTTTGTAGAAAACAAATTACATGTTGCCTGTCACAGGAGGGCGTCATACCAGGGAGATCTGGTGCACAGAATACTGACTGAACCCAATGATTTTGAAGTAGGCTGTGTATACAAACATTTTGGTGTAAGGGTCCTTTACTATTAGTACGTGTGGAGACCAGGATGAACTTGCCATACATAGATCTACAAGAATGTTGAGAAAAGAAGAACAGGAATCCATTATCTGCTCTTCCCTATTTAGATACTGCAAAAGAATATGAAAGTAGTTCAACAAGGCAAATGATCCAAGAACAGTTCTTTCAAGTGTATTCTGGTGTGTGCAAACATGACATATTTAATTAGTATTATGTTCTATCTTTTGTAAGAAACCCAAGATTTGAGATAGTATAATTACCTTTTAACAATGTACAGCTGCTAAACTTCTCAGGTAAACAGTACCCAACAATGATTTTTTTGAGCACATCACAAATAACCACTTTCCTAGTAGGACTTTTATAAATGTCAGGACACAGAAGAGTACAACTACTGTAGGAAGGGAAACACTTTGAGTTCTTATAGATAAAGCAAGGCCTCAGAACCTCACACCTACGCAGTAATCAAAGGTGATTTAAGGCAGAACAAACAAGCAAAAAAGCCCCGTTAAATAGATCATGAATTTGCTTGTGGGTCTGTAACAGATGTGTTATTAAGGATGCTTTGTTTACCCAGTTGCCAGTCTGTTGAAGAGAATCTTCCGTGTGATGCTGCTTATCGCGCTTTTAATTCTGCTTGAGCGAAATTGTTAGCCTTGAAAAAGCAATTTTTTTGGCCCCACTCTATCTGGCTGCACAGAATTTTCAAAGCACCACTATGTTGTAAAAAATGCCCTTTTAATCAGATTACCCTTGGCGAACGTCCCAAACTCAGGCTGAAGTGCAGTGCTTGTGGTTTCTCAACAGCTTACACTAAGCCTGCACCATGGAAATAATCTACTTTTAAAACCCAGGAAACAAATCGACTGCACTAAGGACATAAGTCGCTGTCATTAGGGAGTGATTAGGCTAAACATTTTTATACACTCTGATAGCCCAGTTTCATATTGTGCATCTCTGTGCTGATAGAAAGAATGGCACCTCAGATAATTGTTTGACTCACCCACACCAAAAAGACCTGATGTTATACAAATTCAAATTAATTTCCCTCTAATAATTGCAGAAAGCAATATATACAGAGCATGATTTTCTTTTAATAAGTCGGAAAATATAATAAAATCAGCTTTACATTCAGTCCTTGAACTGGAGATTGTGAGTTTGATTAAAGGCTATACGCTACAATATTTTTTGACGTACATTAGCTTCTCCTAAAAATCCTGTCACCTCCTATTAAGTTACTGCTACTTGTTTTATTCAAACATTCTTCCTTTAATACATAATTTATATAGAAAATTCTGTGTGTTTTTGAAGAGGCAGCTACCATTTTTCCAATTTACCATTATAACTCCATGTCTTCAGCTTCTGTGATACTGTATTTTTCATAGTGGGAAAATACAACATCACGATGTTTGAACAGAAAGTATTCTGCTTCCCGCCCCAATTTTCCTTTAACGAAACAGAAAGAAAAAAGAATTTGGATCTGACTCTGTCTAATCAAATTATCTGGTGTCTGAGTCAACCTTGCTATTTTTGTACACACAGAGCCCAAAGAAGAAAGGATCTTGATGTCAGGTCCTGGTGACTGAAGAGCAGAAGGATTCTTTTTTTCAAACTGGAGGTTGCGCTAAGATCTGATAAAGAGAGGATATTCAGCTGGTCCAAAGCATAAGCCTGGTCCACTCTTGATCCCTACTTTGGCCATTCTGTTGATAGTTTCATTTCTAATTTATGAAACATTTCATTAATCCTCAATCTGTCAGCCCCTTCTTGACAATAATGCAGCCTGACATTTGAAGGATTAATATTTATTAAACATCCTATCCTTCAGAAGTCAAAGAAATGCTCGATTCATTTCCGCAGCGAAATCTTCCAACTCTTCGCTAGCTGCAAACACCTCGCCACACCCTCAAAAAAGCAAACAAACAAAAAATCAGAAGGCTGCAAAACTAAATGAAACATGCATGAGAAATTTTGTTTTTAAAAAAAGAGGAGTTACACGGAATACTCCTTCAAAAGACTGTTCTGTGTACATTTAAGGTATTCCTCTTTCCAAGCATATGTTCTTGCACTCGTCCTTCCACTATGCACCCCCCACTTTCCCACTTCATAAATAATTCATAGCCTGATAAATATGCAATTTCAAAAAGTGCAGACATGGAAGCACTGCATTAAAAAAAAAAAAGCTTATGCTTTTCACACAGAAGACCTGAACTGCACTGAACGGATGACCAATTTTCCAGTATTCAGAAGCTGTACTATATATATATATATGTGTGTGTGTGATAGGAGTGAGACTGTGTTTCTGGTCTGATTCCTTGCTTTGCTAGACATGTTGCAAATTGTCTGTGGAAAACTGTAACACAAAACACATTTTTTTAAAACATGAAGTTAGCAATGTTTAAAGTTTATTATAGACAGTAGCGATTAAATGCTTTCAGAAAAGCAATGCAGTCATTTGCTCTCTTGTTTATCGTGTGCAGATATTGCAGGTATGGCATGTACTGTACGTAATTCTCTAGTGCTAACCCCATAAAGGTCTCAATCTTCTAAGTTTTCCCTTAAGCAATAATCATTTATTTGACATCATGGGAAGATTCTTTGGAGGCCCATTTAACAAGATCAACAGCAAACTGGTCTGTCTGTTGGTTCCCTACAGGTAAAGATCTCCCAAAGTAACATGCAGTATAAAAAGCAAAGCAGAGTACCTCCATTTTGTGAACTAATTGCTTGATTACCAGACTGAAACAAAATGGAGGAAAGACTTTTTTGCAAAAGCAGCTCCTTGCTGACATGACAGAAGAGAAAAAGCATTAGAAGAAAAATGGTGCTTATAGAACATCAGTTACAAAATCACAAATATAATATGTAATATGAAAAATATAGATAATTCATACATATTCCTAGATGCCCAGGATTCTGTACAGATGGTATTTTAGTTTAACAACAGTTAAAACACAAAAATGATTTCAATTCACGAAGTGTAACCTTTTGGATGAACACTTAAATTGGAAACACCCTGGGTAAGAAATAGACCTCAGCATTTAATTTGGACTGGCTAGTTGGAAGCCTATATTTACTGTACAATAATTTCAGATTTAATTAAATCACTCTGCTGCTGCCAGTCACACCAACACCATAAAGATGATTAATTGCGTGGTTAAATGAAATATAAACTGCCTTAAAAGTAACATCAATGCACAGCTCTGCAAACAGACACCATGTGATAGATTTAAGTGCAAGAGCCTACCTGTGTCTCTTAGAAGCATGCCATAGTTAGAAAGTGGGCCCTGTGTAAGAAAGTAATCATTGTACCAAAAATAGAAGCTTTTACAAGGCATTGTTTTTCAAGACAAATCTGAATCCTTACCCTCCCACTGACATGATTTGTTATCTTACAGAAGAGTTTTCACACAATTTGCATTGTCATCTTATGAATTGGCTACCAGTATACAAACAAGAGCTGACACACCATAATAGCAAGACTGTGCTGTCACAACAAGGCAGCTGGACAGTTATATATTCCACTTTGCTTGCATTGTATTTTGATTCACAGCAACAGCAGGACAAAGGGCCTGACAGAGCTAACCATGGATTGTCACCTTGATTTGTCCAGTCTAGCAGATATGCAGAAATGAATTATATTCTCCTGCTTATGAACACAACACAGAAGCAAATAAGCTTGCAAACAGCATTTTCCAAACTATAGTATCTGAGAAACATCCAGCATCTTCAGAGATGCTGCATATCTCCATAGGGGGAAAAAAGCAGAAAGAACTAGCAGATTAGTGAAGACACTTGAAAGCTGCCTCTTCTATAATGCAGGATATTGTAGATATTAGAAACAAATTCTTTTACTGAGTGCTATATAATTTGTCCCGTGCTCTGCTTTTATTTTTGTTTAATGATTTGACAATGCTTCGCTATTGAAGTTTCTATCACTAATGTAAGTTCTTTGGGGCAGGGACACTTCTTATACTATTTTTTTATAAAGGCTAGCCTATTTATGGTGCTATATGCTGAATAGTAATAATGTTGAAAAGAAATGTACTTATATGTATGTGAAATCCAATAGCTATATTGAATTAAAATTTTATCTTCTAAAAGATAAAAATCAATTACTTCAAATCAATTTCTACTATTCTATAGTTCCAAACTAAATATAAAGAATGCCCTATTTTATATTTACTGGCTGGTTGTAAGTATAAAGCTCCAAACTATGAGGAAATTCACTGCAAGGTAAACATGACAATCGTTGGAATTACTAATTTTTGACAACTTTTTTTTTAATGTAACGTGCAGCATTTTAATAGACACAAATGCGTACCTGAAAAAAAAACACCAGAAATTTTCAAAAATTATAAAGAGCAAATTGTCTTCTGCCATCTTTCTTAGAGAATAAGAAATCTGGCTCCCTCTGCTTATCAGGAAAGTAAATTCTTGCAGTGAGCGATGTACATCTTGTATTAAAAATTATTCCGGTAAGCAAAGGAAATTTTAAAAATACTTAATTTTTTTATACAAGACAACAAGCAGAGCAGTCTTCATTGTGGTTTTCTACTATCACATTTTTTATTATTAACTTTATGAAAGACATAATCAAACTCTCATTTTGCTTAAGCTACACGCCTCACCAGAATGTTCAAAATACTTGTCTCTGAAGAAAAGCCTTTCAGAAATTCATCATTTATACATCTTTTTTATTTATGAGATAAGGCTTATCAGAAGATGTACTGTTACATATCACAATAATGTGTTCATTTTTGAGCATGCAGTATCTTAAGCAGCCATGGAAAACTAAATAGATGTAATATTTGTACGGTCTTTATTAGTTCTGAATCGTAAACTGGGTATTTTTGCAGTTGTATATACATTTTGTTCTACCGTTCACTGAGTGTTGATTTTTTAATAGTGAACATACACCAAAATATTACATGACATCATAATGTTTCTAAGCATAGCTGAAGCTATATTACATATTATAGAAGGAAAAAGTAAATAAAATCTTACCCAGATACAGAAATGCTAATGTGCATCCATCAAAGAGCTATACATTCATAGTAAAGGTTTCAGCACAAATAAAGCCTTTATTTTAATGTACATGTAAAAAAAAAGTAAAAGTAAAATTAAATTAAATTAAATTAAAATAAAAAAATCTTATGATTTCTTTACCAAAATTGTTTAGGAAAACCTAAAAGCACCAAAAGAACCATTTATTGTCCAAGGAGAAAATTGTATAGATTTGTCTTTCCTCGGAATTCTATGCAGCCAACCGTAATAGCTCTTTGACAGTTCACCTGACTGCAGCAGAAATGGGAATGTGATGGTTACAGTGGATGACAGAAAGGGGCCATTTGAAGTGCTATTATGCAGTTTACATGAGAAAATTTCAGCAGATTTCAGCTTTATCTATTTATGTCATGAACATTTTTTTGTTTTGTTTTTTCTAGTTGTTCATGGCTTACAATAATGAAAGTTGCATTCACTTTTGGTGTTGCCATATAGGATTGCACACCTTAAGATGTAAAATTTATTAAAGATTTATGAATTGGCTTTGGTGATTCACTATGGTTTAATAGTAAAACAAAAATGCATACATCAGTTCTCTCTTGCCCATGAACTATATTTTAAATGACTGTTATGTTTGTTTTCTTCCATCTGGTTTGTCTTGTAATTTCAGGTCTAATATAAACCAGATATTATATTTTAATACTTAAACGAATGAAGGAACATACACTTTTTCAGTTAGGCTGACCAGACAGCAAGTGTGAAAAATCAGGACAGGGGGTGGGGGGTAATAGGAGCCTATATAAGAAAAAGCCCCAAATATCGGGACTGTCCGTATAAAATGGGGACATCTGGTCACACTATTTTCGGTATCTGTAGAACAGACTCTACTGTAGAACGCTAAACATTGAAAAGGATTTCCTCAAAGCATCTCTTTAAATAATTGAATTAAATCTTTAAATGCTTTGATGTAAGGACCCAATCCTGCAAGCTCTTATTCACCTAACTGGTCCCATTGAAGCCAATGGGACTACTCCTGTGAGTAAAGACTGCTCATGCAAACATGGGTTTGTAGGATTGGCCCCTCAATTCTTAAAAATGTAAAGGTTCCCATCACAGCTTTTGAGGTGTCTTTCCCCTGCAGCTTTGATATGTTGTACAGATGTTGATCTTAAAGGTAGAAAGAACATGTTAACTCTATTACAGCAACAGCTAAAAATACTAGTTCTTTTTTATAGAATGAAAAAGCAAAACCAGAACCCAATCGGATGTTAATAGAGTGGTAGTTTTCCACCAAAATATTCTACATAACAAAATAACCCTGCAATGATCAGGACAAAAAGAATAGTGGTAAGGTAACTTACATTGTATTTACAAGTGATTTATAGATTTTACAAAATAGAGAAACTAAGCAACTGTACCCTTTGACATATTGTTAAGCAGATCGTCTATGATTCTAGTTTCCACGCAGGGTCAAGAGTGTTGACATGGGTTTAATCAGCTACTCCTCCTACACCATGAATCAGAACAATTATTGTCAGTTTCAAATAGTACAATTGCCTGAAAATAGCAAAATATATAAAGTAAGATCACACATCAAGAATACTAAAAGTTACAAGTATTAATTGTAACATTGATTTAATTGCAAGCATTTTCTGCTTTTTGAGGCACTGAACTGGTACCAAGAGCACGACATCCATCAATTTTTTCTCACTTTTTGGTGACATAATTACACTTGCTAAATATATTGCTCTGCCAGAATGTGTATTTTATTTTAATGCAAAACTTTTGCATTTCTTCCTCTCTATCTGTCTTTTCATATGTACATTTTTTATCAAAATTATACACTATATATATTTTATATGCCATGTATACATACATGTATTGTGCTAACTATGTTGTTGTTAGCTTCTTTGTCGGTGTACTTGGTAGGACTGGAGAATATTGGGTGCAAAGTGTCTTCATGAAGGGGAAGTGAAATCACTCACCATTAGAGATAAGTATGACAAGCTCCTTTTTACACTAGGATACACTTGTATTAAACAGAATGGCAGGGTGCCTGAGTGAGATTGCATCTATTACCAATGATGGCATGAAAATGGACACTTATTAATCACATGTTTTGAAAATAATTATCCATAGCTTTATAAATGCTATTTGGAGTAAATCTAAGTCAAGATTTTTTTCTAAGTACATTTGCATTTGAAAGATTGTTTTCTCATTAAGTAGTTTTAGGAGTTTATATTTTCTGTAAAGCAAGTATTAAGTATGTGTAACAAATCTATCGTTTCCAAATGATTATAAAGTTAACATGACACCAATATTGCATGGCTAGTTTAAAAAGAAACAGGTCACAGTCATTATTCCAAAACAAAAACTTAGGCCATGTAGTATTCTATGGATGTATTTTGATTAACAGTAGGATATAAAATATAAAAATGTCCATTTATAACTAAGAAATAAATAATTAATGTTTTGGTACACAGAGTATTTAAAAGGACATTTAAAGCAAATGTGATGATCTGAAGGCTCTTTTGGGATTTTTGTGAGTAAAAATGATTTTTGTGGATAAATAATTTTCTATGTATTTGCTTTATCTTCTGTACAATTCACAACAGAGATTAAGCAAATGTAATCTTTGCAATCAAACCAAATATAGTAGTATGAAAAAATGTATTGTAAAAAAGCCTTAGAACATTTTAAGGTATCATAGTCGAGTTTCTAATATGCATAAAATGTATCCATTAAAACCATATTTTTCATCTGACCAAATTATATATTTATATTAATTTTCTCTATATATGTACAGTACAAACATTTGTAAAAATATTACTGTAAGAAATAATTATAGTAAAACTCCATTATCTGCACTAAATATGTGCACACAATGCTTTTGTTATGACCATATTTTATTTAAATTGAAACTTTAAATTTCCTAAAATAGTAGTTAAAAATAAAGTGATCAATAATTTAGTATTTACAAGTAAAAAACTATGTTGCACTTTGACAAAAATCTATCTGCACTCTATTTTGATAGAAATGATTCAAAGGATGTTTGCTATATTCCAAAGCCTTCTTGGAAAGAAACTGAGCTATGCTGCATGATTTAAAATATTGAATGTTTTGGTTAGTCAGCATCTTGAAGCTTGTCACTTCTGGATATTTGGAAGGTTTGCATTTTGCTTTATAAGAATATTTTGAACTGTTACTCCTGTAGTAATCGTCATCATCTGCTTCAAAGTATAAAAATACTATTTATGATTGCCGGTGCATGATAGTGTGATGACTTTAATATGTTGTATTTTGTCAAAAGAACAAATTTGTAGAAGGAAAAAAATGACACAGGAAATAAATAAATAAATGAGCAAATAAATAAAAAATGGTCTGGCTTTGGAAAATATTTGTAAACAAGGCATATCTAGTTTTTAAATCTAAATTTTTTTAAAAAAAATTAATGACTTTTATAATCAATGGAAAACTTGAATATTTAAATAATTGTTTCTTCAGTCTTATCATAAATAATGGCTACCAGAACTTATAGTAAATGTTTTGACAATGATTTACAAGTCTAATAAAATTATTGTAATTGTTTCATTCTTGAAAAACATCTACATATTTTATAAATTTGACCCAAAACAACATAGAGGTCTTTTTTAAAAAAAATATTTGGAGGATTTTATTTTCATTTGATAACAAAAAACCAAAAACCAAAAACAAACCTCCCCTAGAAATCTTTTCTATAAATACAGACAATAACAAAATGTGTTTGTTAAAGAGTTTTTCAGAACTTCTTTTCTAATATTAATTCGATGTCATTATCAAGACATCAAATTAATCTGGGTGTTTACAGTACATGTTATTAAGGATTAAACCCTACATTTATTTGCATAGGTAAAGGATTGACTGTAGCATAGTTTGGTAATTTGAGGACTATAAATAAAGCACTCTATATAAAGAGGGGTCTATGTCCCTTTTTGTAGTCTACTTATGAATTCAAAATGCAAAACACAGTTATATATGTAGTTACCCGGGAATACAGATGATCTAAAATACAGAAAAGACTGAAATACCTGCAACTCATCTTTTAAACCCGTGGAGCTGACCAAAAATAATTGCAGGTTGAATGTTTGGTACTGTACCACCATATTTCTTACAGTGTTTTTAAAAAACCCTTTTTTTCTGAAATGAGTGAAGAATATGTTTGAGGCATGGCAATGGTTAATCTTTTAGAAAGGCAACTAATACATTTATGTACCTCTTTAAAATTTTCACCTGAAATACTTGTACATGGCAGTCTTTGGCAAAGGGATGCACCATCCCATGGACTACTGTATTAACTTGTCTCCTGTTATTTTATAACTAAACACTTCTCTGCTTATATATGATTAAAGCTACATTTAGTAAAATATACCTGCATTAGATAGGCCCTGATTCAGCAAAGTTCACTAAGCACATACTTTATTTTAAGCACATGCTTATGTCATCCCTGTTCAGGAAAGTACTTAATTATGTGTTGAACTGCTTTGCTGACCCTCATACTGCATGATACACAAATGCACCATGTGATACACTAAACATTCACTCATTTCACTCCCTCTTAATGCCCCACTTTTTCTTATGCTTTAAAGAAACATTTACTTACTGTACATACCGTAGGTACTCATATAACTCTCCTACTGTATATTATGGCACACTGACTATATCTTGAGTTTTATCTGTGTCAAGTACCTTTGTAAAAATACTATGATTATCCTTTTAACGACACATATATGTGCAGGAAAAACAATTCAATAAAAGCAGGATAAAAGCTAGAATTATGCAAAACTGATGAAGATCCCCCCCATGAAAAAATGTTATTTCATTTTGGGTAATTTTGAACCCCTTCAAAGTTCCCTTTATGAAATGTGATTGAAAGACCTTTTAAAATCAAAAACACACAACAATTCAAAGTTCAAACTATGAATTTTGAAGTCACCTTTTGCCCAGAACAGGTCCATTTTTGCTTGGAAATGAGTTCTCTTCCACTGGAACATTTTTTGAGTTAAAAAATCATGACACATTGAATTTTTGGCAAAATGTACACACTTTTTATCTTGAACAAACTGAAATATAGAGAATACTGCGGCAATTATTTCTCATGCTTCTGGTAAGAACTATTTCTGTTTTCTTCAGCCTGCCTCTATTCTTCTATGTTTTATTGCTTAGCTGAGTGTAGCCAAAGTAAATTCCTACAGGTAACAGTGTGAGGACCCCCTCAACACAGTTAGCTTTCCCAGTTTATCACTTTATAGTAACAATGCTGTGTCACTTTGAAAATCCCTTATATCTTATCTATGTTGTAGTGATCTGGTAGTCAGATATTATGTTGCAATATAAAGCATATATAGGACAGACAACTGCTTAAAGACATCTTAAGGGAACTGTTATTTACACTACCTGGAAAGTACTCGGTGCTTCTTTATTTATCTTGACTTTGATTCAAAATTTACATTTGGTGTCAATATTTAGAGGATTTTGAGAGTTATTTTCAGATCCAGAGATTCATCCTGGCAGAGGCTGCCCCCACAAACCACATGGTTAAGAGCTCTGCAGAAAAGACAATGCCACCTCAATGCCTCCCAGTCACTGCTCACTTCTCCAGTACAGAACTCAGACTATGTGGAGTCCAGCTCAGAGGTGGCCAAGACACCTTCTGTGCAGGACAGGAGAGTTACACATGCAGGGGGTCCCTTTTGTTTGCAAATCTTAGGGGGCTGATCCAGGTCCAAAGAGGGAACTGTGATATAATGCTTGCTTTGAGCCCAGGAGTCTCCCATTTTACAGTTGCAAGCTACAGTTGCATGCCACCTGAGCAGCTGAAAATATTAGAGAAAGGAACATGATTGTGGCTTTGTATCCATGACAATCTTACATGGAACTTGTTCATTTTTTTTTATGAGGGTGAGGCTGTGTTTGCTTGTGACTTTTGAGGGAGATAAGCATATGTAGTTACCTAAAAGTCTAGAAGGGACATCAGTGAAAGCCAGATCAAGTCCGTGATATTATTCCTTGGCCAAGATCTGCAGGAGGTCACATGGGCAAAAACAGTGTAAAATTGTTATGACAGCTTTTTATAATGTGTTGATTTGATAAGAGAGATGATGTGCAAATAAAAATGGTGAATGCTCTTAAAGGTTCATACACTAATTGAGAGCCTTTTAAGTAGTAACAAGGGGCTCTCTCTCTCACTCTGAAAAATTCCATTCATTGACAGGAATGTTTTTTATTCCAATGGAGGTTTTGTGAGTTTTAGGGTTAGAAAGACATCCCAGGGATGACTGCCTACCTATGCAAAACTAAGGGCCCAATTCCCCTGCTGCAGGGTAGGAGTATTCCTCATTGATTTCAGTGATTCACTTACATAATGCAACAAAAGGACAGGGCACAGGGAGGAGATACTGGACGTTTGCCAAATCATTTTTGCCCACCTGTTTTAATACTGAATGATATTACCATGAGAGAGGATAAAAGGAAATTCTAGGAATTTGGGGGACCAAGATTCTTGAAAGTGACTAACGATTTCTGGGTCCTCAATTGTTACATGTCTAATCTAATACCCTTTAAAGAGGCCTGATTTTTCAGATAGTGGGTTTTTCAAAATTGTCTGAAAATCAGGTCACTTTCAGGTGTCTCCAGTTGAGAACACACACAAAAAAACCTCCCAAAATCACCAATTACTTCTGAAAAATCTTGCAAGGTTGAGGTTTCATTGCAAAAGACTCTACTGTTCTGAACTGCAACATAATTCCAATGCTTTATAAAATATGAAAAACATGTATATACATATGATAAATTTGCATCTAGGATCAATCATTAGGCCTCTATTTTTCATTTTAAGTAACAGAGTATGTGAGAACTTTTCAACGAAAGCTGTACACAGTACATTTAATGATGCAGTCTATCAATGCTTTAAAAAGAATGTTAAAAATAAAGGATTTTGCCTATTTTGTTAAAATGAATATTCCATAAGTTGTGCCCTCTCAGTTGTCCTGCTGATTTATTTTAATATGAACAAAATCTAATCTCTGCTCGTAAAGCAGATTATGCATGTATTAAATTCTTTAAAATTAGAATATACTTAATGGCACATTTGTTCCAGACATGCAAAGCAGGAGAAAGTATTATACACCTAAACAACAAGAAGGGTTTTAAGCTTAGATTTCTACTTTACTACAATTCTCATTTAGTGAAATAAAGAGTTGTACAATCTACCATTCTATGAAATGCAATAATGATTTTCATTTTTCTCAGCAAATCACAAAGTTCAAATTCTTTTACAGCTTTTTTTTTTTAATAGCTGGGGGGAAAAAAACCCTAATGTATTGTTTTAGCCAGCTGTATCCTTGGTTCATCTGACCTTTTTCCCCCAGGAAGTTAAATTTTATTTTGCAGTTAGACGAAATGTTTTCAAATGTTCCGTTTTTGGTCACTAAGGCTTCAATTCTGCATTGAGGGAAGTTTACTGTGCCCCAGCAGACCAGTGCTGACTCCTATAAATTTGTGAAGGTGCACAAGCTCATCCAGGCAGAATGCACTGTAGGACTGGGACCTAAAATGCCTTCCATTCAGCTCCCTGGGTGGGAAACTTCTTTGGACCTGAGGATGGGTAGGCAGCCCCAGAAGGGGTGGAGGAAATGCATGCTGGGGAATGAATGGAGCCCTCTTCCTCCAAGGGGTCTCTACCTCCCATTGGCCAACCAGAGGAAGATGGGAGCTCATTGGCCCTTGCTCCCCTCCTCTTCATTAATTTAAACCTTTGCTCAGGCTTTTGGAGCCTCTTTCTCCCTTTAGCAGCTTGCTTTATGGACAATGAACTATACTCCTAAAAGTGGTCCCTCTCGATTAGTCTTCAGGCACGTAGATGTAATGGTGTGAGTAAACTTGCACTGATGTTGCTTACGCTGAATCTTTGCTATGGATAATCAGAGGACTTCAGTCTTCAGGGCTGTAAGTCTGGCACCAATCATAAGTACTATTATATATAATTTATTTATTTATATGTCACTTGTTCTACAGAATAACTTGCCTTTGGCCTAAGGATATTGGAGTTCTTTTCCCTTTGGTTGGTTAGGGTGGTTGATAGGAGCGTTGATATTAGTGCTGACTAATACAGACATTAGTACCTAATTGTTTTTAAAGCAGGTAAACTCAGAGGTCATGGCAAGTGGTACAAAATAAATTATTAAATCATAAATTCACTACAAAGAAGGAGACTACAATGGAGCTGCTTGTCCCCTTTCCCTTTCCTTGATATGAGTGGGCCACTTGGTAGCTCATTATCTCCCAACAGCAGTGGAAGAGCCAAGGGAGTCAACTGACAACATAAAAGACAAAAGAAGAGAGAATGGAAGCCAGCCAGGAAAGGATGAAAGGCAGGCTTAGAACACTTGTGCTCTACCTGAGCTGCCCACCCCACATATGGGGCTGTGGCTGGATGAAAGGCTGTACATTGAACAAACTTCTGAGTGGTAGCTGCTTGAATGGTGGTCATTGAAGTGAGCAAATTCAAGTCATGTAAATGTTTAAAAGAGTTTATTGTTGAATGCATTGAGGGTTGAATTCTGCCTAGTAAAGCAGTAAAATAGGATGTCATCTCCTTTTTATATTCATCCTGAAGAGTCCTAGCTGTATGGAGAAAGATTTGGCTTCAGATGGGGAGGGGAACATTGCCCATTTTGATCAATAGAAGCAGGATTGACCCATGGTGTTAGTCCATAGTCAAGATGTCTATGGGATAATGTTTCTAATGTTTTTGTTGGTGAAGTAATTTTGTGGCCTCTTCTTTCTAATCAATGTGGTGGCCTCATTTTAAGGGATAGATCAGAGGCAAGGGTGTGGTAGACAGTCTCCCAGGGTATGATGAACTTTGAACAGCACGTTCTAAAAGGAAAACACAACACTTTCTAGACTGTTTATGGTGTTGCTCCTTATTTAAAATTCTGTTTTTGTTGTTAAAATTTTCACATATTCTTTTATAATGAATGCTATACGACAGCAAGATGGTGAGAGACACACTATGTGAAGCTTGTTAATATTAGTTCATTAAACTAAAACAGTCCTGATTGGCAATGAGACCCTATTCTCTTGAACATTGTAGTCAGGCTTTGAGGTAAATTATCTACCTCACAAACTATTGACCACTCTATGTCTTTCTATTTTATCTCAGGTTCTTGTACATCCCCATTATCACAGTATCTGAACACCTCATGATCTTTTAATGTATTTAGCTACATATCTTATTTAGCTATTGTCTAACCTCCATTTTCTAAGCACACTAATTGAGAAGCTAGCGGGGTGGGGGGCCGGAGGGGGGGGGAGGTCTCCAGTGTCATCTTTCAGCTGCCAGGCTCCTGGATCCTTCTGTCAGGTTTCAGGCCAGGGCATGATACTGAAACAAGCACTTAGTGCTCTGGCAGATGGGCTCCTCTTACCTATAGACAGGTGTGTATCCACACTCATCATGTTGTACCTCTCTGCAGCATGTGGTATCACTGATTGCCACATATTCCTATTGGTCCGCCAAAAAGCTGCAGGGTTAATTTTCTCAAAGGCCAAGTACAGAGGATCGTTACGAATATATTTTCCTCCTCCTCCAAAGCCCTCACCTACAGAGTCCCGCAAGGCTCAATCCCCTCAATTATATTATTCAGTGTTTATATGAAGCTGTTGAGACAGATGGAGAAATGATGTGGAGTGAAATGTCAGTAATACTCAGATGACACCCAGCTCCACAGCTCCTTTACTTGAAACATGAACAGCTTCTCTCACCTGTGAACATAACCTCCATGAGCGACCTTCTACTGCAGCAATGAAGCTCCCAACCAATAGGAGGAGGCTGATGAGTGCAGCCGACAGAACTTTAACGGGGGCTGGCCCTTGGCTGTGGGATTCACACCTGCAAGAGACAAGAATGGCCAGAGTTCCCACCGCTTTCAGACCTAATCTTTGAATTTAGCTTTCCCCCAGGGAGGTCTTCATACATAACACACTCATTCATATGCTTGTGTTCTCTTTCTCTCTCTTCTAAATTAATCAAGCTCATTTTCCTACAGCCTGGAAATGAAGAAGCAGATCTTATTATTATTATTTCTATATTTGAATTCTTGGAAGGCAGTCAAATAGGACAATTAGACGCTTATGTGAGAACATAGGTAGATAGAAAATAAGTTTGTGCACTAGCAAGGTGATCTTTTTCAATCAAAATTATATAGAAATTTGAAGTTTAATATTAATCAAATAATCTTCACATTTTCAATCATAAGATTTCTAACTGATAATAAAAGTTTCAAGAAACAAAAAAATTCTTCTAGCAACAATTATAATTGTTTCCCAGTCCTCGTTCTTGGCAACTTATGAAAAATGTTCTGGAAAATAACCAGTCTATGGAAAATAAAGATATGCAACAGTAAGTAGCTAACTATTCCATCTGTTCTGAATGATTAAAAATTACTGCACCCTACCCTATTCCTAAATAAACCCATTCTCAAATTAGAAACATCAGAAATAACATGCTGTGCAAATTGTAAATATTCAGTTTCATCTCTATATCTCCTGAAGGCAGTGCCTGCCTTTTGACTGTATTACCCTACATGTCCATCACTATTCTAATATTATAGACAACAGCCAACTCAAGTACTTTTTAGACTAAAGATGGATAACGGTACTGTATACTAATAATCTATTACTAGTCATCAAGACAAACTGGGAACATCCCTGAACCTTATTAGTACAAATTATTTTACAAGTTGCATTTTGGGTATCAAAACATGAATACCGATAATAGGAATAAACGGTTTTGTTACCTATGCTACTATCCAGTTATAATCATTTCAGCAAGAGAGTTACATCATGCCAAGGTGAGAAATTGACAGAGTAATTCTGGGTGCAAATGTCTAGTACCCATTTCTGGTTTTCTTTAAATAAGCATATTTGATTTGGTGCCATAGAAATAAATATAAAATATAAAGAAGCATTCACTATGAATTATAGAATGGCAATAGGGAATCCTGCTTTTTGATGAGTCAATAGCCATGGTAATATCCTTCCTAGCATACCACCACAAATTGATTCTGCTTATTTATTAAAATCTTATTACTTCACAAATTCACACAATTTCAATGATTACAAGCATGGGTGTGGGGGGAAGGGTATAGTAAAAAAAACCCATGTATAATTGGAGAAAGAAAGAAAAAGTATTTTTGTTCACTGAGACACATCACAAAAACAATGAACTTCCACAGAAGGCTATTAAGTTCTTAAATGAAAAGTTCCCAGTGCTATTTTGTAATGTATCTACTCTGGCACTACACACATTGAACTCAATAGGACTACACACATGCATGAAATTACTCACCCTGCATAAGTGTTTGCAGATTCAGGCCACATATAGCAATACTGGGTAAAATTTTCGAAAGCTCCTGGGTGACTTAGATGCTTTTGAAAATTAGTCTTAAACTCTTAAGTATACTTAGGAACCTAAGAACTTTGGAATTTAGGCTACGAAGTGGATTAGACACTTGAAAATTGTCCTCTCTGTAACTGGGACTGCTAGCCATCGGAGATGAAAAAGTACGGCTATTTATATTGCAGCTTGCTCGGAGCGGTCCTTTGTTGGCAAGTATGGTCAATACTTTCCCCTTATCGTAAAAAATAATTATCAGATATATTTTATTAAAACAACTTGTAAAATGAAATAAGAGGTATAAAATGAATTAAATGTATTCACTTTGGGCCCAATCCCCTCGCTGTTCTATGCATGGAACTCCCACTCAGGCCACCTTCCTTTCGTATAATAAAAAATTGAATGTGTTTTTATCTGCCTGAACAACCTGGTTTTTCTGTATTACTTTTCTGTTGTACAATGCAATCCATTCAAGAAAGACTTCTGGGGTTAGCCCTTGCAGTTCGTTAAGGAGTGAATTAGATCTGGCATCTGGGAGCCGAGTGGTTCCTACTCTTATTTAAAAAAGAGAGGCTATCATTTGACTCCCGAGAGTCAAAGACAAACACAGTTACCCGGCACCTATGGGTATGTCTACACTGCATCAAGCCTAGACTCTGACTCAGGTTTGAACCAAAGACCCCTTCCATTTACACACACAAATCAGTTTGACTCAGGTCAGCAAGCACTTAGGACCCTGTCCTAGGACCTAACTAAGGGCCTGGGTCAAAGCCCAGACCTCCTGGGACTCAGTTCCAAGCCCTATCATTTTCAAGCATGAATCCAGCTCAAGCTGCAGAACCGAGTCAGAAGGTCTGCGTAGTGCACTATGGACATGCTAGCACGGCTCTGAGACCCAGGTCCAGCAGCTGTAAACCCACATTTACAATACTATGTGGACACTCAAGCATGGAAGTGGAAACACTGTATCCACAAACCTGGGTTCCACAAACATAGACAACTCGTGCCTCCTCATTCTGGGGAGGGGGGCACAATCTAAAGGGGAGGAACTTGACTGCCCCATGTGTCTGCTCTGCTCAGCGACACCCCCCCCCCCACCAGATTGGATTGCCAGGTGTCCGTTTTTTTACCAGAACACCCGGTCGAAAAGGGACCTTGGCAGCTGCCCAGACTGTTAAAAGTCTGGTTGGCACGGGGCTGGCAGGCTCCTTAACTGGCTCCACGCGGTTCCCGGGAAGTGTCTGGTATGTCCCTCTGGCTCCTAGTGATGGGGGTGACTATGGGAGCTCCGCACGCAGCTCCCGCGCCAAGCGCAGGCTCCACAGCTCCCATTGGCTGGAACTGCGGTCAATGGGAGCTGTGGGGGCGGCACCTGTGGGCGGGGGTAGTGCGCAGAGCCCCCTGGCCCCTAAGCCTAGGAGCCAAAGGGACATGTCGCCGCTTCCTGGGAGCTGCCTGAGGTAAGTGCCGCCTGGAATCTGCACCCCTTGCCTCCTCCCATGCCCCAACCCCCCACCCCAGCCCTGAGCCCCCTCTCACACCCAAACTCCCTCCTGGAACCCTGACACACCCCACACCACATTCTCCTGTCCAAGCCTGGTGAAAATGAGCAAGTGAGTGAGGATTGGGGAGAGCCAGGAACAGAGGAAGGGGGGATGGATTGAGCGGGGGTGGGCCTTTGGAGAAGGGGTGGGGCCTCAGAGAAGGGGTGGGGCAGGGGTGGGGCAAGCGTGTTCAGTTTTTTCTATTAGAACATTGGTAACCCTACCACCAGGGCTGCCATGCTCTCCCCGCCCCATCTTACCTGCAAGGGAGGCTCTGTCCTTCTCCCACTGCATCTCTCCCCCACCTGCCCCAGCAGGTCTGGCCGCTCTCCCTGGCAGCTGGGCCTGGGCGGGGAGCGGAACAGAGCCATTTCTCATACGGCTGAAGCTGGCTGCTCAGGGTTGCAGCTCTGTGCAGCACGGTGGCTGCCTGAGACAGAGGCTGGCTGGGTCGACAGGGGTGGCCACCCCTTGCTCAGGCCTGGCCGCTGGGGACAGGGGCCAAGCAAGCCAGAAATGTGCCTGGGATGGGGGAGAGGATTCTGGCTCGCTTGGCCCCTGTCCCCCGGCAGCCAGGCCTGGGCAAGGGGTGGCCTGCTGCTGCCTCTCGAGCCAGGCTTTCTCTCAGGCAGCTGCCGCGCTGCACAGAGCAGTGACCCTGAGTGGAAAGTGTGAGAAGTGGCTGGTCCGGCCCCCCTGCCTGAGCCCAGCTGCCAGGGACAGGGCCGAGTGTGCCAAGGATCAAATGCAGCAGAAGAAGAACAGAGCCCTTCTCTCTCCTCCCAAGCAGGCCAGGCAGAAATCTGGTGCCGGGGGGGGGGGGGGAGCAGTTGACCCTGCACTTCCCCCCCATGCATCGCCTATGCCCACAAACCTGGGTTTACAGTGCAGTGAAGATATACCCTAATAGTTCCATTAGGGGGGAGGATCGGGGGAGGCACATTATATGGTGTGAGGAGTGCAGAGTGTGAGAATTTGTCACCTGCATCAGAGTGCATGGTCCTGGAGGCGTGGTGGAGAATTCAGCCTAGTAACACCACCACGTGGCCTTATATTCTTGTTAAAAGCATTTACAAATGTTTTTGTCTTGTCTGTTAAAACACTGAAGGCTGTAAGGACTGCTTCATGCTTAGATAATTTGGAATTACATTTAATAAAGTTGTGACCTAGTTTTCATCCAAAGATGACTGTCTCTATCCGCACTGAAGCATACACGTAGCTAAAATAAAAAAATCAAGTCTTCTCTAGGGGACAAATTCCACTTTCACTCACATCCCTCAAGACCTCAGTGGAATTGCATGGGATGTAACTGAGGGCAAAATTTGTCATTATATATTTTTACAATATACCATAAAGCTAATATTCATATAGCACTATGGTAGTATAAGTACTATAATTATTGTATCCACTATAGAGCATAGACTAATTATTATATTCATTTTACTTAAAATAAGTGCTTCTCAGTAACTCAGTCACAATCTATCTACCCGGGTACTTATATGGCACTCATCAGTGTATTATCTGCTTACCTTCCTTGAGTTCAAATGATCACAATGCTCTCTATCTCATTAATCCTCCTTCTATTTTCATCTCTTCAGTCCAGCCACCAATTAAGCATGCATATATGCAGCTGCTAGTTTTAATACTTTATTTAATTTTAGTATTTACTTCACTACTTTTAAAAGACGTGTGCAGATGAAAAGATAAGCAGCTGAGTAGGTTATTTCTGAGCAAGAATGATGGGCACTACTCATTGCTTGACAAAGTAGATATTATATTTGGCCTTCCAGTAGTCCAGATACTGAAAAGGCATAGATGCTGGCTATATAGCAAACTGACCCACTGTGTTTAGAGGAAAGGTTGACCCAAACTCCGCTGTTAAAATTGTTGTACTAGCAGGCTTAATCTATTTAAACTATGAAACAGAGATGCATTCCTTATATTTTGAAATAAATTACCAATCAAGTTTTAGAGCAAATATAATTCAGTTCAGCACTGTGGCTTAATGAAGAAATGGAGAAAGAAGGAAATTACACATTCTTTGCTTAATTCACAAAGTAAATATATACATTTTGCAAAGGTATTCCTATCAGTGGGCTATAAAAATGCTTCCTGATCAGCTTCATCATTAGAATAATAGCCCGACAATTATAATGGCCATTTTTCTTTCCAATGTGGACCATAGAGTATTTGTCCATGCTTTTGTGGCTCCCACCTGGATTTTACAATCCACTCCATGTGGTGCAACACTCAAAGACTACTCAGAAACTTCAGCTCTTCAGCTAGTCTAGAACATGGCTTATCATGTCATCCATATTTGTTGGTTTTGTTCTATATAGTCCTAAATGGTTCATAAGAACATAAGAATGGCCATACTGGGTCAGACCGAAGGTCCATCAAGTCCAGTATCCTGTCCTCTGACAGTGGCCAATGGCAGGTGCCCCAAAGGGAATGAACAGACAGGTTATCATCAGGTGATCCATGCCCTGTCACTCAACCCCAGCTTCTCGCAAACAGAGGCTAGGGACACCATTCCTGCCCATCCTGGCTAATAGCCATTGATGGACCTTCCAACCTTGGCCACCTAAGAGATGGCCCCTCTCCCTGTTTGCTGCCATGACAGTTGAGATTGTTAGCTGAAATACTCTTTGCAAGTCCCTACAAGCCTGTGTACCTGATGAAAGGTGTTTTTTGGTCTTTGATTCCAACACTCACTGCCACTGATGGTCCATCAGACCTCAAGCCTGTTGTCCTTCAGGATGTGTGCTACGCTTACTCAGGTTGTTCTCTGAATGAGGAAGGGGGATAATAGGGAGGAAATAGAGCTATTTGCTGGAGGAAGTCAGTTTGGTTTTATACTGTTAATGGGTTGTTTATTGTTTTCACTTTTGAGGATGAGGACATTTTATAAATGGACTATTACATAAATCAAGGGTGTACAGGGCATTTGGGAATGTAAGGGGTTACCTTTTTGGGACAGAGACACTCCATCTCCTTTTAACATCACCAAAAGCCCAGGCAGGGGGAAAAACATCTGGACTTAACCAGGCACAACTGCTTCCCTCTTCTTGATCTGATTGTGGGAAGAAGCTTGATCAGGTGGGTCCTCCTTCAATAGCAAGAACAGGTGGATCCTCTCCCCAATGAAAGAGGCTGTCTTCAGAAGGAAAATTGGAGATTTATGGGAACTACTTACGTGGCTGGGTGGTTATGTCTTGGGGCAAGTGTTTTATTTTTATTCTGGATTGTTGTTATTATAAATTGAAGGAAACTAAGGATCATATACCTGGAAAATACTATGATATCCTTTGTGATTACGAAGCCGAATCTACTTTAAGTTATTACTTAAATAAAAACCCCATCCCTGGAAATTGATGTTGTCATTTGGGCTTAATAAGAAGCAGGTTACTCCCAAAGTTAGATTCAACCCAGATTTTTTATATCCTACACAATAAAGAAGTTGACAATTAGATTGGAGAGAGGAGAAGAAGGCTGTCACTCAAAGCTGTTTTATATTGTTCTATTTATCAAATTAAATCCTTTAAAAAAGGAAATGGAGTTACAAATGGTGTTTTTGGCTTCTGAGGTATTTCCAGGCTGTGGGGGAAACCACAGCATAGTTCAGCTGAATAAAATCATAAATGGTGCTTATCAGAACACAAAAGGGCCTCCTGGCCAAAATTCATATGTTTAACATTCGTTTTTATGCAAAATGCAACTGCAGCATAGGGTGACTTATACATTAGGATTAGGACAAAATAGAGCAAAAATAGCAATAAGACAATATTCCTCATAAGAGAGATGCACACCAGCTTTGTTTTCCTCTCTCTCCAGCCTTATCGAGATTAGCTGCTTTCAATACACACTCATTGTGTTAGAAGAGATGAAAACCTGGGAAGTTTATGGGTGTATATTGACCGCTATCTGTTTAAGACCGGATAGGGTGACCAGATCGCAAGTGTGAAAAATCAGGACAGGAGGTGGGGGGTAATAGGCACCAATATAAAACAAAGCCCCAAAATATCAGGACTGTCCCTATAAAACTGGGACATCTCATCACCCTAAGACTGGATCACCCTGTGATCATTATCTCAGAAAAATACTGTGTTATAGCGTAGTTGTTTCAGTATCAAAATCAATTTATTAAAACTATACCTCATGGATGAACAAAGCAGCATAAACAGTGGATATGTTCTGAAGAATGATGATGTTATGCTCTATCTCATTTTGTTTTGCCAAGATATTTGTGGTTTACGCCAATCAATCCACATAAGCATTTACAAGCAACCTCTCATTTTCGTAGTCCTTTCTGTTCTTCATGCCTCATTAAGTACATTAACATGTTTGATTTTTAATTTGCTAATTTAGTTCAGAGTCCAGCATGAATGCACTGCACTATCTAGTATAGCGATACCTATTAAGCCATTTTTGTGTACTTCTGACACTTAACTTACAAGCATCTAAAATCAGAAATACTAATTGTGGTTTTGTGGTGAGAAGTCAGACCTAAGAAGCTGCATTAGTTCCTAGGAGAACAGGAAATGGGAACTGACAATTGTTCCAAAGCTGCCCAGTGAAGCAATGTTTCCTTTAATACAAAAGCTATGTGAGAGATTCAAAAGCCTTATTAGATCACCTAGTTTATTCCCCCTGCCAAGGCAGGACTCTTTCCTACCGGGAATTTTCCAGTCCAATGTTCAATTTACCAAGTTGTTGTCTTCTGCCGTTTCTCTTGGGAGACTATTCCAAAGCCTAATCGACCCACAAATCAGGAAGTTTTACCTGCTATTCAGCCTAAATTTTCTCTTTCTAATTTCAGCCCATTACTCTTAATTTTAACCCATTAAATAACTTCTGGTGAGGGCTGACCCTTTGAATATTGTAGACTAATATCATCATGTTGCAAAATTATACATTTTTAGCTCTTTTGCCATAAGTAAACCTATCCCTCCAGCCCACTAATCATTTTTAAATGTATGTTCTATTAAGACAGAAACAATTACAAATCATTCTTGCAAAGAATCAGTTGCAGAAGTCAAATAATAGTTCATGAGCATGATTCTGTGTACAGAAACTGTGTTTAAGTGTGGAGATAGATCTCAATGTATCAAGATATCCCTCCTCAGGAAAATCCACAAAAGAGACACTAAGGAGACAATTCGGTCAGAAAACATCAAATTATTCTTCTTGCTTTTCTTCTAACAATCTCTCAAACAATAGCCTATTAATATCCTTCTGATAATGATAATAATTCAGAACTAACTGCAAAATTCCAGGGGCAGAGCCATATAGATATTCCTGTTTATGCAACCCTAAACTATACTAGGCTTTTTGTAATGCAAATTCCATGGCTAATGAAGTAGCCTATAAAGCCAATATGCTCTCCTCCTTTAAATCCCTCATTTAGGCCCACTTATTATTAATAATTATTTTTATTTCTGTAGCACCTAGAGGCCCCAGTCATGGATCAAGGCCCCGTTGTGTTAGGCACTGTACAAACACAGAAAAAAGAGATGGTCTCAGCCCAGTAGAGTTTCAATCTAAGTACAGGACAAAAACCAACAGGTGGATACAGACAGTCAGATCACAAACAAACAATGAACTAATACTGCACATTAAGCCTTACTGAGATTGCTGAATCAGGCCCTATGATAGTCAGATTTCCCAGGACATTGTTGAGTGTTTTACTAAATTCCATGGGGGGAATTTTTAAGGAAGAGCTGGTTGGAGAAATTCCAAACACTTTTTCATTGGAATTTGCCAAGTTGTTGAAAGCTAAATGTTTTATGGAGACAGTTAAATTTCAATGAAGTGCCTCTGGAACCCAGGCAGGGTTCCATTGACCATCTGGTTTTCTGCCAGCTCACTCACCCGACTCCTCGGCAGCCAGCCTGGTGGGCTGTGGGGGAGTCCATGGCTCCCAGGCAATGTCAGCTGATTGCAGCAGGACTACTCAAGAGCTTAAAGTTGAGCACATGCATAAGTGCTTTGCTGGACTGGGGCCAGAGTTGCTCCACACTTTGTGGGATTAAGCCCTTACACAACACCTCTCAAAGCACTTCAAAATCTTTATTTAATTAAGTAGACCTCAGATCACCCCTCAGATGAATGTATTACTTATCCCAATTTTACATACAGAGAAACAGAAGGATGTACAAGTCAGTAGTGAAGTTCAGTATTTCCTGATTCCCAGTATCCTGCTCTAACTATTTGAGTACTTCTGTATTGTACGGTGACTGTAGGCAAAGACTATATTTACTATGCCTCCTAAAACTCTGAGGGAGAGGAAGAGATGGAACTAATCTCTACATTTTTCTCTAAGAATACTCTTACTCCTCCTCTTTTTCCCTTATGAAGATATTTTCTAATTATCTAATCACTCCATACTATTGGAAAAGTGAGCTTTACTAAGAAAAGAATATTATGGGCCAAAGTCTCCACTCAGCTGTGGAGTTGCCCTGGTGGAACTGCATGTCTCTTTGAAAATTGCAGGGTATGGCTGTGCTGTGCGGTCCCTGTTTTCGGTTAGTAAATGGTTATTTCTACAGCAAAATGCAACCTTAAGCACCAGGATTTGTAATCTTTCATGGTGTTTCTTCCCTATAAATATATCTCAGCTGTGTCTTTGGGAGACAAGGGAATTTTGTTTTCTAGTCTGTTTGCCCTATTTTTCCATTGTATATTTTACATGTCTCTCTGAGAGAATTGTCCCATAGGATGAAAATAAAATGAGCTGATCACAAAAAGAATTGAATGGTCCATTTAATAGAACTTTTTAAAGTAAACTTTACCAAACACCAAAAAAAAAAAAAAAAAGAAAAAAAGAAAAAAATCTAACCCTTATTGCCAGAATAATTCCATTGACAATGGGAATATTTTTTTTCCAAGTTAATTTAACATCAATGCACCTCTGTATGGAGGAAGACAGTATTTGAAATGTGAACTATACATACATTGCACAGAAAAATAAAAACATTGTCAAAACTTTTTTTCAAGTCTTCTATTGAGGACATGTATGTGTCTGAGCCCAAATCCTAAATCTTATAATCTGTTTGAAGGGGTTACATCAGAGCTTCTAATCTTATTTACAGAATACTCATATGTCTACAGTTCACTTAAACACACTAACATTCAAAATGGAAAAGTCTGGAAAAAGTGATTTTTGTCACCAAATTCTTTGTGTGATCATTTTCACAACTTTTAAAGGGACTGTGTCAGCTTTCAGCACATTTGTTAAAGTCTACTGAGACATAATAGCTTGGTTATATTCTTTCAGAAGAGACAATGGGTGAAATCTTGGCCCCACTGCAGTCAGTGGCAAAACTCCCATTCTCTTCAGTGGGTTTCTATTCAACCCATACATTTGTTTATTTCTATAGAGAGCATTTTGGAACAGACAAGAGTTTACTTAAATCAAAACTCTTCTTATAACACCAATATTTGTAAGACTACTATCACACCATATAAAATGCCATTAAAAGTTTTCTGACTTTTTTAATTTCATATTTAAACTAACATAAAATTGGCATTACATTCTGTATCCGAGGAGGACCAATCTCTCACACTGCTATAACCCAGCTAAAATACTTATAGTACTTTCCTAATCCAGTACTATTTCTTGATCTACTAAAATATGTGTGTGGGGTGCGGGTGGGCTGGAAGAGGGGGGTTGCTATGTGTCATATGCATTTTATGTATTTATTTATTTTAGAATAATTCTAGGCACAGCACTATCTGTGCAAAGCCATGCTCATAAAAGTATTGTTTTTGTTTGTTTGTCAGACATAATAATCAAAAAAGGACGTAGAATCAGATTAGTCCATTTGTTCAGCTAACAATTATTTCTTTTTAAGGTCCAGAAAGTTTCATGTCTGGCTAATCTTGAATGATAGTCCTAATCAAACTTTCTGTTGTCTCTTTCTCCCCGCATCTGAAGAGTGTTTAAAAGTAAACACAAACGATGGAAAGGGAATCCCAATGGCAGAAATTAAGAAATAAAATACAGGGATTAACCTCCAGCCTTATGTGCCTTTATCTCTAGTCTGCCTTGCATCCAAAGGGAGACTGTTTAACCATTAAAAAAGATTAAAGGTATTAATTAGACTAAGAGATAGAAACCTATCACCCTTCTGTCAGAGCAGACCGGAATAAACCTTCTACCAGATTAAAAAAAAATCTATATTTTTAGAGTTTGGCCTAAACAAAAGTCCTGTTGATCAGCTTTTTTTTTTTTAATTCTTATTGTTGGCTAACAGATTAAACAAATGGAGCTGAAATTGAATAAACTGTTTGATGCATCTGTGTATGAGAGGCAAAAACACTACTTCCTCCTCATATCAAAGTAGTTTACAGCGCTACATACAAACAAATATAATTATGTTCGGATTTCATAAATCTATGTAAACAAAACAATAGAAGAAGATTAGCAGAAAGCTCCAGCAGTGGAACTCTGAGTTGCCTTGTTTTCAAAAAACGAATCTTCTATAGAGCACATTTAAATTATGTAGGATACTATTTTAAATGTCCTTTTCAGCAGAAACAGATATTATACCATTGTCAGTTTTATGGCATATCTCACAACAGATAAGATGTTGTTTAGAGTCAGTTGTCATGGGAAGATTACAAAATATTATTCAAGAAAGGAGACATTTTGAAGAATATGGTTTGTTTCTATCCAAGAATAACCCATTTTGAATTTTTTTCAGTCTTATGTATGATTGTAAAGTATTTCTTACAGATTAAAAAAAAGAATTTTTCTTTCAGCTTTCTACTCAAATTAGACATCCTTAGAAAAAGAATTGATGTTAATAAAATACATTCATCTCATCATGTGCTAAAGGTGACCCTGTTAGAAAAATAGATTATGATGAGGTTGGAGAATTATAATGGGCTCTGTTAAGTAGCACTATTTGAAATATGTTGAAGGCAGCTGCTAAACAGCAAATTGAAAAAAATGATATTAAAGGTCACAATAAAATAAATACTTTGGGCATATACTAAGAGCTGATAAACAACAATGGACAATTTTGCATAAAGGTAATACACACACACGCACGCACGCAGTGTTATAGTCTGATCTCACCTACACCAGTGTACATCCCGAGTAACTGCCTTGGAGACGGTAGAAGAATATACTGGATTTACACTGGTGTAACTGCTATGAGTCTGTCTCACTATATTTTGTGTTGCCTTAACTTTTATTTATTTAATAGCTATATCAGGGGAGAATTTCTGAGAACTCTGCAAAGAAGTATAAACAAACAAAACATTCAAAGAGATGCTTCTGGTCCTCCAGAGCTAGTTTACTGTTTCTCCATGCCTTATGGTATGAGTAAAAGAATAGGAGTGATCACTTCTTATTCATTATTTAAGGTTTTCAGCCAACATAGGCCAACTTCTGCTCAATTACACTGGTGTAAATCCAGAATAACTTCAGGGAGAACAAATTCAGTTCTCAGTAAGACTGGGATAAATCTGGAAAAACACTTATTCAGAGCAAAATTTGGCCCCATAATTTGAAGTTAATCTTCACTTATTTAAAAAATATTTAATAGTGTTATCCTGACCCCCTGACACCTAAACCTAATACAACAACAACAATTTGCTTCTGGAAAATAGTGTTTCAGGTTAAGTGATATTCTAGCAGTCTCTTCTAGGCACTCAATATCTCATTATAAACACTGAGCAAAATTCCAGGTCATGTTGTGCACATACTTACATTCAGACTGAGGTGTTGGGAACTGCATCAGTGATGAATGTACCCAAATCCTGACATGGCACAAAATATACCAACTTTTGTTCCCTCTTGTTTCGTAAAAGGCATGCTGAAGGGTGCTTCAGAAAGGGGCAAGGCCAAGGGAAGAGAGCCTTAGCACTGCTGTGAAAAAAGCACAAATTTTATGGATTTTAGCCAAATGAACTATTCTGGAGCACGAATATATCATGCACAGGATTTCACTGACCTCGATAAGGCTATTTCACAAGTGTTTGGTCACATATATATGGTAGGTTTCACAGTAACAGCCGTGTTAGTCTTTATTCGCAAAAAAGAAAAGGAGTACTTGTGGCACCTTATAAACTGGTTAGTCTCTAAGGTGCCACAAGTACTCCTTTTCTTTTTATATATATGGTAATACGCTTTACCTCTAGTTAAACTCTCATGGTTCGGGGGGGATGAAAATACCTCCCCTGTGTCATTCTTGCTAGAGATGCACTCAGTGGGAAGTCATTGGACACGTGAGTTATGCCAGGATCAGAGTTCTGGCAATTGGCATTTCATTAGCCAGTTTTGTCATCCCAATCTCCCAAATTTCTAATCCCAATCTCCTCCTCTCGCTCACGGTCCCAGTCTTGTGCCCAGTCGTTTCAATTCTGCCCCCCAAATTCCCAGCTACTTGTCTTCAGTCTCCTTACATAGCCAGTTCCTCCCACCACTACTCCTCATCTAAATCAGTCCCTCTCCCCTAGCGTGGCCTCCAGTCACCTCCACACACACCTACATTCCCCATTCCCACTGGCTCCCAGTCCCAATCTCCCTCCCTAGTCTCCAGTTTCAGTGTCCTCTCCCCCCACTGCTCCTTTTCACGGCCAGTCCCAGTTGTGTTCCAGCACCCCAGCTGCTTTTCAGATCTGTCTCCTCTCCCCCATTACTTCATTCCACCCTGCTCCACTGGTTCTCAGTCTCCTTGCCTAGCCAATAACAACCTCTCTTGGCTGCTCATCAGATCTCAGTCTCTCTCCATCTACTGGCTCAAAGTCCTTCCCTATTCCCCTCTCTGGATCCCAATCCCAGTCTCCTTGCCTAGACAGTCGCAGAGTCACCCTCTAATCCCAGTTCCAGTTTCCCTCTCCACTTCTGCCAGCCTCCAATCCCACTTCCTGGCTTCTCGTCCCAAACTACTCCCCCGTCAGTTCCAACTCTTGTCCCCTCTCATTTGAATCAAGCAGCTTCCTCCTCCATGAGTCCATCAAGGAGGTCCAGGTTTTACCAGAATCATCTCTTCTTTGAGGTAGCTGTCCTGGGAAATCTTCTCAGGGTGCTCACTACCCACTGCCATCTATCCAGCTATATGGGCTCAGAATCATCTTGGATGTCCTGTTTTGTTTTGTTTTTTTTTTTGTGCCTCAGAGGTGGCAACCTTAGCAACAGCCTAGACATGGAAAGTCCTGTTCAGCCCTGAGCTGGAGCCCTGTGTGGACAGAATATTCAAGGAATTTAGCTTCTTAAATCTAAGAAGTCTGTACTAAGCATGTATGAACTGTGATTTTTCAAAGGCTTGTTACTTCGCCAAATTTAGGCTGGTTTTCATGGGTGACAAAAGGCACATCCCTGACACAATGGCCACTCCGCTGAATTTTAAGTCCATGCACCAAAGTCTAGTGGCACTAGAACTTCTCAAATGAAAGGTCACCAGAATTTTTTAACATGGGCAAAACAACATATTTTTCCTGTGCCTGGTTCTTTGTTGTGGCTGAAACTTTATTGCTAAAATTAAAAAAATAGAACTGACATCTGGCCTAGAAAATTTCAGCCCAAATGGTTAAAGTTTGACATAGTTACAAGCAATTGAAACAGGGGGTTTTATAAAAGGAAGTTCACACAACTTTAATGATAGATGGTGCGACCAGCTGTGCTTGTAATAAATATTTGGTTTATACAGGCCAAGATATGTACAGAAGGACATACTTGTACATCCAGTAGGTTATATCCATTTTGGTATATAATGTGGGTTTTGGCCACCATATTTAGAATCTTGCCATTTGGTTTTAACAAGCTTCAAATCAATTTAGTAAAAGAAATACAAAGAATTATGCTGAGATAGAGTTAATTGTCTGACTTAAATTTACTAAAAGAATTAAAATTCTTAGATAAAGCAGCCCTTTCAGCCTCAACTGAGCTCAGTGCATCGCTATGTTATACAGGTGTTTCTGAAACAGTGTGACATTTCATACCAGGAGCTCCCATAAGAATAAAATCGGATTACCAAACTTGCTACTATGTGGATCTGAGAAGAGAATGTTGACCTTAAACTAGCAAAAGCAAAGAAGTTACTACATTGTCACCATCACTTCATTTTTCATGTATGCAAACGTGCAAAGTTTTTAATAGCACATTTAACATCAATGGGAGCTCCATGCAGATAGGAAGAATATCAAAGTAGAAAACTACCGTGTGGAGAGAAGAATGTTGACCTGTTCTTATCACTTATTTTAATAGATGATGTGTTTTATTCTTTTTGTTTTTAAATGGGAGCACAAAATAAACAGGGAAGAAAAAGAAAAAAACATCAACAGGGAGGAAGTGCCAGTGTCACAAGTCACCTTGGCTATTGTATCATGTACACAGATCTTAGGACCATTTACAGTGTGACTAGAGCATTCTTTCACTTTTCCTGGAGCAATTGCAAGTTCAGCCTTTTGTCAAGACTTTATGCAGTTAATGCAATAATATGCTGAAACTCTGCATATTAAGGACACTATAATTACTTTCTTAAGAAAGGAACATCCAAGGATAAATTGATGAATTAAAGAACCCAGAGAGGCAACATGGGCCAGTGAACTGATAAGACTAGAAGCCAGGCACTCGAGTTCTAATTCCAGTCTTCCCATTGACTGTGGACCCAACCCTACTCTCATGGTAATCCGTGGGGCCCAGATCCTCAAAGGTATTTAGGCACCTAACTCCCCTTGAAATCAATTGGAATTAGGCACCTAAATACCTTTGAGGATCTGACCATGGGATTTTTGCCATTCACTTCAATAGAGCAAGGTCAGGCTTATATTGCCAGACCTTGGGAAAGTCACTATCTCTCTCCCTCCATCTGTAAAACTGGAATTATTATACTTAATGACATAATCATAGCATTGTAAAGATTAATTAATGTGTATACAGTGCTTTGAAGATGGGAAGTGCTTTATGGAATTATGTTTTTATTGATTAACTTAAACTTCAATATTGTGGGTACAGTTTTGGGGCCCACACTTACACTCATTTGGATGCTTAACTACCTAACTTGTGGGTACGGCCATGTTGTTAAACTTTGAAATGAGTACAGCTATGTGTGAAAAAAAGTGAACCTTCATTTAAGTATGGGTGAAAAACTATGTCTGCAATATTAGAGGTCTTTTTTGAAGTTGTAGGCCAGTAAGTGTTAATTATTCATAATTATTATTATTGTTGCTATAATCTATGTATAATAACACAAAAAGTTCAGTCTACAGATAGATAGATAGCCAGCCTTCTTTTTAGCTAGAAGAATCTAAAACAATTCTGATGGGTTTAAGATGCTAATTTGTCAACTAAAAAACAGCTAAACTGTTTTAAATGCATTTTTTGGGAAAAACATGTATGGACTGAGAACTTCCATGTCATGCATCAGTCCAAAGCAAATTAAAATGTCTGAGTTACTGTGGCAAACACTCAAACACAAGGTTCATAATGGATCTGTTAATAGACCCTTAGCTATAGTGATGATGCTGAGTGCCTCTATAGTAATATATTTTGAATGATTTAGTTGACTAAGTGCTTCAAAGAACACAAGAAAATATCATTTGAAGCACTAGTTCAGTTGGGCATTTTGAGCGAATGTCATTTTGAAAGCATTTTAGTTGGCTTTTCACTTCAAAACCCAGAGATGGGCAAATAATTTTGACGCATAATGGACCTGATTTTCCTCTTGCGTGCACCGGAGACTACATTGACTTCAATGGTGTTACTCCTGATTTGTTATGGGGTATGTGAGAAGAAAATCAGGTCCCATAATGCACTTGGAAAACATAATCCCAACTATACATATAAAACAATGGGGTCTATATTAGCTGTTACTACTGAAGAAAAATCTTGGAGTCATTGTGGATAGTCCTCTGAAAACATCAACTCAGTGTGCAGTGCTAGTCAAAAAATCAAACACAATGTTGGGAATCATTAAGAACGGGATAGATAATAAGACAGAAAATATCATATTGTTTCTATATAAATCCATGGTACACCCACATCTTGAATACTGCGTGCAGATGTAGTTGCCCCATCTCAAAAAAGATATATTGGAATTGGGAAAGGTTCAGAAAAGGGCAACAAAAATTATTAGGGGTATGGAATGGCTGCTGTATGAGGAGAGATTAATAAGACTGGGACTTTTCAGCTTGGAAAAGAGATGACTAAGGGGGGATATGATTGAGGTCTATAAAATCATGACTGGTGTGGAGAAAATAAATAAGGAAGTGTTATTTATTCCTTCTCATAACACAGGAACTAGGGGTCACCAAATAAAATTAATAGGCAGCAGGTTTAAAACAAACAAAAGGAAGTGTTTCTTCACACAACACACAGTCAGCCTGTGGAACTCTTTGCCAGAGGATGTTGTGAAAGCCAAGACTATAACAGTGTTCAAAAAAGAACTAGATGAATTCATGGAGGATAGGTCCATCAATGGCTATTAGCCAGGATGGGTAGGGATGGTGTCCCTAGCCTCTGTTTGCCAGAAGCTGGGAATGAGCAACAGGGAATGGATCACTTGATGATTACCTGTTCTGTTCATGCCCTCTGGGGCACCTGGCATTGGCCACTGTCAGAAGACAGGATACTGAGCTAGATGGACCTTTGGTCTGACCCAATATGGCCGTTCTTATGTTCTTATCTGTAATGTTCCCTTTCCACCCTTTATATTTCTATTCCCCATCCTGTTGATGTATGGGCTACTATATGGTGTGTCATAAATATAAAGGGAAGGGTAACAACCTTTCTGTATACAGAACTATAAAATCCCTCCTGGCCAGAGGCAAAACCCTTTCACCTGTAAAGGGTTAAGAAGCAAGGATAACCTCGCTGGTACCTGACCAAAATGACCAATGAGGAGACAAGTTACTTTCAAAGATGGAGCGGGCAGGGGAACAAAGGGTCTGTGTGTGTGTGTGTGATGCTTTTGCCAGGACCAGAGCAGGAATGCAGGTCAGAACTCCTGTAAAGAGTCAGTAAGCAATCTAGTTAGATATGCGTTAGATTCTGTTTTGTTTAAATGGCTGATAAAATAAGCTGTGCTGAATGGGATGTATATTCCTGTTTTTGTGTCTTTTTGTAACTTTAGGTTTTCCCTAGAGGGATTCTCTATGTTTTGAATCTGATTACTGTGTAAGGTATTTCCCTTCCTGATTTTACAGAGGTTTTTCTTTTACTTTTTCTTTAATTAAAATTCTCTTTTAAGAACCTGATTGCTTTTTCATTGTTCTTAAGATCCAAGGGTTTGGGTCTGTGTTCACCTATGCAAATTGGTGAGGATTTTTATCAAGCCTTCCCCAGGAAAGGGTATGTAGGGCTTGGGGGGATATTTTGGGGAGAAGACATCCCCAAGTGGGCTCTTTCCCTGTTCTTTATTTATTGGTGGTGGCAGCATAAGGTCCAAGGATAAAAGGTAAAAGTTTGTACCTTGGGGAAGTTTTAACCTAAGCTGGTAAGAATAAGCTTAGGGGGTCTTTCATGCAGGTCCCCGCATCTGTACCCTAGAGTTCAGAGTGGGGAAGGAACCCTGACATGGTGGCAAAGCGGTGGGATTAATTTGAAATGATTTTGAGATTTTTTTTTAACCAGAAGCACAGAAGGATTTTAAAAGATTTTAAAGGGTTTTGTAAAAGGGGACAAAGCAACAAGCATAACAAAAAGGAGCTTCCTTTTGTGAGCTGGAGTTTCTCTACCTAAAGGCAGGGTAGTTAACCTCCTGCAGGGAAATTCACAAGTTCTTCACAGACCTGAAGAGGTGTTTTTTTAGCTAAGAGCAGCTAGAGGGTTTTTGGCCGGGAGACAGAAGTGTTCATTACAGGCTGAGAATAACTATCAGAGAACATAGGTATCAGGTTACAACACAACCTATTTTTTTGACAAGCCAGGTTTTGTTTGTTTGTTTTATTTCTAACCCTCAGGTGTAAAGTTAGTTAAAAACAGAGAGGCAAACATGACAGAGCCCAAGGCAGAAAAAACCAAAGAGGCTGCCCACAGGAGAGACCTGGAGGCAGCGAAAGAGGCAGAAAAAATCCAAGAGGCTGCCCACAGGAGAGCTATAGAGGCAAGAGAAAAAGAAATGGAGGAGAAGGAAAAAGAGAGGAAGAATGCCCTGGAGATGGAGAAGGCAAGAGCTGAGCGGAATCTACTGGATAACCCTAACCATCCTTCCCCAACAATCCACAAATGGGAGCGACTATGTCCACAGTATGATGAATCCAGTGATATTGCTGAATATTTTCTCACCTTTGAGAGACTGTGCACTCTCTATAAAATTCCTGAAGGTCACAAGATGACCACATTGGTTGCAAAATTGACTGGAAGAGCTCTGGACATATTCAATAAGATGCCTATTGATGAGGCTTCTGACTATAATAAGTTCAAGGATTTGGTTTTAAAGCAATTTCAAATTACATCTGAAACGTACAGAGTAAAATTTTGAACCCTTAAGTAACCTGGATTAAGTAGTGTGGCTTATCTAAACCAGATGAAGGATCTGTTAGATAAATGGGTCAAAGGAAGGGGTGTCACTAGCTTTGAAGGAATGTGTGATTTGATAGCTCAGAAGCAATTCCTGAATATGTCCAAGGAGGAAATAAAACAGTGTTTATGGGATAAGGAAATGGACTCAGCAGAAAGTCTTGCTTCTTATGCTAATCGATACGAGCAGTCCCAGACCACCAGAGAGGCGGGGCAAGCCGGAACAAAACGGGTGGAGGGAGGAGAGAGGAACAACCCTGGTTGTAATTGGGGTGGATACCAGAAGGGACACCCTCAGACCACACCCTACTACCGGGGGCAGCCCAAGGCCCCAACTACACACCAAGGAATACTCCAGACACCTTATCGTCCTGCCACACCCTTCTCCAGCAACCCGCCTCACCCCAGTGACCTGTCAGCTGGACGACGTTTTAAATGTAACGAACCGGGCCATGTAAAGGCCAACTGCCCCAAGAACCCCAACAGATTACAGTTCATTACACCAGAATCACACCAGAGGTCCTCAGGCCCAGATAACTCCCAGATACCCTCGGATCGGAGGGAAACTGTGAGTGTTGGCGGGAAGAAGGTCACCGTGTGGAGGGACACTGGAGCACAAGTGTCGGATATCCATGCTTCCTTAGTGGACCCCAATTTAATCGACCTAGAGATCCAAGTGACAATTCAACCCTTCAAAAGTCCAACTCTTTCAATTTGCCTACAGCCAAGTTGCCTGTCCAGTACAAGGGCTGGTCAGGAATGTGGACTTTTGCAGTCTATGATGATTATCCCATCCCTTTGCTGTTGGGGGAAGACTTTGCCAATCATGGAAGCTAGCCAAGAGGGTGGGAATGGTCACCCGCAGCCAGGCTAAGCAAGCCGTCATGCCTAGCTCTGTTCCGGAAACTTCTGCCAGGACCCGGTCAGAGGTGATGGAACCGAACCCCATGCCAACGTTTGCAACAGCAGTAGTGGATCCAGTCCCAGAGACCCAGACAGAGCCAGTCCCAGAACTGGAACCGGCAGAACAACCAGCACCAGACCCATTGCCGGCACTGAATCCAGTACTTGCAACCCCAACACCAGAGGGCCCCACCGAACCTGAACTGGCAGCAGCTGATAACCCTACACAAGAGGCTCAGCCAGAGCCTGAACCCCAACATAGTGCACGAGCGGAGAGCGGTTCACAGTCAATGGAAACAGTCCCATCCCCTACATCACTTCCAGAGGGACCAAGCGTAGGTCCACAATCCAATGAGGAGCTGATGTCTCCAGCATCAAGGGAACAGTTCCAGACTGAACAGGAAGTAGATGAAAGCCTCCAGAGATCTTGGACTGTGGCACGGAGCAACCCACCGCCTCTCATCTCTTCTAATCAATCCAGGTTTGTTGTAGAAAGAGGACTTTTATACAAGGAAACTCTTTCTGGTGGACACCAGGAAGACTGGCATCCTCAGAGACAGTTGGTTCCACTAAGTCCCGGGTAAAGCTCTTGAGCTTAGCCCATGATCATCCTAGTGGCCATGCTGGGGTGAACAGGACCAAAGACCATTTGGGGAGGTCATTCCACTGGGAGAGAATGGGCAAGGATGTTTCTACCTATGTCCAGTCTTGTTAGGTATGCCAAAGAGTGAGAAAACCCCAAGATCAGGTCAAAGCCCCTCTCCGGCCACTCCCCATCATTGAGGTTCCATTTCAGCGAATAGCTGTGGATATTCTGGGTCCTTTTCTGAAAAAGACACCCAGAGGAAAGCAGTACATACTGACTTTCATGGATTTTGCCACCCGATGGCCGGAAGCAGTAGCTCTAAGCAACACCAGGGCTAAAAGTGTGTGCCAGGCACTAGCAGACATTTTTGCCAGGGTAGGTTGGCCCTCCGACATCCTCACAGATGCAGGAACTAATTTCCTGGCAGGAACTATGGAAAGCCTTTGGGAAGCTCATGGGATGAATCACTTGGTTGCCACCCCTTACCATCATCAAACAAATGGCTGGGTTGAGAAATTTAATGGAACTTTGGGGGCCATGATACGTAAATTCGTAAATGAGCACTCCAATGATTGGGACCTAGTGTTGCAGCAGTTGCTCTTTGCCTACAGAGCTGTACCCCTCCCAGTTTAGCGTTTTCACCATTTCCACTTGTATATGGCCACGAGGTTAAGGGGCCATTATAGTTGGTGAAGCAGCAATGGGAGGGGTTTACACCTTCTCCAGGAACTAACATTCTGGACTTTGTAACCAACCTACAAAACATCCTCCGAACCTCTTTAGCCCTTGCTAAAGAAAACCTACAGGATGCTCAAAAAGAGCAAAAAGCCTGGTATGATAAACATGCCAGAGAGCGTTCCTTCAAAGTAGGAGACCAGGTCATGGTCTTAAAGGCGCTCCAGGCCCATAAAATGGAAGCGTCGTGGGAAGGGCCATTCATGGTCCAAGAGCACCTGGGAGCTGTTAATTATCTCATAGCATTCCCCACCTCCAACCGAAAGCCTAAGGTATACCATATTAATTCTATAAAGCCCTTTTATTCCAGAGAATTAAAGGTTTGTCAGTTTACAGCCCAGGGAGGAGATGACACTGAGTGGCCTGAAGGCGTCTACTACGACGGGAAAAGTGATCGTGGCGTGGAAGAGGTGAACCTCTCCATGACCTGTGGGCATATACAGCGACAGCAGATCAAGGAGCTGTGCACTAGCTACGCGCCAATGTTCTCAGCCACCCCAGGACTGACTGAACAGGCATACCACTCCATTGACACAGGTAATGCTCACCCAATTAAAGTCCAACCTTACTGGGTGTCTCCTCAAGCTAAAACTGCTATAGAATGGGAGATCGAGGATATGCTACAGATGGGTGTAATCCACCCCTCTGGCAGTGCATGGGCATCTCCAGTGGTTCTAGTTCCCAAACCAGATGGGGAGATACGTTATTGCGTGGACTACTGTCAGCCAAATGCTGTGACTCACCCAGACAACTATCCAATGCCATGCACAGATGAACTATGGGAGAAACTGGGACAGGCCCAGTTCATCTCTACCTTGGACTTAACCAAGGGGTACTGGCAGGTATTGCTAGATGAATCCGCAAAGGAAAGGTCAGCCTTCACCACACATGTCGGGCTGTACGAATTTAATGGGGTCCCTTTCGGGCTGCGGAATGCACCTGCCACCTTCCAAAGACTTGTAGATGGTCTCCTAGCAGGATTAGGAGAATATGCAGTCGCCTACCTTGATGATGTGGCCATATTTTCAGATTCCTGGGCAGAACACCTGGAACATCTACAAAAAGTCTTTGAGCGCATAAGGGAGGCAGGACTAACTGTTAAGGCTAAGAAGTGTCAAATAGGCCTAAACAGAACAACTTACCTTGGACACCAGGTGGGCCAAGGAACTATCAACCCCCTACAGGCCAAAGTGGATGCTATCCAAAAGTGGCCTGTCCCAAAGTCAAAGAAACAGGTCCAGTCCTTCTTAGGCTTGGCTGGATATTACAGGCGATTTGTACCGCAATACAGCCAAATCGCCGCCCCACTGACAGACCTAACCAAAAAGAAACAGCCAAATACCGTTCAGTGGACCGAAGAGTGTCAGAAGGCCTTTAACCAGCTTAAAGCGACACTCATGTCTGACCCTGTGCTAAGGGCCCCAGAGTTTGACAAACTGTTCCTAGTAACCACAGATGCGTCCAAGCGTGGAGTGGGAGCAGTTTTAAAGCAGGAAGGACCGGATCAAGAATTCCACCCTGTAGTGTTTCTCAGCAAGAAGCTGTCTGAGAGGGAAAGCAACTGGTCAGTCAGTGGAAAAGAATGTTACGTCATTGTCTACGCTCTGGAAAAGCTACCCCCATACGTTTGGGGACAGCGTTTCCACCTGCAAACCAACCATGCTGCGCTACAGCGGCTTCATACCGCCATGGGAAATAACAAAAAACTTATTCAGTGGAGTTTAGCTCTCCAAGATTTTGATTTCGACATCCAACACATCTCAGGAGCTTCAAACAAAGTGGCTGATGCACTCTCCCGTGAAAGTTTCCCAGAATCAACTGGTTAAAATCGTCTTTGAGATGTGGAAAATATTGTTAGTCTTTATACACTTGGTAGTATATTTAGAGGTGCATGTGTCTTATTAACTCTGTTTTCTCCTAGAGCTCCAGGAAGAAATCACAGCCAGTGTTTCGACCTATCTGTGATTGGGGGGCGTGTCATAAATATAAAGGGAAGGGTAACCACCTTTCTGTATACAGAACTATAAAATCCCTCCTGGCCAGAGGCAAAACCCTTTCACCTGTAAAGGGTTAAGAAGCAAGGATAACCTCGCTGGCACCTGACCAAAATGACCAATGAGAAGGCAAGATACTTTAAGATCTGTGTGGGGGGGGGGGGGGGAAACAAAGGGTGTGTGTGTGTGTGTGTGTGTGTGTGTGTGTGTGTGTGTGTGTGAGATGCTTTTGCCGGGACCAGAGCAGGAATGCAGGTCAGAACTCCTGTAAAGAGTCAGTAAGCAATCTAGTTAGATATGCGTTAGATTCTGTTTTGTTTAAATGGCTGATAAAATAAGCTGTGCTGAATGGGATTATATTCCTGTTTTTGTGTCTTTTTGTAACTTAAGGTTTTCCCTAGAGGGATTCTCTATGTTTTGAATCTGACTACTGTGTAAGGTATTTCCCTTCCTGATTTTACAGAGGTTTTTCTTTTACTTTTTCTTTAATTAAAATTCTTTTTTAAGAACCTGATTGCTTTTTCATTGTTCTTAAGATCCAAGGGTTTGGGTCTGTGTTCACCTATGCAAATTGGTGAGGATTTTTATCAAGCCTTCCCCAGGAAAGGGCGTGTAGGGCTTGGGGGGATATTTTGGGAGAAGATGTCCCCAAGTGGGCTTTTTCCCTGCTCTTTGTTTAACACGCTTGGTGGTGGCAGCATAAGGTCCACGGACAAAAGGTAAAAGTTTGTACCTTAGGGAAGTTTTAACCTAAGCTGGTAAGAATAAGCTTAGGGCGTCTTTCATGCAGGTCCCCGCATCTGCACCCTAGAGTTCAGAGTGGGGAGGGAACCTTGACATGGTGCCTGGAGGGCCACTGACTTTTTAATGAGAATGATGATACAATTGCACAATATTGCACTAATATTTGTGTGTTCCTCCAACTTTTGTTTAAATGAAAACAGCACCAACCAACAAGATAGAAGAGAAAGCAGCATTTTTAAATATTAACAAAATGTAAAGTAAACCCACCCTGTTATCCTATTATGAATCATAACCTTTATGAGAAATCATTACAGTACTATTGTCCTTGCCAGTAGGCAGACCTATCAACCATGCATTTTACAGTGTATGAGCACTAAAGATAGTACCTAAACCCTCTTTATATTCCCCTTTGGCCGCCTTTCTTGCTCTGGCCTCATTCTCTTGTTTCATGGGCAAATGCCCAGTTGGCCAGCCCTTCTGGCTAGTCCTCTGGCCTTTTCAAACAATAGAGGAGGAGGACTAAGAGTCGTCATTTGAATGTTCTTCTCCTTGGTCCCTTAGGGAAGGCCCCAGCTGATCCAAACCTTTCTTGGATTTCTCATGTCCTCACCAGTGACATTTCTAATGGTGTCTCAAACACACCCCTCATCCGACACAGTAAGACCTAAAAGCAAATTGACGCTCCCACGGTGACCATTCCTGACCTATTGGTGGAATCAGACTTTACTCTCTTGAGCATATAAGCACTAGCTGTTCAGCTCTGAAAGTGCAGTGCGTTGCCGCTCGTTCTTCCAGGTGCAGGCAATTGATAACAAAGGGATTTAATTGTGTTTTAAAAGAGTGCCGCTATCTACGATCAGCAGGTATAGTGGCTACATTTAAATTCCAATTTCTACCAATGCACCTTTGTGAAAATGTACATCAGCCTGTGTGTGTTCACTACACTCAGTCTTAAGGAAAGGGTTTAGTCTTACATCTAATTCTAGCTCAATGAACCCCAGGGCATGCAAACAATATCCTTTTAACAATAACCTGGATTTATTGCAGAGGAAATATAATATTAATAAGCATCAGAGATGAATATGGTTAGTGCATGCAGAACTGCTAGCTGATCACATTTAGTTACCAGAGCACATTTCACTGTGTTATGGAGGACAGGCTGCACTCTGTTTTCATTCAAAATGTCTTTTTTTTTCTCCCCTGGGTTTTGGAGTATTTGAATTTAAATATTGGCACAGCCTGTCAAATGAAACAATCTTGGCAGCCATGCACTCTGCTGTAGAGACATTTTACTTAACACGAGTACCAACATTACGACATTTAAAATTGCCTGTATATATTTTTTTAATTATGCAGACCTCCTTTGTTTACATATGATCTTGGATATTCCAGCACTGACAGAAATTTACCAGGTTCTAGCACTGAGTTTATACTGATAATTACTCTACCTCATGAAACGAAAGCAGCATGAAATAGCCTTGTGTTGTACAATAGCCATTCAGAGATTCCACCTTAAGATCTGATTTGGTGCAGCTCCATAAAAACCAAATGCACATCCCAGGCCAATAGGCCATGTCATTTCCAATTATTACAAAGCCAGATTAAATGCCTTGTCAGCTTTTTCAGTGCTGCAGTTCCAACAAAGCCTCCTCTAATCAAGGTAAACTGCTGCCATCGCCACCCTGACCCCAGATCTCTTACTGCAGTGATTTCTAGGGTTTTTTTTAAGAAGTTCTTTATGAAAACATTTGCTATACCGTGTCTTTAAAATCATGGACTCCTACAAACAGGCTTCAGAGGATATTAAATTCTTGTTACAGTTAGGTTAATTCCCTTCCAAATTTACCATTCACACAGACCCACATACTTTCATAGATGCTATTTTGTTTGTACATTTTTATTTTCAATTGTCTGTTATGCTTTCTTTTTAAAAATGTAAAGTTAATTTCAGTACATATGGTTTTAATTCAGAGCCCTGTGGCCTAATGGAGAAAGAAATAGACCTTGGGAGACATGACTTCTGTTCCTGGCTATGTCATGGGTTTGCTGGATGATGTTGGACAACTCACTTCACTCCCTGTGCCTTAGTCTGCCTGTGTGAAAAATGGGGATAATGATGCTGTGCTCCCCTGTACAGTGCTTTGCGATCTACTGGTGAAAAGCACTGTATGGTGGCGGCAGTGTTGCAAAAGGAACCAGACTGGCAGTCGCAGCCTGAACATTCAAGTACTAGGCTTATACCCAGAACAGGAACAGCACAGGGCACCAGAAGTGCCAGCTTTCCCACACTACCCTTCCAATGTGCATCAGTTTTGATTAAGAAGCATCACTTGGAAGGGTGAGTTGATAGTTCATTTTTCCTGTCCAACTGAGACTGCCAAAATGGGTGCCAATTAGAGCAAATTAGAGTGGTGTTTTTTGTAATGTGTTCACTATGAAATGGACAGAAACCACCAACTTATTGTCCATTCTAGATCAGATCTCCCCTTAGAGCAATGCAATTAACAGTGCTAGAATTAAACATGTGTTTGTGTCTCTTCCCTTAAACCACTATTGTCAGGATTACATAAATTGATTCCAAAAGCTTGCTATGGACTATAATTTAGTATGCTCTGTTTTAGCCTAAGATCAAGAATCTTTTTTTTTTAATGGAAAGGGGGAAAAGTGACTTTTAAATTGAAGGAGAAAGAAATACAGGATACTTTTTAGAGATGGTTTTATTATTCCTCTGACTCAAATCTTTTATTTTTAAATGACATTTTGCAGTCCGTTCATTAATGATGTGAACTATTGCCTTTGGATAGTAAGAACAAGAAAAAAATAGTTTCCTTTTTTTGAAGAAACTACAGAATCACTCATGTTCAAGTTACTTTTATTTTTAACAAGATTTTTTAAAAGATTGTTCATTTATGGAGTTTGTACACAACTATCTCATCTTAGAGATGCCATGACAGTGCACTGCACCATTGATCTAGGAACAAAGAAGTCTTCAAGCAAGATATGTACATAGTTAGAAGTGCTGAGGTAAGCATGGACAGCATAAACTGAAATGTATATGGAAACATTTACACTAGTGATGGGCAAACCTAAAAGCATTTCAAGATCTGGTTCGGTTCTTATAAGCATTAGAAGTGGGACACAAGTACTTTTTCTTTACCCCACTGCATTTATCACTCTGGGGTCAAGAAATATCCTGGAGATAGCTATGCAAAAAGAGATTGGGTCCAACATGGAATCCCTCTCTTGAACATCTTCTATAACATGCTGAAACAGTTCTACTGAGCTCATTAATTGGCAGAGCTTAATAACCAATTAATTTGATTTCCACTTGTACCAGACAATGAAGTCTTCAAGAATAAGAACACTTGAAGATTCCAGTACCATAGTATGTCACACCGTACCTCAAAATGACACACTGTACCCAAATATACACCACTGTTATATGATTATGATTTATACAAAGTATGCCTTGTGAGAAGTCATGATTTGTTGATCATTACTATCCTGTTGAATTATGTGTTACCATTGTATGTGAAGTTAGGAAGTTTTGCTATATGTATGTTACTGAAATATGAAATTCCTTATGACACGTTCTCTGCTGGCTAACTCATTTTCTTCAGTGTAGTTAACAAGCAGAGAATTTGGCCCCAAAGCTTGGTTTGGCATACATGTAATGGTCAGATGTTCAAACTACCTGGTCTTATCCAAAGAGTCTACTCTATAATCAAACATGAATCAAAAAGATGGGCAGTCATCCTAATTTACATCCCAGTCTTCATCACTGAGCTTATCACCCTCCATTCTCATTCATCACACACATCAGTCCTACCACAAAGGATATGACAAACTAAGGGCCATATATCTGCTTTCACCACCTGTACCACTACACTGCTAATCCACCAATATATTCTGTTGTGTGTATGCAGCTATGTGTAACCAACATTACAGCTGCAGAGTACCTGCACCATACTGGATGGGGCAGCTCTTCAGCTGGGGTAATGAAGCTATGACATTGGGGCCACCTAATGAAATTAATAGGCAGCATGTTTAATACAAACAAGAGAAAGTACTTTTTCACACAACACACAACTAATCCATGGAACTTATTGCCATGGGATGTTGTGATGGTCAAAAAACATAACAGTTAAAAAAAAGAACTGGTTACGTTAATGGAGGATAGGTCCATGAATGGCTATTAGCCAAGACGATCAGGGATGCAACCCCCTGTTCTAGGTGTCCCTAAGCCTCTGACTGCCAGATGCTGAGAATGGACAAAAGAGAATGGATCACTCCATAATTGCCCTGTTCTGTATAATTCCCCTGAAGTTCTGGTATGGGCCACTGCTGAAGACAGGACAGTGGGTGTGACATACCACAGTATAATGCAGACTAATGAGTAGCTGTGTCACTCCTGCCCTCTAACCTGGGGTGCCCTTTAAACTGCTTTGAGGCAGTCCAGCCTGGACTGCTCACGAACAGTCTCGAGCATGCAAGTCACTCCCAGCTATGTCTGCATGTGAGCTGCAGCCAGCCAGCCACACCTTGGCTCTTACCAGCCTGCAGGGTGACCACAACACATTCCAAGTCTTAGATTTTCTTCCAGAAATGTATGTCCTGTACTGCCCGGCCCGCTCCCAGACAGTACAAGTTTATATAAAGTCTGTTATTTCTTTAATAGAAATAATACACACACAATTTACCACCCCCAGACACTTCAGTTTAAACACTCTGGATTAGATAAAACAATAAAGGACATTTGTTAGCTACTAAGGGATAGATTTTAGTAAGGGCAAGTAAAAAGGCATAAAAGTCAGAAATGGTTACAAGAAAATAAAGTTAAAATGCTATTGGTGCCTAACTTAAACTATATGAGATTCAAGCAAAGTTTCTCACCATGTGCTTTTAGGAGCATTACTGACCAAACCCTCTAGGTCAGGACCCCTTCATCTAAAATCCAAGGCTTCCTGTGTTGCTTCAGGTGCCATAAATGCAATGGAGAGGGAGAGTGAGAGGGGTGCTTTGGGGTTTTTGTCCCTCCTTTTTATAGGTTCAGTCCCCCTCTCGAAAAACATTTCCAGTTGGGTGCCAGGAGAGAAAAAGTCTATGGGGAAAGATGTTCCCTGCTGCTTTTTCTCACCTGTCTGATGACTCTGTTTACTGCTTAAATGGAAATTAAGTGGAGCACACATTTCTTTGTTTAGGACAGACCTGTTTGCCAACCTCAGTTTGAAACATGTGTTTTAATAACAACACACACTGGAATCTAATAACTTCTTATACAATGTTGACACATATATTTTATCAGGACAATAATGACCAGCAAATTATGAGTTTTCAAATGATGACTCACAATGTAAAATGATTATTACAATAGTGTGTAGGGTGTGGACACATGGTACATTCTGTCACATTGGGCAAGATGGACCGAGTATGGCAACTTTTGTGTTATGTTCTCATAATTTACACCTGCTGAAGATCTCCTCTCCTTCCCCCTGCATTTATAGGAGCAAAGTGGAGGTTAGTCCACACATCAACTGTATATTTGTAAAAGTAGCATGTCCTTGTGCATGTGACAACAGCGTATAAATGTGCATTTATTTTCTCATGACCAAATTCAGGTTCACTTCAGTGGAAGCCTGGACCACAATATTCGGTAGAAATATCCACAGACTTCCAAGCCCCTTGAGAGAAATATCTTCAGGATTTTGGAAGAAATACTTGCTTGAATTTCGCAACAAATTAGAGATATAATTAAAAATCTTGTTAAATAATTATTTTTGTGTAAATTGAACACTAAGGGATTTAAAATATAACATTACACCAAACCTATATGGCTTTGCCCTTAGTAATACAGATGGATCTGAGTGAAGATCCCAGACCCTTAGACTCTGCAGATGTCTATCTGAGGATTTCAGTGCAATTTACAATTATTGATTAACATAGCTTCCACACAAATGTGTGATTATTGTCCCTTTTTTACAGATCAAGAAATAGGCTAATAGAGGTGGAGTGACTTGCCTGTGGTCATAAATTTTTAACTGTGGTAGAACCCAGGTATTTCAACTCCCAGGCCTCTGTCTTAACCACAAGACCATCCTTCCTCCTTTTGAGAATACTGTTACTACATTTTACTACAAAAATATTACAAATTCACTTTGCAATTGGGCTTAATTCTAGACATTTTTGCATTTTTACTTTTTCTACTTTGCCAGAATGTTGGGCTGCTGTTGTCATATCCTCACAACATTCCAGCTACATGTCAGAAAAAATCATACCCTGGAAAATAATGAGTTTTAAAATAAAGATGAAAGGAACCATACTTCTTAAAAGCCTTCCAATGGACATATTTTTCCTTTGGAAATCATATAGATGATTATCACTAAGGCCCTGAAAGATAATCTTGCACAGATGCCTTGTTAAATCTAGACAATTTTCAATGTCAGGTACAAAACCATAGGTGGTTTTGACATTGTTTTTTGGTTGAAGCTCTGCTCTCTTGAATTGCCAGAGGGCCGTTGCTGGATGGAACCCATCTCTGGTTTAATAGTATATATGAGCACTTCAGTTGGTTTCATACTTAGGTCCTGCATAAACTGTACAGTAAAACTGCAGCATATACAGACCTTGTTAACAAAGACAAACACTATTACAATGTGTGTATAGGTTTAATAAAATTCAGTTTAACGGCCATAAATTCACATCTGTCCTATATACAGTACATTCCTTTGTCACACTAAGCTTTTTAAAGATATTGAGAATAAAATTCATACACACACACACACACACACAAATGTAAGGTTGAAAATATATTGCCCTATTAAAGAATGTAAGAACATTAATAGAATGTTTATAATTTAAAAAAGAAAACAAAAACTAAACCTAGTAAGTCACAAGATTTAAAGTTAAGATTCTAACATAAATCTCAGCTCTGTCCCTATAAACCACACAAATTCTCAGCAGTTGCCACCCTCGCCAGTTGCCACACAAAATTTAAGACCCTTGACTTCATGAATGGCTTCTTAAGTAAATGAATTTCAGCAGTATATTCTAAAGACTACACCTATCATTTCATTGTATCATAGCTATAAGAGGGGCTCTGCTATGTATCAGTAGTTTGTCAATGGAAATAAGGTCATATCACTGTATCCTTGAGAAGTGAAGTCTGTGCTGGAGAGAACCCCAAATGCTTTCTTAGCAATAGTGCATAGCCAATTGCTGATAATTAACACAAGTAGTTGTCTAAGCGTGCAGGACCCAGACCAAGCGGATAATGTAACAGGAACATCTAAACCTCCTCAGGTAGTGTCATGTGGTCTAGTGACTGACCTAAGGAATGAGGGCCAAGAGGAAGCTGGCAGTCATGTGCTGTGGTTCAACAAGGCTAATGGGGCTGTCTGGTACTATTGTTCTAAGACCCCATTCACCACCTGTGTGAGTGGAGGGAACTTTACGTGGCAGATCCAATCTTGGTCATGTGGAAGGTGGGGAATGAATCCTTTGTGGCATCATTTTTCACTGTGCGAGGCTATGCAGAAACTGCTCTGCACAAACTCTGTGGGGTTAGGGCTCTGCTGTGTTTTGAGGGTGAGAAGAAGTGGATGAAGGGAACAGCCAGCTCCACAGAATTGTCCTCTGCTGACCCTGCAGATCTCCAAAAGGAAATCTGATCAAGAGTTAATACAGCTTGAAGCATTAACCTCTGCTGGGTCCTATCTATAGCTAACACTGTGCAACTGCAGGGGGCTCAGACAATGGTAGCATGGTTCCTAAAGGACCGTGATAAGGGTCAATAGTTGTGGATTAAGACTAAATCTGGTGCAGGACCTGACAAAAAAAAGGGGCTTCTTCAGCGTGTCAAAGTATTCATTGTGCATGCACAGTACATTTGATTCTGGGACATAAGCTTCAGAAAAGGTCTCACTACAGCAGAAACACCTAAAACAGGCAACCTCACCATAAAGCAGCACCTCACTAATCCACACTTTGACCTCATTCCTTGGCTGCGCCGGCGCCACTTTTTGATTGCACTCTAAGCACAAACTGCCCCTGAAACCGGAATTGCCAGCCAGCCAGCCACAGGAGGGTCACAACAGGGTAAGGGAAGACTGCAAAATGGTGGATTCTCTTCCCCTTCCCCCCAAGCCCCAATAATAGAAAAAAAATATTCCTAACTATGCTACTCTATAAAATAGATGATTCTGCAGCCCATTTAGTCACAGCAAATCACTATTGACTCTGAAAAGAATAATTTATTCTCCTGCACGTAGTCAGATGTGTAACCAATAGGGAGGCGACACAGCACAGAGATTGAAATGCAAACTTCTAACACTGCGGGGACATCACCTGAATTTGTGAGACCCCCCTGCAGGGCTTAAAATCAATACACCGATGACTGGATTACTGTGATCTAGATGTGTACAGATGTTTTTTCTCTGTGACAGGTATAATATTGCTAATATTTTGCATTTTAATATTTAATATTAATATATTCATTTTAAAATGTGATTTACTTAGTTAAGACATTTTAATTTTGGATAACAGTTTCAAAATCCCAGGCCACATCCTGTTCAGGTATCAGTGGATGTATAAGAAGTTAGACAGGGCATTCACCTAAATATTACAGATTAGGCACACAAAAGTATAACATTTAAGACTGAAGTCCAATATCTGATCTTGGTTACACTTGTGTAAATGTCGAGTGAAATCCACTGCAAAAAAAAATAGACCATTCTCCAGGAAATCTTAGTTAGTGGTGAACAAAATATATATGACCCTACAAACTAGTGTACAGGGAAGAACTCCTGTATTAAGAACATAGTGAGGTTATGCCATTACTAAGGTACAATAGCAGCAGGAGGAGGCATGAGCAAACAAACACCACAGCAGTGCAAGTCTTGATACTGGGATGAAACTTCTTCCTAACACAGTTTCCTAGAGCAACACACACACAAATAAAAATGTGCTATCCCAAAGTGCATCTGACACACACCCAACATAAAGGGCCCATTCAAAATGTGAAAGCTTTGTGTACAAATGAGCTCTATGTTCAGAGAGCAGCACATAAAAGAAGATACCTGTACAACAAAACCTGCAGGTTTTGGAGCACATAATACATGCACCCTTATAAGTAGTGCTGTAGTACCACTCAGCAAACACCTGGCAGTCAGTGCCATTTGAGAGTCATAGTGCAAGACACAGAATGTGTTGCTTATTTGCATTTGGCAGCATACTTATGCTATTGCTAATATCCTCTGGCAGGTTGGTATGAGTAACCCACCCTCCCAGTCTATCTTCCTTACTGGTCACAATCTCCAAAGCTTTTCATCGCTGCTCTAATTTTCAGTAAACTCACACTGTCTCCAGTACCCCATTTCCTGTTTACAAGCTCCAGGAACCAAATTGTGTTCTGTTACATTGGTGTAAATCCAAAGACACTCCACTGAAGTGATTTACAGAGATTTCCTAGTTTACATGTCTGCCTCTCTTTAGGGAAACCTCAATACAGTTGTCAGCATACTGAGCACCCCCAACAAGCGCCTAATGTTGTGGGAATGTCTGCTGTCCACCCAAGGAGCTATTCAACACTGAAAATGTTTTAAATATAATTAAATGGATATTAAGTAGGTACCTTTTTACAGTAGATAACTATGGCATCTAAGCAGTATATATTGAAAATCTGTTTCAAATATTCAACGCTGTATGTTTTAAAAACACACACATTATAAATATATATTATATTTGTATTAATCTATGGAGAATATATATTATACCTGCAACAATGTTTTACAGCATAAGTATCTCTATATTTAACAAAATATTTGTCATACGTATGAGATTCATGATGACTATATTGTCTATTTGGGAGCATGTTACAATTCTGTAATAAAATATATAATTAGTGTTAATAGATTGTGCGTGTATTTTTGATATATATTATTTATTGGTAGGGCTAGTAGCATGGCCTGTTTGTAAGGTTATCTGACACTTCACATTATAAGACCTTGTTTTCAGTTGCTTTTTACTTTGCCAAACTTTAACACTTTGGACTGAAATTCTTGGGTGTCTGTCTCAGGCTCATATATATAAGTTTACAAGTTCTGGCAACCTAGAGCTTTTCAAAGATCAGGGACTTGAAATGTGGTAGAGGGTAGCCTTTGTGGCAGGGATGTGTCTTTTTCCAGCCCTGTGAAAATCAACCTAAACTTGACCAAGTTATAAGCCTTTGAAAAATCACAGTTCACACAGGCTCTTTACAGTCTTGCTAGATTTTTGCAGCTAAATAGCCAGAAGATTCTGTCTGCACTGACCATGCTCCAGCCTGGGGCTAAATGGGACTTTCCCTTCAATTGAAGTTGGGTCCAGGCACCTGACCTGAGAGCAGGGACCGGGAGCCTGTCTCTCCTGTGCTCTCAGTGCTCTGCCTGCTAGGCCCAGGAACTGTGGAGGAGGATGTTGCCTGATTTGAATGCCAAGGGGACAACAGCTGGACCTGCTGGCTATGTACGGGGAGTAGATTGGGGAAATGAGCTGGGACTGAAGGTTATCAGGGGTGCAGAGTGAAATGAGGACTAGCGTAGAGGGGAGATTGGGATAGGCTGGACAAGGAGACTAGGAGCTGAAGAGGGAAACAGTGCAGGGACTGGGAGGCAATAGGTGGGAAGGAGACTCGGACTGAGAACCAACATAGTGAGGGGAAGGAGGTGAGGGGAGAGGAGAGACTGACCTAGCAAGGAGCTGAGGTGTGCAGGGAGAGCTGGGACTGGCTGGGAAGAAATTGAGATGAGGGGAAGGGACACAGACTGTACAAGGAGCCTGGGGTTTGATATTGGAACTGGGATACAGTTGGATGTAGAAAGCAGGTGGGGGTGGTGACAAGAGGCCATGGGAGAGAGACACTGATTGAACAGGAAACTTAGAGGTGATGGACTATGGCTGGTTGGCTGGGCAAGGAGACTGGGAACAGGGCCCAGAGGGTGGCAGGAGTGGGCATGGTAGGCCAAAGAGACTTGGACTGTGAGTGGAGGAGGGAGATGGGCATGGTGAGTCCAGAGGGGTGAGATGAGGCTGTGCTGGGCAAGGAGATTGGGAATGGGAAGCCTGAAGAGTGGAGACTTGGACTGGCTAGGTGAGGAGAATTGGACTAGGAGCCACGTGTGATGAAAAGACAGAACAGGGCAGTGGAATGGGCAGAAAAGTCTGTACCCACTAGAGAACATTCTTTTCCACAGCCTGCAATGGAGCCAAGATTACTGAGCTCACCATTCCTCTGGTGTCAGGAAATATTTATTAAACCCACTGGCAAAGTATCCCATCTACCACTAATGCTGGTCCCTGTAGAGGATGACAGCCTACTATAGCCATCATTTACTCCATTAGTTCAAATGGCAGAGGTTTGGGAATCTAAAGTTTCTAGTCCTGCTGATGACCTCTGTGTGTGTCAGTATGAGGTCACATAATGGAATTTCTGTTTTATCAGTTTGCTTTTTTAAAAAAACAAGGAAATCATAGAATCATAAAAGTGTAAGACTGGAAGGGACCTTAGTAGGTCATCTAGTCCAGTCCTCTGAACTCAAGGAAGGACTAAGTAATAATTAGACCATAAATGACACAGACTACTACATTAAAAGGACATTATCAAGGTTGCAAAGTCATAAGAATATAAGAACGGCCATACTGGGTCAGACAAATGGTCCATCTAGCCCATTATCCTGTCTTCCTACAGTGGCCAACACCAGATGCTTCAGAGAATGAACAGAACAGGTAATCATCAAGTGATCCATCCCCTGTTGGTCATTCCCAGCATCTGGCAGTTAGAGGCTTAGGGATAACCATAGCATGGGGCTGCATCTCTGACCATCTTAACTAATAGCCATTGATGGACCTATCTTCATTGAATTTATCTTGTTCTTTTATGAACCCAGTTATAATTTTGGTCTTCACAACATGACATGGCAATAAGTTCCACAGGTTAGTTGTGTGTTGTGTGAAAAAGTACTTCCTCTTGTTTGTATTAAACCTGCTGCTTATTAATTTCATCAGGTGATTTTAACCGCTTGCTCTTCATGCTCATGGGGATCTGTTCGGCTTGTGCATTTATTGATTATGATAAGTTGTGGGGGTGGGGTGGGGGAGAGTTCTCTGCAGACAGACCCAGAGCTATAGGGTTACAGTGAAGCAAAGTAGCCAATGTTTGTTTGTTTTTTAATTGTAGAAAAGAGTAAAGTAACACACCTCTATTCATTTTTCCGTACTATTCATGATTTTATAGACCTCTACAATATCCCTCCCATAGTTGTCTCTTCTGTACTAAGAACAGCCCTAATCTTTTTAGTATCTCCTCATATGGAAACTGTTTCATACCTTTGGCTATCTTTGTTGCCCTTCTCTGAACCTTTTCCAGTTCCGTTTTGAGATGGGGCAACTAGAACCAGACGCACTATTCATGGTGTGGGCGCAGTAGGGATTAATATAGTGGTATGATATTTTCTGTCTTATTGTCTATCACTTTCCCAGTAGTTAACATTCTGTTAACGTTTTTGACCACTGCCGAGGACTGAGCTGAAGTTTTCAGAGAACTATTCACAGTGAGTCAAGATCTCTTTATGGAGTGGTAACGGCTAATTAAGAAGCCATCATTACATATATGTAATTGGGATTGTTTTTTCCAATGTGCATTACTTTGCATTTATCAATGTTGAAGTCAAGCAAAAGTTAGGAAGTGTCTTAATTAGATCCCCAGGTGCATATGCATTATGATATAGTCTTTAATTATAAAATTGCAAACTATTTTTTGCCTAGGACTTCGAAACAGCCCTAGCTCTTCATATAGACAAGTTCTAACAGCAGTACATTAAACCACACTACAGAACTTCTTGTCCATGGCAGAAGGGTCCACATGGCAACTTAGTACTCAGCAGGCTACTGTACCCCAGCTTGCTGTGCACTTACTGTCCTTATAGACAAGCTCTTCTACTCTCTCATCTTGCACTTTTGACATTGCAGAATACTGTCATCACCTATATAGTGATTAAAAATATATTATTAGGAGTAAATTTTACTATTTTTTTTTGCCAGCGTGCCCTAATCGGATTTAAGATCATTTCAGGCCACTAAAATCATTAGAAAGGCTTTGTTTTACTGCAGGAATTACTGGATGAAATTCTACGGTCTGTGTTATACAGGAGAAAAGACTAAATGATCATAGTGCAGTATTAGCAATCCCATGTGTTCCAAAAGAATGAGTCAGTCTCCTGTCACCCTCCCCCCCAACAATCATAAGATTGTCTTAAAAACATGAGGGACTTTTTTAAAAAAAAAAACAAAAGCCAAAAATATTGGGTCTCTATTTTTGTTCTTTTGTGCCTTTTGGGGTGGGAAGCGTCACATTTTCCAGCTTTTCTCCACAAGTATGAGGGTTAGAAGCTGTTTTTAAGTGAAAGCTGAGATTCCGACATAGTCACATGATTCCTGGAGCACAGACTTAAAAAAATATTGCAAGACTCACAATAAAATTGGGAGAGTTGGCCACACTGTCATTTAAACAAACTGGGTCATTAAACATATTGAATCTATTTCCCTAAGTTCAGTATCCTCACACTTTCTTGTCAACTGTCTAAATGGACCATCTTGATTATCACTACAAAAGTTTTTTTTCCTCCTGCTGATAATAGCTTTTCTTAACTAATTAGTCTCTCACAGTTTGTATGGCAATTTACAACTTATCTGTATGTATTATATAGATCTTCTTACTATATGTTCCATTCTATGCATCCGATGAAGTGAGCTGTAGCCCACGAAAGCTTATGCTCTAATAAATTTGTTAGTCTCCAAGGTGCCACAAGTACTCCTGTTCTTTTTGCAGTTACTGTTCATTGTTTTCAAACTCACTTTATATCTGCCCCTTGAAAGCTTGAAAATCCAATCTTTCCTTATCAGCCTTAATACCTCAATGCATCTATGAGTACAGTTGTTTGTTACTCAATAGTACAAGATTATTGACATTACTATTTTACTTCAGAATAAAAGCAGCAACAACTCACTGTTTAAAAAATACATAGTATAAGGAATTATAAGTACTTAATAACTAGACAGAAAGAAAAATTAGGCAGCTCAAATTTGGGTCTGCAAACCTTTGACAGTGTCATTTTAATGAGCTAATACAATAAACTTTCCTCCACCAGACATGTTTCTGCTATCTTTCTCCTCGTTCATGGAATTGTTGTCACTCAGGTCTGACATGCTCAACACAGTTGGAAAGACTTTGATAGTGACCTCAATGCCTGACACAAATCATTACTGCTAGCACATTTGTTATTACATATTTGTAACTGCTCCAAATACTTTGTATCTGGCAATACCAATCACCACAGTATGAACATCTTTTTTTCTTGTAATGATAGTATACTTGAAGAAATTAAACATTTTAAGTGCAGAAGCTTATAGTTGCTGTAATTAAAGGTTGCAAATCTGTGTTGTACAGTTGCACATGACTGAAAGAACTCCTTGCTAACAGTACCGCATTATTCTCTGTCAATGAATTTCGGACGCTAGCTTCTCCAAATAGCATCAATCATAAATTTCCTGGTGAGCAGCTGAAATGTTTGGATGGTTTTATTGAAAGGAAACTAGAAAAGCCTCATTACCAATACCGACAACACACAGGAATGCTTGGAGAAAAGCACGACAGTTGTAATCTCAATGGAAATACTTGATCATGTCATGGACAACAAAGGATGGGTGTAGAGGAAAAATCCAGTGTTCAACACTCAAAAATAAAGGAAAACTAAAATGAACAGCTATGGATAAAGATTGTAAGGAACTCTAGAGTGTGTTTAGAGGGGATATGCTCACTGCATAGAAATCAAGGTCAAAAAACTTAGAAAAAGTTTAAAAAAAAACTATTATGAGTGATCCCTCAAGGGAATTTTTATATGTCGGTTTTATACTTTCTTATGTTAAATGAAGTGAAACCACTGAGACCTCAGGCAGCTAACTGCTTCACCAGGCAAGGACTGAGTTAGTAATTTCCTTTTTATCTGGACAGTAAAAAGTATTACTGTGCCACCATAACTTATAGGTTATGACAAGGCAAAACTTTATGACTTCTGGGTTTCAAAGTAGGTTGTAGAATAAAAAAAAAAACAAAAAAAGTGGATGATTCTGGGTTTTGTTTTAAAGAATGACTTTTACAGATTGAGATTCAACTAATAGATTAATGCACAATTTCTGTTGTATCCTACATTCTCTGTATTGACTTGAGATTCCCAGGGAAGACAATCCCGAGCTAGTAACAGCTTAAAATAGTAGAGTTCAGCTAGGGTAACTCTTAGCTTTTCCAAAGCCAACTGTTAAAGTTGATGATAAATTAATAGGACAACATCATTCCTTTTTTTTTTTTTTTTTTTAAGATCACGGTTGCTTTTCTACAGCAGAGACAATAGAAATTCTTTTCATCCTGATTTGACTAAGGACTGGAAGCCTGCTGAATTGGAGCAAACATCCAAAAGTGTGTCTGTCTAACTTCCTAGTTTCTGTTGAAGATCTTTTCTGAAAGCTACTACAATACTGAGACTGGCTTAAAGAATCTGTCTTAGGTGTTTATAGAGCTTCTATCACTGTGGTATCTATGCACTATAAGAAGACACCTCCCAGACGGAAGGCTCTCTCCAGACAAAATTTGACCCTATAGATCCAGAGCAGGTTCCACTAGCCTCCTGGATTGCGCAGTCACAGAAGCTGCACCTCACTCGAAGAAGGGTACTTCCCCTTCGGCAGTGCCAACAATAACCATTCCATTCGTGTCCAAGCCTGTGCCCTTCCCAGGGATATATCATGGACTCAGGTAAATGGGAAAAGTAGCAATGTAACCGTCAGGGTCCTCACCAGGGGCAGATTCCTTGCTGGTTTACTGATAGCGCACCAAGAAAGGTATTTTAAAGGTGCCAGTAACCAAAGCATGATATGAAAGGGAGGAAGAAAGGACAGAGACCCCAGGGTCAAATATTGTCCCCTCCTGACTCAAGATGCTCAGGAGGCAATGGAAGATGCCCTTGAATGGCACTCATGGACAGGAGAGCACAACAGTATAACGTATCATTAAAACTGAATTAGTGTAAATTTACAAAAGTTCTTGACAAAGTGGCAATTTATGTCAATGTCATGCATATACAAACGCCTCAAAATGATCAGTATATTTTTGTCTTCTCTGTTACTTACTAGGTCCCAATCCCAATCTCAAATATGGGTGCCTCCACAAAGACCTCCGTAGAACTCCTCTCAGATACAGGGGTCTGTATCAGCACATCTGTTTCCAGTAGGAGCTTCTACATGTCCCCGTGTAATACAATTGACTTCACTAATAATATGAATAAATAGAAGCCCAAGCAGCACCACTTACAAGAACACATGTTCTAAGAACTCTCTTGGTACAGCTGCTGATTCTCACCCGTCATGCTCACAGGGAGTTTTCCCGTCTATAAAAAAAACATTTGAGACTCCAACGTTATCACTTTTACCAGAACAATTCAAGAAGTACATTTTAATGAACTCTTTTGGCTTCTGTGACTTTAAGGGTAGTTGATCAGCACTCCTGAAAATCAGGCTATCTTCATTTAGGTTCCTAATTATAGATATACACACCCAATTTTGAAAATTTTGGCTTCAGCAGAGCTTGTTAAAAAAGACAAGAGAGGAAAAGAAACATCTAGCAGCAATAAAGTCTTTAATTCATTGGTGTGAAAATGCAAAAATTCACACTTCACTGGTTTTACAGGAAACGTGAAAACTTATAATATTGCATCGAGTCTAGAAATTCCACTAAATTGTTTAAAAATCCATTTTTCTGTTTCCATGGTAGGTGCAAACAGTCATCGGTAGTGACATTTCCAGAAAGTAGCTTTTTGAGTGGCAAAACCTGTCTGTTCATTTAGGGGAAGTTGTGCCAGATGTTGTATGTGCAAACATTGGATATCAGCTTACATTCCTCATGTACACAAACGCCCATTGAATTTGCACTGGCAGTAGGAAATAGGGAAGGAATGCAGGATCAGCGCCTTTTCCATATTGCTTTAGTGTGTAATTCACGCTCATTGCTGCCTCTAGAAATAGTAGTTTTGGGGGAGGTTTTAAATGCCATCTTTGCCAATTTTCAGTTTATGACAATTTATTAAAATCATTTGTTGAGTTCCAGTTATGGTACTGGAATGATGGAAACTAGTTTGGAAAGCAACATTTTAATAGAAGCCTATTTATCTAATAAAATCAGCAACAATAATAAGATTCAGGCATAAAATGTAATGGTGATACGTCTGCATATCACACACAAGTGGCATTTTTTTAACTTGGCTATTAGTTAGATTCCAAGAAACTTGTCTGCCGTTTACAGTCAGCATACCATGAAAAATATGAGCCCTAACATAACTATCACACCTTCTGCCTTTTCTTCAGTCACTGTGTATAACTGCATAGCTCACATTAACATTAAGGGGAGTTCCATGCAGGCATCACTTGGAGAAAACACCCTCTGAAATATTTTAACGTTATCTTCTTAGACAGGTAGTATGGCATTAACGATGCAATCACAACATGCATTATTAAAGCATCAGAGCAATGAAAAAAGAACCACAGAGGTTTCCAAACACTTTCTTCTTAAAATAGTAAAATAGATCAAATGGAAAAGCTTTGAGAATCCTGCGAGAACGACATGACTTAGGTGCATATTTCTCTGTAATTACAAAAGATCTAAAACCAACGCACGCCCTTTTTCTTTCCAGAGACAACAGTGATGTGATAATAAAGACTGACCTCATTATGTAAGCAAATCACAGATAAGATGCTCTCAATTTATCATAAACATCTAGAAGGTGAAGAAAGAAAGGGGAGTTTATGCAGGAACCAGTTGACCTCTGCCGCCGCCTTTTTTTTTTTTTTTTAAGATATAGATTTTCTTTCCTATGTTAATATTTCACTAGAAATGTATATCTATTATATATATTTGGGGGTGTAGAAAAAGTAGTATTTGCAGATAGTGCAACATGAGTGGTTGGTGCTAATCAGGGCCTTGGGCTGAAGGGGACTCTCACTCTCCCGTTTTTCCCAGGTAGAGAAGAAGGTGAGGAAGGAATAGATAGACTGAGGCAGCAGTACATTCTCCCTTCTCTCCAAGATAGCTGCCTTGGGAAAGAAAGGTGCCAGCCTACTTCTGGGGACACTCTTCTCTTTAATAGCTGCCAAGTAGATGACTCTGCTACCCTGTCTGAGTTTACATAAGAACATAAGAATGGCCATGCTGGGTCAGACCAAAGGTCCATCCAGCCCGGTATCCTGTCTGCCGACAGTGGCCAATGCCAGGTGCCCCAGAGGGAGTAAACTTAACAGGTAATGATCTCTCTCCTGCCATCCATCTCCACCCTCTGACAAACAGAGCCTAGGGACACCATTCCTTACCCATCCTGGCTAATAGCCATTAATGGACTTAACCTCCATGAATTTATCCAGTTCTCTTTAAACCCTGTTATAGTTCTAGCCTTCACAACCTGCTCAGGCAAGGAGTTCCACAGGTTGACTGTGCGCTGAGTGAAGAAGAACTTCCTTTTTTTTGTTATAAACCTGCGACCGATTAATTTCATTTGGTGGCCCCTAGTTCTTATATTATGGGAACAAGTAAAGAACTTTTCCTTGTTCACTTTCTCCACACCACTCATGATTTTATATACCTCTACCATATCCCCCCCTTAGTCTCCTCTTTTCCAAGCTGAAAAGGCCTAGCCTCTTTAATACCTCCTCATACGGGACCCGTTCCAAACCCCTAATCATTTTAGTTGCCCTTTTCTGAACCTTTTCTAATGCTAGTATAAAAGGTTTGTATTGGCTTCCTTCCCCCGCTGCTTCCTTGCACCGTGTGCAATATGGGAGGTAGGATGTTCCAATGGAGAGAGTCATCATAGTTGCCATCAGATAACTTTATGTCTAACATGAAAATCATAATTACCCAGGTCTCAAATGGGAGCTTCCAAACCCTTCCTGATGGGTTTGCCCAATAGAACTGTACACATTGTATCTATGGAATTTTACCATTGACTTCAGTGAGGCCATGATTTCACTGATGGGACTCATGGCACTGCTTGCCATAATAAGTACCAATCAGCTGGGCTCACGTCATTGAGTACAAACTTTTCAACAATGGCTATGACGCACATTTCAAATACATTGATTACAGTAGTTGTCCGCTAACAAATTATTTGCTAGAAGAAACTTTTTATTCAATGAGGCATTTTTAGAGTAACAAAGGCAACAATTTATCAACCTTGCTACCGTGAACGTAGACCTAAGGCCATACATAAGAGCAGCAGCACTAACATCACACATTATGGTTTCCAATGTGCATTAGTTTGCATTTATCAACATTGAATTTCATCTGCCATTTTGTTGCCCAGTCACCCAGTTTTGTGAGATCCTTTTGTCGTGTCTGTTTTGGACTTAACTATCTTGAATAGTTTTGTATCATCTGCAATTTTTCCACCTCACTGTTTACCCCTTTTTTTTAACCCCTTGGTGATCTCTTGCCCTCCTCTGGCATATTCAGGACATAGATGACAGATTAGTTTCTCTCTTTTTCTCATCCTATACTGGAGCATGGTCTTGTAAAACTAGCCTCTGGTGCATGTGATGGGGTATTAGCCTTGGGTAACCCAGTGAAAATCAAGGTCCAGACACCCCAATGGGAGAACAGAATGTTTACCCCAGTCCAAAATAAGCAGCTAAACCAACCGCCTAAAAATACTACATTATTTTACTGTATTGAGTAATGTTTTTTGTGAAAGCTTGTATTGCACTGAACTTACTAGTCATTCTGAGATATGTCTAGAAGGTGTGGTGAACAATGTATGTATTATATATATGCAGAAAAATATAATTGTAACTGGGGTGCGACTTGCAACATCACCACACAACAGGATGGTGGAGCAATCAGGCAGAGAGGGACTACCTCCCCAACCAGATGAGACCTGGCTTCAAGCACCTGGCCATTGTCCAGACCAGGAAAAACAATGAGGAACCATCAAAGCAAATGGGAACAGCTTGAAATTGAAAAGAACACCCCAGGCTTCAAAAGCTAAGAAAGGAGGCAGTTTTCTCCACTTTGAATATCTATAGTGAGGCAAGGAACAAACCTGCAAACCCTTTTAAAATGGAAAGGGGTTTAACCTGAAGAGCATACAGAACATGGGGGAAAGCCTCAAGGCAAGGAAAGAGGATCTGTCCTTTATCTTGGGATTATTCTGGGAAAATGTTTTAAGGCAATATGTAACTATTTTTAGAAAAGAGGTTTTATTTAACATGAAAGCATAAAGCCCGACGTTGCATCTTTATGTTTATTTTCTCTGTAACTTGTCTATGTTTGCTTTCCCCTTATTAATTCATCTTTGAAACTTGTGTTTTTCTATTAAATCAACTTTTTTTTATTTTCACCTCAAGCAGGTCTCTGGTGTGTAAACTGTGTGGTGTGTGTGTGTCAACGAGAGCTGATAACTGGAGGGGCTGGTTTCATGCCTTTGTGGGTGACAAACCAGAGGAGAACAGTTTGAACATGTGGCAATTAAGAACTCAGGGAGGATGTATTTGTGGGGGACTCTGGCCTGGAAGGGCTGTTCATGTTACCGTGCAAGGCTGGTGAGAGCCAGTGTGTATCCTTGTGCTTGTGGGAAGCTACCGTATCAGGGAACTGAACCATAGCTGCACAGCACGAAGCCCCCTAAGTTACAGGGCAGTGGTAACAGAACCATTTACTGGCGTGGGCGGACCCCAAAACATCACAAATGCCAATGCATGTCATGTGACTGGGGCTTGGAAATGAACATGAGTCTCTTACCAGCACTCCTGGATGTCGCAACTTTATTACAAGTCTCATCCCACTTTTTCTAGCCAGTCAGGGTGAGATAGGAGCAGCAGGGCTGGTTAGCTTGGAAGGGGTTATAGAGATGATACCATCTTTCCTTCCTTCTGGGGAGGGCACAGAGTTCTTTACTTTTTCACTTCCTGAAGGTGAAGGCATGAGAATTTTGCCACCCCACTACTGTTCCTGTTTCTCGTGGGGATTGGGCCTAGGAATTTCTTCCCTGTTTTATTTTGCTTTCTCTGTGTGGGGGAAGGGGCCTAGCGAAGGGAATAATGAGTGCAGCAAAGAAGAAAGAAAGGCTGCTCCCCCAGAACAGACAGAGCAGCAAGCCCTAGTAGCAAGTCCTAGTAGCAATAGTATTATTGTCACTGTGGCTATTATTAAAAAATGATCCTCAGCTCTGAGATACAGGAAAACCTCCCCCTCATTGGTAAAACAGGTATTTTGCACACTTTAAGCAAACTAATGGGGTGGGGGAGAGGGGCCTCAAAGAGGGATTCCAGACAGATCAACCCCTTCTTCCAGGCCCCTTGGTGGAGAAGAGTCATAACTGCCAGGAGTCACTCATCTCATGGAATTATTTGAGTGGCAGGCACAGATTTACTACCACGGTCACTCTGCCACTCATCTCAGCTGAGATGTCCCTCAGACGCTGCAGCTGTGTGTGAGAGAGAGATGTTAAATAGGAAAGAGACAGAACAGAGAAGCCCAGTGGGCTGCAATGAAGCCAGTTCTTGAGCCTCACCATCATCCAGACTGATCTAGCAGAAGCCTATATTTACCTGATCTAAATAAATACATAAAAGTGGGGGTGGGAATCATGACACCCAGGAAGAAAATCTCAAGCTTTTCTAGTGTAGGGAGGGTGTTCTGTATGCACCTCCTCCTTCCAGCTACTAGGTGCTATTCTCAGGCATGATGATCAGGCATACAAGGCTCCCACCCTTTCCCTTGTTATTGCTCCTCCCCTTGCCCCAGTTGTACCTCACAGTCAGAGGGGGTGAGAAACAACAAGACGAAATGGATCTGTGCAGGCGCAGGTGTAAAAAACTGGTTCAAAACTGTAGCTCACGAAAGGTTATGCTCAAATAAATTTGTTAGTCTCTACAGTGCCACAAGTCCTCCTTTTCTTTTTGCGGATACTGACTAACATGGCTGCTACTCTGAAAACTGGTTCATATGTGTTACAATCTCCCTCTGTGCCCAATCCACAGAGGATGTGAGTCTGTTACAGCCCTAGCTAGGTAGTTTTAGCTTAAGCTGTAGTAGCTCATGCTTTTAGTTCTGGAGGTCTACGGTTCATTTCTCTGAGAGTCAGCTAAGATAACAGCCATCAGGGTCTTTACAATGGAGGCCACACATGCAGGGAGGTGTGCAGGATCGAGCCCTAAGTCTTCATGACAGACAATTCTAATGCTTTATGGTGCAAACTTTGAGTGCTCATTTAAAAAAATGATTAGTTGCAGTTGAAATGGAGTCCAGGTGCTGAGGTGCGGTTATCACCCAACAACAAACTGCAAGCTCAACATTTAGGCTATGTCTATACTAGAGAGCTTACAGTGGCACAGCTGTACCAATGCAGGTGTGCCGCTGTCAGATCTCTCCTGTAGCTGCTCTACACCGACTGGAGAGAGCTCTCCCGTCGACATAATTAAACCACTCCCAACGAAGCTCTCCCGCCGACATAGCGCTGTGCACACTACTGCTTAAGACCAATGAAACTTATGTCACTCAGAGGGACCTTTTTTCATACCCCTGAGTGACAAATTTTGCCGACATGAGTGATCGTGGACACATGGCCTTTGGAAAATTAACATTTCTGGATATGGGATACATCTGGATAAGATGGAGAATACAAAGCAGTGTGGGAAACAGTGATAAAAGAAGGGGCAAGATTATTATTTAGATTGTCAGCTCTTTGGGGAACAGACCTTCTCTTAGTTCTGTGTTTGTACAACTCCTTGCACAACAGGGTCCTGGTCCATGACTGGAATTCATAGAAGCTACCACAATAGAAATAATAATAGCAGTAGAATTTGTGCAATTAGGGAATCTTCTATGCATAAAACTGCAGGACATAAAACTGCTACTGAAAGACAATATCAACTCTAAGACATGGCAAATTATTTTCGCCAGCAAATCTCCTTAAAAGACTCTGACAATACAGTACAGACAATAATAAATTCCAGGACATCTAATGGAATAAACGTCTCTGCTATCGGCCCCAAGTACTTTGATATAATATGGTACATTTAAAAAAAGAAGAAACAGCTTATGTTATTTCAGGGCACTCAGATTTTGGAAGACAAAATGTTAGATTCCCTCAAATTTTTGCTTTTATGATTTGATTCTAGAATTAACTATTTGTATTATGAACATCTGAAGAGGCATAATAATGTATTTATAATGTCTTTGTTGGACAAAGTATTCTTGTGAACTAAAATCTAATTTGCATTTCTAACATATAGATAGTCAGAAATATAGAGTCCATCACTCTATTGTCCTGCAGTTTTAACATTTGATCAGTACACTAAAATGTACTCTATTTACTAGAAAATACAATGTGTGCCAAAGCTAAAATGCATTACAAACGTTCTGAGTGATCATACATATATATAAGATGGTTTTGGTTTTGTTTGTTTTTGTTTTTTAATAAAAAAGTTTATCTAATTGTAAGACATTTGGAGTGAAGTCCTGGCTCCATTGAAGTATATGACAAAACTCCTGCTGACCTGAATAGGGCCATGATTTTGACCAATGCAGACACTAAATACAGCATAAACCTAGCTGACATGTGACTTCTTCAGATATAGAGTCTCCTGCTGTCAACTGACTACCCAGATAGATAAAACTACTTCCCCATTCAATGTCATAGCCATCTACATGCAGTGTTGGCAGGCCATTCATTTCCATTTTATAGGAGGCATGCATAGGTTTGGTTGTATCACCACTGGTCTTAAGTCCCATAGATTCTGCAGTTTTTTGCAGCTCTTCCAGCATTTCTAGTCAGTTGTCTCTCCAAGTAAGCCACTATCATCCACATACCTGAACTTTTCAGAAGATGAATCTTTAAATATCTTATCCTCTACTTTGGCCTCAATCGGCTTTGTCATCAGATAGCCTATTAGAACATTAAATAACATTGGTGAGTGAATACATCCCTGGTGTATTCCTGCTTCTACTGAAAACCAGTCTGTAATACAACCGTTGACACAGCTAAATGTGGTATAGTTCCTCCACTAGTCACCAACTCCTCAGGCATCCGCATTGACATAGTAGTATCCATAGGGCTGATCGATGCACTGAGTCAAAAATGGCCCCAAAGTCTATAAATGTGATGTTAACTTCTGTTTGTCATCCTAGTCATTTGTAAGTAACGTTCCACAGAGCATATATAGCATGGATTGTCGATCAACCTGTACGGAAACCTCATTGATTGTCTCATTTTTGGGGTTGAGATAATATATCAGTTGGTTCGGTAGTATGAGCGTAAATACCTTCCCTGGGACTGACAACACCGCTATTTCCCTATCATTTGAGCAAGCTGATTTCTCTCCTTTTTGAATGAAGGGAAGATACAGCCCCTTTTCCAACCTTCTGGAGCTTGTCTGGTTTCCCAAACTTTAAAGGTAATTCTACAAAGCCAGTGAACCAACTCTGGGCTTCCACTTTTTAGTAGTTCTGATTAAATACTGACAAGACCAGGCTGTGATGCTGGCAGACCGGTGACATCTCATGCCAAGGTCTCCAGGTCTCAACTGAACACTGACAAATTCATAGCTGGAATCAATCTGACTCACCAGTGTGTTCATATTGTTAAAACAGATATTAGGATTATATAAGAATGTGTTTAGTGTTTAGACTTTATTGAATGCTTGCAAGTTACTGCATGCATTAATCTTATTTATAACAGCTGTATCCTATATTGTAAGGTAATATTTTAATATTTGTGATGTAAGCTTCTGCGACTGTATAAATCACTAGTCAGGAGAGAGACATTAACTAGTGTAAAGTGTTGGAACATTAAAGAAGACAAAAGACTTTGTTGTTCTACTCTTCCCCCTCCCCATGAAGATGAGTCACGCAAATGAATTCCTCCCATTAGCTGACTTCGCAGCTCAGAGCACACTGGGACAAGGGGCAAAAACACCTAACAAAAAGGAACTGGACCTCTATGCTTCTTGGATTCTGGAGGCGAGTTTTCTAAGCATAAGCAAGAGATCCCCAGATGCTTAGCCTGGAAAAGCCGTACGGGACATATAGAGCTTGCTTATTATAGAAGCTTCTATTACCTCTTGAAATTTAGATTGTAACTCATTTGTGCATGTATGTTTACCTGCTTTAACCTTGTACATAACTCTCATTTCCTTTTCCTATTTAATAAATCATTAGATAGTTATGATAGGATTGGCCACAAGCATTGCTTTTGATGTGAGCTCTAAGGTGTAACTGACCTGGAATAAGTGACTGGTCCTTTGGGACTGGGAATAACCTGAATATTGCAGTGACTCTTGGTATAAAGGACTATCTATGACAAAGGTAGGCTTATTTGGGTGGTAAAACAGATCAGAATACCCAAGGGGACTGTTTGTGGCTCCATGATTAGACTCTTATAGTGCCTGAGGAGTTTACACTTGATAATTGGTTGGTTAAATTTAAGTATAGAACTCAAACCAACTTGGGGTTTGTGCCCTGGTTTTTAACTTTCTGCCCTGAAGTTGGTACTTGCACTCCTGAGTCAGTGCAGGACAGTTTGACACAGGTGCTTTATCATTTTGTAACTGTTTGACCACAAGCATCACTGCCTCCCATGTCACTGGCCTGTTTTCTGCTGGATTCATTTTTGGATTAAGTTGTAGTTTACATCTTGGGAAGGATCTGTTCATTAATTCACAAAAATTCTCATGCCAACACTTACATTCTGCATTAATGTCTTGGCTGTATTCCCCATTTGTCTGTATTCCCCAATTTGTCCTTAACTGGCAGAATCTGTGAGAGTGGATGTCCAGTTAGGACCCTCACAAAGTCTCAAATACACATTTCTGGCCATTCCTTTAAGAAGCTTCTTCAATGCACTGCATCATACTATTCCCACAATTGATTATGATCATTTCGACAGGGCCGCCTGACTGTTCAAAGACTGTTCGTTTTCTGTACCTGCCCATTTCCCCCATTCTTCAGTGACTCTGACCTTCCAAATGCATCCATTCTTCACTGCACCTCTTTTTTTTGTCTCTTCCATAATTTGATGGTATCATCTGTAATCCAACATTGCTTTTTCATTCTCCTGAGTCCAGTTGTTCTCTAGCAATCTCTGAGATAGAATCCCGAAATAAAATCCACTCTTCCTCCATGGTAGGCAGATGGCATACAACAGTGGTACTCAACCACAGGTCTGGGGGCCCCGGGGAGGCCACAGGCAGGTTTCAGGGGGTCCACCAAGCATGGCTGGTGTTAGACTTGCTAGGGCCCAGCGCAGAAAGCCAAAGCTCCAGCGTGGATGACTGCAGCCTGGGTCCCTGGGGCTGAAGCCAAAGCCTGAGCAACTTAGCTTTGTGATGCCTCCCGTGGTGTGGGGCCCCGGACAGTTGCCCTGCTTGCTACCCCTCATGCTGGCCCTGGCTTTTATATGCAGAAAAACAATTGTTGTGACACAGCTGGGCTGTGGAGTTTTTATAGCATCTTAGAGGGGCCTCAGAAGGAAAAAGGTTGAGAACCCTGGGCACACAATAGAGAATATTTGTTGAAAATTGCTACTGCATAACTACTAGCAATCGCTTCAAGATAATGCTTATCGTCAATGAAGCATTTTGCTTCAATAGTTACCCATCCCTGGAACTTTATTAAAATGAGTTTAGTCAAGTGTTTCCAAACTAGAATGTGATCCAAAGTTGCACTCTCACCCAATGGATATTGAAATGTATACTTATGGCAACTCTTGTGCTGAAACCAGGTAGCCATTAAAAATAGGCCACGTGTGGAAGCAAATTCTAATAGATGCTCATCATTATCTGATTTCTCTTCTGGTACGCTGTGTGGTCCCAGTTCCAGTTCCAATCCAGATGTAGCATGGCCAATTCTCGCATTCATCTCTCTTAAGATGACTATATCATTAGGGTGACATATTGGATATAATGTCATCTAGCAATGCATAAAACCTATACCATTGGGTTTCTTGTTCTTCGTGCCAATCTCATGCCCAGCTAAAGTGGGAGAGTTGGGCAATGGCCTGGCAAGCCATCCCTACAAGGCATCTCTAGCTTTGACATGAACAAGAAAAGGACATAACACTCTGGCGGGTTCATCTGCTACTCACAATGGAACCAAGCTTCAGTATTCATTTAAATCTTCTACTCCATGCAGAGGAGGCAGACCACATGATGACGGTTCCTCCATAACCCACAGATGGGGGGAAGCACCAGACAGAAAGACTCTATATCCACTTCTGCAGCTACATTAGTATCTGAAGGTGGAATCATGGATGGTTTGATCATTAAAATGTGTTGGGAAAAATGACTCTCCTGGCTGAAGAACTGGAAAGGTTGAATGTTGATATATGTGGCATTCAGGCGACATGGTGGAATCTGAACACTGAGAGCACAGTTCTGACTTGTAGTGGTCAGACCTTTCAATTGTTGCATGCCTGTGATACATCCAAGAGGCACACTAATATTGCCCTGGTTTTGGCCTCTAGGGCTCAATCTGCACACTTGGCAGGCTTTTCCTCCACATCTGACAGCTGCCATTTTCAGTTTGAAGGTAGGACACATGCTAATTATTAGTGCATATGCTCCACATGATGCAAGGCCTGATGCCAAAAAAGAAGCTTTAGGAACATCACTGCCCAAATATTCAGTGGGCTTCTGATTTTTATGCACTCAAAATTACTGCAGGCAAACAAAGTAACTGCATTGGAGAAAAACTCCCCTCTCCCTCCCTTGCAGGCACAGAAGGCTTTGACTAGAGAGGAACCAGTGTGGCTCCATTGTGTGAGCTGGGGAGGCATGATTCAGCAATTCAATGCATACGGCAGAACAGTGGTGGCTCCTTCTGAAGCAAAAAGTTATAGGGGCAGGGGCATTGTTTGGGAAGGATTGGGGCCTGTATATGCAGAACCATTCCTCCTGCTGCCAGGTTAAGGGGGAAGGCGTGAGAGCAAAATTCAGCCATGAAGCTGTTATTCCATATAGTCTCTAGGGAGAGGAATCTCTTCCCCAGGCAGACCTCCTTAGAGCACATTCTCATCTATTCAAGCTGCGGGCTGGGAAGAGGATGAGACCTTACCATGAAAAAGCAGCTTCAAGTCCCACATTTGTCTTCAGGGCTTTGTGCAGGCTCAGTCTACTTGTGCACACACTGCAGGACTGGGACCTTAATTACCACTAAATCAGAAGCCCACTGAAAAATATGGGTCCCAAACCTCCAACATAAGTAGCCCATTGAAATCAATGGGACTAGCTGCATGCATACGGATTACTTATTTGTGGAAAGGCTGCAGAATCAGGCCCTTATTTATATGTCTGTTTAGTAGATCAATAACGTCCAAATACTGACATTTTCTAAAATATTGAAATGCATTTGAAAAACATGTATGTAGTTTGCCAGTTATTCGCTTGTATTTCTGCATTGCACAACTTTTTTCAAGTAGGAGACTAAACCAGAAAGTTGTTCCAAACGCAACTATTGGATAACAGAAATAGCAATACAACACTGCTTGGGGGGCTCTAGTTACTACAGTACAGCATGTTGGAATTGTCTGACCAAATCGTTTAGAAAATGACTTTTTATATTTACAACTAATATACTGTTGATATTTTTTATATGGAACAGGAGGAACAACTACTCAGACATTAACATCATCATCCAGGCTCTTAGATAACCAGTTTAATCTTCTGCTACATGTTTTGCAAAAAGAAAATTAATATTCCTTTTACATGGAGCTTGAAACAAAGTCTAATTTAAGAAGATTAGCAGACAATTTAACGGATTGATCCAAAGATTGTTTTAATTTGCAAATAATCTCCTAAATGTAATGAAATCTCTCAAGTAACATGAAAACTATTCTAAATCCAAAACTAATGAGCTATTGATTCTTTGTTATAAAATCATTCTATTGGTCGGCAATATACCTTTGGGCCACAATGTATTACATGAGCAAATTACAGTAGCTGATGCTGACAGTGAAGAAATGACAGCAGAGTTTTTCCTCATTAAAATCCATGCTGGAAAAATGTAAAAGCTAACTTTTTCCTTTAGAAAACAAAAAAATATCAAAGCTTCTTAGTATGTTTCATTTCTGGCCAAACACACACACACACAATATATATATTGAGTAGCTGAATTTCTAGTGAACCTAAACCATCTTTATTTGCAAGTCAGAAATCTATCCTTATAGTTTTTATATCTACGTTGGATGTGGTTACAGGGAATTAGACAAAGCCTGTGTAAATACATTTTGAAAGGCCAAAATTGTCAAATCTGGGTGGAACATAAATTAGCTAGGCATCTAAATTCATGCTTAGGCATCTAAATTGAAGTGGTCCGATTTTCAAAGTTGTTGAATAAAACTTTCATTGACTTTAAAGGGAGTTCTGAGTATTCAGCACCTCTGAAAAGCTGGCAAAATTACTTAGGTGCCTAAATATGGATTTCATGTTCAAGTGAGGTCAGTTCTGCCATTCTTAATCAGGCAAAACTCCCACTTCACAGATGCATGCTCTCACTCTGCCATTCACTCTCTCATGGAGGACCACCATCCTATCTACACGCAAAGGAAGAGGGTAAGAAAGAGAGTTAGTCCTTTCGGCACAGTCCTTAAATTTTCTCCAAACAAAAATTTCGTTCGACCCTAGGGCCGGGCCAGATTAAGATTCAGGCACTATAGCCTGTGGCTCAGGCCCCAGCTCTTGAAGCTGCATGATAAGATCAGACTCTCACCTTTCCTAAAAATAAAAGGTGGGAGTGTCCTTACGTTTGTGAAGAAAAGCTTGAAAATGTGAGTCAAGCATAATCAATATCTACCTGAGTCTGCAGAGAGCTTGAAACAACAGCTCAAGGAGGTGTGAACTGTCCCATGCATCTTATCTCTAGACGTTGCTGACTTGGGGGCCCCCACCAATATCACCTCAGCTAAGGACTCTATATGGCAGGCCCCTCGATGCTGCCACCCTATAACAGCTCTGCAACGGTGGTGTCAGCGAGGGCCTCCTATGCAGAGTCCTATATACACCGTAGGATGGGAATGAAAGCCTTTCTCCAGACACTCTGTCTGTCTGAAGCCAGGGAAAGATGATTTGGGTTGGGGGAGACCCAGCCTACCCAAACAAGAGGGATGGTAGGTCCCCCACTATCTCAGCAGACAGCTCCTGTGTGAGTGGCCCCTACCACTGCCATCCCAAGGAGAGGAAGCTGTGCAATGCCCAGTGGCATGGAAGGATTCCGAAATGTGTGGTGTGGGAAGGGCCCTGGATTGCCTTAGTCCAGCCCTTGAAGAAAGAGCTAACTCTCCCTAACCATCCTCTATGATCTCTTACAATCAGAGTCTAATCCTGTTCAGGGAGGAGTACACAGTACTGAAGATATGTGTCGGGGGAAGCCACGCAATCACGTGATTAAATCAGCCACTTACTCCACATGCAGCTCTCTCTTCAATAAATTGGAGGTAAATCCAGGCATGATAGCAAAAGTAAAAGCCCTGGGGCAGGCCAGCTATTGCTGAACAGGACAGGGCAGGAAAGCACATCACATGAACAAAGCTAGCACAATCACAGCATTATCCAGTCCTCATGCACAAATGCACACATTAAGATGTAGGAGGGATTGCTTGAGTGGAACACATTGTACCACCAGCTTGCACTGAGGGGAAGCACCATCTCCTCAAGACAAAAGCACTGATAAGATAGTCTATCTCTGTATCTTGGGATTTTCTATCCCACCTATCACCACAGTATCTCAACATTTACCCTACCAACCAACATGGGGCAGCCTTTTGAACAAGAACCTATTGAAATCAGTGCCCATGCAGGTAAAGTACACAACAGGGGAAACCAAGGAGGAAACTATAGCTTGCAACTCACCCCTGGGACAGCACTCACTACAGCGTAGGCCCTGGTTTGATCCACTTCACCACTCAGACAAGATTTTCTCTTTACAGGGCTGCTACTCATCGTGATTTAGTGCAAAGTTTTGGACTTAATGCCCATTTCTGGTCCTGTCCTATCTTCACCTTCAGCATGCCCTCCCTTTTCAAAACTGCAAATTTAGTAAGAATGTGGCATGAGGGCATAAGGGGAGAGTGTCTGGTAACGTGCCAAGACTAGATCTGGATGTGTAGTTGATGTCTGCTTTTGAGTAGGCCACTTACGCCCCTGGTGGGAGATTTAACTGTTTTACACAGTAATTTATGTCAGCTGTAACCCTGAGCAGTATTAAGCTTTCTAAAAGGATGGATCTTGCTCTTCAAGTATTCCTATTGAAGTTGATGGGTATAAGCTAAATCAAGTGGCATTTGGTCCTGAATTCACAGAAAATGTTTTCCTGTTGAAAAGAAATGGAATGCAAAATCAAAGAATTCTGTCTCTTGCACAGAGCTAATGCAATAAGAGTGCTTGATCAAAATTTGGTGAGGTGAATGGTGGGTTCTGAATATATTTCCTGAATATAGATTATGAAATATATTAGGTTCCTTTTTTAATTTATTGCATCCTTGTTGATTTTTTTTCTGAGCATATTACTATCCGAGTGGACACATGTACTAAACTGTCCCATCTCTCTAAATAGTTAAAGATTTATTATAATATGTAGTCAGCCATTTGTATTGTTTATGTGCCAGAAATACAGATATGTATATCATACAAATTTTAGATATAAAGAAATCATTAAATGATTGCTAAGTGCTCTAAATTAAAAACTATGGCAGTTTGTGTGAATTATCAAGGGACATTTGGACTATCCCTAGTGGTTATAGGACATTTCCATAAAGCATGGTAAGGTGAAAAATTTGCAAGGACAATCTGACCATCTGTCATCAGCTGGGTTCTGTGACACGGAGGGCTCCTCTGAAATGGCCAATAGGCCTCATGCATAACCAAGTCCTTGTGCTTTTCCATATGTTGACCTGGGCAGATAATCCTGTATAATTTTTCTGTAACCATTTCCATGCTGCCTTTTCAAGAAAAAAGTCACTTATATAAGCTAGAAAATAAGTTTAAAAAGCTGATTCTCTGTTGACACTCTGCCTAAACAAATGCACTCTATATCAAAGACATTTTATTAATAGCTCTTTCGAGTATTCCATAAAGCTAGGGAAAAACTGTTTAACTGAACTTTTGTGAGACTTGGATGCTTCATTTAAACTGTAAATGTAGATGTTAAGAACATTTAATACACTGCCAAGGTTTATTGCTAACAGTTTCATCACAACTAGATTATTTAAAAGCAGAATGCATTCTGAAAAAAATAAAAACATTTCTGTAGCCTAACAAAACCATGTTAGCCTGGCTATATAATTGCTCAAATAATGAAGTCCACATCTCACAGCAGAAATCAAAAATAAACTGTTCTTACAATGATGTCAAGCACCACTTAAGGCTTACAAATACTGTGCTATCACATGATAGGTTTTTCACTGATATGTAAGATTTCAGCTAAAACTCTTACAATATTGGTGAAAGGAATTAAGACATGTTAGAAAAATCAACGACCAGGAAACATTTTTACACTTTAGCTAATGCACCTCACTGATTGCAAATGAAGGACGAATATAACATATGTCATCATATATATAACATATGTCATCATCAATATAACATATAACATCCAATTGTTAGCAGAGTAATAGCCACTGTCAGAAGGAAGTGAATGGAATGAATATATGATGGGAACCTCCCTTCTGTCAGTATAATGACACAATCCTATGAGCTTTATTTAGGTCTTGACACATGCAATGTTTACATACGTAGGACCAAACTCCCACCATCTTCAAACAACACATTATACATGTGTGGAAGTAGCTCTCTCACATATGGGGGAGAAATTGTTATACCACAGTCCATCACTGTATTCTTCTAGTAAACAAAGCCTTTTAATTACTTAAGGCTACATTCTCCTCTCTACAGGCATAGATCCCACTGGTGTTAGTGGGAATTGCACATGAATACTGAAGGGTGAATAGATTCATTAAGGTCTAGGCCTGCTCTCAGATCTGCACCATACACGGTATCACAAAAAATATAGAATAAGCTAAGCATCTCCCCTGTTCTTTTTATTCCACTGGGATACCCCTTTAAGCATTGACGTTCAGAACCACAGGACATATACAGATCTTGAGCTGTGTGTGCACTCTCTATCATGGGATTTCCATATAGACTGTAAACTATGGCCTTGCACATCTTTCATGTTAGGGATAGTGGACCTCTTAGGAGACTTGAAAGCTAGCCTTTGTGGCCTGTGAATCCAATGGCTGCTCCTGATTTGGGTACCTAGAGACATAAAGGAGTATCTTAATGTTCATGCGTTTCTAAACTTTGCAGATGTAAAACTATATAAACTGATCACTAGGGTTGAAAGTTTAGCGTTGGTTACTCATGAAGATCACAGATTATTCACATCATTACAGCCACCCAGGGTTAGCCTTTGGGATCTGTGAAAAACATGCCCACAAGTACCTGGATTTTGTGGGAGTACTTCAACACAGTTTGCAGCTATGGGAAGCATGGCTGTCCAAGCTTCCATGCTGGAATTAAGTGATGCTTCCCAGGGGTACCCAGGGTTGTCAGGCATCTCGCTACCACCTGCCCTTAGCATGAGGAAACTTTGCCTGCCTGCTGTGGGTCAGCTCCCCAGTTCCACCAGCCACAGGTGATGCAAGCACTGACTGCCAGGCCTTCTTAGGCCCCACTCTCTCTTTACATGTTCACAATAGACACACCGTAGCTCCCAGGCACTCCAGGCATCTCCCTGGAGTGTCCAGCCCCGATTACACTCAAAGAATCCCCAGAGCTGCCATTCCCAAAAGAATAGTACACACCAGCTTCCCAGTTACACCTCAGGATCACCACTCTGAGCAACACACACAGCATTTAGATTATTTATAGTAAAAACAAGAAGTTTATTTAACACAGAACAGAGATTCAAGAAGAAGCAAGTAGAAATAATGGAAACAAATGGTTTTATAGAAAATAAAACCTTAACTCACTTTCTAGAGCCTAAACTTAACAAGATATTGTTATGTCATACAGAGCAAAAGCTTCACCCCAAATCCTTCCAACATATTACAGCCAGGCTTGACTGTGATCTTCCACTCATAAGACAAGTCATGCTGTCCTCTTGCCTCCTCAGTGGCAAGATTCTCTGTGTCTCTTTGCAATCCCAGATAGGTCAAAACAGTCCTTTGATCTTGATTCATAAATAGAACACTCCCCTGCTGAATAGTCTTTCCTGTGGCTTCGCTCACTTGTTGATCTGGCAATCTTTTAATTAGCATCAGGCTCCGCATGCAGATTATGTGCATTGTGTATCTCACAATGCAGCCTACACATTTGACCAGACAAAAAAGAGATAAGTGTCTCCTATCCCCTGCCTGAACAGAATCTGTGTAAGGCCAGTCACCTCTTGGTGACCTACTTTTAACTATAAGTGTTCTCAGAACATACCTTTCCAGTGTAGATACATAACTTGAATAATACTCATATATACGTTACACAGTGACTAAAATCACCCATGTGTTACTGGCTATTGGAAGAGACCTCACATGCTACTCTTTGGCACACTATTATGTAGAAATGAGACCCAGGGGATCCCTCTAAACCCCTATGCACCCCTGTGCCCTCTTTTAATTGGTGCCAAGAGGTTCTGGGTCACACATTATGGATGATGAAAGCTTCCTCCCTATTGGCTGCCTCCAGGGATGCCTCCAGCTAGGCCAGCTCCGCTCTGAACTGCCAGTGTTACCCTTAGCTAGAAAGAGGGGGAGCTCAGTAGTAAAGAGAGGCTGTGTAGCCCTGGCATGAGAGACTCTGGATTATTAACTACAGCTCTGACACTGGCTCACTCTGTGGCCTTGGTCAAGTCACAAACCTTCTGCCTTTGTATTATCCTTTTACAGATAGGAAACTAGCACTTCTCTGGAGGAGAACAAAGGAGACAAGCCCCTGTTCCTTATGGGCAGTGAGTTTTTATGTGTGTTGTGTGGTTTTGTTTTATTGCTCTGCCTTTTTTTTTCCTGTTCAGTTTGCCAAGGCTGGTAGGGGGCAGTGTGCTGTGAGACACAGAACCCTGCACCGGGGCAGGGCTTCCATGATTAGGATTCCTATAAAGGCAGCCAAACAGCCAGCCAGTGGTAAGCAGAGCTGTAAACAGGGGAGTTTGAATGGGAGTTCTGTTGGAGGAGTTTTGGGGGAGAAGGGAATGTGGTGGTCTGATTTAGTTTTGGTTTTTCTTTTTCCTTGGGAAGACTTTAGGCAGGAAGGATGTGACCTAAGGAATAGAAGAGACAATGAAGATGCCTGGATGTAGAAGCTGTGGGATGTACATAATCCTGGAGTGAGTACCTGAAGCTAGCTTTATTTGTATGAAGTGCCATCTGATAGAGCAGATGGAAGAAAAGATCCAAGGTTTGGAGATGCAGGTGGACACTATGGTTGAGTTTTAAAGGGGATTCAACCAGATGATGGAGGGAAAGCAAGAGGAGGCTGAAGGGAAAAATCAAGACTCACAGATGGAAGCTGGTCTGAAGAAGTCTGAGGAGAGTCTGCTGAGTGAGGAAAGTGGCCATTGGAAGCATGTGACTACAAGAACCAGACAGAGGAAAAGACGGGCTAGTGAAGGAGAAATAGAGCTCAGGAACAGGTTTTCTGAGTTGGAAAATGAAGAAGGGGCACAGCAGGTAGCAACTGACGGTGGGAGGGCCAGGAAGAAGAGAAGAGCAGTTAGTCCTATAAGAAAAGGGGGGAAAGTCCATGGAGATAGCCAGAGTTCAGAGCCTCAGGAGGATACAGGATGACTTGCAGAAGACTGCAAGAGAAAATAAAACCAAGATGACTTGCAGCCAGAAAGAACAGAAGGGGGAAGGCTGGAGATTCACACCATCACCAGGAAAAGGCAGGTCTACATGACTGGTGACTCCCTACTAAGGACAGACAGACCTGTCACCAGAGCTGATCCAGAGGACAGAAGGGAGTTCTGCTTGCTGGGACCTAAAATATGGGATGTGGACCTGAGGCTAAAGAGGATCTTAATGGGAGCAGGAAAGAATCTACTGACTGTCTTTCACATGGGAACAAATGATACGGCTAGATGCTTGCTGGAACATGTCAAGGGAGACTATGACAGGCTGGGGAAGATGCTTAAGGAAATGGAGGCTCAGGTGATCCTCAGTGGGATTCTACCTGTCCCTAAAGAAGAAGAGTGAAGGCGAGACAAGATTATGATGATGAACAGATGGCTTAGGCAGTGGCGTTATAAGGAGGGCTTTGGTTTGACCACGGAGAAGCATTAATGGACATAGGACTGTTCTCATGGGATGGACTCCACCTGAGTAGAGAGGGAAATAGACTTCTGGGATGGAGGTTGGCACAACTGGTTAAAAGAGCTTTAAACTGGGAACTGGGGGAGGCAGTGGGGAGATTTTCCTGTAATCTCCACCCCAATTCTAATATTGAGCCGGAGGAAAATCAAGTAAGAAAGGCTATAGGAATGGAGAAAGGAACAGCTGTGGGTAGGAGAATGGATGTTAAGAGGAAAGACAGAGCTTCATTGGTATCGGCAAACAGTCAGATAGGCGACACTGGCAGAGGAATGACTGTACCCAATTGGGTGAGGAATGTGGGTGAAGCTAAGCAGAAACAACTGAGATGTTTGAACACCAATGCAAGTGTAACCCACATGCCTAATAGGGAGATCTCTCTTTAAAAAATCTATTAGGGAAGGGGGGTAGGAATGAGTTGTGGCTGGCTCATTGTTGGTAGGCAGATGCACAGTTAGCTCTCCACACTCAGAATTTTCTGGAACTGGGTGTGATAGTTTTGGGTATTGTCAGTAGGTGCCCTGTTGCGGACTCATATTCCATGAGGGTAAGCAGTCAGGACAGCTGCTTTGCAAAAGGCCATGTGCCCTGTGTGGGTTGGGAGAACTGAGCCCCCGGAGCAGAAAGCTGTTTTCCCTAGCTCTGAAGCATTTTGCAGCGGATTAGTGATATTGTTAACCTTCCAACAGGGAAGCCCTGGCCATGTTAATTATAGAAAGGGAAAACAGAGGGAAAATAATTTATTTTATTTTAATTGTATACTTTGAATGTTGTTTGATTTTTAGCCAAACTGTTCTAGTTAAAATGTTTCCACTAGTATGAGTCACCAACTTCTCTTATTTAAATGTGATAATGGGGAAAGAGTCACTTATATTTTGCCATTCTCAGTTTTCCTCCCTATTCTCAGTTTTGTATTTTCTTGTAATTTTTTTTAAAATCTATATGCTTAACTGAGTAGTTGGTTAATTGATTACCTGACAAACTAACTGACTGGTTCCAGCAGAGGAGGAGGAAGAGTCTGCATGGATTCCAGCTGAAGATTTCTACAAGCAAGTAGAGGGAAGATGTTGCTTTTGACTCAGCAGATTTGGTGATCAACTACTCTAACTGAAACTCAGGTGAACTCAATCTAAGCTTCTGGGAACTCTGAGTTTCTTCTCACTGTGTTTCTGTGGGGACTGACCTATTTAGATTTAATTTGTTTTATTTATGTTTATGCATAACTGTGAAGATAATGTATGCGACTCAAAGTAGCTATGTTATGTTGTAAATATTAAATTGTTATTATTACTATTTATTATGTTTCTTTATCATAAGATTTTATATAGTTGCTACTTAAGAATTAAGTTGGTTCCTTTTGTTCTTTTTGGACTTGATTGTGGGGAGATTGAGCCTGTACAATCCTTGCTGAAAATCCTCAGTGACTGAATTCTGGATCTCCAGATGCTTTTCTATGAGAGATGGACGATTAGGCACTGGAGAAGGGAAATGAAGTAAACTCTAATGCACCCAAAGGTTACACAAGGAGCCTGGGTAACAAAATGGAGGAACTAGAACTACTGGTGCAGGAATTTAAATTAAATATTATAAGGAAAACCAAAATATGGTGGAATAGTAGTCATGACTGTGGTACAGGAATTGAAGGGTACGTGTGCTGTTCAGGAAAGACAGAAATAAAGGAAAACCTAGCATTGTATATTAATGATGGGGTAGACTGTAAAGAAATTAGAAGTGGTGGAATGGATAATTGCTAATATAGGTCCCATTTTTAAGAAAAGGGAAAAATGTGATCCGGGAAACTACAGGCCTGTAAATTTGACCTCAGTTGCATACAAGGTCTTGGAACAAATTTTGAAAGAGAAAGTAGTTAAGGACATAGAGGTAAATGGTAACTGGGATAAAATGCAACATGGTTTTACAAAAGGTAGATCATACCATATCAATCTGATCTTCTTTGAGAAGATAACTGATTTTTTTAGACAAGGGAAATGCAGTAGATCAGGATGTGATACAGTTCCACATGGGAAATTATAGGTTAAACTGGAGAAGATTGGGATTAATATGAGAACTGAAAGGAGGATAAAGGATTAGTTAAAGGGGAGTCTACAATGGGTCATACTTAAAGGTGAACTGTCAGGCTGGAGGGAGGTTATGAATGGAGTTCCTCAGGGACTGGTCTTGAGGCCAATTTGATTTAACATTTTTATTAGTGACCTGAGCACAAAAAGAGGGAGAGTGCTAATAAAATTTGCAGGGGACACAAAGTTGGGAGGTATTGCCATTAAAGAGGAGGACCGGAATATCAAACAAGAAGATCTGGACAGCTTTGACAACTGGAGTAATAGAAATGGGATGAAATTTAATTGTGCAAAATCATGCACTTAGTGACTAACAACAAAATTTTTTGCTATAAGCTGGGGACTTATCAGTTGGAAGAGACATAGGGGGGGAAAGACTTGGGTGTATTGATTGATCATAGGATGACTATGAGCCACCAACGTGATGCGACCATGAAAAAGGATAATGCAGTCCTAGGATGCATCAGGAGAGGTATTTCCAGCAGAGAGAGGGAAGTATTAGTGCCATTATATAAGGCACTAGTGAGACCTCATCTGGAATACTGTGTGCAATTCTGGTCTCCCATGTTTAAGAAAGATGAATTCAGACTGGAACAGGTGCAGAAAAGGGCTACTAAGATGATTCAAGGAATGGAAAACTTTCCTCATAAGAGGAGACTGAAAGAGCTTGGCTTGTTTAGCCTAACCAAAAGAAGGCAGAGGGGAGATAGGATTGCTCTCTATAAATACATCAGAGGGATAAATACCAGGGAGGGAGAGGAGTTTAAGGTAAGCACCAATGTGGACACAAGAACAAATGGATATAAACTGGCCATCAACAAGTTTAGGCTTGAAATTAGACGAAGGATTCTAACCAGAGTAGTAAAGTTCTGGAGCAGCCTCCCAAGGGGAGCAGTGAGGGCAAAAAACCTAACTGGCTGCAAGACTGATAAGTTTATGGAGGGGATGGTATGAGGAGACTGCCTACAATGGCATGTAGCCGATCTGTGACAGCTAATGTAAATGGTGGATTCTCTGTAACATGAAGTCTTTAAATCAAGGTTTGAGGACTTCAATAATTCATCCAGAGGATATGGACCTTCTACAGGAGTGGGTGGGTGACGTTCTGTGGCCTGCCATGTGGAGGAGGGCAGACTGGATGATCATGATGGTCTGTGATGATAAAGTAGCTAATGTTTGTAAAGTGCTGTATGAGTGCTAAAATCCACCAGACTACACACTCAAACCTCTGCTGATTAGTGGCCTAATAGCCCAAACACTCCTTGTAGAACTTAGGCATATTTTGGCATCTACGCACAACCTCCAGTGTAAATAAGTGGAATCCACTTGTGCAGCAGAAAGGGGAACTTAAAGATTCCCTGGCCCCACCTACACTTTTAATGAGTCCGAAAAGTCTGGGTTGTAAAATCACCTTTGCTCACCCGTCCCAAAACCCTCCGAGCTCCCCCAAGCATAATGGTGCAATTGCAGTGGACCGGAGGAGTCTGTTTATATTTTGGGTGAGGGCAGTGACAAGTTATTCTGGAGACTTGCCCCAAAATGCTACGGCCAGCTCTGAGTAAAGGGGTACAGTTTAACCAAAAAATGATTGGATTTAACTACATACTTAAATTCTTAATGCTTTTTCCTGAACAAGTGACCATTCAGCTAATTTGGGAGCATAAACTGCAAACATAATAGTATACTCCTAGTACACAACCTTTTTTGGACTATGTTACTTTCTAGACCATCATTAGTTATGTTACTAACAGCAAACTGCCGGTGTATATATATTTTAAGCATCTCACAGTTAATTAACGGATAGAAATGCAAAATACAGCATTCAAAACATCATGTGGCTTTCTGACACTCCCTGCAGGATTTAGGCTCTGTAAACCAGTGAACAGATTACTACAGTTCTACATAAAGTTAGTATTGCCATCTGTAACAAGTATAGCTGTGTCCCTATGCTTTTAATAGTTCATGTTTCAGAACAGCACGTTCTATATGAGAGCACAAATAAAGATTGCACATATCTCAATGGAAATGACATCTAGACCGTGCCATGTGGTGACTGACCTTTGCCAAATACAGGTGTGGATCACTCCTCTGCCTTCAGTGACTTCTAGGCCACAAAATAGGACAGTTACTAGTGCACAGCGTGCAATATATAAAACTCATTAATACTTCATTTCTGGACTATAATCAGAGCCCAGTGGACTGTGTGGCAAGTCAGGCCTAAATTCTGCATCAAAGTCCCTGAATTCTGCAGCACACTGATGAAAATTTTGCAGCAACTTCAGATACATAATTAAAGTGGAGATTTTTAAGGAACATGGGTTTTGCTGAAAATGAATAATGCAATGAGCACAGAAGTCTCTTGGTTATTTTATACTGCCTGTTGGGTTCCATTTTCAATCTGCTACAGGTTGACATCTTCAAGAGTTAACATTGCATCATGATCAGTGAAACTGGAGTCGGAGGGCCCATGTTCCCTGGAGGGACACTGTTATGGATTGCACACCAGTGGAACAGGGAAGATTGGCTGGAAGGAACTCAGCCACATGGAGAGAGCAGTGCACAGAGGTAATGAAGTTCCACTTATCATGCATTCATCTTCCCTCTTTGCAAATGAAACATGGTGGCAGTGCTGGAGCTGTGAGTTTGCTGAAGTGTAGTAGCTGGCAGTGTGAGCCATGGAATTCAGCCAGAAGGTCCCCAGAACCCTGGATTTTTCAGACATAAACCTAGTCCAGCGATGGACCCAGTGGAAGGAGGAGTTTGAGCTGTACACAGACATTGCCTTGCAAAAGGACAACAACAACAGAAAAGTATTACAGTTATTTTACCTTATAGGGGAATAAGGCAGTGGCAAAAGTCCAGTGGCATTATGTAATCCAGCACAAAAGGAGCTCAAAAGTCCACAGAGCAAGGGTATCATAATACCTGTTGAGGCCATTACAACCTGGATAACCAGCATGGTGGTGGTAAATAAGCTATCAGCAAATTACACATCTGCATAGACCTAAAGCCGCTGGACCAGGCATTGAAAAGATGCCACTATGGACTACGTACAATTGATGACCTCTTGCTACAACCTTCCAAAGCCAAAATCATTCGGGTCTGTGATGAGAGGAATAGGCTTTAGCACATAAGTCTGGATATAGAGTCCAGCGTGCTGACAACCTTTGCAACACCATTTGGTCACTACAAATTGCTGCACATGCCAATGGGCATAAGCCCAGCCCCAGAGTTGTTCCAGAGAATGCTCTCCCAAGCACTGGAAGGACTGCCTATGGTGAAAATAATTGCACTGTAGGCGAAGGGATCAATGACACCAAAGTTGAACAAGACACTAATAGAAAACTACAAGTTTTCTACAATGTTTTAGGGACAAGAACATAAAATTCAACCCAGAAAAAATATGACCCAAACAGCAGGAGGTGGCATACATTGGACATCTGTTTGCAATGGAGGGACTGAAAACAGATCCCAACAAGAGCAAGGCAGTCAGAGACATGCAAGCTCCAGTGGGTTTGAAAGTAGTACAGAGCTTCTAAGGCATGATACATTTTGTGTCCAAGTTCTGTTCACACCTGGCTGCAGTAGCAGAACCCCTGTATCAGCTCACAAGACAGGATGTTGGGTGGGACTGGGCAGGTTCCCTAAAACAAGTATTTGACACACTGAAACAAATGATAATTGAAGCTCCGTCCTGAAATACTACCAGCCAGGAGAGCCACTGTTACTCCAGTGCAATGCATTAGAGAAAGGATTGGGTATAGCTCTTTTGCAGGATTAGCCATTTACTTATGCAAGCACAGGCCTGTCAGAGACTGAACAGGGGTACACCCAAAAAGAGCTTCTGGCTGTGGTATTTGGAGTGGAGTGATTCCATTAGTACACCCATGGCCACCCAGCAATAGTGCAATCAGACCACTAACCCCTAGAGACTATCATGGCAAAGCCCTTCTTAGTGCTCCAAAGAAACAGCAATGCATGTTGCCTCTCCAGGGCTACCAGGTAGCGATCCGATAGTGTCCAGGATGACTACTGGTGTGAGCTGACACCCTGAGCAAGGCATATATCCCCAGCATCGGAGAGCTGGGGGAAGAGGATCAGGATACTGAATCCATTAACACACTGCACTATCTCCCAGTTTCAACAGCAAAGCTGAGGACAATCAAAGAGCCTACAGAAAAAACATCCAGCTACAGGCAGTCAAGAGAGCAATACTAGCAGAGTGGCCAGAAGGCAGAAGCCAAATACCGGCAAGAGACTAATCGTATTTTCAAATTATAGATGAGCAGAATATGTAGGACGGAATCATATTTTCAAGACAGAGAACCATTGTCCTTGCCTCATTACATAAGCATGTCATGCAAAAAATACATGCTTCAGACCTTAGGCTCAAGTGTGTGTTTACTGGAGAATGAATTCACAAATCTGCTCCTTTGTAGAAGGGTGTGACACCTTCTGGTTGTGTGATAACCACCACCAGAAAGAGACTGTGACCATATGAGCTGCCCATCTGACTATGGGAAAAGGTGGGTGCAGACTGATTTACCTTCTTGGAAAAGCAGTACTTCATTACAGTGTATTACTACCCAGTTTTTTTCCAGAGGTTGATGCCTGGCCTGAGGCAAGAAGCAACTGAGTGAGTGGCTAACTGAAGGCTCACTTTGTGAGACAAGGCATTCCAGACACTGTATTCACCGATGAGGGACCCCACTTTGCCTCAGAAGAATTTAAAGGAATTGGCATGCAAATGTGCGTTTGATCATCACACCTCCTCCCCAGCATATCCACAGAGTAATGGTAAGGTGGAAGCAGCTTAAAAACAGCTAAGACCTGTAACACAAGGCTGTTTCTTCTGTTTCAGACCCCTTGTTAGCATTTTTGGCATAAAGGAAAACCCATCCCAGGGGTGCTAAAACAGTTCAGCACAGGCATTGATGGGATGAAGGACCAAAACCTTGCTACCAGTGAAGGGAGACCTGTTGCAGCCAAAAGGATGGAGACCCTACTGAGAGGAGATAGCCAACAATCAGAGAAAGCAGGCACTAGAGAATGACAGGTCAGCCAAGAACCCACCAGCCTTGGAAACAGGCACTCCTGTGAGAACCCAACCATTAGAGAGACACCAGAAGGAGTGACACCAGAAGGAGTGAAAGGAGAGGTGGAACCCAGGTCATATGAGGTGACTACACAAGAAGGGCAAGTGATCTGAATAACAGGAAACATGAGTTAGCAAACATGACACCCAGAGAGAGCCTACAGAGATCATCACAGAACACAGAGAGAGAGAGAGAGAGAGAACGAACAATCCACCTCAGTGAGATGAATGAGGCAGTTTTCATGTACAGGGTATTCTTTCAGATTGTCTGCAAACTCATGAAAACAATACTGCATCAGTCACACTGAAGCCATGTTTTCCAGCTTTTATTTGCAACCAAGAGGGCTAGAAATATTTTTTAAAATGAAGCTGAGATTCTGGTGCATAATCTTGTTACCAAGGTCAGGACTGAACTAAGACCAGTAGGCACTTTAGGCCAGTGACTAGGGCTCCAGCTGCTAGAGTCACATGATGAGATCAAAATCTTAGCTTTCAGTTTATATAGAGAGAGATATGTCACAACCCTTGATGAGCTCCTCCCTCTGGGATGCTCTCCAGGCCATTGTACTGGACCCAAACTTGGGTCCCACTTGCTCTTGACTTACTGGGGCTGGGCAGAGTTTAGGCCACCTCTCTATGGTTCTGGGCCTGTGGCATACCCTCCAGTGTCTTTCACTCCTCTTGGCAGTGTTGACCCCACAGTCCAGTCATCTAGGCGCTGAAACAAGTGCTGATTCTCCCAAGCCTTGCCAGCTGTTGCATCCACTCAGGATTGCACCAAAGTTGTGGCATACTCTGGTTTACTGTTTACTGTTCCCCTCCACACTGGGGAAGGGGAGGGCTACATGACAGTGTAAGCAAGTAACCCACAGACTCTGCAAAGGAATTTCTAAACATACACAGACTTTACTCAAAAAGAAAGCACCAATTTACAGAAAAATAACACAACCTACACCCAAACCCCTCCCCTCAGGGTCCTCACCACTCTGAGAGGCCTTTGGGGTTTGGTCAGTTCTTTTAGGCATCCCAGCTCCTTCCTGCCTCCTTCTCCTTCTACTGAGTCTTCTGATTCTGATCAGGGTGTCTCTCTCCCCTTCAGCAAGCTCCTCTTAGCTTGTTAAGTTGCAGTCGTCTAAGGTTCTGCTGCTCAGAGAGTATGTGTGCCAGTCCTAGCATCTCTTTCTTTACTCCTGCTCTGGATTTTCCTTTTCTCCAGCTTCACCTCCTGCAGACCATCTGGGAGAACCAGTTTCCTTTAGTTTGGCCACTCTCTTTAGCACACTCATTGTTCTACCAGGGCAGAGCCATTCAATGTTAATGACATTTCGATTGTCCTGTAGCAGTTTTCAGTGAAGGTTGTGAAATATGTGACCAGACTTTGCTAGTAAATGGCTGATTCAACATATACAGAGAGTTAGAGTTATACAAAGAGTCATTAAGATCAATCAGAATTCATATTTCACATAAAAAAAATTCCCCAAATTGTCACTATATATGGTGTTTCTAGCCCTCCTATATGCAAAAAAAAAAAGCTTGAAAACATAACCTGAGTGTAATTGATGCCTGCCTGAGTCTGCAGACAGTGTGAAACAATAGTTCTAATCCAAGAGGTATGAACTTCCCCATTTGTCTTAATGCTGAGACCTACTGCTACCACAAGGAAAGACAGGATCACAGGTTAGGGACAGGCCGATAATGGGAGTGTGCACAGGGCCACAGATTGCATTAATTCAGCCCTTACAAGTGGTGAATTCTATGGCATATTCTGTGGCTGCAGAATCGTGGCATACATGAGGCATGGTTATACATAATGTAGTGTTTAGATGCAAGCTAACATTGATGACATTTAAACAATGATCATACTGAAAGGGGCACTAGACTGCTATCTGAGCAAAGTACGTGCAAACTTCTTACACTCCAGATATTGTGCAACACATTGTACACCTCTTCATATTTCATTGCCATGGGCACTTTTCTGGTACATTGCCTGGTACGTCCTTTTTGCCTTTATTATGCCTTTATGTGTGACATTTTGGTAAATATAGGCCAGGGTAATCCAATGTGGAATCACTGCTTAAATTATCCATTGGATCTTTAGAACATAGGCACAAACATCAATGTGGTTCAGATAATGGTGTCCCCAGTTAGGATAAAAATTAGTATATCTCCAAGAAAGAGATTAGCAGAGAGCCCATTCTGTCTTTCAAAGCCAGATTGGTGCACCTTAAATGCAGAAAAACAATGCTTTAACCTAGTCCCCGTCTCAGACAAGGGGTTCACCATGAGCTGATAACAGAGCATGTGTTTCGAAGGTAAGGATTTGCAAATGACTTGCACAGGTCACAAATAGCTGGATCTGCAAACAACCCAAATCTGTGAAAATCCAACAAGCCATAATTCAGGAGGAGTTCTGTTGCCCTTGCAGTCTGTAAAGATCTGCTGAAATTATTGGCTTAATCGCCTCTTTCTTCCACGGGGCAGCATTTGGTCTTTTTCATTTACATTTTATTAATGAATATTAATGAGTTTTCTGAAAACGAAGCTAGTAAAAGGCAAGGGCTCCTTAAGCCCAAAGTAGAGACAGTACTTCAAAAGTCAAGTTTTACTTGGAAAAAAGAATAACTTGTAAATTATTAAAAATATATATTTTTATTTTTAGAGCCATCTCTAAGTGCACATCCATAGACTTGGTCTCAGTAAGACCGTGGCTTGAAAAAGCATTTTCATTGCTGTCACTTAGCTATGGTATTAAAAGTCGCCCTAATTTGATCTTTTAAATAAAAATGTAAACTACTAAAATAGTACAGAAGCTGAGAACTGCTTCCTTACAATTATGAAAACACCAGACTTAACAAGCTAAGTTTCCAATAAAAATATGTAAAATTTAATTTTAGTGGAGAGCTCTGATAAATCACATAGGAAATGATGTTCCAACGTATCAAAATTCAGATTACAAAGTGTAAAACGTACATCTTTCTAGTGCTACAAATGCCGAAATGGCATTTCATGTCTGCACTTGTGACATCAGAAGGCTGTGATTTTCATGCTTTAGAAAAATAACAGGATTGATTTGGCTTGTTATTTTCACTGAAGTATAGCCCCCTTTCCCTCTTCCTCTCTTGCAGTCCTGCGCTCTCTCTCATAGACACACACACACAAATATGTCTTACAGAAGTCCATGAAACGGTTAATGTTGGCTTGGTAACTCTCTACCAATAGCCCATATCTTTTTGTAACTTACAGTTCACTATATTTTACATTCCTGATTAATAGTTTGCTGCTGCATTTTTTTGTCTTTGAAAGATATTTGAGAAACATAAATCTTTTTAACGGAAAAAATTAAAGTAGCCTGCATAAAACATATGCAAACATCTGTCCTTGACAAGGAAGAATGTAATTTCACTTCACTGGCCAAGATTATGCACAATCTTATGGAGCATCATATATATATGTTTGTAAATCATGACTAAATGTGACTAAATACTGTAATTTCCCAAAACAGCAATGTTTCTATGACCAAAAAACAAAAAATCCAAAAAAACAGCAACAGTAGCTGAGAAATGTTTCATAAACATAAAAGAAGATTTATAGCCAATACCATGTTTAGGAATGCTGAGGGGGGAAATATGGTATAAGAGAGTTAGAAGAAATATGAAAGGTGTTTAAGGATTCAAATACATATGCTCCGTTGAAGCTCCGAGACAGTGTTATGAAAGTGGTCAATTTATTTACAAACCACTTGTCACCACTATTTCAGTGCACCCTTGCCATTCAAGGCAGTCTTAGGAATTTTGTGGCTACAGGCATTTCAGCAGTTGAGTATTTATAGCAAACCATTCTATCTCGAGTATACAATGAGGACTAACAATTCTCTTTTGTAATATCAGTTATAGGCGAGGACAGACCTTTTATTTAACCTTTGACCCTAAATAAACATTACAGTGACATTATTCATGATTTCCGAAACAGCAGCCAGATGTGAAATGTACTGCCAGAGTCTGCCTTCCATAGAAGGGAGCAGGTTTGAGCAGTTACTGCTGAAACAGCATTGTTGATCTGTGGCAGAATCCTTGTTCATTTCATGAGGACCTCACATGTGAGAAAGACAAGCAGGATTTGGGTCCTGCTCATTTTCTCTTGGTACCATCAAAGGCTCTAGTACAGGCAAGCTACTTAAGTATGCAAGTAGTCTTGCAGAAATCAAAGCGACTACTCACATACTTAGAGTTATGTGCTTACGTTCTTTACTGAGTTGGGGCCAAAAAGCCCAACTCTGTGAGCGTGTGAGAACTTCCTGCCAGGCATTGACTCTCAGATCCCACTTACAGCGTGTTTGGCTAGTATGTGGAAATACTTAAACACTGTTATCCACTGTTGATCCTGAGCAATTTTCAGTCAACTCAAGTTATAAACTACAGACTACTGTCATTTTAATTTCTGCTGGTTCATTCCTAGATCTTACATATTCTGTTCTCTAAGTTATGGTCCACATATGGATTCATCAGTGTCAAAACTTATTTTGTACCCTCTAAGCAAAACAGTAACTTATTCAGATTTATTAGATCAAGGATTAATACTGAAAATTCCTCAAATGGTGATCCTAAGTATTGTAACATGCCATCAAATGTCAATTATTAAAGCTCTCTCTTTCTAATGGACTATTATTATTTATTACCATCACTTTCTGACATTTATTTCTCTGTGTTTCAGACCATAAATTGGACTGTACCTTCCTGATATTCCCTATGAAATAAATCACTATTTTGATTTCTACATCACATCGTATTGCTGGAAAAGGGATGGAGAGTTCTACTGCTTATAATTCTGTTTTAAAAATATTTCTCAAAATAAAAGAGCAATACTTTTAGACTATTGCATGGAGCAATGACAAATCTCTTCAAAGGGATGTCTGCAACCTGAAGAAATCAGCAGTGTGTTAATATAAATTCAGGCACTCACGTTGAAGTCAGATTATTTCTAAATCTTACTGGATAAGCACAAACATTATCCCCTCTGCAGAATAACACTGCCCAATCACTCTTAGGCAGTCTCACTTGCCTATAACCTATAGGAGGATGCTTTGCGCACTGCAGGTTAATATTATATGAAAACACTCACTGTTTAGATAATGAATTGAAAGCATTTTCCTCATAGGGTTGAATGCTGATCTACTGGTCTATAAGAGCCTAGTGTTGTGCTTCATCATATTGAAACTTTACTGATGAATACCTGGTACTTAGGGGTGATATCACTGGAGTATAATGCAATTAAAAGATGCAATTGTTTATGCCATGATAATGTTGCATAGGCCATATTTTTTCAAAGTCAGGAAATGCAGGAGTTGAGGTTCCTATAAAAGCATAGATGTGGCCAAAATACACAAATGTAATTCCATAAATACTATATAACTATAACAATAAAAATAGAAATGAATGCCCAGATGAAAATTGAAAGCTGCCAGTCTCCATACGACTGTATTATTTGTAAGCACTTTCAGATTCCACAGTATGCAACCCAGAAACGTTGTAACCTATAGTATGCAACTCAGAAGGGACATTGTCCAAATAGTCCTGAGGTATAAGGACTTGTCTACACACCAAGTTAGTGTGCAGCAAACCGGGGAGTCCCTATGCAGCGCACCAGCTTGCCATACAGTGATGTCCTCTGTGGACACTGCTACAACGCAGTGAAAGTCCCAAAGTGCACTATGCAGAAGATATCTGGCCAGATCTTCCTATAACCTGCAGAAGGTGGCTAAGAGTGAGGCAAACTCAGTTATGATTCCCTTGCAAAGTTTCCCCCATATTTGGGATTTATTCCCTTGCAGAATGAGCAACAGATCTAGCCCCCAAATCCTCCAAAAAATCTGCACAGATCTCCTCACATGCTCTGCAGCCCCAGCAACTCAAGTCCCAACCCCTGCTCCCTAGCAGCAACTCCAACAGAGCCTTGATACCAGGGCTTCCCATCCTTTCAGCTGGTGTTTGGACAGGAGTACATGAATTAGGGCAGTATGGGGGTCAGTGCTCTTTCTGGCCAGGCCACACCTAAAAGTAATTTATTTGCTGTGTTGCCAACCCTCACAATATTTGGTGGCTTTATTAAAGACCCTGCTTCTGGAGTCATGTGAATATGTGAGACTCTCAGCTTTCCTTTTTAAAAAATAAGCTTCTAGTTGTTCATGGTTGCAGATAAAAGTTTGAGAACATGATCCAAGTGCACCTTCCCTATAGGTTCAAAAAACCAAGATGTACATAATACAGAATATGTTTTAATTTATTTATGCATTTATTTGAAATATCTCATGATCTGGGGGGACATAACTCATGCTTTTTGAATGCTTAGTATTAGCAATGATGCGTTTGCCCCTGTGCAGGTGTGAAATGCATGCAATGCAAATCTCTGTTTGAGCCATAAAATGGGGTGCAAAAATAATGGCTTTGTTGCAGACAAGAGAAGCCCTTATTTCTGCCATCTCCTGTACCTCAGATTCACTTGCACACCTGCGAGGAGAACTTCACTGTAAATGTAGATTTCTTTCTCACAGAATAATAAAGATTTTTAAAAGAGTGTAAAATATTGTCTGACAAGTGTGCGAATAACACAAGCCATCCAAAGCTAGCCAATGTTCCAGTCTAGTCTGCCCTCCGACTGGCTATAGGGCTTCAAACACAAAAATAAAAAGCATCAGAGCATTGAAGGCACCTGAGTGGAGACAAGCCTGTGCCTAAGGATCTTTGCCTTGCAGCATGACTTTCCCCTGAGTCTGTGCAATCTCCCTGTCATGGGAGCTGGGCTGGGGACGAAGCCTCAGGTCTCAACTTAACACTGTTACTGCCATCCCATCATAAATGACTGTAGACAGAGTTTACTTTAATTTACATTGTTTCTCCCTCCCAACCTAACCCTACTTTGAGCGGGTTCCAGCATCAAGAGATCACCTGGTTGCATGGGTCCTACAGAAGTTGCTCTGTCCAGGAGCCAATGTGCAGGGTGGCAGAGCAGAGACATGGGACCTCCCTGAAGAAGTCTCTTGCCTTTGGTAGGCCTTCTGGGATCAGTGGGTTTAGAGGCCTGTGATTCACCACCTCAACCAGTCACCTTTTGTGAGGGAATAAATCCCACCTCTTCCTGAAGGAATTTCTGGGAAATGCCATAGACTACCTTTCCATTTGTGGTGTTTCCACGCCTGAGAATAGCCCATGTAGGAGAGAATTTGTCCCATAAAAATGCAGGTAAAATAGGACAAGAAACACCCAACAGCCCATCCCTGCGCACACATACCCTTTTCACCATTCTTTCCCAAAGCAACTGTAGATCATTTTTGTTGCTGCTTCAATAACAGACCTTGCTCAGAATTTGATAAAGCATTAGTGTCTTAATCAAAACATGAATATGTGGCCTGGACTCTCACAGAAAGCGTAACAGTGTGAACAAAGAGACTCAAACTGTATCTGAAGAATTACTCTAAAAGGCAGAACAACATCTAGTTACATACTAAACAATTCAAAACAGGCCCTCTGAAGTCTTGTGGGCAAATAGCTGGCCAAAAGAGAGATCTTTAAGGATACTCTTTGATCTTCCTAATGCCCCAGATCTCTGTACCCTAATATTTTATCATTTAAGCAACAACAAAAAGCCCCACAGGCAACATAATGCAATTCTCTTGTTATATTATTTTCCCTTATGAAAGTTTGAGGGCACAACAAGAAGATGAACAATTATGCAAAGTGGGGGTGTGCATCTGTAGGCTTCTTAAAACTAGATAGGAACCAATTTTTGGAAAGGTCCTAAGTATAAAATGCCTTGAGCAGGTTTAACATCAGGGAATGACAATAAATCATGATAATACAAGAAGCAATATTTGCTTATTCTGCATTACCTAGCAGTCCCTTTGCAATTATCATTCTTTACACTCTTATCAATGAATACATCTTTTATCACTCCTACCTCTAACCCCTCAATCACCCAGTCCCACATGCCCACTCATGCTATTTGGTAGCCGACCTCCCACAATAATTTAATATTACATTATACAGTGCATATGCAGTGCTGATAGCCATGTGATAAATTACATTTATCATGCATCTCTTAATACAGTTACATTAATCATGCGCCTGGTGCACTCTGCCCATTAATCCATCTCTGTCCTTGACTAGTGCTGCCATTTCAAAGCTTTAAGCCTCTTCAGTAAGGTGCCATTAAAAAAAAATGAACTGTCTTGTTCCTTTCCTAAATGTGGAATTTCTTCCCCAGAATTGTCCCAAAGCCCAGGATGTCGCAAAGCGCAACCCTTGTGCATCCAGACCCCCCACCATACCCTATACCCTGAGCCTCTCACACACACACCTGCATCCGGAACTGCCTGCCAAGCCCCAACCCACCCCCCACACCCGGCCCTCCCCAGCCCCACCTGGGACTGGGGACGCCCTGGCCAGTGGCTCCTGCTAGTCTCAGCTAGGCTGGGGGTGGAGGAGGAGCAAACTTCCCCTGCACAGAGCAGCCAGGGCCAGGTCAGACCCACCCACAGAAACCTCCCCTGGCTCCACCCCACATCCCTGCTTCCTGTCCCCATCACTCCTCAGCTGTGAGGGGAGGGGTCGCTATATGGGGAGCTACTTCCCCAACAGCCCAACCCTCATGCATCCAGACTCCCTCATGCATGACCCCCGCCCCATTGAGCCTCACCCACACGCACATCCAGAACTCTGCACCAACCCCGCCACACCTGAACACCCACCCTGCCAAGCCCCGCCCCCCCGGTATCTGGACCCCTGTCAACCCCACCCCTGGCCCCAGACCCACCCCCCCCCCCGAGACCCCTACACTCAAACTCCACCCCAATGTGCCCCACCCCTTATGCACCTGGACCACCCTGGTGAGCCCTCCACACCCAGACCGCCACCCCATCAAGCACCATTTCCCCAGCACCAAACCCACCCACTGAGCTCCCACATTCAGACCCCTCCCCCCCCGCTAAGCCCCAACCACCTTCACCTGGAACCCCTCATTATACTTCCCAGAGTTTGCATTGGTCATGTCTCCCACCTACAGAAGCTTCATACAATCCCATACTAATATGTAAACTTTGCATTTTTAAAACAAAGCACCCCAAAGGTACTTCAACTTAATTCAATAAGGTTTGATTTAATTCCATGAGCTATGTCCAGGATATTGCAGGAAATTGCCGTATCCAACACAATGTTTTTAATTTTGTTTAACAAATTTATTTTTATACATCATTATGCTCTTGTTGAAAATGTTATTTCTGTCTTGCTGGTAATTCATCTGTGATGGATGTCATCATTGCTGCTCTGGCCCCTCCTGTATTCTTCACTTCATTTTTTCTTCCTCCTTTGGGTTTCTTCCTGCTGTTCTCAGCCTTTTCCTTCCCTTCCCACATATCCCCTGCAGCTGCCCTTTGAATAGGCCATCAGTAGATGGTGGGATTGCAAAAACAGAGGAGAGCTATCCACTCATGCTTCTCCTCCTCGTGCTCTTCATCTCTTACTTGTAATGTTACAACCCAAAGACAGGTTTCAGAGTAGCAGCCGTGTTAGTCTGTACTCACAAAAAGAAAAGGAGAACTTGTGGCACCTTAGAGACTAACAAATTTATTTGAGCTAAAGCTTTTGTGAGCTACAGCTCACTTCATCGGATGCATCCAAAGATAGAAAGCCAGTCATTATCCATCTTCCTCCTCCTACCATCTCTCTCTTGCTCTCATTGAAAAAACTATCATCACATTGGCTAAAATGCCTTACGAACATAAGAATGGCCATACTGAGTCAAACCAATGGTCTGTCTATCCAATATCCTATCTTTTGACAGTGGCCAGTGCCAGATGCTTCAGAGGGAATGAACAGAACAGGGCAGTTTCAAGTGATCCATCCTGTCCCTGCTTCTGGCACTCAGAGGTTTAGGGACACTCAGAGCATGGGGTTACTTACTTAATTCTTTTTTTGGGACCCAGTTATAGTTTTGAACCCAGTTATACTTTCTTACATTTTATTTTCTTTAATTACCAACCAGATCATTGTTCCTGTCCATGTGCAAAACTGAAGATCCAGTGATTCAGACAGACTTTATTCATGTAAATGGGATCAGGAGTTTAGAAGTAGATCACTGCACATAAAAACAATCAGAAACTGAAAGGCCAAATGTTTCCTTCCCTACTGACTTGCTTTCTGTGGTTTGGTTGCCACCAGAGTGTGCAGGGTTTTCCTTTCATAGAGTCAATCACAACTCAGAATTCTCCCTCTCTCCAGCAGGGTCTTCACTCTTCCCTTCCTATTCTACTTCACTGCATCAGCTTGTTCCTTCCATAGCTATATTTTGCCTAGCTTTCTACTCTGTCAGTGAGTCCGAATTCTTCCTTGATGAGTGTCTATATTGTTGGCACCAAGCCACAGAAAGCAAGTTAGCAGGTAAGGAAACATTTGTCTTAAGTAACTTGAATGTCACAGACTGAGGCTGTCGCCTCTTCATTCTCCAATGGCCTCAGCCTTTTTCCCCCACATTACAGTCCTCCTACACAGTGCTTCTCGCATCCATATTTTGTAAAAGGGTGCATGCAAGTTTCAATTTGCTGGCTTTTTTTTCATCTACCCCTGAAACGACAAATTAAAATCTATGGCAATATTTTTCTATATGGCCACTAGTCCTGCTTCTGGTTTTGGAAATCCAGAAAATCCAACCATTACTTGTGAATCTGCAATGGGCCAGATTCTGCCACTCTTCCTCATGTTGCTTCTGATCTATCCTGCAAGGAGCTCCATGTGGATGTAGAGGGCTGTATGTGCAAAATTTCTTGCAGGATCAAGGGCATTCCTGCAAATAGCCCAGTAGGATTCTATTCATTGTGAGTAAGGGTGACAGAATTGGGCCCAAGGAGACTACAACGTGGGTTGGTGAAAGAGTTCATTTGACCCCAAACCTTTCCATACATCAGGGTCTGCCACAAACCCATTTGGAATGATTTACACAGTTCTAATGACTAATCAGTCCCTAATAACTCAAAGAATTAATTTCAGGCTCCTCAAGGACTTCAAACTGCAGGAGGTAGAAAACTCTCAAAAACCAAAATATTGACAAATCAAAGACACTCACCCTCTCTTCCTGGGCACAGTTGAATTAGCTGCTGTCCTGACATGTTATGGCCACTCAGAGCCTTAATCATGAAAAATTGCTTCAAAAAGAATTAACCAATTTAACTAACTCTAACAAAGCTTCAAAGCTTTACCAACAGCAGGAAACCTTCTCGCTAATTGGGAGCATATATCTGAACAAAATTAAAATTATTCAGTATAACTAACGTATTTCATGACTGCCTAAATATAATTTTTAAATAGTTTTTATCAAAATTACTACTATTCATACTAGCCTAAGAATCTTGTTCCAAGGTCTCTCCGCTCAGTTTTATTTATTAATTATATTATTATTATTATTTATTATTGTACTGTAGTAGCACCTAGAAGTTTCAGCCATGGACCAGGAAGGCACTTTACAAACACAGAACAAAAGATGATCCCTGAACCTGTGTCTCTATGTTTTTGAACAACTAACAATTATTTCTGAAGAAAAACTTGGAAAACTTCAGAGGCACTGAAAGAATTGAAGAAAGCAAATGTAGCATGAATTTTCAGATGGGAAAGAAGAGTGATGCTAGCAGTGACTTTGAGGCAGTGCAAGCATAACTGAGAACCACCAAAGTTTAAAAAAACAAAAAAACAAAAACAAACAAATAAAAAAACCTACACCCTTAGCGATAGAGATTTAAGCATTTACCATTACATGGTGCATAGCTGGAAAAATCTGATATAATGTTTGTGCTTGCACCTAATTTAAGGGCTGATCCCACACCCACTGAAATCAGCTGGAATTTTCACTTACTTCAATGGGTTTTGAATCAGGTCCCAACAGTTTTAACGGACAAATCCTAGCCACTTGCACTAAAAGTGATTGAATACACGTGAAGAAAATGGATTCACCATGATTTGAGAACTTAGGTTTTCCAGCAAAACAAGCTCATCCTCTGCCAGTGTGAAAATGTTCTTTCTACATAAAATGTATCAAATAATGGTAAATTATTGTTATGCTTTTGTAGAGATTTATTATGAGTGTAAAGATCACAATGAAAGACATTTAATGAGGTTTCACAAAACTGATCGGAGTTAACATATTCTGCTTAAGTCAAAAATGCCAGTCAACCATCAAGAACTGGTAAAATAGATGAAGATTGGCTCTTTTTATCCTGCTATATTTTTAAGGCCAGCATTTTTATCCCCCTATTTTAGAGTGGGTGGAAATAAATATATCTAAAATGTATTGACAGTTAAAGTTACAATAACAATATTTGATTAACAAGTTGGATAATCTTAGCACATAGTGGAGAAATACATAATGGAAATACAAAAATATTAACTGCTACTAACTATAAATAATGGCATAAATAATAATAGATATTTCCCTTAATAAATTAATAATAAGGCTGTGACAATTTGCAAAGCCGGGAAATTCAGACTCTGATGCTGTCCATAACTCAAGCCATGGGGGGAAATTATTAAATTTAAGTAAATTATTAATGTAAAGGATTTTATTTTAAACTTAATTAAAAGCAAGTGTGAGGCCACTGAAATTGGGGGGGGGGGGGGGCGGGAACAGTCCCAGTAAAGAAAGGCCCCAATCAATACATCAAGGTAGTTGAGCACAATGCTTAACTATAAGCACAGCTAGTCCCATTGACTTCAATTAGGACTGAAGTAAACCGCATTTGTGGGGGAACTGTCTATGTACAACATATGAATTCCAGTCTGATTTTATGAACTCTTTGTATGTTTATGCCTTATAGCTGTCTTTCTGTAGTCTTGCATCACACTTCTGGATAGGAAGTAAGCAGTAGATGTGGTATATCTTGACTTTACTAAGGCTTTTGATACCGTCTTGCATGACTTCATAAACCAACTAGGGAAATACAATGTAGATGGAGCTACTATAAGGTGGGTGCATAACTGGTTGGAAAACCATTCCCAGAGAGTAGTTATCAGTGGTTCACAGTCAAGCTGGAAGGGCATATCAAATAGGATCCTGCAGGGATCAGTTCTGGGTCCGATTCTGTTCAATATTTTCATCAATGATTTAGATAATGGCACAGAGAGTACACTTATAAAATTTGAGGATGATACCAAGCTTGGAGGGGTTGCAAGTGCTTTGGGGGATAGGAATAAAATTCAAAATGATCTGAACAAGCTGGAGAAATGGTCTGAAGTAAATAGGATGAAATTCAATAAGGACAAACGCAAAGTACTCCACTTAGAAAGGAACAATCAACAAGGCACACATACAAAATGGGAAATGACTGCCTAGGAACGAATACTGTGGAAAGGGATCTGGGGGTCATAGTGGATCACAAGCTAAGTATGAGTCAACAGTGTAACACTGTTGCAAAAAAAGCAAACATCATTCTGGGAGGTATTAGCAGGAGTGCTGTTAGCAAGACACGAGAAGTAATTCTTCCGCTCTGCTCCACGCTGATTTGGCCTCAACTGGAGTATTCTGTCCAGTTCTGGGTGCTACATTTCAGGAAAGATGTTGATAAATTGGAGAAAGTCCAGAGAAGAGCAACAAACATTATTAAAGGTCTAGAAAACATGACCTCTGAGGGAAGATTGAAAAAACTGGGTTTTTTAGTCTGGAAAAGAGAAGACTGAGAGGAGACATGATAACAGTTTTTAAGTACATAAAAGGTTGTTACAAGGAGGAGGGGAAAAAATTGTTCTCCTAACCTCTGAGGATAGGACAAGAAGCAATGGGCTTAAATTGCAGCAAGGGCAGGTTAGGTTGGACATTCGAAAAAACTTCCTAACTGTCAGGGTGGTTAAGCACTGGCACAAATTGCCAAGGGAGGTTGTGGAATTTCCATCATTGGAGATTTTTAAGAGCAGGTTAGACAAACACCTGTCAGGGATGCAGGGGACCTGACTAGGTGACCTCTTGAGGTCCCTTCCAGTCCTATGATTTTATGAATCTTGTGGTAAGAAGAGGGAGAGTGGTGCCTGGGTGTCTCTTTGAATGAAATGGTTAAGGACCATGAACAATGAACAGGCACTGTCCTAACAAAGTAGAAATGCTCCTGCTAAAGATTGTGGCCAAAGCTGCAGTTTTTAAAGTCTGGATTCCAAGTGGGTGGTAACCAAGCAACAGACCACATGGTGCGGGACCTTGATCACCTAATGCCGAAGGGGGCTTGAGGCTGACCAGGAGTGTCACATGGCAGGGTGGACTGCAAGTTATGAAACAAAGTTATGAAACAAAGTTCACTCAGAGCTGCTTTCTCTCACTGACCAGAACAAAAACAGAATCCTGTGTTGGAGAAGTGAATTCCAGGAGAGGGGACCTGGAATCTTGAAAGGACAATGGCTAAATCCCAAAGAATGCTCAAGAATGGTCAGAAAACTGAGGCAAGGAGACGTAAAAATGTTTCTTATTTTGTATGGATCAGTACAGCTCTTGTGCTGCCTAAAGTAAAGAGTGATCCGTATCAAAATCCCTCTGTGTGTCTTGTTGGCTTCAGCTAAGAGTTAAACTGTAAACTGGAGTACCCAAGTGGATGGAGCTCTGGGCAGGGTGTGCTTAAGCTATTGGAGACAGTTGGGTGGTCACTGTTCTTGCAGCTGGACCATAGCATCACACTTTTGAGAAGGGGTGCCAGAGAGAGAGAAACTAGAGGCCAAAGAAAGATACAGTGCTTAGAGTCTACTCAGGCTGAGGAGAGCTTAAAGCACACAGACTCAGCATGTGGATCCAAACAAAGCAGCCTGGTGTATGTCTGACAAGAGGATCCCATTCAGGTCTGTGACAGTACTACTTGTGTTTAAAGTAAAACACATGCATAAGTTATTTGTTGAATGAGGGTTGTTGGGTGACACACATTTACACAAATACTATGATTTCTAACAGTTATCTAATGTCTTCCTTCTTAAAATAATTTTAGAGGAACCTAGATATTTCTTCTTCCAACTACACACACTTGTTTGGCTTCCCTTGATCTGGAAAAATGTGTGACCTTTCGGGATGAGAAATCAAAGAAGCCAACACCTCATTCCCCAGTTTAGTCCTTGAGTCTTGGGCAAGGAAACTCAAACTGAGAGAAATGACTGCTGGACTGAGCTAAATAACTGATGCAGGTGGTGCCTGTCTGCTGACAGGACCTTCCAAATCTCACTTCTCTCTAATCTCTAGTTCTTCTTCTGACTTGCCCTTAGAAAAACAGGAGGAGTGTGAGCTAAGATAGAGAAGGGCAGGAAAAAGGTAGGACCAGGACGCTGCCTGCCTCCACACCGGCCTGAAAAGCTGATCCATCATGTGGGAGGAGGCAGGCTGCAACATCCCGAGGCACAGTCCCTCTGAGGAATCTCTTTAGGACTAGCAGCTGTGCCAACACAGGTTTGTGCCTGTCTGACACAATCTAGCCCACAATATTTTAAAGAAGGATACAGTCCTGGATGTGAACCAGGGGCGGTTTTATGGTTATGGAAAGGATTTGGGAGCCTAAAGTATCTCAGCTTGCAAAATGTTCTGCGTAGCCTCCTGTTTCAATCACAAAAGTGCTTATGATCATGCTTGCACGGTGCCTGTGTCAGAGCTGTTTATTGCCCAACATGAGTCACTGACATTTGAAGATTGGTTCTAGGTGAGGAGCATATCCATTACAGTCAGTTCAATTCTGTCTTGTGCACAGCACATCCCACCTTAACCTTTCCTCAGCTTTACCACCACCAAAAAAAACACAACAATGTATCAGCTGCACAGCTGTAACCAGGCATTGTAAGTGACAGCCCAGCAGGAAGAACAGCCTTTATTTGTCACCTCAAGTTAATGGCGTAAATTCAGAGACCCCCCTCCTTCCTGCCCTTCTACAAAGAGAACTTAAAGCCCTGATTAATATGCAGCCCTATTAACTCTAGTGGCTCTAAGAAGGTGGTGACTGAAAGGGAAAATGAATGACCTCCTACCCAGGATTTGCCCCTTATCTGAGAGGTGAACTAAAAGCTGCAATCTGAAAGGCAACAGCATTATTAACTATTGTATAGTGAATTCATACAGAAAACACTCATCAGAACTAACAGCTCTGATAAAATTCAATTTTCATTCATCTTGTTTGATTTGTCTTTATTGCTGGCTGGCACGGGCCCAACTAAGCTGTTGCTTCTCTTCCCCTTGCCATTCAGAGGAGCTCTGAAATAGAAAAAAAAATAATAAAACTTCTCTCTGTGCTCTGCTTGAGAGGACTGGGCCTTACTAATCCAACACGTGCCATGAAGGGGAAGAGGCACTAGTTTAAAAAGTGTCCACGTAGGAGAAAACTCCAAAAAATCTTCAAAACCCAATTCTGCTGGTCATGTTACAATCAGCACTGTAAAACCTGACTCACCAATTAGACAAGGATCTATAATAATGAACATAACTTCATCTTTTACTGTCAGATTCTCTTTTATCATCCCCATTATTCTGAGACCAAGTACTAAGCACAGTGAATGTGTGCCATCTCACAGGATACAGCAGGATGAAAGTATGTTGACTAGACTGTCTCAGATAATGGGGAAAGATGAACATATACTAAAATGGCTCCCTTGCCCCCTGTCCAGTACTTGCAAACAGTGCACTCTCAGCCTCTTTGGTCTGATATTGTATGCCGTGATCTTTCTCCTGCATGACAGTAGGCCAAATTCATGCCTGGTGTAGACCCACTGACTTACACTAGGCATGGATTTGGCCCATTGTTTCTGTGCAATAATAGCATTATATTGAGGATAAAGTTGGCCCAATATATTTTTTGTAGGTGCCCTGCTGAAACGGTGCATGAAGTCCAAGGACTGGAGTATGGTGCTCTTGTCCTCAGTGTTTCCTTATTATACGATACTCTTCCTTTTAACGGGAGTCACAAACCCTCCTTTTCCTCCATATTCTAAAGTTTTAGGCCTGACTATCCATTTACTTACATTGGTGTAAGTCAGGAGAAACTCCACTGAAGTCAGTGGAGTTACACTGGTGTAAAATTTGGATGAGTTAGGAGAGAAGCAGGCCCCATAGTCTTCTTTCTTCAGACATTATGAATTAATTTGAAGTGACAGTGCCTAGCCCAATGGGGTCCTGGTCCATGTCAGGGGCTCCGCGGCATTATGGTAATACAAATAATAATAAATAAATAACAAGAACAGTTCTCTCTATTCAGGTTAACTCCATCTTATTCTCTCCTCAGCCCAAGTCTAGTTTGTGCTCTATTTGTTACCCTGAAGGGCATTTCTATTTGCAGTAGATGTTTTCAGTTTTGCTCTACACTCAATATACTACATTATTTTACTATCCTTGACATGAGTGTCTCTCATTCCTGCTGTCTGTTTGTAGGTAGTGGATACAATCTCTCCTTATTTGTGACAGCTACATTGTTCCCATTTCCCTTCTGCTCTTGAGGAGTGCATCAAGTGCCTCTTTTTCAATGTAACAAGTACCTAGAGACCTAAGCATCTGTTTACACTAGTTTTTACCTCAGGTTAATTGATTGCCAGTTAACTTGAGGTAGTTAACACATTTGTGAAGGCTAGTATGGAAATTCCACAAATGGTTTGTTCCAGGGCACAGGAGTATCTAGGGTAAGTCACAAACACTTTGGTTTGGAACAAATACTTGTGGTGTGTCTACACTAACCTCCACAAATGTGTTAGCTACCTCAAATTAGTTGGCATTTGGTTAAATTGAGGTACAAAATTAGTCCAGACAGTGAAAGTGATAAAAGTGACAGTGAGAGCTCCCCACGTTTCCTCAGCTTCCTGCAATGATTCAGTCACATGTCACATTGCCAAACCATTTCCACTTCCAAACTTCAGATATAGTGGGATAGGGGGAAAGAGAAATTTGCAGCAAGAAAAGGCTACGAGTTTGTGGTAAAGCTCACCTTTTCCATTTCATTTGGCAAGTATACAAACCAGTACTATTGGGATGAAGAATAATAAATTATCCTTGTTTTAGTCTAGCCTCGTCTTGTTTTAATTGAAATCTCAATTTATTTAAATCCCTCTTAAAATAATGGAATTAAGGGACAAGTGAACACAATTCAGAATGAACCATGGTTTTCAGCTTTAAAAGCATCAGACAAAAGTCAACCCTTTGACAACAATTGTTTTAGGTCAAACAAGTATTTTTGGACTTTACACCTTAACACACTTAAAACTGCCTTCACCAAACAAGAACAGAGAAGTAGATTACATCATGGAATAGGCCACCCAAATGCCTCAAGAACCTGCTTCAATATGGGGAAAGGGGGGGAAAGCCTCTGACTGCACACCCCTGGTTGTCACCTACCACCCCACACTAGAACCCCTATGGGGTATCCATCATTAAACAATTACATTCCACACTCAGTGGGGACCACAACCTGAGATAAACCAAACCACCTCTTCTGGCCTTCAAACAACCCCCCCAACCTCAACCTCACCACCTCATCAGCAGCAGCAAGTTCCCCTCAGAGCAGGACACACCAACTCAAAGCATCACCAGACCCTACCAGAACAACAGATGCAAAACCTGCAAGCATATCTCCAATGCTGTGATGATCAATACCCCCCACCACACACCTCTCAAGATCCCTGGGTCCTGCACATGCCTCTGACAACATGTGGTGTGCCTCATCCAGTGCATCAAATCCCCCAACAATAACTCTGAGGTTAAACCAGACAATCACTATGCTCTTAAATGATCTCACACAGAAAAATGATAAAAGACAAAAACACCATGTCATCCATGGGCAAACACTTTTCCACAAAGTGATCACTCTATATCTAACCTCTCAGTCCTCATCCTCAAAGGAAAACTTAAAATTTAAAAAGAGAAATCTGGGAGCTTAAATTCATAAATTTGCAGACACTAAAAATCATGGACTTAATTAAGATACTGGATTTATGTGATATTACAACAATCTGTAACACTCTAAAACCCTTCTTTTGTCCTATGACTCAAGAGATGTTAACTGGCCACTTCACCTTGTCTCTTACAATATGAGAGACAAGATGGGTGAGGTAATATCTTCTATTGGACAAACTGTGTAAGCTTGAAAGTTTCTCTCTCACCAACAGAAGTTGGTCCAATAAAAAATATTACATCACTCACCTTGTCTCTCTAATATTCTGGGACCCACATGGCTACTGTACAACATCTCACATTCTGTGTTTACTGTTTATGCTAAACAATCTGTTCTATCTTGTACTTAGCTGTGACACTTTCCCAGACCTGAAGAAGAGCTCTGTGTTGCTCAAAAGCATGTCTCACTTGCCAACAGAAGTTGGTCCAACAAACCCTGCTCATTACTTTACATAAGACATTCATGGTCACTCTTCACTTACCTGTTTACTTAGGCCCCTAAGCAATAATAAAACAATTTAAATACAGTTGTGTCCATGGCACTACTGTTTGCCTTTGGTGCATTTTGATCTTCTTAAGTGATCGCTACATCAAGTACTAAGTCCTTGTATCTTCCCTCCGTCCCTTTTCTTCATGAAATAAAATCCAAAAGTCCACCAAATGTGCTTTGATGTACTCCCTGGATTCTTCTTAAATATTCATGTAATATCAGGTTTTCATGATTTAAACATTTATATCAAGGGTGGCCAGGTGCCCTGTTTTTGACAGGGAAGTCCAGTCAAAGAGGGGACCTGACCGTGTCCAGTTAGATCCACTGACTGGACACGCAAAGTCCTGTTACTGTGGGAGGGGGAGGCAGGGAGGTGTCAGGTCATCATCTGTACCAGCCCCTACCCAGCCAGGGCTGCCTCCTACCTGCATCGGGCAGCTGCAGCTCCCAACCACAGCTTCGCAGGCGAGTCCCTCCCAACCCAGAGGAAAAAGGGGAATAGCAGTGAGCAACAGAAGAGGAGTGAATGGGGAGTGGGGTTTTGGGAGGAAGAGGCATGGCAGATGTGGGGCCTTAGGGGGAAGAGATGGGATGGGGGAGGTTCTGGCACTCCTGCTGGAGTGTCTGGTTTTTAAAAATTACAAAGTTGGCAACCCTATTTGTATGTCTCTCCCATTCATTTTAACAAAGCACAGAGATAAATTCAACCACAGTTACTCCAGAATACACCCATGCAACTCCATTAACAGGGTTTACATCAGTGTGACTGAGTGAAGAAATTACCCCAGTGCATCTATAGTGCACACACATTTAATAGACAGGAGAAGGTTGCCTTCATTCCTGTCCATTCTTTGTTAGTTATAAGTTTAAATTCCACCAGCATGTTTAAATGCTTTTAAAACTAGTCTGCGCTTATGGTTTCCAGAACCTTGCAAGAGAAATCTTGCAAAGCGAACAATGGAATATCCAGGGCAGGGAGTGTCTTGGCATCTGTGTCTGTACAGCACCCAGCACAATGGGGACCCTGTCTTGATGGAGTGTTTGGGTGCTACAGTAATCTAAGTGAATAATAAAAATAAGTGTTTCTGATTATGACTCCTTGTTCTTAACTGGATATTTTAAAAGGAAAGCACAAATGATTCAAATGCACTGACAACCAGGAGAGAGTTAAACCTGTCTCTGCACTTACATTTATTTTTTCTCTAAGTTGGAACTTCCCTGGGTCTTTCTCTTATTAAAGAAAATTTGATTCACATTCAGAGAGAGCCCTCAGTCAAGACCAGTTCACTATTCTTTTACTGTGATGCAGTTAAACAACCATCTGCCCTTCCTCTATTACTCATTTAATTTATATATTTTGTCTGAACAGTTTTCATTTTAATATCATTATATCCTTATTTTTGCCAGTCGTGAGTTCAGTCTCAGCTGGAGAGAATGCACTTTCCCCTCATGTTATTTTCCTCCTTTCACTTTTCTGTCAATATTATTTTTATTAACACAGAGCAGGATATGGGATTAGTATTAAACAGCAACATTTTAAAGTTCATTTCACTGTTACATAAATGATACATATCATAGAATTTAGCTCATAATATACATCACCTGTAGTGCCACACTATTTCGAAACATTTAAAGGAGAAGGTACTACTTGCTTTTTAAAGTTTTTTTTTAACCCTTGTGATTTACACTCTACGTAATTATTGTTTTTCATTTTTTTAAAATCTGGTATATTTTCTTTCCTTTTAAAACAAATATCTCTCTGTCACTCTACTTAGCAGCTGTATGCAGTCATAAAAGGGCCACTTGGTATCAGAAAAATCATACATATTTGCCTAATAACGCCTTTTAAGTAATCTGCCCCCTTTGTTAATGGCTTTTTTTTAAAACCAGCAATACACTAGGAATCAAAATTAGCATCTAAATGAGGATGTTTTAAACGCATGCCTAGGGGTTGTAGTTTTCACCTTATTTTTTTAATAGTTTGCCACGTTAAATTATGTAAAATAGAAATGGTATTTTAGTTTTTAATGAGCTAATGTAGCCCTATCAACCCTCCCTCCCTTTCACTCGCTCTCTCTTTCTCTCTCTCTCTCTCTCTTTCAGAGTCCACAAACTGTTTTGCAGGTATGAAAAATGGCCGTGAATGAGAAACAAAGTGTCAGCAGACAGAACAGACATCCTCCTCCCCAGCAGAGACTGCCTCTCTGCGCTCCTGTGTGCTGGGAGTGTTTGTCTGACGTTTCTGTTGAAATGGAACATTTCTTCTTTATAAATAATTTATAATATATAAAAAGAAGCAATCATTTTTATATTTAACTGCAGAAGAAGAGAGTTTATTATGGCTCCAGTCAAATTGCCTTTTCATTTAATTATGGAGCTAGATTAAAAGAACTGAATATGTATACTGTAGCATGGCTAAAGGGTGACTGAAAGGTGGAGGGGAATGTGCTAACCATCTACAAGTAAAGTGTTGGAAGGGTGTAAACAGCTAGAAGGTAAAGGAATTCTTTAGGTTGGTCCAAGGAGGTCAACTAAATGGGGTTGGCTCAAGGAGAAAGAGCAACAATAGCAGCTAGAGCAGCAGGGGACATGCCCTCTCTCCCTCTCTTTGGACAGATTGTTTCTATAGGAAAGGGGATTGGACCAACTGCGAGGCAGGAGGAGGTTGGGAGTGCGAGGAGTGGGGAGGATCTGAGTGGGGAGGATTCTGGGTAACTCAGAAACATGGGTTGAATCGAGCAGGAGTCCAAAACAAAATCAAAACCAGAGAAATGAAAAGAGCGACCAAGATGTCCATATGCCATGACAGAATCACTCCACAACCTACCACAGTCTCCTACTCCCTGTTCTTCTTTGGCCCTTCTACCCTGTTGTGAAACCCTCACATTATATCATGTCTAAAACAAAATGAGAAGCTCCTCAGGGCACAGAATGCGTCTTTCTTTTTGGCATGACACTCTTTGCACACTTTTGATGCTATAATAATTCCTATACAAAGAAACGTGTCTTAAGAAACCCTCCAGAAACTGACAAAAGTCCAGACATGGTTTTCTAATAAAGGTGTGGAGATTTATACTCCCTACATTTAGGCTGCTATAAGGTATTGCCTCAAGACAGGAGCTGCTTATTAAGGATTGTCTCTTGTACAAGTTTTGCAGAACTGCCTCTCAAAGTAGCCTTATCCCTTGAGCCATTTAAAAGTGAAGAAATCACAGAGTGGTTCTTAGGATTTCACTCCTTTTACAAAAGTGTCTCCATGTAAATAATAATGTACACACTGGTGAGGGAAGATACAAGTTAAAAAAAACAACAAGGCATTTGCTAGGGACATCGTCTAATATATGCTACAAGTAGCATAAATATTATGCTATATAGAACATTAGACCAAATTGTGTGGATCTATCCATTCTTTTCTCCCTAGACTCCCATGACCTTTACTCAGGTCTATTGTAACCTCATCCCTATTCTTCCCAGCCTCCTCTCAAGCTTCTGGTCCCTTCATTCCTGCCAGCTTCATTGAGGCTGTTGGTGACTTTTTTCTTTCTATTTTCCCCATTTCTGATCCTCTCCCTGAAGCTTTTGGTTCCTTCCAGGCAACCCCAAATTCTTTCCCCAGTCTGCCCTTGATGATCGCATGGGAAATTGTTTTCTAGTACTCTGTGAGACTCTCCCTTGGGCCTTGACACTGTTCTAATCCCCAGTGTTCTCAGACTTCCCTCAGAGGAGTATACTGACTTCATTTTGCAGCAGAGCTTGCAGACACTGAATGGAGTGATGCTTGGGACCAGCACAAAAATACTGTCAATTTTTCAAAGAAGACACCCATTTCCTTAAAGGGATCATCAAAGATGGTGGAGATCTCAGGGAGATGTGGGGAGGGAGAGGGTGAGAGACATAAATATTAGTGGGGAGAATGAAAAGGGAGCAAGACAACAAGGTATTTGGAGGGGAGGAGACAATGTAGAACCCTCAGCCCACCAATTCAAACCTTGTACATCTCATTTGCAGGCACATGCACCAACATATACCAAGATCAAAAGATCCTTCTCTGTGACCATCATGTCTGCCATATCCCAACCAAAGGAGCTGTTCTGACCCATGAAGAATTTACGAAACCTATGCTGCCTCTTGTAAACCACTGACCTGGCTACCTCTTGCTGAGAGGAACTATCCTTCTTCTATGCTGACAAAACAACCCACAACAGTCTCTCAGGTCCAGAGATAAAAATGCTTGTGCAGGAAGAAGCAATCATACTTTACCAGAACTTAGCCTGGGATTGCAAACAGAAGTACTAGGAAGACTAGAAGAAGATGACCATGCCAGGTACAATCAGTGGTGATATTGTGAAACAATATGGGGTGCCGTATTGGCAATCTGCCAATGACAGGTAGCTCCATGAATCCTTTTCATGCCATGCAGATAGATGGCAGGTCAGAGTCAATGGTGAATACCTTGCAACATAGTCAACTCCTCTTTTTGAGATGGTACCGTATTAAATGCTCTGAACTCATGGTAGTCTAGACACACTAAACTCCATGTTAACGACCTCACTAACTACTTACTGGTATCTTGCCTCTGATGCCAGGGCAACATCAGCAAGAGGCTAATTTTGAGCTGGTTCCAGCCACTCCTGAACTGATTATTATTATCTGTATTACCGAGCACTAATCATGGACCAGAACCTCGTTGTGCTAGGTGCTGTACAAACACAGAATAAAGAGACAGTCCCATCCCCAAAGAGCTTACAATTTACTATCCCAGATCTCTACCAGTCTGACTTCAGGTCACAGCATGCTACAGAAACAGCACTGATCATACTGATGAAGGATGTCCTCATGGTAACAGACAAAGGTGAAGTATATTTAATACAGCTGATCACAAAGTGCTAATGATGATCCACCTCCTGCTCATGTCCAACCACAAGCCAGAGGAATGGCTCTATGCTTGCTACTCCTATTCCTTTCCAACAGATGGTCCTTTAGAATGTGATGGGCAGATGGGCAGCTGCTTGCCCTCACCCATAGATCCAATATGCAGAATCCCCTATGGGACTCTGTGCTGTCACTGCTCCTATTTTACAGCCAGGTACAATCAGTGGAGATATTTTGAAACAATATGGGATGCCGTACTGGCAATCTGCCAATGAGTGTAGCTCATGAATCCTTTTCATGCTGTGCAGATAGCACTGGTTCCTAGGTATACAAGTGCATAATAGAGATTGGTCCTTGAATGAAGTACAGAAGGCTGGATCTGAACCTAAGGAAGACTGAAGTGATGTTTGCTGGAAGATGAAAATGCTTCAAAGGTTGGTGAACACCATCCCTTTGCCCTGCATTTACCCCCTACCATCAAAGAGCAAGCAGACGTAGGGGCAGGCTAGCCTCATCACAGACCCTAGACAATCAAATGGCAGAAATCACTACACATGCCTCTTTCTGTAATGATGCTCTGACCTTTCCTCTCTGAGGATGACCTGTCCATGCAGAGTGGCTCAGAATGGACTACCATGACACTCTCTTGGGGCCTAATGGCTTAACACCTCCCTCCATTAAAGATCACCTCATTCCTCATGACATACTGCCAAAACTGCAATCAGTGGAGGCACTCAAGGGAGACCATCCTCAATTTGAGAGAGAGCGGGCTGGTAGGAGGTGTGTTTCTAAGAGCTCTGAGGGTTCACTGTCATGTAACAGCAACTCTTACCAGGCCGGACAAACGCACTACACCTAACACATTGATGTCATAATACGTATCTATAAAGAGCATCTTGTAAGGTATCCAGTGAAAGCAGGTACTACACTGGTGATTAATATCATTGAGAAATGTATGTATTAACTGTATATGAGGAATTCTGGATATTTACTGATATCATGCTTTGAAATCTGTGACCAAACAAAGGGAGAAACAGGTTTTCTTCCAGACAGTAGGGAAGGTAGTTATCTCCTGGTCTGTAATGTAAATTGAGCATTGTGGATCCAAATATAATGGAAGCTGCATTTGCATGGAAGTCAATAGTTAAAAGTCAGGTTGACAGAAGGATGTGACATCAGCATGGGAAGACATTGGAGACTGAACCCCAGGGTTTCATCCTGACTCTGGAAACAAAGACAAACTCTGGGAAATATAAGGAGAAGCAAAAATGCATTTTGTTATCCATTTAGTGAGGAGACCCCAGGTAGCGCTTGGGGGAATCATGAAAATCTGGATCCTGATTTGATTGAAAAAATCAGTAAGCTCTATGAGGGTGAAAAAACTGTTTTAGCCACAGAACTGCAGCTTGCTAAAGTTATGCCTAGTCTCTTAGAAGGGTGTTATACTTTTGCTTTCTTTGTAGCCAGTTCTGTATCCATTATCCTTGCTTTAGATCACTTAAATCTCTATCTTTGTTAACAAACTTCTCTTTGTTTTATCATGAGTAGATTTCAGTGCTATACTGTTAAGCAAAGGGTGAATTTCTAGTTCAATCAAACAAGCTGGTATGTACACTGTCACTTTAGAGATAGCAAACTTGGTAACTTCTGCGAGCATCCTCTGAAAAGGACTAGATACTCCTGGGGAGGACTCTTTCAGGGGGCTTAGGACCTGGGATGCACCATGTGTTACCTGCAAAGCAAAGTAAGGGCTGGCAGAGTCCTGATAAGTTTGTCTGGGGTGGCTTTCAGAATGGATGGCAAGGAGTTGCCACCCAGTTTAGCACTAGCAAATCTCTCTCTCACTGATGCTGGGAAATTAAACAGCAACCTATGGTTTTGGGCACTGTGACAAATCATCACAGGAGGGTTCTCTCTGTGGGAGGCCCCCAGCTATGAAGCAATCCCCCCACCCACCCTGATCTGAAAGAGCCCTGGTCTGTTGGCCTTCAGGATATGCTAAAAGGTATGTCATTTGTGAGGGATGATGCAGAGGGTGGAGTCTGTCCATTGCCATGAGCATATCCCTAGGGAAGAGGAGTTTTGTGTTTTTAGAAGATTTGGTGCAGTTGGGGGGGAGGGGTAAGCTGCTGTTTAATTTTACTTCTGGTAGAGGTTTGAGGTCTGGATAGGACTCTCTTTTTAGTGTTGCATAAATTCATATAAATAGACAAATAAGAAGACCACGAGGAAGCTTAAATGGGACATAAAGTGAGACTACTCACACAATTAAGGGCTACTTACATGAGTAAGAGTTGCAGGATCAAGCTCTCAGTTGCTAGTGCTAGTGATTCTTGAGTGAGTAGTTGATAAAATATTGGAAATTTACACAGAGGATGAGCAGGACAGGGAACAAGATCGTAATCAGTATTTAGAGATCAACTCTCCCAAGCACTGCCAGGAGGCACTGAACTCAAAGGAGTCATCCAGTGTCCTGCAGATTTGAGCCTTCAGAGAGTTAGATGTTAGGGATGGTGATGAGAATGTCTGAAATAGATTAATAGACCCACAAAATATAATGCCAGAAGGGACCACTCTGATCATCTGGTCCAAACTCCGAACAACAACGGCCATGGAATCTCACCTAAGCCTTATTTACACATTACAAATTGATGGTCATAGCTATTGCGGAATATGCTGTTCCTCAATAGCAATTCCAAATAACTCCCCATATGGAAATTATATTCTGGAATAAAAGTGATTTTAGTAAGACATCTAATTTTGACTTAAATATTTCAAGTGATGGAGAATCCACTATATCCCTTGGTAAAATGTTCCCGTGGTTAATTACTCTGCTAAAAACATGTGCCTTATTTCCATCTTTGACGGTAGCTCATGCTTTAATTTTATTTTTTACTGTTCATCACTTTTTATCATTTTAAGTGAAAAAAGCAGGTACTATAACAGGGATAATCAATAGGGTTGAAGTTTAATGCAGGAATAATCCAAATTAGTTATGGACGTAATCACCTTGAGCAGATGCCCTTGTTTATTATGATATCATCCAAGTTGGATTATTCCCTCATAATCCATAGCTCCTGTTGATAATCCCTCAAACTGATAACAATTATAATTACTAAGAGTTAAATATTTTTTAAACTGCTATTTTTAAACTTTTCATTTGAATTCTTCCCATATTGCTATTTTTAATTTCCTTTCTGTTTTTTCTTTATTTTTTTCTTATAATTATCTGTCACATTTTAGATATTGTGTCTACTTATTCCTTATACTAAGCTTTGGCTTCATCTCATATATTTTTAATAACATTTTATGGCTAGTTTTTATAATTTAGTTTTCTGTCCTTGAGACTCAGTTTTCTAAATCTTTCCAGTTATAAATCCACTTTTCTTCTCTGTTCATTCTCTGAGTTATTTTTCTTTGATTATTTTTCTCCCCCATTTTCTTTCATTTCTTCTCTGTTGTTTTATTCAGTATACTAAATCCCGATTACAAAATAAATATACATTCACAGAAACTATTTCCCTCCCTCTTTCACCCATCCAACATTATCTAAATGATGTGAAAAGTGAAAACAAGAATTGGATTATAATAATCTATGTATTTTCAATGTTATTTCCTTCACTCATAATTTAACATTAGGAATGTGTAAACTCCTACTAGCTGTGCTGTGTGGCAGGGTAACAAAGCCTTTGCTATTTGTTCAGCCGAGCTAATTATAGATTCCAAGGACTGCTTTCTGAGTTAGTGTTCCTCCAAAGGGAGGTACCTCAATCTGCTCAGGATTCACAGCCCTGAACACTCTCCTGGAGGCCCCAGATCATCAAGCGACTTAGGCATATGCATGATTTTAAGCATGTGTGTGATCACAATGATGTCAATGGGTCTATTCACATGCTTAAAGTTAAGCACATGTCTAAGTGCTTTGCTAGATTGAGATCACAGTGCTTACCAACAGGAGAAGTCCCAGGAATAATCATGGTATTAAGCACTGTGCTCAGTGCTAAGCATTTACAGGAGTGGGCCCACAGTTAGTAACAGGTGAAATATATATATATTGGACAATTTTCCAAAGAAGCTGGAAGTCTGGGAGCCGCTATGACCCCTTCTGTGAGAGGATTCCAGGCACATTCAAGTGAATTTTTTTTACTTAGTACTTCTATCTATCTCATCCAAGCACTTAGTACTTTACTTAGTACTTCTATCTATCTCATCCATATTAGAGCACTTTAGGGGGGTTTAAGTCTCTCAACACACCTGTGATGTCAGTATCAGATCCATTGTACAAAGAGATGCATGAAAACAATAGACAGATAACGGACATACCCAAAAGCATAAGGAGCAAGCCTGTGGCAGAGCAGAAACAGAACTCAGTTCTCCTGACTATAATTCCCCTACTCCATCCACCCACCTGAAGACCATACTCTGCCCTCTTGATTTCCAGTGTGGGATAGTACAACAAAAGAGTAAGTGCAGATACAAATAAGCAGAATGATTACCAGCTCCACATATGACCAGAGGATAACATTCAGTTCCCAACCCAGCTAATACTGTCATCAGATTACTTAGCATTGAGATTTATGAAACGATGTGCAATTCCAGGAGTACATGCATGGGGCTATTACTTGGAAGGGAAAGGATGCAGTGGGAAACCAGGAACAATCTCAGCTTCAATAAGACTGGTCGCTTGCCTGTTTGAACTACAGTAAATGGTGGATTTTCTATAACTTGAAGTCATTAAATCAAGATTTGAGGACTTCAATATCTCAGCCATAGGTTATTGGCCTATTATAGGAGTGGCTGGGTAAGGATCTGTGGGCTGTGATGTGCAGAAAGTCAGATTACATGATGGTCCCTTCTGGCCTTGAAGTCTATCAAACCTTGGGTTTAAGCTGTGTAAGTTATGATTATTTCAATACATTAAAATAAATTCCTATGGCAGAAAATGAGTTGGCCAACGTTACCTTAAATTTTCACACCTACCCATTTAGTATATTAATAACACTTTGCATATGTATAGCATCTTCCATCTGAGCATTCACAATGCTTTACAATTTTCCATAAATTCAGACCAAGCTAGTTATGTATCATGCTCATTTTACAGGGGGGACAATTGAGGCACAAAGAGGTGAGCTGATATACCCAAGGTCACATCATAAATCAGCAGCAAAATTTAGAACATAGAGCAGAACCTCCAGGCTTCCAATTCTATGCTTTAACCACTAGACCTTGTTCCCACTCTTTCAAAGCCTTTCCTTCAAAAATTAACGTTCATTATTGACACAACATGTGAACATTCTTTATTTTTCATCCTCTTTGCATTAACATCTCATTTCCAGCCTCCCCTCCTCACCCCTACTGTGTTTTATTGTGTGAGAAATAATTTGTATTCATTAATACAACTTTTCGGCATGCACTATACAGGACATGAAAATCAACCTTACACTGAGTTTCACAAAATAGTGTTAATAATCTTACTGTCTGGAAGTTAGCCAACTATCTAATCATTACTGTATGAGTTCAGCAACTGCACAGCATGCCATATCACTGAGGTAACAAACAATAGATTTGTTAAGTTAGTCCGAAAGCATTCTCTGTTTTCTTTAGTTTGCAACCACCTCCAAATCTGTTTTACATATCTCTGACACTGCAGTTACATTTAGTTGTGTTCCACAATAGAGAGTCTGAAAGATTTTCATGAGTGTGTGCTATTTTACAATAAAACTCACATCAGACCATTTCATTCTCTTTGCTGGTCTCCTCTTGTGAGCACTTGTGAGTTAAATCAAAAGCATGTAGCTGAAAACTGGAGTTGCTTTTAGTGATTCATTCATTATCTTTACAAAATGTTCCACCTGTTTACCCCTATGAATTCAATGAAACCAGCAAAAAAAAAAAAAAAAAAAAAAAGTAACATCTCCTTTATGAACAGAAATTTGGCCAGGAGTGTGTCTCCCCAGTTATGAAAGAATTAGCACTTGATAAAGTTTCTAGGGATTAAGTTTCCAAATCTTTATCAGACACCCTGGATTTCATTTTTAAAGATTACTGTACTTAACTACATAATCATCTGTTGGCAATAATAATTTATCTTTTCACCATGCTAAACGCTATCTTAAAGCTACCTTACTCTACACAGTGCTGATATAGAAACACTGGATTGGTAATTAAAAGGGCAAGGCAAACTGATCTGTAAACGATATGAATATTTTATATGACTAACCAATGATAAATAATTATCACCCACATTTTATGGGATTGGGTGGGGGGTTAATTTCACTGCTGGTGACAGCAACACTTGGTGTTTCTAAATGTGAACTTATTGTGTTTTCTTAGTAAGAGAAATGGAAAAGACTTGACAGGTCATCTGGGTTTATTCATTCTGCTATGGTAGGATTGTATATTTTCTAGTGCTTTATCCAATCTAGTTTTAAATGTTTCTAACACTGAGGCTTGAAACACTTCCAGGAGTCCATTCATTTTAGTGACGTGCAGAGAGGCATGCACAAGCTCATGCGCTATATTAAATGTAGCAGATCCTATGCCCTGTTGACGCTGCCTCTCTCAGCTCCCTGGACTCAGAGATGGGGGAGGAAGGCAGAGGAACTAACCATTGTGAGACACTGATCCCAGCAGGAGCTAGCCGTAGTAACTCCTAGTGGAAAGAACCTGGCGAGCAGCAGGGGCAGCAGTAGCTGAGGCCACTAAGTGGTCCAAATGGGTCTCCTGCAGTGTTGTGCCCCCAAGCCGCATGGGGGCTGTGTTAGTGAGATTTGCTCCCCTGGTTTGCAGGCTGTTTTAATTTAACCAAAGCACACATTTAGCTCTTTTACTTTTTCCTCAAAAATCAATTGCTTCAGACCCTAGCTAGTTTTGTTGCATTTCTGTCTGATTTGTCTCTCTGTATCTTCCAGGTTACTCCTTCTCATTAAATGGACAGTTTTACCTCAGATGGTCAGCTTTCCCAGCTGAATCGTATTTTGTTACTTCCTGCCCATATTTCTAACCTCAGCAGCACTCTTTGTGTTATTATATTTGTCTTCACCACACCTTCCAATTTAGAATCATCTAGAGAGGTCATTCATGTGCTGTTTACAACCTCTTCCATACCATTAAGATATCAAAACAAAATGAGAACTAACAGTAACATCTCACCATAATAGATACACTGATGTTTATTGTTACCTTGCGTTAGCATATATAGCACCTTCCATCTGAAAGTGCTTCAGAAATGACTGATTCTGGCCAGGTCTAAAATTTAGGTCAACTTAGCTACATTGCTCAGGACTGTGAAAAATTTCATGCCCTGTGAGACACAGATTGACCTAACTGCTGCTGTCGACACAGCTAGGTCAATGGAAAAATTCTTCTGTCAACCCAGTTACCACCTCTTGGACAGGTGGATTTCCTACAGCGACGGAAAACCCCTAAGTAGCTACGCTACAGTGGCACAGCTGCAGCACCATAGCTGTACTGTAGAGCTGTAGTGTACTGTCCTGTAGTGTCGACATACCCAAAGACTCACAATACCCCTGAAAGGTAAGTGTATATAGGTCTATTATATCCATTCTACAGATGAGGAAAGGGCCCAATCCAGTTGACTTCAATGGTCACTGAATCAGGCCCAAAATGAGGAACAAAGAAATGAAGTGATTTGTCCAAGGTGACAGAGGGCATCAGTGTCAGGACTAAGACTTGAATAGAGGTGTCCTGGTTTCCAGTACAATGCTCTAACCATTACATAACTGCCTCCTCTTTAAAAGTTTCCTTTAGTAATCTACATCACAGCAATTTTCCTTGCATGGGAATTGCTATATAAACGTATAAGCATATATGGTCTTTCAGCTAGTTTCCATCTAAGCAAATTTAAATTATTTTTGAGAATAAAATTTCTTTAGCTCCAGGTAGCAAAGTCCTCTTATAAGATCAGATTGTCCCTTTTTGCATAGAAAGTCATGGAAGAGGATGTTTTCTGAGCTTCCCTTCATGGTACTGTCATGCAAGAGGGGGTATAGTTTGCATCCACCATGGAAAAGCTGCCCCCAAACTTGGCAAAGCTTGGGAAATCCACAAGAGGTCAGAGCCTTCTGTATAGATGTCCTATATTAATTCCCTCTCCACTGGATCTTCCTTCAGGCAATGCAGTTGCACAGGTGAAACTGAGGGTAGGGAGGCTAGTACTAGTGATGATGCAAGAGTCAGAAAGAACAGTTTGACTTTCAAATCCCAGGGTGAGTTTTCAGGGCTGGCAAATAGAAAAGTTATCCTTATAAGATGAGCAAATCTAGTATGGAGACAAAATGAGATGAGAAATATGGAGCCACCAACCACATTTCTTAATCCACTTTTTAGAGTCCCTTTTCAACATAACTCCACACTTTAAATGTAGTTTAAAATAAAATGGCAGCATGACAAACTTTATTCCAACTGCATGAATTTTGTTGGGATCTATTCAACAAGCCATTTTTAAAGGAAAGATTAAACACCAAGAATCACAGAGAAGCCCAGTTCAAACAGATTCCAAACACAATGGGGTGCTGATTTGCTTCTGTAATTTAATTCATGTGCGTAATTAGTTCTGCAAAGATAGTGAGGGACATAGTGTCAATCCTGGGTCAGGCAGAGTTCCTACTGGCAAAATATCAACCGTTATGTTATTTGGCAAGAATCCCCATGTTTCTTCATAGGGTACTCAGGACATCTACAATTAATACCTTGAAATCGAAAAGAGCAGACAGAAAGGTACACTACCATCACCAGCTAAGCAATTTTAGAGCAATAGATTAGAGTTCCTTTATTTTGCCCCCAGCATCTTTCGGTGAGATAATTAAACACTCTTAAAGGAGTTTGCTGGCTTAGCAGTATTTCTTAACATGAGTAAGGCAGTGGGCTACCTAGCTGAAAGTACAGTAAAACAGGTCCATCAGTCTCTCCCTCTTGAGGTATGGCTGTGGCCAGCTACTGGAAACATATTTGTTAGTTAATTTGTCAGCAATGTACTCAAACAAAGAACCTCTTTTTATGGGCAGGTGCAGACAAAGCTTGCAAGAGCTACAAACACACACAAAAAAGACTCCATAAAAAAGAGAGATGGCCTTGCTGAGACGGTTGTTCTCTCTGATTTTCTGTAATAGACTTCAGTTTGCCATGAAATTAAATTTATAGCATACCTGCTAGACATGAAGGGCCACATTTATCCCTGGTATAACTCCACTGAAGTCACTGGATTTACACTGGAATTTGGAAGGGAGAATCCAGCAGAGCTTTGCTATTCCCTGCCTAGACATTAAAGCCAGCATTTTCATGGGGAGGCCATTTCAAGCCAAATAACTAGTTGTGTGAATGGTTTGCAGAAAGGTTTTTTATAAAAAATGGAAAATTTACAGACTCCACAGTTTCCAGAAACTATTAATAAAAAGACACAAATTTAAATGTTGTTTTCCTTTGAGAGTACTCTTAAAAGGACAGATGCAATATCAAACAATGGAAAGCTTCTTGGGCCACTGTAGCACCTCCAGGCTTTAATATTCTGAGACAAACCAGTGCTTTTTCAGGCATAGGTTTGTAAATGAAGCTGAGGAACCATTTTTCACAAAAAAAATTCGTCCTTTCTAGTGGGAGTGTCTTTTCAGTTGCTTAGTGTCAGTGAAAATTACCTTAAAGATAGTCTATATTAGGTTGTCTATAAAATCATGACTGGTGTGGAGAAAGTAAATAACAAAGTGTTATTTACTCCTCCTCATAACACAAGGACTAGAGGGTCACCAAAGGAAATTAATAGGCAGCAGGTTTAAAACAAACAAAAGGAAGTATTTCTTCATACAATGCACAGTCAATCTGTGGAACTCCTTGCAAGAGGATTTTTGTGAAGGCCAAGACTGTAACAGGGTTCAGAAAAGAACTAGATAGATTAATGGAGGATAGGTCCATCAATGGCTATTAGCCAAGGTATGCAGGGGTGATGTTCCTAGCCTCTGTTTGCCAGAAGCTGGGAAATGGGCAACAGGGGATGGATTATTTGATGATTACCTGTTCTGTTCATTGCCTTTGAAGCACTTGGCATTGGCCATTGTCGGAAGACAGGGTACTGGGCTAGATGGACCTTTGGTCTGACCCAGTATGGTCATTCTTATGTTGTCACAGTGGCTTGTGCCAGTCAGGATTTTTGAGCATAACAATTGGGCTGAATATTATCAGCACACAGAGCCTGAACCAATGTTAATTTTTATCATGCACTCTTCCTGTCCATTTGTTGTATCCGTGTGTTGTCTCTTGTTTTATTCTTAGATAAGCTTTTAAGGGCCAGGGAGGGTGTTTTTGTTGAGTGTTTGTTCTGCACCTAGCATACTGAGGCCGGCGCTTCTTGGCTCATTTATTTATAAACCATAATAACAACGATTAAAGTCAATGGGAATCTATTCATTGACTTCAGATCAGTGAAGGCCAACAGTGAAGATGGAGATCAGTGGTTTGCTCTCTGCTGACATGCTTGTGTGGCTGATGACCATCCCTGGAACATGTTTGGTGTGACTTTTGCAGCTTACTGCAGTCAAATGTGGAGCAGTGTGTCTTTCATTAGAGAAAGTATTCCACATAATAGTGCCGACGGAGCATACAATAGAGCCAGAATGATCAAACTTGGGTGCCCGAAGTTAGGCTCCTAAATAAAACTGGCCTAATTTTCTGAGGTTCTGTGAGCACCTGCAGATCCCACTGAAGTCAAAGGCAGCTGCAGTTGCTGGACACATATGAAGATCAGGCCACTTATTCAGGTGCCTAACTATGGACCTAGGTGCCCAACTTTTGGTTCCCATGTTTGATTAATTGGCCAAATTGCACAAGGCAATATAAAATTTTCAGGGGTGGAGTTTGTCTTCTGAATGACTAACATGCATTTTCTTGAGTTCCTTTGCTGATGCTGATTTTCTGCCTAGCTTAACCAAACACAGTGTTTCACTTTATTGGTCACTTATTTTGGCTCTGAAGGTGACATTAAAGATGTTATACTTATTTCTGGAACAAAGATGCTAAAATAAATCTAACAAACAAGATTTGCTTTCAGGAGCCGGACTTGGGAAGATACCATGTTGTAATCTGGCAGTAAGATCCTCAGTCCCGATACCCACAGAAGAACGTGCTGCCCATGAGATAATGGAGGTATTCCGAGCAGAGTTGGACAGAGCAAATGTTTTCATGACTAGAAAGTAAAATAAAAGACATTTTCAGTATTACAAAATCATAGAAACTTAGGGGTAGAAGGGACCTTGAGAGGTCAGCTAGTCCACCCTGCACACTGAGGCAGGATCAAGTAGACCTAGACCATCTCTGACAGATGTTTGTCCAGCCTGTTCTTAAAAAGTCCAATGATGGGGATTCCAAAGCCTCCTTTGGAGGCCTATACCAGAGCTTAGCTACCACTCTAGTTAGGAGAATTTTCCTAATATTTAACCTAAATTAATAAAGGGTTGGGTGGGCAAGGAATTTTTTTGTAAATTTGGAACCTAAAATAAATGCCATTGGGAGAAAGGACACTGAAAATAATATGGTCCCTAAATATTGATCAACGATAATTTAGTAGCAAATTGCCACTTGGTAACATTTTTACTAATGTATGAGGGATCCTCCCAAAGCTCTCCATACAATTTTAACTCCAGCAAGGAAAAAGGAGGAAGTTTATGGACAGAGTATATATACAAAGGAATCTTCTTCACCTCTGGGCAATATGGTGAGGGCTCCATACAGCCTCTGAATAAAGAGCAGAGGGAAGTAGTGTAAAGGAGGGTAATCTCCTCTCATCACTTGAATTCAGTAGTTCAAGTAAGTGGATCCAGTGGCGTAATGGCAATGGAGAAGCTGCATTACACCACACCCTATCAGCGGGTTGAGGATGAGTTTCAATCTACCAGCCCTGCTTGGTTCCCCGCACTAAGCCTGATTACTCAGTTTTGCGTAAGGAATCATGGATTTCTTCCGTAATGAATACACAGAAACAAGCTGATATCTAGAATGTTCAGACATTTCTATATAAGACAGGAAATACTAATTTTACTCTATTTCAGCGATAATTTGGTTGCCTTCTTTTGAAATGTAGAACAGTAAATTGCCAGTGTATGGCCGAACTCTCAGAAGCCTTCAAATAAAGCATGAATCTGCTATTTTTGAGTGCATATGAATACAGAAGAGGGAAGGAAAGAGACAAAAAGAGAGATGTTGTGGATCCAAACGGGCTTTAGATCAGGCCCTAAAAGTAGGGTGTGGCATCTGAGATCAGTAGAAATAGGAATCACAAAACAGAAAAAGGGAACATTGGAGTAACTAGAAGGAGAAGAGAAGGATCTGGGAACACTGAAGCACAAAGAAAGAAAGCCTTGAAGCAGAAAAAGGAGGTTAGCAGTCTTGGTGCAGAAAGAGAGGTCTAGGGACCCAGAAGGTTTGGGAGATGAGTGGAGATTTGAAACACCTGAATAATTTCCCAAAGCATTTCATTTTCACTTTAGAAAATGTTGTTCTGCAAAAACATTAGAAATTAGAAAAACAATCCTCAGAGAAATAGATGTGATTTACTAAGGTTTATTTATGGCATTTTTGGTAAATCTCCTATTTGCATAATCACCTGATCTCCTCTTCACATCCTTTGAATTTAGTAGTTCAAATATACTGCACTTAGAAAGAACTACCTTTTAACAAACCAACAGGCATATATGAGTGGGTCTCAAAATTTCGCCATCTACTGTTTTATCTCAACCTTCTCATTGCTCATGTTCTTCATTGGCATGGTCAGAAGTATTTTACAATTTGCCAAGAACTGAAGGTAAAGAGGGAGATCAGGAACAGTTGAGGGGAGGAGGAAATTAACTCAGAGAGAAACAGAAAACTCAGAAGCATATGGACATGGGAGGGGGGAAGCCAGCCTTTGGATGGTTAGAGTTGCAAGTCCAAGGTAAGCACTAGCAAAGCCTTTTGACTTTTTGTAAATAAATTCATGCCCAAAATTCCACTCTGGCAGACCTAAAACACAGGGTAAGACATTACCCTTCAGGTTGTCAGAACAGACACTTAGTCATCATCAGAGTCACTAAAGTGGTAAACCCCCAAGGAAAATTTAATTCTGCTTCCTGTCACTTTCATTTGTGGACCAAGTCTCACGAAAGTTTTTCTAAACTCATTTAAAATGGAGAACGGTGCCCATGCAGTTGGTTTAAAGGAATAATGAGTAAATTGAAAGGTCTCTGTGTAATATTTGAGTTTCAGATTTAATTTCAGGAGGATTACTCACCCTCTGTGATTGGCTGCATGCTTTCCAAGTTTTCCTGATTGTCATTTGAAATGAAAAGCACTGCCAGTTTCTAATGAATCTGAAAAAGGACATTCAGCTCCTGATACACTGTACTTGCATGGTACTTTTTAAGGCAGTGTGTAGATCCACTGAACACATGCTTGTGAAGTTGGAAATGTAAAGCCATTTGTTCTATTAGCTCACTGGATTTCCTTTCATTAAGTCATACTGTTTTCATCCACAGGCTTCATTCACTGGACCCTTGTGGAGTCCTCCCCTTCCCCCCCAACCAACGTATATTTGTTAAATCTTCTCTATTGCTGCTGTGTGTGTATATGTGTGCGTGTTCTCTCTTATCCAACAATAGTGTCTCTCCAGAAGTATAGGACCTGTGGTTGTGGCTTACATAACCAATTTATTCCTATAGACAAAAAAGATGTGGACTAAATCAAACAAGTTCTGCAGATGCCTTTGCTCTTAAGGTAGAAGTGCCTAACAATCAGAATCACTGTATCATTCTCTGGCATATCAGGCTTTCTGCTAACCACCAGTTTCAAGACACACCATCAGGAAGGGTCTAACAAATGGGGAGAAGCTTTGAAAATATTACTTGCTCAGTTTTCATTAAAATATTTTAAGACCAGCATTAGTCTTCACTCTGAGGTTAAATGAAGATACTTAAGACACAGCCACCTTGCTAGAGTTGTATGCCACCAAAATAGGAAGCAAAGGCTCAGTTATAAATGCAGTATGGATTTTTTTAAAAGAGATTTTAGATAATGGGCAACATTTTCTTTATTATTTCTCCAAAGGAAGATAACAAGCAGCATAAAGTCTGATTCTGAAAATGATTGGGGGGGAGGATTTTTTTAATCTTGCCCCCGTAATAGATTTTTTCTTCTGCTCAATTCTCTGTGTGAATAACAAGAGTGGCAGCCATTTTCTCCCAGCTCAACATCAAAACGCCTTTCATCTGCTGTCTAAATGCAAACAAAGCAAACCTTCCACCAGGCCTTTCTTTCCAGATAAATTAAAACTCTCATGTCCTGGGGACTAAATCAAGCCTACAGGCCTTCCCTAGATAAATCCTTTCTGAACCTGAAATCTTCTTGCCACACGTGCTCCTTGTAAGATAATTTTGCAGTAGCTAATCAATAATGCAACAGTAAATTGCATTTAAATAAACATTAGCAGCCCTCTTAATGAATAAAACCTCATCTGCAATTTGTCAAAGTCAGAAGTGCTGGACTCTTTTGATATTCATTAGAATATTGGAAATTGGAGCTTTGACAGGCTTTATGTACATTGCAATTATGATTTTTTGTGAATAGCAGGACTACTTTATTTTCACAAGAATTTTTGAATAAAAATGGTGATCTATACCACATGTTTCATGGATTTCAATCACATCCTTGCTACAAGATTGGCAAAAACTAAAATAGCCCATGTTAGAGTCCTAGACTAAAAAAAGCCTGAAATATACTATACATTCATATAGTATAGGATCATGGTATGAAATTCCCTTATTTTGTATGAAGAATTTTAATTAATTTGCTATGATCACAAGCTTTGGAAAAATGCAATTCTGTGCTTGTTTATATACAGAAACATATTACAGAGGCATTTTATGTATCACAATTTTTGTCATAACAAAATAAACACAATTATATATCATATGTAGTAAATTAATTATAATTGTTATAGTTTTAAAAATCACAATTTTTTCAAGAATGGCACTTTAAATAGATGCGCCCACATGAATTATCTGTACCACATACATTATTCTTGGGATTCTGTGCTTTATAAACAAAGGCTCAATACTGAGGAAAATTTCCTAATTGTGAGAACTATTAGACTGTGGAATAGAGTCCCAAGGGAAGACATGGAAGCCCCATCCCTGAGCTATTTAAAACTGGATTGGACAAAGCATTGAATGATATAATGCAGGGAACAAACCGTCAGTGGAAGAGGGACAGACTGGAAATGACCTAAAAGGTGATTTCCATTTCTAATGTCTATGATTCTATGGAATGAGCAGGCTAAGCAGAATGCAGACCACTGTGATGAGCAGACATAATATTTTATCCGTGCAGTTTTCTGTGGGAGGGTCTTTGGATGAGATCTCTCTTTAAAACACATAGAGAGACAGAGAGAGACTTGTCTGCTCTATAAGGACATTAAATATTTCCTGGCACCTCTGGTAAGAATATAGGTTTATTTCCCAATCTCTTCTCCCCACCCTCCCACACACAATAATGTTGTGATGGGTGCTGGTGCCCCCAGCTGTCTAATGAGATACTGCTACCCACTCAGAGGTGGCTGCCATTCAGCCATGCTGAATGTATAAAGTGTATTGTGTTCCTTTAGAGAGATGCTAAATTTATGCAAAACACTATTACTGCTTTCCTGGCTTAAGATTCTAAGACATGTCTGATTTTGTGTGTAAAAATAAAAACAAATATCATTTCAGACTTTTTGTGATGGATCAGAGCCTCCTATCTGAGGAGGTTTGAGTTCTGTATATTAGCAAATTGAATACTGACCCTACAATAGGACTCAATGCATTGCTTGCCTTACTCTCACTATACCACTCAGTAAATTAGAATATGAGAGATTTTCAGTTTGTTACCCATCCAACTATTAACCAGGTCCAAATCTGCTTTGTTTTGAAAATAAGAAAATAAACAGTAGGAAGACAGCTCCAGCTGTTACTCTTTAAATTGGAACTTACTACGAGTCCTAGAATATATTTATCCCAGGATTTACTAGGGTTATGGTTTGGAACCCCCAATGCAGCATTTCTGTCACGTCACTAGAAGGAAGCAGGATAGGAAGGCAACCGATACAATAATTTTGCAAGTGTGAGTGATGACTTCTTCATAACAGGTTCCAGGACCTGGGCAGGGATTTAGTAACTGAGATAGGAGTTAGGGTTGGAGCTCATGTAACAGAATGAGAGGTCAGGAGGTTAGTGTCCCAGTACGTGGGTGGGGGTAGTGTCTCATATCCACAGGATCTGTGCTCTGCCCCCAGCTTTGGAACAATCTCTTCAAAGAACCCCTTTGGTGTGCCAGACTCCAAGAGGTCTCACTCTCTCTTTGGGGCAGGCCACATGGTCTCACCACCTCCTGAACCTGAACCTCTGGAGCTGCAGCACTCCTGCTTCACACCGTGCACTCAGTTCAGTGAGTCCAGCTGAGAGAGACTCCTGTTAGAGATTTGTACACTCTTGGAGGATCAAGGCACCTCTCCCACTATTTACAGAGACACTCAAACAGTGTTTTCAAAACAGTAGGGTTTATTAGTTAGCTGGAACACAGCTTCACAAGTCCTTAGGTTAGCACAGAGAAATGAAAGTTAATGTATAGTCCATTCTGGTCAGCGCATAGAGCCAGCCAAGCTGTAGTGACCTTCATTTTCAGGCTCTCTGTCTGACTTCCTTCCTTAGTCAGTTCCCAGGTGAGAGAGCTCCAAGCTTCTTTCAGAAGCCAGTTTTTATCCCCCCACCTCATACCTCCCAGTCCTTTATTCTTGGTCTGGGGTCTCTGCTCAGCTTCACAGCTTACAGGTGGGGAAATCCACCTCTCTCTAGGTGTCAGTGTCCTGATGAGTGAGCTTTCCATTGTCTTCTTGGATTTTCCATCAATAAAAAATTACAAAAAATCCCTACTTCTTCACAAATAGTGACTCAGATGAGAAGGAGGAGGTGGTTTTTTGAGTGGCAGGATTTTGAGTGGTGGGAAGGAAGGTTTTGTAGACATATCACTATAGGAATGCCCATCGCCTCCCTGTCCCATTCCTCCCTGGCTTTCCAGCTTTCACTGCATTGTGTGACTTCCCTGGAGCTCTCCACCCCTCCCCATATTGCCGTAAAACTCTGGTCCAGCTGCTTCTGTGCTGGACCCAATGCATTGCTTGCTTGAGTCTCACTTTCAGCTTTAGCTCCCTCCCACCACCTCAGTCTTGGCACCCTATCACAAGGGCTTCAGGGGCTTCAGGGATCATGCCCAGACTCCTTATCCAAATCACAGAGGTTATATGAGCAGGTGGCTTGCAGGGTCCAGGCAGAGGCAGCACTGGAAGATACAAGATCATTCTGTCAATGGTACAGGAGACTTGAGAGAGCAAGAGTGGGAATGGATGAAGATCCACAAGCCCTATCATTCTTGCACCTCTGTGTGGGTCTCAAACTGGGGTCATGACACCAAAGTGAATCACAAGTTCATTTTAATGGTGTCGCCAGGGCCAGCATTAGACTCACTGAGGTCCAGGGCAGAAAGCCCAAACCCAAGCCCCACTGTGAGGGGCTGAAGCCGAAGCCTGAGGGCTCAGGCTCAAGCCCTGGGCAGCGGGGCTCAGGCTTCAGCTTCAGACCTGCAAGGCAGAGCTTTGGCTTTTTGTAGTGGGCCCCAGCGAGTCTATTGCTGGCCTTGCTGAAGCCTGAGCCCCGCCATGCAGAGCTGAAGCCCAAGCTTGAGCAACTTAGCTTTGCAGGGCACACTGTGGTGTGGGGCCTTGGGCAGCTGCCCTGGTTGCCACCCCCAAATGCCAGCCCTGATTCTAGAATAACACAGGGCACTGGGGTCATTTTTGTTACGAGGAAAGGTCGCAGTGCAATGAATTTTGAGAACTGCTGCTCTAGAACTACCAGCAGGCCAGCTCAGTAAGGGACAGTGTGGCAGAGCAATGGCGTCAGAAAAGTCACATCACTGTGGGAGTCAGAACTCCACTTCTGCATATGAAGAAGATCAGATGGCCCTTGGCTCTTATTCACTCCATTGTGCTACTAATGGCAGCAAAATATCTGACAGGTCAAAGGAAATGATTCCATATGCTTCCATTCTCATATGAAGCAGGAAGTCCTCACCTCTAAAACATCTTTAAACATCTCTCCAATCTCTTCAGTTACAAAGCACAGAACGGACCTCCTGAATGCAACGTTTTGGCAGCCATCAAACATTCTTGTTTTAAAGTATTCTTAATAAAAATGGTATTCCTAGTTTTCCATGTCCTTTCTTGCTTTTCCTCACGTGCCCCACATTATACAGCACTCCCTTACAACAGTGAACCATTTGTTAAGTATTCTGTTATGAAATTGGCAGAAGTTAAATGTATTCTTATACTGTACATACTCTGATACTGTGGGGAGATTTGATTTATGTATGCAGTGAAACTCAGCCCAGATGCAGCATCTAGTATTCAATGAAGACTCCTTCAGTAATTACTGGGCAGGGGGAGGAGCAGCCAATGTTTAGTCCCTAAGGCCTTTCATTTTGGGGGAAGGGCAGGAGAGGGTTGTTTACAATTTTCTGGGAATTTATAAGTGTTTATTACAAAAAATTTAAAACAGTTGAAAATCAGTCCGAAAAATTCACTTTGCCATTTTCTGGGTAAATATCACTCTTATCTGTTTTTCTTGTTTTTAAACTTTCAGAATTTCTCTTATATTCTGAAAGGTGCATGGGTACAGTTTTTGGTTTTGAACCATTTTAGCATGAGAAGCAGTCACTAACTTTTGTTTGCTTTGAATTCTCACAACCATCTGCACTATCCATAAGGCTGGTAATGGGTATCTGGTGGGTGTGGGATTGACAACAGTACCCCAGCGCTCAAGTCATTCTTATACTTCTGGCCCAGTTCCCCAGTCAGGAAAGAGAAGTGGTGGCTCCGTAGTCTGGCTGACCATGGGTACTGAGCCACCATCTCTCCTTCTGGAGTAAGGAGCTGCGTCCAGAGAGTTCTGGAACTTACGAAATTCAGGTGAAAATTGGTAAAAACGGAATAATTGTTATCAGTGAAAACTGAAAATGAAGGACCTTATTAATCTCATACTTGTGCAAAAGTTTGCCATATCCTATATTTGTGTCAATTTATTTGCACAGTGATGCCTCTGACTTAGATTGGCAGTATGCACTAAGAAGAGAGAACTATACACTGGAAATTATTCTTCCTATAATTTGTAGAGGGAGATATTTTAATTTAATTTTATGTATTTATTTAGTGGTACCACCAACATCTGGGTCTTTCAGCATGTGTTATGCAGTCTGTCCATTTAGACTGTGAGACCCTTGGGGTAAGAGACTATTATTCTCTATGGTTTTATGCAAAACATCAAGGACATTTTTGATACTTAATGAATAATAAATCAAAATTTGACCCTGTTTAAACATATTGACAGAAGCTATTAATTATGACGGTATTCAAACCTTCATATTATCTCCACATTACGTATTACAGTATGGTGTATATTACTTGTCCTCAAAAAGCAAGGGGAAAATGTCTAAATTGTAGCAGGTGTCTTGATACAAACATTGGACGAGGGATGCACTAGATTCAGTGATACCATATAGACAACTTGCAAGCAAGTTTTCCTTAACTGTTTCTTTGTACATAGATACTTAAAAATATTGGTTCCTGAATGGAGGGGAAGAGGAGGAATTATTTGCTTGTTAGTGACACAAGGCTCAAATTATAACTACTACAAGGGACAAGTAATATCTTTAAGAATACAGCTCTATACCTAGGAGAGGATATAGATTTGTGAATTTCCATTACAATGCTTTAAGCTATGACCTTTGTCCTTTTATTATGATACTATTGAAATGAGGCTGTGGGAACAAAGATGTGTCTCCTAATTTATTCATTGACTTTTTTTTTTTACCTGTGTGTGGTAGAAAGATCTGAAAATGATTTAAAATCAGATACTCGTTTTTATCTATGATAATGCTTTCCCCTTGAATGCAGGGCTTTGGTGTATCTAGCAAAAACTAGCTTTGTCCTGAGGTCAGGACACATTACAAAATCCAAACGAGAGCTCTGAAATCCAGTTAGATGGAAATCAGAAGCATCCCACATCTCTTTGTAATCACTTCACTTCTTTTCCCATTTACACAGAGTTGGAGGTGCCCATGATTCTTTGCCACACCTTCTGGTCCAAAGCATAGGTTCATAGGTCTTGGAGTGCCAATCCTTTTCTCTTCAAACTTCTCTTGATAGAGTCTTGACAGAGTCTTTCGATTGTATCCTCAGTCTTCCGTGTCCTTTCTTGCTGTCCTCTCCTCCCATGACTCCATCCCTCATCTGTTTATAATCACAACTTTAAAACCAACACACTGGGGAAAAAATATGTACAGTGCTATATTAGTTCTACTAACCTACCCATCTTCACATGTCCTCTAGCAGCTTCCCAATCTAAAGGGAAATATAAATGATGAAGTTTCCTTTTTTGCAGAGCATTTTTGCTTCACATCAGCATGTATTTATGTTAAATTGTCTTGGCAGGGATCAGGTTTCATAAAGGAGCAAATCAGGAACAATTCCACAGAACTCAATGATGTTACACCTGATGTGAGTTGAGTATTACAAGTGTATGAACAAACAATTCCTGTTATTGCTCCCTGCAGTTTATGTGTACAGGGAGAGTAATATTGGTGTGGCCCTTTTAGAAGAAGCACCGTACACCTCCCTAACCCCTGGCATAACCAACACAAGAATCAGCCATAACCTGACCCTAAGGTTTCATAAATAATATGGTTTTTGCTCAATAACAATGCAGTTTTAGTCCTTTCAGTTCTAATTTGCTTGTTAAATATGTAGTTTGGTATATTTCTCTTTGATAAATACAAAGCAGAATCTACACAATGGCTGAGTTAGCAATGCTTTAGATAATTTAACTTTGTACTTCTTATCTTTTTTTTTTTTAATGTGTAACTCTGACACCCTTGGGTGGGGAAGATGGTGATCAAACCAAGGACCTCTAAATCTTCATGTATGAGCTGCTACTGCCTGAGCTGAAAGACTCCCTTCTGTTAGCCACCCCGAGCAGGTTCATCAACCAGTAGTTGATCTAGCCACCACCTGAGGGGCACAGAGTGCCACACCATGTAGGCATAGCTTGTAAAGCATAATCACACATCTTGCACATTGCAAAAAATACTATGCAATTTAATTTCCTTATATTTAAAATGTTTAAAACTGTCCATGCTTAATGCTGATGTCTAAATGTTCCCACTTATGCTTTGACATTAACATCTCATTAAAGTGAATGGAGGAGGTGAGGCAGCAGGCTCACATCTTGGGGAGGTGGAAGAGGGAACTACACTGATGATACTTCTGTTGGGCTGGAGACAGGCAGGATTCTCAGCTGGGGTAGCTCCCCTGACTTCAGTAGAGCTACACTTGTTTACACCAGCAAAACATATTTTCGATGAGGCTAGGATAACAAAGGGTTCACTAGGTTCCATTAGGCCTATTTTTAAAATGTCTTCTGAGCATGCTCAGAAGTGATTTTTCAGTTTACGACTTGGATGTGGATGTATTACAAACCAAGGATTATTTACGTGTCATGTTTCAAATGTCAAAGTTCAGCCTTTATTCAGTTCTGTGTGAGAGTGTGTGACAACTCAGTATAGTGTGGAATGTGTACTTTTTCCAATACCAAAAAAAAAAGACAAATAGATTTTCCTCAAACTTCCCAGTCGTTCTCCTTTTGGATGAGCCCAAGCAGAGAAAATGTTAGCCCCAAGGGAAATTTGAGGGGATATTATGGGCATGTAAAAATAGTTAGAAATTATTGAACCTTTTGCTATTTTAACTATAGAAATCCCTACAAAGAATGTAGTTGTGCACATACACCAGAAGTACCACAGATTTAAAAAAATGTGTCAGAAAAATTTCTCAGAAAAAATATTCTGCGGTTGAGTAATGCAGATAGGTCACTAGATGCCACTAAAGCAGCTGCTTTTACTTCAGTATCTGCAGTAGAATCAATGGACAACAAAGGAGATTTCAATCCCTTCTATTACAGCAAAGCACAGCAATGATAGATTAGAGAGACTATTTTATGTTAAATATGATTTAGCCATGGAACTGTCTTCAACTGTAACATTAGTTACATAGCTTCCTAAAATCTAAATCCTAAAATTATGCCTCTCGCCATCCTATAAATTGCCTCACTACTCCTCTCCTCCTACGCTACCATGTGACCACATCACCAAGAGAGAATGAAGTGGGATACCATTGCTATTTGAAACACCCTTTGAGAACTTCAGATGAAAGCTGCTATGGAAAGGCATAGCATTAATTATTATTATTATTATTATTTCACTGATGTCAATGTGAGCTGCTATACTTTTCTCATTTGTGTTACTTAAAAGAGAAATTAGTCACTGTGCTATACCCCATAGTTTATGATGGCAGCAGAGGCTATGGAGGAATTTACAGCTTTCTATATCTGTTATATATCTGTTGTATATATGTTGACCCCTTTCACCCAACACTAAGCCACAGAACTCTGGTAGAATAAGGTAGACCCATTCCCAACACAATTAGCACACTGGGAGCAAAGAGCTAATACATGCAGTAGCAGCTTTTGCTGTACTAAAGGTGTGTATTCATTATGTGATGTCATAACCTATATGAGTACACACTAATAGCAAAGGAATGACTATACTAAATTCAAAAACCTATATTAATGCAATGCAAGATTGTACATTTTTTAAGCTTTAAGGTTCAGCTTCTGTGTACAAACAAGTATTAGAAAAAGTATATCCCCTTCCCCCCTCCCACCCCTCAGCTCAACTAAATCAATCATCTGAATGGAATGTTCTCAAACTTTTTCCAGAAACAAGAAGAATCACCTTTCAGCTAAGATCATGCATGGAAAGCTTCAAAAATAGGCCATTTGAGAAAGCTTTAAACAGGTGAAAGTTGGGGGTTATGATGTTGTTTTGCTACCTAAGTTATATAGTTCCTGGTAATGTGCTCTCATATCTACTACTATGGTGTGTAGTAATGCGGACAGTTCCTTATCTCAGGGACTGACTGCCCATAGAAAACTTGGTGGTCAGTTGAATTCTAGTTACCAGCAACACCATGTTCTGTTTCCCAGACAACCAAGATCCTCAAAGTCTGGTAATTGGCAAGTGGAAGAGTTTTGGAAAACTAAAAACCTGTTTTTCAGTTCCTTGAAGTAGGAACATCACTTGAGACAGACTGGAGCAATCAGTTTCTGGCTATCAGAAAAAAATAATTAGTGAGTGCTGAAAATTGTGTGATTGTATAGAGTGGACTGGTTACCCTAACTCAGGTATAGTAAAATCCAATTCCTTAATTCTGTTCAATTCATTTCTGTAATTTCCTGTTCAGTGTAGTGCAAAATAATTCATATTTTGTAAGTTTTTTATTTATAGGTTTCTTTCTTTTACGGTTAACTTTATACAGCACATTATTCATAAACTTCTATTACTGAATGTTGATTATTAATGATTCCTTTATATATTTAATAAGTATTTAACATCTGTTTTTAGACAAAAGTATATGTATTTTAAGATCTGCATGAACAACAGAGCGCCAGATCTTGCAAGCTGTATTCAGTCTTTACTCAGGCAAAATTCCACTGCAGTCAATGGCAAGTTTATCTGAGTGAGGATTGAAAGATTTATCCCCAAATTAATTTAGGTTGTGAGCTTGCTGTTGTTCTGGGCAGATCTCCAATTCAAGAGGATGGGAATGGTGGGTGCATATCAATGACTTGTTTAATCCTTTGTCCAGAGGCGGGTGGGAGGGCAAAATTTGGTTTCAGATGTTTAATAGAATATGCTATTGATTCTGGCATTGACCTGTTAATTCATTTATCAACACTGGCCTTTCTTGTGTCTGATAGGAGAAAAAAGTGACTGGCCAAATTTTGCTGGCAGAAATCAGCCTCTGTCCTTGCCTTGGGCAGTTCTTCACCATCCATCTCATTTACTACTACAGTCACAATGTTCATTTTCTCTGCAACCATATGGACTAAATATATATCAAGAGTTTCAGTCACTGGAGTGGAAAAGGTTCAACAGCACCCAAGACCAATGAGAAAGCTTGAAGCCTGGAACACAAATGTAATGTTGCCATTGTTACCCTATAGTCTTGCACCACCCCAATAAAGTTAAGCTGCAAGTTCTGCTTGCTCAAGCTGGGTCTCGGTGGATAATCGAGGTGGCATGACTTCAAACAGATTGTTGGAGGGCTAACAACATCTATTTGGCTGGGAAAGTGGATGAGAGTTCCCAGCATCTTTTAATAATGCTGCCTCATAAAGTGTAGAAATGGAAATTCTGGAGAAAACATACAGCCACATAGCTAGGATGGACCTGTCGTTATAATATACAGCTGAGTATCCAAAGTACTGCAGTAGGATGATTGGTTGTGGGCCTGGGCACAACATAGCAGCAGCAGAAAAGCAAAGTACCAGAAGACACATACAGGCATGAAGGCATGGCAGCTTTGTATACTGATGCTGGATAAGAATGAACTATGTCCTGTATCCATTCCCAACAGAACAGACAGACATGCTGTTAGTGTACATACTCCACTCCCATCCCCTTTCCAGGGGTCTGGCTTTATTAGAAATACAAAAACCAATAAACACAGCCTAAACTTCCTCCCAAGCTTGTCTGTTCTTTAGAATTTGCCTCCAGATTCTCTGTTAAGACCAACTGGACCCATCTGTCAGCATGACTCAGCATAAATTTTAGTGCAGGATTTCATAACTCAAATCTAGTGTGACTCAATAGACTAACTTTCTATATGGATTCTTAGTCTTTGCCACCCTCTCACACAAGCAGACTTCTTGTCCGTCCTGCACTGAGGCCTGGATAGAGCTGCAGGGCCACAGAAGTCTTCTCAGAGATGTCCCTCTTCTCTCTCTCTCTCTCTCTTTCTGCTGAGATGAGGGAAGGATGGCTCAGAACACTGAACATAGGTTCCCTTTCTCTGTCTCCTAAAGGTCAGGTCATGGAAGTACCCAGTGGTGGCTCTTCTCTCCTGTCCCCACAGGAGATGGGTGCCTCAAGTTGCCAAGTTTAGAGTTACAAGGGCGAAGAATTTCTCTTCTCCCACATTACCAAGTAGGCCACAAGAAAGGAGTCATCATTTCACACACACACACACACACACACACACACACACACACACACACGGAATGAGGAGGAATGCCCAACTCCAGGCCTCTCTGCCCCCTGGGCTATGAGATGCCCCTTAGAGAATCTCAGCCTATGTGAAAAACATTCCAAGGTGAGCATTTCACAATTGTGACACATAAAAGGAAATGTCATTTCTTTTTAGAGGAATGATTTCCATCTCACATTATGAAAAATATCATTCACTTTAAGTAAATGTGAGTAAGACCAAGAAACATTTCAGTTAAAAACTTAAGAATTAAAACTCTGGAAATTTACTGTTCAGAGAAGATACATCAATATTAAAATACCTCCACATTGTATTATCTATTAAATAAATGTAGATTACTACCACTTCCTACTTTTTAAAAACACTGTCTGTAAATGACATTGTAACATACTCTCCAGACATGCTGAATTCCTTCTTTTGTTCATGGTAAACAAGTACTGTATTATTCTGGGTAATGAAGGAGATACTGTGAGGCCTACACAGTATGTGTAGAACTGAATGAATAGATATAAACTATCTGGAAAGCAGGGTCTCCAACTGGCATCAGACAGGTGAAGGTATAATGGGGTTCTAGTCCATATAGGGAACATGAATAAGGTAGGGTCAGTTCTGCCTCACACAAGAATGAAATGAGTAGTTACAATTACTAGGGAGAGGAGGACAAATCTTAGACTATCCCCAAATCTGAAACAATGACATTAGCCTCATACAGCAAAACTACACACTGAGATAAAGAAAACCAAGGCTGCAGCCCCTCACAGCACATCTGTGCTAAGTAAAGCATCTGTTGAAAGGACAAGGATTTCATTTAATCGTTGGTTGCTTTTCTGTCCTTGCAGTGATACACCGCATCCCAACAGCAGCAAAGTTTCTGTCGGAACAACATCAGTATGTACCCACACACAGAGCAAACCATGTTTGTACCAGTGCATTTTGGGATTCCTGAAAACCCTCTCCCAACTTGCCCAGTTTGTATGAACACGTCTGGGTAAATTTCTAGATGTTTATCCCCACCTAATACAGTATTCTGGGTTCTGAAGGCCTTTGGGGCAGTTTTCTGTAAGTGTTCCTGTATTCCTCACAACCATTTATTATGTATTGCTATTATTAGCATAACCCTGAAGCTGCACTACACCATAAATGAGCGCTGCTTTCTCTGTACATTGGCAATTCATTTCCTAAGAAAATGGATGGCATGAGAAGTTCATGGGCACTGGAAGTAGGAAATCGCAGATGATAGAATTCATAATATGCCTAAGGGTCTTCAGATTGCAATGATAGGGCGCAGTAAATGGGACACGGCCTAGTACACTGCATAGAAGGACATTAATGTACACTTTACCCACTTTTTGAACCTGGCCCACTGTTTTTAGACCATACCAGCAATCTACTCAATGTTGACATTATATAGTTTTGTAAACTGTGGTAACTGAAAACCTTCCCACGTCTTGTACAGTCACTGTCCAGAGCATGGCCCAGCATTACAACAGGAGTCCATGTGGAAAAAACCTCCATTCACCACAAACAAGAGAATAATGTTTTGTGGAGGCTGACTACAAATATAGAGTACTCCTCATTGGCACACCTTTGATGGGCCAACTCTGTGGGTTAGGCCAATGTTCTAGAAGATGTTTGCAGCAATCATCATCCTGTGGACGTGTAAAACTACCACAAGAAATATCCCTGGTGTTACAGAAGAGTTTGAGCACAAGTGGGCTTCTCCAGCCGTGGTGGAGCTTTAAGTAGAACCTATTTGCCCATTCTTGCCCCACCCCAGGCAGCACAGGGTTATACCAAATGACAATGCTACTACTCCATTGTGATGCTGGAGGGCCAGAGAAGTCAGTTTCTATCTCATTATCACATTAAATGGTTGGTCAAAGTACATGATGCACAGGTTTGGGGGCACTCAAGTTTGTATGAGAAGAGATAAAAATGGGAACTCTCCCCACAAGGCATCATACAAATAGGGCCCTTATTCCTTAAACAATTTTTGAACAATCCTGCCTATCCTTTCCTTCCTTTACTAATGCAACCTTACAGAGACTACACCAGACAGACATTTCTCATCTTCACCTACCATCTCAGCAAGAGTCAAAATGATTGAATATGCCTTTGGAAGGTTGAAGGCAAGGTCAGCCAAGGGAACAGACAAGGTAATGGAAGACTCTAAGCAGACACTGCAGTGGTGAATATTTCCTCTTTACTTAAGAGTGCCTTTCAGGCTGAGGCTGCCCTGATGCATTCTCAGCTGTTTTACCATGATGATCAGAGCTGCCACCCCTAGCATAGTCAAACAGTCATGTCAGTTTTAATGGGACCTGGGTAGGATGCTTTCCCGCATAATCTGTTTGCAAAGTTGAAGGAGAAAGATTGATGTAACGACAGCAGGAGAATGGAGAAAGATTAAATCTAAGATTAAATTTTATCTGTGTTCAATATCTGCTCTTATCCTGCTCGCCAACAGTGATGTGCTTGTTACACTATTAGCTTTTTATTGCTTGGTTTAGTGGTGGTGCTTGTAGAATGTAGTACAATTACTTGGCTTTGGATTTCTCTTATTTTATTTCTCTTATTTTAAACTTTGTTGAAGTTCAGGTGCCATATGGGGTGGCCCAGTGGGAGTAGAATCTTCTGCGTATTTCTCTTCTGACTGGGCTACTTCTGCTATCTCAGTCAAAACGGTGGGACCCTGTTCTTTAAACTCCAAGGCTTCAAGTAAACACACGAGTCTGTACAAGCACATACAGTAAAACTAAGACTAGATACATTACAAACAAATAAAACACAACATGTTCATGAAGAGCTCCTACTCTCCTGATATATCTTGGCTTCTTCCCCCTTGCCTCAATGTCCTCTGCCTGCAGTTCATCCTGCTTCACAATATTGTCTTCCTCACTGTCATCATGTCAGCCCCAACCACCTCCTAACATATGTTAATACGATGGGCCAACTTCTGTTGGCGGCTTGTGCTCCAGGACAGAGCTCAGCTACTTAATAGAAGGGGTGGGTGATTCAAAAGGCTCCAAGACATGAATACTTTGCTGGGCCTCATTGTATTGGATCTCCATCTCTGATTTTTTTTTCCCCAGCAATGTGCTCACTGTTGAATCCTGCATGCTTTTACAAAATCCTGAGGCAGACCAGGCGATTTCTACCTTGACACCTCAAATCATAGACGGGCCTTCAGTCTCCTCAGGAGAGCCCACAGTGTAGCTCACAAACAAGTGCTCAGCACTCTCAGGCAATGAGTGCTGATGAGCAGGTGCAAGCTATTGTTGCCTCTAGTAAATCCTGGTGAGGAACTTGCTACCAGAGGCAGAATTCCCTTATGAGAGTGTTTCAGAGTAGCAGCCGTGTTAGTCTGTATTCGCAAAAAGAAAAGGAGGACTTGTGGCACCTTAGAGACTAACCAATTTATTTGAGCATGAGCTTTCGTGAGCTACAGCTCACTTATGAGAGTGGACACAGAGCACTGACTGAGAAATGTGCAGCACTGCATCACAAGATGGTGTTTCAAGAAAGTTCTGCAAAACTTCTGCAGCTACAATTCTTACTTCCATACTGGGGAGAACCCACTATAGATGTTTATACCAGTTCAGCTGGATCTCAGTGAAATACTATGTTCCAATAAAGCAATGAAATCAGTGCTTGTAAAATGACTGAGATAGCTTCTGTGCATGGACATTAAGGACTGTAGAGGTGTTACAAACACAAAACACAATAATTTGACTAATTATTTTTCAAACAATCTTTTGCCTAACTAATGTAGATGGAGCCTTACACACTCTACAACAATTACCTCTGTCTTTCCTATTTTGGATTACTGATGCTTGTGCTACATCCATTGCTTTGGGACTTTAACCTGATCTTGTAATCAGGTCTGAATGATTGCAGCACTTTAAAGATTACTTAAGCAATTCCGTAATTTGTTAAAGAATGAAAACAATCTTATTACTGAGAACAGAAGACCAGAACATATTTCAGCTGTGTAATTCTACTGTAGCTCTACTGAAAGGGGTACTAATTAGTACCTAATGGGATTTCTTATTTTATTTTATGCTATGTAGATGCTTGTGTAATAGGACCTGGATTGAGTCATGGAGCTGTCATCAAATAGTAACCAAAAGTCTTTACTATCAACTTGTGCTGGATTCAGACTCATTCCCTAGAAGTAGGAGAATCTCTAGCTCCTTACAGTTTCCAGAGCTAGCCAGTCTGCCTTGCGCTGTGTGCTGGGGCACTTTGATGGAGGTGATTGTTCTTGACAATTCAAGAAAATTATATAAAGAAACGTTTTTGTTTGTTTGTTTTAATTAATCTTTTGGAGGTAATGAGCCAAATTCTCTGCTTGTGTAACTCTGCTGATGTAAATGGAGTTACAAGGGCAGAGAATTTGGGCGAGTTTTAAAATGTCAATTTCCTTGGCAATTTGTTTCATTTTTTTCTTTATCGGATCAGCAAACCAACAGGTTTCAAAAAGAGAAATAGCTGGCACTAGTTCTGGAAGCACTCATACCTAATGCATTTTCCTCGTGGCAAAAACAGAATCCTATGTACATAGGTATAAAGGCAACACAGGGAAGATATGTACCATTTTGATAAGTTGTGGCTGAACGTGTATAAACATAAGCATAATCTATTTCCATTCCCCTTGGGATCACTCCATGTTGTGGTTTCTTTGCTTTTAGATGTGCCCTACATCATTACCTTCTTTCAAAGAGCTGAATCCTTAGTTGTTTTCTTAAAAGAACCTGGAAATCCGTCATTGCATAAAAGGTCATTATGTAATAGATAACAATGTTAAAGGAAAAAAACCTACATCAACTGGTGGTATAATCCCCAAGGGAAAACAGACTTTAGTTGAACAATCAGAAAACTGGCTTGCTTTATGGTATTTACACTACTGCTTGCTAATGGAACACCATAAAAGAAGCAAAAGGGCTCTTACACCATTGAGTACATTATCATGGGAGTCTTCTGAGTGTGCCTTTTTCATTTGCGGCAGTCAGGTTAATGAGCTCACCAGCCCACTCGATGTTGAGGACTTTGTAACAAAGCAATCTCTCATTAAATGCTGCCTGGCACCACTCTCTTGAAGCAAAGGGACATTCAGATTATTGAATGCCTTTGTATTCTTCATTCCTACCAGGCTATGGAGTCCAGCAGTGGCATCAGTCCCACACACTTACTGGCATGCATCCAGTCATACGCCTGCCCTCTTCAAACTGCATGGGCATTTGCCAATCTAAGCAGCACTGGTAGGCAAACAAGCATGGCACACGACTGCTTTGGCTGATAGCCAAATGTGCAGCTGAACAATCTAACTTGTTTCTCCTGTAGAGGGACACACATTCTTCCCTATTCTCTCCTATTCAGCTGATTTACATGTAAAAGTTTTGTTCTGATACAAAGAAATGTGCATTTATCTACATTCTCTTTCTGCTTTAACACCTTTTAGTCTCAGTAGTGCAGGTCACAAATTCATCTGTGACTTTTTTTAAATACCTACTGGCTGACAGTTTCTTCAATGAAATGACCCCAGAGTGTTATCAGCTAGCTAGCAGGTGCGTCTCTTTATTCAGAATCTTGCAAGCAACAGTGCATCCTGGGCAAAGAGCAATCTATGTATGATCCAGCTTTTCTCTACATTACTCATGAGATTTAACGGATCACTGTCATGAAAGAGCTTACAAAGGTGTGTGGTTTTGTTTTGTTTTGTTTTAAGTTAGCTTTCCAGTGGGCATTGTATTCTGAGACGTGATGACCAAAAAAAATTTTAAAAGGTCACACAAGTGTAAATATTTTTTAATGCTTCCTCCCATTAAGGAAAAAAAAGTCTTAAACTTTAGACAATTGATTGTTTTTAATTTTGAGCTACTGAATAAGCACTTTTTCAAACAGTGGAAATATACGCAAGACAGCTACTCCGTTTTAAATAGTATTTTTGTCACTTTGCTGACACTAATAGAGAGAGCTGTGTCATTAGAAATACAGAAAGAAGCATCATGTTTGCTGATTACGTACATGATGTCTTCCTAGTCAGTCAGTTTATAATGTTGAAGGATTTTAATGACCAGTTGCTAGTCATATGGGAACAATCTGGGCCGAGTTTTTTAAGCAAAGATTAAATAAAGTCAATGAGTAGATATAGCTGATTCAGGCAGAAGTACTGCTCCCATGCCTCTGAATATTGGCATGCAATATTAGGATGCAATTCATCAGATCACATGGACTCTCAGGCCCACATCCTTTTTTCCTCCATTGAGAATGAAGGCAGCAAACCTACAGTGATTCCTGAAGTGATTCCAGGGGATAGAGGGAAGCAGCTCTTTGTGGCATTCCCCCTCCCCCCAAGACTAGGAAATGGTAAGTACATGCTAATCTTATCAGCATTCATTTACTAATGTGTTCACCAACACCATTTGGGGCAGCTCCCCATCACTGAGAGAAGGCTCCAGGATGAGGAGAGCTGGGAACAAGTGTTTAGGCACAGGCTTTCCACAAATCTTGGTGAGTGGGGAAGTTTGGATGCTGAACTCCCAACTGCCTCCATGGGTATATGTCTGGGTGGTGGTGGTGGTGGTGGTAGGGGAATCATATGCCCTCAGGCACCCCTGGAGGAATTCAAAAAAACTGAGATTTTTGCCCCCTACATGAAAGTAGCACATATAGAGGATGACAGGGAATTGAATCCTAACATGAAGTCAAATGGAATTTTGCCCAGTTAGGGGCAGAGCACATGTTGTAGGACACGACTCTCCGGGCTTGATCCTGCTTCCACTGAAATGAATGGGCCAAGCTCCCATTTACTACAACGGGAGCTGGCTCAGGCAGTTGATTCACAGATTCAAATACTCCACTCAATATTTTCAGCATGAGATTTTTAAAAGATCACAGAATGCAGAGTCAAGATTGTTGCCCCCAGAGCGCTTTGGTTTAAGATCAGGCAAAGATAATAAAAGCAAAATGCCTACCTCTAAAATATTCAGTATGCACCAGCTATATTGTCGATGCGAAGAGACTATGCTAACCTGGAGAATGAAGGGAGCTCCTGCCCATGGCCTCTATTTCATGTTGTCTTATCTGCCGTGGCAACATGATTTTTTAAAAATATGATTATAAAGTTAATTTGACTTATCAAAGAAAACCTGGTAGACTTTTTTAATGTTTGTTTTTAGAATGCTGGTGTAGGCTAAAAGGATAAAGTATAACAATTGCATAATATAACAGCACCGCAGAATGGGAGCATCTTTCATGTAACTGTATAGCACACTGCTTTAAAGTGATGTCAAAATTATAAGAAAGAGACCTTTCACCTCTGTTATACAGGATGATTATTAAGAAACAGAGTTTGCAATAAAATTCACTCAAAAAAGATAAGCTAGTTTAATAATTCTCTAAGTTAGTTCTACAGTAATAATTTTCTAATAGTTCTTCCAATGCATTGGGAGAAATTTTGCCCCGGGGTGTGTGCATTTTGCTCCCAGTGAAGAGAATGGGAATTTTGCCCAGTGTCTGGTTTACTTGTTTCCCTGCAATAAATCAGATATGGCAGTTTATAAAGTTCAATTACTTGCTTATTTGAGGTTCATGTTTGTGGTGCCTAGTAATGACTGTTATTTTAGGTTATTCCACCCCTCCACAGGGTCCATGGAGGTGAGCAGGGTTTGTCCCTCGCAGTCTGATAATGAGTATTGCCTATCTGAAAAGGATAAAGCAAAACAATCACAGCTCGTGTTTCAGTCACTTAGGCTGGATTTTACGCCCATGTTCACTAAGGTTTTCATAGAGGATCAGTTTCTGTACAGAGAATATCTTCTAGGGCAACACACACCAATATAGTTCAGCCATACTTTGCAATTCACTCAAAGTTTCTATGTTTTAATGAGGATACACATTTTGAGGCCAAGAGGAACTATTATGATCATCTCATCCGACCTCCTACATAGAATTTCACCCAGTAATGTAAATTGCAATATGGTCTGAGTAACTGGAAAAAGAGAAAACCTGCAGTTTTCATCTCCCCCCCCCCCCCACTCCCACTTTTGGAATTTTTAAAATTTATTTTTAGTGACATACACTTTTATAAAACCATGTGCCTTGATCCCAACTGGTGCTAAGCAGCCACAACCTCAACTGAAATCAACGCAAGTTGGGGCTGTTGGGCTGCTGAGTCAGCATCATTCAGGATCAGGCCAAAAAGCAGGGCTGCATTGGTAAGAAAGCTGAAAAGATGGCTAGGGTCTTTGTAATGCATGAAAGCTTCTCTCTTTTACACCACTGGCTTGGTTTTGCATTGAGAATGTAGCACACTGTAGGCTACATATACCAGTTTTACATGAACGGCAATCAACGTACGAACACATAGCCAGCTTTGATTTTTGGATCTGTTGGGTACACTTGCCTGAATCCAGACCCCTTGCTCTTATTTATGTTCATGACTTTTTTGCTTTCTATGAGAGCTCCCATAATCGGAAAAGGTATGAACATTTCCCAAGTGTGCATTTACTCTGCAGGTTCTTAAACTGTCACTTTTCTAGTAAATATCCATTTTGAAATCTGAGTATAGAAAATTATTCAGAAGCAAGAGGTCATCTACTAATCATACGGATCATATATTTTTTTTAATTTTGGGCAATTAAGCAATAGAGAGGGGTAAAATTGGAATAAAAGAAAAACAAAAATCATGCTTATTAACAACCCCTATGTTTGGTTTTCTAATTACTTCCTTCAAACACTTGTCTCTGTTACTACAACCAAACAGACCATTCCTGCAGCCCTTACTCGTGTGAACAGTGCTTGCTCAGTTCATGCAAGTACTCCAAAGCAGGGCTGCTCACTTGCGCAATTATTACTTATGCATGCAATGGCTGGAGAACTGGGTCCACACTGAATGAGCAAGCATACTGTGTAAGCATGAAGGCAAGGCCTGCATGTCTACTATGGCAATGCCAGTCTTTTCTTCTACTTTTACTGATTTTTTTTTTTTAATCACATTTTAACTTTTGGATAGATGATGGTGATTTAACTGCAGATCACAATCTATACATACCACATGTACTATCCACTTCTTTAGTCAAAGTTATACCCTAAATAGCTAACAGGCAAAATTTGCAGCATGATATCAGTAGGATAAAAATCCCAACCAGGCTTGTATGCTTGGGATTAGAAGATTGGTTGGCTAAATTCTCTGCAAGCAGCCCTCAATTTTTTATCTAGCTATTTATAGAAAACTGCAGAAACAGCTGAGCTGACGAAGTGATGTCACATTTGCTGATAAAATGGTTTGTTCCGTAGCACGCTCAGAGGCTGCATGAGTCCGCTTAAGCCTTGGTGTGCAGCCCTAAGTAGTGAGAAGGTGTAAACATGTGCATTTTTTAGCTCCATTGATCAATATTGCATTGATGACTCTCAGGTGACCTTTAACCCAAAGGAATACCAATAGCATGGCACTGCATCTTACAGTCTGCAAGGACTGCATTGCATAAGCTACAACATTTACAATCGATCAAAAGTCATCTTTGTGACTAAAGCTTGAGATTTCAAGCAATGGCAAGCAATTCTTAAAAGGTCAGAGCTGCGTTTTTATTTGCTTAACCTCTGCTTTCAACTGGTAGCACAAGTTCCTTAGAAACATTAAAAATAGTAAGAAAATTTAAGATTTTTTTCCCCATGTATTTTTAGTAAGCCTTTGGGCATTTTCACTGTCCCTAAAAGAATATGGTTGCATGGCAACCTCCACAGTTGCTATGGAGACTCCATGTGTAAGCAGCTGCTGCAATCAGCATTAACTCCAGGCTTGCAGGTTTGTCATTCCAATACATAGGGAGGGGAGACAAATAGGACAGCACATTGCCGTAAAGGGGAAGTCACCTAGATAATGTCACTCACAAACATATGTTCCACAATTATTCTTTCCACTGTTTTATTGCAGCAATTATAGCTAAACTAAGATTACAAAATTATATGGTTTTAATTTGCCTCTATCGACTATGTTTCACTTCCATTAAAATTAAGTCTGAACCCATTTATGTAGCAAACTGTTGGCTTTTGAGGGGGTTGGGGATTTTGGCTCACCCATTTATCCCAAGAACTGGGTACAGATAATTATACCAGTAGGATTCTTCACATGACAAAAGATTTGGGCAAAACAGAAATTAACCTGCCATATAAAACGCAGTCTCCTCACTGTATTCCCAGTTCTTTCTTCTATATTGAATTACACACCCAAACTGCATCAGATAATGCTGACCGGAACCCCAAAAGAACAAGCCATCTTATAAGTCCATCGTTAACTCATCCCATCATGCCTTAGTACTGCGGCATATATGGTGCGTATTTGTGTGATCACTTTGTGTTTGAAGAACCCTGCAATAAACAGGCACAATGGGGATGACTTCAAAATGAGTTAATGCAGCATTAACTCTGAATTTCCTTGCATCTGCAGGCTTAAGTCAATCCCTTTACATTATTTGAATGTATTTCTTTGAGATTTCATTATCTTTGTTTCAAGGTGTTGGTTTTCTTTGTTTGTTTGTTTAGGTTTGGTTTGTTTTTCCCCCCACATTTGTTTGTCACAGTATTAAAAATAAAAGGGAAAAATCTCATGGAAGTGTATGCCAGTTGATGCGACACTACATAGCAGTTATCTTGGAAATACTGTGGCTAGTCATTTAAGAGCACAGTCATATATTTAACCTATCTGAAATGCATGCATTCACCCAGCTGTGTTGGTTCTGTCATATAAACATGAATGTGTGCAATATTTAAAATTTAACCAAAGAACAGTGCTGGTTACTTCAGAAAGGTTATTCTCTATTCTATAAAATAACAGTTTTAGACAATGTTTATAAACACACATTTACAGCACAGACAAATGCAGATCTATCTTAAGCTTTACATACTTTAAGAAACAGTCCATTTTTGACCCTGACAGATCTTACTTAATCATATCTGTCCATAGTGTAAAGGTAATGTATTAATATTGATTTGCATAATTAAAATTTACATAAACAATAACCAATTTTCATAAATTCTTTCTATCCAGGTTCTTGTTAATACCTATATTAAAAATTCAGCCATTTTAGGTTTCTTTTTAATTAAAAGATACCTAAACAGGATAGCCTAATACCCTTTACCTAACGATATTTGATGATAATATATAATTGTAGCTGAAATTTCATTTTCATATTTCACTCTCAGGGCTGAATATATTTCTGTGAAAGACTTGCAAAATAAAAATGTACTCCTTGGGAGAGACCTAGCATGCCACCATTTAGACAGGAGCTTATTTCTATGGTCAAGTTACAGTCTATAAATCCCCCCAAATAGGATTTTATACAGAAAACACAGATAGACCCTTAACTACAGTAATGTTAGCAGGTGCTGCTATATTATACAAATCCAGATAGCATATAGTGACCTATTTTCAAAACCAGGCCAAGAAAAATGACATCAAGAAATTGAATTCTTTGCCCTTGCTTTAATAGTGTCTTGTCATGCAATCTTCAAATCAGGAAGGGTGATCATCACAAAACAAATCCCTAACCTGGTGTTCAACATGAACATTCTGTGCTGCTCCGAATGCTAATGCCCAAGGCCCATCACCCTGTTTATGATTACTAGCTGACGGCAGAAGATAGAGAGAACTCAGACCTAAATAAGTCTATATCCTTGGCAAACATTTAAAATGTCTTTGTTTCACCAAATACACCTTTTAAAACTGTATATTTTGGCATATTTTGTCAGATTATTGAAAACATACAGTAACTGAAACAAGCAAATGTTTTCCAAACATATACGGTTAATATACAGAGCTATTTAAAATGAGTTAGAATAAGGATTGAATCTCTCACTTACTAAACTCTGTTTAACCCTTTGAGGACAAGTCTTCTCATAACACAACCCTTTTGCAGCTGCAAGATGTACTCAGATAAGAAGCGTTAACCTCCAGAAAGTTCTGTCTGATATAATTAGCATGGCTGCTGCTTCCATTTACCCTTGGTTGTTACTGGTAACTAAACAAATTGAGATAACTCACAAGTTCCTGGTTTTCTCTTATTTTTATTTTGTTACTTGTTTAGGACCCAATCCTGCTGCTGTTACTCAGGTGAGTAGTTTCATTTCAGTGAGATTATTCAGATGAGTTATGGGTCACAGGATCAGGCCCTTGCGCGGACAGTGAGGACAATGGAGCAATATTTGGGGAGATGCAGAGCCCCGTAATTGGGGCAGAAAAAGTATTTGTGATTAAATGAAAAGCTATTCAAAATTCAAAGGATTTAATTATGAAATTGAAAATAGACTTGTCTGGTGGCAAATTGTATTTTTGGATCATATCAGTTTCTCTGAAGGGAAAGTTCAGATTCTCCCAAATTTGCAAATAAGAACATTTGAAATTATAAGAAAAAAAAAGAAAAGAAAAAAAGATTCACCTATGAACGTGTCAGAGCCACATACAAGTACAGTGTGTGGAATATTTTACATCTGAAGGCAAAGAATTCTGGGGTGGTGGTCCATGGAAGCAACTTCTAATATGAATGGGATTTATCCTTATTTTGCCCCAGGCACACTGTTTGTATCTAGGGATTTGCCAAGAGACAAATCATTTGAATGTCACAAATAGAACTTGCATTCCATTCAATCATCAAATTTGCATGTTGGCAGGAAGGTTTTCATAGGAGTAACACAAGAGAGATGAGAGAAGGGATAGAGCTAGGAGACAATCTGCGGATGTTTCCCTGTGTTCATGTTCTTTCTGTTCTCTAAAATGAAGTGTAATAAAATATTCCTGCAAAAGACAGTTGTCACATATGCACACTACCATCAACTATCATTCCCAACTGATGTTAATGGGAGCTATGCACATGGAGTGAAGTCAGTATATGGCCCTACCCTGGATTTGAATTTTAGTGCATATCTTACCCTCTTCTTATAATCCTTTCATCCCATAGACCCACAAGAGCTTTAAAAAGAAAACCAGAAAAGTAGGCAGGGCCCAACCATGCACTCCTCTTACCTAGAAAAAACTCCCCTGGCTTAATATGTAAGGAGGGCAGGATTAGGCTCATATTTACTATCCTAGAAATCCCATAGACATAGGCTTTGCACACGGGAGAACTAGTAGATTAATAGAACATATTCAAGAGCTTTAGAAGTTCAAGGACTGGACCACATTCATATTCCCCTTATATATGGAAAGAAACAAATAAGAATTGAATATTTACCCCACAGTACCTTTGTCGGGTCAAAGTCAGAACCCCAATCCTTTGTTTCTTTAAAAACCTCCATAATTGAAATTTTAAATAAACAATAAATAATAAATAATCATCATCATCATCTTGGGCATTTTAGTCCTCTAGAAAATTTTAGTTGAAGTTTGCAGTTCAGTTTATTACAAGTCATTAACTATATGTACAATGTTAAAAGATAGAGGTATTTCAGTTGTGGTGGTTGTAAAAAGCGGTTAAAGGCCCTGTTTAAGCAACAGATATGGCAAATTGGTCTCCTTTTTTTCAAATCAGTTACAAAAGATGGACAGCTCATTAATCCAACCCCACTGTTGTTTAATTGTCAACCCTGTTTGAAAACCATCCTATAGTGTATATTGCACACTACTAACAAAGCATTCATATAAGATACCTGATATGGTCATATAGATAGCCAAACAGAGGGAAAAGTTGCTCTCCATGGTAATATGCAATTGACTTGGTAAACACAGGGTCACACACATCACCCCCTCTTATTGTAATAGGTTATCTTAAGATATGCATTTTTCTCCCCAGTATAGAAACATGTCAGGGAAAAATAGGTATCTGGATGAAGTCCTTTTTCAGGCAAAATTCCCATTAAAATTAACAGTGTGCCAAAGAATGAGTATGGACAGCAGGATCTGGACTCTATGACCAGCAGAAAGACACAGGAAAATAGGATGTACAGTACAAGTGCATATCTCCAGAAGTACTGAACCTGGCCCTTAGAATATTGTGTGAACTGCAGTTACCTATGAAACTACTTAGAAAATAGCCACGCTATAACTGAAGGGAAAGTCTGCAGTAGTTTCACCAGTATGTTAACCACTGGCTGAGGGGAAAAAAAACAAAAAAACAAAAAAAACCCACCCTTTTTTACACAGAGATACAATGGCATTGAAAAAATAAATATTCAATTATTATTATTTGATCCTTTCCATATATAAGTTTAGTGTGTGTGTAAATCTCTCTTTTCTAATGACACTATCAGTCTATTTGGGAAGGGAGCGCTCACAAATGTTATGAGACTCATACTAAATAAATTCATAAAATCTGGTTTCTCCAATATAATTTTGGTCTAATCTGACAACATTATATTGGTATTATCATAGGAACCTACTCCAATACAATATTTTTATCACTTGTCCATAATAGTTCAGGAAAATATTTTGAGACACATGACAATTCCCTGAACAAGTCCTAGGTAGAAAATATTTGAATGTTGCTTTGTGTTGTTAAAATCATAGGTAGAAAAAAGGTAATAAAAATGCACCCTCTGTCTGCCTAGAAGAAATAGAGGTGATATTCTCACTTTCTGAAGGCAGAATTCATATTTTCTGCATTTAGAGAATAACAAATGAAAACCACAAGATTTCCTCACCAATTATAAACTTATGAATCTCAGTGTGTGTGTGTGCGTGCGTGTGTGCGTGCGCAAATAGATATATAAAGCAGGAGAAATGTTCTTGTCTTGAGAGTTCTATTTGTATTCTTTCTGAGGCTCACAGTTGGTAAATAAGAGAAACAGGAATATATAAAATAGTTACAACATCTGATGGTAAACAAATTACTTTTTTAAATATAATTTCTATTGGAAATATTATCTTCATTATAGAAAGAGAAATAGGTCACTCACTGAGGCTTATCATTCAATTAATAGTTTGATTTTTACTACAGTTGGTTGGGGGGCGTTATGGTCATTTTCCTTAGAGGTATTATACAAATTGTGCAGCTTGCTTTAGAATGTCCACTAGATTCTATCCTGTGCCTACTATCACGGTTAACAGGTAAAAAAACAAAACAAAAAAACGCTGTGCTCTGTCTTATGTGATTAAGAACTGTAATATGTAGAATCATTCTCTTTCTTTCTTTCTTTCTTTCTTTCTTTCTTTCTTTCTTTCTTTCTTTCTTTCTTTCTTTCTGAGGTTGTCTCCTTCTTAGTATTCTTTCCAGTTTTTAGAGATAGGTTTTATTTTTGCTTAATATTTTTTTTTTACTTTTGGGCGTTTTATTTTGTATTTTTTTAAATGTACTTTTCATTATCAAAGTGACCTTGGAAGGGGGACAAAGAAAAATATTAGATTTTGTGGGTACTCCAACATTGTTCAAAACTAAAAACAAACAAACAAAAACAGACAACTGTAACAGCAACGATGGTTAGGCTTCACATAAAAAAACAATTTTTAGATTGAGTTCCATGTGACACCACCTATTCATTCATTTGGGAATACCAAATATACTTCCACATTGCCATGTACTAAAAGAGTTAAAGCTAGCAGAAGTTCTGAAACTTTTTTGAGGGTAGTACGCATGGAAAGAAATTTGAAAGTTCCAGTTTGGGGCTGGAGGTTACTACTATGTTGCCTCTGCCATGATACATTGTTAAACAGCATAACTAAACATATAACACAAGGACTACCTCACACAAGGAAATTTCTTCCTTACAGACCTTGAAAAATACTTATAATTAACCAATTAGTGATAAATAATATTATATCCAAATGAGGCACAGAAAGACTAAGACAGATTTTTAAAGTTATTTAGGCACCTAAGGACACAGACAGGTACCTACTGGGATTTTCAAAAAGCACCTAGGTACCCATCTCTATCTTTACATCCCTAAAAACCTTAGTAGATTTCAACTGTACCCATTTTACAGATGTGTGAACTATGGCTTAGAGTGATTTTTTCCTTAATTCACACAGTAAACTATTGGAATAGAGCTAGGAATATACCCTAGGAGCCTTGACTCCTAGTTGTGTGCTCTAGACATCAGACAACACCACCACTTCTTGAAAGACACAATATCCAAAGGCAGACAAATGACTGCTGCATATTTCATTAGACAGCATTTTCCCCACTAATAGCCAGATGTAGTTCTTTCCAGGCTGGGTTGAAGAATAGGTACTTGCCAATTATAACCCTAAAGATATGCCAAGGTCTTTTTGCCCTTTTAATAACACAGATTCACGTTATTGTCATTGTTGCCCTTTTGAATTTCACAAATGAAATCTTCTGTAGCCCTAATGACCATAATGCCCTCTGTCATTCATGTACACAGCCTAGTCAAATAAAGCCAGCTGAACAGAGTTGTGATACTGACCCAAGCACATCAAAAATTTTATGGAAGAAGCCTAATCAGATTGTAGGCTGCTTTTATAGGCTTTCATAGGAAATTCCTTTTAACAAAAAATGATATAAAAATGATATTCACACAGCGATGGTAAGAACAGAAACTAAAGTGTTGAAAAGCCCACCAGGAGAGGGAATTCAACCCACTTATATTAAATCAGTCGTTACTTTCTCTCTCCCTCCTTCTCCCATGTACTGGGTACCCAAAAAGAAGATGATGTGAATCCATTTTCAGTACTGATTCTTTTTAATAGTCTAGATCAAAACTGTCCTACCGTTTCCAAATGTTCTTTCATTCTAAAGGTAAAACATCTCACATGAAACTGTAAAGTGAAAGTCTTCCCAATCTTAGATTTTAAACTCAGCCTCTTGCAAAATATAATGATTTTTTTTAAAAGAACCTAATCCTGGAGACAATGGGAGTTTTGCCATTAACACCTAGTGGGGCTCAAAGTAATCAGTTGCCCAACAAGACCTTATCAATATGTAGTCAAGAAAAGAGATTAAAGGAAAAATTATATAATGCCATTTCACAGTAAATAAATGTTCTGTTGAGATAGCAACTCAATCATAGAATAGAATAAGTGATTAAGACCCAACTGTTAAAATAGGTGTTATATATATATATATATATGTCTATCTATCTATATATGTCTGCCTATCTATAGATCTAGATAATGATATTTTAAATCAATGGAATTTTCATATGGCCTATCAATAGAAAGCATTTTGGGGGCAATTTCCTGGCTTGCTTGAATCTAAATTCTTACTCCTTAAAAGCCGAGTACAGATTGTTAATAACCTTGGGGGGAAAGCTACAAATAGCAAGGGAGTGTTTGTGACAGAATAATTGAATTGACTCCTACTGAAGCCTCCCTTCTGAAGGCTAAGAAATTATGATAAAAGATTTTAAAATAATGCTACAGTGTCAAATGTCATATTCTCAGTGTATTAATTGTTGTAAACAGGAGAGTTAAGTAAAAATAAAATTGTAGCATCCATCTTCTCATACTAATCAAAGTATTACTGAATTTTTAACCTTTTTAAAACAACATATTTAGTTCCTTATTATACAAGTCAGTGCAGAAGACAAAAATAAAATCTTAAACACATTCTTGCTTTTTCTTCATTGAGTGATTTCCCCAAAACTAACAAATTATGAAAGCAGAAATTATAAAAAAAAAGATTGCTATTATGGTCCAAGTACCAACACTGTGTTCAGAGAAAGCACATGTAAATATATTACTTGATTAGAGATTAAATTGTTTGTTTTTCCCAGTTTCTTAACTAGCTCCCCTTGTTAAAACCTCTCCTTGCTTCCCAAACACGCTTTCCATTTCCAAGCCAAAATGTCTTTGGATCTGATTCTGGGATCCTTACTCAGACAAGACTCTCTTGATGCTTTTCATGATGTCTCAATGCAAAATTTGTGTAGGTTGTTTCTCCGTTCTATGCCATTCTTAGCACAGCACACACTAGACTCCTAACCCTAACATCTATTCCCTCTTCATTTTTAACCCAGTGGCCCACTCATATACTTCAGCTCATTTCACAGAGCCAAATGATTGTGTCACTTTTCTTGATCGCACCAAATTATAATTATTAATGCTCAGCCTTGATTTTATTCTCAAAATGTACCTTATCAGTGGGCTGCAGCTGTTGTTCTGAATTCAGAGAAAATACCGATTATTAATTATAGTATCAAATATCATTGTTACATGATCATTTTTGTATGTATCGTTTGCCTAAGTTAGAGTACCATGCTGGGTTTCTGAACCCATGTGAAAAAAGAGAATCTGTAGGAGAGAATAGAGTACATTTCTTGCCCCATAAAAGTCATAACTAATAAGGAACCTATGTTACCTTGTTCCATGACATTTTGAAAATAAGACAATATTTTCCCAGTCCTTATATTTTTGCCTTTTTCCTCCCAATAACAGAAAACATGAATGGGATTTGATTTTAAAGTAACTTTTCTAAAGCAAATAAGTGTTTAGGTTGTACCTTGTATTTTCTAATATACTTGACATACACATTAGGTAGCTTTCTCCCCTGGAGTGCCAGAAAAACCACACACATTTCTTCTTGCTACAAATCTGTAAATCTGAAAGAAGAGGCCACATGAATAGGAAAGCTCTTTACAGAATAAAAAGCATGGGGTGTTATTAAGGAGGACTGTAAGCCTTATTCTATTCAAAGTAATTACAGAATCAGATCAGGTTAATGTGAGGACCCAGGCCAATAAGGTACCATAGGTTCACTCTTTTTAATCCCTTTCAATCCTATAGCCTGAGTTTTTGACTGCTCTGTTTGATTTACAGAGCCACTCTAGGTAATAAACATACACTGGTAATTGTTACGAAAAGACCATACATTTCTGAATGTAAGATTTGGGGGATATGAAAGGGGGCAAACTTTAGGAATACTTCAGTGCCCCATCCTTTTTCATTGGGCCATTTGGTAAAATAACTTTCTGAGAAGCTGGAGGAAAAGCTCATGTTCACAGTGTCTAGTTAGAACCATTTTAATTATTTCTTTAAATATTTTTCTACTAAGTTTGTAATAGCATCTTCTTCAAAGTTTGAAAATACCGTTAAACCTATTTCCTTACTCACAATTTTCTACCCATTGGGTATCCACAGTGGTTTACTTGTGAATATTGGGCTGCTGAGATTTTGTGTTTTTGAAGAATATGTTTTGCAGATTAACATGCAGGAGGAAATACAAGTGCTCTTCTGTGCTGGCTCCCACAGCAAAGAAACTGGTATGATTCTGCTGTTCAAAGTGGGCAGGACTTCTAGTCTCCCAGAGGGTGCATAGGAGAAGAGCATGGGCAGGCTAGAGTAGAGACTGGAGGGTCGTCCTGTCCTCTCCCCCATAAGTGCAAGGGCATGCCTGTTAAAGGAGTCACATGGCTTACTACAGCCAATGAGCTACAATAGCTTTGTGAAATAACTCTACAGTCATTTTGCCAGAGAGAGCTACCCACATTTGATGACCTGCCAATCACTCAACCTAGCTACTCAGGCCAGACAGAGGAACTGCCCCATAAAGCATTATGTAGACTTTACAAACATATTATACATTAGACAATCGACCCTATCCATAGGCCCAATCCTACATTACTAGCACTCCCAAAACTCCCACTGACCCCAAGATTTGGCGCTATACATGAAATCTTAGTACCACTGAAATCAATGGCAAAACTCTCACTGACTTCAGTGGTGCCAGGATTTCACTCTGTATGCTTTTATCTGACTAACATTTTGATTTGGATTTCTCTTGGTAATCGATTGACAGTGCTTTCCTTAAAATGAAAGCATTTGACATAAATCTCATTACTTTTTTTTCTCTCACTTGACCCTATTGTGCCATCAATTTCTAAGGCATGAAATCATTGGGGAGTTCTACTTAAAAATGATATGGACTAATGTAGGTAGCTTCTAATATTTTACTTAAGATTATTATTTGGTACAAAGTTAAAAGAATAATTCCTCTGAAATGACTGCAAATGTTCTTTTGGAGTACAGTTGTGTATATATTTCCCTTATGGAATAGACAGAACTTATTAGAGAATATTTTTCTATACAATTATCAAAAACTATTGCGGAGAAGTAGTATATATGTTGGTTTAAAAATTCAGTAGCAATTCTCTATTAAATTCTAATGCACTATTACATTGGTTGTGGGGATTTTGGGGAGAGGGTGTTTTGTTTTTGTTTGTCTGCCTGTGTTAAATAGGAATTAAACCAATGGGGTCCTACCAAAATGACTCCAAAAACCTATGGCAATAATAATAATAAAACCTTTATAGGATGGTTTAAAAAAATAGAGAGAGTTCTATAGAAGAAATATACTTTTAGACAAATATTTTCATACACTGTAATGTATACACATTTGCATACTATATTCTATAGCAGATATTATTCTTTTATTATAGAGTTATATAGCATAGTTTAAAAAGCATATAGAAAGGTTAACTTTTTTCTATGAATTTCCATAGGTTTCTGGAGTCATTTCTACTGAAGCCTAGTTATTTCATCTTTATTACATTCTATAGGACTTTTCCATGAAGATTACGATACAGAAATCTTAGGTGACTGGTTCTCTAGCCCAATGGATAAAAGGTGTATGTTTCATTTTACCTTTGCATTTTAAGAATTCCATTTTAACACAGTACAGTATGTATTTCAGTGCTCACATGCATAATTTGCACTCAGCTGCAGTCATCAGGAAACATTTAAACTTCCTGGGAAATATATTAGAATGCACACTGTGTCTTCTGTATTTTCTTTTCTCTTTATCATAAATGATCAGTACCTATGTTATTAATGTTTTTTTAATGACTAAAAACAAGAATAAACCATTTGATTAGGAAATGAGTTATTTTCTTTAGGATTAAGGAAGTAAGAACAAAAACTATTATGAAAGCGGAGGTCATCCTGAGAAACTGAAAAAATGAAAAAGCACCAAAAATGTTAGTATTTGAATGATGTGAACTCTGGTAAATGCCAGCATGCAATATGGCAAAAACGAATCAATCAGTTCAGCTTAGTTCAGCCTCTGCAACTGGCCATCTGGCGCAAAATCAACCAAATGTATCCCTGCATATTCATCTTCATTTTCACAAATACTCAGGAGAATGTCATTCTAGGGCAAAATAAAATTAAATCACCATAATTTTTAAGACATCTTTTCCTCTGATGCTCCCTTGAGATTTGTGTGTTTATGTGAGAACACTTATTGCTATAGGGTTAGTGAATAATTTCTATTTGTGTATTCTCTTTTTTATTAAAAAACAAATACCTGATTTTACATTACATTACCTTACTTCAGAATCAATTTTAATATAAACATAAAACAGATATTTTGCAGGAAACTGCTTTAGATACATTTGGCACAAAACTGAGTCAGTGTCAATAAGCAATTATAGACTTAAGTACCCAACCCTACCCTGAGATACAGCTGTGTGACTCCCAGTGAGGTAATAGGAACATGTCATGTATATATTTAACAGCAGATCTGGGCTCCTAACGGTTAAAGCTGATGCCGAGATGGGGAGAGAAAATGCCTGGAAAAGTGAGGAAGAACCAAGTGTGATTAACACTATTTGCCACTTTGATGTAACTTTTCCTCAAGTGTTCAGATACCACAGTAATGAGCATAGGAAAGGTGGATCAATAGATTAGGGCAGAGAGAAAGAGGCAGGGAACAAGAGAGCAGCCAGTGTATACTGTGCGTGTGTCACAATTACAGTAATCTTGAAATGTACACTTTGTGTAGTTGATTATTCAAGGTAATCAAAACAATCACAGGTCAGGATAGATAGTTTTAAAGTTTATATCTTTTAAGCACTTGAATTAAAATTGGATGCGCCTGTCATCACATTCCCACATGGAAGTACCTTCAGATCGTTTATTTACCTGATTACATTAGATGCTCCTGTGGTTTTCTTGTTTCTTACTGTATATAAGTATAATCAAATATTAAACAATCAAGTGATCATTCCCCAAACAATTTGACTAGAGATTGATTATGTCAGAATAGATTTTGGTTGCCCATTTTCTCTTTCTAACTGACATCTTAGCAAGAGAATGTCTTACGGTGCTTCTGTTGATATTGTCTGTTTGTTCTTGTCCTAGAACTGTCCCACTTCATTCGATAAGGGATAAACAAATGCCCTGCCTCATTTGAATAAACGTGTTAAGCAAATGTTAAACAAGGCACATCAAAAGGCAGTAAATACATTACAACTTCAGGCTGCTAGGGCACTCGCACTGCACACAGAAACATGTTTCCACTCAGACAGTGAACTGAGAGAACTAAAGCCAGTGTATCCACTTCTATCTACCTGCTTTTGGGATTTATGTTAAAAGCCATCACCATCGATCTTTCCTCACCTATGGCATATATACATTTTTGGTTAGCTATAAAAACTCCAGCTGGAAGACTTAAAAACATTACACAGATTTAAGTGTTTTTACTGACAGGGGAAAAAATAACTTTTTTTAAACCATTCAGAGAGAAATAACTGATTTTGTTTCCAAGTGTTTCATGTGCTATGATTATCCATTCATTTTTTAAAAGTGTTAATTACCAAGAATATTATTCATTGTTTCAGCATCTGAAAAAGTCAATTATAATTGATTTTTATAAAACACTGTACTATAGAAGCTTTTTTGTTGTTTTGGTTTTTGGATTTTTTTTCTGTTTCCTAATTATGCCACATTTTTTCATGACAACTTGCACTTTGTTCAATCAATGATTTTGTGGGTATAAAAGTGTACACTAGATAGAGCAAAAACAAAGCTAACAGACAAATTCCTGGCAGAAACTAGAATTAAAATCTTATAGCACTCTTCACTTTTACTTAGATGTAATTTAGTATCCTACCCACAAACTGTGTTCTACTTCCACCTAACGTTGTTGATCTTGGCATACTACTAAACAGAGAGTAATAGCAAACACAGTAAGCTGTTAAAATATTTTCCATGTATCTTTCCATTTTGTGCATCATCTTACTGTTTTTATATACAGGTGTATTGTTATCAGTGTGACAACTTTGTTTTTTAGATTACTAAAAATGTCACTTTAGAAAGTACAGAAATACCATGTAGAATTCTGAAATGCTTAACTACAACTTTTGTAGTTGCCAACTATATGACATTGAATCTATGCTTTTTGATGAATAAGTTTGAAATATTTATTTAAGTCTATTCATTAGAAAAGCTAAGTCACCAAATCAAAAAATTAAGATCTCAATCCCACAAATTCTTACACAAGTAGTCTCAGCTCACACAACCTGCTGTAAAGAATACTTGCTTCAGTAAGGATAACGCACATGTGTAAGTGTTGCAATCACAAATCCAATATCACCTCATAGATCGTAAAACTTGATCCTGTAAGATGCAGACAATCTCCTGCAAGACACAGAGCACCTACAATTTATACTGTCCTAGCTGCAGGTGCTCAGTATCTTGCAAGATACAGTAAGGAGCGGCTGAATTTAAAGTGAAATTGTTACATTAAAACTTAATATTAGACTTTAAAAATGCATATTTTCCATCACAGAGCAAGTTCTTTTGCTTCTTTGTTACAAAAATACAAAATTTTAGGAATTGTGTATTTTATTTTTTCAGCTGAGATCATGACAAGTAGTAGCAAAGTAACTACAGCTGTCTGTAGTTTAATTTTGTTTCCTGCTATTGACCATAAGCAGGTGCAGTGATACATAATACATATTATGTAACATTTTGTAAAACTGGTTGCTATAAAATGTTAACACATTAAGTTACGTCATGTCATGTAGCTTTAAAGGGACTTTCTAAAGAGTTGTCACTTCACGCTGTAAAATAGTTTTTACTCTAATTGAATCAGTATTTCAGTATTTAATAATCTCTTCTTTTCCTTGACTGGACAATTTATGTTAAGAACTGCCGCAACTTATGAGAAATAATAAAAAATGTAAAATTTTTATTCACTCAGTTATGACATGATACTAGCTTATATTTTGGTTTTCTTGAAGATATAACAAATTCAGCTTTATAATTTATCATTCAATTAATATCCTTTAGTATTTTCAATTAATTACTGTACATACTGTGCAAGAAACACTTTGAACATCTTAACAGAGCTAAATGAACTCATTAAGAAAAGTAACTTGCACAACCAACAGATGCAGCTGTAATCCTTATTTTATTAATATTCTAGACTATAAATACAAGTCTTACCTATAACATTCCACTTTTTATATCTGTTGTATAATTGGCTGTATCATGCAGTCCTTAAGTCAGGCTAAAAGCTTATTGACTTCAATGGTAGTTTGACTTGAGTAAGGACACCACCAGATGCAATAGTGGGAGTTGAGGTGCCCAGGAACAACTCAGCATCTGGCAGGATCAAGCCCATTATGCTAAAATACCATTTTAGGGCCCAATTCGACAGCACTTAGTCAATGGGGCTTCTTCCCTTTGCCTTTAAAGACAGCAACTTTGGGACTCCAGTGGAAAGCACTTAAGCACATGTTTTACCATTTTCCAGTATTGGGAGGATTTCCTAAATCAGGGTCTGGGCCTTTCAAGCATTGATCTATTTCTAATTGAATATATTGGACAACACAACCCAAGTTTGAGGAGAAAGTATTGGCAAACTTTTGAATGGTTTAAAACTTGAATACAATAAGTGCTTTATTAGGGTTTTTGCTGGAGAAGCCTTTTAATATGATGATAGATTAGAGACATATCAAAAATGAGATAGTGGGGGAAAGTGCATGTATTAGTTCAAATTCCAACATTTATGACGTCTAAATTGCTTGTTATTTTTAAGAGTCATGCTAAGAAATTTTTAAAAATAGTTAAGAATAAATATAAGAGACTTGACATTTATAGTGAAATATATCAGACTCTCTGATGTGAAATAAATACTTTTAAGTTTCACATTTCTGAAACTCACTGAAACCACCCGTGGCTGGAAGATTAAAACAATTTTAAAGGAAGCAAATAGTCTTAATTCAGACCAATGCATTTAAATAGCCCCACACAATTGTGCTTAAGACATTTTCACTAACAGCAACTGAATCTGAAGTACTGTTGCTCACTCAGTTTAGTGTCTATGCTCTCTAATGTAGAAGTCTGAAGATTCAGTTCTGACATCAGTTAGACCCGTGTCAATCTGGAGTAAATCTATTTAAGTCAATACAGTTACTTAGATTAATTCCAGTGTAAATGAAATTAGATGCTGGCCCTCAGATTGAGCACTTTCATTAGTAATTTATACTATCATTAGGGATTTATATAAATTGGAACGTATAGCTCAAAAGCTAATTGAGAGTTGTTAGTTGCAAATAAGTGCTTACAAGAGGTCTGCTTGAGGTCACCTTAGAAACCTGCTTTTCCCTCACAGCTAGTTAATTTCATATTGTTAAACTCACGTCATAGAGCCACTGCCTGGAGCTGCAAGTAACCCTGCTGCTCTGTCCTGTGGCTCCACAGTAGCAACTGCAGCAGCTCCTCCCCTGTTCCTTCACCAGCCCACTCCGGCACCAGCCCTCAAATTCTGCAAAGCCATCATCTGCCTCCCAGAGATGGGATCCAAGGTGAAGATGCGGTGTGGCCCCTCTGAATGGGCTCCTCACACCCTGGAGCTGGGCAGGAGGGGATAGCTCTGGCTGACCATAGGTGTAGGTTGCAGATGGCAGAGCAGAAGTGTTGTGAACCTGAGCCAGACTGGGACAAGGAGGGAACAAACATCCCTCATTGAAAGGGAAGCTGTTGGTCTTCATTTCCCCTTTCCCCACAGGGTAGGAGGAGCCAAGGGGATTCCATGAGGACTGTTGTATCTGTTCCTGCATTCTCTCTGCCGCTGAACTAAGACACAGTGCTGCTCTACTGGACAATTAGTGTAACAGCAGCAGCTGTTCTCATAGTGGCTTGGCAACTACAACATCAGTTACCTCTCTGACCTCACACCACTCTTCTCCTTTGCAAGGTCCTCTTCACAGTCATGAGGACTTTTAAAATAAGAGCGAAGATTCTACAGCAGTCAATAGCATTGGTTATAGACACTAGAGAAAGTTTCCTGTTCACCCTGAGTCTGCTGGATTTTGCATGGTTGGCTTTAACGTCATTCTGCCAAAAGCCCCTTCCACAAGTGTCCCCACAGACACATCTATGGTGTAGTTAAACAACAAGAGACCTCGCTTTGTGTTAGTACTGTAACCTTAACAGATAACTGGGCCTTTTACCATTAGGATTAAGGCAATGACGTAAATGGACCATAACAGTGGACCAAATCCTGCCATCATGTGACTCCAATAACACTGACAATTTTTAGACTGAGTGGGGCTCAAACAAGCTTTGATTACATATACACATACAGACTAAGGAGTGATTAAGGAACAGCTAGGCACTTGGCAACACAAACAATAATCGAAATGATAATACAAAAGAGAGGTCCAGCAAGGTGTCCTAATGTGTGCACCGCACCTAATGTAACTTGTGCTCACAAATGTCACTAGGTACAGAATTTGTCCCATAACACCTGAAAATGTGGAAAAGTCTCTGCTTTCCTTGTGCCCTCCAACAAGACGTGACCTGGAAAGGTGACTATTTGTCAATAAAGTTCGGAGAGAAGTGTTAAGTGGTTTGAATGGCTTTGTAGTGTGTGTTGTATATGCCATCAAACAGAGCAAGAGACACTCTCATATGACAAGTGTGGCAGGGCACTGCAGGGGAAGCCCTAATTAGCTCCTGACACTCCAGCCCCAATCAGGGGAAATGGGTTTGGGCTGGCTAGGAAATTGGCCACACCTGCCAGCCTTGTTAACAGGGTCTAAAAGCTTGGGAGGCAGTGAGCGCAAAGGGGATGGAGGGTGCAGACCAGGAGGGAGGAGTAGGCTCAGAAGAAGCCAGGAGCCTGCTACCCTGTTGCTACTGAGGCCTGTGCTAGGCCAAACCTGTAAATAAGCTGTAAATAGTTAGAGCTTGGTGGTGGGGACTGGACAAAGGAATAAAGAGCATGGGTGCTGCACCAGCTTGGAGTTGTCCTGACTCATTGGGGAGTGGAGCTAGGAGACTGAACCTAGCAGGGCACAGTGAGCACCCCATTACACAAGTTACACAACCTACAGGATCACCCAAGTCTCTGAAGACTTCATTGATGTAATTTCAACCGAGAAGTTACCCTGGTGTGCAAAACCCAGTCTGCCTCTCCAAGTCACCTGTTCAGCTGGTGGGAGTAGCAGAGCTAACGGGTGGAGAGCTCATGTAATGGATCTCCCTACTGTCTAAGCAACACAACTCCCTGTTTTTGGCCTGTCTCTCCTACTTTGTGCTGGGGCTGCCCAGGAACCCCTGCTGAATAGTCACAGATCCCACCCCCGCCCAGCCTTGGTTTTAAATTAAAACAGAGGCAAAATACTTTAAATCCTAGCCCCAGCTGCTTGATGAGGAAGTTGACTTCAGTGATTTCGTAACAGCATAAAAGAAAATATGGCCCAGATTCAGTAAACAGAACCTGATTTTTATGAGGAAATCCTTCCTCACTCTGGATATCTTCTGAATTAATGAACAAAGACATCACCCCTGGTGTAGCTACAATGAAGTCAATGGAGTTATGTTACAGATGAATTTGACCCAGATGTCTGGTCATCACTGAAGATTTCAGTCAAAAAACTAACATTAATGCTTTACATCTACTATGGTAGTATGCAATTTTCTCTGTAAAGGAATTAAGGGAAGTTAATCTGGTGTTTGCAGTATGCAGCCATCTAGAAGAAAAAATGTATCATGTATTTAAGAACGGAACTATATTTAAATTCAGCCTGGTGCGTGTTAACCAGGAAAGGCCAGAGGATCTCCTTTTTAAGAAAAAAAACACACATAAGCCAGTAGGAGATCCAAGAAACTTACTAAACACAAAAGATGACAGAACCTTCTGCCAGTGAAGAAGACAAACTGCAAACACGTCTCCAGAAACTTCCCCAAATGTGGGGATGGATGCTGTCTCACATGCCTGTCAATGTCTCAGAAACAAAATGAAGAATATGGGAGAGATTGTCAAAGGCACACAGAGCAGTTTGACATCTAACTCCCACCAAAAGCCAACAGGAGTTTAAGCACTTAACTGCCATCTGTGCTTTAGGAAAATCTCTCCCTTCGTGCGAGGATGGAGATTACAGAATGTCAGGTCCTGGGATTGGGTATCAATCCTCCCACATTCCACCGAGGGCCAGAACATTTTTAGATTCTGTTTTACTGGAAACATTCAAACCATAACTAAATGATAAATTGAAAACACTGAGTGAAACATTTTCATAAACTGAAGAATTTTCTTAAAATTCTGTGTCACTATTCCCCTCATCTTTTCTGCCTTTTCCATAGCTTAACACATCTTTTCTTCAGTGCCCTAGTTTCCCTCACAATAATTTTCTATTATACCAGTGTCCTCCAGTGACATAGCCTTGTGTGTAAGGAAAAATGGGGAAAAAGGAAGACACAATACAGGACCATGTCCTTTCAGTGAACATGCTTCTTCATGTAGAGTCTTTTTCTTCCCTGGCTAAGGTACAAAAATCACCATAGCTTATCTCAGCCAGCTCCAACAAGAGGGAAAAATACTATCCCAGTGATGACTTGCTTCAGCCAAGGATCAAAGAGAGGCAAAAAGAGAAACAACCAGTCCTTAACTTAATATCTGATGAGTAGCTATGCAACCCTTCTAGGTCATCAAGATACTCAGTTTCCCAGCTTTTCAGTGCTTCTTGGTCTTAGCTTAGTCCAGGATCCTCCACAGTGTTTTCTCCCTGAGGTAAAAAAGTGCTTTTGGAGAGGAAGAATTGTCCAATGGTTGGGACACTACCCTGTGAGACCAGAGTTCAATTCCCATCTCCACCACAAACTTTTTGTATGACCTTGGGTAAGTCACTGATAGCCAGATTTGTAAAGATATTGAGTCACTGAAGACGTGACTAAGTAGCTATGTTCGCTCTGTATTCCTCACTCCCTCTGTTCTGTGCCTCTGGTACCTTCCCCCCAGTATTCTGTACCCAAGCAAACCCCCTCTTTCCGTGCAACACATAGGTCCCCTAGGCCATGGCACAGGACTCCAAAATGGAGAGAGAGAGAGAGAGAGAGAGAGAGAGAGAGAGAGAGGACTATGGGCTCAACTTTCAGAGGTGCTTCGTGCCTGTAGCTCCCTGATTTCAGTTGATATTGTGGGTACTCAGTACCTCTGAAAGTCAGGGCCAAGGTATTTCACGTTGTACACCCAAAACTCCACTTCAATCTCCTCCCCAAAGGGCCACCATAAACATTAAAATAAATTCTATAAGCAGTAATAATTTTCCAAAGTTAAAATAAAATATTGTAACCATCTGTATTACAGTAGAACCCATCTGTCCCCATCAGGACCAGGGCACTGTTGTGCTAACCATTATGCAAACTCAGATCCTGCAGATCCACACAAACAGACCTTGTGCCCATGTAGATGTACCAGAACTCCACCACGGTGCAGGGTGGAAGATCTTATTGTTTTGTGAAGTTCTGTGAAGATCTTATTGTAAGATTGCAAGATCAAGGCCTTGGAGGTAGACATGATCCCTACCATAAAGAATTTGTACTACTAAAGACCCGAATCCAGCAAAGAGCTCTGCGCAGATAGACTCCCGCCTCCATGTGGAGCCCAGCTGAAATCTGTGCAATATCAGTTGCAGGAATAGGGTTTAAGAACAAATCTATTTAATTTAAGGACAAAACAACCTTCTCATCATGATAAGTATGAAAACAATTACCTAATTGCTAAATCGGTAGTCCCTAATCAAGCTCAACTCCAATTGACTTCAGTTGCAGTTTTGCTCAATTAAGTATAGCAAGAATTTGAGCCATGTTGCCTCATCTTCAATTCATGCTTTTCTTCCATATATTATTTCTTCTTATGTTATGACTGAGACTTAAGGTCAAATTCAGTGGTCCTTAAGAAAGGAAAACTCCCCTTACTCCCAAGGACCATGAAATCTGACATTGAATTGTAAATGCTTTGGAGAAGGGATTGTCTCTCATTTGTCTGTGCAGTTCTGTGCAACACTTGTGGCTCTTAAATAAGAGTGATATTACTTGCTTTAAAAGGAAATCACTACAAAAATACTTAATTGAATGTCAAATTGTGCTTATGCATCATGAGAAATTACCATATCTCAAGAATAAGAAAAAACAAATCCAGTGAGGGGAAATATAACTAGAGGTAAGAACACCTACCAGCTGGAAGAGAGGAAAACGCAGCAGCTAGTAACAAAATGGCCACTTTATGGAAACAGCTGCTGGTCTCTTCCAAATTTAAAGGAACAGCCCCTAGAAAGGCATGCTGGGAAAAAAGTTGGCAAGATGGCAAACCTGCCCTAAGGCAGCTCATTAGAAACTAGGCAATCAGAGAGGCAGCTATGGCTGAATGTATTAATATCACCACAATATCTCATGCATGGTATATTTAATGCAGATTTAGGCATGTCTGATATGATTATTATTCTGATTTCAATTAGACTAGAGGGAGAAGTAGGGTTTTCACAGAACCTGCTCAGACCCTAGGTGTGATGATTAAAAATCAAAGCCCTGTTTTCTTGCGTTTGGTGGAAGCATGTGGAGAATTGTGGGATAATTACTTTTGTGTAAGATAAAGTGTGCAGGAACAGAGGAAATGAAAGGAGAAAACACATAATTTGGCAAAAATGTTCTGTCTCAAAACCTCTGTTTTCCTGAGGCTCATGTTCTAATGCTGCATGGAAGAAATGACCTACAGGACACCACAAAGTCCCTTTGCAGAGTTTCCACCAGCTTCCATGGGGTGTGGAAGAGAAGGGGTAGGGTTTGCCCACCCCATTTTCACCCAGACTACACAGACTGTTCATACCCCAGAATCCACTGACCTCAGAGGCTCTACTGGTCACAACTGTCCACACTGAGGCCCTGTGACTCTGCAATGCCTCCTGTGACTATTTGAGAGATCTCAAAATCTTACATGTTCCACTGGGGAGCAGGCAGAAGGCGTAATAGCTCAGCAGCTGGGGCTGTGCAGGACCTTATGGATCTTGAATGATCTGCACATTGCCACCCTCCACTCCCCCGCAACGCCTTCAGATGCTGGCAGCCTATGTCCTAATGCTGCTATGCTGCCATTGACTAGCTCCCAATGGATCAGGGAGAGCCAGTTACTTATGAGTAACTTATGATTAAGTCCCTGTGAATTTGCATCAAGTTTGACCTAAATTCTGAAGCTTGGCCCCTGAATTCAGATGTTGTGCGGAAAATTCTACAGCACCTTCAGCTAAATATTGAAATGGAATATTAGGGTACCTGGTGGGAGCTTGAGCAATAGTTTGGGATTCTGGGATAAACACAGTAGCTAGTTGTTTGCTAAAATTCAATAGGTCAGCAGTGAAAGAATATTTACAATATTGTCGTCTTTAGGTTTTAGAGTTAAATCACCATTAAATTAATGGCCCGGTTCATGTCTTTCAGAGCTGTTGTTTTAGGCTATCAGTAGATGTAGGAAGACAATGCTCCATCCATTACATTCAGGTTATATTTTCAGGGTTCTTCCTACAATCCTAAGAGTTATAAAGGGACTTCATGGGGGATAACCATAAACATGAGCTCCCGGTGTGACGCATTGGCTAAGAGGACTAACATGATATTTGGGTTTATGAGCATTGGCATATCAAGCAGAAGTAGGGAGGTATTATTACCATTGAATATGGCATTTAGTGAGATCATTCCTGGATGATTGTGTCCAGTTGTGGTGTACACATCTTAAAGAATATATTGACAAATTTGAATAGATTCAGAAAAGAACTACTAAGAATGATTGGAGAGCTGGAAAACATGCCTTACAGAATACTACAACAGTGCAATCTATTTAGTTTATCCAGGTGAAAGTTGAGAGGTGACTTAATCACAGTCTAAAATGGCCTATACGGTGAAAAGATTTCTAATAGTATGTATCAGACAAAAGCTTCAAACAATCCAATGGCTGAAGCCAGACAAATTCAGACTCGAAATAAACGCACTTTTTTAACAGTGAGGGTAATTAAGCATTGGAACTACTTACCGAGGGATGTTGTGAATTCTGCATCACTTGAAATCTTTAAATTGAGGTGGGGTGTCTTTATAAAAGATACGCTCGAGCTCAATCAGACCTTACTGACTTGATGCAGGAATTACTTGGTGAAATTCTATGGTCTTATGCAGGAGGTCAGACGAGATGATCATAATGGTCCTTTCTGACCTTAAAATCTATAAACTTTTGCCTTTAAAGAAATTTTGCATTCTGGAGCAGTTATCCAGCAAAGGGAAGACTCTGCAATCATGAAATGTATGGGGCCCTGCTCATGATCCATTTTGCATCATATGGCACATTGTTCAGCAAGGGGAACATGCCACATAAAGTGGCTGTTCCTTGACCCCTCCCTCCTGCTGACCACCCTCACAATCACACAGAGGTCAGCTCATGCGTTGCTGGCCACCATGAAATGCATGAAGTATCCATGTGACACAGAAGATTCTCATCTCTGCATAGCCTGCCAATACTATATCCACGACACTTCTGCATCGTTGTTCCCTGCCATGTAGCATTAGGGAATCTGGGGGGCTTTGATTTGGTGAGTAAGCCTAGACATAAAAATCATCATGCACCTGAAAGAGTTAATATCACAGTGAGGGATGCTACTGTGTGAGTGACATGAGGATCTTACCCTGCCATTGTTCCACACACATAATTCGTCGATTCTAAGACTAGGGGGGACACCTCTGATAATCTAGTCTGACATCCTGTGTAAACCAGGCCATAGAATTTCCCCAAAATAATTCCTGTTTAGAAAAACATCCAATATTGATTTAAAAGTTGTCAGTGATGGAGAATCCTCCATGACCCTTAATAAATTGTTCCAGTGGTTAATTACCCTCATTATATATAATTCTCATTGAAAGTATATACAATGGCCCTATATACTAGCATGAATATGGTCCTGCTGTACAGCAGCAATTTACTATTGCAGTATATTTGCCAAAAATAGATCTTTACATATATGCACTTATGGTGATTTCCATTTACAAGTCATCATTTATCAGTGGTTACCACAGTATGGTACCTGAGATATGAAAGTTTCCTCCTATGATGAAATTTTTTAAAACAGTGGTTGCAATTTGGTTTCATTCCAATAATAAAACTGGACAAAATGAAAGCATTGTATTCTGGGTCTTGTTTCATATTATTAGATATTAGATCATATCACTCTAGCATGGCTTGGTTAGTAATAGCATCTTATTCATTTCTATTACATTGATACATTTGAACCATACAGCATGAACGTGGCTAATGTTAAACCATTGTATTACTGTAGAATGCTGTATTTTACACTTGTGTATTGAACAATCTGCTGATCAGAGCCCACAATGTATAATGAAATCTACCATATCTTGGTATACAATTCTTAATAATATTTAACACTTTCAGCATTTTACATGTTCAAAGCCCTAAAGAAACAACAACATTTATTACTACTAGTTATAATTTAAGTATCAGCCTGGACTGGGACTTGGGAGACCTAGATTCCATTCTAGTTTTAACACTGAGCTGGTGTTTGATCTAAGGGAAGACTCTGCTTCTCCACACATCTTGTCTACTTAGATTGTAAGCTGTTTGGGGGCAGAGACTGTCTCTTATTCTGTGTTTATACAATGCTTTGCACAACAAGGCCCTGATGACACTTTTGTAATACAAATTATAATTAAGCTTGAGCTTAAAATAAACTAATGCAATGACATTTTAAAACATTATATGGACACTAATCATTTGTGCTTTACTCACACACTTAGTTCCCATTTAAAACCAGTGTACCTACTTGCAGGAAATAAAACAAGGGGATTTGCCCCAGGATGGCAATAGATAGAAATAGATAAATGCAGGATATCCAAAATCAAGCTTGCTAATATCAAGTGGTGTTCCTAACTTCCTTTTCTGACCTTTCACCTTCTTCCTTTTATTAACCATTTCCCACTGAAGTCAACAAGGTTATTAATATTATTTACACCACACTTTAAGGTATGACAGGCACCTCAGGGAAGAGATAATAAGACAAAGATCCTGCACTTACAGAGAGTTTACAATCAACGTTGGTTGTTACATGTACAAATATTAATATCTTTTATGCATATGAGGCCTGATCCTGTGAGCTGCAGAGTGCACAAGGAATGAGGGATTAGGCCTTGTGATGGAACCAGCCCATTTAGTCCGGACATACTCCTTTAGTTTAAAGCATATCAGGTTTCCTTTAATAAAGAGTGCAAGCCATTGTATGAGGCCATTGCCCTTTTTTAGGCTATTCTTCACAACTGTGCTCTGCTTGCCACGGAGCCTTAGTCAGGATTAATCATTCACTATGATTACTCCTTACAGTGTACCTTTCTAAACTAAAACAATGGGAAATTTGGTATTTTACTAGCCCATAATTTGTCAGCTTCCTTCATGAGACAGAGTGTTCTAATTTTGCCAATTGAATTCTTAAAACTGTGGGGCAAACTTATTTAATACAGGCAATAACAAAAAAGCAAATGAAAGGACCAAATTTTTAACAATTGACCATGGGGGGCGGTGGGGGGGGAATGTGCCTGGGGAGAAAAAATGTAATATTGCATCACACTGAAAAAAAGTCAGCTTAACATTGCTCAGGTGGTAATGCTAACTTATCCAGTCACTAACTGGCACCAGCAAGTTTGACGTCAGTATTTTCATTTATAGAGCTTAGTAAGTACACAGCCCTGTCAGATGACATAGGAGACAAATTTACAGTCTAAAACAAATACATAACATACACGTTGGAAAACAGTCTAAATCTGAAGGCATGCTGACAAGAATGGTGAGATCAGAGCTATTTTGGGGGCCCAGGACTACATACCCCTCCGATTTTTGAGACTCAGTCAATGCACATCCTGGCTTGCCTTTCAAATAAAAAAAATTAGTCTCTCTCTCGCCCTTTTTGTTGCAGAAAGAACTGCCAAAACATGAACAGATGCTACAGCTGAAAGTTTGTCATTGTGATTTTTCCTGAAACTTCACAGGCCTTTGTGATCTGTGAAACAACTGCTGTCCTTTTGACTTTGGTGAGTACCCCGCTGCCACAGATGGTGTAAACTCCTTTCTGGCTTACTGCCTATCATCCTCGCAGTCATCATGGACCTCGACACAAAGGGGAAGCTTACTAATAGGAGAAACAGCATGGTCTAGCAATCTAACCACACATCTGGGAGTAGGGGTTACCTGAGCTCTTACCTTAACCCTGACACCAACTCCCTCTATAGAAGCCAAGTCAGTTTACAGTTTACCACAACCGTAAAAGAGGGAGAATACTCCCCTGTCTCAGAGTGGTGTTTGAACTATTCATTAGTTCATATATGTAAAATTCTATAAGTGCTAAAGTATATGGGAAAAAGAGAGGATGGGAAGCCCGAAAAGACAATATAATATAGATAGGACCAAGGGTGACAGAGAGGTGTGAGTTTGGGGAGCAAAGCAGACTGAGAGAACAGAAGAAATGGAGCAAGATGGAGGGGAAGTATAATATATGTTTGTACAATACTTGTACAAGGGGGTCCAGGTCCATGACTGTGGCTCCTAGGAGTATGATAATACAAATAATAATATTTAATAATAATTAATAATATGGGAGACAGCAATGGACAACAGAATGAGCCTGGCTATTAAAGACAGACAATAAAAGAGAAAGGAGCTGTTGCTTTTCAAAGGAAGAAGAAACATCAGAAGCGGGTAGCACAGGTGGATGCAGAAGTTAATTTTTTTCTTTAAATAACCTTTTGAAGGGTTGTAGCTTTTAAATTTGGCACATTCCATTTCTAGTATTAGGTAAAGAACTAGTGCCAATTCTACAGCTCATGAATCTAAACTGAAAACTCTCCCTGACCCCTCAGAAAGGTTGTTTAAAAAACTACTCGCACACCTGTAAATGCCAGGCTGATGTCAAAAGGGAAAACTGGCAAACCAAGGGAAGGCAATTCGTCCATCTCAGAAGTGGGAAAATGGCACTGAGTAGAGGGACTAACATTTTTAAAGGTATAGGGAGAACCTCAGGGCTGGTAAAATAAATCTGGGTGACCCTGCAAAGCCATGAAATTGATGACCTTCTAGGTTTTTTATTATTATCACTATGATAACTATTTTAAAATTAGACCCATTGCTTGGGGCATTCTTCTCCTGATCTTGGCTCTCTGGCTGCTATTTGCGTGGCTGAATTGGCCCTGGGGGCCTCAGTCTAACATCTCGGCAGGGGGGGTTCCAAAATTGCTGGTGGCAGCCTGCTCTGCTGTGAAGAAGGATATGTTTAGAACAACCCTGTTTATGCCTGGTCTAGAAACTCTCAGAGAAATGGTGTTTGGCATGAAGGGAAGAGCTGGCTGACTTTAAAAGGGGGTAGCTGTGTAAGATCACAGAGTCTCCATACAATTTCCAGGAATATTCCTAAACAGCAGTTAACTTTGAGTTGTGGCTAAATGAGATGTACTGTAATATCATTGTCTATCTTCATTTATACGTGCAATGGTCCACTATATAAAAATGGTAGCTACACAGCCCACTGGCAATCAGGGAATTCCCTCAGTCCCAGACCTAGCCCTACACAGTTGCTTCTATCATTTTTAGCCAGGTAATGAAATTACCTATATGCATGAAATAGACAAGTGTCTATTTCCTAGTGGTAACCAGTAAACTACACATAGTACATATCACAAAATCTGCAGTACTGTTTTCCAAAGTAGGGCTCATAAGAATTCTGTTTCATAAAAAAAAGATTGAGGTTTTGAACTTTGTTTTCATTCTGATAGGGAACACAAATTAATTCTTTTGATTTTTTTTTTTATTGGTAGAAAAGCACATAAAAGACCCATTCCAGGGTAGCCCTGAGGTTAGGGCACTCATCTGAGATGTGGGAGACCAGGTTCAAGTCCTTGCCTGAGTGAGGCAGAACCTGGGTCCTCCATATTCCAAGTAAGTCCCCTAACCCCTGGGCTACTGGCTACTCTGGTCTCTCTTTCTTTCTCTCTCTCTCCGCCCTAAAAAAACCATACTGGATCTGAGAAACCTTCCCAACAAAATTTTCATCGAACCAATACATTCCTGCCAATCATTTCAGTTTTGATGAACCAGCATTTTTTGTTATGAGAAAAAGTTTCACGAAATTTTTTTTTTTACTACTCCTACATACTAAGTTCATGCCAAGTTGAAGGTCTGCACAGAAACCTCAGATCTGTACAATCTAAACAGGAACCACTGTTTAGAAGGACAAAGCATAGGAGGCAAGTCAAATTTCTGTCAGTCCCATCATACCTCACATCTAGCATGGAGATTTACACTGACTTATTTTTACATAAAAGAAAACGGTACGCATTACGGCAACATTCAACAGAGTTTACATTTACACTTCACTGTAACCTATTGATATCTTAATTTGTCAGATCATTTTGGGATCCATTTGAACTGAATTTGACAAGATGGCAAAAAAGGCATCTACAGTTACCAGGAAAATAAAATAGATACAAATATTTAAATGTATTGAAGTCTCTTACAAATATAGTCAGTGAATTATATGTCCATTTCATTTTCTCTTATCTCAGATGTCTCATATTCACCGACACGTATATAAAAGTGAGAATACAAGACTGAATGCAGTAGCATGGTAAAGTTTCAGTGGTATTAGTTTGAATGGCTACATTGTCATGAATAAGGAATAGGGCTGTTTGAATAACTGAATATTCAGTTCAGGTGTAGGTCTAAAAAATCAGGTTGACCCACCACAAAAATAGTTCGAAATTCGCTGTGAGCCAAAATATCAAAAAAAAATTGTTTAGTGTCAGCTGTAATGTTTCAATCAACCTGAAACTAACCATTTTGTTTCACTATTTTAGTTTTAGAAACATTTTAAAATGTTTTTTTAAATAAAAACATCATTCAGAAATGAAAAATCAAAAGATTTCATTCTGGAAAATGCCAAAACAAACCATTTGACAGTTCCACGTTTTTTTTCTTTTTCAGTTTGCAAAAAATCAACCCAAATTCACTAAGAGTTTTTATCAATCCAAATCTGCATTTTTGGGTCAAAAGTTTTGAATAAATAATTTTGCCCTGGTCTAGTAGTGAAATCAAGAGCAATTATGCAAATGAGCATTAATAAAGCCTTTATAATACATCACACGTTACATGTTCTGAATATCCCACTTACCTAATGGAAAAAACTAATAGAGAAATATTTTAGTTTTATTTTCTCTTATTGGGACTATATTCTGTAACCTTCTACCAGTACAAGACAGGCACAACAAGCTTAACATCAAGCAAACAACTACACAGAACTCAGAGAGAGGGAAATCATAAGTTTAAACTTCTTCAAAAATATCTAAAATAGGTTTTCTATTAATAAAATTGTCAGGATTTATAAGTTCAGTGTCTCAGGACATTCTAAAGCTAGAACCAACAACTGTATATCCCATCTGAAAGTGGGAAACATCCTCTCTCCAATGGTATAAAGCTCCACTTCTAGCTCTGCAAAGTTGCAAGATATTAGACCAAATCTTACCACTGGGTCATGACTCAATATTGGCCAGCCTGGACTTCATTCTACTGTAACTGGGGGGCGGGAGTTGGAATTATATATCTGGGGAGAAAGAAGGAAACATTTCTCTGACAGACTGATTCTTTAAAATAAATGGTGGCTGTTTGACGTTGCCCAGAAGTTTGGAATGTTGGAATACGTCCTGCTAGAGATGGACCACTAGTGGGCAGAATGTGGAGAAGATGGTCAAAGCTGTATATAAATATGATCTGTAACACATACTTATACACACATACAGCTGCATCTATGATCACTGATAATTTAAAAGTGTTTGTCTTAGCACCCTTTTTTATTTTTAGTGTAAGAGAGAGTGGCTGTACATACACATTCCATTATTTTCACCTCTGCAGGCATGTGGTGCCAATTGACAGTTACTAAAAATAATTGCTGGAGATTAAATTAATTTTAGCTGGTTTTACAAATTCACAAAACAAATTAATTTAGACTGAATATTTCCAGTTCTACAATAGATTAGATAAAATTAAACAGACTGAAAGGCAGACACCAATCACACCCACTGTAATTAAAGATGCAAAACAGTTTCCATTGTAAACCCATTTTCATAAACTCTTAACTTTCCAAAACATTCATCTTTTGGGCTGAGATGTCCCATGCTTGGTCTCAGCATGAAGGTGATTTACATTCTAAAGTCTGAATAAAACCCTTCAAGTAGGTTTTGGATAAAAAACACAAGTGGAAAGAAAAGCAGTGAAAATAAAATCCTACTATAAAAAAACCCTCAAAACAAAACAAAACCTAATCCCTTGTTCTGACCAGAGTTACAGCCAAGAAGGCTGAAGTTTGAACTTCAGCAAGGAAATAGATGTGCTTTTGTCTCACTTGGGAGCGGAATAAAAAAGGCAGTTGTAATTAAAAGTCACTTGGGGAGTATTCTCAGTAGATGTAGGAGAGTCTAATTTAATAACCCTATACCTTTTTGACATCACATACACATTCTTCCTGCTGGACTTGACTGGGACCTGGCAGTTATTAAGCTCTCATTGTGAAGAGTCCCATATCAGAAGCTATTTGCAATGCACAACAACTTTTATTAGTCCTAAAAAGCCTATGAACAACGCCGCATTTTCTTGAGCACAATCAACTGGTGCCATGTTGATTAGCTAACTGTTTACATACATACAGCTATAGCACACTCTCATAACAGTAATCTCAGCTGGGCAAATTCAACTCTGATTCAACTTTGTGCTACTCCAGTGACTTTGGTGGAGTTAGTCTTACTTACTTCATAGCTAAATTAGGCCCACGGGCTTTTCTTCTCAGTCTAGTGGTGCTTATCTGCTCACTCATCAGATACACATCCATGCCTCAGGCCCCCCATCCTTATTCTGTGCCTATGTAGCAATTACACACCACTCAGTAAGAGTTGCAAAATAAAATCTCCCCTTCTTGGGGCTGCTTAACTGATAGACTAATTAACCTCCAATACTTCCACAAGAAACCAGCTCCAATCTACACCTTTTCCATAGGCTTCCACAGTCCTCTAAGAAAGGGTCTGTAAATAGTCATCCTTTAATCCTTCTTAGCCACAAGAATACACAATCGCTCCAATCAGTTCCTGGCCTTTCATCAGCTCCATAGTGTTGCCATCACTTAGTTTCACCATTTGCAATTGTTACCCCCCAGGAGATTACATAGATTCCTGGGACTCTGTCTGCAGGCAGCTCGGGGAGAGGCACTCTGTCCGTGGTAGGGAGGGGGAACAAAGGCAGACTCAGAGTCCGCCCAGCAACCAATAGGGAGTGAGAGGCCCTCCCAGGGAGAAGCCATTTGGGAGTCAGCCTGGAGCCAGCCAGGAAAAGGGCAGGGCTGGCTGTGTGGGAGCTGGTGAGTCCCAGGCCTGCATCCAGGGCTCCCCCTGAGAACAGGCCTCTAGGGATCTGACAGCAGATCCCTCAGCTGGGTTTTTTCCTTCCCCACTGATGATTCCCAATTTGTAGCATTTGCTGGGAAACTTCCCAGCCAGGCTGAGTTTACCCTCCAGCTCCCTAGGTGAGACCAGTCACCACATGGTCAGCTCTGCTCTGGCTGCTAGTCCAGGGAGGCTGCCTGCTGAGTGTGTGACTGGAGGCTGGGCTAGGAGGCTACTGTTTGGATGTTAGTGTAGTTGTGTAATCTACACCTTGAGCCCTACACCCCTTTGTGGTGAAGGGAAATCCTGGGACCAGAAGCAGCCTGACTCCTGCCTGAGGAGGATCCCTGCCAGCAGAGAGCAGCCCCTCTGCAGTGACTGAGGAGTCCAAAGTCATCTTTGAACCTAAGGTTCATTCATGGAGTTTGTGAGTGCACCATCGTTTAGTTAGTTAGTCAGGGAATTTGTTCTGGGGACCCCCTACTCCCTGAACTGTGTCCTCAAGCCAGGGAATAAGGGTTTGAGGATTTTATAACCTGTATATTACACGTGTGGATGGATTTACCACCTTCTCCCACTTGTGAGTCCTTTGGGCTGTACTGAACCCGTCAGCCCTGCTGCTAAACCACTGCAGAGAAGAATTTTGTGGTTATAGGTCATCAAGGGCCCCAGCAAAGTACGTGTACCAACGGGACCCTAATTTTACATTTGCTACATCAAGTCAAGGGTATTTGCAGTGTGGGAGCCTAAAAATAGTTTTTACCCTGTTATGTTGTATTTGTCTCCTATTTAATATAATTATTGTGTTGAATATATTTTTATGTGCTTGTGTTATTCCTTGGAAGTCTCCAACTATCTGGCAAGTAAGTGGCGATTACTCTGTAGTTAGAATTTTCCGCCCAAGCTGCCCTGGTGACCGTGCCAGGAAGGAGAAAGGGGGGTGGAGGCACCGCCAAATAATTTCATAGGAAAAAAAGAAAGAAGATACACCCCGCTGAGTGGGTGGCGAGATCCAAAAGAACCCAGACCTGTCCATCAAAACCTGTAAGCGGATTGGCATTAAAGGAGGTAACCAGGTGGAGAGGGGGCGCTACACAATATTTGGAGTTTTCCTTGAAGTCCCAGCTGCTGCATTCAAGAGATTTGCATGAGAATCTCAGCTTTTTTTTTTTTAAGTAGTTTCTAGCCTTCGTGGTTGCAGGCAAAGTCCTGAAAATATGAAACAGATGCACCCTAAAGGCTCAGAAAACAAAAAAGCAAATAAACAAAAGATGTATTATTCGGGGGGAAAAATCTCATGAAGTTTAAATTTTGTGGGCCCAGACTCATGATTTTTGAATACATGGACTTTATAATACTGGCCTCTGGCAATAGCCCCAGTCAGACTCCCTTTTTAGGACACAGCTATAGCTGTTAGCTTTCAGCTAGCATGTGTGTTTGCTCACTAACTCTCAGCTGAACCAACAGGGGCTGCTTTTATTTCCTGTCTCTTCTCCCAGCATGCCTAGCACTCAAGCTAGCCATGTGATCCATCATGTGACACCACCATCCCCCATCAAAATTACACTTCCCACAATCTTGACCTTAAAGAATCTGAGGCCTGTAAAAGGCATGTTGAGCAATGCTTGCCCTTAAAGGACCAGGAAGAGAGGGCTTCGATCCACAAAAGGTGTTTAGGCTCCTAACTTTCATTGAAATCAATGCAAGTAAAGTCCTCCACAAAATCCAAACCTGCCTTACCATCAGGTTCAGTAAAAAAATCACTGCATTCTACTATGACAGGTTTCAGAGTAACAGCCGTGTTAGTCTGTATTCGCAAAAAGAAAAGGAGTACTTGTGGCACCTTAGAGACTAACCAATTTATTTGAGCATCCGATAAAGTGAGCTGTAGCTCACGGAAGCTTATGCTCAAATAAATTGGTTAGTCTCTAAGGTGCCACAAGTACTCCTTTTCTTACTGCATTCTACTATATTCTAAAAATTAGAGGCTTTCATTGAACAAAATGTGTATCTTTTTCAACTGTGAATTTACAACCATCATAGTTTTAACAAATGCACTGATTCACTTTGAATCCATTTTTGCAGAAAACTGTCTTCAGACAACAACAGCACTATAAACTATGTGTGAGATTGCAATTTCCAATGTGACTAAATTCATATTTCCGGTGGAACTTAATTTTGCATTTCCTGTGTCTGTAATGTTAACTGTGTGCTCTTAACTTTGAATAAATTTAGCTTTCTGATTAGATTTCATGGGCCAGATTTGCCTAGCAAATACACCAGGCAGTGTGGTCTATAGGATAGAGCAGTGCACATGGGGGCTCAGGAGAGCTGGATTCTATTCCTGGTTCTACCATTGGCCTCCTGGGTAACCTCTACAAGTCATTCCCCATGCCTCAGTTTCCCCATCTGTAAAATGAGCACATTGATACTTACCTCCATTTGAAAAGTGTTTTGAGATCTACTGATTAAAAATGCTATATAATACCTAAGTATTATTACTACTCTTGCCCACATCCAACCTGCAGGTACTCAAGGTACTATGTGCGCCTGCAATCTCTTGTTTTTCACAGCTAGATGCTGATATGTGCATACAAGCCAGCTGTTGCATGCCCACTTAAAAATATGGTTCTGTGATTGTGTGTGATACCTACATGCACACACACATTGTGCAAAGAATATCTATCTTTCTTTCATTGCCAAATTTCCAGACACTTCATTTTATTAAAAATTGTTCTACATATATAGAATTGAAAACCTAGAGCCTAGTTCTGCCTTCAGACATACATGCACAACTACTTGCATGAATGTATCAGAGGGCAGAATCAGGCCCTTAGTAAGACACATCACAGGGCACATACAACTCCCAAATGAGTAAAACAATCTTTATTGAGTCTAAGGCCTGGTCTACACTAGGGGGGCAGGATCAATCTAAGTTACACAACTTCAGCTACATGAATGACATACTTAGATCTACTTACTGCGGTGTCTTCACTGTGGTAGGTTGACTGCTGACGTTCCCCATTGACTCCGTCTGCACTTCTCGCTCCGGTGGAGTACCGGAGTCAACGGGAGAGCACTCAGCGGTCGATTTATCGCGTCTTCACTAGACGCGATAAATCGACCCCTGATGGATCGATTGCTCTGGAGGTAAGTGTAGACATGCCCTGAGCTGGCTCTTCTTATTCAGACCGGGCACATCCAAATGCCTATTGACATCAGGAGGGGTTATTTTTGAATAAGAAGTCCAGGATCCAAGCCCAAGATGTGGTATGTACCAAATCAAATTTTAGATTGCTATTCTGGCTATAAATGGCTTTTTACCTTAAAATATCAATTGAAATATAAACTAAAGCAATTTGGAATAACTGCTGCTTCATAAGAACTCAAGAACGCCTCCTGCTCCCTATGCCCTTTACAGTCATTTGAACTTGATGCTCCTTTTATGTTCTTCCCCTATCCTCAATTTTACACTTTCTGTCATGCTGTCCCCTATGCATGATACACTTATTCTGGTTCCATTAACCAAGCACACTTGCCCTCTTCTTTCAGGCCTCCCCTCCGTTAAGCCCTACTTCTTCCTGCAATCAATATTTCCTTCTTCTCAACACCAACAATCTGCACCAGCCTCGCTCATCTCAGCTGTTCCAGTGTCTTGTCTTTGTCTATCTTTCTTATTTAACCCACAAATGTTTAGGTACACAATATGTTAAACTATGTTTTTAAAGCACTGGATACTGTGCTATATAAGGGATGAGTTCTACCACCCTTCCTCACATTGAATAGTACCTTGCTCTTCAAATAGTCCCATTCATTCCTATGGGCCAAATTTTGCTGTCTTTTCTTATGGAGCATAGTATCTAGTACATCTACTCGGCAGTGATATACCCACAGCACCGAGTATCTGAACCAGGTTCAATTGACTCAAGCTCATGGGGCTCAGGCTGCAGGGGTAAAAATTTCAGTGTAGACATTTGGGCTCAGGCTGGAGCCCGGGCCCTGAGACCCTCCCCGCTCGCAGGGTTTCAGAGTCTGGGCTCTAGACCCAAGCGCGAATGTCTACACTGCAATTCTTAGCCCTGCAGCCAAGCCCAACTACCCTGGCTGGCTCAGGCCAGCTGGCCCGGGCCAGCTGTGACCATTCCACAGGTCTATTGTAGTGAAGATGTCCCCTTATTCCATGGGCATTTCCACAAATTTTGATGGGACTATTCATATAATCAGGTGCTACTCAGCATTTGTAAGAGTAACAGAATCTGACCTAATAAAATAATCTATTTAATACATGTAAAAAAATAAACAATACTGTTAACATAAAAGAATGTGCTAATGTTATTCAAATGTGAACCTTTACTAAATATAACATTGAACTAAATATAACATTGACATGTGCCTTTTCTCTTTCAACAAACTTGGAAAATCCTTCCTAATTTGCATGAGCAGCATTAGCATTAACTGGTATATTTAAGGGGATATCATTATGATGCCGTGCAATGAATGCTCACAGAAAATACTTTTTGAAATACTTTGTGTCTGTTTTTCTATAAATATAGCAGAGTAGAATGCAGTAAACCATTTAATTTAAAGATTTCTTCCCTTGTTTAACATAGTAACACATATAACCGTTCAATGCAGAAATCATTCACAAGGAAACCTATTGAAAAGAATGGTACCGTTAAATAATCCTATATCCAGTTCACCAAACCCAGATGTGGAAATGGAATTAGTTTAGCTGTTTTAAACTAAATTTCTGTAAATTAAATGACAAGTTTCATTATTAATTATCATCACTAATTTGCAGTACACAGGAACCTGAAGCCAATGGTAATTTAGGGAGAGCAAGCATTGCAGGATCAGGCCTCAACATGTAAAGAAGATTAACATTTGAAACAGCCAGATTTGTTGAATTAGTGCATGCTCTGTGTGCCAAACCAAACCAGAGTAAAATAATGGATCTGCTTTCAAAAAGCACCTGTGAAAGAAACAGAGCAGTTAAAAGAGTGGCACTGGAGAGCCCACAATATTGTGTATTTAATAGGTTTCCACTGTATTTTGAATAGTCTTATTAATTCCTTTGGAGAACAACTTGTAAAAGAATTATTCATTCTCTCTGTGCATACAGTTTGAGAATAATTCACTGGATTTTACCAAATTATTTTCAAAGTGTATACATAGAGGAAAGAATACAAAACTTTCCCCAGTCTATATCTGAAAACTTGTCAGCACTCAGCACTAAGGCCTTTAATCCCAGGCTTTAAATAATTTAGGTAACACTTGATTACTCCATTGCTGGAACGTCAAGCTCTGCAACATCTGAGTCACACAATGGTTGAGGTTGGGCTTGGGACAGGAAGAGAAAAGAGAGAATACTTAGGGTGACTATATGTCCTGTTTTGGCGGGGACAGTCCCTTTTTTAAGCCCTGTCCCGGCCATCCTGACTTTTTTTCCAAAAGGAGGCATTTGCCCCGTTTGCTCTTGCTGACTTGATCAATTGGCAAGAGCAAATAGGACAAATGCTCACTTTTGTCAAGCGGTACAGAGGGGGCGAGCGGTGATGCCAACCCCCCACACACACACACAGGGGGGAAGTAGGGCTGGGGAGGGAAGCAGCATTCCAGCATGCGAAGGCCCCTCCACAGGGTTTCAGCAACCAGGCAACAGCCTGGTGTGGGGGAGGGCGGGGGCCGGGCAGAGTTCCAGTGACCAGCAACAGCATGGTGGGGGTGGGCCTTGGGTGAGCAGCTGTGGGTGTCCCATTTTCTCTTTGGGAAATATGGTCACCCTAAGAATACTGTAAGCACTTAAGTAAAATACATGTCATGAGAACACAATATGCAAGGCAGTCTTGTATTTGCAATGTAAACTGTGGTAAATACCAGTGGGGGCTACATACCAAAGCATTCTTTATTCTTGTTTTCATTAACAAAGCCCTTACTTAGGCGTTCCACAGCTCAGAATGTTACAGCCTACATGCCATAAAGAATCATATTCATAAATTTAAGGGGAAGCTTTTCATCAGATTCAGTTAGCTGTTACTATTTAGTGCTTTTCCGCAGATATAGTGGGTTCTGCTAGAAAGAAAGAAAGAAAGAAAGAAAGAAAGAAAGAAAGAAAGAGAAACATTCACACACACAATATAGTCGGTAAACATTTAAAGCAGAATCTATCTTCTGTGTTGACATTTTTTTTCCTCTTAAGAGAACAATTTCTTTTTCTCAGCTGATAGACAGGGGATTCAATATCTGCTTTCCCTGTTCATTTGGAAAATATAAACTAGTACAAAATGCTTTGTTTACTTAGATAAGTCTGTGCACTTAAACAAAAACCCAACTGTCTAGATAGAGAGGATTTTCCAGAAAAGTTCTCCATCCAAAAATGGTTAGTTTTACTCCAGTCAAACTAAACTTACTTGTATCAAGTTACTTGATTCCATTTTCAGGTGTTATATATTTGTGTGAACATGGATATGTTAAGACTGTGTATTATATAGTAATATAGGCATAGTTAATTACACAAAAACACTAGCTTATTTGACAATAATTAAATTATGCTTGCAAAATTATCAGAAATGAATAAAGAAAAAAATCCCTCTCTCCTCCCCCAGAATTAAATAACCACCTATTCGGTTTTAATACATCCTTTAAGATCACTCAGCACTCCATTGCCGCTGAATTCTTGTTTACACCTAGGAATAAATGTTGCCCTCTTAAGCCTATGAGCTGCTCTTCAGCAAAGCTCACCATTTTAGCAATACACAGCACTAGAAATCGGGAACAGCCACCACCACCCTGAGGATTGCTCTCAGCACAGTCAATCAGGGGCACATTTGACTCCCTCTCATACCATTTTGAAACAAGTCCTCAAACAGCTCCTGGCCTGACATCTCATCCATCAGCTTTAAAGCACAAGAGCAGAAGCGCACCCCAAGCAAACCTCTTCTCTCCTGCGCCATCTCCGGACTTGAGGCCCAGATGGGAAACAGGCTTCTCTTCCATGAGCAGTCCTATACCTGTAAACTCAGGCCTTGGCAATCTGACCTCAAGCCAGCTTTACTTGCAACAAAGTCTCCATCCTCTTCGGAGCAAGAAGGAAAGGGAGAGTGAGAGGGAGGGGTGAAGACCAGTCCTCTGGGGCCTGATTTGAAACTTTGTTATGGCATTGGGGCGTGGGGGGGTGGGGGGGAACACCACTTTGTCCAGCCGAAAAATGCCTATGGCTGCTCTACTTTGGGAGGGTCTGTTCAGGGTCTCTCTGTCTTCTTTTCTCTCCCACCCCCCTGTCCTTGTTTCAAAAGGGGCCTCTGGTCAGCGCTGATTAATAAGTGTTTTTTGTTGCGGCTGTGGTGAATAACAGAAGATGGCCGGTGACCCAACAAAGCCTAAACCTTGTGCTCCTTTATTGTGGCAAGCTGAGAAAGGGGCTTTAGGACAGAGACCCCAAGCACTGACCCGCACACATCCTGCGGCTTCCCTATTCATTCTCACAGCCTTACAGTCGCCCGGGGCTCCCATTGTTTGCCAGACAACAATGGAGAAAGTAAAGCTCCTTTCAGATGCCTCGCTGATGGTTTGCATTTAGGGAAACCCCATCCTGTACGTTTTCCTTGATGGCTGTTAAGATGGATTTGACGTCAACTCCGACGATTTCGGGGTTTATTCACACTTCTCAGGAGTCCTTACATGGAACCAGAGAATCAAACGCTAAATACCTTTTCTGATATATATATATATATATATTTTTAATGTCCGCACTTATTTGTTTTGCTGCTGTTGGTTCTTGCGAAGGACACTTTTATGTTCCTCGTCCCCAACGACACTGCCAGGAAAATAGGGGCTTCCTTTATTTTTGGCAACTCGCTGTACTTTAATGTATATTGCATAGCACTGCAATCCCTAAAAATAGCTGCGTTCGAGCAGCGTCTCCTCCGAGGGGCACCCGCTGGAGTGCAGCTCCTTTCCAAAGGCAAACGCTTGCAATTGCTCGGTTTGTTGCTGCTCTGATTCGGCAAACCTCGCTTTTGTCTCCTTCTGCTCCCGCCTTACAACCCAGGAGTTCGCAGCCAGCCACCAGGGAAGGCGGCCATAGACTTTCTGTGCTTTCCCTGTGGGGCCCAAGCCACAATTCTAATTCGCAACAGTTTAGCTGCACTCTACCCATGTGGGTAAATAACCCATACAGGTTGTCAAGCCAGGACAACTAGCTGGATCAGGGGCTTCAGAGTTGGGGAGATTTGTTTAATTGGTTCCACTGACCTGTGGCTATTTTTATTATTAATTTCTACTGCTACATAACCTCTACTTATATCTATAACCAAAGGGCTGGAATATTCTGGTAGCCTTGACCTTGTTTTTGTTGCTCCTTGGGTTTCCTATTTGCGGGGATGGAGGGATTTCTGCTAAATAGCTAAGAATGAGGAAAAAATGCCATGTCTTCCCTTCTGGCTGAACAATTTTTAAATGCCCCATTGCTTTGCCAGGATGTTAACACATCCCTACAAAGATCAAGAAATGCATGGATTTGAAAGCAAGGAGAATGAGGGTCTGCCAGGATGACTTTTTAAACACCATAAAGAGAGAAGGGGGGACAACAAAGTAGGCTTTATTAAGGATATTGAATATCAGAATTAGGTCGATGGCCTTTGTCCTGTAAAATATCCAACTGCAAATCTTCGACAGTAAAACTCCAGCCTGGGAGAAAAATCCAAAAGGCCAAAGTTTTACAATTTGTTAGTTCCATTCAGGGAGAGGGCTCATAAAGCCATTGGGGTTGTGTGTGGGTTGCCAGGTGGTCCAATGATTCAAATGCTGTAGACTTTCACCCCTGGAGGCTTGTATTCAAAGTAGGCTTTGGTTCCAAGTGAAATGAATCTAGTGGTCTCAGGTCAGTCTTTAGTAACCATTTGCCCATCTCCTGTAAAATTTAACATGGGCGGTGCAGAATTGGCAGCTCTGCTCCGGACAGACCCAGAACTGGATTAGCAACGGGTGTGACAGACCCAGAGGGAGGTGAAGGGTTTGCTAAACCCGACTGGACCTCAGCCTTTCACTTTCATGACTACTAGATTCACCTAAAATGTTGAAAGGGGTGGGGGAGGCAAACCCTAGTCTATTGTTCCCCTTCTGCATTGATATGCTAATCCCCCTTGTGATGCCGTAACAAAGAACACCTTGCACTTTTAAAAGACTTTTGTGTCCTCTCCAGAGAAGTTTATTACCAACTAATTAGCAACAACTTTCTTGCAAATGAGTTGGGTTACATTTTCATAAGCTTTGACCAAACATACTGGCCTGCTTTGTGGCAGGTGATCTGCTTGCTAAGGAAACCAGAGCCCTAAATCAGGAAATGAACCTTAATAATTAATGCGGGCTATATGTGGTGCCGCTAGCTCTGTAGCTCCTTCCAAGGCACTTGATTCAACATGCTTCCAGGCTTGCAAGGACCAGGATATGCACTCTACACAACAAAATCTTTGAAAAGGATGACTAGCCCTTTTTTTTTTTTAATGCAGGCCCTTATAGTATATTACCATACCCTTTTAGGTGGTCCTGATTTACTCCCGGGGTAATCAGAACAAAAGGAAGGCACATTAAAATTAAGAATTCATACAAAATGATACAGGGTTCAGACAGTCTAGGTTACAGCTATCCATTTAAACCCATCGAGGTGTGAGGGTATATTTGAACTGACAGATAAGGAGAGAGATTTAGAATCTCTAAGCACATTTTTTCAACTGCATAATATTTATTCTACAGACCTTCCACAGAACAAATTGGTCTCAACGTAACAGACTTGTTTAGATAAATGTTACACTTCTGTATAGATTTTTCGTGCCATTTTAAGCACAAAATGATGCTATTTCCTTGTTTTAAAGATAAACGTGGAAAGCACCCCACGATTTTATTTTCGTATCGATGTAGTAAGTGCTAGTTGTTTCCATGGCGGGGTTAAGCGATTAGAGCAACACATTCACGTCCCTCTGTTTAAAGGTAAGTGGATTCTAAAACTTGTTACTATTGTGTGCAAATAATATTCTGTTTCTTATCTCATCGCTGGTGTGGGGAAACTGAGATCCCTTTCTTCCTGCTGCAACTCAGATCACTCTCGGATTTATTCTGTGGATTGCACATGCCAGCTCCATACATGGAATTCTTGCTATGGACCGTAGGCTGAAGACAAGAGGCTCTATGTAAGCTTGCAGGCCCTGGAGCCATTCGCATGCAATGGGTGTTTGGGATGCGGAAGGCAAGCAGGGGGACAGCACTGGCTGCTTTTGCAAACTCACCTTATTCTGTGCCAATGAATTCATCAAAGGGAAAAAAACACTCCTTAGCTCTCAGTCTATTTCTGCCCCCTTCTTCAAAGGATTCCAGGTATTTAAAATACTAAAAGGTAATATAAAATCTGATTGAAACTGAAAAATACGTGAGGGGTGGAGGGCTTGAGGGGGGATGGATTAGATCCCTTCATTTCCTTTTGGTAATCCTAAACGCAGCTATCTCTGGCTCTTTAATCTCCTCTAGAGTCGGATTACAACCCATTTGAGCAAGTACAGTTGGAATTAGGAGATGACAGGGGTGTAAAGAAAGTACAAAGGAAAACTTTTTATATAACCAAGATGGTGTGAGCGCCCCCGAAGGGTCATCTCTCACCCTAGTGGTCAGTGGGCATGAAGAACAGGTTTGCGGTACGACAGGCAGACTGGCACAGGCTCTGCTGATTAACGTTTTCGATTGACAACATTCGCTCTGCATTGCATTACGTTAGCCGGTTGGTTTCCAAGTGCGATAGTACCCAAGATGTAAATGACTTTCTGTGGATTTTAGCTTCTCAAAGCCGAGGACTACAGCTGAATCTCTTTAGCATCTGCTTTTATTTATCAGTTCTCCGCCTCAGCAGCAGTTAGACGGTTACATACATGTAGCTGTCGAAGAAGTAATCGGCGTCATAACCTGGCCAAAACGAATATTTATCGAATGACACAGTGTGTGTCTCTGAAAAAATGAAATCCACATCAAATTACACTGGGTTGTGCGGGGCTGTTTAAACCATCCCTGATATTTGATTGCAATTGAATGTGCCACCAGGTAGATTTCAGATTAAAGCTTTATTTTGGACGGCTTGTAATCCTTTCTGAGCGATTCTGTTGATATAAGACTTCATTGGCAAGGGATTGTGGATTGTACAGCGCCGACCTTTCCAAAGGATGCAGGTCTCCGTAGCTGAGAAATGCTGCTCGTCAATTTATGGGGGGGTCTTTGCAGGCTCGCCGAGTATGAGTGCACGTTCAGGAGTTTATTAAAAAGGTTACAATTAGTGGTTCAATCGCCAAAGTTGGGGACGTGGTATTTTTATTTCGGGCGAAATACATGATTTAATTATACTCCAAAAACAAATTAAGGACAGGCCTTCTGCACAAATTGGAGGCAGCTAAATGCTCTTTTGTGCCCGCAGCCCTGGGGTTGTTAAAGTGGCTGCTGATGCATGAGAAGGAAAGTGACTGATTTAACTCATTGGGATTCAGGGAGCGACCTGCCCTCTTTTGGGAGAAAAAAAAAGTGGTGGTGGGGGGGAGGAGGAGAAGGAGAAGGAGGAGGAGGGGGAGACACACACGGAGCCTTGCTTTACTGGGCTGAGAGCTGCTGAATCCCAAGCAGAAACTATTAGAAGAGACACCGCACCGTGTCTCGTGCCTGCATTTAAACAATGAAAGAAATCCATTCCTGCCCGCCGGCAGATCTGTATTTTCATCCATTCTGAACCATGGAGACTAGGAGCAAACCAGAACTAAAGGCAAAGCGAACCCTACCTGGGATGAGGATTACTCACTTTAGCGCTGGCTGTAAGTACAAACCTCCTGCTGCAATTTTAGGGCGCTGCTGCGAGGGGTGGTTTTGTTTTGTTTTTCCTTTTCTTTAGGAGTCTGCTGCCTTGTACCGTCCTGAACCCAAGGTGGAAAGGGAAGGAAAGGAAAGCCCTGCGCTTCCTTGGGCGGTTGGGGACGGACCACCCTGCACATGTTGGCCAGGGCTACTGCCGCAGTAGCTTCACACCGTGGAATGTCAGGTCCCATCGCAGTTTCAGGGGGGATTTGCTAGTTCTATTTCCAACTGGGTTGGAAGGTCTTTTCTGGCCCGCGTGCAATTTTTTTTTTAAAGGCAACGTGGTCGTGCTCTGAGTCTAGCCTCTTCAGCCCAACGTGGGGGTCTGAGTCCACCCAGCTTGAAGGAATTCCGGGATCAAAATCCCTTTCCCGTTTTGCAAACGCCCTTGTGTTGGCCGGACTTGTTCTGGCAGGATTTGATTTCACTATCCTGAGATCAATACACCCCTTCTCCCCCCGCCCCCCCCCATAGCCTTTTCTGTGTGAGAGCGCCTGGGAAACCGGATCGGTTAGGGGAAAGCTTTTGAATCCTGGGGGTGGGGGGGAGGTAAGAGAATTCAGCCGGTCCATGCTTTCTTTGTGTGGTGCTGAAGCCGCGGAGCTGCTTTGTGCTTTGGCAGGAGAAAATGGCGAGTCCTATTGTGTTTAGGCCATTTTCTTCCGGTACAAGGGTCCCCCCCCCCCCCATCCTAAATACTTCAAGGCTCCTTTGAAAGAAGCCACCGACCCCATGAAGTGTGAATGGCTGCTGCCCTGCTTTTTGCCCCGCCGCCGGTACCGCGCGTTTGAGATAGCCCCTCTTTGCTTCTGAGAGGGCGAGGGGGCAATTGGTAGCCCAGGGCTCCGAAGCCACTTGCACTGAAATGGGACTTGCAGGCGCTTTTGCAGATGAGTTTCTTCGCATGAAAGAAATTAGAAAGCGCGGGCGGTGTTTTATACTTATTCCCTTTCGGGGGGACGGGGGGGTGTTTTGTGTGGTTTAATTGTCTTTATACTTTAAGCAAGAACACGAAATAGCCCAGACAGGAAAAATTCAACTGGGAAAAGGCTGATCCAGCCATGAAATGGTCCTGAATGTCTCTTGCAACTTATTAAAGCTTTAAAAGTCTGTAGTGGTAATCAACTATTTTTTAAACAGGAAAGGGATTTTTATATACCGATTGCATTGCGAGTCTCTGAGTAGTATTTTAGATTCTGAGTAGTATTTTAGATTCTAGATTCTGAGTAGTATTTTAGATTCGTGCATATTTTATGTCCGCTATAAAATATAAAGACATGGTGGTTTTCCAATAGCTTAAATGAAGGTTATGTATGTTCGCTCCCTGAATCATAGTTGAAAATCACTTCTTAATTTCCACGTTAATCCGTTTAAAGAAATGGTGAAAGAGCCCTAGGTTTTAAGAGTATCGGGCTTAGTAGTCACCATTTCATTATGATTTCGAAGTATCGGACATCTGTCAGCTATTAAAAGCAATAAACTATAAATAAATGCAAATTCCCACCTGTGTTCAGTGCTCTGCACTGGAAAACAAAGAGCCTGCTTTTTAAAAGTGCCCTGGAGAAACTTGCAGTTTACTTCGCCGTTTGACAACAACTTCAAATGCATTATTGAGTTTGTGCAAATACACAGCGATTTACATTCTTTAAGATGTAGCATTCATCTCCCATCATGCAGATCAAAACCATGGACAGCGAACGGATATTAAACTAAAATGGGAAAGGAATATCAGGCTAGAAAATATAGAGTAAAGCGACCACAGGATAATATTCAAAATACACACATGTGAAAATAATAAGAAAACTAGCTGCTCTGTCTTTCTCAATACATGTGGTTTCAATTTCTTGTAATAGTAGAAGTTTCAAAAACAAAAGATGAGGGAAGTGGCATTTCTAATTTTGCTGCATAGCAGTCCGCCTTCTATTCTATTGAATTAGTATTTATAAGACTTTCATCCGTTGTTACCTGTTACGGAAGTCAGAAAGATCAACCCACTCTGCATTTGTGTGCTTTTTCTTACACGCAGAGACAAAAATAAATCTACAATTCAATTCTAACATCAGCTGAGTGACATTGGTGTAAATTAAATTGATTTGATCAGTGACCAAGTTCCACAATTGGGAAAATTAAATGCCACTTTGACAGACAAGGATAATATGGAACAGATCTATAAAACAGCTCCTTAAAAATAATCTAGATATTGAAGGGCTGCTTTCCTCACCCCACTACATTATATCATACCATTTATTTTGCCTGACTGCGATACGGACATTATTGAAACAATTGTTTGATGCAGAGACTAGGATGATGAGTCATCGACTTTATTCCATAGCAAATCTACAGCCATGGCTCTAAGGCAAATTTCCTTTTCGTTTTGATCATGCCAGTTGAGCTGCCTTTTCAAATCCTTTTAAATCCTCCCAAACCAGTCAATGCAGAAACATGCACAGAAAGCTCTCGCCCGAACTCGGGAGTTTAAATATATCTGAGCTTAGAAATGGCGAGTTATGGATGGAAAGGCCTTACCTCGACCTACAAGATTTATAAATACACTTTCCCTCATTTAAGTCATTTAAATATAAGATTCGATTTTGTTTTAAACAAGCATCAATTTGGGTGAGGCCTTGAGTGCAGCTGGATTATTTGGGTTTTTGGCTTTGTTTTTAATATCTAAACAGATTTACTTGATACACAAAAAGATAAGCATCTATAAACACCCTACCTCCAGTTTCTCTGAATAGAATCCCTCTGATTGACATGGATAGATCTAACCATAAACAAAAGTTTATCCTAATAATATGAAGAGAGAGTATTTTATATAACCCGTTTAGGTTTGCTCAAACCCTGTGTTTCAAAGGATATAGATAGGGTAAGGCCAAACTGGTTTCATTTGTGGGTCTGAATTTCAGATCACTGTTATTTAGGACAGCGTCTGTTTCGGTCTGATGAATCAGTCCGCTGGAGGACACGGGTAAGGGGTGCCTGTTCGGAATACAGAGAGTTTTAGGAGACTGACTCTGGATCATAACTAGATTGCAGTCTGCGGTGAAACGGTGGTTAATGCATGGGCTGTAGTGAGCTAGCGGATCCTGTTGTCAAACCACAGCGAATGACGCTATAAACACCAAAGCGGTGCCGCAGTGAAGGGGATCTCATTGAATTCAGCTGTTTCCTGGGGAAGGGTTGAATGGGGTGAGGCTGGGATTAGGAGCCACTTCGCTGCTGTCAGTGTGCAGATTAAGGCGATACGGAGGCTGGGGGAGCTGCACTGGGATCGACCTTTCACCTCCCCCTCCCAAGTGGGAGAGGTTGCTGCAGAGAGAGCTGGTTTGCGGGGCTCGGGTGAGGTTCTCTCGCCCGTGACGGCCCCGGGCTGAGCAGCTCAGGGCTGAGATCCTGCCGGGTTCGCTCTGGTTTCAAGGACACGGGGAGATGATCAGGACTTTGGGAGCCAACATCTGCCTGGCTGGTGACGTCAGCAGCCCCGTGTAATCCGCTTGTACTGAAGGCAGATGCCTTATTTGTTTGGCTGGAGAGCCATTAATCCCTAATTCGGGATCAGCAAGCGAGGGGGAAAGACCAGACCGCGCCACCCCCCACCCCAAAAAGCACCTAGCACCGAAGAGGACCCTCACCTCGCGTTCTCTGCGGGCTCCGGCGCTGCTAGGGGAAAAGCTTGAGCTCTCCGCAGGTTTGAACCTTTCTTTTTGTTTAGCTGGTTCTTCCCTTTTTAGTGTGTGTGTGTGTGGGGGGGGGGGCGGTTTATGGGGAGTGCTCTGATTTTCCGGACGGATTTCGCGCTGGGCTCGTGTATTCTGAATGCACCTAAACTGGGGGGATGGGGAGGGGGACCTTTTGTTGCCTTTTTTGTTTTGGTTTGGGTTTGTTTGTTTTTTTTTGGATGCCCGTTTGTGGCTGAGGTTTGCGAGCTCTGGAAAGATCCTATCTGGCTCGAACGGTGTCGTCGACTGGCAAATCCGCTTTGCTTACATAGAAACTCAAACGCGGGGTTGCTCCCCCATCTTTCTCCCGGCCCCGGAAACTCCTGTCCTTCATTAGCTCTTCTCCCTGGCTGAAGGGGCAGCTCAGGAAACTCGATTTCCCCGTTTATTTCTCCCTATTCAGTGTATCTCCCTCCCTCCCGACACACTGCCTCCCCTCTCCTCCTTTGTCATTTGCATACATTAGCCAGTGCTTTGCGTGCGGGCTGTAGCGCTATTCCCCCACCCCCAGTCCTTTCTAATTCTCGCGCTTTGTCTGTTTTCTAGGAGCTCACTCTCCGGATCTATGGTGGTCAGGGTAGGAGCCGCGTCCCCACGTCCTGTACGCACAGAAGCTGGTGTACAACTGAAGTCCTTGGGAAACCAAACTCCTGGAGCCACCCATTTCCGTTTGCCAGAATGGAGCCGCGCTCGTCTAAAGAAATAGCCCAATGTGCCTTCTCTCTCCCTCTCTCTCTCCCACTGAAGCTAAACTTCAGAGGCCACCGGTAGAGGTCAACTGGCCCAGTTTTAGGGCGCTGATCGCATTCAGACTGGGTAATACGCTTTGCACAGCAACCCTCCTTGACTCAGGGATGCCGTCCGAATCAGTCTGGATTTGATGCCCGTTTAAACGGTTAAAAGGGCAGTAAAAGAGTAGGTTGTTTTCCTTCCACTGCACAGTAACTCTAGGCAGGCCAGATGGGCTGTCCGTAGCCTCCCGGGAACGGGCAGGTGCGATCGGGTTAATTTTCTCTGCTTTACAAAGAAAGATGACACGTCCTGTCCTTTCATTTTTCAGCGCTCCCCCTCCGAAACCTTTCCTAGCGGAGAGGAGCTGGAGATGCTGGGCCTGTCTCCGACGCACAGAGTGCCAAAGCTAGCGTGTGTGGTGGGGGGAGGGGGCAAACCCTACATTTGCTAGCCTTAAAAAAAAGAATCAATCTGAGAAATCAAAATTAGGGCAAAACCAGATTCTCTATTTCAAGCGACCAGAAAAGGCTGGCCAATTTAGAGCAGCAACTTGGCACGCACACTTCACAGACCCCTGGCCCTTGGAAATAACAGATGGGCTAGGAAGACAACTCGGACATGACTAACCTTCAGCCCAGGCCTGGAGGAGGAGCGGGTTGGGGGGGGGGGGGGGAGTCTACCTTCCTTGCAAAGATCAGTTGCTATTTTGTTTCCGGAGTGAGAGATCCGAGGCTCTGACTCTCCGTGTTCACAGCGGACCTTGATTTAATGTCATACAATTAAGGCACGCGGTGAATGCCAAGAGCGGAGCCTGAAGCCAGCACTGAAGATCATAGACCATAGAACAAACACAACAGTAAAATAAAAACAGGCGAGACGCAAGAAATAAAAATCCACAGTCCTTCACCTAAGAAAATCTAGACTAGACAGGAATGCACAGCTGGAATGGCTAAATCCTCTGGTGAGGAAAGGAACGCTGCCACTGGGTCAGCTCTTTCAAGTGGCAGTTGTCCCGAGAAGGCTCTGTGGAGGGGCTGGTTTATTATAGGCAATACAGCAGCCGTGCTTTAGCAGGAGAAGTAGGTTACTCTTTTGCTTCTCTGCGCTAACCAGTGTAAAGTCAATTAAAGAGACACCTTATATATTGGCATCCTCTTCCCAGGATTGCTTATTATGCATCTTCCTACCAACCGTCCAGGAGCATTAGGCTCGGAATGCCCGCTTGTTATTTCGTCCCCTTGTGAGGCTTCTTGACATGCTATTCTACCTGATTTGACTTGCACTCCAAGTAACGTGATGCTGAAGAAATTAAAGCAGCCAAACAATTCTAAACGCACGAGGGCCCGGGGGGAGAAGGTTTCACAGCTAGGGAAGCTTGAAAGAACAGAGAATCTGACTTCTGTTGAGAGGCTTTGGGTGGAAGTCTTAAAACGTCCTACGCCTGAGAGTAGGGTAGACAGACATGGGAGTGCTGGAGCTAGGGGGAGAAGCCAGGGCTCGGAATGTAACTCTTGCTCAATGTCTTTGTTTCGCCGGGCCTACGCCTGCAGAGGAACAAAGCGGGGGAAGAGATCCTCTGCTCAGGTCCCATCGGCAGCGGCCGGAGCCCGTCCGCTGTCCATGGTCCTGAAGGCAGCTCTTGCGCTTTACTCTCCAGCTCGGAACAGCAAGACGCCGGTTCTCTCTGACGCTAACTCATTCGCATCAGGAAAACACATTCGCTTTGCGATCCAGACTAGACCTGGATACTCTGACCAGAAAAAACAGACGACTGGATCAGGGCTACTTTATTTTCCACCTCCCCCACCTTGAATAGTTTGCAGATTGCGGACATAAGTATATTTCATTCACTCAGGATCCGGGCTGTAACTGAAAGGCCCCAGTGAAAAAGAGACCCGCTGTGACTATTACATACCTACGGTTTAACAGCAGAATTTTGTAAAGCGGGATTATTGTGTTACCTATTCTGACATATTACTCTAAAACCCTCTAACCGCTTCCCCCAAAATAACAGGTATCAGGCACCATATTGATCGGCAAGCAGATAATAGTACTCAGAATGCGTCTGTCTACAAAATGCAACGTTACAGCGCCAGAATCTATTGATTCTTGGCGTTTCACAGAGTATGCCAGCCGCTGAGAAAGTGCATGCCTTTAAAATATGCCACTGGGGGAGAAAGGAACATTAAAATAAGCAATATAGGGTCTGCAAAATAACTGCAGATAATGAAGGCTCAGGTATTTATAGGACACACTGCTGCTTAATCTAGATTAATATATAGGGGCAGGAAAGTGCATTACTTCCTACACACTGCCTGTCTGAACATTAGCATGGCAGGGTACCGAGGGCGCAAGCACAGCTGCAATAGAGAAGGGTGATAACTTTCTACAGCACATTTAGTCATTTGCTAGGGAGATCAGGACACTCCCTTAACATTGATCTCTTTTGCAGACGAGGTGAAAACTACCTTTTCCCGCTATCTTGGTCACTGGGGTCTCGGTCCTGCCGTAGTTGAAGTCAACGACTAAACTCCCATTGACTTCAGTAAGAACAGAAACCGGCTGCTGGCGGGGGTAGGGTCTGTTTAACTTTGGCATATTACTCTCCCTACGGTTTAGCCTAATTCTAATATATTCAAATAATTCATTTAGCAAACATTCAATAGGCCAACACAGCCACCTCTGGGCATTTAGGTGTAAATATAACAAACACAGGCACCAGGAAACGTGCTATACTTTTGGAGCAGAACAAGCATGTTAGAAGTGAACCCCTGATTCCGCAAGTCCTCACTCATGCCAAAGAAACCATTGGTTGCAGTGGGAGTTTTGCCCGAGTGAAGACTGCAGCTCGGGCCTATTACATTCACCAGAACAGAGAAGGATTACCTCTCTCCCTTTGCCCTCCCGGAACTTTTCACAACTGAACTCTCCTTGGGCTTTCTGACGCAGAGGAGTCAAAACGGACAGTTGCAGACCCTTTCCTGGGAGCTGGTCGAACAAATGGAAGCTTTAATTTCGTACCTAGTGTTTCCTTTTTAAAAGCCCGAACTGTTAATGCTTTGAGTCTGCATGACTTATGTTTACAATTCGTTGTGAACAGCTTCCCAGAATTTAATTAAGAAAAAATGTAATTATTGGAACAATAAAATAACCATCCAGACCTACACATCATGGTATATGTATATATGAGAACATATACTATTTTGTTTAATCCATTAAAAGTCAAAGCAAATTCTAACTCAGGAATAGATTATAAATTTACAGGTTAGCTGAGCAATATAAAAGCGTAGCTCTGAAACATTAAATTAATTGGTTTAAGGATTTCAAATACTAGATTACCCCGCTGGTGAAACCCGCCTCTGTCTTTCGCATATGCATCAAGTCAGTCATATATACTATTCAATGTATACTGTATAATACCAAATAGGGCATATAAATGAAATGCCCAATTACTGAGGCAGTTAAAAATACTTCCCCATTTTTATTAGACAAAAGGAATCCTGGTATTTTCTAAATGGAAATAATATAGTGATTGGAACTGGACAGTATGCTATGATCTGGAGGAACCATGAGCTCATAAAGAAAGGTTTTATTAAAGGCTGAATAATTCCAGGTCTGATGAGATTTTTGATTCTCTAGGAATACTGAGAAATTCTCTCATTTGAAAATAATCTCGGAGTTTACTATTTACCACCTTCCTTTCTCTTTCAAAAATGGAGTCAAAAGTTCTGCTCTCAGCAGTTTTTACACAGTGCAGCATAATGTCCTATCCTAACTCAACGAAGGCTGCCCAGTGGGAGGCGAGCAGAGAGATTTGTCTTGGGGCCCCCTCTGCATCAGAAGCATTTAGATTTGTGTTTGTTTGGTTAAAGTTAAAGCTTCTTGGAGAACTGTTTTGCCCAGTGAACCGCTCCTATTTTGTTTGAGATGAAGCAAGGCTGCACCATTGGGAAAACGTATGCAGACGTTTGTTTTCTTATTTCACTCTAGCCAGCCAGAGCAGAAAACTTAAAGTAGGTTAGTTAACTAGGTCATGGTACCCTCTACTGGCCAAAACAGGAAGAACATCGATTTGCAAAAGTGTTCGATGACATCTAGGAAAAGAACCCGAAACTAAACATGACATAGTAACGTAATACTTAAGATTATTCTAAGTACTTTGCAATTTAAAGGACTGCGAGATAAACCGGCCGCTTGGAACCCGAGGATTTCCCTCTATTGTCTTGAGGTCACAAAGCGGGATGCCGACTTCAGGGAGAAAAGGAGTTCGACATTCGAGAACGTTTGGTCTGCAGCCCAGTACCAAGCCCTCCAGAGTCACTCAGGAGCAAGGGACTGAGATTAAAGCCTGGGAGCTGAACAAAAGGCAAGATACTGCCCAGTTAGACAGATCAGGAGAGAGTTCCAGTGTTGACATTTTAAATGTGGCGTGGGACACCTGAAATAACACAGGTAAGTGGAGGGAAGATCAAGGAAAACTCTACCACAGAACTTGCCCTCTTGAATTTATTTAATCCTATCCTGAAATCCTCAGGAACAGGTTCCTCAGATTTCAAAGGGTGGAAGAAAAGGGCAATAAAGCATAACTCTCAACCTACCAAAGACTAGTGTGTGACAATGGCTTTTACGGTCAGACAAGAACCCAAGATAAAAGAGGGGTCCAACAAGAACTAGTAAAAGAATGACATGAGATTCATGTCCCAATCCCTGCTATGCATACACAAACTTCATTGCTTCAATTGCATTATTCAGCTCTTCTGATGTCAATTTACTGCAGTAAATAGTGATAGAATACCAGGTTGTAAATTTGGATCTAAAAGAAATTAAGTATCTCAAACTATGGAGAGGTAGAGCTAGAAGATAGTACAGTTGTGCTACAGTAATGTATTTTTAAAAATTAAATATCTGACACTGTTCCTTTTTAAAAAGTGGACTAGAAGCAGCACAGTTGGAAAATGAGGGGGAAGGAGAAGCTTGTTTTATAGTTACACTTCTTCAACTGTTCTATACAAATTGGTATATATGTACAGCTGTATTACTTGAATATCCTGACTTACTAAATTATAATAGGACCATAGATACACTTGAATAATTTTCAAATAAAAGAATACAATGTAGTAATTCTATCAGTACTGATGTAATGAAGTTAATTTATTGTTCACACTGATTTGAAGGACTAGTTTATAATAAATCCTCCAGAAATAAAATTTGATTTATTAAATTGTGTCAGTATGCAATGCTTAAATGATACTCACTTTCATGCAAACTAAGGTTTTATATGAAAATACTGAATATCTAATTTAACCTTAATGTTAAATCAGTCCCTAGCAATTATACTTTTACAATTTTTCTGCACTAGAAAATATCATATTAACTAACTATATTATTCATAAATTGGTAAACAGATAAATTTGGAAACAGAAAAGAAAAAATTGTATGGAAGGTTTGTGCTAGGCCATTTCTCCCTCAGCAATTACAACTGAAACACTTCTCTGAAAATTACTTTGCAGTTATTTTAACAGAGAAAATAATTAGAATATGTAGGTCTTTTTCTGTCTTTGACAATGATACATTTTACTATTGTTAATGTACATCACAGTACAGAACACTTCAGTAAAAGAACTTTTGCATGGTTCTCCAAATGTATAATCCTCCTCAGCATAATATCCAGAGTTCACCAAACCTATAATAAAACACATTAATATTAAGAGATGTTTTGAACCCTTCTAAGTTCTATAATTACACTATTAAAAGCATTCAGAGTGCAAGAGGTTCAATCAAGTCATTTTCAAAGAATGTACAGGTCACTAGAAAATAGTTCTCACCTGCAATATGTGTTTTTCCTCTCAAAACTTAGTAAAGAATTTTACACTGTAAGTCATTTTTTTTGGGTTATATACTCCCCCTGCATTCAGTCCATACAACTGCCTTTAACTTCAGTGTGAGCTGAGAGTGTAAACTGAGGGGAGCATATAAAGTGGACACAGTTAAAAGTGTATCCTTAACATTTTTAGCACGTTTACTTAAGTGAGACTTAAGATACTCAGATATACTGGGTGAAATCCTGGCCCTATTGCAATAGATAACAAAACTCTCATTGACTTCACAGGGTCAGGAGTTCATCCTCAGTCCTTTCTCAGGCAGATGCCTCTTGAATTCTATGAGAACTTGTATGAATTAGGTGAAAAGTAAGTACAAGTATTAGGATTTGGCTCTCAGTATTTAAAAAGAGAATTTAAAAAATGTAACCATTTAAAAAAAAGTCAAAGTTTTCACACCCTTTGTTGTGTACAATGTCCCACATATCATCAGAGCAAATAGTTTGTGTTTAAAAGACAAAACAAATAGCTTTACATAGGTCTCCCAGCCCCCTCTATTGACTGCATTTTGAACTAAGGTTAAATATTAGATACTCTACTCTACTTAAACTAAGAAATGTAAAGGCTGCAGATCAGAAATCTCCATATCCTGAAAAAGTTGCCCAGGAGCTTGATTTACTGGGTTACAATAAGGAAATGTTAGTCTTAGTGTTCTCAGCATAAAATTGAAACAGTTTTTAACTGGTCCCCAAACATGCCGCTGCATCTGTTTGTGCACACAGCCCCCCGCATTAAAGGCATGTAAAAGACCAGATTTAGAAATGCAATTTGGGTAATTGTACATCTAACTACCTGGATTTGAATATGCAAAACACACACCTGCACATGACATAGAGGCAAAAAAGTAATATTAAAAACAAAGTAATAGATATTATATCTCCCGTCTTAGATTCTAATTCAGGAAAGCATTTAAGTACGTGCTGCAAATTAAGCACATGCTTAAATCCAACTGATTTCAATTTAAGCACGTGATTAAGTGTTGTCCAGAGCATGGATGCTTTCCTCACTCATGACTGACATATCCCCATAACACTTATGCATGTGCCTACTCCCATTGAGTTGAATGGGGCAGTTCACAGGCATAAAGTTACTCACATGTAAAAGAGTTGCTCGGATTGAGACCAACATTCTCATGAAGTATAGCCAATTCCAAGTAACCCCACACAATAATGAATACAAATAAAAGACAACATTAATGCAATGTTAAGATTGTGACCAAAATCATGCAAAACAGAGCTGGACAAGAAATTGTTTTCCCATCCTGTGAAAACTGGCAAGATAGCAAAAGATTTTTCCAGCCCAGATAAAGATGAAAAGTCAAAACCTCAATTTTTTTTAACTGAAAACCCAAACAAATTTTCATTTCAAGTCACTAACAATGTTTTCTTTTGATCCCCTGCCCGCCCCCCTTCATTTCCCCACCTTTTTTGGAATAAATTTACTGCAATTTCAAAACAAAAAGTCATCTTGACTTGAAAACAAAGAACTTTCCAGTTCAAAAATGTCAAAATGGGACATTAACCATTTCAAACCTTTCCCCCCTCCCCCCCCCCCAAATAATTTCTCTACTCAGGAGATTTTCTGAAACTCACCCTGTTTCAATTTCAACGAATCAGCATTTTTTGGTGACACATGAATAGAAAATACAAATGTAGTCTGCTCGTAAATTCTTTGAACTAACAAGAGAACAGTTCATAGCTTACATTTAGCTAACTACAATAGCTTCACATGCATATTCAGTACATTCATTTTTAAACGTAAGTCTGTAGACCTAGTTTTTGTAGGTCCACAAAAATTCCAGGTGCATCAATGGTGATCCCTTTCTCTCTCTTGCATTCTCTCCCTCTCACACACGCACATTCATATATACACAAACACATGTACCACAATATATATGAATCCTAAACAACACTGCCTGATTATTTGAAAATTGCATGTCACTCAGGTTTGTTACACCATCACCAATTTTTTTTTCAACCAAGGTATTAATCATCAATGAAAATTATGTCTAACCTGAGTTTCTTGTCAAAAATATCTCAAGTTATTTTTCTTCAAACTTCGGGTGGAGGCCAGTCATGGACAACTGCACCTGAAGATGAGAACATTTTGGAATATTATAACTGTAAACACAGGAGACTAGAAACTTTTAAACATTGTTTACCCCTTTGTTATACAGGCAATGCCACAGGCCCAGCAGAATACATGCTCCTGTAATGTACATTATAGCATATAGCTCATATTATGGATGTGAAAGAGCAGAGATCAAAGGTAGTACTTCCCAAGGTGCAAGGAAAATGCTAGCATGTTGGGATTTTGGGAGAGCAGAATTTGATTTCTTTCCTTCTAATAAAACAATCATGTGCCAGAGAAAGGATTAGTACTGAAATGAGATATATTAGAGAGAGCTAGGAATTATGGGCCAGTGAAAAGAAATGGGGGTGTGAGAGAATATACAAAGTGAATGGATTAGATGAAGAGAAATCAACCAACTATTTCAGACGTTTGGGTGGAGGAGAAGGGAAGGACCGCAAGAGAAGAATACTCAGCGTAGAGAGGAATACAGCTGCAAAAAAGTTGATTTTCTTGAATTTTTAAATACATTTGTTTCAGTCATCTTCTCATCACTTATGTTTGCCTTGTGCTAACATTTGTGCAATTGAGTTGTAATGTTTGTTGAAATCAAAAATTCAAAGTTCTGTGGGCAGAAATTCATAAAAAACACCAAAAAATGTCTTGAAAAGTAAGTGTTCATGCTGGAAATGCTTGAGCGCTGATCCAGTCAGGGTGATGAAACAATTCTATCTGGTAAGTAACCAATGCAGCTCAAGTGAATGTATGTATTCATCATTCAAAGAACTGATCCTGATCAATCAAGAACATTAAAAAAATCCAATGAACACATTTGAGGAAATTATGATCTACTCACACATTTGCCAAAATAAATTATTGTAAAATATTTATTCTGCTTTAAAGAGAATGAAGAAATAAGTTTGGTATTTGAGACATGTGGATGGGATGGTGAATGAAGAGATGAGGTCAAAAAGGTTGTGAGGAGGTAAAAAGTTTTGAGTGCTCAGATTGAGATTTCATCCTGAAGTATGAAATGAACAAGAATTCAGGGGAGGTTTCACAGGATGAGGAAAACAAATTCTTGCTTCCATTTCTGCATAACAGACCAGCTGCTACTCAAATGAAATATTGAAATCTGGAGAGTTGAAACTTATGGAGACCATGATGAAGGGAATTGCAGCAGTCAAGATCACAGAAGATGAAGACATAAACAACTTCAGAGGCATCACTGAGACAGTGTTAGATATTTCAGAGGTGAAAGCAAACAGGTTTGCAGACCAAAAAAGGAAGAGTGGGTGAAATGCTGGCTCCATTGAAGTCAATGGCAAAACTCTCTTTGACTTCACTGGGGCCAGGAGTCACTTTTTAATTTATGGACTACAAACCTGACAATGAAGAATGATAGTTTTGAGCAGAGGAGTGAGATGAGACATTAAGGGATTGGTTAAAGGTGTTTTTTCTACTGGTTAGAGGGACACAAAATTACAGATACACTGAAGAGAAAGAAAGTTATGATGAGCTGATGAATTGATGATGAGGGAAGGTTATAAAGCTATAACTTGCTACAATGTTTCTCTAACACTTCCTCCAAAAAACCTATATAACAAAAGTGGAAAGTTAGCTTTCCTGAGTTTGTCAATTTGCACTAAAAGATTAATTGTCCTAAATATTAAACTAACATGTATGTTACATACCACATACAATAAATTAGTATAATGCAAAATTGTACTGTATAAAATCCTCTCTTGCTTTCACACTTCAGAAATCAAATATTTGTTTCCCTTGGTATCTCTCGTAACCCAAAGTTTGGATCCTGTGGAGTATATCCATGCCTAATGTTTTATGAATTTCAGAAATTCTTTCCACTTGTAGCCACAGTATTTCTAGCTGAGGAGGACAGAATACGGCCTCCCGCAGATACCAATCAACACTGGTCAGTTAAAAAGCAAAGTGGCATGAAACATTCCTTCTACTTATAGGCTAAGTCTGTTGGCTGTAAAATTCAGCCCTGTTAACCTGAAGAACAAGACATCTGGATTGGAAATCAAACTTAGGTCTATTTCATGGTAAATACCATAGGAATAGATTACTGTCCCTGTGCTGTCTGAAAAACCAAGCATTTTGAGTACTGCTTAAGGTGAATAAAAGAGATTCCTTAATTATTTTTTCCTAGTCCAACAATGGGTATCATAGCTACCTGAGGAAGGCCCAATAAACGGATCAAAAATGTCTGATCTCTTCAGTTCAAGAAATTTCCCAAGCAGTAAATATTTAAAACAATGCAAAGAAACCTGGTGAGCAAAAGAAATATAAGATGACAACCAAAAGTAGTAAGAATAGATGACTTACCTTGCTTTGGTTAAAAACCTCTCACGCGCTAATGTGCTGAACACAAAGTATTTAAAAGGACCATGAGAAGACCATCATCCAGTATTTTATTTATGAAAATCCTTAGAAGATCAGAACACTAGAAAAGGAACAGGAGCCCCACTGAATTATCTCAGCATGAGGGCCTCAGGACTGATCCATTTCTTTTATGTCTGAATGTGGCAGTCCTGATTCCAGAGCAGTATCCTGCACCACGACAGCTATAGGGAGGGCAAGATAAAACTTGCACAATCCTCCCCAGCCACTGCAAGAAGGACCCATCTGCCAAACGTATTTTCTCAGGCCTCCACTACTAGTTAGTTGTTTCACATACAATCATGCAGATTTGATAGGTAGAGGGCTGACTTGTAGAGTCTACAATATTTGTTCCTTCTAGTGGCTGCTCCACATAAAAGAGAATCATAGCTGATGACCTGTGGCTGTGACCTGTGCTTGGGTTTGAATACCTACTGACCTCAGATGCTTGGGATCAACTTGCCCTAGCAGGAGTGTGTGTGTATTACACACCAAATGTGTTATGTCACCCACTAGAGGCTGGGGACTACTCCTGCAGCCTACTCTGCTGCCAGCTAAAGTTCCTTCTTTAACTGTGCTTTTGGTACTGAAGGTCAGGATTTGAAAAATTGCTAAGGTGGGTGATTACAAAAGCTGCATCATTGTCGACTTAGGTTTTGGTTAATTCCAAAGTACCCATGTGGAATACTTTGGCAGGGCAGACAAACTAGCAAACATAATAGGCCTTTTCAGTTTCCAATGCCTATGATTTTGTGTAAAAACTTTCCATTAGCCATGGGATGCTACCATATTATATATATATATATATATAGCGCGCAACAGTTTCATACAGTAGAAGCTGCTACATTGACATAGCCTGATTACGGTCAATTATCTAGAGCTGCATATTTTCTAAATTCTGCAAGAGCAAGGATGCTCTTCGGAGTGCTGTAGGGATCAGGGCTGCTAAAGAGCTTCTAAGAAGTACTGTAGGAACCAGGAGGGTTGTAACTGGTGTGACAGGGTCAGGCCAGATGGCTACAGGAGAATAATAGAAGGCAGATATATTTGCCCCAGGTTAAGTAGGTCCCTTTTCCCTGGGTAAGGTAACAGGGAAGGTTCCAGAACAATCAGGAACCTTCTGGAGACAATTAAGACAGACAGGCTGATTAGAACACCTGCAGCCAATCAAGAAGCTGCTAGAATCAATTAAGACAGGCTAATCAGGGCACCTCGGTTTTAAAAAGGAGCTCACTTCAGTTTATGGTGCGCGTGTAAGGAGCTGGGAGCAAGAGGCGCTAGGAGCTGAGAAGTGAGAACACGGACTGTTGGAGGACTGAGGAGTACAAGCATTATCAGACACCAGGAGGAAGGTCCTATGGTGAGGATAAAGAAGGTGTTGGGAGGAGGCCATGGGGAAGTAGCCCAGGGAGTTGTAGCTGTCGCACAGCTGTTCCAGGAGGCACTCTAGACAGCTGCATTCCACAGGGCCCTGGGCTGGAACCCAGAGTAGAGGGCGGGCCCGGGTTCCTCCCAAAGCTCCCAACTCCTGATCAGACACAGGAGGAGTTGACCTGGACTGTGGGTTCATGAAAACAGCCAAACTGAGGGCTGTTGTGAAGCTCCAAGGTGAGCAAATCTGCCAATAAGCGCAAGACCCACCAAGGTAGAGGAGGAACTTTGTCGCACTGGGAAATACTCAAAGGGAAGGACACTCAACTTTGCAGCAGTCTATTTAAAATTGTATTTTTATTTAGTGCTTATGACCATGCAATCTACTATAGTTCTCAGATTGTTGGAGGAAAAAATTTGTTAGCCTTCTGCTTTTCACTTTTATGGCATTATTAGTGTAGCTTAAAATAGTTCAGAATGGGAAGAAAACTAAAAAGCTGGGTCAACCACAGTGCTGGCAAAATGTACTACATAAGCAACTTTTCATGCCAGTGCATACTTTTAAATTTTATCTGTCCTTTGTATTATGTTTTGACTTAATATACTTATTTCTGTTTCATATAATATCTGACATAACAGTGTAATATGGTTACTAAAACCAGAGGTTCCCGAAACAAAACATTTTGGATTTTTCAAAAAAACATGCTGCCAAAACATAGTCCCGTCCCGTCGTGTCCCCCACAGTTTTCACAAAACTTTCAGTCCTGATCTGACCGCTCCATTATTTGATCTATGGAAGTCTGGTGTATTGATTCCCACAGTTCCTTTTGTTTTCCTTTAATTGTAAGCCCATTACTATGCTAAAACCCCTGTTCTGGAAAACATCCCTGCCCAGGAAAGCATTTAAACATGTGCTTACAAGTACTTTCTTGAATTAGGGCCTAAGACTTTAAGGCAATATTTATCAATAATAATTATTATATTTGATGGAGTGCTCAGCATGAACTTCTGCTTTCCTATTGTTTTGTGTGTTGGTCTTACTGATAAGAAAATACTAGGGGCAGAACTTCCAAATATGACTAGAAATTTTGGGTACGCAGTTTGAGATGCCTTTAAGGGGCAAGATTTTCAGAAAAACAGACCCATTTTTAAAGTATCTCACATTGAACACCCAAAATGACTAGTTACTTTTGAAAATCTTGGCCTCCTCTCATAAGCAGAATATCATCTCCAGGGCAACACACACTTCAATTTCTAATTTACCACTACAGCTGATCAAATACCACAGAAACCTGTTTCACAAACATTTGACTTCTGAATAGCTGCTGGATCCAGACATATTTGTAGCCCTTTGTATATGCTGTGATGAATGAGTTTTTGTTCACACAAATGTTTGGGGAATGTTGTTCTCCATTCCAGGAGTTACAGTCAAGCAAGTGTATTCTTGTGCAAAGGAATAGTATTCATTAAACACTATTCACCACTTCCCAGTCTCCTGTGTAAAAAGTTTTAAAGTCACATTAGGGTTAGAGTCAGAGAACAGTACAAACATTATGGGCCAAAATCCTCAGTCCAATTCATCCACGCTGAGCTGGCAGCAAATCTTGACCCTGGTGCCAGCTCAACTAGTCAAGGGAGGATCACTCTAGAGTAGGGGATCTTTCACTGGTATAGAGCCAGTGTAGCATCTCCTGTACAACTGCTCCCAGATGCCACTGAAGGGGTAAATGGAAGAGAGAAAGGACCACAGCCCGTGCTGCCATATGTCCTGCTCATCTCCAATGGCTGCATCAATCTCTTAGGGCTGTTGGCAGCTGACAATTTACAGCAGCCTTCAGATTGCTGTAAGTTACACAGAGCTATCGGCCCAGCACACAGCCTGTCTAGGATTGGAGGAAGAGTACAAAGAATAGCTTTGCTCCCTGCCCTCAACCTGAATTGCTTTATACACTCTCCTCAGCCCAGCTGAGGCACTGTGGCCCTCATGACCAGTCACGCACCACAAAAAGTCAAAATGAACCCATCAGCTACAAACGGTTAGTAGTTTGCACGTATTTGCCATGTACATTCACAGAAATAAGGAGGAGTTCACAAATGATTCATGATCAGAAAAAGAAGGGCTAAAGTCATTGGGTACTTTATTCACAAACCACATATTTGACCAGCTCTGCTTACTGCACAAAAAGGTAATTACTGTACTTTTGTGGTTTATAAAAGCAATAATGATCTGCAGGTTAGGGATTTCCTGGCAGCAAATGACTAGCTGGGTTAAAGGCTCTTACTTGGCTTCAAGGGCAAGTATAATAAAGACTTGATTGGGAGTTCTATGGGCATGTGACAGTGGGCCAGTGTTGTACAGCAGTTATACATAAAATACTAAGTATTGTCATTGTTACCCAGTCCCCTGTGATCTCCTGCTAGCCTCAGACAGAGCTCTCCAAAGAGAAAAGTGAAATGCATTCACAAGAAAATGAATGGGAATTGGGACCTCTGCAATATCAGAAGTGAACTACGGAAACATGCCTTTACTAGCTCTGGTTACTGTATTGTTGCAGTTACCTTTGCCATTGCTTCTATTATTATTTCCAGGGTCACTAGGGTAATGTTTAGCAAATTCACATGTCCTGAGGAACTGCATTTAGTTAGCAATGGTGCTTGCAAAAGTAGATCAGTCAATGTCACCGACGCCACAAGCACTTTCTCTATTAAACATACTAGTAAAAGAGACAGAGTTACGCTTGTTAAAGAAAATATGAAAAATAATTTCCCTTGAATGAAGGCAGCCATTGCTATAGTACCAGTACAACCTCACTAACCAGCAATGGAGAAAGGCAGAAGTACATACACTGATTCACAGTGGACACTGTGCATTTAAGGTTCAATTTGTAAATGTGTTGCCTTAATTAATAAGTGAATTACTGCTATTGGTACATTCATTAATAAAACAGTTTATAGGGAACTATATTAAACATGTATTAAAGCCTGTTCTATAAAGCATCAATCCTATGTTCCTAACAGAGGATTCTGCAACACCATCATTTAAAGCGAATTATAACACGTAGCTATTGTTACATAGACCACCAAATTCTGTTCTTTTTTACATCCATTGAACCCCACTGAGTTCAATGGAATTGAATGGGTGTAATTGGTGACAGAATTCAGCCCTGTATGCAGGGCCAGATTAAGGCAATCCAGGGCCCAACGCTCACCACACAACACAGGGCCACCCATGGCCCACCCCCATGCTGTGGACCTGAGCCCCAATCAGAGTGGTGGTGGCAGGGAGCTCCCTTCCTGTCCCAGAGAGATGGAGAAACCAGCATTTCCCCACCTTTTGCTCCACTGTAATGAACTGGGAAACCCTTAAAAGGGCGCTTAAAAGGGAGCAAAGTGTCTTGGTGTTAACATTACCATTTTGATGCATGGGCAATTCACACCTCTTTGAGTTTTTGTTCCATGCTGGCCATAGGCTCAGGCAGACACCACAGTGTTGGTTTTATATATACATATATATATGTGTATGCATCTGATAAAGTGAGCTATAGCTCATGAAAGCTTATGCTCAAATAAATTGGTTAGTCTCTAAGGTGCCACTAGTACTCCTTTTCTTTTTGTGTTGATTACACTCATGTCATGCTTCTGAGCTTTTCTTCACAAGCGTGAGGGCTAGAAACTTTCATTAAAAGAAAGTGGAGAGTGTTATATTATGTGACTTCAGAAAGAAAGGCCTTCGGCATGGGCCAGCAGTACCTCTCCTTTAACTGGGTCTTTTCTATATACTTGTGTATAATGGGATTTAATGTTGACATATTGAACAATACAGTTCATTATATGACTCTCTATAACATACTATTAGTGCCATGAAACTGAATCACTATACAACATATTTTCTCCTCAAAACAGAAGAATGACTCTTGTGAAAGACTCTATGGGCCTGATTCCTCACCCTTACACATTATTATTGTGATAGCACCGAGGGCCAAAGCCGCATTCTTCTAGGTACTGTACAAATATATACAAGGAAATGGTCCCTGCCCAAAAGAGCTTAGATATAAGATGAGGCACAACTGGTGGATGCAATGGGCATAAGAAAGCAAAGGAACAACTACTGGTTAACACGATAAGCAGTGGTTCCAGCCCACGAGCTGTCTAACCCCTGTCCAGTTTTCTATAGGCATCACAGTAGAGAACATACTCTTGCATAAATGAATAATTACTGAAGTCAATGGAATTACAATGGTGTAAAGTGCGTGAGAATGAAGAATAAGGTTCTCTCACAATACGCACTGGTTCTCTCCTCTACCCTCGCAAAATTAAAAGCCCAAACAGCTTTTAGCTGTTAATTACAGACCCAAACATGCACTGGATGAAGCTCCTAACACATGCGAGATGCTTTACTTGAGATTAAATGGACGTATGATCATCTTTAAAAATAGAAGTCTGAGGGGTTTGTTTGCTATTTTAACCTCCCACTCTTGTTACCGGGACTGAAAGAGATTGCAAATAAACAAAACAAACAAACAAACAACATTGCCTCTTTTTTTACTCTTTATTTTTGTTGTACATTAGTCAGTTTCACCAATTCCCCAGTTGTGTTTTTTGGGGGGTAGGAGGTGGGGGTGGAGAGTTCACATAGTAATAGAGAAAAAAAAAAAAGAGAGAGAGAGAGAGAAAACTATTTGCAGAGTTGATCATAAAAATCCCCCAAATTGGCAGGACTGTCGGAGCAGGCACAGCTCTTTTAATTCATATTTTGAAAATGATTAAACATTTTAAATAACTGATGTCCCCTTAAACAACCAACTACCTCCATACATAGTAAGGCAGCATTTCATTCTCTTGTGAATGTTCTTTTATATCCTCTCTTTCATCTAGTGGCATTGGAGGAAATGCCAGAGACAATATTTGATCCATTTTTGTTATGATCAATTTTAAATTAAAAGGTCTGAACACCTGGTCCACATTGTGTGGTATAATTGGCCAGTAAGATTACAAGCTCACACAGGGTATGTCTACACTGCAGCTATAGATATACTCCAGCCTGGGTAGACAGACACCCATCTAGCAGGGCTTGAGCTAGTGCATTAGAATAGCATTTGTGGCACCTTAGAGACTAACCAATTTATTTGAGCATAAGCTTTCGTGAGCTACAGCTCACTTCATCAGATGCATTAGCTTATGCTTAAGCTTATGCTCAAATAAATTGGTTAGTCTCTAAGATGCCACAAGTACTCCTTTTCTTTTTGCGAATACAGACTAACACGGCTGTTACTCTGAAACCTAGAATAGCATTGTGGCCTTTGCAGCTTGGGCCTATTTTTAGCACACTTGCTCAAGCCTTGTGAGTCTGTCTGCCTGGGCTGGGCGGCTGACATCCAGCTGCACTGTTGACATACCAGCAGCAATCTTTTTGACTCAGTCAGTAGCTAAGTTTTGAATGGTTTTTTACAGACCATTGCTATTTCTCAACATTTTATAACTAGAAACCTGCTATAGCGAATATGCTCATATCCACAACTGATATGGATTAACTGTTGCCGTTATGCTAATTAGTCTATCAGTTCTTTACTTATTTCCTAGTTTTCAGGGATCATTTCCAGATGATCTGCATTCAGTTGATTGTACTTCCATGAGTAGCTCACCTGTGCTGAAAAACATTGTGATATTGATGGTGTAACATCATTCCTTAGAAGCAGTGTTTTTGCAGATAACCTCTATCATAGTAGGATTGTGAGTATAAAAAATGACAGGTAAGAAGTTTTGATTAGTTTTTCAAAAAGCACCACAATAATTCACATAAAAGATATAAGCAGTCACGTGGATAATCAGCTGAACATGAGCTCCCAGTGTGATGCCGTGGCCAAAAGGGCAAATGCGATCCTTGGATGTATAAAAAAAGAGAATCTTGAGTAGGAGCAGAGAGGTGATTTTACCTCTATATTTGGCACTGGTGCGACCGCTGCTGGAATACTGTGTCCATACTGGTGTCCACAATTCAAGAAAGATGTTGATAAATATGACAGAGTTTAGAGAAGAGCCATGACAATGATTAGGAGTCCGGTGGCACCTTAAAGACTAACAGACTGATTTGAACATAAGCTTTCGTGGGTAAAAACCCCACTTCACTTTACCCACGAAAGCTTATGCTCAAATCAGTCTGTTAGTCTTTAAGGTGCCACCGGACTCCTTCTTGTTTTTGTAGATACAGACTAACACGGCTACCCCCTGATACATGACAATCATTAACGGATTAGGAAACATCCCCTATAGTGATAGACACAAGGAGCTCAATCTGTCTAATTTAACAAAAAGAAGGTTAAGGGGTGACTTGATTACAGTCTATACGTACCTACCTGGGGAACAAATATTTAATAATGGCCTCCTTAGTCTAGCAGAGAATGGTATAACCCAATCCAAAGGCTGGAAGCTGAAGCTACACAAGCTGTACATTTTATTTATTTATTTATTTAAACAGTGAAAGTAATTAGCCATTGGAACAACTTAAACAAGGGTTGTGGCAGATTCTCCATCACTGACTATTTTTAAATCAAGATTGGATGTTTTTCTAAAATATCTGCTCTAGGAATTAGTTTGGGGGAAGTTCTATGGCCTGTGCTATACAGGAGGTCAGACTAGATAGATTCTCGGCTTGGAATCTCTGAATACTCCAGTTCTGGGCAGCCATTTTGTGCTGTGCTGTTGGGGATTCTGTTTACAGAATTAGCATAGCTGACACAGGAGGATTCTCTCAGTGCAAGGGGACCCGTCACTGGTGTAGAGACAGCATATAAACTCCTGTGTCAATCTCCCAGCCTGCTATTGTAAGGGAAGAAGCAGCAGCTCTACTGGTATAAGGCACCTTTACACTAATATAAGTTCACTCACAATAGGGGGATTGAACCAATATAACTATTTTGGTTTAAAAAAAAAAATCAAATCACACCTCTAACGAAAGTGCAAAAATTACGTATAGGCCAGGCCTAAGGAAAGAATTGCTGGTTGTAAGGCTATAAATCCAGCATCTTTCCCAAACACTGAGTTTAAAGACCAGAGGGTGTCAGCGTGAAGGAATGAACTGACAATGTCATCCTTACCTCCATGGCTCTGCCACACTCCTTGTATCAGTCACAAGGAGAGGGGTTGGCAGAGAAATCTCTACAGCAGCTGTATGCCAGCCCAGGAACCTGAGGACCGCCTATTGGCCAGCTAAGCCAGTAGCAGGGCTGATTCACATCAGCAGGTGGCACAAAATTGCACTAACACAGGGAAAATCTGGTCCAATGTATTTTGAAATGTTGACCCTAATGAAAAAGTTATTGAATTTAATAGAAAATGATCATCCTTGAAAAGTCCTATGGAACTGTGAAAATTATATCCCTGCTACAGAATCTTATAGAACTAAAATCCCCCAGCGCAGAAAGGAAATCCCTATTAAAATTCTGTAGGTTTCCAAAGTAATTTTCAACCATCTCTCCTCCATTATATTTCTATAGAAGCCTAAGGATTTTATCCCCAATCCATTCTATAGGACTCTTCCATAAGGGAAATGTTAAGTGCTAATATGTTGTCTTGGGCAAAGATGACACACATGAGTCTTCAGTGAAATATCAGTATCCCCCACTTTGGAAAGAATGGCCTCTTTTCTTATTTGTCATAAAGAATACTTCAGCTCCAGCCCATTATTTTTCTTTTAACTGTTTGCATAGATTTAGGAAGGAACTGTCAGTTGCACACATACAAAATGGGAAATGAGTTTCTAGGAAGGAGTACTGCGGAAGGCGATCTAGGGGCCATAGTGGACCATCAGCTAAATATGAGTCAACAGTGTAACACTGTTGCAAAAAAAGGGATGTATTAGCAGGAGTGTTGTAAGCAAGACACAAGTAGTAATTCTTCTGCTGTGCATTGATTTGGCCTCAGCTGAAGTATTGTGTCCAGTTCTGGGCGCCACATTTCAGGAAAGATGTGGACAAATTGGAGAAAGTCCAGAAAAGAGCAACAAAAATTATTAAAGGTCTAAAAAACATGACTTGTGAGGGAAGATTTTAAAAACTGGGTTTGTTTAGTCCGGAAAAGAGAAGACTGAGAGGGGACATAACAGTTTTCAAGTACATAAAAGGTTGTTACAAGGAGGAGGGAGAAAAATTGTTCTTCTTAACCTCGGAGGATAGGACAACAAGCAATGGGCTTAAATTGCAGCAAGGGAGGTTTAGGTTGGACATTAGGAAAAACTTCCTGTCAGGGTGGTTAAGCACTGGCATAAATTGCCAAGGGAGGTTGTGGAAGGGGGGAGGGATAGCTCAGTGGTTTGAGCATTGGCCTGCTAAACCCAGGGTTGTGAGTTCAATCCTTGAGGGGGCCGTTTGGGATCTGGGGCAAAAATTGGGGATTGGTCCTGCTTTAAGCAGGGGGTTGGACTAGATGACCTCCTGAGGTCCCTTCCAACCCTGATATTCTATGAATCTCCATCAATGGAGATTTTTAAAAGCAGGTTTGACAAACACCTGTCAGGAATGGTCTAGATAATACTTAGTCCTGCCATAAGTGCAGGGGACTGGACTAGATGACTTCTCAAGGTCACTGCCAGTCCTAGGATTCTATGATTTTAGGAATGATGCCCATTTACTGAGCGGAAAACTGAAATCTTTCTAGAACTGAGAACATATGATCTTTGTAATTGGTTCTCTGTAAAGCAACAGACTAGAGTAAAATCCACGATAATACAGAAAGCTGCATGTGGGATGAGGACAGAACTCCTGCTTCACTGATCATTCAAATTGTTCAGTGCAGAGCATTCTACTTCTATCTAGCATATAGCCATGCCTGGGCACATTTGTTTCTTTCATTTTTCTTTTTTGAAATTAGAGGAAGTTACATACAAAAGGACACAAAACAAAAATCAGGAAATGAGTTAAAGCACCTGTGCAACATTAACCCTGCTCCTTGTGTATATGATTACAATATAAGCTTTAAAAGATCCCCTGCTATTTATGGCATCTGTTCTAAAAAGAAGAATCAGTTTTCCAGTTTGGATGTGATTGGATGAGAGATGCATAAGAAGTCAACAACATTTCCAGTCTCAACTGGTCACCCCAAAGGAAACCAAAAGGATGCTGAGTTTTAAATTCTGCCAGAACTCTGATGCCAAGTTCAATGTCCTGTTGACTAATTTAGACTTAGATTTTCAGTTTGGCCTCTACGCAGGAAAATCCCATATAAGGGACAAGAAACTCCAACTTCCCACATTCACAGTTGCAACCTTTTTGTTCCAACATGATGGTGGTATTTGCACCCACAACTACTTTCAGAACAGGCAAGAAAGTTGGAAAACTAAATCCACGGACCTCAGGTGATTCCCAGTTCCTCCAAATTGCTCTGGGTATCCATCTCAAAGCTAATGTTTGCATGGTCTCTGCTTCTTCTAGTGCAGGTTTCAAAACTTTTGGTCTTGCTCAGGTAGCTTCAAGGACTGTTATGATGATCTGGTCTCCAGATGTCAAATCACTTGACAGGAGGACATAAACCAATTTTCTTGATCTTATTTTTTGAAACTTGTATTTGCAATACATACAGAATCTCCAGGGGAATCAAATCTTCTTGGTTTAAATAAAATAAAGCAGGATGTTGATGTATGTGTTTCAAATAATTAAAACACATTCATTTGTGGAACTGCTTATTTTCTGCGGCTGGGAGTGGGTATTTCAGATTATGCACATAAGAAAATTAAAATTTTGTTATTCATAACCATAAACAGTATGGTGAGTTAGCAGAAAGCTTATTACATTTCAATTATACAAGTGTGTTAAATTAGCCAGCCAATTGATACATCTGGCATGCACTATAAGATGTTCTTGAAATTCTTTTTAAAAGATTATTAAGATTAAGCATTATTAAGATTAAGATTTATTTTAATAATAATTTATTGTTTAAATCACATTGGAATATATACATTTAAAAAGAGTTGTTCCTGAAATTAACCGGTATCATTCTCCCACTTTGACTCATGTTGAATGTCTCTTCACTTTCTGAATAGTTCCACTGAACTCAATGGAACTCCTCACAGAGTATAACATACTACTCAGTTTTAGTATGGATGGCAGAATCTGGCCCTAAATGTGTGGCTAGATGTCAGCTTTTGAGATCAAAAGCCTTTTTAAAAAGTGTTCCTTGTGGAAGATGCTTGTATTTCCCAGATGGGGTGACAGGTTTGTAGAACTTGTGGTGGTGCCCAGAACAGGTCCAAGTCCTGCCCCCACACACACCCCCACACCCCTGCCTAAGGCTCTGGGAGGGAGTTTGGGTGCAGGGAGGGGTCGAGCTCTGGGAGGGAAGTAGGGTGAGGGCTCTGGCAGGGCCAGCTCCAGGCACCAGTGTTCCAAGCAGGTGCTTGGGCCGGCAGTCAGAAAGGGGGGGCAGAGTTTCCACGGCAGCGGCAGCTTCTCCGTTTCTCCGGCTGCAGCAGCAATTCGGCGGTAGCTTCTCTCTCTCCTGCTGTCGGAGGTGACAAGTTTTTTCAGTGCTTGGGGCAGCAAAAACAGTAGAGCCGGCCCTGGGATCTGGGCTGCGGGTCAGGGTGCAGGAGGCAGGCTCTGGGAGGGCTTTTGGGTGTGGGGTGTGGCCTCTGAGCTGGGGCAGGGGTGCAGGAGGGGGCGTGGGGGATGGGCTCTGGGAGGGAGTTTGGGTGCAGGTCTGGACTGGGGCAGGAGGTTGGGGTGCAGGAGTGGGTGTGGGCTCTGGGAAGGAGTTAGTGTTTGGGTAGGGGGTTGGGGTGCAGGAGGCAGGCTCTGGAAGGGCGTTTGGGTGTGGGCTCTGAGCTGGGGCAGGGGTGCGGGAGAGGGTGAGGCATGTAGCGCTTACCTTGGGCAGCTCCCGATAGTGACCCGCACCCACCTCTGGCAGCGGCTCCAAATGGGGAGCCAGAGGGGTCTCCGCGCACCACTGCCCACAAGCACCAGCCCCACAGCTCCCATTGGCCGCAGTTGGCAGAGTTGGCGCTGGGCGTGGGGGCAGCACATGGAGACACCCCGCCTCCCCCGGGGTCGCAGGGATGTTCCGGCTGCTTCCAGAAGCGGAGTGGGTGGGCAGGAAGCCGCCTTAGCCCTGTTGCACTGTCGGTGGGGGCCCTGGGCCCTTTTAAATTGCCCAGGGGCGGCAGGTGGGGGCGGGGAGGATGCTCCAGGGAAGGCACACAGGGGCAGCAGGCGGGGCCAGGGGAGAAACCCAGCCCCAAACTTTGGTGGAGCTGGGCCCCCGTACTCTCATATTGGTGGAGCATAGGCACCACGGGCCCATACAACTCGCTGCCCCTGTCGCAGAGACTAAGAGTGTTCACTTGTAAGTCATGCCCTCTTAAAGAAAAGACACAGCATTGCAAAAACATTGTGTATTTTCCCATCTTTCCTAGAAATTGGCTACCATCATTTTTAGATTACCCAGTTCAACGAGAGATCAGCCAGTACAGATGTAAGACATTATAATATATTTCGAATCTGTTTATTTAGAACCAAGCGCTCCTTTCTGGGCTTGCTAGGCTATCTTTAGGCAGCAGAACGTTTTATTTAATGTTGATGATAAAAATATTTTGTCATTGGCCAAAATAAACATTTACAAAAATAATCAGATTTTTAGGCCCCAATCCTGCAAACGTGCTCCTGTTTAAGCACACATGTAGTCCCCCTGAAGGCAAAGGGAGTTGTTACAGTTGCACACAGTAGACTTTGTTTTCACATTTTCCTTTAAAAATTTACCAGGACATTCCACACAAAACCCACTAAATTAAAATAACATTGTCTAGGTTGAAAAAGGCATGCATTTGAATGCCAGCCTGACAGTTGCCAATGCACCTTAATTTGGCCCCCATGTACCTATGCATTTTAATATAATTTACTACCTGATCACGTATCACTTTTTCCATGAGGCTAGACACCCTGGGGGACAGGGGAATTAAAGTTCCACTGGCAGCCATTAATCGAGCATTTCCCAAGTTTCCAGTACTTGACTTTGCAACCTAAATAAAGTTCTTTTAACACAGTCTTTGTGTGTATATTTTTATATGAAAGGGGGAGATCTTAGAGCCAAGTGTTAGATGACCACTTAGCTCATAGTTGGACACTTACAATATTTGCCATCAAGGTTCAATATGCACTTGTCCCAAGTAACATTACTATTGATTTACATGCATGGCCGCTCACACTGGATCAGACCTATGCAAAACAAAGGTGTTTAAATAAATGATCATGATCTCTCTTTTACCCAGTGTCTCAGAACTTCATTCCCAGAAATATCATGTTGGAAGTAATACTTTCATAGAAATAATGACTAGTAAGAGAGATATCAGCTCCCAGAACAACAGCAGAATATCTACCTGCATTCTCAGGCAGTGTTTCTCAAAGCATGGGTTGTGCAAACAGACCACTCAGTGTTCTCCAGAGTCTCTGCTTTTGTTTTAAAACAAAGGTAGCATAGAACTTTAACAGAAAGTATATATGGTTTAGATGGCAAAGAAACAAACTTCAAAACATGAAGCAATTGTAACTAATGCAGAAACATCTGTCAGAGTTTGGAGAGAGCCTGAAACTATAGCTCTGAGGTGAGAACTGCCCCAGTTCAATTCAATGGGTGCTAAATTAGATGCCAATGGTGACGCTTTGACTGTCAGCCTTCTTAACTATTTTACTGCTCAAAGAAGATAAAAATGGAAAGAAAATATATTATGAATTTCTACACCAGAGTTTCTCAAAGTGCCAGGAATGCAAAGGACAAGCTGGGGAGTGAGGAATGGTGAGCAAAATACATACTTTACATAGAAATATGGTAAGGTGGCTGGTCTTTAAACATCACATGATGGATTTGCAGAGGGTACAAAATTGATTTCATTTTCCTGAAGGAAAAAGGTTTTGGAAATATTGCTCTTGGAATATTAGCACATATATTTAAAGGTGCCCGATCATCCTGTTCAGTGACCCTGCTATCACTCTGCAACAGGAGGCCTCAAGTCTGCAACTCCACACAAGTGGAGGAGTCCACCTGTATGCAGTCAGCTACAGGATCAGAGCCTAAATTGTATAACACAGAGCAGAACAGAATTAGATTTCTTATGAAAAGTTCCCTGAATCACTACACGGTGGAGAAATCCTTGTATTAGGGAAACATTAAGTATTAAATAAAAGGTAGAACATAAAATACTGATAATTTAGGCAGTAATGATCCTCTAGTATCAGACTTCAAACTGATCTGTAACATAATACCATATTGCTTATAATTATACAATCCCAATATAACAATGATTATAGCAAAAGAAATGTTTTCTGCCCCACTTAAGCTAAAAGCATTTTGCAGGTGCAGTTTTGAACAGTTATCAGAATATGCAGCCATAACATATATACATTACATATGCCACGTGGAAGTCTATTTTGTTTTTTCCATAAGCAGTTTCAGTTCCATGGAAGTTATACTCACATCACTGTTCTAGCAACATTTTTCTTAGTTTTTAAATGTCTTTAAAAGATAGGGCTGCTTCTCACAGATAATGACAAAGGAAAGTGTCAGAGGTTTGCTGTTAGTGGTTTGTTTGTGTTTTTAAGAAGGGGGGAAAAAACTATACACACTCCTCATCACTAAAAAGAAAAGGAGGACTTGAGGCACATTAAGAGACTAACAAATTTATATGAGCATAAGCTTTCCTTAGCTACAGCTCACTTTCACTGTTTCTTGAGACTTCACTTGGACAACCTAGCTGTATGGTGCCATCTAGTGACCATTTCAAACACTAAAACCCTAAAATCTGTTCTGAAAATGATCTCAGCACAGCAGTCTTTCAGAATGGCTTGCTATCTACTTGTTCCAATCATTGTCTCCAATATGCATTTGGAAGATTTCAAATACCTTGTGGGTCCTATGTACATCTGAATGCCCTCTGTTAATGTATTCCAGCATTCAGATTTAACACACTAGAGGACAACTACTCTGCCCAGTGCCTGTCCAGAGACGTTGGGCTGGGCAAAAGTCTGAGGTAAGGAAGGCGTTGAAATTCTCGCCCATCCCTCACCATGCTGGGGTGTATGAATACGTACTTGTTGATTCTTCAGCCCTTGACAGTGCCCTATCTCACTGCTATGCAAGGAGGTTGTGCAGAGCAGGGCTCCATTTATAGGTTGAGCAGTCCAGCCGAGTAGCATAGAAGGAGAGAGGGTGACAACTACACTCCCTCTGGCACAGTTGAACCACAACAGTTCTGCTGCTGAAGGCCACCCGGCACCTATGGAATCAGGAGCCAGATTTGTCCCTACTTTTTAAGAATAATCCTCTCATCTGTTTTGGAGAATTTAAACGGTAACCCCTCAAACCATAAAGAATGGTCATTTATATTAACAGAAGTCAAGCTTCCCTCTGTGCAGAGCTCATGGAATCACAGACTGTCAAGATCAGATTATCTTCTCACACCATAGCTGTAGGATTGTGCCCGGCAGTCAAGTTAAAGTCTTAGGGCCAAATTGACTTTCTGTATGAAAGTCTGCATCACATCAGTATTTCTGGGGATGAGATGGGGAAGGCAGATGAATAATGATCTCACCCAAGGGTGGGAAAGGTATTTGGGGGGATACAGGGAGGCACTTGCAGTATTGGCGAGCGATATCTCCAATTCACATTCAAACCAGGGACCTGGGGCTTTGCAGAGAGGGTGGAGCAAGTCTCCCCTCTCACACACACAATACGAAGGGGTCAGTATAAATGTTGCCTTCTCCTTCATAGGAGAGCAGATGCCTGCTGATGCTGCCGGGAGTAAGGAGGACCCTGAGTTAACGGGGAGAAGACAGAAGCAGTCTCTGACATTACACCTGGCTGAACCATGCCCCAGCCTGAGGCTGAAAGGACTGACTGGGAAAAGAGCCAGCTGGGGGGAGAAGTTGCATGAGGCTCTACAGCTGTCCTAAAGTCTCTAAGGGCTTGTCTACACAACCACTTAAGTAGATGTAATTTATGTCGCTCAGGAGTGTGAAAAAACTCACCCCCCCAAGTGACATAACGGACATCAACTTAAAGGGGGGTCTGCACCACGCTCTGTCAGCAGGAAATGCTCTCCCGTCTACATAGCACATCTTCAACAGACGTGGTAAATCAGCGCCGCTGCATCAATGCAGTGGCACCAATTTAGCATGGTAGTGAAGACAAGCCTTAACTCCTGCTCCAAGGAGGAGAGCTAGGAGGCTCCTGTATTAAGGAGAGGGACAGGGAGACAGTCTGAAGTAGACCCTGGCTACGGGAGGGGTCTGGGGCTTCCTGAACTGGGAAGGAAACTGACCAGGACTTACGTCTGTAGAAGGAGTGAATAAACCCCACTCTGTAAAGGGGTATATGCTGGAACTGTGAATAAGTCAGACCCTGCAAAGAGGCATTGAACTAACCTGGTCTGGGTAATAGTTTGAAAAGACCCAAGGGGCACGGGGTGCAATGAACCTACAAGACCAGAAGAGGGCATGCTGGAGAGATATGCACCAATGACAAAACACACACACACACACCACAAAGACAACTGGGGAATAATACACCCAGGAAACTCCACAGAAATGGGCAAAACCTGAAAAAAATAACTCCCATCTCTCCCAAAATATAGCCAGACATCATCCTTCTTAATAGACGCTAAAGAAGGGTGTGAAAGGATAAGGGAGGGGGGAGTGTGTCCAGCACAGTGTTCACATTACTTAGTAGTTATGTTAAAATCATGGGAGAACTATAAGGAACCAAGCTTGGAACATTTGTATAATTAATATCAGTACCCAAGTACCAGCCAGTCCTGAGAGGTGTTCTGTGCATAAGGGCTTGTATACAAAAGGAAATGTACCAGCAGAACTATAGCGTTATAATTCTAGCTATAGATATACTGGTCAATTTCCCCAGGTAGAAAAACCCTAAGTATCAAACTGAGCTGTTATCAATCTACCGCAGCCCAGGGAAGATCAGCAGTTCTGTAACATGTTAGAGGTGAAAGATGCAGCCGTGCCAGTATTGCCAGCTGCAAGTGTTCAAAAATCATGAGTTAGGCCCCGAAAAGATGATGAGATTGGCTCAAAAATGAGATTTTAAAAATAAATTGTGGGCTCTGTTTGTTTACCTTCTGTGTTTTGAGCTTGTAGGATTCACATTTTCCAGCTTTTCTCCACAGCCATTAAGGTTAGATACCCTTTTTAAAAAAAAACAAAGCTAAGTCAGAGTCTCACCCACCTAATCGAATGACTCCAGGGACTGGGGCTAAGACAAATATCACATACCATGAGAGTTGAAAACATTGAGTCCTACTGCTAGGTAGAGGGGGCAGGGCACTAAAGTAAGGGGAAGACTTTATCACAAGGGCTTATGGTAGACATCAAGGCAGACTAGTCCATGACCTCACATATTCAAAAAGCCTTCCAACTTGCTCTCCCAGAAAACAAAACGAGCCATGTTTTCCAATAGTTTTCAATGAGGCTTTAAAAAATAATATTAGCTATTTGTCTAAGTGCCAGCATGCAGTATGCATCTGGGATCAGTAAGGTGTTAAGGACAGTAGGCAAAATTTAAAAGACCCAGAAAATCAAGAACACAGCAGCTGTTTTCCCTTGAATCATCTACCTAGGAATCCCTTTTCTGCACGTTCAATACAGGAAAAACGTATAAAAAAGCACTTTCCATGGTTGGCAGCCTGGGATGGGCTGTCTGATATGTTGCAGAGCTAGGACTGGGCATTGGAAAGGCTCAAGAGACATCTTTGATGCTTCTTAGCAGCTGTATAGAACAGTTTGAAAAAGACTGAATTGCAATCCATTCAGAATCCTGAGCCAAATGCCAGACTGAGTCTATTACACATCCATATCCCAAACTATTCAAGTGACCATTTAAGGATACAAGAGGTTCTGTTCACATCTCTTTACTTGTGTACAAAGCAAGTTTTACCAGCTTACCTCTAAATTGCACACAGAATAGCTACCTTGAAAGAGCACTGATGTTCCAGAATCAAGCACTAAACATTTAGGAAATGCTAGAATGAAGGTTCTTTGTGCAACCTTAAGCTGTCCCCCTTGTGAATATGCATTATGATTCAGTCTTTTATGGCATGATCACAAACTATTCTAACATTTTCTAACTTTTCAGTACTTGACTTTGCAACCTTAATAATGTTCTTCTAAAACTGGGGGTGGGGGGGTATTGGGGGGTGGTGGTGTTGGGTTTGTTATGGGGAGAGTGGGGAAGGAGCTGTAATTTCCTAGGTATTTTAAAAAGCAAATTGAAAAGAAAAGGCCATCCTGTGTCATATTGACACCCACGTGGGTCATCAGCTGGGTTGGAAACTTTAGATCCATCACAAAGACCTCTGCTACTCGATCTGAGTTATTGATAGCAGGTTGCCATCCTCTCTGTGGACCACTACTAGAAGGGCACATATAATCTGTGCTAGTGGGTTTTATAAATATTTGCTGATAGAGGAATTGTGAGACTCAAGAATCACAGATTCTGTTCCAGGTTCTGGAGCAAAGTATGTGCTAGTGAGCACAGACTCCTCTGCCTTCTCCCCGCCCCCAGCTTAATCCCTTCTGCCGCATCCCCTTCAATATGTTCTGTCCTAGCCCCTCATCCTAGTTCCATTCTCATCTCGCCATTTCCAATCTTCAGTCCTCAGACTTCTCATCCAAGTCTGAGTCTTCCCTGACCACTCCTGTAGCAACCTGCAAGGAGCTTGAAGGGAGGAGCACAGGTTGCAGGAGGAAAGAATTTAGAGGAGGCATGAGGAAGTCAGTCTGTGTGCACATGGTTAGAATGCCACCTACAGTTGCAGCAGAGGTGAAAGTAAGCCGGTACGCCCCAGTACGGCATACCGGTAAGAGCCGGTGCACCATACTGGGGCAGCCTGGCTTCCCCAGGGGGCAATTTAAAGGTCCTGGGGCTCCCAGTAGTGGCTGGTGCCCCAGACCCTTTAAATTGCCTCCAGAGCCCCGCTGCTGGAGCCCTGGGGTAGCAGCTGCAGGGCTCCAGCAGCTATTTAAAGGGCCTGGGGCTCCCCTGCTTCTACCGCCCGGGCTCTTTAAAGAGCCGCTAGAGCCCCGCCACTGCTACTCCAGGGCTCCGGCGACTATTTAAAGAATGGGGGGTAGAAGCAGGGGAGCCATGGGCCCTTTAAATAGCCCCCGGAGCCCTGGGGTAGTGAGGGCTCCAGGGGCTATTTAAAGGGTCGGGGCTCCAGCTGCCTCTGCCGCCCCAGTCCTTTAAATAGCCGCTGGAGCCCCGCCGCTTCCCCAGGGCTCCAGCGGCTATTTAAAGGGCCAGGACAGTAAAAGAGGGGAGCCCCAGGTCCTTTAAATAGCCCCCGGAGCTCCAGGCTGCTGCTGCTACCCCGGTGGGGGGGGGGCACTTACCTTACAAGGTGGGCTGGAGCTGGCTCTGACCCCTCAACCCCGCCCCTTCCACCCCAGGCCCCGCCCCTTCCGGGGGCCAGAGCTGGCCCCAGAGTACCGGTAAGTCACTGGACTTACTTTCACCCGAGTTGCAGCACCTCTGTAAATAGGTCACATAATAAAAAGACAGGTTAGTTTTAAAAAGCATGGAGCCCTTTCATATAATTACCCTTTCATGTCCTTTAATGGAGTACTTGAAACTGGTCCCAGTCTTCACCTCCTTGCTCCCAGTCACATCCATTCCCAGTTCCCTCTTCCACCTGCAGCCCCCCTCACCCCCAGTCTCCTTTCTCAGTCAGTCCCAGTCTCCCCTCCCAGCTCCTCATCAAATCATTCCCCCATCCTCTGCCCCAATGGTTCCCAGTTTCAGTCTCCCCCAGCTCCTCATCCAATCTGTCTGTCCTCCCTCAGCATTTCCCTCCCTAGCTCCAAATCCAATCTCCTTGCCCAGCTTCCTCCTTTATGCCACCTGGGCACCAACGAGAAGTGGGGGGCACTGACAGCACAGGGGAGAGAGGCTCTCTGCTTTCCAATCTGGTGCCCAGCTCTGGTCCACAGCAGCCCAGAGCTGTAATTGCAGGGAAAGTCCTGCTCAGCCTCTGCTGCCTGGGCTTGAGCATGCTCAGTGCGAAAAGCATCTTTGGGAAATTTAGCCACACTCTAGTAAGTCCCTACAGAGCATATGCCAACTGTGATTTTTTCAAAGGCTTATAACTTGGCCAAATTTGGCTGGATTTTCACGGAGATGGCAAAAGGCTTATCTTTGACACCAAGGCCATGCTCCACCTCCTTGCTCCAAAGCAGGGAGACTCTAGAACTTCTCAAAGAAAAGATCACCAGACTTTTTTTTTTTTTTTTAAAAAAACATGGCAAAACAATGTATTTTTCTCTAAGCTCATTCTTGTAAATGGCAGAACTGCTTTGGATGAAAATTTCCAAAAGTCAGTCTGAGGCAGACAGCCAACATGGAAAATTGCACACCAAATGGTTAACGTTTGGCAAAAGTTATAAGAAACTGTAAACCCCATCTTAACCTAGGAGGAAGGGCCTGCAGCAGAGCCAGTCTCCAGGCAACCTAACGAGCACAGTTGGCCTATGTTAGGCTGCCTGATTGGTTACACTGCCTATTTGACTGTGGCTGGGCTGGGTGAGATCTCAGGAGTCACGTCCCAGGGATCTGCCCCACTCCCTAGCACGGCTCCAGATCTGAGTGGTCTCTGCTACCTGGGACCTGTGGAACCCAGCCTGCCTCTCCAGGGGCACAGCCACCTGGGACTGTTGCAGAGGCCAGGCCAGTCTCAACCAGCTGTGGGGGACAATGTGGGGGGGCTTAGGTTGGTCCTGTTAGGCATGTGGGTCCTGAGGAACCTGGCCCAGGCAGGCCCTATTCCTGTTCCAGCCTGGCTGATTGCACTACTCCCGGAGTGATCCTGCCCTGGGACCATCCCTGGCTACGCTGCCAGATCAGCCTGGCAGACAGTCACCTCCCATCAGGGCCAGCTATTGTGGCCGGGGGTCAGGGCATAGGGGAGTAGGTCTCTAGGGAGCCGTGGGGCGGGGTGGGGGGGTTTGCTGGACAGTGAGGGGGTGGGAGGTGTTTGGCAATGGGGGAGGTTTGCATGTTTTGGGATTCTGGACAGTGGGGGGCTTTGGGGGACACTGGGAAGTGTGGGATGGGGAGATCTGTGTGTGTTGGAGTGCTCAGCAGTGGGGGAGATGTGTGTATTGGGGCGCTGGGAAGTGGGGGGGTCTGTGCACGGCACTGTGCAGTTGTGGCAGTGGGGCTGTGGGGGATACTGGCTAGCGAGGGGATTTGTGGGGGGGCTCTGGGCAGAAAAGTGCAGGGTGTTGTGCAGTTGTGGTGGGAGGGCTGTGGGGGGTGTTTGGGTAGGGGGGAATCGGGCAGTGAGAGGATCTGTGGGGAGGTTTCTGGGCATAGGGGTCTGTGGGAGGGCACTGGGCAGTGTGGCACTGGGCGTAGGGGATCAGAGGGGGTAACATGGTGTGGTGTGGGTCCACCCCAAGGGGAAGAAGCCAGCGCAGGGCCAGGCGGGTCAGTGTGCATCTGGAGGCTGCCGGTTTGTAAACAGTGTCCTTGTACTGGGCTGGGTGGAGTGGGGCCGCTCCTGCCAGTCCATACCCCATTGCCCCCAACCAGCTCCTCGCTCTCTTCCCCCCCACCCCCCATGCCATGCCCCACTGCCCCTATGAGGGCCCACAAATATGTTTGGCATCAGGCCCACAAAAGGTTAATCTGGCCCTTGCCATCTGAAAATCAGGCTGCCTCAAGTTAGGCACCCAAAACCTAAGCCATCCATAATCACTAGTCACATGTGAAGATTTAGGCCAGAAATTCTAGCATTTGCACCCACAATTAACTGTGGGCCAAACTGTGTCTGCAAAACCAGAGGCTACTTTTAGATTATGAAACACACAGTCCCACCAAGCTAGTCTATTTTAAATTGGTTCTGTTATATAAGTGGATCTGATATCTGCTGTTTCAGCAGTAATCACAAAGAGTTCAAGTATCTTTGTTCACCTCTCTTCTGAGCTCAGCACCATTCCCATCCAAAAGCACAGCTCAGGGACAGCTTGCCTGTCTCTTTACCATTTGTCCTTTTGGTTTCTTTTGTGCATGCTCCGTATGTAAAGACAAAATGTCCATCTCCTATTTTAAGCTGTAGTTTATACAAGAGGAACCTCGCAGTTACCCACACAACAGGTGCACTTTTGTAAAGGCATAATTTAGGAGCATTCCGGCTTCTGTCCCAGAACACTTTTTTTAAAAAAAGGTAGTCTGTACAAAGCAAAGTTCAAAATGTGATAACTATGTTCAGTTTGGTCACACCCCACCCAACCATATGCTGTTATTTTTTCAGCACACATGGAATTTTTCCATGGTGGCAATATGTTGGATTTTTTGTTGTTGTTGTTTTTACGTGCTGAAATTAAAAGTACTTCTAGTGTGAAAGCTGTTACCTCCCTCCAGAAACATGTACGAATTTCTGGTGTTGTTTTAGTTTCCATATTTCAAGAGCGAGGTAGAAGGGTGTGAGCCCTATCTATAGCCTTCCAAAAGGAAGTAAAGATATAGCAAGGTCTTGTACATACATTATTTCTTGATTAAAACATGCAATCAGAGAATGTAGATAAATGCCAGTTGTTAATGCCAACACACTGAACTCCACTTCTGTCTCATAGTAATAGGATACCGCATGATTAGAATTGCCGAGGAAAACCAAGTTATTTCAGATGATTTCTGACAGCTATTGAGCTACTATTTAAAGATCCCATTATTAAAGCATGTGAAATTTTTCATCTGAAATTTTTTCTCATCTGAAAAATGCAGATTTGGATCAACCAGAACATTTTGTAAATTTTTGCCAGATTTTTTTTTCTCTTTTCCCCAAATTAAACAATCTGAAAAAACCTCCATTTTTTTGTTTTGACATTTTCAAAATGTGATTTTTCAATTTGATATGGCTCTTGAAGTTTTCCTCATTTTATTAAAGATAAAACTCAGAATGAAAGATTTTGTTTGACCTAAAATGACATTTGTGTTACTGTCAGGCTGTCTAAAGAGGCTCACGAACGTGGGTGCTATCCTCAGGGTGCGCCGTTAAGAAGCAGGGCACAAACCCCAAAGTCGTTGTATGGTCTGTAATTAGATTTCTCTAACCAAGTAACACGTGTGAACTCCACATGCACTACAACAGCCTTGCCGTGGAGTCACAAGAGTACCCCAGGGGACGGTCTGTCTATCTTGACAAGCCGGATTTAGTGATAGATGGTTCCTTACACCAAAAATCACAACAATACTCAGGTTACTCCCAGCCCCAAAGGGCCAGTCTCTTACCCCAGATCTCTCAACAAAGGCAATGCTTGTATCCAATCCTGTCATTAACTAAAGATTTATTAACTCAGGGCAAGCCTACACTACAGAATTACTTCAGTATAACTACATCACTCAGGGGGTTGAAAAATCTACACCACTGAGCAATGTAGTTATACCGACCTAACCCCCCCACTGTCGACAGCGCTAAGTTAGCTTCTCCCACCAACATAGCTACCGCCTCTCACAGAGAGGTGGATTAACTAGGCTAGCAGGACAGCGCTCTCCCATCAGCAGAACATCTTCATTTAAGTGCTACAGCAATGCCTATGCATCATTTTAAGTATAGATTCTTATCTCAAAAAAAGAAATGAGCATTGTTTACAAGCTTAAAGCAAGTAACCATACACACACAAATGAGTTACAGTCTTAGGTTCCAAAAGGTGACAGTAGCTGTTTGCAGCAAAGCTATGACTCACTGGTTTGGCACCTTCTGCTGGTCATCTTGGGCATTAGCTTCCCAGCATATGGCGCGCCTCCTACTGGCCGGTGTCTAGCCTGCCTCAGGCCCCGTGTCCCTCCCAGACCCCTCTTCCCTTTACCTCAAGGTTCTGCCCTCCGCAGTACCCCCCCACCCCGCTCGGGGTCTCCCCTCCCAGGGGAACCCACAACCCTCTATCCCCACCTTGCCTCAGTGGCTATTGCCAGTCATCATCTAGCCCCCACACACTGGGGCAGACTGCAGTCTATAAACCACTCATCACTGGCAAGGGGTTTGGACCAGCTGCCTCGGCCTAAGCCCAGGCTGCACTCTGCAGCCCCAGTATCTCTGTAGGCCTTGCACAAGGCCTGCAGAGTTATCAGGCTAAAGCTCCCCAGCACTACTCTACCTCAGGTACTCTTCTCTCCCAGGCAGTCAGGTTCTTCTCTCTCCAGAGCTACAGAGAGACTGCCTCAGCTCCTGGCTCACAGCCCTTTTATAGGGGCAGCTATGGTCTAATTGGGGAAATGGCCACAGCTGCAGCCGCACCCAATCAGCCTACCTTTTTCAGGAGCAGGGTAACTGCCCCGCTACACTGCTATATATGCAAGCTCTATATGTCCTTTAGGGCTAATCCAAACTAAGTAGCTTGGAGATCCCTTCCTTAGTGCTTAGAAATATTGCCCTTCCCGAATTGCAAGCAGCATGGTGATGATAATTTCTCCTTAGCAGGGGTTTTTATTCCCTTCCTGAAGTATTTAAGATGTGCTTGTGCACCTACCATCTTCATGGGTGTGGGGGAAGCAATCAACAGAGTCTTTTGTCCACAGATATTCCACAATGGTTTGTCTGATGTCTATGGACCTTCTTTATTGGGGACGATATGACACCTCTTGTGGTAAACTTGTATTTCACACTTAGTAATGTTTCTCCCCTGACTGTGGGCTTTTCAGTCTTAGCAAACATTTTTTTAGTTACAGAGCAAATATTTAAGTACTACCTTGTAACACGGGATAGAGATATTATAAGTAGGATTAATACATTCAGCATCCTACAAGCATTTCATAAAATCTAAGCACATTCTTATAACTCTAATATCTATTTAATAATACTAGCACACAGGAGAGCCAGACTGGTTTCCAGCTTCGCATTTTTCAACGTTCAGTGAAGCCCAGAGGCTTTCACATGAGCTGGCACCTTGTCTGCCAGCATCACAGTTACTTCTTCAGGTCAACAAAAAATTCAAGAACTTTTCAGTTTGGGTCAACCTGAAACTGAAAAGTTGGTTCTTTGCACAGCTTTTCCCCATAGTACATTGCGAAGAGAGTACAGAATAGACCGAAAGCCCTAGTCCACATTTCTTCTGTCGAAGAATAGAAGTTTGAATGTCCAAGGCTGTTTCTGAGCGCAGAATGACTGACACATTTGCATACAGACATCATTACCATTACTTAGGAAAGCACTTTAGGAAACTGGGAACATATGAGATGCTATAGAAAATCACATTTTATTCAGTGCAGTTGCATTTTATATGTTTCGCACCGATAGATAATAGAAAATCTCTGGGAACCTGGTATGCAGAAATGTTGCTTCCACCAGGCATGCTACATACTCCCTTTATACAGAATATGCTTCATTGCCCCATTTGTTATTTTTATTCACTTGCTTGCATGCTATCTAAAGTGCTTTTATGGCTCTCATTACCGTAGTATGTGAGCAGCTCATAATCTTTAGTGGATTTATCCTCATAACACTTTGTGAGGTAGGGAAGTACTCCTCTTTCCTATTTTCAAATAGAAACTGAGGCACAGAGACACACTTAACTGAAGTCATACCAGGAGTCTGTTTTGTATTGTTAAGAGGAACCCCTAGATATTGAACCCAGCACTTGTTGTTGCCAACCCCACCTGGCAGAAGGGTTACATTTTGAGGGGCTCATCTGGGATGCCTGGGTCAGCACCCCTCACAAGCACATCTTGGGTAAACCATTAATTTGGGGAAACATTTTGTTATATTTTGGGAAAACTACAATGTGTATACACAATGTGTAAACAGCCGTTAGAGGATTGGTGCAAGGGAATGAATGAATGCTGATCCTAAGAACTGTCTTCTAGTAACAGGGATACCTGAGGCATTCAATGAGGGCTCAAGTTGAATCCACTTTATAGATAAGCCCCCCAAAATGGCCAATGGTCAATATTTAGGGGTTCCTCTTAACAATCCAAAACAGATCCTGCCTCAGCCCCCACCCAGTAATTCTAGGAAAAATAAACACCACTGCTGGTGTCTCTAAAAGGTAATACTTCCTCACCTACCAGCACTGAGCCTGTGTATAACAAAAGAAAACTTTTATTAAAAGGGAAACGGAATCCACCATTAATTTGGGAAAACACCACAACCTCGATTCGAAAGCATGTAACGGTAAGCAAACGCCCACCCCACAGTACATTGGGCAGTGTTCTTTGGCTCAGTTTCCCACCTTGCAGTGTGAAAGTTCAATGAACAAATGTCCCTTTTAACACGCCACTTTCCTTTTCCTCTGCTTTCCCCACTCCTGGTTGGCGGTCCTTAATCAGTTAAGATCCAGAGTTCAAAACTGTATTCAGACAGGACCACCTCCCACGCAGAAAAGGGGTTGGGAGGTTACGGAGCAATGCCTCTGCAATTGGCTCACTGGTGCTGCTGTTAGGTCTGCTACCTCTACCACCACTCATCTCTGCTGCCGTTCACTGCCACGTTTGTGATGCTGTGTTCTAAGGTTCTCCCACTGAGCCCAGGTCTGAGTGATTTCAATTCTTATTGATTTCATTAGGCAGTGGGGAACCTTTGTGCTACTATCTCTTTGTTGTCTTTTACTGAAACACTGTCACCATATCAGATCTAAGGCTTAGCCACTAGACCTACTCACCAGTGATTTCAGCTCTAATAATCACTGAACAGAAACAAAGACTCTCAATTGAGTCCAATCAGCTCCATCTTTAAACACTGGAGAGGGGAGAGCCACATGGGGTGTAGGACTCAGGGTAGACTCCATATCATCAGGTAGGAACACACACACACACACCAGCACCCCACTTTCACTGGGATTTGTCATCCCTACCCATGTTTAACAAGTGAGGTTCAGTTTAGGGTGACCCCCTCAATCAGGGCATGCTAAGTACAGTTTTACTGTCCTGTACTCATACCAAAGGCACTGACTTTCTGAGTTCCCAGGGGTGCTCAACCCCTGCTTTGCCCCAGGCCCCACTCCCTTCCCCTCCATCCTTTCCCGCACGCTCCCACCCCCACCCCACCTCTTCCTGCCCCCACTCCGCCCCCCCTTCCCCTCCAGCATCTCCTGCATATCTCTGAACAGCTGATCACTGGTGGGTGGTAGGTGCTGAGGCAGAGGAGCTGATCTGTGGGGCTTACAGTGGGTGCTGAGCACCCATGGGTGGTTGGCGCCTAACACTCATACAATAAGGATGATGACATCTCGTTACCCCTTCATTCAATACTAAAGTGAATTGTAACCCAAAAATCAGCCAAAATTGATCAAAGCAAAGCAGCTCCATCTGCTGAGCACCTAAGCAGACTAGGTGTGTCTATGCAAATACAAGCTGTTCCTGAAGTCTTTTTTCCACCAATTCATTGTCCAGGCAGAACTCATTCAGACCCTGCTTACATGCACAAACAGAGAAAAACACAATCCCTCCCCACTCTCCTCCACAGCAAGAGAGAGCATTTCTACTCTGCTCACCTGTTCACCCATAAAGGTTTATCAAGGCTTGCTGTTAACAGTGCTGGATAAGCTGAGATAGCAATGCCCCAGGGCTGTCCCAGCCAAACCATTAAAATGCCCTAAAGCACATATGGTCATTATCAACATAGTAACCCTTACAGTTCTCTCTGATTTTTTTTTTTTTTAAACCTATTGTGACAGGTAATGCTTAGGGTCATTATAAGTAAAAGAGGAGGAAAATATATTACTTCTTTTTCAGTCTGTGTAGTTGACAGCACATTTTGCTGTTCACCTTGTATATTGGGGGAGATTTTCAAAGGTGCAAAGGGGAGTTCCCCTTAAAGTCTTTCACACAACAAGGTAAAGCCATCACATTTTTCAAAATATAAAACTGTGATTGTAAAGCCACAGAATTTTGGCAGGGAGCTCCAGGAAAGGACACTATGTTCAACTCATTTTTCAATACTGACCATGCTTTGAAGTTGCTGGTGTCCTAGTTATCATTTTAGGAACCGAGCAAAGAGCACAACAAATCTTCTGTGAATGTTTGTTACAAATTCCAAAGTGAATCTCAATGCCATTGCATTTGAAACTTTTGACTTTCCTACTGCAAACATTCTAGCACTTAAGCATCACTAGCCTGAATACTCAAAGGACATTTTAAGTTAGAATGCTGAATTTGTGGTTACCTGTTGGAAAATGATCTTCAGATTAACAATTATTTGTTGGGCAAATTTATGAACAAATAATAGATGCAAGGATTTTTTTAATCTATTTGCAGTACAGAGACAAGTCACGAACAGGGAAATGACAAAGTTAACCGAAAACGATTTGTTGGAAACTTTACACTGACCCCTAATAATTAGTGCTTAAGCCAAAGTATTGATAGCAGACATCACAAGGTATAATTTCTACAAACCAGTAGCATTTTCATCCTGCTGTGTAAAAGAGGAAACACTGCGTAAAAGCCCAAACTCACCCCGTCCCTGGAGCGTGACTTTATTAACAAGGTAAAAGACAGCATGAATTCCAGCCCAAACCTTCTCCAGAGACTTGGCCATTTTCTTAAAAGACTTGTACACCCCAAAGGATGGATTCTCTGGACAGAAAGTCATTCTCACTTCTTTTATATCTAGGGTGAAATTAGCAAACCACCTACCACAATGAATTAATAGGAATCAGTGTGCAGCTGCATGCAGGGTTATGTCACCTGTTAGAGTAGATCAGAAGAACTCTGGCATCCTGTTACACTTCCAGTAATACATAAGCATCTATTAGAAGTGTTCGGTAGTGCTCTGAAACAGCATCTTACTTTGGTCCTAAATATAAACATTTATTATGATTTGTAACTTCAGGCAAGCAGCATTTCTTCGCTGGCATATTACACAGCCAAAGGACGGCCTTCTGGTGACATGGCATGAGGTGCGCTCCAGTACCTTATGTTCAGAACTACCCTGGGACAATAAGACTCTATTTCCTAAATCTGCATAAAATGAGAATTACACAGATGGGCAACACATGCTTCCGATAAGTCCAGTGTGAAAATTACTCTCTCACTTGTCGTTGTACACCATCTTTCCACATTTCTGGCAATACATGTCTTAAACAAACAAGAATTGTGACAAGTAAAGCAGATGGTCTCTCCTCCTCTCCTCAAAAGTTCCAAAGGCACATTTCCCCAAATTCTTGCTTTACAGTGATACTGCACCACTTATCAGAGCAGAGCTGAAGGAGCTTATGGGACTATACAAATAGAGGGCCTGATTCTCATTTACAGTATTGGCCATTTAAAACCTGTCTGCTAGTATAAAGGGGTCTTTAGTGTAAATGAGATAAAGGCCCAGAGTCTTCTAGCTAAGCTTGCAAAGAAAGTTAATTTAACTCAGCTCACAGGAGGCTCACTACAAAAAGCTGAGAATGCAGGTTCTATTTCCTTTTCCTACTCCATCTGTAAACCATGATTATTAATTGGTATTGTATATAGGCACATCTATTTAATGTGTAGAAGCTTCTCTAACCTGTACAAATTTTTTGCTATTGCTGCACTCAACAGACGTACTGTAGAAGAGTGACATACTGGTCTGCATTCCCCCACAGCCTCTCATTGTCCACCAGTCCCTACTGACACTCACTCTGGCCCTCCAGCCTGGTCACTTTAAAATCTCTCCCCATTCCAGGGACACCAAAAGTCCAGGAACCAGCAGTCCCATTGCCTCCAGCTGAGTCTATGGCCTGAGTCCCGACTCAGTAGTCCTTCTGCCCCGATCTCCGGGAACTCAGGCCCTCCCGCTTCTCTGGGTTCCAGCCCACATACCCTGTAATAAGCAGGCAAAACCTGTCTATTTAGGCCCCCTGCTTCCTCTCTTAGCTTATTCCTATCTGAGCCTGTCTACAGGCCTTTCCCACAAGCCCTTTCCTGGACACACCGTGTACCTACGTTCCTCTCAGGCTCCCCAAGGTCTCAGGCTTTGCCCTTTCTTCAGGGCTTCACTCACAGGATTCCCCCCTGGAATTCTCCAACAAGTCCCAAACCAAGAGTGCAAACTTATATCACTCGTGCCCAGGGATGAAAGCGAGCTGGTACGGCGTACCTGTAAGAAGCCGGTACCGGCCAATACGCAGCCCACGTTAAAGCATTGCCGCAGCAAAGGACCCTCTTTAAAGCACTGCCGCAACAGTGCTTTAACGTTGCTGCCCCTTCCCCATTGGAGGGTCTGCCGGTAGAGACCCTATCGACAGGGCCGCCAACATGGGAGGCAAAAGGGGCAACAACATTAAAGTGCTTTAATGTCATTGCCCCTTTTGCCCCCCGGGCCGCTGACGGCGTGGGCAAAAGGGCAGCTGCCCTGGGGCCGGTGATTTAAAAGGGCCCGGGGCTCCCGGCCGCCACTACTGCAGCTGGTGCCCCGGACCCTTTTAAATCGCCACTGGAGCCCCGGGCGGAGGGGGCTAGGCAGCATGGATGGGCTGGCTGGGGGAGGCTGATCCCTCAACGCCGCCCCTTCTGCCCGAGGCCCTGCCCCTTCCAGGAGCCAGAGCCAGCCCCTGTACTGGTAAGAATTTATTATTACTTTCACCCCTGCTTGCGCCCTTCCTGGGCTTGAACTTCAGTTCTTCACAAGCTTTCTCTGTTCAACTGGCCATGACAACACCCCAGGGCTGCCTTCCTGGAGTCTTGCCCTGTTTTGAGACCCACAACAGGAGCTAATTCCCTTCCTGTGGGTTTTCCCACTTCTCTTCTGACTTCTGTTCTCAACCTCCTCTCTCCTGAGTCTCTCTCTCCAACTGAACTTTCTCAGTCCTTCTGAGGAAACCTGACTGCTTTCCAGGTGGGCCTGCTAACTGACCTACTTAATGAGTGCCAGTAGGTGGGTTAATTGGGCTCTCAAAACCAGTATGGTGGTTACATCCCATAACAACTACATCGTGAGCTAATGTTCTGCCCTCATGTACACCCACACAACCCATTTAAAAAAAAAAATCTGAAAGGAAAGAGTATTCCAGAAACAAAGGACAGTTTAAGTCCGTGGCTTGTAAACCTTTCTGGCTGGGAACCCTTCTTCATGCCCCATCATGCTGTAGGTCTTACAGCAGCATCTGACATCTCTCTTCTCTTTCCCCTTCCAACGTTAATCCAAGCAGTGAGTACTTTCAGTGTGGTGAGGTAATATTCCAGTGTCCTTGTTCCCATTGCACCTCTGAACACTGGTGCCTGCTGTTGCTACACCCCACCCCGGTCTCTTGTCTCAGAGGTTAGAGAGATGGTAGAAGCAAAAGGCTCCCTTTGTTTATAAAGTCATTGATGGAGCTAGGGACTACCTGATCCCAGCAAGTTCTATACACCTAGGTCCCTTAAATGGGTAACCATCAGACTAAGCAAGAAATGCAAGTACACAGAAATCTTATTTTGAGAAATACATAAATCTTCTGAAACAGATCCAAAGGTATGCAATGTAAAAGAGATGACAAAGATATGACCAAGAGTATAATCAAGGTCTATACCTATCCAACAGAATCTTAAAAATCAGTTGTTTCATAAGAAACAAGTACTTGTGAATAACGCAGCCATCCCAGACTCATGCCGATACATCCTCCAGTCTAAACCATACCATCATGTATCCTCTCCTGGTATATACATCTGTACACCCATAATCTATAGGGATCCAGCATGACAAATTCCTGACACCAGACTACTGGAGTTTCCTTTCCTGCATATTGTCCATCATTGTAACTCCAGCTACAATTCTGATAGTGTTTTGCAGCTACTTACCTAAGTCATTAATTTCTCAGTTAAGAGTAATTCTTTTAGTATTTATGTGTAAGTCCAGATAATGGATGTTACAAATGTCACCCACTGGTATAAAGGTTTTACTTTTAATGGGGAACACATTATTTCAATTGAAAAAGTGTTACATGGGCATTTGATAGAGCTTATTCCTTCAAGATATCTGCTACCTTTAGATAATTAATTAAAGGTCCCTCACTTTTAATTTTGAGTGTTCTGTTTGTTTTTTTTAATTGAGGCTTAAAACCGGAGAAGATTTCCATAGAATTCCATAGAACCTCACTCTGTTTCTTTCCATAGCAACTAGATGAAATCACTAATAATTTAAGATTAGCCTCACTAATATCTATTTCAGGCAAAATATATGTGTGTTTTAGAGATGCTCTTGTCTAAGACGCTCTCCCACCAGAAATACAGTAGTTCAGAATTATGGAAGTAATCTAGTTTAATTTATTAGTCTTTACAAAATGCATATTTAATTTTTTTTTTACCAGGAAACGTGTTATATTATACTGATAGCAAGCACTATGCTTAAGGCTACATATCACCCATTTTTCATTCTACTCTGTTTTCACTGCGAACGCTTCAGACTCTCCCTTTCAAGTGAAATTTTCCATCCTTGTCCCTACCCAAAGATGCAATTTCTTTACTAACATTTGAGCATAACAATTCAGCTGCTTTTGAGTACAAAAAGCACACAGTTAACAGTACTTAAACAGCATGTTACAGATTAAGTATAACAGTTTGGAGTAACAGTGAAAGTTTGCTGACATCTATAGGCCACCTAAATTCACAACTAAGTTATCTTTATAGTTCACTAACTCATCCTCTGGATTTCACGTAAGGCCACACTGCTGATTGAAAAGAAAATGTACATAGGACATAGTGTAAGATTTTGGTCATTAGTCAGAACCTGTCACTTACAGTGAGTATCACTTTACTCTGCAAGTGGTCTCATTAATTTTAGTTGACCAGGTTAAGAAAATGGAGGTTACTTACCTGTAACTGGACGTTCTTTAAGATACATGGTCCCTACCTATATTCCACACATGGATACACATGCAGTCCACATGCCTGAGACCAAAGACTTGTAGCGAGTAGTGTCTGTTTGTCTGCACATGTGCAGTTGCTCTCCTCGTGCTCTGAACCGAGGGCATAAAAGGTGGCACAGACCGATGACTCTCCAGTTCCTTCTCTTACCATGAATCAGATCCAAAGTAGAGGACAAGGAGAGCAGGTACTGAAATAGGGACCAAACACATGGAAGAACCTTGAGCTACAGTTAAGTAACCTCCATTTCTTCCATGAGTGCTGATCCTTGTGTGCATTCCACACATGGGTGACTGGTGAGTAGTATTCAAAACAGGGTTTGAGGATGCAGTTGGCATGGATGCCTAATGCTCTTGACCCCACAGCTACATCTGCTGAAGAAGATTCCAATCGGCTTTGTAAATGTCTGGACAAATCTCCAAGTGGCCACCTTACAAATGTCCAGTATTTGTACATTTCAAAAAGAAAACATTGAGATTGCTTGTGCTCTTATAGAATGGGCCCTTACCCTGTCTGAGGGAGGAATATGTGCCAACTGATATAATTGAATGATGCATCCAAAGATCCACTCACAGAGTTTCTGGGCTGATAAAGCTAGGCTTCTTGATCACTCTGCTATAACAACAAAATAGTCTTAGTGTCTTACTCATTGGTTTTCTTCTGTGCAGAGAGGCAGCCAAGGTCTGTCTGACGTTGAGAGAGTGCAGTCTCTTTTCTCCACTAGAAGCATGAGGTTTTGAGATGAATATCAGTAAGCAAATAGGTTGGTTCACATGAAACTTTGCAATTAGCTTGGGGATGAATTTTGAGTGGAGATGGAGACTTTCTCTATGAAATGTGTTGTACAATGAGTCAGCCATGAGTGCTCCCAGATCTCTCACTGATCTGGCTGATGTGATACACTCACCAGAGGTGCCTTCTCCAGCTTCATGGTCCGGGAGCCCACCTTGGGAGGATATTGGCTCCAGGGTGATAAACAGTTCCTGGCTGTCAGGGAGAACAGTTTCTCTGCTTGCCTGTTGTGCGCTATCCTCCTCATGATGAATATGTAGCCATTGCTTCAAAGGGTGGTGTGGTAAGAGCTGAGAGAACCAGGTTGAGGTCCCATTGTGGTATGGGTTTCATCACCAGTGGGAAGGTCCTAAAGAGGACCATTCAGGAATTCAATTATGTTAGGATGAGTAAAGATAGAGTGGCCTTCCACTAAAGGATGGAAGATACTGATTGCTACCAGGTGGCCCTTCAATGAGCTAATGCAAAGTCATTACATTTTGAGGGACAGGAGATAGCAGGTAGACAAATGCCTCCATTTAGCTAGATAGCATTTTCTAATGGAGATTTTATGTGCTGTCAGAGAATATTTCAGACCGCCTCTGAACACAAAGGTTCCAGGTGTGACACCCATCCAAATACCAGGTTGTGAGACAAAGCCGGGTGTAGGTTGGAGTACCTGAACCTGCCCTTATCCTGGGTTAACAGATCCAAAAAAGGTTGAATATAGATGGGAGGATGGGATGACATTCATAGAAGGTCTGGAAACCAAAGTTGTCTGGATCAATTGGATGTGATGAGGATAACTCTGGCTCTGTTGCGGTGAATTTTCTGGAGAACCTGGGGTAGCAGGGGAAGCCTGGGGGGAAAAACGGTATCCTGGACAAATCATCTAATGTAGAACAGAACAGCATTGCCCCTGGAGTCTCAGTTTAATGCTGAGCTGGGGGAATAAAGATTGAATTTCTTTTCTATTTGGGAGGCGAACAGGTCCCAAGATAGTTTTCCACACTGGATGAAGAATTTGGTCAAGACAGCATTGTTAATTTCCCACTCTTGGCCTGCTGAGATTGTCAGAGTATTCTGGACACCTGGTAGGTATGTTGCTGAGAGTGTGATGTAGTTTCTAGTGCACCAATCCCACAAATTCACTGCCTCTACACGGAGGAAGAGATCTTGCTCCACCCTGTTTGTCTATATAAAAGATGGTCGTCATGTTATCTGACAATCTGAATGTGACAGAATCATATGAGGGGGAGGAATGCATTGCAGGCTAGGGGAACTGCCATCATCTCCAGCATATTGACATAGATTCATAGATTCATAGATATTTAGGTCAGAAGGGACCATTATGATCATCTAGTCTGACCTCCTGCACAACGCAGGCCACAGAATTTCACCCACCACTCCCACAAAAAAACCTCACACCTATATCTGTGCTATTGAAGTCCTCAAATTGTAGTTTAAAGACCTCAAGGAGCAGAGAATCCTCCAGCAAGTGATCCGTGCCCCATGCTACAGAGGAAGGCGAAAAACCTCCAGGGCCTTCCAATCTGCCCTGGAGGAAAATTCCTTCCCGACCCCAAATATGGCGATCAGCTAAACCCTGAGCATATGGGCAAGATTCATCAGCCAGATACTACAGAAAATTCTACAGACATGAATTCTAGTCCCCCATGGGGGCCTTGTGCAGGATGATTGTCCATCTGGGCTCCCCACCCTTTGAGGGATGCATCCTTAATTATGGTTGCATTGGATGTGGTGGAAGAAAGGGGCCTCCTGCTTTCACCTGGAGCATATGAGAGTGGCTCTGACCTTTTATGGGATTGTTACCCTGTATTCATGTTGTCCTTGTCCAGAAATAAACAGGTCGAAGCCAGACTGGCAAATAGCATTACATATGTTCCTGTAGCCATGTGACCTAGTAGGGAAAGACAGACCCTGATTGTGGTGCAAGGTCTGAGGGTGACTCAATTTAACTGGCTGCCCATAGTCTGAAATTTGTCTATAGGGACTTGCCTTTCCTGAGGACATGTCTAGGGTTGTCCTATGAAATCTATACTTTGTGGGAGTCAATGTGGACTTTTCTTTGTTTACACAGACCCTCCCACCCCCCCGCCCCCCGACTGTCAGAGAGTGGAGTAAAAATAGTGTCGTTGACTGGACTTCCTGGCTTGATCTACCCATTAGTAGCCAGTCATCCAGATATGGAAAGATGATGTAACCGTTGTCTCATGTATGGGCCAGCACTACAGAGAGGACTTTTGTGAAGACTCTGAGTGCAGTTGACAGCCCACATGGGAATACTCTGAAGTGGTAGTGCTCTTGTCCAACCATGAATCTGAGAAACCTTCAGTGGGAGTGGTGAATATCCACATGAAAGTAAGCGTCTTTCACGTCAAGGGCTGCAAACCATGTATTCTCCTTCAAAGAGGGAATTATTGATACCAGTGTTACCATTCAAAATTTTAATTTGCAAATAAAGACTCCTTCCTCTTTTTTTTATTTTTTTGAAAATCATGAAATATGGGGAGTAGAACCGCTTCTCTTGATGTTGGGATGGCTCTTGCTCTATGGCCCCCTCGCTGGAAGAGAGACTTCACCTCCTGATGAAGGATCTCCCCATGAGAGTGGTCCCTGAGAAGGGACCAGGAAGGGAGTTTTTTCTTGGGGAGTTGAGAAAATTGATTGTGTAACCAGAGTGGATGATCTCTAGTACCCACTTTGTTGTTGTTGCCCTCCATTGTGTGCAAAGGGGGTAAGACAGCCACCAAAGGTTTGGATGGCAATATGGCAAGGCATCAATATTGGTATGCAGTCCTCAAGTGTCCCACCAAAAGAAAACCCTTGGATGGCAGTGGGGCTGGGCAGTAGTCATAGAGGAAGAAGCACATCTGGGTCTTTGAACCCTTTGTCATTTGCGTGACAGTTTGTAAGGGCACTGGTGATAAAATGCTGGGAGTGAAGGTCTGGGTCTGTAGCTTTGCTTGTGGTGTTTTCTCTTTGGGGCTGGGGATGTAAATGCCCAGGGAGTGGAGGATTGTCTTAGAGTCTTTAAGAGAGTGTAGTGACTCAGTATTCTCATTGAAGAGATTGATGAATCTAAAGGGCGAGTCCTCAGTTGTGTTCTGGACCTCCCTAGGGAACCCTGAAGATTGAAGCCATGACTCATGTCTCATGACTATGGCTGTGGCGATGTCTCTAGATGCAGTGTCAGCTGTGTTCACTGCCACTTGGAAACACCAACCTGCCTTCATCATGATGGCTTGGACCTGAGTCCTCTCTTCCTTGGGAAGTTTGTCTCTGAATTCCAGAAATTTAGGAAATTGTATTTTGCTAAGAATACCTGGAAATCAGCAACTCTGAATTGGAAACTGGCTGATGAAAATACCTTTCTCCCCACCAGATCAAGGTGTTTAGTGCCCTTTCAGTTGGAGTAGTCTTGGGGTGCTATATCTTAGACCTCTCTGTAGCCACCTGCTCCATTAAGGAGTTAAGGGCTGGGTGAGTAAATAAAAACTCTGGCCCTTTAGCTGGCACAAAATAACATTTTCCAGCCCTTTTCAGGGTAGGAGCATAGAAAATGGGGGTATGCCACACAGACTGGGTGGGTTCCAAAATGACCTTGTTGACTGGAAGGGCCAGTAGGGCCAGAGAGTTGCAGGATGTCCAATAGATCATGTTGAGTGTCCTGGACCTCCTCAAAGGGTATATGCAGCTGAACTGCCATCCTCTGAAACAATACCTGGTACTTCCTGTGGGGAAGGAGATGATGGAGCAACTACCTCATCAGGTGAGGATGATGACACACTCATCAGGACTGGCAAATCCAGTTCAACTTCCTACATGAACTCTGACAGAGCCAGTTAGCGTCAGCTGGGAAAAGAGGATCAGTGAGATTCTTGCATTAATCCAGGTTGTCTGTTATACAGATCGCACAGGACTGAGTAAGGTCAGTAAGTAGGATTGACCAGCCAGGGGGAGCCCCCAGCATATAGGGTACCAATGGTCTGCTGGGTAGTCATAACCAGGAAGAGGAGAATGGCTCCATGACCTCCTGTGGGTTTTGTCTGAGCTCGTTCCCCTCAGTGGGGAAGGCTCATCTGGAGCATCAGGTTCTTCCAATGAAAAGGAAGGCTCCTATTCTTCTGTCAGTACCAGTGGAAAAATGCTATGACTTGTGAATGCGGTAGGGGAGGATCCTCTTCACCTCAAAGTGTTTCTGGTGTTGAAATGATCTAAAGAAGATCAGGCCCAATAGAAGAAGGGATTGTGGATAGGGCAGAGAGAAAATATCCTCCAGAGAGGCAAAGTTTCAGTCCTTCCTGGCATTCAAGGAGTCCCTGAGGTGGGGACAGATGGCTCCAGGGCATCCGATGGTCTGGTAATTGGAGGATCCCAGTCAGAGTGTGCCAGAACCATTGAATGGGGGTCCAATATGAAGCTTCCAGACAGGACTGGTGGGTGATGATCTTTTGACCTGTGGGATGGAGCTGAAGCCAATACGATTGGATCATTCTTCCTTCATGCCTTTCCTTTTAGGTCTGCCTAAACTCTGCATCCAAATTCCTTAAGACCTGTACTTGAGTACTCTCCCAACTTGAGGGGGAGAGAGCCTTTTTCTTTGAGGCAGATCTGGACTGGGATCTGTCCTTATGCCTACAGTCATGTCCCTAGTCTTGTGAGAGGATTTCTCAGGCTTAACTGTTTTGGCCTCTGCTCTGGAGCTCATGTTCAGAGGAGCAGTGCTTGCATTGATCATACTATGGTCTCATGGACTTCTCCACGAAGTGCTTCTGAGGATGGAAGTCTCGTCTCCCGTGGATTCAAGGAAAGAAGGAGCATCAGATGCTGCACTTGGCAGTGATGGGAGCCTCTCTAAGGCGGTAAAGGCAGTGCTGGTGTTCATCGCTGATTGAGAAGCAATGTGGGCAGGAGCTACAGTACTTAAAGCCAGGACTCTTGGCATAGTCGTTCTCCACATGGAGAAGCTCCCCAAGGCAGTAAGAACTAACTATATTACCTATAAAAAAAAAACCCCTAAAGCACAAAGTCCAAATTTACTAAAAACCATTTACAATACATATTTGCAGGTATTGAAAATGGAGGAAGATCACAACAGACACAGAATTCTAGCTCAGGCCAGGTGGCAGTCAGAAGGAACTGGAAAGATGCCAGTCCACACTGCCCTTGGTGCCCTTAGTTCAGAACACAAAGACAGCAACTGCACAAGCGCTGGCCAGTAGACACCACTTGCTACAAATCCCCAGTCTCAGGCACAGGCAGCATATGTGTACCCACCTGGGGAATACACATAGGGACTAGCACTCAGAAGAAGAACCATTCATTAATTTAAGCAGTAACTAATACCACAACTAGTCCCATTGTATTAATGGAACTAATCTGTAGAATAAATTACTATTCAGTTTGAGTACCGGTATCAGTCTGGCCCAGAAAAAGGAACACCACCACATGAGCAGAATTTAGCCCTAAATAATTAAAATACATACCAAAGAGAAAAAGAGACCTTATTAAATATAAAAATCTGTCAGTACAAATATTCTGTACCATGACTGTGACAATGTAAGTAGACAAAAATTTAAAAATAAACAAAGATTCAACATGAATATCTAACATTTTTCTCTAGAAAAAAAACTATGATATTTATTATTTGAAAAATAATGTGAGATCATGTAATTAGACTCTGGTTGAAAATTTCAAAGCAATCTAGAGGCTTTAGATACATATCTTCCATTAACTTAAATCCACAGGACTGCTTTGAAAATGTCATCCGATATATTTTTCCTTATATAAAATCATGTGCATTTAATGCTTGTGAAAGATGAAAAATGGTAGCCTTGGCGAGTGAAGTCCAGAATGCAGCATAGGTTAATAGCACTGCAAGGTATTGTGGCATCTTACATCATGTCTCAACCCCAATTTTGAAGGATTAATTCTAGAGCTAAAAGCTAAATCAGTCTCCCAGCCCATTCAGCCATTGGTTTCTTTGCTTTAAGCCTTACAGTCAGTGTCAAATTGGTGTAAACTGTGAAGTGGGGTCTGAATGATTTCTCCCTCCTCTATATTGAGGAAGTAAGACCACAGGAGCAGACTGTATTTGCATAGACACCTACTTTGTCTAGGTGATTGGACAGACAGACCTGCCTTGCCAAAGTAATCAATTTTGGCTGTTTTGTGTTAAAATTCACTTGAGGCTTGGATGCAGGGGTAATGAAATGTTAATATCCTTATTGTATAACTAAAGGGCAGCAGAACCATACTCAACCTGCCCTAATTGAGGGGGTCACCCTAAATTTAAACCTCACTCACTAAGTAGGAGGTAGTGATGCCAACCAAGCGAAAGTCAGAGGGAATGGTGACAGATGTTCCTATCTGGTTGTGTAAACTCTTTGAACACAGTCTTAAATACCATTTTATGCTCTTTACCAGTGATTAAAACAGATCACTCAGACTTGATTCAGAGTCCGGGCTTCTGTTCACTAATCACTAAAACTGAAATCACTGACAGGCTGATCTGGAGGGATGAATCTTTAGATCAGACATGGGGACAGTAGTGTGGTAAAAGACAACACAGAGAATACAGTAGCAGCAAGATTCTCCACTACCTGGTTGCAGCTAGAGGCAGAGGTGGTGGTGAGCAACAGAAAAGGCAGAAGTAAGCGGAGACAACAGCGGTGAGCAGCAAAGGCATTGCTTGACACAAACGCCCATTCGGGGTGGGAGGTGAACACACCCCTGACTTCTGGGACTTTGCTGACTTTGGACAGCCAACTGTGAATGGGGTGCAGCAGAGGGAAAGGGGATTGGAAAGTTAAAGGGACTTTCTCCCATTGGACTGTCACACTGCAAAGTGGGAAACTGAGGCAAAGCATAGTGCCCAAGATACTGTGGGGTGGATGTTTACTTACGGTTTGTATACTTTTGAATGATTGCTGTGGTGTTTTCCCAAATTAGTGCTAAGTTCCTTCTCCCTTTTAATCAAAGTATTCTACTGTTATACACAGACTGGGGAAGTATTGCCCTGGAGATGTGCCCAGATGTGGTGTTAGTTTTTCCAGAGTTCTGAGTGAGAGATTGAGCCAGTTCTGTTTTGTAATGTTACACTGCAGTCAGTGATTAGTATGACTGGCCCCTGCCACGTGACTGACCCCTTGTTACAATTACCCAGATCACGTGATTGGGGTCAGCACATAAAGTCTGGGTTTTGCTGTTTTTTACATCAGACTATTATTACAAGGCCTACAACCCACTGAATATTAACCAGTCAGCAAACCCTGTTCCAGGGTTAAACACTTTAAAAGAAAAGAAAATGAAAAATACCCATTGGCCATGACTCCTTTAAAAAAGGAGGGGGGGCAGGGGGAATCAAACCACTTGACACTGTCTGGAAGGTAAAATAAAGACAGACACAAAATTGGACTGTTTCTGAAGCAAGAAGCTATAGGCTGTTCTATGGGAATCTTTAATTATAAACCACTTGAGACATGAGACACAGGTAAATCTCTGTACCTTACTCACACTGCATATTAGCAAAATGATATCCCAGGGCTTTGAACTTTATACCCCAAGGGCTCCCTGGAAAGTTAATTATTTCTAAAATTTCAACATAAAAATACAGAGAGCGCCACCATAACAAGCAGACTAAATGCCCAGGGCAAACCAAGCCCTTTGTCAGAAACAGAAAATCTTCTCCTCTCAGACAATGGGCTGTGAGACTGGGATACAGACTCAGCTTCCCCTAAATTCCAGATACTTAGATCTGGGGTTTTGCGGTTTGGGCCCATACCTGCTGTTAATGGTGATAAAATGGAAAGAAGCAAAGGAAAGAGATTAAATCTCATTCTCGCGGGGGAGAGGTTTCACCAACTTTGTGCTGAAGATTAAATGAAAAGAGCAAGGCTCAAGAACAAACTGTGTTCCACACATTATCCTTCTTTTTATTTTTCACTCCTCTGCACTGACCTGAATTTCTTCTAGAGCAGTGGTTCCCAAATCCGGTCTGCCGTTTGTTCAGGGAAAGCCCCTGCCGGGCCGGACCAGTTTACCTGCCGTGTCCACAGGTTCGGCTGATCGTGGCTCCCACTGGTTGCGGTTCACCACTCCGGGCCAATGGTGGCTGTGGGAAAGGCGGCCAGCACATCCCTTGGCCCACACCGCTTCCCGCTTATATAGCACTTATATAGTATGAGCAGTAAGGGGGAAAAGAAATTCCTTTGATCAGGTTCAGATTTGTTGCCTTTCAGGATAGATCTACACTGCAGCGGCAAGTGAGCCTCCCAGCCTGTGACAGGCTCACATTAGCAGAGCTGGAGCTAGTTGCTCTAAAAATAACAGTGGTGATGTTGCAGCTCCAGCAGAGACTCAGCTAGTCACCCAAGCAAATTTGTATGCATGGGTGAAATCCTGGCCCCCCCATGAAGTCAATGGGAGCTTTGCCATTGGTTTCACAGTGGGATCAGGATTTTATCTTGTATGTTTATTTTTAAAAATATGTCAAAATCAATTAAAAAAAGACAAGAGCAAATTAACAGCATGCTTTAGGGTGGTAGTGGTGAAACTGATCTTTTGATTTTGGAGATCTTCTCAGTTGTTGCATACATACACACACACACGTACGTGTTATGGAAATTCCTTCTGTACCTCATTTGATCACTTTTTCTTCGAACAACTATGCAATGGAAAAAGGATCCAGTGAAAAGGCACGATAGGAATCTCAAAAGACTATTCAGTGTCTGACACTTAGTGGTAGGAATTAGGTACTACAGTTTTTAGATCAGAGACGACAGTAATAAAGAAAGGTTTCAGAGTAGCAACTGTGTTAGTCTGTATTCGTAAAAAGAAAAGGAGTACTAGTGGCACCTTAGAGACTAACCAATTTATTTGAGCATAAGCTTTCGTGAGCTACATCCGATGAAGTGAGCTGTAGCTCACGAAAGCTTATGCTCAAATAAATTGGTTAGTCTCTAAGGTGCCACTAGTAATAAAGAAAGACACTTGGAAAACAAAACAAAACAAAACAAGAACTTCCAGTTTATTGAACTGTCCCTTTTAAAATGCATTCTAGTCATTTTCTAAAGCTACAGAATCAACACAGCAGGAATAAGAAAAAACTAGGGCTTCAATCAACTGTAATAGAACTGAGATGTAAGAAATCAAGGTATTTTAATTTAATGTGAACTAATCATTGCAAATCAAAATCACTTTTATTTCATATAAACTCTTAAAGGCAGTGACTACCTTCATATTTTTGTATATTGGCTCTTTATATTAAATAATATTTTCCACAGTGATGTTTAACCCTATGAGGGTTTGCTATGATCTCTTTATTTGGGAATCTGGGAAAAAGTGACTAGCAAGTAAGTTCTTTCCTCCCTATTTTTAAAACCATCCAGAAACTTAAAGGGAATTTAGTTTAAAAACATCAATGAAGAATTCAAAAAAGAGAATAATTAAAGTAAGAATTACCAACAAAAACCCATGTAGACCTTGAAATCAGTCCAAGAGAAATCAGAAGGGCACAGTTCCAATTACCTTATAGTAGGCAGTGAAATCTAATCTACCAAGAATATCCTTGGTTCTAATACAAAGGCCCAATATTGCAAGTTCCTGAGAGATGTCAAATCCCATTGGCTTCTAGAAACCAAGAGGGTATTCTTGGTGTAATCTTGTTTATGTATAGAGAACATACTCAAAGTCCTGTTTCCCTGAACACAGTTGACATAACCAACAGGAAGTGATTTCCTTGCCCAGAAACCCCTAGAGTCCCACTCCAGTAGGCTCTATACCCAATAAGCTCTGCTTATTTGCTTCCTTTCAGGGTTATTTTCACAGGTAGAGGTGGGCAGGAACCAACCGGGTTGAACCTGTTGATCCTGAAAGAGAGTACTTGACACATCCATTGGATTTAATGAGGTCAGTGACTGTCCTTGGATCTAAGAACCTCCCCTGCAATGGTAGCTATTAACACCTTTCAGCATAGCAATACCTATCAGGGTGTTTTATGGTCCCAACACTCTAGCAGCTAGAAGACAGAAGCTACTTTCCTTATATTTTTAATCTAACACATGAATTGCTTTATAATATTTATTGCTTTTAGTCAGGTACAATTTTAAAATGGAAATGAATTAGATATGTACACTTGCCATGTAAGTGGTAGTGAGGATATCCATGCACTCGTTTACATTACTGAGAGATGCCTGCAATGCATAGGTACATAAATGCCACACTGCACCAGTTACTCCAGTATCCTGTCTCTGAGCACGGCCATTGCCAGAAGCTTCAGAGGAAGGTGCAAGAAACCCTAGAAGCTATGTGATAACCTGCCCATGTGGGAAGTTTCTTCCTATTCCCCAGTGACTTGGTGGTTGTCTTATGCCCTAAAGCAGGAGGCTGTTCTTATTGGACAGGAAAATGGCAGATGAAATTCAATGTTGATAAATGCAAAGTAATGCAAAATGGAAAACATAATCCCAACTATACATACAAAATGATGGGGTCTAAATTAGTTGCTACCACTCAAGAAAGATCTTGGAGTCACCATGGATAGTTCTCCGAGAGCATCTGCTCAATGTGCAGCAGCAGTAAAAAAAAAAAAAAAGCTAACAGAATGTTAGGAACCATTAGGAAAGGGATAGACAATAAGAAAATATCATATTGCCTCTATATAAATCCATACACCTCCACCTTGAATACTGCACATAGTTCTGGTCATCCCATCTCAAAAAAGATACCTTAGAACTGGAAAAAGTACTAAAAGGGGCAACAAAAATGATGAGGGGTATGGAACACCTTCCATATGAGGAGAGATTAAAAAGACTGGGACTGTTCATCTTAGAAAATAGATGACTATGGTAATCTGATAGAGGTCTAAAAAGTCATGAATGGTGTGGACAAAGTGAATAAGGACGTGTTATTTACTCCTTCACATAATACAAGAACTGGGGGGTCACCCAAAGAAATTGATAGGCAGCAGGTTTAAAACAAACATCAGGAAGTACTTCATACAACACACAGAACTCACTGCCAGAGGATGTTGTGAAGGCCAAAAGAATAACTGGGTTCAGAAAAGAATACGGTCAGAATACGTTAGATACGGTCATGGAGAATAGGTCCATCAATGGCTATTAGCCAAGATGGTCAGGGATGCATCCCCATGCTCCAGGTGTCCCTAAACCTCTGATTACCAGAAGTTGGGACTGGACAACAGGGGATGGATCACTTGATAAATTAGCCTGTCCTGTTCATTCCCTCTGAAGCATCTGGCACCAGTCACTATCAGAAGACAGGATACTGGGATAGATGGACCTTGGTCTGACCCATTATGGCCATTCTTCTGTTCTTATCCACTTAACTGTCTAATTCGTTTTTAGATACCATTGAGATTTGGACTCAGTGGTATCTTGTAGCAATAAGTCCACAGGTTATTAACCAAATGTAGAATTATTTCCTTTTATTGGTGTTAAACTGGTTGCCTTTCAGCTTCACAGCATGTTCCTTTAGTTCTTGCATTACAAGAAGGGTAAATAGGAGCACTCCATTTACTCTCTTTACCACTGCTTCTTTTGCCTACCTTTACCAGATCCCTTCTTCCCTTCCCTCTAAAACGTCCCAATCTCGTCAGTCTCTTCTGTGCGCTCCAGTGGATCAAAGCAAGTTCGGTATAATGTAGTTTCACCTATAACGCGGTAAGATTTTTTGGCTCCCGAGGACAGTGTTGTATCGGGGTAGAGATGTATTGTTTAACAATTTATCAATAATATAACTGATGGCACTCCAAGCCCTTCAGTCACTCACCTCCATGTCAGGAAACTCAAGGCTGTTAAGACCTGCTATGGTATCATGGGAGTCATGTTGAAAGGATTCCATTTCACCAACGGCTTTTCGTCTTGAACTGACATTACACATCACTCATCACCATCAGCATCAGAAACTATATCAGGGTTTACAGCAATGTTTCTATATTTACCTTTAAGGATGTCCATCAATTATGTTCTCAGCGGTCAGACTGGTTCATCAGGCAGCAATACAGGAAACTGTACTGAAATATATTCTGCACAAAAACAGAAGGAGAACACCTTACAATCCTGATAGCAGTGATACTCGGAGGAAGCTGTACTTTTCCCCACTCAGCTAGCGTTTTTCTCATTGCCACTGCAGTCATCCTCCACTGAAAGCAGCCGCTAATAGTGGGATGGTAGAGTGCTAGTTTAAAAGGGGCATTTAATAGTAAGTACTATAGTGCAGGAGTGTGCATTTGCAGCATTCCTTGTACATTGAATAGGAAATACAGAAACCACAGTGGGAAATTCAACTGTTGTGGATGTTGAAAGTCCAGTTTTTAAAGGGCACCCACTGAAAGCAATCTTCAATAGGTCTGACTGGCAGTATCAAAACATATACTCAACTAGTACCTAGGTCTTTGTGCCTAAAATTCTTTCTTTGAAGACAAAATCCGTTCTGAAAAAATATATATATAATCAAGATCTCAGACAATAATCAGACCTGACACTCAGTAGCTCCTATAATATCCTCTTCCCTGAGCAATTTATCATTAAATCTGATTCATCTGGTTTGACCAATAGAGGTAAGAGAGGGTCTGTTACCCTTTATCCAGATATTCCTTTTTATTTGCATTTGAGAAATGTATCCTGATAGATTACTGTGCATGGTAGAAGTGAAAAGGGTTACCATCTTTCACACTGGGATTGCTGAGATCATCAATATGATTAGCAGGTCTATTCACAATGGACATGACGTGCTATATCAACAACGGCTAACCATTCTTATAAAAGAATACTGCAAAGTCGGAGGTGCTAAAAGTGTGCAATGAAAGGAGATGCTCGCCTAATAGAACTACAGAAAGGATTCAAGAAAATCAGTTCCAGAAACTCTTGTTACTTAAAGAGGAATCCTGCATTTCAACACCACTGCTCAGTCTCAAGTTAAGAGCATGGCTAGTCAGCAATTCATTAGCACCTTCATTGGTTGCATAGGTTACCCACTCATAGATCTGGGATAGTGAAAAATATACGTAGATCCCAACAAAAGCTGGGTGTCTCGGGCTTGTGAGCTTCAACACCTTAGTAAGAAAGGTCAGATCCATTAGCGTGTCAAGATCCAAGAGTCAGACCTCAGTGCCGATAGCACTAAACCATAGAGCCCTCACACTAAACAAAAACTAGCTCTGAATGTTTTGAGCCCCAAGTTGACCTGAAGCTTGTAACTCCAATATAGAGGATCTAACAACATAGCAAAGCTTTGCATGAATGCCATATTTACAGTAGAATCAGCTTTGACAGTTCATGCATCTGAGGACTTCTGCAATGACATCCCCATGGCTAGGATACAGACGTGCCCTGACATCACGGAGGGAGATGCACGCTATTGTATATGAGTAGTAGTAGTAGCAGCAGCATTGTGGAAAATCCTGGTGCATATATTGACACAATTTTTCTGAAAGAAGTGTTAAAGCTTCTTAATTGAGAGTGTGACATCAGGGACATCCCTAAATGGCATGGTTCAGGATTCACAGTGGCAGAACCCCTTTCCTGAAAGTGACCAGGGTGTTGGCCACCATAATAGGATCTGCACCAGTGCCAGGGTATGGCTCTACATGGGACGTACAATCCTTGCCTCCCTATGCCAATCTTTGTCTTGCATTGGAGGGTGATCTGAGTGTTCAGTTCTATCCACAGATGACTTAGCCGGGCCAACCTCGCAAAGCACTGATGCATCTATATTTGTCTGAGGGCATTCTGCCACACCCCTTCTCCCCTGCAAGGGAAACCAAGGCTTATGAGCCCACAGTGCCTCTAGCACTTTGTCATAGTAGTGTAGGTTCATGCCCAGAACGGGGACTCAGGCAGGGTTAGCAGTGTCACGATGATCCCCTGTTGATGAAGTTCCTTGGAGCCCAGCTGTACGTCAGCAAGCACGTACTCCACATAAGGGATGCTGAGCCCATGCCCAGCAACTAGCTGATTCCAATTGTTGGGAGGGTTCAGTAAGTCCTATGGCCACCGGTTCTGGACAAATGTCCTTTTCTGGATAGGTGTCACCTGGGAACCAGTGTCCAGCAGGGCATCCATCTGCACACCACTGAGGATGACGGTAACAATCAGACACTTGCTGATTAATTGGGATCATTCCCAGCCAGGTGTTGGACCTAGTAGTTGTCCCTTCAGGGTTTGGTCCCATGCACTAAGGACCCTCTATTTAAAGCGACTGCCCACTCAGAGCACCACCTTGCGATGTGGCCAGCTTCCCCACGTTCCCAGCAGATGGGTTAGCCATTCTGGTCGAACTGATCATTGGCCCTCTGCCCGGGCCCTCTCCCTCCCTACTTGACTTGCATCAGGTTACGGGACAGCTTCTCCATCTGTGTCTGTACATGCTCAGCTCCTCCATGTGTATGGACAACTCATCCAGGAGGTCCCTTAGCCTAGGTCCTGGCAGGGTAGAGGTGTGGGTGCCTGGTCCTTGTCTGCAAAGCTTGGCTGCTTGCTGCCAGGCTGCCTCTGTGTCTCGGGGAGTGGGGGTGTCAAGGTTGTGGGTCTACATGCAGACTGGAAAGCTTCACTTCATCTCTGGTCAGGCCTTGACTGTCGAGTACAGATAATCCAAGCCCAGCATGTGGGTATCAGTCTAGCACTGGCTCTCAGGTGTTTGCAACACAACTGCATCCACAGCCTTCTCCTCAAAGTCCATATTGGGTATTGGACCCACAGTTGCAAAACCTGCCAAGCAACAGGGTCCTAAGCCTCTTCTGACAATCATTGCACCAAGTCCTGTTCTAGATCCTGGGTCAGAGAGGGTCTCATCTTTTTGATGGAGCAGAAGATCACTTGGAGGCTATGGGCAAAGCCTCAGTAGACTTGGGTCAGTCCACCCCGTTGAGTGCAATCTGAGGCTGGTATGCATTATGAGCTCAGAGTGGTAGGTCTTGCTGTGTGGTCTCAGTTGTCCCATCAGCTCCAAGCTGTGCATCAGTAAGAGTCCCTTTTTGCAAGCACCAGTGCAGCAGCTGGCTCTCCTCCAAGCAGCTCCTAGTTCAGACTCTCTCTCTCCTCAGCTCAGGGCTGCTGCTTTTGCTACTGCTCAGTTCTTTCTTTGCTCTTCCTGAGTTTGATCCCCATCCTACCCCCATCTGTTCACTGGCTCCAACCCTCCAATGTTGTCTGTAGTTAATTCTTTGTCCTTGTTCTGGAGTGACTTCCTCTCTCCCCCGAGGCAATCAGGTTTGTGCAGAGTAGCAGGGAGAGGGGAAAAGAGAAGGGGAAAGAGCTCTCTACCCAGTCCCAAACTAACTGGTGATATGCTATTTCAATCCTGAAGCTCCAAGAGACAAATTACCTAAGAGGAAGTTCTCAGAACATCCATGGTCTCTATTTGTGTGTGTTAAGACTTCAATCTGCATATTGAGTCAATGCTTCATTGACTCCCCAACGTGGCGTCTGCAACATATGATGTTTTTGGTTCCACGCTATAGCTCCGTGCTTGCATTTGAAATCAGTAATATTTGCCTCATTGTGTTGATACCTTATCTTTAGGGTTTAGCTCTGCATCAGCATCACTCACCTTGAGTTTTGAGCATTAAGGGCCTGCTACCCATCAATAGTGCTGGGTTTCTGGTGATAATCAGCCAGAGTTCCAAGCTTCAGTAAGTACGCTACATATTGACACTTCTGCCTGCATCAAGATTCAGCTTCTTGGCAGGGCTCCAAGCTTATGCTATGAGCCTTAAAGCTTTTTTGTACAAACAGTCCATCCACTAGGCTTACATCCTTACAGGGTTCTTGGGACGACAAAATATTGAACGTTTGTGAGGTTCTCAACTTATAGCAATGGGGACATTCTAAGTAGGGAGCAGCAGATTTTCTGCCATGATTCTGGTGCTCTGTCTTACGTAGTGACCAGTGCTTAGATCTGTCTGTACGAAAGGCTGACTGCTGAGACTTGTCACTCAGTCTAAAGACCTGGGGCAGTGGGAGCATCTTCCAGACTTTCTTCTGACACAAAAGAGAGAGAGAGAAACCCAATGACATTCCCTTCCTATGGTCAAACCTGAAGCAGAGAAGGATTCCAGCATTCTCTACAAGGAGGGGAAGGGGAGCATGCCATATGGAAGCAGGAGGACAGCTGAGGCCCACACACCACATTGGCATGGATTAGGAACCAGCAGTACGCAAACTAAGTTGGGGGTCTAGTGGTATTCTCCCAAACTCCACTCATAAACCAAGCTCCACCCACAAGCCAAAGTCTGCTGAAATCAAATGCCATTCACAGTACCTTTTACAGAGGTTCAAAATATGATCGTGAATACTCGGCAAGTTCTCTCTTGCTATGATCACATAGCCTGTCTAAAGTCTCCACTGCTACATTGTGTCAATTCTGCAGTGGAAGCCCTAAAGTGCACAAGATTTAAAGCTCAAAAGATGCTCTACATTCTAGGGAAGCCCTAAATCTGTCATGAGCAAGGCGGCCCTGCAGAAGAGACTTTTGTCTTTCTGATTCTGCAGATAACTTTTGTTACAATGGTAATGATTGGCCTGAACTCCCACTTAAATTCAGTGAAACCTGAACAGCCTAAATCTATTTAAATAACACTATTAACCAAAATTGTTGCAATAACAGTCTCCTAACTGGACTGAGAGAAGTCTAGTCTTCATTGACTACCCTCCCTAATCATCTAAACACAGTACAAGCTGTTAACTTTAATGTTTATTTTCTTGAAGCACAACAGGACTTCATTATTTGAATTACTGCATAAATCTGTAGCTTAGGAATAGTCATTGGATGAGCATTATTCATGGATGCAGAGGTCTTAAATGATTCAAACTCTGTTTCGCTCACATCCTCAATAATTACCACCACAAAAGAGAACACATTTTAAAGAACAGGATGTGAAATCAATGTTCTGGAGAATTTGTAAAACAAAATCTCTACAGATTTTTCTCAAGTTCTCTATGGATTGCTACCGACTTCTAATAGCTTAATCAGGAGACACCCCCCTTCCTTTCCCCCCACCCCCCACACTCACACCCTCAATGAGCATGGAACAAGGCTTTTTAAAAAAAATGATAAAAACAAAGGAAAATGGTTAGAGTGCCCGAAACGCGAAGAACAATTTTAGATCATTTTAAAGTTGTTATATACCTGTTTTAAATAGAACTCAGGATTTAAGTCACTTTGATTGTGTTACAGAAAGATGGGTAAACTGGGTGAGATCAAATAAGGGGAACCTTTGCCAAGAACTTAAACCAAAGCTTTTGGGAGATTCAGAAACCATTTAGTTAACTTAGTTGTCACGTTTGGGTTCTTCTGCATTTCTTGATTCTAGCCAGGCCCATAAGCAGAATATTAAAATATTTTTATCCCTTTGACCGAAGCAGTTAGCCAGTATTCAGGGTCTTGTGGGTTGCTTCCATTATGAGTGGAAATTTGATGATAGTTTCAATTCTGATACAATCCTGCCTATTTACAAGGAATGTACATCAAGTCCCATTTCCCTGATAACAGTGAGAATCACACAGTGAGAGGCAGTTTCTTTGCTCACAGATCCAAGACACTTTCAGACAACACTTAGCTCTGGGCTTTTTCTCAGGACCATATTTCCAGTGCTTGTTTTAACTGTCTCCTCTTATGTTCTAATGTTCCTGGGCTTTCTGCTGCTGCTCTTCACACACACACTCACACTCCTCCACCAAAAAACAAAAGCACAACACAACAATACCAAGGCGCCTGCATGTGCATTCTGCCCCCAGTGAAATGCCTCCATCCACATAGCTTGGATTCCTGATCAGCATTGCATGTGGCCTGTGTTTGGGTCGTGGCTCCTATTGTTTCAATTATCTCATTCCATAAAGAAGCTTAGTTGTTTCTTACCTTTATCCTGAATGAAGGGCAGCTGTTACACTCACCAGACTCAAGGAGATTTCATTCAACACCTAGCATCACAATATCAAAAAGGAGCCTGATTGCATGAAACTCCCAACCCAAAGCAGCGAACCTAAAAAATCTGGATTAAAGTTGGTCAAATAATATGGAAAAGTAATTCACAAATATTCTGTAACTAATCACTGCAAGTTTTCTCCGTAATTATTAGCTGGAATGTATTATTTGAAAGTTTAAGATATTCTGACATCTGCTATGTGTGATTTTCATAGATTTCAGTGCCATTGTGATCATCTTGTCTGACCTCTGGTACCATAGGCGCCAACTCCGTGGGTGCTCCAGGGCCGGAGCACCCACCAGCAGCCCCCCATCAGCTCCCTCCCCAGCACCTCCCACCCACTGGCAGGCCCCGCGGATCAGCACCTCCCCCTCCCTCCCAGTGCCTCCTGTGAACAGCTGTTTTGCAGTGTGAAGGAGGCTGAGAGGGATGGAGGAGTCAGGATGCAGTGCGCTCGGGGGAGGGGGTAGAACTAGGCAGGAAGAGGCGGGACAGGGGTGGAGCAGGGGCGGGCAATGATGGGGTGGGGGTGGGGCTTTGGAGGAAAGGGTGGAGTGGGGGTGGGGCCTGGGTCAGAGCCAGGGGTCGAGCACCCCTCAGCCCTTTGGAAAGTCAGTGCTTGTGTCCTGTACGACACAGGCCATAGACCTTTCCCTAGAGCATATTTTTTCCTGGAACTTATCTTTTAGAAAAACATCCAATCTTGATTTTAAAATTGCCAGTAATGGAGACTCCACCACAACTCTTGGTAATCGTTCCAATGGTTAATTACCCTCACTGTTAAAAATGTACACTTTATTTCCAGTCTGAATTCATTTAGCTTCCACTTCCAGCCATTGGATCATGTTATACCTTTGCCTGCTACATTGAAGAGCCTATTATCAAATATCTGTTTCATTGGGGATAATGGGCTCTTCAGTCTAGCAGAGTAAGGTATAACAATCCAATGGCTGGAAGTTAAAGCTAGACAAATATTTTCTGAGAATCCCTGACATTAATTACAATTTGAACAACCATTTTGAATGTTTGCCATGGCCATGTACCTAATTTGTTATTCTCCTGCTTGAAAATTACAGTAAACCAATCAGGGAGCACAAACAATACCATGTGGTTGAGGTGATCAATCATACCACATAAATAATCAGTTTGGAAAGACACTGAAATGTGTACAAACTATCCAATGACTATTTATGAATAGCAAATACATTGGTAGGAATCAAGATCAATTTGCACACAGCTCATGAATAGAGAAAAGGGCCAAAGTTTCAACAAATATTACTGGGCAGTGAATGATTTGATCAGCTCCAATCTGGGTAATCTTTTGGATACCTATCTGAACCTTTTGAGATTTGCCCAGCTCTAACAGAAGAGTGGCAATTATAAGCCAAAAATTGAAGTAAGAATTAATTTACATAGTGAAGCCACTACCCAGAATTTTCACATACTTGCTTGTGTCATCAGAAAGATGATGTTTTTGGCTACCAAAAACAAAGTCCAGGTTTTAAATCTCAATATTTTTGACAAATTTGTGAAGTTATTTATGATGCATATTATGGCCTAGATCAGCAGTTCTCAAAAGGGGTCCGGGGCCCCTGTGGGGGCTGTGAGCAGGTTTTAGGGGTTCTACCAAGCATGGCCAGCATTAGACTCACAAGGGCCCAGGGCAGAAAGCCAAAGCTCCACCATGCAGGACTGCAGCCCACAGCCCCAAGCACCACCACCTAGGGCTGAAGCCAAAGCCTGAGCAACTTAGCTTTGCGGCGCCCCCTGTAGCATGTGGCCCCAGACAATTGCCCTGCCTGCTACCCCCTAACACCAGCCCTGGCTTTCATCTGCAGAAAAACAGTTGTTGTGGCACAGCTGGGCCATGGAGTATTTATAGCATGTTGCGGGGGTGTGATGGGGCGCACTCGCCCAGCATTGGATGGGGAAGGGTTAACCCTACATTGTGGGCTGAGGAAGCCACGCCCCCTCAATTCTACTGGGCATGCTCCAAAGGGAGCAGCTCAGCTCACTTGGGGCTGACCGCTGGAGGGGAAGGGTGCACATTGCAGGCTCCAGCCAAGGAGCAGCCGAAGCCCAAGGCTGTGGGAGCTGGAGATGCCGCAGCCCAGACAGATGCCAGGATATCCATGGAGGCCCTGCAGAGTCCAGAGTTGCTGGGGACAGTGGAGACACCCAGACTGCAGTAGCGGGAACCAGAGTGCTAACTCATTGGCACATCCTCTTGCCACTACCAGGGTCCTGGGCTGGGGCCCAGTGGAGAGAGAGGGCCTGGGACCCCCTGCCCGGGCCACCACCACTCCATTTTTTGTCCCTTCCCCGTCTGAGGTCACTGTCACTAGGACTTCCTGCCCTGCTAACAGGGACAAATCTATTGATTCTGGCCACTAGGCCTTACTGCCCTGCTAATAGGGGCTAACATTGTCTTTGGCCATTAGGTCATGTTCGCCCGCTTGGGGGGGGGAGGGTGCTCCAGGTTGACCTGATGGCCGGAAGGGACTTAAGCCCGGGGCCCGGGGCAGGATAACCCTGGGCGGAGGAGGATCTGGCCCCCCCTCCCCGGGACTCCCACGCCTATCCAACCCTTCCCCTGTCCCCTGACTGTTCCCCAGGACCCCCTGCCCCTTATTCAAATCCCCCCTTCCCCCCACGCTCTTACCATGCCGCTCAGAGCGCTAGGACTGGCAGGTGCGCGGCCCGTCCGGAGCCAGCCACGCCACCGCGCAGTCTAGAGCACCAGGGCAGGCCGGTGGCTCTCGCAGCCCAGAGCGCTGGCAGCATGTCAAGCTGAGGCTGCAGGGGAGGGAGGACAGCAGGGGAGGGGCTGGGGGCTAGCCTCCCTGGCCAGGAGCTCAAGGGCCGGGCAGGACAGTCCCGCGGGCTGGATGCGGCCCACGGGCTGCAGTTTGCCTACCTCTGTTCTAGCCAAAGAGTTAATACAATCTATTGCTTCGTCTGTTAGTACAAGTAATTTCTATCCTCTTCTCCTTTTGACTCAAGCTAAAAACAAGATGAGCATTGAGGTCACAACTAATCTCTATCCACTTAATAAAAGTAACTTCAGTACTAGAGATGTTGAATCATGATAGAACTATTAGTAGGTCATGTTCTGTCAAGATGAATGTTCATGGATGTCATGTCAGCCAACTTCCCCAAATAAACTCAAATGATAGGAATTTTACTCATATTGGAAACTCTTATTACTCAGTGTCATACAGAACCAACATAACACGTTACTGAATTGTTATAGACACCATTCCTGAGTTATTCTAGATGGCTATCGGATTAACAGAGAAAGCACAAGAATACCAGGTAAATGCCCTGAACTTGCCACAGGGATTCTGCTGATGACATCCTATGTGCCCTACCTCTTAAGGCTGAGAAAAAGAAAGAATACAGCACAAATGAAAGTCTTTTGATATCCATTTCATAGGCAGCCAGCATATTATTTTTGAAAGGACCAAATTCAGTAGGACCTGTCAGGAACAAAGGCAAACAACTGAGACTTATTACAGCAGTTGATAGTGTTGCTGAACACTGCAAATATGGACTATTAAAAGAAGAACTAATAAGAGACAGGATAGCTGTTGGCATCAGAGACACCATTTATCAGCATGGCTTCAGTTAGACCCAGATCTCATACGAGCAAAAGCTATAGCAAAAATGAGAATTCAAGAAACCATAAAGAAATAGCCACGTGACTTACATACTAGTAGCATAGGGGAGACTGCATCAGACAATATTGACACAGTAAAGAGAAAAGACACGTGAAAGGAGCAGTCAGACCAAATTTACAATGTAAGGACAGTGCCCAGCTAGAGAGTGGGAGACCAAAGAGCCCTAATAGGAGAAAGGTTGGAAAGGTTGTGGAAGATGTAGCAAGACACCAAGCTACAACTGGCAATAGTGTCTAGCAAAAGAGGCAGAATGTAGGAGATGCCACAAAATGGGACATTTTGTAATAGCATGTAGGCCCCCAAGAGACGTGGAAACTACCCAACAGGGACTGTAATCAGCATATGACAACGAGTCCATACTTCTAGGGACTATATCCACAATACAACTGATAACACCTTGGTACACAAGCGTGAATCTAAACAGTTGAAACCTTAAATTTAAAATGAATACTGGGGCAACATCATTATAATTCAAAATAAAATAAAGATTATACTCAGTCCTGGGATGAAGATCTGCAAAGACCAAAATACAATTTTACATAGGGACTATAACCATTATACTGGATGTCTGTGGCCAGTTCCTTGGGAAACTGGAGAAATGACAGAAAGTTCTTCATCAAATAATACGTAACACAAGGACTTGCAACTCCCCTACTATGTTTGCCAGTAATACAAGGACTATGCCTTGTAGAGAAACTGGGATGTATTAATGACAAAAACCAAACAATACAGGAGATGTATCCATATGTGTTCTCAGGGCTAGGAAAGCAGTCAGGAGAGTACAAAATAAAACTGGTGCCATCAGCAACTCCCTTTGGTCTCACAGCCCCACATTGCATCCCTATACCCTTGTTAGGAGAAGTCAAAGAAAAATTAAAGAGAATAGAAAATATGGGGGTTATTTCCCAGATAGAAGAACCCACTGACTGGTGTGCGGGGATGGCTTTAGTACCAAAGCCAATTGCAAAATCCATATTTGTGTGGACCGTACACAACTTAATTAAAGTGTGTGCAGAGAAAAAAAGTACATGCTCCCCACAGTTTGTCAGATATTACCTCAGTTTTCAGAAGCCAAGCTCTTTTCAGTTACACACTACAGCAGTCTTCTGGTAAATCCCCCTTGCTAAAGAATCTATACTATTAACTACATTCATCACCCCATTTGAATGTTTCAGTTATCTTCCATTTGGCATGCCTTCAGCATCAGAATGTTTCCAAAAGAGAATCTCTCAGATTGTGTCAGGTTTGCCTGGCATCCTTTGTCATGCAGATGATTTGTTGGCATGTGGCAGACATAAAAATGAACATAATGAGCAACTACATGCAGTTCTGAGATGTGTCCAACAAGCCAGCCTCATTCTGAATGAGAAAAGTGAATTTGGAAAGGAGCAGATAAAATTTGTAGGACACATAATTGGCAAACTGGGAATTCAGCTGGACTCAGGCAAACTGAAGGCATTACTCATTTTACACAAACCCAAAGATGTTTCTGTAGTAAGAAGATTCCTAGGTATGACAAATAAGTTTGGGAAATTCCTACCAAGTTTGTCTCATCTAACAAAACCCTTAAGAGAGCTCCTTAATGGTCACAACATGTGGACCCAGGATAGCCCACAACAAAACTCATTTAATAAAATAAAAACTACAGACATCTCCATCTTTTGGCACAATATTCTGTAAACTGTAGCAACAGATGCATCTTCACTGGTTCAGGAGCAGAGCTCACACAAAAGCAGTCAGAAGGTTCGTGACCAGTGACCTGTTGCATTTATGTCAAGAAGCTTCACAGAAACCAATCAGCAGTATTGCTCAAATGGAAAAGAACACACTAGCAGTCACTTGGGCCTGTGAATGGTTCAGTGCCTGTCTGTTTAGATTGAATTTTAACACACAAAACAGACCACATTGGCATTATTGGGTTCAGAGACACTGGATGACCGTACACCTAGGATTTAAAGGTTTCAACTATAGCTGATGCAATTTTCTTTCAACATTGACTACATACCAGGGAAAGAACTCATAGCAGTAAGCACTATCTAGAGCCTTGATTAAGCAGCCACCAACAGAAGAGGAAGAAGCTTTATGAAAACATGTCAAAAAGTCTACATTGACCTTGTTCTGGCAACAATTCCAGCATTTGCCAGCCAATCTGAGCAAATTAGAGATGAAGGATTAAAAGATGACACTTGCCAGAAATTGATTCAATTCTGACAAAGAGTGTGAAGTCAAAGGAATTGGCTTCCAGCAGACCTACCACCATATTGACAGGTCCAAATGACCTTCACATGGCTGGTGGCCTGCTTCTGAAAGGATGACCCATACTTTACTACGGTACTTCAGAAAGAGATGCTCTCCAAAATCCTTGAGGGACACCAAGGTATAAACTAGTGCAGGGCACGAGCACAACACTCTGTATGGGAGCCTGGTCCTAGTAGGCAAATTCAGACCTTACTGGAAGGCCGCAAGGTATGGAACAAGGAGAAGGAAGGAAGGAAGGAAGAAAGGAAGAAAGGAAGAAAGAAATCACCAAAACAATTACTCTCTACAATGCTACCTGACAGACTTGGCAGCAGGTAACCACAGATTTGTTTTTCTGGAAAGAACACACATACAATAATGTATTCAATTGCTTTTCCAGATATATTGACTTGGCTATACTTACACAGACTTCATCCATAAAAGTCAGCCAGAAATTAAAATAAATATTTGGAAGACATGGAGTTCCTAAAGTCCTCGGATCTGATAATGGACCTCTAAAACACTCCTAGTATTTGCACAGGACTTTGATTTTGAACATCACAGTAGTAGTCCACATTACTCCTCGAGCAATGGGGAGATGAAGAGTGCTGTGCAGATTTTAAAAAGACACCTGCGAAAATCAGTGCACCCATTTAAAGCAGTCCTGGCATGTCAGCCAATATCTCTTGTGTACGAAGCATCTCCAACCGAACTTCTGATGGGAAGATGAGTAAGGATGCCTGTATCTGTGGCACAGATACACTTAAGCCCAAGTGGCCCAACCTGGAGGAATTTTGATAATTGGGTGCTTAAAAAAATACGGCAGCCACTAAACTTCAGTGTTCAGCACAGAACAAAAGCACTATCTGAACTGAGACCAGGGAACAAAATTTGTCTCAAAAACACCCAGACATTTGGAACTGTTCCGAACTTGGCAGAAACTCCCAGATCCCCCCTAGTGGAGACTCCACAAGGACTTCTCCAGAGGAATCAAGTTCATCTACAATATTTCCCAACACAATGAAGAAAGGATCTGGAAGCTGCAGTTACTGTGTCAGGAAGTGTGCCCTCTCCATATGAAACTCCACACACAAACTCAAGAGAAGTGAGAACATAGTTTGGAAAACCGATCAGCCCCCTTCCAAGACTTAATCTTCAGAATGGTGTGGAAGGACTACACAATTGATAAGGAGACATAATAGTATAAATAGTTTTAAGCCATTTAAGTTTATTTTGAATTATTGTATGCACATTCTTTGGTTTATAAATTTAAGTTTTAGTCTTTTATAATAAAGAAAGGGAGCTCTGGAATGGTTATAGAGTTCTGGTCCACCACAGTTACCTGAGAGGACCAGGATGGGTTGCAGTGAAGAGCTTACCAAATGTAGGAACTTCCTGGTTAAGAAGTTCTCCAGTTGCTGCTTAAAGCAGGGGTCTTTGTATTTATGTGCTCATGCTATACTTCCCACATCAGTCAAGAGCTACCAGCAGTGTTGATTTGAGCCTGGCACCAGAATTTTATCGACAGATCTCTCCACAAGTTGAAAAAGAGGGAACAATGATCTAATTATGGGGTTAGATTTCTCATTGGTAAAATCAGCAGGATTCTGAAAACAACAAATTTAGCATCTAGAAGCATTCAATTTTTGTTAATTGATCCCCAGAAAATAAGGTTTCTGCTTGACTCATATGGGTGACATATGATCAAATGTTTTAATAGACTCTAGCAACAGTTCTATGATGTATTGATATAAGAAGGTGTGAAACCATGGATTTTAAACATCCAAGCCTACCTTGCTGGGTACCTTTGTCTGCTTTATGGCTCTAAAACACACACAAAAATATGGTGGAACAATGGTAAATGATTAACAAGAGTCACATAGGAAAGGGGTAGGGGGAGAGAATCTGTTTGATGACATGAAGTTACCTCATCTCAAAAATCACCTTTTGAGCCATAGCCCTAATACCAGCCCTGTAATGAAGTATATTAGTAAGCAGAATTAGGTTGACATCAGTTGCCTTGCATTGATCTAGCTGTTCAAGTGTCTTCATTTAAATTTTACTCTCACCGACATGAGTGCCTTTCTACACTGATTAGTAACACCACCTCCCCAAGTGGCGTAGAGTCGCGGTTGATGTAATGTAAGCACTGCGTTGCTTATGTTGACCGTTACCAGCTATCAGGACCATCTCACAATGCCCATCATTGACAATACAATTGATACAAGTGGTCCTGATGAGGACTCCCACCACTGACACAAGGAGCCAAGTGTGCACACACGCAAGCGATCTAATAACTGCGGTGGCTGTATGCCAAGGTAATTTAGGTCGACAATTTTGGAGTGTAGACATGGCCTTAGAGATATCAGTAGAATTAATACAGAGATGGAAGAGTGAGCTGGATTCCGTTCTTTCACATGCATTGTTAACATAATAGTTAACTACATTTCATTTGCAGAATCTTTGTTACTAATGTGAAACAGAACATAGGTTTACCCAAAGGCAGATGATTAGGGCAGTAGCTTGGGGAACCTGGGTTCAATTCCTGCTCTTGCCACAGGCTCCCTGTGTCACTTTAGGCAAGTCACTTAACCCTTTAGGCCTAAGGTCCCCACTTGCAAAATGGGGATAACAATATTTCCCTATCTCACAGGGGTGTTGTGAGGATAAATATATTAAAATGTTATGGAGGCACTCGGATCTTATCGCAAAAAGCAGGCCAATGATGGGCCACAGATGCCAAGTTGAATTTTCAGGAATGGCAGTGAGAAAAGTCTCCCTTTTTTCTTGTAAGATGAGCAAATTATATATGAAAGTCACTGAGACACAATGAAAATTGAAGCTTCTATTGCCATTTTTCAGAGCTAAACCACTCTGTCAGGCTGTATCTTCTCAGAACACCTCTTAGAGAGAGAAACAGTCCCTTGTAGACAGAGCTATTCTGACTAATTTTTTTTTTAAAAAGACATACCTCAGAACTTAGTGTTGTCTCATTCCAGAACCTTACAACTGAGTCTCCATTTTGAGTGCACTACAGAGCTGCTGACTGCATCATGCAGGCAAGTGCTGGAGACCCAAGTATTGAAAAGTCTGTGGGTATGTCTACACAGGGATAAAAAACACATAGCTGGCCCAGGTCAGCTGAGTTGGGCTCATGGGATTTGAGCTTTGGGGCTGAAAAAAAATCATTGTGTAGACATTTGGGCTCTAACCTGAGCCCGAACATCTACTCAGTGATTTTTAGCCCCACAGCCAGAGCCCAAATCAGCTGACCCAGGCCAGCCATGCTGTGGGTCTTTAGTCCCTGGGACAATGTACCCGGTGACAACCAGATGTAGGGGTTAAATGCTTTTTGTCTGGTAAGAGGCATGCAGATTTCTTGAATACAAAATGCTACCACTTCCAAAGTTCTGGATCACATCACATTCTTAACAGCAAGATAAATACAGTTGCAATTGTGGAGTAGTGGTGAGAGTAAGTTGTCAGAGGAGGACACGGGAGATCTGCGTACAAGCCATGTCATTTCTGGAGGGGATTTCTACATCTACTTCTCACTTAAAGTTTTGAAAACTGCAGCTCTGCGTATGTGTATCACCACATCATCATTATGCCTATTTCTATTTTTAGATGTCAGTAAAATTCAAATGATCAGCTGCCCATGAGGTTTAACTCATTCCTAACAAACAGTATTGCTGTGCTTTTTATTCTATATAACAAGTCAAGGAAAGAGAATTCTAACGTACATAGTAGCATGGCTGCCTGAGCCAGAACTCCAAATCTGAAAAGTAAAGTTAAGATCCAGATCTGGATGAGTCTTCACTCTCGTACTAAAACGAACCTAAAACTGGAATCCCAAACCTGAACACAAAGCTTGGAAAAGTTGGGATCAAAATCCACAGTTTGGACTTGTGGGTTGCTGTTATTACTTGGGTAGTGCCTGAAGTGTGATAGGGAATTTATAGAAATGTCAGAGAGAAATGGCCTTGGTCCTAAAGGGCTTTCAATGTAAAACCCACATCCTGTAATGAGCTCCATGAGGACAGGCCCCTGAACCGAGCTCCACTGATGGCAAGTGGGGCTCCTTGATAGCGCTGGGATTGGCTCATTGCAGAGCCAGCATCTAAGTCAAGATGTTCAGTGGTGTAGTTCTATTCAAGTCAATTGAGCTACGCTGATTTACCCAGTGGAGGATCTGGGCCAATGTTGCAAACATGTGGCTCAGAGGGAGGGCAGAGAAAAGGAAGAATCAGGATTACAATTAAGATAAGATTGCTTGTTATTAGACATATGTAAAAAGTATTTTAAAACACAATTACCTATATAAAGCGTTAATTATTTCACACTCACACATGCCTATTTATCGATATAAAAAATCCAGTGTAATAGATGCCCACACTTGGACTCCTGCTTCCAGCACATGACCAGAACTCCCACATCTAACAAGTTCCAAGAGTGGACTTCTGTCCCTCCTCCCATGTACACACCCAAGCAGGTAGCTGTGCCCCTGCTGAATGGGTGGCAGCAGCCCTCTGGCTGTCAATTTCTTTTCCACCCTCCCTGTAGCAGAGCACCCAGTGACTGCTGCTCCTTCGGCTGTCATTTCAGATCAGCCTAGAGCTGATGAACTCAGATTTCCCTGGGGTTTACCCTCAGGAATCATATTTATCTGCCTCAAATTCTGTCAATTTAAAAAAGTTTTTAGGAAAGTTGATGCTGTGCTCTATATGGCAGTTGGTGTCACACTCAGCCTTAGGTCATTTTTTCCTACTTACTTCTATTGATATTTGAACCCAACAATTACTCCGTGTGTCTCTTTCAGAGCTGTCAGTTCAGGATCAAACTGTCATGAGTCTGAACTCTGCTCCCTCGGTGCCTGCCTGCAAAGCCCTACGATTGACAGGCTTCCTCTGATGCACGTATGTGACTGGCACAGAACCCTGCCAGGAATTTTCTGCCTCCAGATCACTGAGTGATTTCACCCCTGAGGTGTTTTAAGGCACATTTCCCCTCACATCCCAAGGCAATGGGAAACATTGGGTCCCAAAGCTTCCAGCTTTTTGCCAACAGAAGAGGAGAGCAGCAATGCAGATCATCATCACAGGAGTGGGCACCAGCAACAATGGTCCTTTATCTAGTCTCAGATCTCCAGTACGTGGTCCCTGTCTCCTCCTTACAGGGCTTCTTTGCTGGCCAAACTGCAGGCTATATTCAGATGCTGCCTTACAAATATCTTAACCGACAGTACCTGGGCAATAGATAGCAACTCTGCAACCACAAAAAAACAAGGTAGAGAGACATGGACATTTCTCCTGTTCAATACAAGTCAGAGGAAATGACATGACACTTCCTCAGAACAGGGAGGGGGCTTGAAGCTCAGAGATGCTGATGCTTACGCACAGGAGCGACTGTTTCAGCCAGCACTTTGCCACCTCTGAGCTTTGGCACCTTTGAACACTGGTTCTTCTGTAATTTCGGATGTATTTGCTTTGATACCTCCAAATATCGCTGCCTTGGTATACTAGCATCTAGCTGCTCGCTATCTCTAGGCCTCAGAGCATTTGTGTATTGGCAGAAGAGAGCAAACCAAACATACCAGTTGTGTTTGGTGCTTATTCTAGGTATCCAGGAGCAGTGTACACAATGAAAACTTCTGCCACTCAAACGGTCACAAATGCCATGCTGTATATTGGTTACCCTTAAACACGTACTGTAGAACCTCAGAGTTACAAACACCAGAGTTACAAACTGACTTGTCAATCACACATCCCTGGAACTGGAAGTGCTAAAACAGGCAGCAGCAGAGACCCCCACCCCCACCCCCCCCAAAAAGCAAATACTGTACAGTACTGTGTTAAATGTAAACTACTCAAAAAATAAAGGGAACGTTTTTAAAAAAGATTTGACGAAGTGAGGAAACTGTTTCTGTGCTTGTTTCATTTAAATTAAGATGGTTAAAAGCAGCATTTTTCTTCTGCATAGTGACGTTTCAAAACTGTATTGTCAATGTTCAGTTGTAAACTTTTGAAAGAACAACCAGAGTGTTTTGTTCAGAGTTACAATCAACCTTCATTCCAGAGGTGTTTGTGATTGTGAGGTTCTTCTGTATTTGACAATGGGCTCTTCTATCTAGCAGACACAGTGGTTGGAAGTTGAAGATAGACAAATTCAGACTGGAAATAAAGCATACGTTTTTAAATGTGAGTGTAATTAATCACTGGGGGAAAAAAACTTCCAATAGTTGTGGAGGACTCAGTTTCAGAGAACCTAAAGCCAGAAGGGACCATTAGATCATCTAGTCTGACCTCCCATGTATTGCAGGCCATTAAATATTATCCAGATACCCCTATATTCATAGATTCTAAGGCCAGAAGGGACCACTGTGATCATCTAGTCTGGCCTCCTGTACAATGCAGGCCACAGAACTTCCCCAAAATAATTCTCCATCTCTAGCAATTTTTAAATCAAACATGGTTTATAAAAAAAAAGGATGCTCTAGCTCAAAGAGAATTATTTGGACTGGTCATCCTACTATGTGTACATTTTACTGCCTGATGTAAATGCAGGCTAATCATCACGACCACTAGGGACCGTGCTGCCTAGCTGCAGTAAACTTTGGTACCACAAGATGGCAGAAATTTAGCTTTGTTATACAGCAGGTCAGATGATTGCAGTGGTCCATTCTGACCTTTGAATCTACCCAAAGTGAGCTGAAGGTAATAATCCTAATGTTTTTTCTGAGACACATTTAATATTCCTCTGATGGTGGAGGAGTGAAATCAAAGCACACTAGAAATACTGTGTGCTCAAATAAATTGGTTAGTCTCTAAGGTGCCACAAGTCCTCCTTTTCTTTTTTGCGAATACAGACTAACACGGCTGTTACTCTGAAACCTGTGTTTTGTGCGACTGTTTTGTGTGACACTTAAAAGGACATTAGAAAAAAAAAGGAAAGGAAAATCCTTCTACACTAATGAAAGGTTAAAATCCTGTAACCTACCACTCTGAATTATTTTTAAATGTAAACTATGGGTTGGATTTAACAAAACAACAATGCAAAAATACCAATACCAATCTTCAAACTCTGCTCCCCTATCTGGGGTGTAACAGCAAGAGCTCCAGGGCCAAAGGAGAGTTATCACTCTCCCTTTTTCAAGCATTGGGCCCTAAACAATGAAGTGAGCGTCAGTGTTAACAGGACCAGGCTGCTGGCATTTTCTCCCAGATGGAACACATATAAGATTGAAGCTATCCATATTTAGAATGAGAGATGCAAGATGCATTTCTTTGCCCAGTATTTCAAAGGAATGTGAAATATAAATTCCAGGCTCTTAGCTGACTTGTCAAATCTTTCTTCATGCTTTTTATGGTGTATCTTCTTCTTTTGTTTGAAAAGTTTAGTTGGCCCAATATTAATTGTGCTAAGGTATCATGGTGATTAGTTCCCTATAAATGCACGGGATGATAGATACTAATAAATAAAGCAGGGGGAAAATGCCGCAAACATAAAAAGGAATAAGAAGAGGGTCTATAAATACAATAGGAGCAAGAGAAAGATGAAGGAAAGTGTAGGTCTACTACTTAGCAGGGAAGGAGAGATAACAGATGACATCAAGAAGGCTAAGGTGTTTAATGCCTATTTTGCTTCAGTCTTCACTAAAAAAAAAATTAATTGTGACTTGATGTTTAACACAATATCAAAAATAAGGGATAAGGAAAACAAGCCAGAATAGGGAAAGACCAGGATCAATAATATTTCAATAATTTACATGTATTCAAGTCAGCAAGGCCTCATGAAATTCACCCCAGGGTACTTAAGAAACTAGCTGAAGCAATCTTGGAACCATTAGCAATTACCTTCAAGAACTCATGGGGAACAGGTGAGGTGCCCAAGGACTGGAGAAAGGTACTATGTTTGTCTCTCTTTAAAAAAGTGGGAGAAAGGGGTGCCTAGAAATTATACACCAGTCAGCCAAACTTCAATTCCTGAAAAGATACTGGAACAAATTATCAAACAATTTGCAAGCACATAGAGGACACTAAAGTTATAAGTAACTGTCAGGAACAAATCATGCCAAGTCAATTTAATTTCCTTCTTTGACCGGGTTACTAGCTTGGGGCATAGGAGGAGAAGTAATAGATATGATTCACCTTGATTTCAGTAAGGTTTTTGACACAGTCCCACATGATATCCTCATAAACAAACTAGGGAAATGTGGTCTAGATGAGATTACTACCTGCAGGTAATATTTAATATTTTCATTAATGACTTGGATAATGGAGTGGAGAATATGTTTGTAAAGTTTGCAGGTGACAAGCACATGGGAAGAGTTGCAAGTACTGTGGAGGACAGAATTCAAAATAGAACATAAGAATCATAGAAATCATAGAATCATAGGACTGGAAGGGACCTCGAGAAGTCTCCTAGTCCAGTCCCCTGCACTCAATGCAGGACTACGTATTACAACTCTCCAGAGATAGCAACTATAGAAAAGCTGTTGAAAAACTCTTGGCAAATGGTGATACCCAGGGGGGAAAAAAGACAGGAAAAGAAAAGACAAAAGACTCTAAACACCATACTGGCAATGGCAGAAGTTGAAGCTGAACTAGAGAACTCAGAAACCTGACCAGTAATCCAAAAACTAATAAGAGGGGACTTCTTGGAGTCACCAGGAATGAACAGCTGAACAGTAACTGTAATGTTATACAGAAAATAGTATGAAGTTTACTTTAATTGGGATGATCAACTGGGGTGATCAATTAATTGGAGTGATCAACGTGCCCTGTATTTTAAAACATACAGTAAATAAAGAATAATAAGAGGGGGTATTTCAAGGCTGGAGGAGACTGGAGAAAATAGAGAGGGGAAGGGAAGGAACCTTTAGGAGTTGTGGGTAATTCCCACCCCTCACCAATAACTCAAATGATCAGATGGCAATCTATCCCTAAGGGGCGAGGGTCACAGACCCATAGGTGGAAAATGTACCTTCTTTGAAGTGCAAGAGAAACAGTCCAAGTGCTTATGGGGAGAGAACAGGGGTTTAAGATTCAGCAAAGCAAAGTCGTTTGGGGACTGTTTTACAAGTTATGTTGGTATTTCATTTGTGGATTTAGAGTAAGGGGAATGCAGAAAAGGGGAGGAAACTGGGGAGGTGGCGGGGGATTAATCAAGAAGTGGATATGGAAGTTTACAAAAACAGAAACCAAGGTATATTCAGGCACAGAACAGTGAATGCAATGTAATTAGAAATGAGAGAAATTGGCAACACAAGAGTATATGTCAAACAGCTAAAGAATCACAATCATTTCAGGTTTTTCCAATAAGCTAAATAAATAGTTACTCTCAGTGTCTCTTCTTTTTAAATAACATCTTTGACCGTCAAAGGGCTAAATGAGGTCACCAAAAGGAAAAAAGCCCTGGTAGAATTTAAAAAAAAACACTCTCAGTTATTCTACTTCAAGAAACTCTTTTCCACACAGGACAAATTATGGGCATGAAAGATAACTCGTTAACAGACATATTCTGCTTCAGTTAAAGAAAAGAAAAGAGGAGTGGGCAAAATATTTGCTAAATATGTCCTTCTTCAGATTAAAGATCAATCTAAGGACAAGGAGGGATAATTTATATTGTTAAAGGTCACAACCACTGGGTTATTAACAACAGTGGGCTCAGTGTATCTCCAAACCAAAAAACTTTATATAAGGACTTCGTAAGGTGGTCGCAGCTGTCCCTCCATCCTTCTGGAAGAGAGTCCACATCCCCTCACTACAAGGCCTCAGGGAGGGCACAGTTCAGGGGGATTTAGCATAGGGGTCTCTGCCACTCAGCAGGGTAGAGAAGTAATGTCTATAAGTCCCAGCCCTCAGGCAGAGCGAGGCAGCATGCAGTTAAGAGGCTCTGGCCTGTAGCCAGGAAAGCAGTAAAGTCTTCAAGCCCAGGCCCTCAAGCAGGCCAGGCAGCAAAGTCAGGAGGCTCTGGCCTGGAGTCCATACACCTGGGTCCTCAAACAGGGCAGGACAGCAAAGTCTATAAGCCCAGGCCCTTAGACAGGACAGCACAGCAAACAGTCGGGGGTCCCGGCTCTGGTAGACCACCAACAAACGCAGTCCCCTTGGCCTATGGTGGGGTGGCTGCCACTGCCACCCCAGGGGTGGAGTGACGGGGTAGGGGGATGAGGGCTTATCCAACTCCACTGCATGGGTCAGTGGGGAAATCTGGCTGCAACACGCTGGCTGGCTGTCAGCAACACAGCCAAACTATATTCAGCTCCCCTGGGCTACTTCCTACACTCCCGTTCAAGGGGGGTTACCTGGGTCCCTGGTTCATCATCCACCTCATTGGGATAAACAGCTAACGGCAGCTCCAGCAACTCCTTGGTGTTTACGGTGACTGGTAGCTCTGGCAGTTCTTCCAGATCTCAGGCACTGCAGCGGTTGCTCTCGGGTTCGAGCTCCAGCAGCAGGTGAGATACTTCCTCCTCCTCCAGCAGCTCCTCTCCAACTGAGCTGGAGGGCCAGCCTTTTATACTTCTGGTTCCTGTCCCACCCCTCTGCTTCCAGCGGGGCGGGTGTGGGTCTCCTGGCTTTGCCCACCACGGGGCGATCGCAGCTGTCCCTCCATCCGGCTGGGACGGAGGCCATGCCCCCTCACTACAGACTTCTTTAAAACACTGCAACACTTTGAGGAAGGGGAAAATTATACTTGAAGGAGACTTCAATTGCACACCGACTCCTCACTGGGACAGATCTAATAAAAAAGACATTGGGGATATGAAAGCAGGTACAGCATTGACTTCTCAGTGCCAATTATTCAATCCTTCACATTGCTGGAGTGAATTGCACCCAGGGGAAAGAGATTACACATTTCTGCACAAGTTCGGCAGAAACTAGAACATTACATGGTCAGATCATGTACCAGTGGAAGTAATATCTGATAGCTGGGCTGGGTCCCGAAGATCACTTTATTGGAAAATTAACTGCTTCCTTCTCCAAGACAAAGATCAGGTTGCAGCAATTAAAGGGAATGTTGTTCAATATTTCCAATTAAATGATACAGACAAAACAAAAAGAGGCCATCTCTGGGCGGCAGATAAAGCAGTATTTAGGGGTGAGATGATTAGCAGAGCCTCTCAACTGAAATAAGAAAGAGCTCAAGAAAAAAAATAGAAATTAGAACAGGAGCTAAAAAGGTTACAAGACATTAACAAAAAACACAGGTTCAGAAATATCATTACAACAACTAACTAATATTAGAGGAGAAGTTAAGTATGTTGATGAGTGATGTCACTAAAAAAGCCCTTCGGTATACAAAGCAGGTGTTTTGTGAAAAAAGGAAATAAAAGTGATAGGCTATGGGCTCAAAGCTAAAAGGGATTCAAGATCAATGTATTAGTCCACCAATTAAGAACAATCAGCAAAATATTAAATATGTGCTGCTACTTATAAAAATCTCTATACCTCAGATACTCCAAACACTGAAATTATTCACAAATATCTGGAAGTAGCAGGCTTGCCAAAGATAAGCAAAATTGATAAAGAAACAAAAACACAAGAATAAATCCAAGAGGCAAGTATGAAAAGTGGTTAAAACTCCAGCTGAATTTTATGAACTATTTAAGAAGATATTAGTGGGTCCTTTGAGAGGTACCTTCAATGCCATTTAGGGTGACCACCTTTTCCAAAATGCAAAAAGGGACAACATGCAGGAGTCCCGCCCAACATGTATGGTCCCACACATGAGGTCCCTGCTCCTCCTCTTCTCCCTGAGGCCCTACCCCCTGGCCAGGCCAGAGGCTGGAGCCAGGCAGTAGTAAGAGCCTCTCAGGGAACCTGAGCCTCTCAAAGAGCCCCAGACCTTCCACCTGCACTGCCCAAAAGTAGCCCCCAACCCATGTCCCCACCCCTGGGGCACACTGCTCCGGGCAAGTGGAGGGTCCACGACTCTGGGTATCCCCACAGCAGCCTGGGCTCCCTGGGTGGCTCTTAATACTGCCCATCTCCAGCTTCTGGCGTAGCCAGGGGCAGGGCTTCAGGGGGAAGAGGAGGAGCAGGGGGCAGGCCCTTGTGGCAAGTGGGGGCTAAGGGACCCCCCACCCCCACCACCACTGGGAAGAGGCTGGTACCACCCCTGTGCCTTGGACTGCAGAGATTCCAGGACAAATGCTATCCCGGAGTCATTCAGCCCGGGACCGGGACTTGAAATGTATATTTTGGGACTGTCCCACCCAATTAAAGATGGGTGGTCACCCTAATGCCATGCTGTTAGGGAAGGAACTTCCACAACCTATGAAGGAAGCTACTGTGCTTGTTCTCCCAAAAGATGGAAGTGGCCTTATATTTTGCCATTCCCAAAGGCCGATCTTTGTTGAATGATGACTAAGATTTTAGCAAAAATACTAGGTAGCCGATTGCAGTCTATGCTCTCGGCTTATATGAATCCAGATCAAACTGGATTCATTAAGGATAGACAAATGTCAGATAATATTTGGAGAGTACTTGGAATCATGCATAATGCAAGTTCAAAAAAAGATCCAGTTCTCTTGTTATCACTAGGTGCAGAGGAAACCTTTAACAGAACAGAGTAGAACCTTCTGTTTCAAGTCCTGTACCATATAGACTTTGGCTCCCAGTTCCTTAAATGGATAACTGCCCTTTACATGATCCAAAAAAAAGCTGTGTGATTAATGGGGTTAAATCTCCCCTTTTTGAATTACATAGAGGGACTAACCAGGGATGTCCATGGTCTCCTACACAGAGGATAAGGACCAGTGGATCCATCATAGAAATAAAACTTGTAGGAACACATGAGAAAACAGCACTATATGCAGAGGATGTAATATTTTTATCTAAACCAAACATTTACCTAAAAGCAGTTTCTAAAGACATCCAGGACTTTGGGAAAGCATCTGGATTTTAAGTAAATTATGCCAATTCTGAAATGTTCGCTATATATTTGCCAGACTCGCAAAAGTCACTGATCCAGAAAACATTCGGGTACAAATGGACAACAAATTCTATCCGATGAAGTGAGCTGTAGCTCACGAAAGCTCATGCTCAAATAAATTTGTTAGTCTCTAAGGTGCCACAAGTATTCCTTTTCTTTTTGCAAATACAGACTAACATGGCTGCTACTCTGAAACCCATAAGATACACAGGAATTCAAATCTCAAACTACCCTAGAAGAGTTCTGTGATTTAATTCTCAAACCACTACTTCAGCAAATGAAGAAGGACCTGGAGAAATATGCAATCTCTTGGTGGGGAAGAATAACCACAGTCAAAATGAATATTCTGCCAAGGATACCTTCCTTATCTGGGATAATCACAGAAGGATTTTGAAATAAAACCCTAGCAGGAATACAGAGGATGTTGTTAGAGTTTATATGGAACAAGACAAGATCGAGAGAGAGACCAGTTACTTTGTACAGACCCATTAAGCAGGGTGGAGTAGCTGTTCCAAATATTCTATGGTACTATCCAGCCAGCCAGCTCAAAGCAGTAGCGATTGGGAACACTCTCATCCAATCAAACACTGGGTCTTTATTGAAGAAGAAAATTGTGGCAGTGTAAACATCACTAGGCTACCATGGATTTATAAAAAAAAACAACACACTCACTAGAAATATACGTTATCAAACAACCTTTATCAAAGACTAGTTCTATCCCAAACATACAGAGAAGAGATAAGATCAGTTCTTTTCCATCACCAATGACACCCACTGCAAATAATCCAGATCTTAATCCAAATCACAAATCAGAGAGCTTCAAAGATTGGGAGAGCTAAGGAATACACACAATTGGACAGCTATTCAGTAAGAGAAAGAGATCTTGGAGTCATCGTGGATAGTTCTCTGAAGACGTCCACGCAGTGCACAGCGGCAGTCAAAAAAGTGAACAGGATGTTAGGAATCATTTAAAAAGGGATAGAGAATAAGATGGAGAATATCTTATTGCCCTTATATAAATCCATGGTACACCCACATCTTGAATACTGCATACAGATGTGGTCTCCTCATCTCAAAAAAGATATACAGTACTGGCATTAGAAAAGATTCAGAGAAGGGCAATTAAAATGATTAGGGGGTTGGAACGGGTCCCATACGAGGAGAGATTAAAGAGGCTAGGACTTTTCAGCTTGGAAAAAAGGAGACTAAGGGGGGATATGATAGAAGTATATAAAATTATGATTGGTGTGGAGAAAGTGAATAAGGAAAAGTTATTTACTTGTTCCTATAATATAAGAACTAGGGGCCACCAAATGAAATTAATGGGCAGCAGGTTTAAAACAAATAAAAGGAAGTTCTTCTTCACTCAGCGCACAGCCAACCTGTGGAACTCCTTGCCTGGGGAGGTTGTGAAGGCTAGGACTATAACAGGGTTTAAAAAAGAGAACTAGATAAATTCATGGAGGTTAAGTCCATTAATGACTATTAGCCAGGTTGGGTAAGAATGGTGTCCCTAGCCTCTGTTTGTCAGACGGTGGAGATGGATGGCAGGAGAGAGATCACTAGATCATTACCTGTCAGGTTCACTCCCTGTGGGGCACCTGGCATTGGCCACTGTCAGCAGACAGGATCCTGGGCTGGATGGACCTTTGGTTTGACCCAGAATGGCCTTTCTTATGTTCTTAGTGAAGAAAGATTTCTAATTTATTTAGAGACCAAAACTAACTTTAACTGGACCACTCTCCCCTGGTACCAGTACTTTCAAGTCAGACACTATGTTTCTCAACTTTCTAGAAAACCTGTTGTATACAGAAAGGTAACTTTAATAGAAGCAATGGCATCTGGTCCATTAGGACAGGGGTTCCCAAACCTTTTTCTCTGGGGCCCACCTGTGCCGCTGCAATAGGGACTGCAACTCACCATTAACACTTCTTGAGGAAAAATGTTAATGATATCCATATAAACTATAACACTGTAAATAATGTACATGTTTCCTTTTCATTTTCATGTAAACAACTGGAATGATAGAAATCCCTAGCAATATGCACTCAAAGAAATGCTTCAAGATCTTTGAAACCAAACCGTTTTAGTAAAACTACCCTTTAAAAAAATGTGGCATTTAAACAGGGAAAACACAAAGTACACTGTATAAAATAGAACAAACAACAACACAAAAATGTGAATAAAATTGTTTTAAAAAATTGTGTTATTTGTTGATTTTAAAACTTTGAACATTATATTTCATTCTCAGGGTTTTTTTAAGTGTGAAATCTGAATTTCTGTGCGGTGTAAGCAAAGATTCAACCCCACTCTACTAATTAGAAAAGAATCAAATATTGTAAAAAAAAAAATAATAATACATTATATCATGATACACTGAGGCAACAGGTACTCATCCGATCTGGTAAAGGAGACTCCAAACTTCAAGTATATGTCATCGTATTTTCTTACCAGTTTCTTTATTTTTGTGGCTGGCTCATTTTGTGTAGCAGTAGATGATCCTGGACTTTCATTATCGTCTCCAGCAGTGCACCCTTCTCACTTTCAAAAAATAAATCGATCCATATCAGATTGAAATACTGCTTGCCATTTTTTACAGTTGTAAATGGCGTACGTTGCTAGGTTACCTTGCAGTCAAATGCATCGTTGTACTTGCAAGAATTAAACTTGACATATTGCAGCTTTTTTTTTAAATCAATAAAATAAAGTGTTTTTCTATACTCTGTCCAAAATATACAGCTCAGAACATGATATTTATATAGCTTTTACTTAGATTGCACAAGTCATGAGGAATTAAAGTTTTACTAAGAGTTTGACTGGAGAATGCAGCTGTGCCAGCGTATCACCCAGGATTGTGTCACGGCACACCTTTGGGAACTCCTGAATTAGGAAACTAAAACATAACTAATTTATCTCAATCTTTTCAGACAGCTTTCCTAACAAAACAGTGTCCACATCGGACATGCTGGGAAAAGAATGTGGATAGACAAATTACCCCAGAGGGGTTTGGTCTGGAAAAGAAGACCAGCAACTCTGTCTGTAGCACAATAAAAGAAAATTTCTTTTAGATACTGTTTCAATGATACCACACCCCATACTCAAAAATATATATGGAATGAATGGGGGTAAATGCTGGAGAAATTGTCGTGAAAAGGGAGATTTTATGCATATATGGTGGACATGTCCAGTCATTAGAGAGCATTGGAATGCTTGCTATCTGTAACCACATATCACAAATTATTGGATATTTATTACCAAATGATCCTTTGGTAATCCTCCTGGGGCTTTCTAGTGGAAATGGTCACCCAAAAGGAAATGAAGAACTCATCTCTCATCTGCTGCTAGCTGCTCAGCTGTTGGCAGCCTCTCACTGGGAAAAGAAAAATGGCCCAACCATTGAGGAATGGTTCAAAAAAATATGGGAGGTTGTGGTTATGGAAAAATTAACACACCAATTACATACTTGGTCACCTTTTATTCAATACTCAGAAAGTACATTCACCTGCAAAAAACCAGCGTACTTGTTCAGGGTGGTGGGGTTTTTTGTTTTTGTTTGTTCGTTTTTTAAATATTGACACTTGATAGACATAGCTGGTCTGTTAAATATATACATAAGGAGATTTCACTCCATTTAATAAGATCACTAGAAACAAGATAGGTGTCCTAATGATTCTCACTCTAAGAAGACAATACCCTGTTAATTGGAAAGATCTCATGACTATATTCCTGTATAGATGTCTTTTTTAAACAAAAAAGACAACTGTTGTAATGATTGTTTTGTTCCTGATATTTACATGGTGAGGATTTGTAAACTTCTCAGAACTTCCAAATAGTGTTAAAAAAAAAAAAGTGTTTTGGTTTTTCCCCCAAAATTTTTCACAGAAGTAAAGAAAATTGCAACCAGCTCTCCAACCCTTATGAGTGCAAAGTAAGTATTCCAAATGTGAACCAATGCTGTTTTAGGCAAACAACCCACGGCTGTCAATGCATGTCAAGAGTACATCTCTTCACATCCTGCCCCACTCCACCCCTGGTTTGGAAATGGCTTAATGGCTTGTGTAGATACCACTACCACCCTTTTACATAGCTCTTTTCATCACTAGATCTCAATGTGTGTTACAAATTAGGTAAATATCATTATCCCCATATTACAGATGGGGAAACTGAGCCGTAGAACTAAAATGACTGGCTCAAGGTCACCCAGCAAGCCAGTGGCAGAGCTGGGAGTAGAACCCATGTCTTCTGACTTCCAGTCCAGTGCCCATCCACCAGCCAAAATACCTCACCAAATTAAATAGAATTCAATCCCAATTTGAAGGTAGGAAGGCAGCATTTCATTACCCATTGCCAAAAATGTTACTTTCCTAGCTCATAAAGGTCTACTGAGTCTGGGGGAAGACTAAGCAATGAATCAAATTCTGGTCTCGAGTACACTGATGTAAATCCTAAGTAACTATTGAAATCAATGGAATATTTTAAACTACTTAAATGTTTTAAAGGATTAATGCAATGACCCAGCTAATTAGGGGTTGGCTACTCTGATATCAATTCTGGGCAAAATAATGGAACAGCTAACATGGAACAGCATAACAAAGAATTAAAGGATGGGCATATAATTAATACAAATCAACATGGTTTCATGAAAAATAGAAATTTGTCACAAAAATTAATATCATTCTTTGACAAGATTATAAATCTGGGTGATAAAAATGTCTGTTCTGGCATAATATTCTTAGACTTCTGTAAGGTGTTTTACTTCATACCACACAGCACTCCGATTAAAAAATAAGCATAATATAAAATCATTATGACACATACTACACTGGCTAACTGACAGAGCTCAAAATGCAGCCGTTAATAGGAAATCATCAACAAGAGGGGATTGAATAGGGATCAGTTCTCAGACCAACACTCCTCAATATTTTTATCAGTAATCTGGAATATAAAAATAATTCCTTATACAATGTACTGCCCCACTTACCTTTGTGTCATCTGCAAATATTGTGAGGGCAAGTCACTAATACAGACTGATCCGGATTTTCTGGTAGAGGGAGTACAATTAAACAATACCCTTTTAATACATCTAGGAACAAAGAATGTAGGCTGAATTTACAGGATGGGGGACTGTAAACTTAAGGTCATTGTATGTAACCAACTGAAGAGGAGCTCCCAATCCAATGCTGTGGCAAAAGAAAAACCACACACACACCTAACACAATGCTTGGATGAGTAAATGCAAAATAACATATAGGAGTAAGGAGGTGATAACACCTAGGTATATAGCATTGAGGAGACCATTACAGGAATACTGTAACCAGTTCTGGGGTCTGCACTTCAGAAAATATGCCAAAAACTGCAGAAGATTTGGAAAAAAAACTACAAGAACAATTCACAGTCTGAAAAACATGCCTTATAATGAGACTTAGGGAGTGCAATCTGTTTCATTTGTCAAACCAAACTTTAAGAGGAGACTTGCTTATAATCTGTAAACAGGAATCACACTGGGCCATTATAATGCAGTATGGTGTACCAGCACCTCTCTCTAACAGTCATATTGTTCTCCAGAATTTCACTATGACATTACACTCCATATTCTTTATGAAAATATGCTTATGATATGGATAGGACATAACTGAGATGATTTACTGAATGTGATTATCCAATTGGTATGCATGTATAATTTCTGTATCTAAAGTTAGAGATATGGACTATGTAACAATTATAATTGGGTGTGTTTTGGGAAGACACTCACCAGACGACAGGCCATCAGATCTGATGTGAAGATACCCATCTCTTTCCCTCCTGGGAGGCGTCCTGGGAGGTAACTGTGACACTACTTTCAGAGTAACAGCCGTGTTAGTCTGTATTCGCAAAAAGAAAAGGAGTACTTGGGGCACCTTAGAGACTAACCAATTTATTTGAGCATAAGCTTTCGTGAGCTACAGCTCACTTCATCGGATGCATTCAGTGGAAAATACAGTGGGGAGATTTATATACACAGAGAACATGAAACAATGGGTGTTACCATACACAGTGTAAGGAGAGTGATCACTTAAGATGAGCTACTACTAGCAGGAGAGCAGGGGGGCGGGGAACCTTTTGTAGTGATAATCAAGGTGGACCATTTCCAGCAGTTGACAAGAATGCCTGAGGAACAGTGGGGGGTGGAGGGTGGGGGGAATAAACATGGGGAAATAGTTTTACTTTGTGTAATGACACATCCACTCCCAGTCTCTATTCAAGCCTAAATTAATTGTATCCAGTTTGCAAATTAATTCCAATTCAGCAGTCTCTCATTGGAGTCTGTTTCTGAAGTTTTTTTGTTGAAGAATTGCCACTTTTAGGTCTGTAATCGAGTGACCAGAGAGATTGAAGTGTTCTCCGACTGGTTTTTGAATGTTATAATTCTTGACGTCTGATTTGTGTCCATTTATTCTTTTACGTAGAGACTGTCCAGTTTGACCAATGTACATGGCAGAGGGGCGTTGCTGGCACATGATGGCATATATCACATTGGTGGATGTGCAGGTGAACGAGCCTCTGATAGTGTGACTGATGTGATTAGCCCTTTGATGGTGTCCCCTGAATAGATATGTGGACACAGTTGGCAGCGGGCTTTGTTGCAAGGATAGGTTCCTGGGTTAATGGTTCTGTTGTGTGGTGTGTGGTTGCTGGTGAGTATTTGAGTATCCCCGATAATGTCACGGCAAACCTGGTGGCTGAACTTTGTGACTTTGTCCTCACCCATAACTATTTGTATACCTTCAAATCAGCAGCACTGCTATGGGTACCCGCATGGCCCCACAATATGCCAACATTTTTATGGCTGACTTAGAACAACGCTTCCTCAGCTCTCATCCTCGAATGCCCCTACTCTACTCGTGCTACATTAATGACATCTTCATCATCTGGACCCATGGAAAAGAAGCGCTTGAGGAATTCCACCATGATTTCAACAATTTCCATTCCACCATCTACCTCAGCCTGGACCAGTCCACACAAGAGATCCACTTCTGGACCCTATGGTGCTAATAAGCGATGGTCACATAAACACCACCCTATACCGGAAACCTACTGACCGCTATTCCTACCTACATGCCTCCAGCTTTCATCCAGACCACACCACAAGATCCATTGTCTACAGCCAAGCTCTACGATACAACCGCATTTGCTCCACCCCTCAGACAGAGATCTTGTAGGTGTTTGTCTCTATCAAGCATTCTTACAACTACAATACCCACCTGCTGAAGTGAAGAAACAGATTGACAGAGCCAGAAGAGTACCCAGAAGTCACCTACTACAGGACAGGCCCAACAAAGAAAATAACAGAACGCCACTAGCCATCACTTTCAGCCCCCAACTAAAAGCTCTCCAACGCATCATCAAGGATCTACAACCTATCCTGAAGGACGACCCATCACTCTCACAGATCTTGGGAGACAGGCCAGTCCTTGCTTACAGACAGCCCCCCAACCTGAAGCAAATACAAGGGACTGCTGAATTGGAATTAATTTGCAAACTAGATACAACTAACTTAGGCTTGAATAGAGACTAGGAGTGGATGGGTCATTACACAAAGTAAAACTATTTCCCCCTGTTCATTCCCCCTCCCCCCCGTTCCTCAGACATTCTGGTCAACTGCTGGAAATGGCCCACCTTGATTATCACTACAAAAGGTTTTCTCCCCCTCCCCCTCCCCGCTCTCCTGCTGGTATTAGCTCATCTTAAGTGATCACTCTCCTTACAGTGTGTATGGTAACACCCATTGTTTCATGTTCTCTGTGTATATAAATCTTCCCACTGTATTTTCCACTGAATGCATCCGATGAAGTGAGCTGTAGCTCACGAAAGCTTATGCTCAAATAAATTTGTTAGTCTCTAAGGTGCCACAAGTACTCCTTTTGTTTTTGTGGCACTACTAGGTCAGGTGGTCTTGTCACCTGACACTAAACGTTATCTTGGACTTCATGTAACTTTCCACTAAAAGGAAAGGGGGGTCAAGTTTGGGAAACAAGGAATTCCCACCTTATGTAAATCTTATTTAAGGGTGGGGAGGAAGGCAAAACAGTACTCTCTCCTCCATGACCTACCCAAGAAGGACTGATGAAAGAACCTGAAGGGACAAAGGAACTAACCTGAAGGGAAAGGCAGGGGAGAGTCCAGACTGAGACAGGGGCCCAGTCTGTAAGAAGAAATAGCTGGAACTCTGAGCTACAGAAACTCTGCACCCTGCCTAATTCAACATTTAGGGTGATAAATTACATTTTGTAACCTGTTTCTTTAGTGAATCAAACTTAGTTTGTGTGTTTTGTTTTATTTGCTCAGTAATCTGCTTTGTTCTGTTTGGTATCCCTTTAACTACTTAAAATCTACCTTTTATACTTAATAAATGTATTTCTTGTTTATGATATAACCCAGTTTGTGCAAATCATAATGGGGGGGGTGGCGCTAGGGGCTGTCCATACCTTCCTCCACCTTGAGGAAGGAGGCAGATTTCATAATATATCTTTGGGTCTGCACTCCAAGGGAGGTGGACACCTGAGTGCTGGGACAAGTCCCTTAAGCTGAGTCTTCCCAGAGCTGATCTCAGTGTCTGTGTCATTCTGCAGTTGAGTGTGGCCCTATCTGTGTGCGTGCTGGAGGAGGCTTAATGGCCTGGTTCAGCAAGACACGTGAAAAGGGGGCCCATGCTGGCAGAACAGGTGGGCTCAGTGGTATCTCAGCACATCAGGTGGCATCTTAAAGGAGGCAACAGTCACAGTGGCATAGTCGAGCAGGATAACGTGCACAGCTTACTGCCCTTAGACACTGGTGGTGATTTTGAGTGTGTTTTAAGTGGGTTGGCTAGAAAACAGAGTGGTTACTCATTTGTTATTTTCTGTTTGCTTATTCTGGGCAAGGAAAGTAGGGACAAGAAAAGTAGGAAAATGAGTGAAAGTGAAGCTACCAAGAAGTTGGAGCTCTACAGGTTGCAGATAGAGGAAAATGAAAAAATGCACCAGAGACAGGTGGAGTTAAGACAACTGCAGACAAAAGAACAGAAAGCAGAAGAAGCCAGACAAAAAGCAGCCCATGAGAGAGCCATGGAAGCCCAGAAGTAAACTATGGAGCTACAAACCAAAGAAGAAGCAGCCAGACAAAAAGCTTCTCTGAAGCTACAAGCCAAAGAAATGGAGGAGAGAGAAAAAGTGAGACAACATGAACTGGCCTTAATAGGGAAGTGGAACCAAAACCCCACACCAGGGGGCCCCACCTGTCCAAAAATCCACAAGTGGGGGCAGTTGTGTCCACCATATAGCGAATCTGGGGACATTGCTGAATACTTCATCATCTTTGGGAGGCTGTACATGCTCCATGTGATTCCCGACGATAAAAAATGGCCACAGTGGTTGCAAAATTGACTGGGAAAGCTCTGGACATATTCAGTAAGATGCCAATGGGTGATGCTTCCAATTATGGTAAATTTAAGGACTGTTTTTGAAACAGTTTCATATTACACCTGAAACTTATAGCATAAATTTTAGAAGCCTTAAGCATGGGGCTGGGTTAAGTAATGTGGCTTATGTGAACCAAATGAGAGATTTACTGGATAAGCGGGTGAGGAGGAAAGGTATTACAAGCTTTGAAGGAATGTGTGATTTGGTTGCTCAGGAACAGTTCCTGAATATGTCTAGTGATGATGTAAAACAGTGTTTATGGGATAAAGAGATGGAAACAGTTAATAAACTTGCAGCTTTTGCAGATAAATTTGACCAATCCCAAGAACCTACTAGGAATAAATCACTGGCAGAGGAGTTACATTTTGGTGGGAAGCAAGGTCCCTCTTTTACCCCGGGGAAGAAGGAGAGCAGATGGGAGCCAGGACACTCACCTCCCCAAATTCACTCCTCCAGTTCTCATCCCAAATCTCCTGTAAAAGCAGAAGAGCCCAGAAGGTGCTATTATTGTAATTCCACTGAGCACCTGAGGAATAAATGCCCTGTGCTGAGTGGGAACAGGCATGGAAGCATGGAAATGCTTCTACCCAAAGAACAGAGGCACCTCAGGCAGTTGCCATATATCACACAGGATTTGTAAAGTTGCCACTGCACAACCAGGCAGTAAGCACATGAAGGCTGTCAGAATAAATGGCAAGGAGCTCCCTGACTGGAGAGATATTGGTGCAGAAATTTCTGTGGTCAGGAGAGACCTAGTTCAGGAGAAAGACATACTGACAGGACAGATGGCAGAGCTTTTGTTAGTAGGGGGTCACAAAATCTTTGTGCCTTTGGCTAAAGTGCACATGGAAGCTGGGGATTTGCAAGCTGAGTTGACTGTAGCAGCTGTCCCTCAGAACACAAATTCTTCTGGGGAATGACTTTTTTAAATGTGGCTAGGGTTGTCCATGGGGTCTCTCAGCAACAAGAAGAAATCTTGTGCTGAAGCCCCAGGGGGAAGGAGCAAAGCTACAGAAACTGCTGAGGAAATGGGAGAGAGTGTCTTTTTAATTCCTCTACAGCCCTGCAAAGCAGTTTGCTACCAAAGGGGGCGGGTGGCTAAAAGCAGCTCCTGTCCGGTGGCTATCCTCTCAGGGGATGGAAGTGTTTTGCCTGATGATAGGGAGTCTGTCCAGGTTGCTGGATGCCAGGAAGTCGCAGTTAAGCAAAAAACAGAACTCACTCTAGAACGCATAGGAAAATGTGTCCTAGAAGAAAGGTTAGGTGTGGCCCTGCCTGTGTGCATGCTGGAGGAAACTTAAGAGCCGCGTTCAGCAAGACACGCAAAAACGAGTCCCATGCTGGCAGAACAGGCGGGCTCAGTGGTATCTCAGCACATCAGGTGGCATCTTAAAGAGGGCAATGCATCACACTCACCTTTAATTTTAAATAAGTCTCTTGCTGTTAGAGACACAAAGAAAACTTTGAATATTTTAACCAATGCAGCAATGTTTAGTGAATCTGGAATAAAGCTGATTAAAAAAAAAACAGGATTTAATTTTTCCCCAAAAATATTCATAAAATCTGTCTACTTTCCCACCCAAAACTTTCAAAATTCAAAAGTTTTTCAACTGGCTGAATTGAAAAAATTCAATTCTTTTTTTCTAGAATGATAGCTTCAAGAGGTATGATCGGCCCATATATCTCAGTAAGGTGTTAAGTTAATCTCCATGACCAATTATAAGTATCAACATTGCCAATTTCATTGCTCATTAAGCCATGCAAGAAAGGAGAGCATGGATCACAGATCTGCACAAATCTACTGCAAGTGACTTTATTTTGGCACCAGAAATAGGTTACATTTGGGAGAAACCACCATTTCCCCCTCCAGTTAAGAAAGAACCAAGCCCATGTAGGCTCTAGCAATCAGTCATTAAATAAAAAAAGATATCTAAAAAGATATGCTCTAGCTCAGTCGTAGGATAGGCAATTTGATTACAGTGGCTCCTTCTGCCCTTCAAATCTATGGGGTTACTTACACTGGTGAAGAAACTGAAACAGAGAACAGAATTTTTGCCCAGAGGGATTAGCTGCCTGTTGGCTCTGAAGTATTATTTGGGTGTTGGCTCTGAAGACCAATGATAGCTATACAAGGGTCACTATGATAGGATAAAGCAGCAACCTGGAAACGGTTTAGGGGGTCCCTGCCTATCACATTATTGGGTGCATTACATAGGGAAAAGGAAGCTGGGTCCAGGAGCTTCTCAGGGAAGCTGGTGTCCTCTTTCCTCCTTGCTGACTGAAGCAGGAAAAAGCCTCTGGGGATTGTAACCAGCATTTCTCAGGTGAGTTGGTTGATGTGTTCTTTGTTATAACAATAAACTGTGCTCTGAGGCACCGGCCGTAAGAAAGACTTGGACATGGAGTTTCCCTACCTGGTAACACAACCCACCACCTACAGACACCTTCACTAGCTGCCATTTTGGACAAAACATGCAGTTAGTCTGAGGTTTTGGGCACAGATTTAACACTGTGGACAGAGGTTTAATAGCACTAATCCATGTACCTGTGCCATCTGCAGAATAAATGTAACATTTTTATATAATTTTATGAATGCAGTAACTTTTAATATAGAATAGAAAGAATAAGGATATGACTGCCTGAAACTGACCTGTACGTGTTATAATTCCTGGATAGTTTTAAAATGGTAGGTGACAAAATTTCTTAAACAAAGTGACTTGAATAATTTACTGGCTACATTGCAAACACGTTAAAAACTGCCTAAGCAAGAATCATGGTCAGAAGATGTAATCTAGAAAATATGATGGATCTTCATAATCTGCTCATAAGAATCTACACCATTAATCCTCTTAAAACAAAACAAAACCAGAATATCTTAGGTACACTCTTTGTGTTTCTCTGTTCATACTTATGTTACTGCCTGGTTTAAAAGACAATTTTTATCTAACTAAGTTATAGATCATTAAGCTGAAAAAAAAGTTTGCCCGTTACTGCTGTTTTACCATCTTGCCCCATCTTGTCTCATTAGCAGGAACTGATTGAGCATGAAGGTGTTCCCTGGCTGTCAGTAGATAAAGTAGGTGCTCTTGGCTTTCATCTGTTCTGAATTCTCCTTGTCTCATTATCTTCACAAGGTCAGATTCTTTGATACAGGGACTGCTTGCTTAGCACTCCATTCTGGCAATTACTTGCCTTGCAACCTTAACCATAAGTAGATTGCATGTATATGGCAGCAATGAAAGTATCAGCATACAGGTCAACAGCCATACATCCAAATACCATTCAAAATGTGTTAATTCTACTTATATAATTGTTATGGCTCTACATTATCATATTGACTGAAACACAATGTACACATTAAAATGTATAGGTTTATATCTAAACACTGAAATTGGAATCACAATTCATCTTTCCTTTAGAATCAATCCTAGAGTTGTTTTTCTATGTGATTCCTAAATAGCATATTCACGAAAGGCATGCTTTGCACTTTTCCCCTTAAATCCAAAAGGGTTGCTCTGTGATACACTGGTAATAGCAGAATCAAGTGGAGAAGTGTAGTTGAAAATTAACAACTACTGTGTAGATTTAATACAGGTTATACTAAAATTAATGCAAGATATTTTAAAAGGGAAGTGTTTTTCTCTTCACTCTGTTTAATCTGAGAAAGAAGAGGAAACCGACCAAGGACATCTCATTCATGTCCCTGATATTATTCCATTTTACATTCATGACAATAACTCTTACAGTGGCAAATCTTTTTACTTTCCTCGATGACAAATCCCATTCTCTTAGCTCATCAACTTTGACCAACAAAAATCATATTTGAGTCACCTACATCTCCAAAGCCACAACACGAATGTACTTTTCACATTCTAGAGAAAATACATTAGGAGAATACAAATATAAATGCTTTACCTTTCTGTTCAATAACTACACCAGAATTACTTAGTATTACTATGCCTCTAAACTAATTCCCATATCAGACAGTAGACATCTTTCTTCAGCTAATGTGATGAATCCTCAGAAAATCACCTCATTCTTAATATGTCAGTGGTATTCAGATTTATGAAAAGACTTTCAAATTAGCTATTTAATTATTTTGTTCTGGAATATCTAAATAAAATCCATATTAGTGTGGGCATAATAATACTATGCACCTTTTATCTAAGGACTTTTAAAAGTATTATCAACCACATTTTACAGATGGGAAAACAGAGGCACAGGGAGGTTAAGTGAATTATCCAAGGATCATATAATAAGTCAATGGCAAAGTCAGACTCAGGTCCACTAGCTCTCAGTTCCACAATCTAATCAATCTACTTAATACGCCACTGTGCATACACATGGACAACCATGCATACTCTCCTATCCTTTATGCCAAGAAACTCCACTTGCTGCCTAACCTCTTAACAACTCAAAACTGCCACCTCCCCCTGGCTCTACACCCTGACACATCAACGCTCAGAACATCTCTTCCAAATCACTCATGCACCTCTGGTCTCAGAAAACTCATCCCCAGGCTCAAAACCCAACTCTCTCACCTTCAGTCACCACTAGCAATAATGGAAGCCCTATCCTTCTCCTTCCATCTTAGAAACCCCCTCTAGAAGCAGGAGCAAAGAGACCTATACTCAGAATTAACCTCACAGCAGGTTATATTCCCTCTACTGGCTGTAGCCCATGGACTTCAAGGGTTCGAAGTTGCAGGGAGAATGTACAGATAGCCTTTTACTCTGCCTCTGTTAGGTAGTTCTCAATTAACCCTGCATAACTCTATATTCCCAGCACCTCTTCCCTCTGCAACATGCGGCCCCAACAGGAACTTCCAGTGACAAGGTGAGTGCCAATCTCCAAGGCTTGGAGCAGATCCAAATCTACAAGGGGCCTTCTGGTGGCAGCAGGTAGCACTGCACACTTCCATTTTTTCGCTACACTACACAGCTGTGCTATTGTTGGTGGGATTTGGGCTTATTGTCCTCTACTATATAGTTTACCAACATATCTTTACAAGTAGCTTCCATTTTGCACCAGTGTAACTGAGATCAGAATCATGTCCAAAGACTTGCAGCTTCAGCATCAGGTTGGCAGGACTACATTCTCTGGGCCACCATCAGCGAGGTGGCCGTCACTTGACCATGCTGTTTCTAGCAGCAGTGTTGTGCCAAGGCACCCGTCTCTGTTAAACACCACATCTTCTATTTGCCATTTATTGGATGGGGAGCTGTTTCAAGAGTAAAGAACACAAATTTTCTGTCATTGAACATTTTTTTCCAATATCACCTCAGAGCATTAGTGGGCCCATTATAAATTTAAAGACTAAAATTTATAAGCAAAAGAAATTGCTTTAAGGAATTTTTTTTGTTTTGGTTTGTATCCAAATCATTATGTTTGATTTGCCTCAAACACAAACAGGATTTGCTCTTTTTTGAATATTAATATTAAAAAGCTGAAACTTATTAGAGAGGCTCCCATTTTCATGAAGTGAATTGTAACAGGCAAAAACTGATACCTAATCATTTCAGTGGGAAAAGCTTTTCACTTAAATATTGATTTTAGGTAAGTTTCAATAGGAACATTGGGCTCTGTCCTGGAGGATGTTGAAAGTTCAGAGAGCCAGAGCACACAATATTTGCTCAACACCTGCACAGAAAAGTCTCTTCATAATGTGGTGAAGTATAGGCAGTACTCAGCTCCCACTGAATTGACCACAGCTGAGGGAGAGAAAGTGTTGAGCAACACACAGGTTGTGCCCAAAACACATTAATGAAGCACTAGGTGATATGTAGCCAGGGGAGGGACTCAGTGGGGATGGAAGGAAAGGAAGAATAACATGGTTACAGTGATGATCAGGGAAGAACATTTTAAAAGGTGCATTTTGGATGGTCTGGAGAGGGGTCATGTGTCTCTTGGGAATGCCAGAGAGTAGATGAGTAGAGCATGGACCAGTGTTTTAAATGGTGAAACAGAAAAAGGGGTTGATTTTCCATAATTTAGCCCAGAAATGCCATTTTCATTTCAAATATGGGAAATAGATATAAAAATAAAGAAGTTTCCTTCAAAATTCTCACAGCCCTGCAACTCTTACTCAACTGAATAACACTAACTCAAGCAAAATGTATCACCAATTTCAATGGGACTACTTGCCCAAGAAAGGGCTGCAGGACTGGGCCCTTAGCTGGGATTCCAACAGCTCTGCCTCCAATATATACACACACCATCATCCTTAAAACAAAAAAAGAACGAAGAAAATAATTCACTGATTTTAATAGGCTTTAAAACCTCAGTAGTTGCTTAAGAATATGTTTAACATGAATCAGTTCTGCCTCCTGAACCAGAGTTTTATTAACATTTTTAATTAAATTAAAAATGTTAATTTTAGTGCTGGGAAAGGTTCCCAGTTGACAGCTACCGAGACTGTGAAGCCATCTATTTATCCAATGAACAGATACAGTCAAGCCTTCCTCATACTGCCCTTCAAGTGTCTCTCAAACCCATTCAAGGCAAAGAGGCTGTTCAACTGATACTTTCATTCAGTCCTTGCTTCCAAGACAGGCAAGAAGGGAGCTAACAGTGATGTGGACACTAGTCCACTGGGAATTAAACTAACACCAACAACTCACCGCACAAAGGCCAAATCACCATTCTGATGGTAGTGCACTCTCGACATCTCACATGAACTGGCTTTCATTGGCAACAGAGAAATGAAACGCTCCATTACTTAACCCCTGAGTCACCCAGTTCCTACAACCATTACAATTTAATAAGTGTAACTCTCACTTTCACGACAGCAATCTCTCTTAAAATTCTTATTCCACACTATAAGCCTAGCCAACTGGGGTCTTCGGGGGGAAGGGGGGAAGAGAGAGAGAAGAGAAGTAGCCCCTGTCCCCAGATAATTAGGAATTGCATTAATAAAAGAAAGTTTGAAACAGAAGTTCTTCTCACTTTATTAAAAATGGACAAATTTCGTTATCAGACAAAACTACTCACTGAAGCGATATTCGACAGCTATTTTATTTTTTAAGGCCATCCCTAAACAAATAGTTGCCTATGACTGTGCACACAGACACATCATTGCAAATGAGCATAGTATCTGGGGTAAAGCCAAGTCATTTGGTCGGGAGGGCAGTGGGGATGTGACATAAAAATTACTGTATCACTTGTGCATGTGTGTGGTGGAGAAGACGACACTTTGATACTATTTGCAAGTTTGCCAATCGTTAACGTATTGGGCCAGTGGCTGACCAAGGAAGAAGCAATAGGATCCATTTCTAAAGAGATCAGTGTCCTCTTGTGCAAGAGGGTGCAGAGACAGAGGGTGGAAGAAAAGCAGGCACCATTAGTCAAGTCCCAAGCTGGGACGGCAGCAGCAGAAAGCTGCACTGCAGACCAGTGCCCTTTGTGAGAAAATTTCATCCCTTTCCACTATGCTTGTTTATTTCTCTACCCAAATCCTAATGACTTGAGCATTTTTGTCAAAATGAACTTTTGTTCCTAGTGGAAGCCATGTTGCAGCATGTCCCCTACAGTTAAAACAAAAAAGCTTATTGATTCACTTCAACAAAAAGAAAAAATACAAACAAGGACTAGAACTTAGAAGGAAACAACACTTAAGATATATGCAGTGTTGTTGTAGCCATGTTGGTCCCAGGATATTAGAGAGGCGGGTGGGGTAATATCTTTTACTGGACCAACTTCTGTTGGTGAGAGGAACAAGCTTCTGAGCTACACAGACCTGAAGACGAGCTCTGTGTAGCTCAGAAGCTTGTTCCTCTCACCAACAGAAGTTGGTCCAGTAAAAGATATTATCTCACCTGCCTTGTCTCACATCTCACAGCGGATGACAGAACAGTACTATTTAAGGGTTTAGTCAGATCACGTAGCTCTTCTGCAGAGATCCCTCTTACCTCCTGGTGCTTTGTTACAAAAACTTTCCCCACAATAAACACTAGTACAAGCAAACTGGTAAGACTGATACAGTTCAGAGGTTGGAGTACAAGACTGGGAGCCAGGTATTACAGAGTAATAATGCTGACTGTCACCAATTCTGTCTGTGGTCTTGGATGAGTTACTTATTCTGTGTATTAGACTATAGCCAAACTGGGAAGAATAATTAACTACAGTTGTGAAGAATTAAATGAAAGTTGTAAAAAACTTGTGTAGAGAGTCAAACATTTCCACAGTGTGATCGACACCTTAAAGGGAATTTTTTTCCATGGAATACCTCTTTTTCCATTTGCAATTGCATGGAATACTGACTCACATGTGATACGTAACTATACGTGTGTAGAAACTACAGCAATTTATGTACATTGCAGAGTAACGCTAGGAAAGGAGTCATGTGTTCTTAACTCTCTTTAAGGCAATGTTGCAGCTGGAAACAAGAAAAGATAATATGTGACAGGTAGAGCTGGTCAAAAATTTCCAAGAAGAAGTTTGGAGATTTTTGGTCAAAAAATGGCCTTTCAAAAATTGTTTTTGTTTTGTTGTTGCTGGGTTCTTTTTGAAATTGTCAACCCTCAAAATTTTTCATGAAAAAGAAAAATCACAATTTTTGAAAAAAGCATGAATCAAACAGTCATTAAAAGTAAATTGGGCCCATTTCTAACACTTCACAACAAAACCTGCAAAGTTTCAGAATTTTTCACAAAAACCTCACTTATTTTTTGACCAGCTCTAGTGACCAGAAAACTCTCCACAACCCAACATAAAGTTCTCCACAAATTGCAGTTTGAAAAATACCGGCTTAAAAAAGGCCACATGGAAATGTTTCCCATTTAGAATCATGATGTCACCATTCTATTTCATAATTTATTACTGATAAATAATTAAGAGTTTAAAGTGGGAGTATTTAATCTTTGTCAGACCTCACACATCTTTCACCACCCAGCATGAAGCATTCTTAAGAACATTATTGAGTCCTTTTATGTTATGTCAAGGATATTCAAGTTTGTGACAAAGCTTTCTTTCAGATTAATGTCATTTATAAAACACTAATATGCAACTATACTTTTATTTCTGGAATTTCTAAGAATTAAAGAAACATATTAGCCAGCAGTGTTGTCAACTCTCACAGCTTTACCCTGACTCCTGTAAGATTTGGTGTTTTTCTTAAAGCCCCAGCTCTTGGAATCATGTTATCACATGAGAACTTCGGGGGGGGGGAGGGAAGTGTTAAATAATTTTTTAGCCCTTATAGTTGTGGAGACTGAAATCATGGGCCTAATGGTTCAAAAACAGAACCCAGAGATTATTATAAAAAAATTTCAAGCCAATCTCATGATATTTTAGGACTTGTCTCATGGCTTAATACTAAAGATTGCCAATACTAAGCCAGGCTTTGTGTGGAGGTACAAAAATAGCAATATAGACTTAGTTTGATCAAAAGTGATATATAAGGAGATCTCAGATCACTTTACCAAAAGTAGTTAGGAATCATTATCTCCACTGTGCAAGCAAGAACAACAAGCAAGCAACAGAAATCCAGGCAACCCAATGCTCAGTCCTGTTCTCCATCCATTGATTCATCCTGCTACACTTTAAAAATAAATAAACAAACCTTTCAATAGTTGCCCCCTACACACACACCTAAAAATAACATTTCACAGCAACAGTGCCGAGTGGGGGAAAGCACAAGTCTAAGAACAGTTGGGGCGTGAGTCTTGTTGCATATTGATCTACCCACTTCTGCAATTCCTCCAAACCACGTTCCAGGTTGGTCAGAAAGCACAATGCAGAGCAGCATTACGACTTAAGACCAAGCTGCACCTGCCACCTACAGTGCCAAGGGACTATAAGTGATTCTCAATATGCATCCGATGAAGTGAGCTGTAGCTCACGAAAGCTTATGCTCAAATAAATTGGTTAGTCTCTAAGGTGCCACAAGTCCTCCTTTTCTTTTTGCGAACCTTTTTTAATCTTTCTTACTTGGCAGCATTTTACACACACTTTGAACAGGGGTATACAAGGTGTAAGGCAGGTAAGGCCGAAGCAGCCCCTGCTGGTTAATTTAAATATAAAGTCCATCATTAACATTTAAAAACAGAGAGAGAGAGTGAGAGAGAGAGAAAGGGGAGAGGCACCTGTAGCATGTTTGCTGTTGGGTCTATCTTGTAAGCAATGCTATGAAATTCGCTCAGTTATATGATTTGGGGCCAGATTCTGCTCTCTTTGAAGTCAAAGAACACAGGATTGGTCCCCTTATTTATCACACTATAATGAACCATGGTCATTAGATATTTGAGGCAGCTCTGGTTTTTTGCTTTGTTTCCTGCCAGAAGCAGAAATCAATAAGAGTACAATTGTTTTTAGAAGATACTTGAAGTAAGCATTTTCATATATCAAAATTAATAAAAAATAACATTCATCTCTTACCAAGCCTGTATATAATTTCAGTGAGGCATCAGTAGATGCCTGAACTGATAGTCATGGCACAATGGACATGATTCACATTAAACCCAAAAAGAACAGGAGTACTTGTGGCACCTTAGAGACTACAAATTTATTTGAGCATAAGCTTTCGTGAGCTTCATCGAATTAATCCGATGAAGTGAGCTGTAGCTCACGAAAGCTTATACTCAAATAAATTTGTAGTCTCTAAGGTGCCACAAGTACTCCTTTTCTTTTTGCCGATACAGACTAACACGGCTGCTACTCTGAAACCTGTCATTAAACCCAAATGCACTCAATACCAAGCCAAATTCTCACTTACCTGTATATGTAAAGGTATCAGTAGCCTCCAGGAGCAGATCTATAGAACCTGTAGCTGAGTCAAATTTAAAAGAGGTGCTTCCATGGGACCCCACTGGAAGGAAGAATTAACATTAGAGCAACCCTTCCACACTACCCAGCACAGTAGGGCTGGATGCCCTGGTTTCTCCTGCTGTCTCCCGTTAAGCCCGAGTCAGCTTGGCATAAATGGGAGTTTGAGGTGTGCAAGGAATGGGTCCTTGTTAAGTGCACAGAAACAGACTAAACAAATCAGAGAAGCTTGGACTTGTAGAAGTCAGCTGTCCCTGCAAAGAGATTGTATTTTGAAGAATTCATGGAACTGACAGAGCATAACTCAGGTGCTTAGAGATATGGATGGATGTAGCTACTAAAATAATACAAGAAAACACAGAACTCAGGAATGAATAAATCAGAGAATCATCACATTAACTATGAGCAATGCACATACTCACATGGGACCTTCCAGGGCACAGACAGGAACCAGAGAACAATGAAGAGCAGCTAAGGTGCAGCAATACAAACTAACTCACCTTTCAGTTTCTCTCCCCCCACAACAAACACCTGCTTCCTGAACACATACAGAAGCACTGCAAGGACAGTCTGTTCCTCTCAACAAAGCTAGCAGCTGCTCCAGGTGAGCTGCCTCTACCTTGCCTACAAACCACACCCTGTCTATGCAGCCTCAGCCAAAGCAGGGAAATTGCTCCCCAGTAGGGTAAGGAACTTGTCAGTCAGTGAAAGCTGGGTTGGCTACAGCCTAGCTCAGCAGCAGCATTCTGGCTCCTAGTAGAACCAAGGGCAGTTGAGGAGCCTTACAACAGCTCAATATTTGACCAGCCAATGTGACAGATTATTGTTCATATATTTATTTAATATTCCATTTCTAAAACACTTGTTGCCATTCAAAGCAGTAGTCTCCAATCACCAGCTGTGGTTTAAAAACTTAATGTTTTTCATGGGAGACCATTAAGATTTGGTGTGGGTTTTTTTAATTTCACAAAAAGGGATAGTAATAATGAGTCATATTTTCTTAGGCACCAATCCTGATTCATGTAGGTGGGCCTTTGCCTGCGGAAGGCCCCACTGACTACAGTGGGGCTCAGTGCGGGGCAAAAAGCAGTTGCCTCTCATGGGACTATTTATAATGTGTAAAGTTAAACACATGGATAAGTCTCTGCAGGACCAGTAGCTTAGGCTGTAAGCTCTTTGGGACAGGGTCTGTGGACTTGTAAGGGTGAACAGATGCCACTAAAATACAACTTCTTTCCCTAACACGGGGCCCATCTGATTGGATGTTCTTGGTTTGTTCTGTTTGCTGGTCCCCCACACTAAGCCTGAATCTCGGCTTGGAGAAGTAGGATGGAAGGAGGGCACATCTACCATGGCAGGCAGGATGGCTGGGGTTCATGGACAGCCAGGAAGACAGATTTTACAAAGGTTTAATAATTAACATAGAAAGCAGGCAACTGTTCATTTGTTAAAAGAATAATAGATGAAGACTAAAAGACAGCTAAAAATAAAAACGGCAGAATAAAAGTTAATAGAACAAAACAGAAACCAGCCATGGCTAACTAAAGGGGCAGTAAAGTATAGCTCCTATGCAACTTTTTTTAATGGAACCAAGAAGACACAATTCAAACATCCTGACCATATTGCTTGTATCCCATTGCCCCTCTTTTCATCTCTCTTTGTCTTTACAGGCTACAGAGGCCCTCCCCCAGGTGTGACTCAAGTCTCCTTCCTGGTGCTTGTTACTTGAAGTAGCTTCTCCCCCACTCCTTGGATGGATTAGGTCCCAGGTTCTTTTTTGTGACAACTGGTGCCTCCACCCAAGGTGACTCCTCACTGTGCCTGGGACACAAGGGGTGCTGTCCCTTGGGAAAATGAAGAGTGCTGCAACTGCTGGCAAGGAGTATAAAACCCAATCCACAAAAAACAATAAGCAGTGCTTCTATATCGTGGTGCCAACTTTTCCCAACCTAGCGCTAAAAATTTCCCAAATTTGGTGAAAAATTCCCAGCAGTGCTTGAAATAGAAGCACTGACAATAAAGTACATCAACTCAAACCCCAGCACAGAAATGACACACCCAAAAATTACAATATAACCAAGGGGGACTTTACTGGGAGCAGGGAAATAGGATCTGGGAAAGGAGAGGGTTAGGGTTAACTAAAAAGTACTTAACATTAACAAATCAACAAGTTCCCCACCTCCCAACACTTACAACTCTTCCCAACCCCCAGCTCCATCCCTAGCACTTTCGCAGGCAAAGGGCACACTGAAGATCAATCCAGAGATGTGTGCTGCAGTACTGTGAACATTGGCCAGCTTAAACAAAATGGGTCCCGCCCCTAAGTGAGGCTTCACCCCTGGGTGAGGCTGGGTCCTCTCCTGGCTCCTTGGTCTGGAGTCCAATGGCAGTCTCAACTAGTTCTTGGTAGCAGGCACCAAATTGGATCTCATGGGAGCCTTCACCACTCCATTGTTCACCATTCCTTAGCCAAGTGCCACACCATTGTATGTAAGCTGCCATGCTTGGTGGTCCCTTTTCCTTCTTCTCTCAAACAGATTAGTACTGCAGGCTGCAAACACAACCTTTTCCATCTGAAACCTTGAATTACTCACTGTTTAAAAACTTTCAGATTTAAAGCCAAATGATTTGCCTGGGAAAGAGAGAGAACAACTCACGCACATTCTTCCAGGTCATTCACCGGACTCCCTTCTTGTTCTACGCAGTTTCTCAGTTACCTTCAGGAGTCCTGTTATATTGAAAGCAGTTCTGACTCCCATTAGAATGGGCTTGGAGTGTTCATTGTAAAAGTCACTGTACTTCTGACTGAAGACAACAGAAGTCAGTTCTGCATCTGAGGCAGACCACTTACGTGACCTCCAATTGATGGAGTAAGAGCCTGACCTGCTGTAATTTGACATAGCTCCATTGACTTCAGTGGACTTGTGCTAATTTATACCAGGAATTCTGATCCATGGACTGTAGAAGTCAGTGAGGGCTGTGTGTGCATATCTGAGGCCAGAATAGAGGAGGGAGATTTGGAAGCTGCTTTACTTTTCCTCACCACCACCACATAAACTGCAGGTAGCTTTTCTTTTATAAATAACGCTCTGGCCAGTTTCAAATTGTTATTTTAAATGGGAAATGGGATATTTCAGTCTGAGGGCCACATTCTCAAGTCCGTAGTTTTTAGGGAGGCAAACTCACATCACATTGAGTTTAATGGGAGTTTGCTTCAGTAAGGACTCAGCATAATCTGAGGGCTAGATTCTACCCCTCTATCTTCACTGGCTGAAATTCATACCCTGTGCAAACAATTCTCATCATCCCCATGCACCACTTTAAGTCCCCCTTAGGCCCCATTTCGGAGGACTAAAGTAGGACATAAGCGATGCACAGATCCTGTGCTGGCCCTCTGTATAGCGTGAATTTCAGCTAATGTAAATGGGACAGAATGTGGCCCTTATCCCTAAATTCTCCCTAGAACTGCAGCATCCTGCAGAATATCTGCAGAATCCTGAAATGACGACTTTCAAGAATGCTAAAAGGTTTCAGCCTGTACTAAAACCATCAGCCCGGCCCAGCTTGTGTTCAGCTCTCTCTTACGCCGTGAGTGGACGTCAGCCTCTTCTTTTCTTTTTGAGAGAAGGAAAGTCTACTCCTTTGAAATGTGAAAAATATAGCGGGATCTTCTGTGAGGTAAATAGCCCATCATCTTTAAGGTCAAACAAGTACAGACTCTCGAGAATGAATAATTAATAAGGATATACAAGATGTCAGAACTCAAATTCCTGGGATTTGCTAAAACATAGATAAATTGGACTCTGACAAAAACAAATTGTGCTTAATAACCCTTAAAGACGTGATCCCTGAAGCATCCTGCAGTACTCTAGTTTCCCCTTGCCCAACTTCTTTCATCTTAATTTATACCAGACAAAGACTAGTAAAAATAATGTTTGAACTTTAAGTAATAAAATCAGTTATAAAACCACTTACTTTATCACATACTTAATGGAAAAAAACCCCTATTTCTTTTTTAAACTTTCTGATTATATTTAGGGACCACAATTTACTATCACCAGTGCCACTCAGAGGAAAACCACAATACAATGTAAATGGTATTGGACCTGATTCTCTTCTCCCTTGCTCCAGTTTTGCACGAGCATTAATTAGTCTACTGATTTCAATTTGATTTCACCAAAGTGAAAATAGAATCAGACACATTTAACATGCAGTATCCTGCTATCTAGATATGGCAGAGTGATGGGAGCAAATTATGCAGTTGCTTTATATCCTATTCTGGCTCCCCATCCATTTCCAAATCAGTTTCAAGGTCCTGATCCTTTAGTTTAGCGCTCTTAGCAGGGAAGGGTCTACCAACCTCACAAAGCAACTCTCTTTTATGCAGCTGCAATCAGAAAGGACACTGATGCTGGAGGTGTCTGGAGTGAAATTCAGAGGGACTGGGGCAGGGCCTTCTAAATGAAGGGCCCTCATCTGTGAAATTTACTACTACCCTTGATCAGAAGAAGCCAAATCCTACCCCAGAACATATCTAGAACCGCATGCAGGGAACTGCCTATGCTTTTGTTTACGTCTCATCATTTGCAGTTCATGTAGATGGTGCACTTGGCTCCCCTCCTGCACCAATCATCTTCAAGGGAAGGAAGTTTTCTCATTAATTTCAGTGGAATCAGCACTGGGCTTTGAATTGCGACTTCAGAGATTCCCAAGGGGAAGCCTTGGAGACTAGAAGAGGCACAAGAGCACCAGATCTACATTTTTTCCACTCCTCTAAATGTTTTCTGTCCGCTGCCGGACGCCTGCACATGCAGACTCTGCATAAGCACAGAAATGGTCCCAAGCCCCAGGCACCATATATTACAGCTCAGAGTGGAGATAAAATCTGAGAAGATCCATAAAGGAGATGTGAGAGGCCGACTCTGTGGAGAGTGTGTCAGTGGCTGAAGAGAGCTGGCTCACGGGACACGGCGGGACGTCACTGGCAGGGCCAGAAGCATTCTCTCAGTGGCTCCAGTTGGTTTCAGGGGTGGGCAAGTGCCGGGAAGGATGCCCTTCAGTGGCTCCACATGGCGGGTTGGCATAAACTCTCACTGCACAGTGACAGTACACAGACTGAGAAGACTGGACCGCTGCCTATCATTGTTTCCATATCTGTGGAACACCCGTGGATTTGGCAGACAGTTCTGCCACATTCTTACTACTTTAATCTGTATAGAGGTGAGAATTTGGCTTTGTGTTTCAGCTGCATCAGTTTCATCTTTTGGAGGCAGACAGTTATTGTTTCTTTTCCCTTTTCCTGTTAATCAATCATTTCCTGCCTTAGAAACTTCCTAGTATGTTAGCAAACAAAGAATATGGGGCTGTCCCCTTCCACAGTCTCTAAGCTTAGCTGAGCTTATCACAGCAATTCATGCTCCAGTATGGAAAAAAATCAAATGTGTAGAAGTCAGGTTTTTCGCATACATCATGAATTACAGCACCCGAGTTGGGCTACGTCTACACTACAGACCTTAGAGTGGCACAGCTGTACCGCTATCCCTGTGCCACTGTAAGGTCTCCCAGGTAGCTGTTCTATGCCGCCAGCAGAGAGCTCTCCTGCCAGCATAATTAAACCATCCCTAACAAGCAGCAGTAGCTATGTCGGCAGGAGAGCGTCTCCCGGTGACACAGTGCTGTCCACACCGGCTCCTTTGTCAGTGAAACTTATGTGGGTCAGGGAGGTGGTTTTTTCACATCCCTCTGACAAAAGTTTTACTGACACAAGTGCTAGTGTAGAAATAGCCTTAGATCAGGAAACACATATACCTCCACTGCCCACTTGTTACATTTTCAAGCAAACACCTTTGTGCTTTCTCCCATGCTGCCCCACACGCTTGAGAGGTGCTCCCTGTGAACATCCACAAAGCTACCTCATTACCTACCTTCAAACCCCTCTTCAAAACTCTCCTTTGTTGTTAGGCCGACAAAAAAACTTGACAATGGTTAGACTGCTGTTATTCAGAGACCACTGTCCATCATTCAGACCAGTATGTCTCATTGTTTCCCTGGAAGCCTCTGTCTGTCTCGATCCATCTGTTGTCTCTTGTCTTACACTTAAACTGTAAGCCTTGGGGGCAGGCATGTTCTTTTGGTTCTATGTTTGTGCAGTGCCTACCACGATGGGGTCCTGGTCCATGACTGGGACTCCTGGGTGCTACAATAATCCAAATAAATAATAATAAAAATAATAAAGTACCCAAGAATCCATATCAAATAATCCTTCTTTTCATTGCACCTTGTGTATTTCAGTGTTTCTATCTCTATTTAAAACGAAAACATTAGAATAACACAGCATGAAGCCATTTTCTTACCAGCCCCAACTTAATATTCCTTCATGTCTGTTGTGCTGGCCAGAGATCTTGTAGGACTGCTACACTCGTAAGGATGGCTTAAATTTTGTTTCCAATAAATTTAAAAATTTAAAGTCGATTGAGCTTAAATCAGCCAAAATGTCAGTGGGAGTTTTGTCTGTTTGCGGAATGAACTCTAGAAAGGTGCTTAACAAACCAGCGAAGTGGTGAATAACAGCTGCTGGACATAGTAAACTTCTTCATCTTTAACATGGGGTAATAAATCTTTCCGATCTACCTCAGAGGGGTGTTGTGAGATTTAATCAATTAATGTTTGTGAAGCACTTTGAAATGCATGCAGGGAAGAATTTATAGGAGTGCTGATTATTGCTACTATAATACTAAAACTATGTGTTTGTTTATTGTGGGAAAGACCAGAATACGAACAGTACCATCCACTGCTGTTTGTCTAAGCTTCAAAAACTTCTTTCTACTGTGAGGATTCAGATTAATTTTAAGATAGAAATTTGGTCTCCTGGGGCTAAATTAATTCTTGGTGTAAATCCACTGACTTCAATAGTCATGAATTTGGCCGAGATGTTTAGAGCCGTGATGATCTTGAACCAAAATCCTACAAGCAAACAACCCTGAACTTTGGGAAAGGTTGGATTCAGTCTTTGTGTGACCGCTGCCCTCTTCGCCCACACACCAGTGACTGAGCTGGGGACCTCCAGAGTTAAAGCATGAGTTGCTACAGCTCCAGTTATGGAGCTAAGGCTCTGTAGATGGGAGCTGTAACAGCCCATATGCTCTGTGGTTTGGCATGGGGGGATGGTGGGACACGTGTAACACATACTTAGCACTGGGTTACACTTGCGATTTAGGAACACAGGAATTGCCATCCTGGAGCCGACCCCTGATCCATTTAGTCTGGTACACAATCTGACAGTGGCCAGCACCAGAAGCGTCAAAGAAAGCTGCAAGAACCTCACAGTAGGAAAATGTGGGCTAATCTGATCCCAATGAAGGCCTCATCCTAATCCTACTATTTAGAGATTGATTTAAAACCAGCAATATGAAGTCTTATCTATTTTTGTTAGCATTAACATTCTTGTTAGTCATCTAAACATCCACCTCCTCTTTATATCTTGCTACATTCCTGTGTCATCCTGTGGCAATGAGTGCTATCTAATTCCACAATGTGTGCAAATATATTTCCTTTTAACTATTTTGAATTTGTCACCTTTCAATGTAATTGAACATGTCCTTGATCTTGAATCCATCTCTAGCTTGATAGTGGGGGTTTTGGGTTTGGGTGGTTTGGTTTTTTGGGTGAGGGTGGGGGGTCCTTATTTCTTCATAGTATTTTTAAGGAGGGGCTGTTGATGTGTTTTTTAATAAGTCACATGTCTATGATTAGAAATGTTCAATCAAAACACTGACTAAAAGAAACAGAAACCAAAGAAATAATTTTTGTCTTAAAATGAAATCCCTAGAAGATAAAACACTGAAGCATAGCATTCCTTGGGAGCTCCTCTCTTTCTGTGCCTTTAAGATTGTCAAGAATAAACTATGAAAGTCCCTGAGCCCTGCATACATTTTCACAGTTGTTGGAGGGTATTGTATTATTGTCACTTTTCTTTACAACCCTCTTCTTTGAAATAGTGTCAGTATTATATATAGTGTATCAGAGAGATTTCTATTAAAGAGAATAGTGAAGGAGCTCCCATCAGTGGGAGCTTTAGGAGAACCACCACCAATCAGGATCAGTCTTCAAAAAAGAGACCAAAAAGTTCAGACACCAGGGTGAGAGTGAGACCCACCTCTTGGTAATGCACTTACCTTCTTATTTTTTAATCTCTAGTGTTGGTTGTGGTTGAAAAGCTTTGGTGACAGCAGTGTGTTTTAAGGAGGGATTTTATAACATACAATTTATAACTGGTAAATTATATTGAAATTGGATATCCTTTCAATCACTCCTGAAATGTTTAAGTCTTCACCTGACTGCCACTGTTTTACTGGGCAAGTGACACTATTTGTGTGTCTGCTAGTAAGGGAGGCCCATTTCCCAACCTCAGTGAGAAAATTTAAAAAACAAACATTCACTGTGTAAATAGTAAATATTGATGGGTCTAATCTTAACTTTGAGGCCCCGATGCAACTCCCCTTAATGGTAATGGGAGCAGTAACATTGGCACGTTGATGAAAAAATACACCAGTCCTGTAAATTCAAGCGTATGACTCCCTCTGAAGCCAACGGGAGTTTTGCCTCAGAAAGGACAATGTTTGAATATATCCAAAGTAAATTTCCCCAACAATTAATACTAGAAATGTATAGGTGAAAGAAAACCAGGAAAATCAAACAGATGAATAAGTCCCCACCAACCTTCTATGCACTTAACGCAGGAGCTAACTGGGTCCACGGGCTACCTCAAAAAAATAAGCAAAAAACAAATCAACCCTCTTTGCTTATAGTATCAAGAAGCTGGGTAGAGAAAAATGCCAAAGCAACAGTGCACAATGCTACACTATACTGGTGCTGTCTGATCATATGTGCTATTTCTAGATGGCTCCCTTCTATATCCCTGACCAGAACACTGGAAAAACCAAATACAGCCCACGTATGAAACGTCCTCCCAGGTTTTACACTAGGCTCATCAGATAGTGGCTGAGATTTCTGGGAGTTTTAGTTGATCTTAAATAAATGCCATGCAGTGTGAATGTTGCTGAAAAAGCTAACACTTGACTACCAAACCTTATTGTGTTAAAGGCACATTGAACTCACTGTGAGTTTTCCATTAGACTTTAATAAGAGCAAGATTGGGCAGTTTCTAGTTACCTGGGAATAGTATGCAGTAATGAAATGGCTTTAGCTGTGCTTCTAATTGTAATTTTAAAACTTTATGTTCAAATATAATATGGAGAGGAATGCTTCTCAGAAGCTGAGCTTTCAGAACATCTACTCTGAAGCTAACCTTTACCTAAGCTGTAGAAACCCGGGTTGTAATTATCAGACAGTTGTATTTATTTTGTTTAATATAAATATAATGAAGCAATTGAAAGCAAAACAATATATATTAAAAAGCTAATTCACAGTTTTAAATATCAACTGAAAATCAAAATATGCACCATTTGCAGTCAGCGACATTTGCAAACCACATATATTGGCTATGTACAGCTGGTGCAGAATTTAATTTGAACACTACTTATGTGCTATGCATGCTGCATATAAACTAGATTGTCAACTGTTCATTTCCAAAAAAGGAACTACAAGGTACAGAAATCAAACCTATCAAATCCAGGACTCTTAAGTTGCCGACAAAAAAACAATGGTCAGAAATGAGGATGAAAGGTCTGACCTCACTTTGAATTTCATGGCAGTTTAAGATAACACCTCACTGATTGTTTTTTTAAACATAGCAGGGTTTGTAATCATTTATGTGTGGTTATAAAATTCTTATCTCTCAGAGACACCAGAATGACCCTTCTCTGGTGAATATACATTCCAGTTTTTATTTTAGTTTCTAATATTTTAAAATAAATAATTTATATCGCAAGTGAATTTAGTGCTTTTAAAAAATAAAGAGGTTGTCAGTTTTGAAGAGGGAAAGTCTGTTTATTCACATACATCTACAGCACGGGCACTGACAACAGTATGTTTTCTTGCCCTCTGTGTACTAATATGATGCAGAGGAGGGCTAGTAAGAGATAAGCTCTATTTCCTTGCTATGGTCACCTGATCTGCATTACAAAAAACTGACCCCATTGGTGGGCACCCTCATACAAGGTAGCTTAGAATTGCCCAGGAAGCCCCACCTCTTGAGCAATGCAGTCCCCGTAACTGTACATTCCTTTGACTCTCTGCTGAGACTGCTAAAAAAGTGCTAATTTAAGTCAATTTTTTTTTTTTAAACAGTGGCCAATTTCATATCACGGAGGGTGAGTGCACATGCACCTGCATTCACGTGCTGGGAGTGGTCTATGCAAATAGGCATTTGCATATACAAGTAGGTACATGTGCAATTTCTGGATTTGCAAAAGCAAATACTGTACAGTGGGGCTGGTCAAGAAATGGCAAGTATTTTCCATGCAACATTTCAAACAAAACCAAAATGCTGTTTCATTCCATTTTTTTCACAGAACTTGCCAGATTTTTTAATTAAGTGAAGTGTTGATTTTATTTAATTTCAAGTTTTAAAAAATGGTCTTTCATTTTGGTATTCAAAAGCAGAAACATTTTCTCTCTTTCCCATTTCTCCTACTGGAATTGTAGGTGAAATTCACCCATTTGCAGAGAGTTAGCACAAAGGCTATCACCACTTAATCCCATTCAAAGCCTGACGCGGCACCCACTGCCGTCTGTGGAAAGACACTTATTGATTTGAATGGGCATTTGATCAGGACCTTAGCCCCAGTTTTGAGAATTTGAGTGCTTCATAGGCTTCAGCCCCCACCCAGTTCTTTCAGATTTGCAACCCAATGGCAGCATGGTGTTTTTAACCAACTAGATTTCCCCTTGAGGAAGGGATGTTCATAGGGCCATAAGGAACTGGTGAAAGTTAATGCTGGGAATCCCAGTGTGGTTGGGGGTGAAATGCTGTGGAGACAGCTGGCCCTATTGTTCCATAGCAGAATTACACCTTTCCTGCTCTTAGGATGTTCCCTTCTCACTCACCAAGCTTCATCCCCATGGAGTACCTATAGACAGGCTTCTAGAGCATCAAAGTAAAGGGACATAAAGCTGGCACTCCTTCCTTCTTCAGTGCCCACCCCGCCCCGTCCTCTATTGACTTTAATCCCCACTCCCAATATTTGAAAGCCAGTCAAATGTATGTTTTCCAAAGCTGGTTCAAAAGAAGAGTTCAGACCCTAGAGGCCAGATTTTCAAAGAATAGCATGGTGAGTGCACCCCCGCCCCCAATATATGTGTGCGCAAACCCCCACATACCGACCCACGCAGTGAAAAATCAGGCAATCGCACTCGCCCTGCAACTCCAGAGCTTGCTGTCACCGGGACTACAAGGTAGGTCTCCCTTATAGGGGAGGGACTGTATTTTGGAAAGCAATGACTCAGAAAATACAGAACAGTAGGCAGCAGGAAGGTAGGGCTCAGGCCCCCCAAATCTATCTCTGCTTTGTCATTTTCTGAGCCACTCCACTGCCCATGTGCTCGCCCAGCTTAGCAGGCAAAGCCCTGCATCTGGCAGTGCCACAACCATGAAGGGGGTGGGGTGTCCATTGCAGGGGTGGGACCTTGCCTGCGCTCAGCACTGTGGCAGGCTACTCCAAATCTGTGAGGGGTGAGTGCCAATGGGCTGGGCCCTACCCCACTGCTGTCCCTCTGCACCAGGCCAGGACAGAGACAGCAACCCCAACCCCCACACAGACTGGAGAGTGAGGCCTGCTCCCCCGCGACCCCCCCCAGGAAACAGGCTCCTCCCACACACACACAGAGGGGGCCACCTGTCCAGTCCATGCAACTAGAGAGCCCTTCCCCACAGAACTGGGAGCCTGGTGGCCACCCCTTCCTGACAGAAAGCCACCGTCCCAGTGAGGGGAGCCCTCCCAGCACAGATCCCCTCCTCCCTCTGCAGCTGGGACGGCTCCTCAGACTCAGGGGCCCAGCCCACGTTGCATCTCGAGTGCTGGAAGGGCTCACTCTCCAACACCACCCTTATGACCTCCCCTCTGCACTGGGCTGGGATAGGGAAAATGACCCCCCCACAGACATCTCCCTCCCCAATATGCACACCAGAGAATGGGGCCTGACACACACACGGAGTGGGCTTTACTCAGCACCACCAAAGAATATTTTTACCAGCTGCCTATACTGTGGGGTTGTGGTGAATAAGAAAGTGAACTTGGGCTCCCAGTGGATGCAGTGACTAAGGTTATAGCCTATGTCTACACTTACTGTGTGATGTGGAGTACAGCCATTACACATGTAGCTACACGCCACACTGAAAGTAGCCCCTGTCCACACTTGTCAGTGTGTAACCATATACAGCAGTTTTCAGAGTAGCAGCCGTGTTAGTCTGTATTCGCAAAAAGAAAAGGAGGACTTGTGGCACCTTAGAGACTAACAAATTTATTTGAGCATAAGCTTTCGTGAGCTACAGCTCACTTCATCGGATGCATTCAGTGGAAAATACAGTGGGGAGATTTATATACACAGAGAACATGAAACAATGGGTGTTACCATACACACTGTAATGAGAGTGATCACTCAAGGTGAGCTATTACCAGCAGGAGAGCTGGGGGCAGGGGGCAGGGGAGAACCTTTTGTAGTGATAATCAAGGTGGGCCATTTCCAGCAGTTGACAAGAATGTCTGAGGAACAGTGGGGGATGGAGGGTGGGGTGAAATAAACATGAGGAAATAGTTTTACTTTGTGTAATGACCCATCCACTGCCAGTCTTTATTCAAGCCTAAGTTAATTGCATCCAGTTTGCAAATTAATTCCAATTCAGCAGATTGACAGAGCCAGACAAGTACCCAGAAGTCACCTACTACTGGACAGGCCCAACAAAGAAAATAACAGAACGCCACTAGCCATCACCTTCAGCCTCCAACTAAAACCTCTCCAATGCATCATCAAGGATCTACAACCTATCCTGAGGGACGACCCATCACTCTCACAGATCTTGGGAGACAGGCCAGTCCTTGCTTACACACAGCCCCCCAACCTGAAGCAAATACTCACCAGCAACCACACACCACACAACAGAACCACTAACCCAGGAACAGCCGTGTTAGTCTGTTTATTCGCAAAAAGAAAAGGAGTACTTGTGGCACCTTAGAGACTAACCAATTTATTTGAGCATAAGCTTTCGTGAGCTACAGCTCACTTCATCGGATGCAGCAGGAACCTATCCTTGCAACAAAGCCTGTTGCCAACTGTGTCCACATATCTATTCAGGGGACACCATCATAGGGCCTAATCACATCAGCCACACTATCAGAGGCTCGTTCACCTGCATATCCACCAATGTGATATATGCCATCATGTGCCAGCAATGCCCCTCTGCCATGTACATTGGTCAAACTGGACAGTCTCTACGTAAAAGAATAAATGGACACAAATCAGACGTCAAGAATTATAACATTCAAAAACCAGTCGGAGAACACTTCAATCTCTTTGGTCACTTGATTACAGACCTAAAAGTTGCAATTCTTCAACAGAAAAACTTCAGAAACAGACTCCAACGAGGGACTGCTGAATTGGAATTAATTTGCAAACTGGATACAATTAATTTAGGCTTGAATAGAGACTGGGAGTGGATGGGTCATTACACAAAGTAAAACTATTTCCCCATGTTTATTCCCTCCCTCCACCCCCCACTGTTCCTCAGGCGTTCTTATCAACTGCTGGAAATGGCCCACCTTGATTATCACTATCCCCTCCCTCACCCACCCACCCCTCCGCCACTCTCCTTTTCTTTTTGCATATACAGCAGTGAAAGGCAAGGTGACCTGCCAGAGCCTGTCCCTGCTGTCTCCCCCTTGCCAGAGTCTTTCATTCTGGTGGGGAAAGGTCTGGCAGTGGGACACTATACTGCTAACAATAGCAATGTAGACTTGGGGAGGCACTGATAGGGCATGTAGAGAGCCATGTTCAGGCATGTAGGCCACTCTTAACTACTCTACTCACCTAAGCTGTGCCTCACCATCTACACTGCAGTTTATACTGGGGCTAGCTGGGCAGGCAGTGTCCGTCCTCTCCACGCTGCCTAAGTGTAGACATATCTTAACGGAACTATCATGATTCTTGAATGTATAGCAAGGTAATATAGAGTAGAAGTAGGGAGGGGGAAATTACCACTGTATATGGTATTAATGGGAGCATTAATGGAATATGGTGTCCAGTTCTGGCATCTGTACCCTAAAATGGATGTTAACAAATTGGAAAGGGTTCCGAAAATAGTTACAATAATAATTCAAGATCTGAAATACCTGCCTTACTGTGGGCTCACTCTAGCTTATCCAAGAAAAGGTTACGGTTATTATCATCTATAAATACCTACATGGTGAAAAGTTTCCTGACAGTAGAGAGCTATTTAATCTAGCAGACAAAGTTATAACAAGTTCCAGTGGCTGAAGCTAGACAAATTCAGATTAGAAGTAAGGCACGATTTTAAGTGATGGCAATTAACCGTTGGAACAAGTTACTGAGGACTGTGGTGGATTCTCCATCAGTTGGACCCTTAAAATCAAGTGTGTGTGTGTGTGTGTGTTTCTATAAAATATGCTCTAGCTCAACCAGAAGCTCTGGGCTTGCTTCCGGAATCACTGGATGAAATTCTAAGGTCTGTGTTATGCAGGAGGTCGGACCAGATTATCATAATGGTCCTCTTCTGACCTTAAAAATCTGCGAACCTATGAATGGCAGTTATTTAATTAGCAATGCAGATTTCATGTGTCAGTCCAGATTTTCACAGGTATAATGTGCACATGCAGGTTTTCACAGGCACAACACACACATGCAAACGAGTGTTCCCATAGCACCCTCCTTTTGAAACTTTGGCCATATGCCAGCAGTTACACATGTAGACACAGAAAGCCCCCCAAAACTGGCAGAGGTGTGTAAATGCAGCACATGTGTGTGTACACACAGGCAAAATTATAGGGGTCGAATCATACACAGGCTGCATGGCATAATGTGTGTACCCACACATACGGAGGAGGTTGTAGAAGAAAGAGCAATAAGAAGCTTGGGCAAAGGCATGTCTCAAAAAAGTCAGGAGCAAAGTACTTCCTGCAATGGCTGGTGAAACACTAGTGCCTCATATGTGTAAACACATTTAGCTCAACCCAAACACCACAGTAAAATCTCAGAGACCATTACCTAGGGGTAGTGGTTTTCTGGGACAAGAGGTGTCCAGTGTCATTCAGTGTACAGTATGGTGAGCTATGGGTCCTTTATCAAGAATCTGCTCTGGCAATGTGAGCGGCCAAGATATTAGCCTAGGTACAGAATACGCTTCAAGTCACATCTACAATACAAATTGGAAGAGTATTATGGGTGGGACTTTCAAAAGTGCCCCCACTGGCCTAACTCTGCTCCCACCAACTCCAACGGGAGCACTGGTAATCCAAAGCTGAGCATTTTGGAAAATCCTACCTTGTAACGATTTCAGGAAGCAACCACGTTGTAACCAAGTCCCCTTGCTCAATTGTAATTGAGACAATCCAGGCATGTTTGGGTGTGGGTCAGGCTCTGCTTGACCTGTTTACTCTGGAGTGGTCTTCAAGCTCATCTTCTTTCTGTGACTGCCACACAACCCTAAATCTGTGTGGGGCTTGTTCTGTAATAGCTGCTTGCTGAAGTATGATGAGCTATCTATTTGCTGCTACACAGGGATTTGGTGTATTGTTCGATGTAATTTCCCTGTTCATTGTAGTTCTCCATGCTATGACCCAAATCTTGCCCCAGGTACCCCGCCAGAGTAACTCAGCTCTGTGGGAGTTAAAGAGAGAGGAATCCTCCCCCAGCAAGCCACAAAGTGGGAGCAAAACTGTTCCACAGGCAAGCTGGGGTGGATTAGAACTCCCACCCTGGAGCCTCCATTCCTCAGGGGAAAGTACCATCGTGGCAGATCCTCTGACCTTATCTCCATCATTCAAGAGCCACTGAGTGTGGCCTCGCTGTGGTGAGCACCTGTAGAAATAGATGGGAGGATCTGTGGGATTTAAACCCAAGTCTGCAGGGCTGCAGGCAGCCAGTGCTTCCATACCGCCAGGCAGCCTTTGCAGAATCACTGTACCACACATCCTAGGAGACCAGTCACTGCTGGAAATGCTGCCCAAAGCAGAGATTTCCTTCTGTCACCTCTGATTGGTCCTGACCTAAACCTGGCAGGAGTATCAGGAAGTTGTGCATGCCACAAGGCAGATCTCTGATCTGCTGTTGAGACAGACCCTGACTTGCCCCTGCCCCCTGGTTCCTGACTACTAACTCTGGCTTGGCCCTCCACTCTGGAATCTGGCTGCTGATTCTGACCCCTCAGGCCTGACTGCCCATGGCTTTAACCACTGGACTTGACTCCCGTGCCTTGGTTCCTGACACTAGATTCCTAGACATGCAGGGAATAGAGAGCCTTGTTACCCTGACCATACCCCACACAACAAAACTGTAGCAGTTCCTCCATTTTGGGAGGCCTTTGCCCCTGTGCATGGGAAAAGAGTTAGAATTTAGAATTGGTCCATAACTCTCTAGATCCATCCCAGAGCCAACTGGGCCATGACCAAGTTGTGAATGCAACAAAAGAAGGGCTTCCAAAGGAAATGCTGTTGACTTCCAAATAGGAGTGACATTAAATCCAGCAATGATTTAACAGAAAGGATCAGGACAGATCAACCAAATGCAGGAAACAAAGTTTCAGAAATGGATTCTGATCTCAGTTACAGCAACATGACCCTCGAGATACACTTGAATTGCACCAGTGTAATTGGGATCCGAATCTGGCACAAAGGGTATAAGCACCATCATGTGTGCCAAGTTTTCTGATAGGAGTGGTTGGTTAAACTTAGGTGAATTTGCTCTGTCCACAGCAGCTGTGGAGAAAATTTGCCCTGATTCTGTCAATTATCTTTATCAGAGAATCAGAATCAACAGCATTAATATAATAACGTGTTAGGGGTTCATAATTGTCACTGCTCCTAGTTTTATACTACCAGAATAATGTTGGGTTTCTCTTTAAACGTGGGTCCAATATTTCCCATCGGCAGAAGTGGGTACAACTTAGTTGAGTGCAGTGACTGTCCCCTATAGTAAATTTGACACATGGTGATTAACAATGCCAATATCCACAGTGCTGCAAATGATATGCAGTGACAGAGGGGAAACCTGCCCTTACCCACTAGGGTTGGGCTAAATGACGGGAGATTAACAGTCAGCTAAACAATGCTTACCAGAGCTATTCTGCTAGCAGTTGGAATGTAACATACTGCTGTTCATTTAGACCCAATCCAACTGCCACTGAAGTCAACGGAAAGCCTATAAGGCCCAGATATACAAAGGGATTTAGCACCACTGCAATCTACAATACCCACACTCAGCTGCCACCTAACCCTGTACATACCTAAACTCACTAGGCACCTAAAAGTTTGCTGTAAAATTCCCTTAGGTATCTACATTTCTGCCTTAGGGCACATGTCAAGATGCTTATCTCACACTTAAGCCTCAAGGCAGGTGAAGATAGACAGGGAAATAAATGTCTGTCTCGCCTGTGGGGCCTAAACAGGTAGGCCTGCTCTGAACATACCAAACTCCTCACCAAAGAGGAGCAGGCCTCCCTGCTAAATGTTAGCCCAGCAGTTAGGGAGTTCCCTCAGGCTGTGGGGATGCTGGTTCAATTCTCATCTTTGCATGAGGAGATGAGATTTGGAGAGGGGTTTCCCACTTCTCAGCTGAGGGCCCTAACCTGTGGGCTATTCTGATGTGGGAATGTCTACTGTTGAAGCCATTCCACTTTGCATAAATAATTAAATATGCATTAGGCCAGTGACAGAGTGCGTGACTGTATTGTCCAGTGAGTTAGGGCACTCACCTGAGAGGTGGGAAATGCCTCTTCAAATCCCTTCTCCACATCAGGTGGAGGGGAGAATTGAAAGGGGGTCTCCCCCATCCTAGGTGAGTGCTCCAACCACTGGGCTCAAGGATATAAGGGAGACCACCCTCAGCTGTTTTGTGTGGACTCAGATATGCACCACTGCTGTTCTTGCAAGAAGCAGCTTAGATGCATGACTCCATGACAGGTTTCCTTGCTGTGGAACCAAAGCAGAGATTGGTGCCTTCTTCCAGGCCAGAGTTAGGTGATGAACTTGGGCAGCAGGGCTGGACTGGGCTGGGCAGGCTGGGGTGGGGGTGGAGCTTAGGACACACCCCTCTCATTGGCACCTGCTATTGGCTAGATTACCACCCCACCCCGCCTACCATGCTGGCTTTTGTGGATCCCATTTTCAGGTGCCTGTATAGGAGCGCTGGTGCCTAACCCAGAGTTTGTGGATTCCAGAGATTTTCAAGGTGCCTAAAAGTTAAGCATTGCAATGCCTACATCCCTTTGTGGATCCAGACCCAGCTGCTCAGATTCTGTGATGATGGGAACCTTAGAAACGGGGAGACAGCAGGGAGTTCTGACCCTTGGAAAGAAGTAGCATACATCTCATCTAATGCATAGGCTCTAGCTAGTGTAGTGGGGCCAGAACACGCCAGAATGGTGTTCTGGCACTGTATGTGTGAGATCATGCCACATGGAGGATGCCATTTTATAGAGTAAAATAGCCTCCTTCTCACAGTGTGACCTGACACACACCATACATGCAAGGCCACACCAACACGGGCAGAGTCTCTGCACTTAAAAAATCAGGACTGCAAGGGCTGGATCCTAAATACACTCCTTTAAGGCTGTGTCAGGGCCAGGACATAGGCAGCTAGGCCTAGTAGGTAGCACAGGGCTGGGGCCCCACAGCAGCCAATGTTCAAAATCAGGAGATCTAGAACCAAGAGTGAGATACCAGGCTGAGTCAGTAAGCCCAGAGGTCAAGAGACAGGAGCAGGTAGCACTGGATGAGCAGCGCAAAGCATGATGGAGCCCAGCTGTACAGATGACGTCCTGTTCCTCCTTCTGGCTTCAAGAGAGGAGGGGGCCAATCAGGAGCACCAGTGTTCCACCAATTGGGGCTGAGGAGTGGAGCCGTCTATCCGAGCTGGGCTTCAGGGTCTGCTGAATACTAATAATACTAGTAAGCCATTGGGTGGAGGGTTGGCGTGTGATAACCCCCAGGAACCTTACAGACCCAGGTTTGAGACCTGTAAAGCACAATAGGCTATTGCATACTGATAAATATATTAGCCAGCCCCTTCTTCTCCTAAATCCCGTCCTGCTGCTATGCAGGTGTGTGTATTTAGGGGAGTAGGGATGAAAGAGGCTCTCTATCCAGGCATCAGTGCCATACAGGTCATAATTTAAATACTACCTCCTACACATAGTTTTAAGCCAGAAGAGTACGATATCCAACCTTGCCTCAAGCAGCACTGTTTGTTTTAAACCTAGTTTACATACCTCAAACCCAGCCAAGAAATCCATTGTCCAAATTTGACAGTCTGAGGGAAAGGAAGCCAAAAAATAAAACCCCATCAGTTAGAAATAAATAAATGTAGATGTTAGTGCTACCTTGAACTTTAAATTATTCCTGTCACTGTGGTGGATTCTGTCTGTGATTCCACCCAGCCCCGCCCCTCTGGCATTCTTCTACAGGAACAGTCAAATAAATATTTCAAGGAGGGCATTGGTAAGTCTCTGTGACAGCCTGGTTAAGAACTATGGAATGTTAAATGCTTTTGTCAGCCCTCAGGCATTTTCTACTCACTGTTTCTTATTCTCAGAAAGGAAGTTGTGCAAAAGGTATTTGGTAACTGAAATTCAGTTTGCTGAGGGGAGGGAATGAACTGTGTCTTTGTTAGACAAACACTTGACAACAAATTGAAAAATATGAATGTTTCTACGGAAAATCAGGTGTTGCATTTTTTCACATACATTATTTAGTCCCAATCATCAGGTCCCTCCATGCTGCACTTGCTGCAGGACCCAAGAGAGGGATAAGGCTGTGGGCAGTACACTGACTTTGAGGGCCTTTGATCCTGGGGCTCAGTTCAGCCTCCATTACAACTTAGAGCAATCCAAAGGCTGCTCTAAATTAGACCTAGATATAATATTCCAGCATCCAGAGATCACCTCAGCATGGCAATATTTCTTCTCCATCTCTTTGTGCCTCACTATGCTTCTTACAGGGGGAGGGGGAGAGTGTGGCATCTTTTAATTTCCATCACCAGGGCTCTGGCCATCCGGAACCAGCTGTAGGACTGGGGCCTTAGCTGGCAACACTCTGGAGTATGGCACAAGTTCAAACCCCAGCCCAATAGTTTGGCTCAAAAAGAACATAACATAGCAGTGCAGTATTAATAAGGGCTGGGCACTGTTACAAGGTGCTTTCCTCTTGGCTGTGAACTCTGCTATAATGTAAAGGTCTTATGATATGTTTGAAGACAATAAGGATTAACACCATCATTTCACCCCTCATTGAAACAAGTCCATATGGCATATGGTGTATGTAAAAATAATAAAATAAAAAGTTATAACAGAGAAGGAAAAAAAGACTATATAATGTCACATAAATTATGTTATCTCCCCATTACAAATCATGGGATATTTAATAAGGTCCAGTCTATATGTAGCCAGGTTTGCTGGGTTCCAGTCTTTATACTACAGTGAAGGCAAATTGAAATAGCACACAAGAGAAAAAATATGACATAAAGCAGGGAAAAGTTCCTATACCTTGTATTAAGTGCAATTGCAGTCAATGTAACAGTGAAACACAGGTTGAGATTTCTCTGTTTCCGTGAACATGCTATCTTTTAAAGGATGCTACTCTCATATCCTCTAAACTTTGTGTGATATAAACAGAAAACGTAATTCTGAGAAAAGCATCCAGCACAACTGATTACCATAACCAGGAGCGCACACATTTAAATCAAAAGTCAGTTGAGTTGGAAAAGGTTTAAGTTTTTTCAATAAATTATTTTTTATAATAACTATAAAAGTTATATAGTGCACAGAGACTTCCTAGAGATAGATACTTTACTTTACCGGAATTGCTGGGAATACTTCCTGAGATATAAAGCTGACAATCAGACATCTGAGTATGCTTGAAAAACAACATCTACCAAAAGATTAAAGTATGAATTTAGTAAAGTAATCCAAGGAAAATTCATTGTTCTTTTTGTTACTTAGTATTGTGGTTGTGGTGATATAAGGGGGCAATGATCTAGAATTTTAATTCACCTTAAAACACAGAACTATATCTTCTATATTAAATATATGGAGTGTGTCTCTTAGAGAGCTATATTTCTTCAACACACTTTTTTACATTTTATGCTCACGGGAAGTTATTAAACATATAAAATTGCCTTATTTATAGAGTATAACTGAGTCCCTAGGATTCATTTGTATATTTTTCCATACAGTGACTGGCTTTGCTATTTAAGATATATTTTAAATCAACTTTTAATTATATGTAATATAAGGAGGAGGGGAGAATTACTAGAGCAAAAATAGACCCATTAGACTATGAGGAGGGTAATGAAATTAATTATGATTCCAAAATAGCAGAACTACTGTATTGTATTTTCTAGAAAAATAAAGAAAGGAGGTAAAAACAATTAGGAATAGAGACATGATGGTTATTATAATTGTTGATAGAAAGTAGGTAAGAAGATATTGGGAACAAAGTAATATAGGAAACTGAGCCAGTCTGGATGATGAGCATTCTGAGGTGTAAAGGGAATTATTTAATGAACTTACTTAACCACACACAATTATTTTTAAATATTCACAGAGACCTGGGGAGGTCTGAAAGATTTAGAAAGAAGGCAGCATTACTGGTCTTTTAAAAAAGGGAGGGTGGGGAAGTAAGAGAAAGAATGATCCTGTCACATACCATCTGGTAAGTCTAACTTCAGTCTGTAGTAATATAGTGGAAATAGTATTAAAAGGGAAAAAAAATCTCTAAGCACCTAAGGGAGAGTGGAATCACAGCCAGTTAGCAGCATGGATTTATAAAGAGGCCAACATGCTGCACATGAGCACATTTTTTTATATAATTGCAAAATGGTGGCTGAAGAGAGTACAGTAGATGTATTGTACATGGATGCCTACGTACACATAGGGATGTATGAGTTGCAGGAAAATTAGATAGGAGATTGCAGTGCTTTACAGAGACCAAAAAAAAATCCAGTATGGTTTTTGGGCTTCTAACATAGAGACGGGGAAGGGATAGATGCCCCTCTCTCTGTACAACACAGATGAGAAGGCACTTAGGATACTGCTTATAGGTGTAAGCACCTCAATACCAGGAATACGTTGACAAACTGGAGAGAGCTCAAGAGCAGAAGAAAAAAATATTAAAGGGCTAAATGAGTTGACTTGCAATGAAATATTAAAAGAACTAAATGTGTGTAGCTTGGCCACACAAAGACTATAAAGGCCCAATCCCTCATTTCTTATGCTGGCAATTTGCCATTTCACCTCAGTAAGAGTCCAGTCAGAATACAGAGAGTGGGATTAAGTCTGCAAATAGACTGTGGGGCAAATTATCAAATGGTATAAATTGTCATTGTCTATTGATGTCAATGGAGCTATGCCAATTTACACCAACTGAGGATCTGCCCCACAGGTATATAAACAGAGCAGACAAGAAGGAGACTGAGGAATTAATTGTCCTGAGTCTTGAAGGGAGTATAAGTAAGGCAGGGGCAAGTGGATGGAATGAGGCAAAGCGCAATTTAGGCTGAATATCAGGAAAAATATCCTAACGGTGAGTTCAATTACACAGTGGAACAGTCTGCTAATGAAAGTTCAATCAGCAGTCATTGAAAGATGGACTGAACAAAGCAGGGGGGTACATAGTACAGGGAACAAACAGTACAGGAGAGCCGATTAGATGGATTAAACAGGGTCTTTGCTATCTTTTTTTTTCTTTTTAATTGTGTTTTGGAAAAAGTGGTACCAAGTTCTCACTAATAAACTACTGAATATGCATCACATGACTGAAGGTGGCCATATCTTTAATGACTCAAGAGGACAATGAAGTTTATTGAATTTCAGTGGGATCTGGCAACTAATTCTTTTAGGCTCACTTGAAAATCTCAGCCTAAAGGCTGGACAGGTTTGTTGCACCACATATAAGGGGTTTGAATGCTGTCACAAAAGCAAGATCATCATTTTTCTCCATCCAGTGTATATTTCAGATACATATATTGAGTGGAGTGCCTATATATACATATATTTATGCAAAACCTCTGGAAAGGCTTGTGTCTGTCTTCCAATAATATCCATTTATCCAACAGACTTCAGTTTTATATGTGAAACAGAGGGAATAATGGTGTCATTAGCCGTACCAACGAAAAATCTTCTTAGAATGCTGCTGTAGAAAGAAGTTCCAGAGCTAAATTTTCCGTAGCTGGAGGTCAGGACTGGTTATCTTTATTTCAACTTCGTGAATTTCTTATGGAATACTCCCAAAGGAATTACTATTAAACTATTCTCCCATTTGCCAGGAGATGGTGCTGTGGATTTTAAATCGCCGAGTCAAACACCTTAGTAGACTGTGTCGTTCTTCGTCAGAGTTTCTTTTAAAATTTAAACAGCAATGAAAGAAAAACTGTAGCATCCCATAACTTTATGAGGGGAATGGACTGCGGTGTGAGTCAAACCAGACCAATTGCTATACATGAAATTGCTATTCAGCGAACAAAGGACACAGAATATTTCCTCCCTACATCTAATCTGCGATAATGAAGTATTAAGTGCAGCGCATTTTAAAAACAATGCCATCACATTACACTAGTGTTTTCACTTGATCCCACAGGTTTTCTTTCTGTCCAAAAAGTAGGGAAGTTGATTCCCAGCCCTCCCGTCTGGATAACTGTTAGTGCACAAGTAAAGGAGGTTAGGTATTTCTATTGTAAAGGTTAAGTGTCAAGCACACTAAAAAAATGTTCTTTGCTTTTATTGATCACAATGCAATTGATCGCTAAATTACATCCACAGTTTCTTACTCAGCGCGGTTTTCTGACCGTCTTCGCCTGAAAAACTAATTGTAGGGAGAAATGTCCCTTAGGAGGGTGTATTTTTGGATTCGCATTTGCAGTATAACTAACAGCAAACCTGCTCCAAAAGTTACAGTAGTAATGAATGGGTAGCTGTACCCGACCACAAATCCCATCCTGTAGGGAATGCATCTGAAGAAGTGGGTTTTTTACCCACCAAAGCTTATGCCCAAATAAATCTGTTAGTCTTTAAGGTGCCACCGGACTCCTTGTTGTTATCCTGTAGGGATTTACTGTAGGGGATGCTCCGCAGAAATACACACGCGTTATCAGCTCTTTAAGAAGTCCCTTTTGATCCTTTTGCCCTCTTTCTCAACAACAGGCGCGTAAGCTTTGAATACCTAAGGTGCTTTAAAAACACTTTTCAAAGTCTTAGGTGATGCGGCATGATTCCTGACTTTCAAAAGGGATTCTCATCCTGACTGGGAAAGTTTCCCTTCTATCGAGCTTTTTTTAACCCTCCTGTTGCTCTTTGAAACTGCTAAATGAACAGCTAGTTGTATCGTTTTAATTACAAAAGGAGTTATTTGCTTAGCTCTGCGTGGGGGAAATCGCGGTAAGCATTAAAGGTAGATTTGAATCACAGAATAGAACTTTTTCTCTAGCAACAAAACTTCAAGTCTATTCTTTTTCTTAACTTAAAATAATTACTCTCTGTGTTTTGGGGCGTTTGTAAGCAATTAAAGCCATAAGCATGTCCCATAAAGCACATGAAATTCTTTTGGGGGATTGCAGGGCCCAATTATTGTCCAATGTATTTCAGTGTAAGCTACCAAGCACGTGGGGACATTTCCCAGGGTGTGATTTTGTAAGGATTGTTTACTCTCTGCGCTCTTTTAAAAAAACCAATCTTTCCCCAGTTGTTGAGACACACCAGGATTTGTCAAGGGCCACACGTTCAGGTACAGCAGTGTAATTTTGAGACACACACACACATACTTCTAGGCGAATTTGTAGGAGAAGCTGATGCAACCTGGTAACGTTGTGAAAATAGTTCTTTTATTCCGGACTGGACTGATGGTTGTCTAGGAGTCAATAAAATGTTTAGCAAGATATTGCTACGACAAATCTACAAGCATCTCGAGAATGGAAGAAACGGGGGGGGGGGGATAAAGAAATACTGTACATAGGGGGGTTATAGCAAAATATTTAAACTTGATATTTGGCTTTGCTGTCATTTAGGTTCGGTGTCAAATGCATGTAGCCACACGTGGGGACACACTGATGAAGTCTTTAGTACGGCCAGAGAAGAGTAAACTCGAATCTCATGTTAATATTAGTTTGATCAGAGAGTTATTCTTCTGGTATCAGTGAAATGCTGACTATTTCCAAAGCATTTCAAAGCTCTAGGGAGTTACAGTATTCCCCCCGGCTGCAATGAAACTGTCTTAATCTTTATAAACTATGCCTCGCTATCATTAAACTTCTGGGTATATCTAGACATAAATGGGAGATTCTGCCTTTCTTGAGAGTTTTATAGCAAACGGAATAGACAACTTTATGCGCTACTCAGCGACCTGTTTACTGAAGGGTTTTCTAATCCCCCCACCCACGCTTGAAATTTAGGACCCAGGGCTTTAGAAATTGATCATTAGGTGTAGATCTAGCTAGTTTCATACTCCAGTGCACCTAAAAAACAAAAAAATCTGTGTTCACGTTTTCAGTAATAAATTGTGTTGACTCTAATGTGTAATCTCGGAGGCCATTATCATTTGAAGTGTTTTTTATTTTCGTGCTGGTAGATGGTTCATTAAAGGGTACAGCTTAATATTTGGGGCAAGCTGCCTTGCAGGGACGCTGTGCTCACAGCCAAACTTCAGAGAAATAAACTCGTCGAAAGCACGATCCTGCTTTCCTGAAATGGGCATAATTCTCTCAAACTTCCCTGCTCACCAAGCTTGCAAATTGAAGCACCGCCCCGCAGCCTAGGAAAGTTCACCCGCAGTTTATGCTTCTTGGGCATAACGGCGAAGTTGTTTGATTTGTTAGGGCGTTTCGTCGCCTTCCCTTCTTCACCTCAGCTCCCGGCTGCTTGCTACCGACATAATGAAAGAGCTGAAAGTCTAGTCAGTGACATAGGGCTGTGTCACAATTAAACCAGGTAACGAGACACTGAGCAGATGTGTTTTCGTTGCACCGTAAGATAAATGCAGTGTTAAATGCCTGACAACTTCCCAGAAGCAATCAGCAAAAGTTTACGAGTGCATAAACCTCAAAGACCATTCCTCGGATATTTTTTATAAGCCCCGCATTTAAAGCTTCTATAAATTCTTCTGCCTGCTTCCAAACCAAAGTTATTGGTGACTATTAAACAGCCACCTTCTTCAGGGAGCCCAGAGGAGTTTGATCCAGGATGGTTCACACCAAATGCGACTGGAAGAAGGTGGGGGGCTTTTGGGGAGGGTTGGGGGGGTAGTAAATATAAGTTGAAGCTTGATAGACCGTTTGAACACTTAAGTTTGGCAGATCAGGAGTGAATGAACAGAAAGGTGGTTGATACATATCAGAGATAGAGATGCAGCAGGCAGACAGAGAAAGAAAAGAAAACAAAGGAAGATAGATAGATAGATAGATAGATAGATAGATAGATAGATAGATAGATAGATAGATAGATAGATACTGTGTTTAGTCAGGTAAACACTGACACCCCGGATGATGGCAGAAAATGGAAGACAGCTATGGCCCACTCGGAAATTACAAAACTAGGTTTATGAAATATCATTGTTTATAACGTGACCTTATGCTAGTTGCACCTGTCCAAAGCGTGACAAAGCATTAATCACTCCGATAACCATGCCCTAGTTTTGTGCTCAGGACTCTAATGATGATGAAATGTTTTTAGCACTGTAGCAACATCAGAGCCATGCAGTCTTTCAGCTCCCAAACTGCTTACAGAGCAGATGAATACACCACCCGAAAAGTTTCAAGCAAAAGAGAAAGGCAGGATTAATGAAGCCATATATCAACCAGAGAGATTTCGCAGAAAGCCTCTCTCCGACGAAACAAACTGGGAGCAGTAAAATGTTCTCCTTAAACCATCAAATTATAATAATAGTATTCGTCATCCTTAAGTGATCAAATGAGTTTTACAAGTTGATATTAAACAGATAAAAACCTATTGTAATTATCAAGCTCTTTGTTTATGATCCCAGTGAAAATGAAGTTGCTAACTTGAAAACAATAAACCTAAAATGCCTCTGAATTAACAGAGAGACAAGGTGGATGATGTAATATCTTTCAATGGAACAACTTCTGTTGGTGAGAGAGAGAAGCTTTCGAGTTTACACTGAGCTCTTCCTCAGATCTGGGAAATAATGGATCATTTTGGATTAATAATGATAGAGGTTAACAGAAGTATCTATAAGAAAGAAACCGTAGATTTGAATGTGCACTTTTGGTTTCAACCAGGGACGTTTGCACAAGCTAGATGCTCGACTGGGGGCTGGGGGGAGGAGGAGGCTGAATGGGGTGGGGGACTGGGTTTGTTTGTTCATTTTAAATATAAAGACACAAGGTGACTGAAGGCTGTATTGTAGCCATGTCCTTGCTAGATGAAATCTCAGTCAATTACTTTGAAAATCTGCAGCTTGGCTTCTTTTTAGTCTTTACAGGTGAATTCTTTACGTCTCTGTTGTTGTAGCCTGGTCCTTTCTTTCCTGAAACAAGGCACCCAACTGTTCTGATATTACCATTCAAAACCAGGTTCTGTGGCGAACCTCATTTGTGAATCTATTACAGAGATTAATAGATTATTTCTCCTTTTTCAACTAATTCTCAGTGGGCAAATTTAACCATATGGTAAGGAGAGAATTAGAATTTCATCACATTAGAGCAAAATGTAATGAAAAGAGTCCAACACCTGGGGCCATCTCGGAAAGACACAATTAAAAGGTTTTTAATGAAACCAGAGAAACCAGAAATTTCATAGCCTTCAGTAATTCTGCCACATACGAATGATGCACTGGAGGTGTTGGGAAATATTGTTTTTACTGATGTCATAAGAATGAAAACCCGCCACTAAATACCATGTGCTTTCAGTGCGATTATAATAAAAGGAGAAAAGGCTGCTTGTCTCTATTATTAGAGGATCCGCAGGACACATTTTAGACAAATACTTGTGTTTACACTTTAGTGTGAGAACCTGACTGTAAGGAAAGTGGGCCTTAAGGTGAGGAGTTGTAGCTGAAGCCCAGGAAATATAAATACGTGAGGGATGACATTAATGAATTACATGATCTCAAGTTGATCTGATACATTCAGAGGCACAAACTACCCACCCATTTCTGAGTTAGGCAGGACCGTCCTTGTAAAGTATCCTTATTGCAAGGAGGGAACCTTTGAAGAACTGATCGCTAGAAAAGTTGGTCCTTAATTCCTATTATTTGCCCTCAAATTAGTTGTATTGTAAAACTGATGCTTTTATTTTTATTGACGCGCGGGGGGGGGGGGGTAATTACCACTAGGTAGCAAACCTGCGAGTGGAAACCTGTAAAGTTTGGCTGGGGGAGGGGACAAAAGCAGCGCCTTGCAGTTTGTCCTCAATTTGTTCTGAAAGGGAGAAAAAGGATCGTCTCGTCCGAAGCCAAGGTGAACCTTTCTGGCGAGTCAGCAGGGAGCAGCCTGGCGTTTGCTATTCCACGCCACCCCTTTCCACAGGGAGAGCTAAGTTCGTGTAAACAGGGGTGGCGTGACTCTGGCTTGGTGCAGTCGGCAGAAGTCGGCTGGCCGCGCGCGGAGGAAGGCGCTCCAGTGGGCCCCTTGGCAGTGCAGCTCTGCCATTTGCTGAAGGAGGCGAGGAACAGCCCGGGCTCTGAGCAGGGCGGTTAGTGTGCTCATTGACGAGTGAAAGGCGCCACACATGCCAAGCTAAAGGCAGTCGTTGGGTCCCTAACAGGACACAACGTCTTGCAAACATATGCGCGAAGCTGTGTCTACAGATGGCAGGGAGAATAATGGAGCAGGCGCCTTTTATAAAGCTCTAGCTGCTGCCTGTCTTCAGACCTGGGAAATGAAACTCTTCAGACTCAGGGCCAGCTAGCGCCTGGGCTTGTTTGTCACCGCTTTAATCCTATTAATTAAAGCGTTAACCTGATTGGGTAGAGAGCTCTGTCCCAACAGGCGAGTCTTCCTCATAATAACCTACTCGCCGAGCTAATGATGTAAAAGACTCCCCCGGCTGCTGGGGCCGGAAATCTCTTGAAGGTGAAGCCAAGCAAGATAAACGGCGGACGAGGGGGCTGCTCGCAGCTCACAATGCCCGAGCGCATCCCCTGGTGAGAGCTCGCGGCCAGCGGAGAAGGCGGCGCGGAGGAGCCGGCGCAGGGCGGGCAGCATGGAGCGGGCGCTGAGCCTGGCCGCGGAGGAGGACTTGTTCCACAAGACTCTCGGCGCCTCGGCCACGAGGATGGAGGCCGCCTTCCGCGCGCCCCCGGGGCTCGACCTGAGCCACCCGCGCGAGCGCCAGCCCTCGCCCCTCAGCTGCTTCGAGCCCGGCGAGGCGGAGGGGCTGCTGCAGCCCGGGGCGGCGCTGGGGGCCGGCGACCCCCTCTCGCTGCCGGCCGGCTCGGTGTGCGGCAAGTACGGCGAGAGCACCAGCCGCAGCTCGGTGGCGGAGAGCAGCGGCGGCGAGCAGAGCCCCGACGACGACAGCGACGGGCGCTGCGAGCTGGTGCTGCGCGGGGGAGACCCGCGGGCCGCCTCGCCCGGGGCGGGGGGCGCCGGGGGGGGGCCTGAAGGCGGCCGAGGGCGGCTGCTCCAACAGCCACGGCCTGGGCGGGAGCAAGAAGTCGAAGGAGCAGAAGGCGCTGCGGCTCAACATCAACGCCCGCGAGCGGCGGCGGATGCACGACCTGAACGACGCGCTGGACGAGCTGCGGGCGGTGATCCCCTACGCGCACAGCCCCTCGGTGCGGAAGCTCTCCAAGATCGCCACGCTGCTGCTGGCCAAGAACTACATCCTCATGCAGGCGCAGGCTCTGGAGGAGATGCGGCGCCTGGTGGCTTATCTCAACCAGGGCCAGGCCATCTCGGCCGCCTCCCTGCCCAGCTCGGCGGCGGCGGCGGCGGCCGCGGCCGCCGCCTTGCACCCAGCCCTCGGTGCCTACGAGCAGGCGGCCGGCTACCCCTTCAGCGCCGGCCTGCCCCCTGCCAGCTCCTGCCCGGAGAAATGTGCCATTTTCAACAGCGTCTCCTCCAGCCTCTGCAAACAGTGCACGGAGAAGCCTTAAAGCCCCCGCCAGGCGCTTCCACCCGGGCAGGGCAAGGAGCTGGCAGGGGTGGGTGCGGGGCGGGGGGGCGACTCTGGGCAAGGACTTGGGCTAAATCCTCCGTTTCTCGTGGTTATTAGGCTTAAGGTTTTTCTTTTCTTTTTTGGAACGGGCCGGGGGTGGGCTTGGGGGCTTTCCTCGTGGAAGTGGTGACTTGATCGCAACCAAGACCTCAGCGAAGTAAAAAATCGCAATTGTGTGTGTGTGTGTGTGTATGTGTGTGTGTGTGTGTGTGTGGACACAAAGAGAGGCTGAGAAATAGCAGCTGGGGGAGGAAAAAGGAAGCCCCCCTCCCCAGCTGATGTATTTCAATCCCGCCGACTGGGGCTCGAGAACTCTGCCCCAGCGAGCTGAGGCCGGGGGGGGGGGGGGGTGGCAGGCTGGGGTGCGGTGGCGGGGACTCCAGCTGCACGGCCATCCAGACAAATCAGAAGGGGCACTTGCAACCAATTTTTTTGATGCTGAGCCAGGCGCCAAACAAACTTGAAACGTAGACTTCTTATTTAAACGAAACCAAGAGCCTGAACCGTTGCTATGAAAGACTGACTTGTATTTTTTATTGTCTCTGAACTTTGATCCTGTGAAAATGCGCGAAGTTTTGGCGAGAGTGATTTCAAGAGCGAGCGAGCGAGAAACACCCTACTCCGTGTGGCTGAAAGTGTTGCATTTTTAAAACAAATATTTATGTGCACCTTGTTTCTTTCCACGTTGCAATGATGTATAAACAAGACATGATATTTATTTGTTCTTCTTTCAAGGACCCTTCCACGCCAACAATATTTATCATGTGTTTAGGTCACGGGTCTTATGTGCAGTTTTTTTTAAAATGCTTCTAAAATTCTGTTTTATGGATTAACTTAAACTGTGTGCCAAGTGTTTAAAACGTTTATTTGCCAACAAGGTATACGCAGAACTATTGCTGTATCGGAGCTGCTTAGGTTGATGAAAGGTCGTCTGGATTTTAAGTTGCATCATCCCTGTATTTAAATTGAGCTTTAATAAATTGCTTCAGTCCAAAAATCACAGGAAAGGTGTATTCTTAATTCTCAATTAACTGACTTTTTAAAAGGGGGATTCTTTGCATTATAAAGGGTAATAGCGATTTACTTTTACAAGGCATCAAAGCAATAGCTCCTATGAGGGGGGAAAAAAACACTTGCCAAGCTCATGTGTTCCCAGACGCTGGTTTTGTTTTTGGTTTTTTGTTTGTTGTGTGTGTGTGTGTGTTCCCCAAAGGTATAATTTAATTGCTCTCAATATGTATGTAAATTAACCTGACTGTGGATGATTATTTAAATTGAAATACTTTGGGCTGATTTACAGAACGTGTGATTTTTTTTTTTTAATCTAAAGAAAAATAAAATAAGAAGAGCAAAAAGTGGCTATTTACCCAAAGTGAGCTTTCAGTCTGAGTTTGCATGGCTGGGTAGCTGTCTCTCTGCCATTTGTAAATCAGTTCCTTCCCCCCCCCCCCCCACTTCAAAAACGAGTCCTGCTCCTTTCCACTACTTGCAGATAATACAAATTCGGACTGTCAGGTTGGATGGCAAAATAGGAGCCGTCATGGATCTGTTGGCAGGTCATGGATGTGTAAAGAATGATATATATTAAATAGGTCAATCAGATTATGACAGCAATGTACGATCGTTTGTATGTGTATCTATGTCGGAAAGAATCTTTATTAAAATATTTTCAACAAACTTTTTATTATTATGCTGTGCTTTGTACCAGTAACGGGGGGGGGGGGGTTTGAAATATCCCCTTTCTCTCTGGCTTTGCTTGGGTGCCAAGCATACAAAAATAGCATCGCTCAGGGACTGTGGCATTCAAGTTCTTGACACGGATCCATTGTTATCATTCACCTGTTTAATTGACAGGGGATTGACTCGTTGCAAGAAAGAGAAATGAAAGCAGTAGTGATAGACAGAGGAAGAGAGAGAAGAGCCCCCAAGTTTGCTTGTAGGACGATTGAAGGCTTTCTTCACACTTCCAGCCTGGAGATGAAACCTCAGTCTGGGGCGGGGGGGAGGGGGGGAGTTAATGCTGAAAAGATGCAAGCTGTTAGGGTTTTGGTATGTTCCCACATATGGCAGTGTTAACATGAGTAACGGTCTGCAATTCCTGACAAGAGGAGGGGAGGGGACACACACACACACAACGTTTTTAGGTCCTCTTTGCTGTTCCTTGAACGCCCTGGGAGCTCGAGGCCACAGTCCAAAAGCCCCTCGCTTTTCGCACCCGAAGAGCAGTCAGGCTCGATTATAAATATAAACAAACCCAAGTGCCGAAGTGACTTTTACCCGCGTTGATCTGGAGTGTGAGCATTTACACGTGTGCCGGCTCGGCGGTGGGGTCCCGAGAGGGAGGCACTACAGTTCTTCCCTCCGTGGAGCCCAGACCCGCCGCCAGGTTTCCTTGGTGGGGTCGGTCGGGGTTGTGTGTATGTGCCCGCTGCATACAGTATGCCCTATTTGCTGGCTCTGGGTAGTCTCAGCTTCTGAGAGCCCTAAATGGCAGCCAGCGTGGTAGAAGGGGATACATATTTCCGCTCCACTTCCCATCAAAGAGATTAATCAGAACCTGTAACTTTTCAGGAACCATAACTGTAAAGTGCCACGAAGCTGTGGGAAGGCAGCCCAGCCAGGGTGGGCAGCTCGGCCCCCAGGCGCAAGCAGAGCCGTCTCTCAGCATTTACTAGACAAAGCCTGGGTGCGTCTAATTATGATTATTAAAACAATTTCCATGACGATGTCTAATATTATGTTAATTTGAAAACAACTGTGTATGAAAACTGTCGACTATAATACCTAAATTCATTTAATGAAACACATCGTTAAGGCAATTAAACCTCCTGGATGTGATTAAGGAACATAATTACGACACTGTTCTGCGCCATAATTGGGTGTCTTTAATCAAGGGGTAAAGTGATCAGCAACACAGCCATCAGTTTGTATTGTTCTGTCTCTGCTGTCCATCATTCTGATTAGGAATTAACCACAGCCACCCGGCTGACTTGTGTGTGTGTATGTGTGCGTGTGCGTGTGCGCATATTAACATCTCAGGACACGTTTGCTGCAAGAGTTGCTGCTTCATATTTCTCATGACAAAGGCGCCTTCCTTGAAATATTCCTCTCCTAGGTGCGGCTGGCTTCTCAATTCTTGCTAGAATTAGTACCGCGTAACAAATTATGGAGTGGGAAAGGAAGATCCCAGGGGTTTCAATAATTCCGTGTGGCAATGCTATGATGATCTTTGCTATGGAAGGCAAGGTGAAGGCGGGGGGGGGGGGGGGAGGGAGAGAGGGAAGGGGGAGTCTTTATGAATCAAAGGGTGGGGCCAATTTTTAAAATAAGCCTGGCTCGTTCCTCTACTTTAGTTCAAACACATCCCCTCCTAGGCTGGAAACCAGCTGCTCAGCACTGTTAAACAGCCTGCCCTGATCAGAGCTCTCTACAGAGCTGTAGCTGACTGGGCGCTTTTTCCTGTGATCTGTGACATGCTTTGGAAGCGCCTTCACCTGCTGACGAGTGACCAAAAGTTTGCTAGAGAACAGCGACTTGCTGCTACAGCCCCACGCCCCTAGGAGCGGTTCTTCCCAGGCGTTCACTCGGGAAGCTTAAGTTGTCTGAAATTTGACATTTAAACGACCGAGCTGGCAGTTGGGAGCAAAGCTAGTTCTGAGCCACCAATGTCGCTACCGTTCCCTAACTGTGTGCACGGAGGTGCCTTCCTCGTGGTTTCAATTAAGGTTGTATTTTTTGCAAAGCAATCCTCCAAGACCCCCCCCCCCCCTTCGCCCCCAGCTGCTTTTATAAGCTTGGTTTGCGCCAGAAAGAGTTAGCAGAGAGGATCCGCGGAGATGGCTCAGAAAACAAGCCTCAATCCCGGCCATCGCCTCCTGTCGGGGGGGGGGGTGACTGATCTGACTTTATTTTTGTCGAGCCTGTGACAGTTTCCGAGCCGGTGCCGCTTTTAACACCTCTTGCCTATTGCCCTGTAATCAGCAGCGTCGCTGGGAGCTGACACGGAACCGGCGCTTGCACGGTCGCCCGCCCGGCCTCACCCATTGTCTCCGTCAGACGAGCCGTGTGCGGGCTCCTGGGGCGGGGGGATTTCCCCCCTGCGGCAGAACTGACCAGCCCCTGGAAGAGCTTTTGTTCCACTTCCAACACCCCGCCACACCGAGCCCGTTCAACCGGCCTTCTCCAAAACCACCCCTCCGCTCCGGGTGCCAAGACAGACTCCCCCCCACCCCCCTTTCCCCAGGTCTAAGCCTGCCACTGTCCCAGCATGAGTGACATTGACTTTCCTAATGTAATGACTTATGAAAGATATAATCATGTGTTAAATTGAATCCTTCGTTTAACTGTTAATGGTGTGCGCTGGGCACATTTACGTATTAGATGCTATGGTAACTAATTACGGCTGGAAAAAGGGATAATACACTTTCGAGACTTTGACAAATAATGATGAGTGTGCACAGCCCTGCTGGCAGCCGTCGCAGCGGATCTGCTGGAATGAGTAAGTGACTAAATGAAGGGGTAAGTGAACTTGTGCGCACGGAGGGGAAGAGATAATGAATAGTGGTCAAGTGAGTTTTCTTATTCAAACCCTTAATGAAAATGTGATTTAGGATGGGGGGGAATGCGGTGCTGCCTCTAAGCGTAATTAAATTGCGCAATATAAACATCAGAAACATAAATAAGTTTGCTTTTAATTAAAATGCAGCCGTCAAAGTAAATTACCCACGTGCTAGGAAAGTTTGCAGCAATTAACACTTTTTTTTTTAAGTGGGTTGTTGGTAAAATAAATGAGCCACTCGTGCGTATGCCATCGGCAGGATCCTGTGATTTCGCCCATTGCCAGTACCCTCAGGGGCGATTTAAACTGGGCTTTTAATCAGGTGGCGGAGCGAGTCATTGCCTGACAGGTACACAACTTTAAAGGAAGTCGGCTCCGGGCTCCGGCGCAGTGCCGGGTCAATTGACAGGGCCTGGGTTGTCTGACTTTTGTTCCCCTTTTTAAAACAAGATCGCCCGTTTTACATAAACATTAGTTTAACAGATTGCCATGGAGAAGCGAAGCTGCTGCTTCGCCTTTCAATCTGGAGTACGGATTCTTTACAGAGACTGCCACCCAGTGCAGTCCGCTTTCCTTGTGCAGTGCCTCTAATTGTCCTGGGTTTTGAGCTCCCGGAGGCTCGTCATTGCTCCTCCTTCTCTCCAATCAGGCAGCTGGAAATGCCCCACTGGGGTTTTCCCCTTAGTGCTCTCGCTCTCCTGGGGCAGGTGGATTTCCAGCTCCGGCACTTCCTGGAGTTTGGCTTGTTGGTGTGGACAGAAGGGAAGGTTATTTCGTGGTACTTCTTTCTTCCCTTAACGCTCCAGCTCTGCCATGCAAGACAGGGGCAGAAGCTCGAGGGAGAATGTTTATTTCCTTCCCCTGAATCTTCACCTGTCCCGATCCTTCTGCGCTCCTTCCGAGAGACCCGAGTGGGCTCGAGTCTAGCAAGGTTCACCAGAGTTTAATAATGGGTTGTCCCTTCCCATAGAAAATACTGATAATCGTTCAGTCAGGAGTAGCAAGGGTTAAGCAGATCAGGTACTATGGCTTCACGCTGTAGTCAAGTTGAAGTACGCAGTTGCTTGATGTGGCTTTTCCTTTACACTGAGGGGTAACTCGGAAACTAAGGTTAGTTAGTCAGTGCTGTTGCTGAAGAAACACTGCAATACGTTCGGTGAGCAAAAGCTTGTGAGCTACAGCCCAGCCCCTTGGCTTTACAGAATAATGGCTAGATCAGCTCCATTTCAACATGCTAATAGAAATGCTTTCTAAGGGGTTTGCTTTAATTTGCACGGGCTATATTCACGCAGACTTTGCATGAGTTAAACGTTTCCCAGAGCCCGTACTCGCCCTTGTCCTCTCAACCTGATTCAGAGACGTGTAATACAATATGAAATAAATGTATATTTCAAGCATTTGACTGCTGTATTTGTAAATTCATATCTGCACCTGTAAGAACTGTGATCTGTGACTGATTTGAAAGCTATAGCGAAATGATGCATTGTAGGTAAACCACCATTTCCTTATATAATTGTCACAGATTAAAATAGAAAAGAAAAATACATTTCTGCTAGGGGAAAAACTGAAACGTTAATGACACTCAAACTGCTAGACAACCCTAAATTAACCTCTTCATCACACCTTAGAAAGGTATCAGTGGTTATCTAAAGCAGCTATTATTTCTTCTAAGAAGTTTCAGAAGAAAGTTCACCATGGATTTTTACAAATTTTTATCATTTGCCAACGTTTTCTAATATTCAAATATCTCTTTTTATGGCTAACTGCTCTTCTCTTTTATATCAATATACATATTTAGGTCCAGGAATTCAGACGGGACATATGCTAACAGATTAGCTAATTAGGAAACCCCATTTCTTTCATTCCACTCAAACAATTACTGAAGGTGGTGGTGTTTTTAGGACTGTCTGGTCTCTCTCTCGTTCTGAGGTCAGATGACTAAAAAGTCATTGGCGGTGTGTAATATTTTAATTTGAGGAAGTATTAAGTCATAACCCACAAGTGGAAATAAGTGCAAAGTAGGATCCCTCTTGCTGCCTTAAAATCTAATCAGATAACACAAAGTTTAATACTAAATTGTATCATTTAAAAACCTCAATTAAATTTAGTGGTGTTCTTGGACATATAGCCATGTTCTCAGAGTGATTTTTTAAAGTGTGTTGCTACATTAAAAATAAAAAGGTGTTCTCTTGCAAAACCGAGCCAGGTCAGGAGGCAATTAGTGTTTCTGCATTTCACAAACAGAATTCCTCTTCATAGGATAATCTTCTAATCTATTGCTCAATCAACGTCCATCCACTTTTCATGTACAAGTCTTTAATATCCTGACCTGTGAGTTATAGTTACAAATTTCCTCCTTTTTTGAGACTCTAGTTACGTTGCTGTAAATATTTCAATTTTAGATGGCCACTGAAAAATATTTACATACTGAATAGTGAATTAAATGGCCCACAAAACAGGAAAATAGAAATGGAGAGACATCCTGACAGTATGAGGTTAACAACTAAACTATCTGCGGAGAGATGCAGTAAGTGGAATGAACTGATCAAAAATAAATCATTGCTATGTCTTACAGTGTATATTTCCTTACTGTATCTCTTAACTTGTACTTTCTCAACTCTGCTGTACTCTCAATCATTACTGTTTTGGTAAGAAAATAACGTACTGTGAACCATTTAGGTCAACTTTAATAAAAATTACAGCAAATCATTATTAAAACGTCTATTAAACTTTCACAGGAATAGTTTGGCAGTATAGGTGAAACTTAAATTTGTTTGAACTTTTTATTTTGTTGTACAGTAATGTTTGAAGGCAAGTGTATTTCTACTATTATACATAGCCCTTGCAAATGAAAAATATGCAATTGTATGGTGAATGCTTCTATAGATGCAATGAAAGTTTCTTGCTACTCGTTCATTGCACTTTATATGTGAATATATACATTTCTTTAAAGAATCCAACTTTTTAGAAGTGATACTTTTACCTAAAAATGTTGTAATTCTACTATTTTCTTGAGTTGTCACTCTGTAGTCCTTATAAATATAAATTTAGCCAAATAAAATAACTAGCAGAAAAATATTTCAGTTACATTCAATTTCTTCTTAACCTTAAGTTTCTCTGTTGTCACAGTTAAAAATAACTTCATTAATCTGAATTGAGCATATATTATGTGTAAAAGTGATGTGCCGAGTAATTTTAAAGTATTGCCCACAATTTAAATAACTTTAAGAGAGCATTTAGTGTCAAGACCAATATTAGATAAAATACAGTACAATCTGCAACTAGTTTTTCCACTCACACATCTAGCTTCTAGAACAGCAAGGACACTTCACTCAAAAATGTTCATTTATTAAAATCCCAACCACTATTGCCTTTTTTCTTCACAAAGCTAGGTAATTGTTTTGAAAACATTATGTTATTCAGACCTATTTCTGAAATACAGCAAAGCTATGCAAGTCTGCTTTCTGCTAAATAAGTCTCCAAAAAACCCACACTTTTACGCCTGTTAAAAATATCTATGGATTAAGAATCAAAAGACAATGTCCTCATCAATGTTTGACTTGCATATTAGAGAGCTAACTGAAGAATTCCAGCAACTGCAAGTGATTCTTAGAAAAGCTAAGTTTCCGAGTACAAGGGCATATTTTGCCAGGTGTACATCAACAGCCACATTTCATTTTTTAAAAATTTTTATTAATGACCTTTTGAGGTTGGAACATTTTATATGGTTTGTTATGCATTTTGCTGTACTCAGAGGTAGATAGGAGTCAAAGACTGAGGGCCACATTTGGAAATGACTTTAATGGCGGAGTTGCACCCGCTCACACTACCTTTCAAGTTTGCCATAAGCATTACAGAAATATCTCCTTCCTTTACTCTCTCTTCAGGACCGGTTTAAGACAGGCAAGATTAAATGGACTGAGTATTTTAACAAATGCACAGTGGTTATCATAATTTAACACAGACTCACCTTTTTTCTCTTTAAAAATATCTTTCATGGTCAAGTAACAGAATGCCATACTCTACATAAGTCAGGTTTTTTTTAAATGAAAGCAGTATCTGTGGTATCGCATAAATGTATGTACGTTCAGGTGTGAGGGGGGAGGCACGGACAAGGAAAGTCATTCAATATGCGAATAGATACATTCAATTTTATTGTATCTTTTGAAATACAAAATTCACATAAAAGGTCAGATTAGTAAAGTACATGAAGTTTCACTTTTCTTGCTCAGAAATTCACAGATGTACCTTATTCAGTCTAAAAGCCTTAATGATGGACATTAACTATTAAAGGAGAATCTGAACTTTGTGCATGTATTTACAACATGTCAGTTTATGGAATTAAGACCAATTGACAATCTTTTAAACATCCAAATATTCAGTAATAATGAAATAAAACATCATTTCTACCCCTACAAATGAAGTACAAAGTTCAGTGATTACTCATAAAAAATAACAATTCTGAGAGTAGTGTAATACAATATCGCTTAAAAAAGTAAACTAATGCACATTTCTTATGTGGTTTTTAGTACATTAAAGCACATTGCTAGAGACATGGCAATGCAGCCAAATCTAATTTGCAAACAATTACACATAACTACTCAATAATCATACAGGGAAGCATTCTAATCCTTTCAAACAGGACTGTACAATTGCTTACAAGGTTGCTAAGTACCGAACAGGAAAGAGCACATACTACCTATACATAACAATAAGGCTCACATTTTAGTGTTCACATTGGTTCATGAGGAGTTCACTAGTTAAAAAAATGTTAACTTTAAAAGTCAGACGGAGTCTTCCAGCAGCTCCCACAAGTCGCTGCACTGGAACTGAACTTTAATTTTATATTTAAAAAGATGAACTGCTGGGGCATGGGAGAGTGAGTTTTGGCAGCTGGCACAACCATGGGCAGGGTGTTCCTGCAAGAAGCTGTTGCTGATCAGCAGTTTCACTTTTTAAAAGGATTGGGCAGTGCACCTTTCTACCACAAAGGGGAGCAACATTGCGATTCCAGTGGCTTGAGTGGCACCTGAATACCTCCCGGCCTGACATACGTAAGGAGTCCTATCTACCCCTACTAGGCCTGTGGGAGGGATGGTCATGACATTGCAAGGCCTTTCAGGGAGGTAATGAACAGGGTAAAAAAGAGCAAAAAAACCATGACTTTTTAAAAGAAGGATTAATGGCAATTCCACATTGTATGCAATGAAACAGTCTGTACATATACGACCATATATCCATCTTAGGGCTCTGGTGACACTGAACGCTACTCAAGGTCTGGTTTTATGGTTTAGGTTCTCACCAAAAACGTTTGATGGGATTACAGCTTTGCGCTGCTCCCTGTCCCATGCAGCAATCATGGAACTCTAGCATTCCTGGGTGGCTTCATGACTGGCTAAAGCCAACTAGAACATGTCTGAGTTAATCATGTGGGTGTGTCCACTTCAAGCCCAAAGACTGTGGACTGACATGGTTCACGGGGGGAATGTGGGTCCTAAGCTTTCACTCACCCACTCTGAACCCAAATGGTCTGTTCTGGGCAGGCTTACTGCCCTCAGATTCTGTCTGACCCAGTGGCTGTCACTTACGCAGGCATCTAATTGGACTGGCCATGGTCAATATGACCCAGTTTGCTGGGGGTTATGTCCAGTCAGTCTTTCTAATAAAGCAGGACCCAGAGGAGCAGCCAGATGAAATGCCCTATCTCCTCAACTCTCACACATACTTCTTAGCAGGGCTTGACCCTACTAACATGTGCAAGATGAGGTTTGCTCTTTGCAATGGATTGGAGTATGTGAGGCACTCTTATGAGAAGGCCACAATACTAGGTTGCGCCATTGCTAGGCATGGGTGGAAAGTCCGAGGATGGGGTCTTACTAGGGGATGCCAGCTCTGGACAGCCAGTGTTAGGCGACTAGATTCTTGATACAGCCTAGGTAGATCTGAGTCTGTTCCGCAGGGACTCTCGCTGCCTGGTTTAGGTTTAGTTATTTAGCAAAAGCTAAGGCCAATTTTACCTCAAATCAAGTGTTCAATCCTGTGAGATGCAGAACACCCTATACTCCTATTAAAATGGGTAAATATGTAGAGGGTGCTCAGCACCTTGCAGGACTGTGCCTCAACTTCTTACTTGTGATCTGATGCTTTAAGATACAGCTAGATTTTTATTTGCTTGTTTGTACATACTTGTTTTATTTCTGAATAGATATTTATACCGACTGATCAGTGATTAATCTGAAACTAGTAATGTTTTTCATTCACTTTTGGCACTGTCCAAGTATGTCCTACTAAATTATGCTACAGCGAATTATACTCTAATTCAAAATCCTAAAAGCACAGTATGAGTCAAAGAAGGTCTTAGGTTTAAAACAAATACCTACTTTTATTTTCACAGTTGCTTCACATTTGTTTCAAAATGGAATGCCAACGAAAGATTTATCATAATTGTGGCATGAGACATTTCACAGCTTACATTTAAGCAATAATGTCAATAGTCAACATGGTAATGATGTCAGCATTTTCTCTCTCTCAATAAAACAGGTTCTAACGTCCAAGAGGATTGTGAGCAACGGCTGAATATAGAATAGCTGCGATGTTTGCCTACAGAGTCACTACACTAGTAACTAACCTGAATATGAAAGGCTGTATACAAAAATAAATTTTATTCTACTGAGCTGGAGTATACAAGCAATAAACAGCTTTTGCAGTTGATTAAATGTTGAAGCAAACTTAAGGCATTTAATCAACTGCAAAGCCCATTTAATATAAGAATACTCCAATACCATGGGTAGTATTGATATTATATATGAAGAGAAAATGTTCATTCAATATATCTCACAAAAACAATTTTCTTCCCAGAGGCCTGGGAGCTTAGATGTGCCAATCTTTGAAAGTCTTTCTAGTGATGCTGATTTTGGGGATACAGTTTACATGAATAATTAAATGGCCTCAGGCATAAACAACAAATACTACTAGTCCTTAGTATTTACATAATGCTTTTCATCCATAGGTCTTTAAGTGCTTTGCAAAGCAAAGAAAGATTTCCCCCATTTTAAAGATGAGGAAGACCGAGGCACAGGAAATTAAGGCTTACTTTTAAAAAAAATGTCCACTAGCTTTGGTGCTCAATTGGAGGGAGACACCTTCGGCCTATTTTTCAGAGCATCTACAGCTTCCATGGAGGTCAAGTGAAGTTGTGGGTGCTCAGCACCTCTGAACACTAAGCCTTGGGTGCTGTCAATTTAGGGCACTTAAAAAGGAGGCACCAAAAATGAATGAACGCTTGGGAATTTAGTTCTAAATGACTTGTTCCAAAAACACTGAGATAACTTCCCACAATTCCTTTTGTGTTCTTTGACTCCACATGAGTCACTAATTACAACTCAGGAGAGTGTCTATAAATGTTTATGGGACAAATTGTGTCTCTGCTCACATCCATGTAGCTAAAACAGCCCAGCAGTAAATTAGCTTTGCAACTACAGAGACCAATGCAAATCCGGTGTGGGACTGAGCAGAGGTTGGTTCCCTAAACTGGTATTTATGTGCTGGCATGGCTCTCCAACCTCTTTCCAGTCTAACTTCTATAAATGATAATTGTATGGTGGAACACATCTTTAGGGCAGGCACTGCTCACGTGAAGTGACCTCTGGCTTTCTGGCCCTGTCTCCAGCTGGGGAGAGAAAAAAGGGGCCTACAATGTGCAAGAGTACTGAGGAATGAGGAGCTTATTTATGAAGCAGAACCCTGGGGTCCCACTTACAACTAGCTCAGCTCTCCCTAAGATCAGTCCACAGCTCATTTCTACGGTTGTATGGAGTTACCACACAAAGGCTAAGGGCAAAAAGCAGCCTCAGATTTGGGCCCAGAGGAGGTATATTAAGGAGGAATGTAGAATCAGTAAGAAACTGTGTGTAATTGATGTGGGGACAATTTCCAGAGGCTGTAGGATATGCGTGAGGCTGAAGTTGTTAGCTTCTTGTACAATTAGCAATATTCTTTAAGTAGCACAACATTATTTAGGCCACAGCTTTGAAATATGTAAAACACTAGGGAAAAATGGCATTCATTAGAAGTCACCTCTCTGTAAATAAATCCCGCTTTTAGATTTCTAAAATTGTCTTAGTCACACAGAGTTTTACTCAAATTCCTAGCACTTTAACGGTCTTTTGAACCATCAGGAATGTGGAGGTAAAGAGTTAGGGGAAGTTATCTCAAACAGGAGCCAGTGATACAGACCACTTCACAGTTTGTAGATATAGTATTCTAGTTCTAAACACAGATTAAATGACACCATCAACTTGAAAATTAGTCATCTTTTTAAAAACAAGTTAAAAGTAGTTTTAGGTGTTACTTTTGTCCTGGAATTCCCATACCAATTTTTGTGGTTTTGCAATCATATTTTTCTAGAGTTTGAAAAATGTCTTTTTTTGTGTGTGTGAAAGACAACAGGAGAAACTGGCAAATACAAAGTGTTGTCAAACGCACAAAGTAAACAAGCCAAACAATTCTGTTTTCTTCTCTAATCTCTTTCAATTGTAACAATCCAAAATGTTACTGGTAATGCTAGTAGGCTGAAGTCTCATTTTTAAGATGATGGTGTCATTTTAAACAGGCTCACATTAAATGTGAAATAATGTAGTGTTGTGGCTCAGATAAATCAGTAGACAGTATGGGCCTGATTCAAACCCTATTAAAGTCAACAAAAGCTTCCCACTGACTTTAATAGGGTTTGAATCAGGCCCTATAACAGTAGTAGATTCAGATTACTGATTCGTGTTGCATAAGTAACAAACTGTTGAATTTCAAAAAGTAATCCTAAGCCAGTGAAATGCTGCCAGGACAATAACAAAATACTCCTACAAATCATATCCCTGTTAGCCTGTGATAAACCCATTTACCAGAGGTTGGATTTCTCAGGGAGGGGATGGCAGAAAGACCACTTCATTTGTTTTTCTGTTTACATGAAAATAGCTATAACCAAGACAGGGGCAGCACCACTAGGTGAACAATTTACCAGTAAATGCATTTGATGGAATTGTTTATATTTTTGTTCCTGAAAAATATACCAAATGCACGGATAGTGTAGAACAGTGTGATTTGAAATGGGGTACAGGTTACTTTACGTTTTTGGGGGGGGGATGGGGAGGGACGAGAAGGATCTGAGGAGATACTCTCCATGGGAATTAAAAAAAAAAAAAGTTAGCTCCATTGATAGCAATTCACTCTCCTTTCCATTTGGCAGTATAATTTAAGCAAGGGCTCCCAGGAGCCCAATCCAGCACTTCATTGAAGTCGGTCTTCTAAACAAAAACACTAGTATTTTTCTCCAAGGCTTTTCTGTAGTGCAAGGATGCCTAGATGGAAGAGGGGCCAATGGAACACTCACTGTAAATCATAAATTTTGGGGGTCATCAAAGGTCACACTGGATCCTCCCAGAGTAAAATCCATCAGAGAGGAAAGTGGGCCCAGAAAACCAGCAAGACAGATTTTGTGCGGTTTCTAGTGAATGCTGTGCTGAAGGGAAAGGTGCTTGGGGATGGCGGGAATAAAAAAAGTCCCCTTTCTGCGCCACACTGCTCTCCAGGTCCCTTTTATCCTTGGGCAGCAGGTTTCCTTGAGCAAGTGTAATGACACGTCCAGATGGGTCAACTGTCTGTGGATTGAATCCGAGACCTTTACATCTAAAAGGCTGAGCCTCTATGAACTGAGTTAAAGGACCAAATATTTGAGCACCAGGGCAGCAGAGGGGACAAAAATCTCTCATGTGGTCCAGCCACTAGAGGAGGACAGAGGCCCACATTGAGTTAATGTGGGTTACAAAGGCATGCAGCCACTGGCCACTCCGATTACGATATTTCCCCCTCAGCAGAGAGGGTGTAGTGTGGAATGGCAATCAATGACTTCTGTTGGCTCAGGGTATTGTGCAGGGTGAATGTCTCAGAGTTGTTGCTTTCTTCCATGCCCCCTTATCAATTTCCAGGCACTCCTGCTCTCGTGTCTGTGGAGGTGATCCTCCAGCCCTAAGACATTTAGCATTACTCTCTCTTCACTTAAACATACACAAGTAGGAGAGAGATGAAAGCAGAACAGGAAAAAACAAACCTCTCTAAAAAGAAAATACACAGCCAGGAAACAGCAAAAAAAGTGAGAATAGTGGGAAGTCTGCAATAGGCAGTTTACTTTTCTAAAAAGACTTTATCTTGTAACGAAAGGCAATATCAGAGTCTGGCAAGAGGATACCAAGGCCCATACGACTGTTGTCAGGACCTATGGGCTTCTTTTCCACTAGTTCTACGTCAAAGTAAGCCAGGAATAAAATCAGAAACAGCTTCATTTCATTCATTGCAAAGAACCTGCCAGGACACATGCTGATTCCAGAGCCAAAAGGCATCAGAAAGTATTTCAGCTTTTTTCCCCCCTTGTAGAAGGTGGTTTTCTTCTTGCCATTCTCTATATAACGATCAAACTTATACACCTGAAAATAAAAGAGAGACGGTGAAAATTAACAGAGCAGTTACATGAGTGGTTTCATTTGCAAGAGGGTGCAGAGGGTGCTTCTAAAACCCTGATGTAAGTTAAGAGCTAAGACAAGGAACTGACAGCTTCCTCCTTTTAGTCTGTTCACTTAAATTGAGTTTTATCTATCTTCAAATGACCTCACTGCACATTAAGTGGTAGCGGCTACTGTCTGGGTTGTTGGGAAAGGTGTGCTGCCCCTTTAAGGGCTAGAGAGTGTGTTAGTTGCTATGCTGCTAAGCTTCACAGCAGGTCAGCATGGGGACCCATTCTCAACAGGTGACTGGAAGAGAGAGGGGACTATTTATGTCCAAACCAGTACAGGAAAAGCCTTCTTCTGGTCTAATTATGGGCATTTTGAGGCAGGGACAATGATACTCAGGAAGAGCACAGTTTCTGTTTGTGAAGCATCCTATACATCCAGGAGGCTACATACATTACTACTAATAATAATTTGAAAAATTTGGCAAAATCCCATTGGTACAACGGTTTTGCTCTTTCTGGCAAGGAGAAAATTGATCTACTGCAACTCCCACCTTCCCTCTCATGGTGTGGATTGTTCAGGAACTAGCCCTGATAACTTACGATCAGTGTTCTTGTCAGTTGAAGATAGTTTCCATCTGTCTCACTTGTTCACACCTGACTTTCAATAGCTTGCTATGGAAGATGCGTGCAAAGCAGGCCCCATGTTAATAAGTGAACATAGCAGGAGGTGTTTTTCTAGAATAAGTACTCTAGAATTTACTCGAATAAGTTTAGCTAGTATCTTAGGTCCCATAAATTTAACACCTTTCTGAAGACCTTTAGTATCAGGGTCATTGTTAAGGGCTAACTTGAGTTTGTGAATGAAGGAGATGTGGCAATCTTAGCTCAGTCCATGGTGAATTAAACCACTTAAAAATAGTCATGTATGCGTTGAATGAAAATAAAAAAACACTTTCTGCTTATGGTCACTCACTAGCACTTGGCCAGTTAGCATACATCTGCTACAGTGCAAGCTTTTGAAAGTTAGACTGGAACAAGCAATTCAGACAGAAACCATCTCAGCTGATAGTAAAAAAGCCATAGAAAGTTTACCAGGCAGGTTCCTGGTCAAGCCATACCATGGAGGAAAAAGTGGATTGATTAGGTCTTTGCCAGAGAGACCAAAGACACTGCAATATATTAATTTTAATAAAAATACTAACATAATAATACTGCACATTTTCTGATTGCCTGTTCTATACATGTCCTATGGGAAAATAAAATGACTCAGTTTCCATAAGGCTCTTGAACATCAGTAAGAAACAATGGTCGAGAAGCCTAGACTTCTGACTTCCAGAACCCTGTTCTACCTATCAGATTAGAGGTTCTTAAACTGTGATCAGCAGGGCCTCCTGGCTGTCTGGACACTATCTTGAGAAGCAAGCAGCGGAGGTGTATTGGGCTGGTCCATGAGAAGATCTGACTAGCATTTCATAGTGGTAACAAGTACATACAATACTGGAGGACATGGGACTTCACATGCTGAAGACTGGGAGATCATTTTTTAAAAAAGGTAGGAGGTGGCTTGAATTTTCAAAGGGGCTTAAGGGAGTTAGGTGCTCAACTTCCAATGAAAAATCCACTCCCTGAAGTCCCTTTGAAAATCCCACTCAGAAAGAACTGTGCTACTTTTCTTATAAGTTACTTCAATTTCAAGTAATATTGTGAATACTGAAAGCCCAAAATATGATTCCTCTCTAAAAGTATCACATTTTAAATGCAAGTCCCAATGATTAGGAGTAACTATTAGCCCTCTGAAACATGAGCTGTAATATCCTTAGCATTTAACTCAACTGGATAACACAACAAACAGGATTCTGGATTTGCTAGGATCACAGATTGAGGTGTCCTGTGCTGTGCCAGCCCTATGCCTTCTTAGCGAGTAGGCTGAAGACTGAAACTTGGACAAGAAACTTGTTGTCTGAGGGACTGAGGAAAACAGGAAACTTATTAACACAACAAGAATGGAGCCAACAAGGAGAGCAAACAATGGTGTGACATGTGTACTGATATCCACAGTCCCCAGAAATTTGGATTGGCTTTTGTTGGGTTTTCCAGCAAGGAGCTGGGTTTTTAGGAAAGACATTTTTATAGGGTAAGATTTTTTTCTTCATGAGGAGGAAGAAAACCCTCCACAAAAAAACAAAAACCTAAAAATCGAGAAGTGGAAACAAGAGGTAAAATTCCAGCTGACGGTCTATGAAACTTTATAGCATTAATTTAAATCATTATGGAAACTGACCAAATTCATGTGTCTGAATTTAAATCCATTTTTATCACAGAAGATATATGGCTCAGTTTGGGCAGTTACTATATCGGATTTCCTATATTGATTTTCCATTGTTCAGGATTTACACACTATCACTTACTGAAGCTTAGGCTCATTTATGTAGGAATTATAGGGTCACTTGACTACATTACAGAAACCTGACTTAATATTGCTGCTCATTTACTTAGGCTTTGAGGAGTGGAGAAAGAGGTCACCAACACATGGTTAAACTTATGTAATATGATACCTAACCATAAGATGTTAATTTCATCAGTGGCCTGAATTTAATATAAAAGTCTGCAGAGGTGAATTGTTAATACTGAACTAATCCACTGAGCTACCTGTTTTCCCAGAAAACTTTCCCCACCCATTATATTCCCCAAATATATGACAAACCCAAGACTGCTCTTTCATAAAATTCAGTCTGCATCTCATTCAACAGATGTGCCCAATACAAATTCAAGAACACAACAGAAGTTATTTTCCCCCTTTTTGAGAGGGTCTCTGTGTTGAAATCAATGTACTCTGCAACGTACTGATAACTCATTTGCCATCAAAATGATAAAGTACATAAACTAAAGTGATACTGTGAAAGCTGAACAGATTTGATATTGAGAAAATATACTCCATCTATGGAAACATGGTATCACATTCTGACAATTATTTAGTAAGGGAGACTTCAAAAAGTGCTCAGCTACTAATTTTATACATAGAGTTTTCCTTTTTTGTATATGGACAGATAGTTGGTTTTTACTAAGACATGAGATATCGTGTTCATATCTATAGCAGTACTTCCACTTATAATTTCTTCTTCTGGCCAGCCTTCCAACATCCTCAATTATGTTGAGTCGCACCTTACACTTCAAAACTAGTCCCATTGACTTCAATAGGACTACTTGTAGAGTACAGTACTATTCAATGTGAATAAGGACATCAGAATCTGGCTCTTTTCCTGCAACCTAATAAACACGTTTTTATTCTTAAATTCTGCGAGAAGCAAAAGTTCTGAAAGCAGCGCTTCTAAAACTGGTTGTGTGTTTTATCCAAGTGATCATCTTCTAAAAATATGTAAACAAATCTAATTTCCCTTCAGAAGCTGAACTATGATTTGGAATATATCTGCAACTGTCTTAACAAGTGTTTAAAGGAGAAGGATCAATAAACAACCACTTGCCTTAGAAAATGAGGGGTTAGGTGAGGAGAAATGATTTAGTTATAAACTGCCACCTCTGTAAGATGCAGTTGGCATTGACTGGTCTCGCTTTGTAAAATCTCACTTCCTATACAACACACCGGACTAGCAACAACAATCCTTCCCTCAGTAAAATCTATGCAAGAGTATGACTATTCAATTTGCATGCAGGTGGTGAACTTCTGAAGTCATATTAAGGCTGAGCCAGGGTGGATTAATTTCCAGTCTTTGATATTCATTAACTCTAGCTTCAGAAAAAAAATATAAGGAGATGACACAATTACCCTCAGAGCTTCACCGCAGAGCAACAACTTTACAATCTCAAGTTCACAACATCATAATAATTGGCCAAAAAGGGGTGAATCCCTATGAAGAGAGGTGAAAAAGCATATGGCTCAAGTAAGACTCTGCTATTACAGGGCTTTGGAGAGTCAATGATGCTTTGGGGGCACTTAGCTAAATGGTCCACATTATTTGCTATTTAAAGCACCTTCTATTATTCAGCCCTTCTTGGGTATCAAATGATCCACTGCCAAACAAAACCCACATTTAACCTAAAGTTTATGGTAGTCAATGTGCAATTGTCAATTTCTTTGAAAGCAGTAGCAGTCAGTCTCATCACCATATTTCTCTCTTCAGGCCATGAATCCTTTGACCTACAGGGCGCTAGAAAATACATCTGAAAGTAGGAAGATTTGTTCCACAAGAAGGAACAGCAGTAAAAAACTATCACAAAAAGCACGGCTGCTGCAATGTGCCCGAAGTATGATGAGTAGCACCAGCTGAATGTTTTACCTCAGGATCTTCATAGATCTCAGGGTCCATGTGCAAAATTTGAGGATAAAGAGCTATCCAGTCTCCTTTCCTCAAACCGACTTCCTGATTTCCTCCAAGCTTGAGAATATAATCCTCTAGGCTGATCCGAATGTTCATGGAAGATGAGCACATTCGTAAACTCTCATTTAAAGCGCTCTCTGCATTTAAACAAAGAGGGGGGAAAAGCATTAAAATATGGAAGATGATTGGAAGTTATACATGGCTACAGCTGCTGGATCGGTACAAGTTCAGTAGGGCAGGCTAAAAAAAACCCCAACCAAGCTTGACGCTACGAGGAGGTAATAAACTATCCCGGAGGGGTTGGGGGAAAAGCTGCAATTCTGAACCTTTAGATGTAATTCTCACTGATGGTTCTGAGGAATCTTGTTGGCTTTAGGCAGTAGTGAATTTTGGGTGGAAAGCCATTATTCAGGCATCATGCTGAAAACAACACAATCGAAAGAGATGAATGAGTTATGCATTTACATATACTTTGGAGCAAATACCAGTCAAAGCACTGAAAAGACTATTTAGCCTGCCTTTCAAAAGCTGTTGGTTGTAATAGAAGAACTGTGAGAAAAATCATTTAACTTGTTAATAATGTAGTAATTTTGAGGTATTTTGAGGGTTTTTTTAATATCCAACAAGATATGCTGCCAAATTATGATTTCGATTATTTTCAGAGTGAATGTAAACAATTTACCTGGCAATTTTAAAAGAGAAAGTACTTTTATTGAATCATGAGAAAAAACATTCTTCTCAGTATTACGGCAAACAAGATTTCTAACATCATCATATCCTGGAAGGCTCCAGAAGCTGAATGTCCTTGCTTTCCCAGTGGCCTTCACCTTTGGCTCCTAGCACGACAGATTTTATGGCTAATTTCCGGCAATTTATCCTGGCAGTTTGAGGAGGAATTCCTTTGGGAATAATATGCATAATTTGCATAAATCATTCTGATAGCATGCATATCAGCATGTAGCTCCTGTCTAGGGCTGCATCTCTCACTTTGTAATCAAAACTGACTATTTTTCCACCAGCATGTATGGGTGCTGTAATATGCGACTTGATTCCTTCTAATCATCAGTGTGAAAAATAGCCTAAAATAGCGTTTCAGTTTCATAGGATAATACATTTATGACTGTATTAATGTTCTGTATTATAAAATAAACCTCCTCTAAGTGTTTAGCATGGCACCATAATCCCAGCACCCAAAGGTTAGTTTATTACAGACAGTAGCTACACAGCATAGATACATCTGAAAAAGATAATAACAAACGTTCTTTCACTAAAAATTAAATCTGGTGTAGCGTGCATAGCAAATAAAGTGGCCTTGGATGCTTTCTCGCAGGAGGTTTTTCCTTAAGCGTGCATTTGTCTAAAGAAATGAGGCTGCGGTCAGCTTTGTGTGGCCAGCGCTGTGATTCAATGTGACGCACAGTGAGTCTGTGCATATTCTTTTGGACTGCCTTCGTTACTATAATCAGGCAGAGTCAAATCGGCTTGTTGGTGACGAAGCCAGAAAAGAACTCTGGTTCCAGAATATGGCCTCTACTGTGGATAGCCACAAGGCACCTGACACGATAGATTTCAACTGGCAGTGCTCTGGCAACAAAACTTTACATGGTACAAAGAAAAGGTCCAGCCTCCACTCTTGTGCTGTCTCCATCCTTGGAAAAATGAAACTGATAACACCATTTTAGTCTACAATTTGAAAATGGTAGCTGACATATGCAGCAACACTGTTCACCCAAGAAATCAAATACGGAGGAGGAGAAGAAAAGCAAAATAATTATGGACCTGCTGCTGTGAAATAGCAGGTTTACATTTAACATCATGAGCTACACGGTCACATCCTATTGGCTGACATTCTCCCAGGAAGCATGGCAGTCTGTGCCCATTGCAGTATCACAAATGACAATTGGGCAAGCATATCTTATGCAGAAGTTAATCACAATAATGGAGCACAAAGTGTGGCTTAGCGGTCAGATCGTAAATGACAAATCTGTTTTACCTTCCAGTACCAGTTATGTGTGGAAGGCGAGCTTGGCTCTAGCTCTGAGCGATCATGCCGATAATCATTAGATGACAAAAGTAATGAGTCACATTATGATCATCAAAGGAGAATGGAGCTTAGATGGGTTTGCAGTCTAACATGAAAAAATAGACACTCAGCCTTCCACAATCCCGTATGAATGCCGGAGCTATACATTGAGAAGAATGACAAATGCACAATAAAACTGCAGCCTTTACTTGCAGTTGTCATAGTTCAGCAGACACCAGCCAGTGCCACTGACAGACCAGCTGGGTAGCTTGGGAGGCCTTCCATTTTGCACCATGAGGTACAGTAAATTATCCAGCACGGTAGAGCAACATCTGTTTCTGTGCTGGTGCTGAACAAACAAGGCAATTTAAAGCATACCAAGGGATAACCAAGCAGCAAATGAACATGACCCTCATTTTTTCCCCTTCTTATACATATGAGATGCTAAACTTCATTGTACAAGTGCTACATAAAGGGGAAGCCAGGCTGTTAGTTGATAAGGTGTTGTCAGAGCGATTTTACATATTTTCTATAAAGAGAGAGACATCTCATAGTATTGTTATTCTTAGAACCCTCCCACTTCTGTCTTCATTTCTCTTATACCAAAGCTAGCACTCAGCTCTCAATTCATTCTAGATTTTTTTTTAAAAAAACTGTTTCAATATACTTATAAATATTCAGTCTTTAAACCTAATTTGCTATACTTAGTTCACATGCCTTCAAGCATTTGTCTTCCAATTTCCACTGAATAAATGCGTACTAATGAGAAATAGAGCAAGCTGCTGAGGCAAAGCTGGGTGACTTGAGCCTGGCCTGCCACCAGCTTGTGATAGGCAGGCAAATTGAGTTAAAATGAAAAGTCTTGTCAGCTGAAATACAACATGGTAGCCAAACAGCAAGCTGTCAATCATCCAGCCAAAACAAGGGACTGCAGGTAATAAAAGGTCATTGCGAATCATTAGTGCATTTGGCTTTCATATGCAAGTTAATTTTAATTAAACATGATCTCTATCTGTAAATGTTTTATAAAACTTATTGTGCATAATGGATTGTTAATTTTATACTAACAGCAAGTAATAGGGCACTATAATTATTAGAGTGTATTATAGAAAAATAGCTATTGAGTATGCAAATATTTTTGGTGATAATTTACATCATGCAATACAGTGTGCCAACATAAATGATAATGTCTGAAACAAGTATATCTGTGGCTTACTAAGAACTGAGCAGTATTGACCAGCACATGCTAGGTAACATATTTATTTTTTCAAATCCCAGTAACATTTTTTCATGCTTAACACTTGCATTGCAGCCATGGCTCTGTATTAAGCTACTTTAAATTTTTCTACCTTTTCATATACATACAATTATTTTTCAAGCAGTTGTCCTTTAGAAACAAATATCTGGAATTCAGCAATGTCCTGGGGCAAGAATACTTCACAATGTGAATTAATGTAAAAATTATAAAATAAACTAAATAAGGAAAACATAGCTGGAACAAAATGTGTGCTAAATACCATTACTGTGTATTGTTTACTATATTAGAGCTCCATTGTGAGTCATAATGACATAATTACTCTGCACATACAAATAAGCACATTCTGGTTCCTGGAGAAGTCAGGACAAAAAGGAAATTGTGCTGTTCCAGAAATACCTGGGGGGGGGGGGGGGAGGCTATTGATTTGGAGACAGGTCTTAGTTTTTATAGACATCTAAATGATGGATTCAGCAGTCAGTCAAGCCATACTGTTCCCTAGACAAGAAAATTTGACCACAACAAAGATGATGTTTCTTTTGACAGATCTTGACAATTCTTCTTCTCCAAACTATGAAGAATCAAAGATCCTTATAGCTACAGTAAGACAAAACGGGTGCAGGAATCAGAACATTTAGAACAGGAAAAGAATAACAAGTGCAAGATGACAAGGTGATACACATACAAGAATCCCACCTGGTCTCTCTTACTCATGTTGGAACAGAGGGATGAATTCCCAATTCTGTATGCACTGGGTTAAAGGGTGAGATGAAAAGGGAAAAGCTTGTTCTCAGATGCTATGGTTAGAATGCTCTAAATGTACAGATGGGGCTTGATCCTGCTTTCTTTATGTACTCAAAACTGTCAGTGTAGCAGCTGGGAATTTTGGGTGTGCAAGCAGTACTGGATCAGCCCCACATTCCTCCCATATGTATTATTAGCCTAGAGTCACTTTTCATTAAAGCATTTATTTAATGCACCTAGCTGTATGTGGATTTTTCTCTTTTTTTATTGTTTTGTGGGACTGTATCTGTTCTTTTATGACTAAAGTGAAAGAAGAACTGAAAGCTGGCTTCTGTTCATACGACATTCAGCTTCATCTGATCAGAAAATTTATCAAAAATGACCGAGGCGGAATCTGATGCCCTCACTTCCACCCAAACATATAAATTGACTGGTACTAAGGTACCGTAAGGTTTCAAGGAACATCAGTTTGGATGATATATTTAATGTTTTTGAACTGTTCATCAGACATTTTGCATCAAATGGTTTTAGTGAGGTACTTAAATTGGTTTGATACTTAATGGCACTGGGTTCAAATGATGAAACAGTTACTTTATGAAACTGTTTAATTTTTAAAAAGCTAAACATACAATTAGGACATACATTTTAAGTTCAGGATAAGCCTGTCTGGCCCAACATGCTTTTCCTTTTCCTTCATCCAGTCTTCCTGTTTTTTCACCATACCACCCAGTCTCCTCTTCCAAACACATAGTAAGTTGTCTTTTGACCTCATTTCAAATTTCTCCTTCTTTCCCTGGTAACTTTTTCCATGCACCTATTAACCTTGGTATGAAGTAGCTCTACTCATGTTCCCAAACAACATACATTACATGCTTGGAAAAGTCATGTAGTTCATGGACATTCATTCAAAGTAACATTGTCCATCTCCTCTACATCAAAAATGTTCTTTATCAATTTATAAAAGTAAATCTTCACCAAGAGACTTCAGCGACTCTGTAATGAAGCCAACTTTCTAAGTTGATATACAGTATGATGAGAGTATCAGTCTGTACCAAAAAGGTGGGGAAAAAACAAACTCAGTTTTACATTTGTTCTATGATAATCAACTCAGTTTGAAGAAGTGAATGTAAGGTTTGTGACACTTGCCAGATAAGACAGTCCTGGAGAATAGAGGCTTCTATTCTTTGCAAAACAAGTACAGTGTGGGCAAAGAATGAAAACTCTTCCCATCTTGCTCTGCCTATTGTGTCTCAACACTAATCTGAAGGGATCTCTTCAAGGGGTGGAAAAGCAATTCAGGCCCTGATCCAGTAGGGCAGTTAAGCACACGCTCAATTTCAAGAACACAAGTGGTTCCATTAACTTCAATGAAACTTCAGTCTCTATATTCTCCTTCAGTGGTTGTCCATGCTATAACCAATTAGTGACAATGGAGCATTGTGTCAAAGGATATGGTAGATATTTTCAGTGGCCTAAGAGTTAGGTGCCTGACTGCCATTTGTCCCTCTGAAAGTCAAACCCATTAGCTTTTGTGATGTAGGTGTTTGTTCATTAGGAAATGAACAGAGACCATCAACTCATTACAAAGGCCAATCCAGTCACTGGGTGGAAACAACTTTCTATGTCTACTAACATGGTTCACATTTGAATCAGTGACCTAGAAGACACTAATTTCTTACCTATCCCTTAAGACTCTCCATATTGTTTCAAGGTTTTATTCATTTTTATTATTAAAAATATTGGTTCTCATTTGCAAAGATGTGTCTGCTTGTGTTTGGTTAGGAGTCACACATCTGAGGCAGCCACAAAACAAAACAAAACAAGCTTTTTTTAATATCTAAAGATAAATCTGGTTTTGGAAATAGTAAACTACATTTTGAGCACAAATTGATTTTCCTAACTACTTTTATTCAGTTCAGGAAAGGGCCTTTCTTGGCAAAACACTACAGAAGTATCCGAAATGCATTAGCACTTCGGCAGATGCTCAGAATCAAACAACTTAATAGGCAAATAAACTTTTTTCAAATAATTGCAAAGCTTCGATTTAGCCTTTTGCATACTTTGCATAGTAAATTACCTAGGCTTTAATGTTTACATGCAATGAGAGTATCTACAGCTATAAACTACATAATTTATAATTGATGTAAATGGGTGTTATTATGTCAATTAAGCAGCTGTGTCCTCCACCTTCTCAGTAAACAGAAATGAGTGATAAAGTGAGTTTGCAGAAAGATACCCTCTTTTCTTCACAACAGATAAAAATAAATTACCTAGGTAGACCAGGCTGTCCAGTTGTTCTCTGGTGAGGTGGATGCAATATCCAGGCCCTTTCTTTTGACCCGTTGACTGCAGCAAATGGTCAATTTCGTCACGCACCACTGCAAGAGCTTCTGGGTGCCACAGAAGATAATACATGGCCCAGAATGTAGCTGGAATCGTGTTTCCCACAGAGGCCCACAGGAAGGCAAGATGATGTGCTGGGAGAAAATAAGTGAAAAGGAAGATTAATAGCGTTTATTACACTGATTAGATTTGCAGTGTGCTAATTAAAAGATGTTAGGACACAGACCCAGCCAAGGATCAGTGAATGCTAATGAGGACCAATAGGCTTCTGAAGTCTAATTTTCTGCTTAATGAGAATAGTTTGAAATGTAATGGGGGTGGGGGGAGAAGAGAAGGGAAGTAAATGCAGCTCAGTTATAATCTCTCTCATTATCACCATTAAGTATCTTGTTTTACCACCTCAGCCAAAAAAAAAAAAAAATCAATTATCATAGATGGTTGTTTCAGAGTAAAATATTTTATCATTAGCCAATTAGAAAGAACATAAAAAATTTCAAGGTCGCCATTTTGCCTTTTTATTTGAAAGGTCTATAGTAAATTATTTTATTTTAGACAAGCAATAATTCATAAGTTTCCTACCTGCTTTGTCATAATCTTGGAGCAGCTCATATTTCTCTAATATATCTTTTCTGGCTTGGATCACTTCTGACCCTCCCATCCATTTTGCCATGTTCCGAAGTAAAAAATGATGTATAAGCTCCTGCCGAACCTTCTTGGTAACTCCTAGCAACTCAATTGGTATGTTTGCAACTAAATAGGGAAAGTTGGCATCAAACTTGGTAAATTTGTCTCTGATTTCACTAATAACATTGTGGCCATCTGCAGCAGGATCTCTTCCATATAGTGTTATAAAACTGGCTTCAAACATTAGAAAGCTGCAGAACTTGTACATTTTTTCTGTTTTCCAATCTGTTGCTTGTGAGCATTTCCATTCAAATATATGCTGGAGATTTTTCATCATGTGGTCAGAAATTATGTCCAAAGGCTTGCCTTGCAGGTATTGGTAAATTCGATGCAGATTTTCGTTTAGTTTTGGGAAATTTGACAAAGAGGGATAGCCAAAAGTTCTTGATGCCATTTTATCAGCAAATTCATAAAATTCAAGTTGCTTGCTATTTCTGATCACATAAACATACTGGAATGGGTCCATGATAAAAGTAATATATCTACCTGAACAGAAGAAAAAGAACCACATATACAGATAAGTACTTTTGTGATCCTACTACTACTACTAATATTCAATGTTAATTTAAGCCATTCCCCCCAGTGTTTCAAGTGATAAGCACATAGAAAGCCTCAAAGGTTACTTGTAAAAAAAGAGAGAGAGAGAGAGAGAGAGAGAGAGAGAGAGATTACAATTGTTTTTTTTTAAAAAGTCAGAGACTTTATTTTTGTAGTAGACTAAAATGAGGGAGGTCAAGTGTAGAACGAACTATTGTTTGAACAGTAGAGGGTGACATAATCATGGTACTTTGCAGTCATATGAATCATTTACTAAATTGGCATAACTCATGAAAAATACAATATAGCTTTATTATGCTTTTCAAAAGCACTTTGAAAACTATACATCTTTAGATATCTTTTAATGGCAAAAAGTGAACAAATAGTTCCATCTGAAAGGGCAATATATCAATAGCTTGAGAGGGAGTGAAGTGGGAAATATGCTAACATATCAGCATGCTGCTTTTCTTCAAGCAGAAGAGAATAAATTAGGTGGACCAGGTTAGTCCTAACAACCAAGGCTACAATTTTACAATGAGCACTGCACACCTTCCAGCATACACTTGGTCCTGCCTCAGTGTAGCGGGCTGAACTAGATGGCTTCTGAACTAGATAACCTACATTTCTATGATTCTATAGAGCCCACTGAAATCAATGGGGGTTACCATGAATGAGCACAGGGGACCATCTACATGAAGGTCCATTGTAGGATCAGGGCCCGTGAGGTTTCCCATTGCCCAAAGAAAACATGACAACTAAAATACTTTTTCAGTCTTGTTTTCTTCTTCATGTTTTCCTGACTTTTTAAAATTTAACAGGATGATGCAGCTTTATTATAGTATCAACAAATTATAACCTTGTGGTTTATTTTAAAAAATAGTTTGCTGTGCAATATAGTTTTAAAACTATGGAAAAGTATTTTGGAGAGTATGCTATCCTATCTTGATTTTAAACTAATCCCAAAGAAAGAGAACCCAATATTATCGTATCAGAATGCACTAACAACATACTGTATCACCCTTTCTTACATTCGTAATCAAAAGAGATAGTGCTGAATTGATAGCAACATTAGAGAGAGAATTCACATTATTTTTACTTCCTTTAAAAATGTTCCATTTATTTTTCTGTGTGAGATGGTTTTAGGGTTAATTTTGTAGCTTCTTTCCCCCAAGGTCAATTACTAGTAAAGAGTAATTCAAACTGCTGGTCATTTGTCAGGTATCAAAAGAAATAATGCCCCCAAAATAAATTAATTCTGAATTTACTATAGCTGGGCCCATGCTAAGTTTAAATTTACAGTAAAGGTTTGTGAGTCTTAACTTGTGCATACATTAGAAAAAAAAAGGTACTCGTTATAATGTACATATATTCAGTGAAATATCCACACTATAAAAGAAGAAAAGGAACAATCCTTCCAAGATTTGAGGCCTAATTCTGCCCTGCTGAATGGGTAAAACTCCTTTTGACTTTAATGGGAGCTGCACATGTGTAACTGAGGACAGAATTTGGCTCTGCGTACATAAAGTAGCCACTATTGAAAAGTCAGCAATTACCCCTCGGTAACATATAGTGGTATGTGAGATTCCATAGTTATTTCCTGTTCTGACTGTGGATACATATACCATGGTGTGGTAATTATGAGTACATATTGGATTTCTACATTCCTGTTGAAATCAATGGGATTCCACAAAACACATATCAAGGTAGAATTCTGTCCAAGGTCTTTGTCAAAGAAACACTTTTGAGTGTTTTAAGTTACTCTTTGTTTGTTTTACTATAATGTAATTCACTAATTAAACAATGCGGCATTGGGGTCTTAGAGTTACTTCCTTTCTTTTTCTAAAAATAATCATGGCAGGCTAGTGGCAGTGTCAGGAGTAGAACTGAGGTTTCGTGACTGTGCTCAAGTCACTAGATAAGAGGTCTCCCTTACTAGACTGCAGGACGTGAATGTATTTTCAAACTCAGAATAAGCGCTTCTTTAACCTTGTAACTCCAGGATCCCCAAGATCTTTGTTGGAGATCTGAGTGTTGCCAACCTTCAGCACTCTCCCCACTCCAGCTCTTATACCTTTTCTCTTCAAGGCCCTTTACTGAGGCCACCATCTTTCTGATCAAGGGCTGGAAATAAAAACCTTTGGTGTGATTTTTAATAAGTATACTGGAGCGCTATTAACCCTAAAGAAGGTAGCTAGCTTTCCAACTTTGAGTTTACAGGGTAAACAATTTTAAGTTAAGATTTTTTAATTAATATTAATTTAAACCATCTGTGCACCATCTGCTTATATCACATGCAAAATACAAGTTTCTTTGTGATCTTTAATCAGACATTTAACAAATGCACATCAATTCTGATTTTTTTTTAAAATAAGCAACATGATTCTAAGCAAATGATTCTTCAAGTAAACAACATCATTTTAATAAATAATCTTAAAACAATGTTTATTCAATGTTAGTGTAATTACAAACTTTTAGAAAGAAAAGACTTCACTCAGAATTTTCTATGATTAAGGGTGTGCCACAGATGAACATTTCTATTAGTCTTATTTTCCAGCAGATAAAAAAGTGCCAAAATATAATTCATTTTTTGAGAAGTCAGATTCAGCTTCCAGACCACGTCACTGCCAAAAAGTCAACAAAGTATAGAAATATATGACACAAGAACTCTGTTACCGTATTTACAAAATTCTAATGAGGGATGTTTAACCCATACATAGAGAAGGCAAAAATTGCTGGTTTTTTAAAAAAAAAAAATGTGCAAATTGTTAAGGTACCTCCAATAAAGACCAAAACCTATAGGTCACTAGTTGCGGTTATAAAACGGTTGAAGTGTTACTGGCAACTGGAACCTTTAGTGATTTCTGTCCTACTTGCAAATAGAAGAACTACATAGCTATACCTGTTTAACAGTGTATTCATATTCGTGTACAGTGTTGTGGCTGTGTTGGTCCCACGATATTCGAGACACAAAGTGGGTGAAGTAATATCTTAAACTGGACCAACTTCTGTAAAAAGATATTACCTCACCCACCTTGTGTCTGTAACATATTGTCAATTATCCGGTATAATAATGTAAAAATATCTCCTCTATCTACATACAACCCCTCAGGAGCATTTTGGGATCTAAAACCAATCAACAAACTTCACTGATTTCAACTAAGTTGTTGTAAATAATATTAGGATTATAAATTTTTTTTTTGCATGAGCTAATTAAGCATCTCTCGCTCTCTTTTTTAATAAAAAAATTAAATCATTTTATTTCCCTCATTGGGCTCTGTTTTCCCTTCTACAGAGTAGTGTCCACATACTGGTTGTAACAGGCACTAACAAATGCAGGTCTTCATATATTTTTGAGTCATTATTCAGCACTTTAATAGGCATGGCCCCCAAATGCCCTCCCACTTCAGTTATCCTCAGGAGCTACCTCTCACAAGTGAACCCATGCCATCAACAAAGATACCAAAATTTTGGTGCTCACCACAGCTTCCATCTGACTAGCTGTAGGAGCCAATTCCCAAATCTGCTAAAAAGTGCAGGATAACAGACCACAAGCTCTCCAAAGTAGTAGCTTTAAATATTAAATCCATTTATACAGAATCCACTGTAACAATTTAAAAGTCCTTTGTAGCTGTTCAGAAATGTCTGTGGACACTAAAATCCTTTTTCACAACCATTTGAGAAGACGTATCTGTACAGGAAAGTTATGCGCAAATTCCTCCTAGCTTAGTAAACTGAGTAAACTCTTCTATTTAATAGCATAAAAACAAGTAAAAACAGCTGAATATTTAACTTGTTCCTGTAAAAGCCTTCAGATTCCTTATCCGTCTGTGGACATGTCTGTTATTCTCTTCCCAAACCTTCAGCTTTTATTACAGCCACTACTGAGAATGTCTAAGATATCTCCGTTCAGCTTACACAGTCTCCTCAGAACAAAAGATTGATGTAGAAGATATGAAAATTGTCAACTGTTGGTGAATCCTAGCACATAAATCAGTATTTGTATGATAGTTAAAACATTATTATAATAATGCACTCTGGGCCCTCTTTAATGCTAATTAGGAATGACAAGCACTTCATATGATAAATAATGATGTAAGTTATTAAAATAACGTTTGCAATGGACTTCAGTGCTTAAATAGGTAAGATAAATTACTTTTCATCTAGTTTTGGATTGAAAAGTTTTTTAATGGTATATATGTATATAAATTTTTTAAAATGTACTAGGAGCACTTTTGAAGAGGCTAAACGTACTTAGTATAATAATTATAAGATGTAGATTATCTTCTTTAAAATTGAGATTGGTTAGTCAAAAATATACTACTACAACATCCAGTATGGTTCCTAATCACATATCAGTAAAAGTAAACAAAAAGTCCTATCATGAAAAACAACTGAAAGACTTTTCAAGGGTCTTCAAGTTCTTACCTAGCTGGCTGTCTATTTGTTCTTGATCCTTATCAAGTAAAACGGTTGGGTTTGGAAGTACTATCATATAGAAACAACTCTTTTTTTTAAAAAAAAAAAGACTATCACATTTACGTAATCGTCCTCTTATTAGGAAGATTTTGCTGAACTGTTGACAATGATGTACAGTAGTGCTTCGCCGGTATGACGTTTGGGGAAAACGATTCTGCTGCACCACCACACAAAACCAATTAGAGAACTATTTTCTGCGACAGGTCAGGAATTTACATTGTTTCTCAGAGAAAGATGTGCTTTTTAATTTCTTTATTAAGATGACATCCATGTCCCTTGCGACTTTTCGGAATGACAATCATTTGCTCATCACATGGGAAAGTACAATCAGTGAAATCGCATTACCGGTACGGGGCAATGCCAGAAACTCCAAGCATCGTTCCACATTTTCCAAATGAACTACTTTGAGAATTGATAATTAGAACAATATATATTGATAGAATTTTTTGACAAGACCTTTATTCACCCACCAAGGGGGTAAAGTAATGATAGCACATATAAAACAGGGGAAGTTCTGTTTGCTGCACACACAAACATCATCTTTGTCAAATCACTAAAACATCATGAAATCCAGTGTGTCTTGGTATCTAAGGTTACGATATGAAGTACTACCTAAGCTTTAAATAAAAGAACCAAACCAGACGAAACAAAGCAAAAACAAACAAGAGGGTTTGCTACTATTTTTCTTTAGTGAACTCTCAGAATTCAATGTTTTCAATATAGAATTATAGAAAGTGACGTTAAAGTAATATCATGGATGTAACATAAATTCACAAAACTTGGGATATTCCAAAATAAGGACAAATTTAGTTGTGTAACTCACTCTATTTGCTTCACTATTTTAAGCACATATTGTATTAATCAATGAATCCCTCTGTACAATATCTAGGGATGAGAAAATGGATTAAAGGCAGAATTTTTACCATCACACTGAGATGGGATTTGTTAATTTAAATCTCAGTCACAAATTACTTTAACAAATTAAATCACTAACCCTTTTCTTATATTAAAATATGAAAAAGGGAGAGAGAAAGAAATGTCCCATTGACACACAAGTTCTGAAGTGTAACTGTACCCAATTTTATTAGTATATTCATTAGGGCTGTCTTGCTTTGAGTTATTATTATTATTAATTTGCATTCAGAAGGAGCCAATATTTTATAGACTATGAAAGTATATGAACAATAGTAAAGATTGTATTTTACCAAAAGTAGTTTCTGTGCATGTGCTGTAGTCACTTTATAAATGAAAGAACTTCTTTTAAGTTTCAAAACAGCAAAGGAATGAATTAAGATAACAAAACTTGCAGCTTGTAAAATTGCACATCTAAAAATTAAGCAATTTTCGGTTACACGGAGAAAGAGTTTCAAAGATGAGCATCCTGTTTGTAAACTGATAACTTGAAACTGGTTGAAAAATGGTTTGGTTTTTTATTTAAAAATTTAAATATCTAAAAATAAAACCTTTCCCTGCTGCTGGGACATTATAGAGCAGACTTCATTAAGTTCACATTTTGTTCTGAAACTCCCTAAAAATATGGGAATGGTAGAAAAAATGAGAGTGCTTCCACTATACCAGTGTTAATTCATGCTACTGTAAAACTGTTAATTTGAACTAGGATCACAAAAGTTAGAGAAGAAAAAGACCCATTAAATAACTGAGTCTATCTACCTACACATTTTAAAAGATATAAAGAAAGCATAAGGGGCCATCCTACATTCCTGTACCCCAAAGTTTCCAAATGAAATCAAGGTGATTTTTTTGAATGTAAACCAGTGCAAGATTAGGCATAAAATTAAGAAAATATAAAGTGCTGAAGTTACTGTATTTCAGATCATTATCTCAGACTCTATTATTATGCTATTGTCAGGACGTATGGTTAGGCAGGAAATTTCCATGTTCCAATCCTGATTGTATCAATGAGTCAATGTGTCACTCACTTCCTAGTGCTCATGTCAACCCAGATGTAGAAGTGGGTAAAAAAATATATTCTGTACAATTTTTTATGAGTGTTTTCTAAATTTGATCTAATGTTTTCCTTTGCAGTGTTAAGATTACATTAGTTCTCACTTCTATAGAAAACACAATCTATAGTAAATATTCTATCTACCTATACTATATGTGCTGGCATAACATGTGTGCATATACTAACTCACACTGTGTGTGTGTGTGTATGTGTGTGTGTGTATGTATGTACACACACACACACAATTATAGTTGTGATTATATATAAATACACATTAAAATATTTCATTTCCAAAGTAATTTTCATTGGTCTTGGGGCTCTAAAACTTAGAACTGTAATAAGTACAGATAAAGGCTTTTCAATAAATAAAATATAAAAATGTTAATAATTAATTTAATTGACACAAAAGTCAAGAGAAATAGTAAAATGCTTCTCACCAACAACGTATACAGTGAAAACGTCTCCGAATTTTTGTTGCTGAGACACCAAGAATTTGAAAACATCTTTCCTAAAAGTTAAGGCCTTCCCAATGAAAGGAATCCAACCATTTATTAACGGGGGTTCTCCGGTCCTCCTGTTAAAAACATTAGAGAAAAGGGTATTAACTTTGGCAGGATAGCAACTCATATACACTTGATTACATGCACTATATATATATATACACACACACACACTCTCAATATAAGATGTACTGTAGAGAAAGTTCTTCATATATGTTGGCAGGTTAAATCTAATCACACCTCTGTGCACAAAAGGCTTACTGTAGCGATTATGAGAAATAAATTGAGGTGCTTTTACTACACAGCACAATGTCTTCCTATCAATCTCATAACGTTATATATGATCTATGGAAATCTACATTCTATAGAAAATCCTTAGATATGTGGTAATGAAAGTGTCATAGCAAAAGCTCTCTCACACAGTATTTTGCATGTCAATGTAAACTATATCAGAAGGCAATTATGATGGATTTAAGTAATTAGGAGGCTGACAGACCATAGAAAAGGGTAGCTGTATAGATTTTTTTATATTTTACCTATACCCCAAAATGCTATAATTCTAACTAAGCATTTTTAAACATCAGAATAATAATGACCAAATTCTTAACACAGTTTTTAGTATGTGTCTCTCTACAGTTCTTTTTCTACCTGTAAGATAGACATTTATGTGAATGGTTTATAACTGCTTTTCCATATAATTATATATGCCAACTTATGAGAAGCATACACTGTGTATTGCTTATATTTTAACAATAGTAGAGTGACATTTTAAGTTATAAGTTAGTTTTTTCCTTTTTTAATGCTGACCTACCATCCTATTCATAACAGCAAGTTTCCTCCCTTAGTACTGATATTTAGTTGCCTGAATATGACTTGAGCACAAAAAGCAAGTCTGCTTTAGAAAGGATTAAAACAAATATTCACGAACAACTGATTCTACAACCCATCTGTGAAGGTGACTTATACTACATGCAGAACAACTCATTCTGATTAATCACAAGATATTTACTAGCTTGAATCTCATCAAAGATCAAGGGATCACAAGCTTTACTACTGTCATACACAGCATGGATTTTTGTGTAGCGGGGTTAACCCTATCACAGTCTCCTATTTTTCCATAAATTGTTATAACAGAAATTAAAAAAACCCACATAATTGTGCCATATCAATATTTAGCTCTTTAAAAAAATTAAAACCTCGTTTTGATGAATGCACATGAATGACATAAGCCATATGACTTGATCTCTTCCTACATTTTATACTAACTGAACACACTCATTTTTCTAATAATTATATATAATAGCTTGGGATAATATTTTTTTCCTTTCACATGTGCTGTACTATAATTGGAAAATATTTTTTGTAGCCTAAAAATATGCATTGGATACTATGACTTTTTTGATGTGTGTGCGCGTGTGTGTGCGCGTGCCCGGGGTATTTCTCTTTTATACTTTACTTAACCAACAAACGTATCATACAACCTCTAGCGGCCAGTACCAGCATTATTTGTTCAAGTGGCACAAAAATGGCCATGGACCAAAGAAAACTTTGTAATGGTTAATTCTATTTAAAATGAAAACAGGAAAAGAACTAATCTGAGATTAGACAGAGGGCTCACCAAACCTGGAACTATGACATCTTACACCATACCCTCAATTATCCTCTCAAAGCTTGTAAGGAATCTGGATGGTTTACCAATTTTTTTTTTCCAGACTATTAAGTCCCAGCAATAGCCTGCTTTCACTTCCTGGGGTGGACACTACACCGCACAAGTAACATTGTGACAAATATTTAGATAGGCTTTTTGTCATATTTTAATTTAATGCATCTAATTTCACCCTCCATGCTCTGTCATTCGGTCAAAAGCTGTATTCCTCACAAGGTTTCCGCGGGGTAAAAAAGATGCTGCTCAGAAATCCAGGGGAAAATTAACTTAATGCTCCAAGTCTGTGGGATCACATCAGGGAGACATTTTGCTATCACAAAGACGTGAGGGTCATCGTTTGCTTCAGACATGTTTAGCTCAGCAGCAATAAGCTTAACACTGTTAAACACCATGTCAAGGCTATGCGTATTTCAAAGGAAAATATAACGTTAGTTCAACTTACGACCCATAGTAGACTGATAACAGAAATGTGTCTTCATTTTTACCTTTACTTCTCTTAGGAAGATGGAGGTCACCTTAATGACTTATAGATGTCTGCTGACATATAGCAAAGGGAATAGAGAACACTATATATATATTTTATAAGCTCCCAAAATATAATGCTTCGCTGCACAAACTTTTAAGCAATATAATACACCTGATTTGGGCTTCCTAAGCCATTCTCAGCTGTAATAAAGATTTCAGGTATATATCTGACAGCACCTATTGACTAGAAATGATAGGTTGGTTTTAAAGCTATTTGAAAGAGCCATAATACAAGCCTCTAGAAACATTTAATATTTGTTTAATTATTTCTTTCAACTCCTAATTCATAATTCACTTTTTGCAGCCTTTACAAAATATTACAAAAGCCAAAGTTAGGTTGTCCCAAATGGGCTGTTAAAAAACATTTTTATTTCTTATATACGTATATTAAGCATTTTCTTCTTAGCATTGAGAGAATAAAAATATTGCTCTGACTTTTTAAAAAAACAAAACAAAAAATTCAAATCTGAACTGTTTAGTTTGCAATTTATCAGTAAAACCAAGTTTGTATTCAAGATATCAGAGCTACTTACTAGCATTGATGTGATTTCTGTGTTACAATGCACAAGACAAGTCAGATCTAGCCTAACTGTTACAATAGTTTAATTCAGTCAACATAATTTGTAATTTATAGTATTCTCAGGCCTTTTCAACAGTCCTACTACAGCTTTAAGGGCTCATTCTGCTTGTGTCCTTGGGTAACTTTACTCACCTGAGTAGTCTCACTGAAGTCAATGACACTAATCAGGCAAGTCAAGTTTCTCATATATGAAAGTGGGGTTTAAAAAATAAAACATCAGAAACACATTTGTCTTGTAACCTATAATTCGACAGACTAGTTAAGATGGGTAGTGAAAACCATGCTATCAGTACTATCAACAATTATTAAATGGAGAGGAAATTTAAAACAGAATTATGCAAAGGCATTTAGCTATCATATACTGTTTGTAAATAGTAAACACAGATTATTAAAAACTGCATTTTTTATCATCTGAAAGCCAACACTGTTCCTTATTACCAGGTTACAAGATTTTTATTGCATCTATTCAATGCAAGGAGCAAAGTTTTGGAATTTGTTGATTGTCTTTTAAGAGTTTTTTTCCCCTTTGGTCACCCAAAAATCAAATCACTGAATGAGCTGTGATTATTTAACTACTAAGGCAACATATTATTTTAAAAATATGAAGATCATACCTATGTCACAGTCATGCTCACCAGCAGAGAGTCTCTAAAACAGAGGAGGACTTGAAAAGCAAATGATGTGAAGTACAGCTAAATAGCAATAAAAATACAAATTATTTTTTTTAAAATTGAAAGTGCCAAGTCCTCAAAATACTTTTTTTTTTTGGCGGTTAATATAACTGAATAATTTGGGAAATCAAATTTGGAACACCGTTCGTTATATTCTGTGGATGTAAACATACTGTTTTTTCACTGAAAAAGAAAAAAGATCCCAAAGTTTGCCAGTATCATTATTATATATTGCCAGTAGATATCTGCAGTACAAAAGCTATTTTTTTCCCCACATAAAAATATTTAAGGCTATTCTTTTTTTAGTTACACTGGTGTAACTTCATCAAAGCCTACAGGGTAGTCTGGGTGTAACTGAGAGAAGAATTTTGCCATTTCAGGAATTATTTGTTTTCTAAAAGACAGCAGATGCCTATAATTCATCTCCAATTTATGCAAAAGCCAATAGTGTATCTATTGGTATAGCAGATGAACAGGTTAATTTTTCTCTTTGCACATAATAAATCATAAGTGCGTTAACACTCATAGTTGCATTTCATGAACATAAACCTTCTGTTTAATAATATGTGTTTACATCCAGAATCAGACATATAGTAATCTCTTGCCTGGGATAAACATTAATCCAGATCTGTCTAGAAAAATTATACAATTCATTACCATAAGTAATCTCTATTGTGCCCTGTATTTAACCTTCATCTTTTTTCCTGTCCTATAATCTTGCAAATCCATTGGTGGTGTGCGATTGGCATCTGGTGTTAGCACAAACTTTGTTGCACAAAGAACAACTGAAAAAGCCCCACATGAAAGTGTCACTCCGCCGGATACCAGTGATTCAGCTGAATACTTCCAACTGACTTTCATTGAAGTTGCTGATAAAGGTCTAATAAATATTGCTTGTCATGAAGAAGGACCTTTTCACTTTACAAAACATCATTGCCAAAAATTTAAAGCTACTGATTTCAAGCTTGATTTGATTTCTTGGTGGAGAAGTTAATTCCCTGCTCTAGTACTTCTCATCAAAGTATTAAATGTAACCACAAAGTAAAAAGCAAGCTATGCTGAATTTTTAGAAAAGGCAAAGTATCGGTACAGATGTAGAACAAAAGCTATTATGAACACGTCAACACAGTTTTTGGTTATTCATAGGTTCTATCATAATATTTAAACAACAAGACATGACAGGCAGTGTGTTTCTGGGGGCCTATGAACACTTTGACTGAGATGTGAAGAATGAGGCCACAGGCTTCATCCCCCAGAAAGGTAATCCCCAGAAATGTGGTGCCTGTAGTGTCTTATTGCATTAGGAAAAAGAGAACACAGGACATTTAGGACAGTGTGAGGCTAGCAAGTCGATGTATTTTAACTGACTCCTCTTTTGATTTAGTAGTTATAGAATCCTACCATATTCATGTCTGGATACTATAGTGTTAGGTACTCTATATGTAAATGGATAGAGAGAATATTATTTTCTTCTAATTATTTGTTCAAACTTCTCAAAAGTGTCTATAACACCAGCAGTTATTTTTCTGACTTCCAGTGATGGCTTTACTTCACATAGGAAATTACAGAAAGAATTGCCATACTGTAGCAGATATCTGGTACATCTAGTTTGGTAACCTTATTCTAACTAGGGATGATACTTGAGGTTTTAGAAAAAGGCAAAACTAACAACAACAACAGCTAAACCCCAAACCAACCTGTAATGCACATGTCCAATTGCACCATGACAAACATTTGACTCCCATAGGCACTCAGGATACTTGCTACCTGAAGTGACTGGTATAAATACAAGATGCATAAAGATAAGACTTTGCTCTGAAGCATGAGTTTTGATTCTTTTTATAACACTGATATAGCATGCAAAAACACAAATGTTCTTAATGCTCATAAAATTATCCATTCCTTCAAAATATCCTATTAAATTATTTACCTTGACAATTTCCCATAGCCATGAATTTCCCATGCTAAACCGATACTGTATTAAAAATGATTCCCTGAGAAACTAGAATGGGAATATGCAACTATCACAGTTTCAGGGTAACTGCACCTGTATTTCCCCCTCTGTGGTCCCTTGAGGGCACTCACTTAAAAGCTTCCAGCTCCCAGCCATCACCTCTCCTAGTAGGAGACCAACATCTCACTCACTTCTGACTGGGGGCTTTAAGGCTGTAAAGCTTCGTAATCCATACTGTATTGTTCCCAGCAAGCCAGTCTGCCTAAAAGGCCAGCGTCTGTGCTTTGTTTTCTCTCAGAGGGCTATAACCAGTGTATTGCCAGCAGTTACAAGTTACCACAGAGCTCTTTCTAAGCAAGCACCTTTATTTTGAAGGTAAAAGCATCACTGAGAAAGCATATAAAACAATAAAAGAACCTGCACACATGCTAAAAAGCTTTGCAGAGGTCACCCCTAACTCCACCCTAGGGTTCTGCTAGGTGTCAGTCCTTCAAATCCCTCAACTGGGTTTTCCCTGTGGTTACAAGTTCACATCAGTCTTTAGATTAAGAACCAGTATGAAGGTCCCGAGTCAGTTTAAACGCAGGCTATTTATCCAAAAGTCCTTTCTTTGTATGTTGGTCTCCAGAGAATCCAGTTTGAAACAGAATATGCAAGCCTCCTCTGGAGGTGGTACCTCTCTGGAGATGTTATAACCCGAGTGATTTGCTTTAATCATTCTCTTACAAATTGCTGGAGGAGCTGTGGTAACTTTCCTCCTTTGAAGTACATCCCTGGCCCACAATGTTACATTCGCATATCAGACGCTTAATACAATATGGTCTCCCAAAGATATTTCAGGAAGTTGCCCTGTCACAGCAACCTTTTACTTTGAATAATCAGCTCACATACATCCTAGGGTGGTGATAACCACATGTTGTTTCTGTCTAATGATTATATGGCTTATGTGAAGTGAAATGATTGCAACAGTCCATTTCTTAGTGGTCAGATATGGCAACCACTCAACTTTCTCATCCATAGATGTCTTCCCTCCAGAACAGGTTGAGGCATAATGATAAGGCAGTTTGTGGAAGGTTGCACTGTTTCTGCCTATTCTGTACTTGAGTGTCTAGATGTGGGGATTTCATTTTTCACCGTCATCAACTTTCCTGCTTCCATTAGCACTAATTGCACTTTAAAAAAAACCCCACACACATGAAAAGAAAAATGAAATCCTCAGCTGTCCCCAGTACTGGCAGAGGTCCTGCACCTAGCATGTGGTGTTTCTAGCACTTACAGTCTTCATCTCGTTTACCGGAACACTTGAGTGATGTGTCTGCCTCTGCTCTGCACTCCCTCTTGATACTAGACAAAGGAATGCTACTCCAGGGAATTCTAAAACTCTAGGTATACATAAGGCTACATAAGTTCACAGGCTTCTGTGAATTTTTGTTTATTGCCCGTGACCTGTCCAGGACTTTTACTAAAAATATCCATGACAAAATCTTAGCCTTAGCTATACAACAAGTACAATACCCATTTTAATCCAAGAGTCAATAAGCAGACACAGGAATGAGAAGTGAACAGACCCTTATGGTTCACGAAATGGAGGATGGTTTATATAGGCTCAAAGAAAATTTTATAGCAGTAGATTATAGAGTTGGTTGGAAAAATGTTTCTTTCTTCAGTGGAAAAAGTTGACGAAACGAAAAAAAAATCCATTTCATTGAAATTTTCCATGGAAAATATTGGACATTTCATCAAAAACTGAAAATTTTCAGCTAAAGCATTTTTGGGGTTTTTTTTGACACCAAGACAAAATTTCCCATGGAAAGCAGAATCTTTCTGGAAAAAATGGTTTTGCCTCAATTTTCTGTTGAAAAACAGTTTTAATGGAAATTTCTTTAACAGCCCTAGTAGATGTATCTACCTAATAGCACTTAGAAATTATAGTCATTGGTACTCCTGATTCAGTCACTGCTAGCTAAGAAAGAATTTGACATTGTACATACAGGGCCAGATCCTCTGTGGGAGTAAATTGGTATAGCTCTATTGACTGAAATGGAGTTACACCAGTTGAGAATCTTTCCCCCAGTACTTTGTAAGTTGCAGAAGTATTAATTGGTGGAGGAATTCATCATAATAGCTTCCTTACTCATTTTCTCCATAGATTACTTTTCTTTCCTAATAACCCAACAGGTAATTCCAAAATACGAAGGAAACTTCAGGACCCAGCAATCCAACCATAAGCTCCCAAAACACCGCCTCTCTCTCCTCTAAGAATTCCTCAGGTATTATATAACCAGCTGGGTAGAGAGAAATAACGTTACCCATAGAATCCCACCCTTCACCCTTCTTTCTCTTTCACATTGTCCATGAGTGAGCTGTGGAAATTGTCCATGAGTTGACTCTTTCAAATTCTGTATTTGGAATGCCCAGGTAGGACATTATCCACCTGTTTGGTGGTACCTGACCTTCCAGGCAAACAGCACCATGGGAAAGTCATTTTGGCAGCTTTAAAAAAAACAACAACATAGCACTGCCAAAAACCTCTTGGCTTAGCCTCATTGGTAGCTGAAGATACCCATAAAGATTCTGCAGAGTTTACAAAAAGTTCCATAACAGCTGGCAAGGGTAGATTAGACTGTAGCAAAAATCAAATTTGAGTGATATTAAATACTACATAAGAATTTAGCTTTAGTGCTGTTGATGGGCCCAACCCTGTAAAATGTTGCACACACTCCGTGGAGTAGGAATATTTGTTCATAAAAATCAAGACTAATTTAGTGTAAGATTTTATGGATGATAAATGAGATAACACAGTAACTTAATTAGAAAAGTTTTGGTAATGGAAATATAAAGATAAATGTTCCCAGCATATACTTGAAAATATACATTATGTCGCTGGGTAGCATAAACCAATGATAATATATAAAGCAGAAGCAAAGGTCCAAGAATCAATCCCTGGAAGACTTCAGAAGATTGTTTGTTAGTATGCTGTTACATAGCTGGAGACACACAAACAAACCAAAAACCGAATCAACCAACCAACATCAAAGAAGTCAGCCCAAAATCTCCATTTGTGTTCAAAATGTAAAGTTATTTCATAAAAGCACAGGGGAAAAAAAAACAGTCCAGACTCAAGCAAACACTGGATTTGATCTAAAACCTATTGAAGTCAATGGTCTTGGAATCAGATTCACAGTCCTTAAAATGCTGCAGCCTAAATGAGCCTCAAACCAGTAATTCTTGGCAATATTAAAATTTTAAGTAACTCATTAAATACATCTCAAGTTATTGTTTTCTGTGAATGTATGTCTGGTCATTATAGCCCTGATTTTGCAAAGTGAATCCAACTGACATTAATGGAACTCCAGGTGAGTGTATATTTTACTAAGGTTTTTGACAAAGTCCCATTGGAGTGGAGAGTATGCTTATAAAATTTGCAGATGACAGCAAGCTGGGAGGAGTTATAAGTACTTTGGACGACAGAATTAGAATTCAAAAGGACCTTGACAAATCAGAGCATTGATCTGATATCAACAAGATGAAATTTCAACAAGGACAAGAGCAAAGTACTTAATTAAAAAATCAAACGTACAACTACAGAACAGGGAATAACTGGCTAGGTGGGAGCCCTGCTGAAAAAGAGCTAGAGCTTATAGTGGATCACAAATTAAATATAAGTCAACTATCTGATGCAATTGCAAAAAGGCTAATATCTGTGAGGTAAACCCACAGCCAAACCACGGCTGCTTGCCCAGCTGACTCTCCAACAGAGGCCATCTACCATAACAGCAGGAGGAACCTAGACTGGAGGAAGGAGGGTGGTCTGTGACTGTGGAGCTTATTTCTGATCCCTCCTCAAGTCACGTCTCTGGGAAGAGATCTTCTGGGCTGTGTCCACTGCCTTCCTGGACACCTTCGAGGAGCAGTGTGTGCTGTCTGGGCTTCTCTGCTCAGTGTCCCCGTCGTCCCCGTCTTCCCCCTCTGGATCCCTGATTTTATCCCCGTCACCTTCACTCTCATCCCTAGTTTTCATCTGTTGTCCCCTGTGATTAGTTGACGCCTGGGTGCAGTGGCCCCCCTCTTATGCTATAGGAAAGGGCTTTTAATACTGGGTCGGCCAACCCCTGCCCATCCCCAAACCCTCAAAAGGTGCCCTTCCAACAAAGCTGTGGTGAGCCACCACTCAAGCATGCAGCAAGAGCCCAGCTGCACTAACTTATCCTTGCCACAGAGCCTGCAGTGACTTACCCTTCAGGCTGGTGGCAGCAGCCTATCCTGGAGCAGACAATAGGTCAGATGACCTATTTCTCCAACCCTGCCACAGCTGCAGATCAGTCTGTGCAACAGGACGACCAGGTCAGGAATCGTCCTGAAGCCTCGCGGTGTATCAGGCTCTTGAAACACCCGGCCTACACAGTTCCTGCCCCAGCATTGCTTGAGCCCTGTTCCAGTCTTGTTCTTGCCCTACTCTGAGCTTGCTCTAGCCCTGTTGCTGACCTGTTACAACCTTGCCTCCACCTCCTGATCCTCGCTGGACCCTCAGGCTCTTTCTGATTAAGGGAAAATTTGCTTATGAGGCTTTGAGTCTATTAGGAGATTGATTTTGCACTGGTAATGTGGTTTGGCTGTACAGGCATGCAAAATTAGCAGCTTTTCGGACTCAAACTCAGTTCACTATAGGAAATCTAAGTAAAAATGATGAGGAACAGAATACATATAAAACAAATACAGAGATGACTGTTAATTGCTTTGCTGACCCAGACACCATGGAGCAAACTGGTGCCAGTTAGGCCTGTAATACAATTTCCTCTGATTTATTCTCATCACCCTGCCTTAACACTATGTTGTTTGCATACCAGTGCCAAAGTGAAGTACCACAGGCAACTTTGATTTCTATGGGATGAATCTTTAGTTGAAATCAGTGGAAGCACGACAATCTACACCGTCTGATGATCCACCCTTACATCTCTAGCCCAATAGCACTGCAAATGAACAACATTTATATTTATTAATTTTGAGATACTTTTTCAATTGTCTTCATCCAAACATAATGACAGGTTTCAGAGTAACAGCCGTGTTAGTCTGTATTCGCAAAAAGAAAAGGAGTACTTGGGGCACCTTAGAGACTAACATTTATTTGAGCATAAGCTTTCGTGAGCTACAGCTCACTTCATCGGATGCATGCAGTGGAAAATACAGTGGGGAGATTTATATACACAGAGAACATGAAACAATGGGTGTTACTATACACACTGTAAGGAGAGTGATCACTTAAGGTGAGCTATTACCAGCAGGAGAGGGTCGGGGGGAGGAGGGAGGAGAGAAACCTTTTGTAGTGATAATCAAGGTGGGCCATTTCCAGCAGTTGATAAGAACGTCTGAGGAACAGTGTGGGCGGGGGGGGAATAAACATGGGGAAATAGTTTTACTTTGTGTAATGACACATCCACTCCCAGTCTCTATTCAAGCCTAAGTTAATTGTATCCAGTTTGCAAATTAATTCCAATTCAGCAGTCTCTCATTGGAGTCTGTTTTTGAAGTTTTTTTGTTGAAGAATTGCAACTTTTAGGTCTGTAATCAAGTGACCAAAGAGACTGAAGTGTTCTCCAACTGGTTTTTGGATGTTATAATTCTTGATGTCTGATTTGTGTCCATTTATTCTTTTACGTAGAGACTGTCCAGTTTGACCAATGTACATGGCAGAGGGGCATTGCTGGCACATGATGGCATATATCACATTGGTAGATGTGCAGGTGAACGAGCCTCTGATAGGGTGGCTCATGTGATTAGGCCCTATGATGGTGTCCCCTGAATAGATATGTGGACACAGTTGGCAACAGGCTTTATTGCAAGGATAGGTTCCTGGGTTAGTGGTTCTGTTGTGTGGTATGTGGTTGCTGGTGAGTATTTGCTTCAGGTTCGGGGGCCATGTGTAAGCAAGGACTGGCCTGTCTCCCAAGATGTGTGAGAGTGATGGGTCGTCCTTCAGGATAAGTTGTAGATCCTTGATGATACGTTGGAGAGGTTTTAGTTGGGGGCTGAAGGAGATGGCTTGTGGTGTTCTGTTATTTTCTTTGTTGGGCCTGTCCTGTAGTAGGTGACTTCTGGATACTCTTCGGGCTCTGTCAATCTGTTTCTTCACTTCAGCAGGTGGGTATTGTAGTTGTAAGAATGCTTGATAGAGATCTTGTAGGTGTTTGTCTGAGTGGTTGGAGCAAATGTGGTTGTATCGTAGAGCTTGGCTGTAGACAATGGATCGTGTGGTGTGGTCTGGATGAAAGCTGGAGGCATGTAGGTAGGAATAGCGGTCAGTAGGTTTCCGGTATAGGGTGGTGTTTATGTGGCCATCGCTTATTAGCACAGTAGTGTCCAGGAAATGGATCTCTTGTGTGGACTGGTCCAGGCTGAGGTTGATGGTGGGATGGAAATTATTGAAATCATGGTGGAATTCCTCAAGGGCTTCTTTTCCATGGGTCCAGATGATGAAGATGTCATCAATGTAGCACAAGTAGAGTAGGGGCATTAAGGGATGAGAGCTGAGGAAGCGTTGTTCTAAGTCAGCCATAAAAATGTTGGCATGCTTTGGGGCCACCACTCTGGGTGGACTCCTTCTGAAGGTCGAAACAACAGACTGGACTTCTATATAGAGTGCTTCCGCCGACGTGCACGGGTGAAATTGTTGAAAAGCAGCATCACTTGCCCCATAACCTCAGCCGTGCAGAACACAATGCCATCCACCAGCAGGAGAGTGGGGTGGGAGGAAGTTTTGTTTCATGGTCTCTGTGTGTATATAATGTCTTCTGCAGTTTCCACGATATGCTATGCATCCGATGAAGTGAGCTGTAGCTCACGAAAGCTCATGCTCAAATAAACTGGTTAGTCTCTAAGGTGCCACAAGTACTCCTTTTCTTTTTACGAATACAGACTAACACGGCTGTTACTCTGAAAAGAAACAACTCTGACATCATAATCAAAAAGGCTGACAAAGGAGGTACTGTCGTCATCATGAATAGGTCGGAAAATGAACGAGAGGCTGCTAGGCTTTCTACAAGCCATTACCCTCTGATCCCACTGAGGGTTACCAAAAGAAACTACACCATTTGCTCAAGAAACTCCCTGAAAAAGCACAAGAACAATTCCGCACAGACACACCCCTGGAACCCCGACCTGGGGTATTCTATCTGTTACCCAAGATCCATAAACCTGGAAATCCTGGACGCCCCATTATCTCAGGCATTGGCACCCTGACAGCAGGATTGTCTGGCTATGTAGACTCCCTCCTCAGGCCCTATGCTACCAGCACTCTGAGTTATCTTCGAGACACCACTGACTTCCTGAGGAAACTACAATCCATTGGTGATCTTCCTGAAAACACCATCCTGGCCACTATGGATGTAGAAGCCCTCTACACCAACATTCCACACAAAGATGGACTACAAGCCGTCAGGAACAGTATCCCCGATAATGTCACAGCAAACCTGGTGGCTGAACTTTGTGACTTTGTCCTCACCCATAACTATTTCACATTTGGGGACAATGTATACCTTCAAATCAGCGGCACTGCTATGGGTACCCGCATGGCCCCACAGTACGCCAACATACTGGGTTGTCCTTCAGGATAGGTTGGAGATCCTTGATGATGCGCTGGAGAGGTTTTAGTTGGGGGCTGAAGGTGATGGCTAGTGGCGTTCTGTTATTTTCTTTGTTGGGCCTGTCCTGTAGTAGGTGACTTCTGGGAACTCTTCTGGCTCTGTCAATCAGCTGAATTGGAATTAACTTGCAAACTGGATACAATTAACTTAAGCTTGAATAGAGACTGGGAGTGGATGGGTCATTACACAAAGTAAAACTATTTCCCCATGTTTATTCCCCCCCCCCCGCCCACACTGTTCCTCAGACGTTCTTATCAACTGCTGGAAATGGCCCACCTTGATTATCACTACAAAAGGTTTCTCCTCTCCTCCCCTCCCCCCGCTCTCCTGCTGGTAATAGCTCACCTTAAGTGATCACTCTCCTTACAGTATGTATGGTGACACCCATTGTTTCATGTTCTCTATGTATATAAATCTCCCCACTGTATTTTTCCACTGAATTCATCTGATGAAGTGAGCTGTAGCTCACGAAAGCTTATGCTCAAATAAATTTGTTAGTCTCTAAGGTGCCACAAGTCCTCCTGTTCTTTTTTCAACCAAACCGGCTTTTAACTAAGCTATTATGTCTTTTAAGGAGACAAACAAATAGAACTCAAAGTTTGCAATGGTCAAAAGGCTAAACTCGCCACTACTTCTGTCAGGCCAGAGACTTAGCAGAGCAATTTAAACACTGAGGCTCTACTTGGTGGGAGTTAAGCAGTAGAGGTATTTCCCTGGGTTAAAACAGCCCTTTCTGCTCTGTTACGGGGAAGAGATAGCAACACAATTTGAAAGAATAAGAAAGCAAATGCTGTCCAGCACAAACATACAGCTACTCAGGTTTTTTATTCCCTATTGCACAGGACAAAATCAATCAACCAAATACACTCAGTGAACCCTGGAAAGCACCAAAAATAACATCCTCCACTAGCAACACAATACACACATATATAATAATAAGGTTTAAAAAAGTCCAGGACAGCCTTTCTGCCTGACAGTTCAAATTTTGATTTCCCAAATCCAATCTCTATCTTAACAAAATACTGAAGGAGATTGCAGACCAATCAATTAAGGACACTTAGAAAATGTATTTATCTATGTAGGGCCCGTTTGTGACTGGTTCTCATGTAGGATGTGTTAATGGTGGCACCTCTCCCTTACAGCGTCCATACAAAGATCTGTGTGTGACCCAGGAACATGTTGGTGCCAAATGGCAGAAGGCACAGCGGATGCACAGAGTTTTACAGGTATTCCCTGGGTCAGATATATCCGTAATAGTCCAAAGGGAAGCATGTGAGGTCTCTACCAAGAAAAAGTAGTTCACAGATGATCATAATTGTTACAAGATGTCTGTATGGGAAATAGTTTAAGAGATATGTAAAATATTAGATTCCAAAACTGTTGAAGTAAAGCTTAGAGACAAGGTGGGTGAGGTAATATCTTTTATTGGACCAACTTCTGTTGGTGCAAGAGACAAGTGAAGCTTGTCACCTGGGTCAAAGCAAGCCCCTGAACAATGAACATCCATGGAGACAGGCTGTCTGCGCCAGGTGTGGGCCTGAAAACTTACAAACAAAAAGGATACCCAAGATACGTCTCTGAAGAGGGGACCTCCTGGGGCAAGAGACAATATTCTGTAACTACGTACAAAAAGAGGAGAGGGGACAAGACTTTATTGTTCACCAAGGAGACAAGCTGACAGTGTGTCTTGTCCCATGAAAAAGGTATCACAGCCTGCCTGTTTGGAAAGCACTTGTGAGCAACACTTACTGAGACATGAGTATCCTGTTCATTAAGTCTAGTCTCTAAAATGTGTTATGACTTCATGTTATATGTAACCATTTGTTTCCAATACTTCTACTTGCCGTCACTCAAATCTCTATACAGTAACTCCTCGCATAATGTTGTGGTTATGGTCCTGAAAAATGCAACTTTAAGCAAAACGATGTTAAGTGAATCCAATTTCCCCATAAGAATTAATGTAAATAGGGGAGGTTGGGTTCCAGGGACATTTTTTTCACCAGACAAAAAACATATATAATACTGTACACAGCAATGATGATTGTGAAGCTTGGTTGAGGTGGTGAAGTCAGAGGGTGGAAGAGGGTGGGATATTTCCCGGGGAATGCCCTACTGCTAAATGATGAACTAACATTTGGCTGAGCCCTCAAGGGTTAACACATTGTTGTTAATTAGCCTCACACTCTACAAGGCAGCACGAATGGAGGAAGGGGAGACAGCATGGCAGACAGAGACAGAGACACATACCCTGTGTGTGGGAGAGAGAGATGTGCATTGCCCCTTTAAGTACGCTGACCCCATTCTAAGTACATTGCCTTTAAAAAAATCAGAAAGTGGCCAGCAAGCTCTCTCTGTCCTGAGCTCTGTCCTGTCCCCATCCTGCTCTATATGGAGAAGGCGTTAACAGAGGGCAGGAGTAGAGGGGAGGGGGACACCCTGACATTAGCCCCTCTCTTCCCTCCTCCCCTTCACAGCAAGCAGGAGGCTCCCAGGAGCAGCTCCAAGGCAGAGGGCAGGAGCAGCACATGGCAGTGGGGGGGAGGGACAGCTGAACTGCCGGCAACTGGTAGCCTGCTGAGTGGCTGCTGCACAGGGAACTTAGGGGAGCAGGGAGCTGCTAAGGAGCTGCCGGTCCACCCTGGTTCCAAGCTCCCACCAGCTAGCTGCAACAGGCTGCTCTTTCTTTCAATATCTTCATAAATGATCTGGAGGATGGTGTGGATTGCACTCTCAGCAAATTTGCGGATGATACTAAACTAGGAGTGGTAGATACGCTGGAGGGCAGGGATAGGATACAGAGGGACCTAGACAAATTGGAGGATTGGGCCAAAAGAAATCTGATGAGGTTCAATAAGGATAAGTGCACGGTCCTGCACTTAGGACGGAAGAACCCAATACACCGTTACAGACTAGGGACCGAATGGCTAGGCAGCAGTTCTGCGGAAAAGGACCTAGGGGTGACAGTGGACGAGAAGCTGGATATGAGTCAGCAGTGTGCCCTTGTTGCCAAGAAGGCCAATGGCATTTTGGGTTGTATGAGTAGGGGCATAGCGAGCAGATCGAGGGACGTGATTGTCCCCCTCTATTCGGCATTGGTGAGGCCTCATCTGGAGTACTGTGTCCAGTTTTGGGCCCCACACTACAAGAAGGATGTGGAGAAATTGGACAGAGTCCAGCGAAGGGCAACAAAAATGATTAGGGGTCTGGAACACATGACTTATGAGGAGAGGCTGAGGGAACTGGGATTGTTTAGTCTGCAGAAGAGAAGAATGAGGGGTGATTTGATAGCTGCTTTCAACTACCTGAGAGGTGGTTCCAGAGAGGATGGTTCTAGACTATTCTCAGTGGTAGAAGAGGACAGGACAAGGAGTAATGGTCTCAAGTTGCAGTGGGGGAGGTTTAGGTTGGATATTAGGAAAAACTTTTTCACTAGGAGGGTGTTGAAACACTGGAATGCGTTACCTAGGGAGGTGGTAGAATCTCCTTCCTTAGAAGTTTTTAAGGTCAGGCTTGACAAAGCCCTGGCTAGGATGATTTAGTTGGGGATTGGTCCTGCTTTGAGCAGGGGGTTGGACTAGATGACCTCCTGAGGACCTCCTGATGACCTCCAACCCCGATATTCTATGATTCTATGATTCCTCAAGCAGTGGACAAAGCAGGAGGCTGCCAAACAACGTTATAAGGGAGCACTGCACAACTTTAAACAAGCAAGTTCCCCTCCCTAATTGATCAGCAACGTAACAATGAAACAACGTTAACTGGGACAACTTGAAGTGAGGAGTTACTGTATTCTGTTAAATAAACTCTTACTTGTTTTCACTATAAATATTTTTAAGGGCTGTGCGTTAAGCGGAGCGGTGATCCGAGATGTAACTGGTGAGTTGGGGTGTACTGCTTCTTTGGGAGCAGCAAATCTGTCAATACTGAGGGTGAAATGGGCTGGATACTCCAGGGAAGTGCTCAGAGGGCTCGGGGATTAGAGTGTGACTGTAGAAAGAGAGAGCGTCCTGTGTAGGCCTAGAAGGGAGCCCATGTGTTGCCAATGGCTGGTGGAGCTGAGGCTGATCTATGTTCAGGTATGCACAAGTCTTCCTCATGTTAAAGGCAGGTGGAAGCGAGGTGCTTAACAACCACCTTTGTAACCCTAACGCTAACCCTGGTCTGGTGTGCAAGGCTGAAAACCGGTCTCTTACCAATACTTCTCAGTATCGCTGGCTGGAAACTGGAACTTCCTTTCTGCATGAAATTCCAAAATTAAAAAAAAGGCCATTCCAAAACACAAATGGAAATTGCAAAATTTCCTGCACAACGGGATTTCTGAAATTTCAGTTAGAAAAAGTCAAAACAACATTTTGGGGAGATGGGCAACTCAAGAAACCTGTGAGGCACCTGGTAGAGTGCCTGGGAGCCAGGGAGCCTGGACATGCAGGTTCTCCATCAATCTGCCAGGGAGAGGGGGAAACAATGGAGCTGGGAATGATTTTCTAACACAAAATCTAAATTTCTGGCAAAGTTGAAATCTTCCCATGGAAAGTGAATTTTCCACAGGAAAGTCATTCCAATGGAAAATTCCCATGCAATACTACAGCCTGTGATATTTGCAATCTCTGCACTTGGTGATCACAGACACTGCTTCCTTCCCTCATCCACACAGGCACAGAGTCCCAAACTGGCTGAGGAGAACTTGTCCATCCCCTCTCCTTGAGTTGATTTGTGGAACACGCTGCACCAGTCCTAAAGGACAGTACAGCCTGCGCAGACACTTTGGGAAAGATGATGTCTCAGAAGGGCACATCTCTGAGCAGTGAAGTACACTGTTCCCCTTGGTGTGGTGTAATATACTTTGTCCTCCAGTCAGGCCAGTGCCTAAAGGTCATGCTTTGGCCCTTAACAGGTATTAATTTAAAAGAACTTCAATGTATTTCCAAAAAAAAATAGGTTTGATAATTGGAAAATATATTCCTTTAGCTGGTCTATGTCTGCCTTTTTCAGGTACTTAAGTATAGGCCCTATTCTAAACAAAGGCAAATGGGTTAAGTTCAAATGAAACTCCTCTATGTCTTAGATTTGTCTGAGCTAATTATGTTTATGCTCTGGAACGTATCCTAAAACTGGAGCTAAAGGATACTGTTAATCAAGTTAAAAAAAATACATTCACCCTCCATTAATAGAAAGGTGAAATATTTTACAAATTTAATTGTGCATTAGTTTTGGGACTACAACTAGAAATTCTTTTTAAAAATCCACAAACCTTAAAGGACCAATTTGAACACTGTTTAATGAACAAATTAGTAACTTAGAGTAAAATATGTACTTGTTCCTGAATGGTCAAATAATTGTCTTAGGTTAATTAAAATATTTTATGGTATTTTTCAACAAGTTGATAATTCCAACTTGGGTAATTCCCAGAGTTGGTTTAAAACTGAACTGCAGATCCAAACCACCCAAACTTTAGGGAAGTTCAGATTTAGATGTCAGTTTCATGGGCCTAATTCTTCACTCCTTTGTGAGGTGGTTTACACATATGCAGAGTGTAAAACATTACTATTTTGATCAGGTAGCATTTGCATGCTCACTTTGCACAAGTGTAAATGACTACAGTGCAGTACAGTGCTAGACACTGGTGAAACGGGGCAGGCAGGTTGGGCCTCTCCATATTGCGATCACATGGAACACCACGTTCAAACACCAGATCTATTTCCTAATGCAAACTTTCTCGGATCCAAATCTCGTAATTACATTTTGTCTACCTCCGTCATTTTAAGTGGGCAAAGTAGCCTCTATTTCCTGTCCCTAACATATTGTTTAAGGCTGCTGGGCACTGGTATGGCTGAACATTTGAAATTTTAATGAAAAACAGTCAACATTTTTCAATCAGCTCCTCTGGGCACCATTAAGGTGGCTGCCATGTTCCACATGATAAGTGGCTGAATGCCAGAGGTAGATGAAGTGATGTCTATATGTAGAATTTGAAATCCACTAAAAAGTGTTAAGTTTGTGAAAGTTTCATTATAAATCAAATAATAATAATGATAAAAATGTTAACCCCTAAGCATTTCCACTGTTGAGATAACAGTAGTATTGGCTTTAATGAAAAGGAAGTGTTCCCTAGTGGATAAAACAGGAGCAAGAGACTGGGATCCAGGACTCCTGAGTTCTCTTTCAAGTCCTGCCACTGACTTCTTGCACATTTAAATTCTCTTCATCTCCATTTCATCATTTGTATAATGCAAATAATGATATTTACCTAGCTCATGGTAATTTTGTCAGGTTCTAAAATACCTTGATGTCTCAGACGAAAAGTGCTATGTATTGCAGATGCCACTTATTTTATTAATGACAAAAGGATGGATACCAACAATACTACATATTGATGGAGAATTTTTCAAAATTTAGGATGAAATCCTGGCCCCATTGGAGTCAATAGTAGTTTACAAATCACTTTAATGGGGCCAAGATTTCTCCCAGGGTATCCAAGTTGTACTGACAAGATAAACATGTGGGTTATATTGTTCGGCTATACTGAAAGGACAGGAGACATTTCATATGATTTTAATCAGGCCACAACTTTATTACTAGATGCCTGGGACTACCTGGCAGATAAAAGTATACAGTACAGGTAACCCCATGTTCATTCAATAACTTCCTGGGGGACTTCCACTAGGCTCCCCCCCCTTTTAAATTCAGGTCCCCCCAGCCAACTCATTGTTGGGCCCTTAACATTCATGCTTCCCTCCTGTAGGAGGATTAAGGTGGGCTATAAGAAAGGGGAGGATGGCTCCCGGCTGTACCAATCATAGGAGTCCCCAACCCCTGCCCCCACCTGTTCTGTTCCTTTAACCAACACCTCCTGTTAAAGTCCTTTACCAAGCCATCTGGTCACTGTAAACCTTCCCTATGAAGTACCTGCACTGGACATCCGCCCCACACTTACATAATGAGTTGTGATATACAGCCTACCACCCTTCATGCCACACATCAACAAAGCCCTCCCCAACCCTGCTGTGGGGAAAGTGAAAAAAATCCCAAATCCACCTAGGCTGATCTGGTGGTAAGGGAAAAATTCCTTCCCAAACCCCCTAAAAAGGGGTGGCTAGCGCAAGGCCCACAGTAGGTCTTGACCAAACCTGGTATTTCACCACCTAAAGGGGAGGGAGGGTGGGTGCTGCCTCAGCCTGCTCCACGTGAAAGGGGGCTTCACCACATGGGCTGTCCCTTTTAAATCCAGGGGATGAGGCAGTGTCACCCCTTACCCCTTTTACAGCAGTTTGACCTCTTTCTTTCCCCTCCCCAGCCATAAAACACTGTTCCCTTCATTCGACCTGCCAGCCAAATCCCCTCACCCCTGCTTAAAGGTGCCGTGTGGTCATTGCTCTTAATTTACAAATCATATTTTTGTGCACACAAATCTTGATATTTACACAATTACTGATATTGCATTTGTACAAAGGTGTGGATGCACCCAAGTTCTCACCTTGCTGGTGCAATCTATATGTTGAGGATTTATTGAGAAAAAACATCTTGAATAATGGGCTTTTACGAGGGCTGTCAATTAATCACAGTTAACTTGCACGATTAACTCAAAAAATTAATCATGATTAAAAAAATTAATTACAATTAATCGCAGTTTTAATCACACTGTTAAACAAAATACCAATTGAAATTTATAAAATATTTTTGGATGTTTTTCTACGTTTTCAAATATATTGATTTCTATTACAACACAGAATACAAAGTGTACAGTGCTCACTTTATATTACTTTTTATTACAAATATTTGCACTGTAAAAATGACAAACAAAAGAAATAGTATTTTTCAATTCACCTCATACAAGTACTGTCGTGCAATCTTTTTATTGTGAAAGTGCAACTTACAAATGTAGATTTTTTTTTGTTACATAACTGCACTCCATAACAAAACAATGTAAAACTTTAGAGCCTACAAGTCCATTCAGTCCTACTTCTTGTTCAGCCAATCGCTAAGAGAAACAAGTTTGTTTACATTTATGGGAGATAATGCTGCCCACTTCTTGTTTACAGTGTCACCTGAAAGGGAGAATAGGCATTCGCATGGCACTTTTGTAGCCGGCATTGCAAGGTATTTATGTGCCAGATATGCTAAACATTCATATGCCTCTTCATGCTTTGACCACCATTCCAGAGGACATGCTTCCATGCTGATGATGCTTGTTAAAATAAATGTGTTAATTAAATTTGTGACTGAACTCCTTGGAGGAGAATTGTATGTCTCCTGCTCCATGGTTTTACCCACATTCTGCCATATATTGTGTGTTATGGTATTCTCGTATGACAACCCAGCATATGTTGTTTGATTTAAGAACACTTTCACTGCAGATCTGACAAAACACAAAGAAGGTTCCTATATCAGATTTCTAAAAATAGCTGCAGCACTTGACCCAAGGTTTAAGAAGAGCAGAATCCGTCATCAACATGGACGCATGTCCTCTGGAATGATGGTTGAAGCATGAAGGGACATACGAATCTTTAGTGCATCTGGCACGTAAATATCTTGCTACAACAATTCCATGCAAATGCCTGTTCTCACTTTCAGGTGACACTGTAAACAAGAAGCGGGCAGCATTATCTCCTGCAAATGTAAAAAAACTTTTATGTCTGAGTGATTGGCTGAACAAGAAGTAGGACTGAGTGGACTTGTAGGCCTTAAAGTTTTACATTGTTTTATTTTTGAATGAAGTTATTTTTTGTACATAATTCTACATTTATAAGTTCAACTTTCATGATACAGAGACTGCACTACAGTATTTGTATTAGGTAAACTGAAAAATAGTATTTCTTTTGTTTTTTACAGTGCAAATATTTGTATTAAAAATAAATATAAAGTGAGCACTATACACTTGCATTCTGTGTTGTAATTGAAATCAATATATTTGAAACTGTAGAAAACATCCAAAAATATTAAACAATAATACAATACCATTTATTTAAACAGCCCAATTAATCGCAATTAATCTTTTAAATCGCTTGATAGCCCTAGTTTTTATACCTTCCAATTCATTAAAAATACTTCACATATAAGCTTGTCTTCATAATGTTGGAGTTCTCCGGTACTAACAACTATTCTTTTCATATGTTATACTGTGTACCTTTAGTTTTATCATTTTTTAATTTAAAAAAGTACACTACAAAATGGCAATCAGAATTTAAAGATATTAGTAATAATTGCTAACATTTCTATTCCAAGCATTTGCACAGTACTGATACAATGTAGCCTCCTGTTAATGATACATCTGTCATTTTATTGACATCCCTACACAGTTTTATTCTCTTCTAATTAAGAGAGAAAGCTAGTTATGTCAATCTATCAACTGACATCCAAGTGCTTTTGTTCTAACGTAAAAGGCAATAAACACCACTATTGTTATGCTAAAACAAAAAACATGGGAATTTTAACTGAAAAACCCAAGATAAAATATATCATGGATAAATTGAAACAGGCTTACACCGTTCATAAAAAAAAGGCACATGTACCTATATAATGAGTTAAAGGAAGATAATACATGAAATATTAATTCCTAGTATCGAAAACAAACAATGCAAGAATAATCTCTAATATGTCTGACTGAAATATATGAGGAGAGTGTCAGATCATAAACAATCTCAAACAAGTAGATGGCATCCACTGAACAATAAATCCTCAGGGAAAAAACTAAGCTGCTGAATACCTCAAAATACTTGCATGTAAGGACATAAGTCCCTCTCTACACTACTTAATCAAAGATATCTGCTTAATAGACTCTGGTATGCAGATGAACACACCCTGGATATGATTTGAGCACTGGCTGAGATATTAAGGAGGATTTAATGAACGTGCCTCTCCTGTGATCTCATCACCATCTCCTCCTGAAGTAAGGGTTCCTCAGCAATCCCAACAGTGAGGACTTGCAATAACAGTTCATCCTAGGAGACTCTTACTTGTTCACATCGATGCTCTAGTCCCTGTTCTAACTAAAAACGTCATGGACAAGATGGTGGCAAGCCAACTTCAACAGCATTAGATGACCTCCAATTTTTAGACACTCGGTCAGGCTTTAAACTTCACTATCACAAAAAATGGTGTTAGTCTCAATGGTTTAAAGCAGTGGCGGGCAACCTGCGGCCCATCAGGGTAATCTGATTGTGGGCCGCGAGACATTTTGCTGATATTGATCATCCACAGGCACAGCCCCCCCGCAGCTCCCGGTGGCCATGGTTCGCTGTTCCCAGTCAATGGGAGCTGCGGGAATATTTAGTTTTTCATCGTGGCTCTCTGAAAATTTATCCATGCCCCCTCATTCCCATATAGCAACAGTGGCAAGAAATATTTTCTTTCATCTTTGACTATGAGATTGTGTCTTTTCCTCTCTGATGTGGGCCTTCTTATGATTGCCTGGAGGTCTGTTAGAGCCACCTAGACTTGCACGCTATCCTGGATTGCACAAAGAATCAGTTGGCGGAGAATGTAGCTGTTCACCTTTTAGGTAGGTCTGGAAAAGTGTATTATACCTGTGCTCTATCCTTTGCATTGGGTGCCATTTCATTTCCAAGGTGGAATTCCAGATGCTGTTTGCTACATACAAACCCCTAAATGGTCTATATCCCTGTTATCCAAGACACCACCACTACTTCTATGCTACATCATAGAATACTTTAGTTGACTTCCCCAAAAGTGAAGCTCGTGAGAGCCAGGGGAAGTAGCAGGGCCTCTGGAATTCACTCCAGCTGGACAGACATTTGAACCCAAGACATTCTATGGATACGATTTAAGATGCAAATTTTTGTCCAGGCTCTTCTCTAACTGCATGTTTTAGAATCACCTGGAATTTAGTCCTTTATAGCATTCTATGACATTTTTTCTTAAGGTTAGCTAGTTTGGTGATGGACGGGAGGAAGGGAATGATGTGGCAGAATACATGTTCCTTGTTTTGGAGAGTGTGTTAGATCTTACTCTAAACCATATAAATTATGCATATGCAAGCCTGGATTAACCAATGTGCACTTGGCGGGGAGAAACACATACACATCTAGGGTCAGGAGAGAAACAGGGCCTTGTTGTGGGGTGGGGGAAGGCCTGCCTGCATGCTGTGGTGAGAGCCAACAGGGCAGAGCAGAGATCATGGTCAGCCCTGTGGGACAGGAGCCACTGTGGAGTGAGCGTGGGTTTGGTTCACCCTCCACAGGGGCAGGAACCCCCCGGGGCAATGAAGGTGGGGGGACCCCAACTGCCATAGTGCACAGGCCCACAAAATTCTTTAATTCAGCACTGTGCCTAAATAATATAGTAGTGTGGCTGGAGAGCCTGGCTGACAGAGGACATTGGTGGCACAAAGCACCCAAAAGACAATGCCCGTGGAGCACCAGGGCAGCTCCGGGAGACACAGATTTATGTCAAAACAAGCCACAACTAAACATTTCCTTTCAGGTATGTTGAAATATTTTCCTTTGAAAATTCCAAATCTGATTTTTTCAGAAGAGAAGGTTACTCACTGAGGTTCTTCGAGATGGTTGTCCCTGTGGGTGCTCCACTTTAGGTGTCTTGGCGCCCTGCGGCCTGTAATCAGAGATTTGTAGTAGCCGTGACCTGGTTGACCGCTCCGAGTGGCTACCTAGCATGCGAAGCCAACCGACCCTCAGTTCCTTCTCCACCCCAGAGGATAAGCATGAAATTCTGAAGTAGAGGGGAAAGGGGTGGGGGTGGGGGGTAGTGGAGCATCCACAGGACAACCATCTTGAAGAACCTCAGTTACTGCACAGGGTGAGCAACCTTCTCTTCTTCTTCGAGGAGCGTCCCTGTGGGTGCTCTACTTTAGGTGACTATGGAGCAGTGAAGGGGGGACTTCGGAGTTGGTTTATTGACAGTGGCTAGCACTGAGAATCCAAACTGTGCGTCTGTAGCTGATTGTTGTTTGAGAGTGTAGTGTTTAGTAAAAGTGTGGGCAGAGGCCCAGGTAGCTGCTTTGCAAATGTCTGTGATAGGTATGTGTCAAGGTTCCTTCCCCACTCTGAACTTTAGGGTACATATGTGGGGACCTGCATGACAGACCCCCTAAGCTTTTTCTTACCAGCTTAGGTTAAAAACTTCCCCAAGGTACAAACTTTGCCTTGTCCTTGGACCCTATGCTGCCACCACCAAGTGTGTTAAACAAAGAACAGGGAAAGAGGCCACTTGGAGACGTCTTCCCCCCAAAATATCCCCCCAAGCCCTACACCCCCTTTCCTGGGGAAGGCTTGATAAAAATCCTCACAAATGTATACAGGTGAACACAGACCCAAACTCTTGGATCTTAAGAACAATGAAAAAGCAATCAGGTTCTTAAAAGAAGACTTTTAATTAAAGAAAAAGTAAAAGAATCTGCTCTGTAAAATCAGGATGGTGAATATCATACCTTACTGATTACAGGGTAATCAGATTCAAAACATAGAGAATCCCTCTAGGCAAAACCTTAAGTTACAAAAAGACACAAAAACAGGAATATACATTCCATTCAGCACAGCCTATTTTACCAGCCATTGAACAAAAGGAAATCTAACACATTTCTAGCTAGATTACTTACTCACTTTTCACAGGAGTTCTAAGCTGCATTCCTGATCTGTTCCCGGCAAAAGCATCACACAGACAGACAGACCCTTTGTTCCCTGCCCCCAGCTTTGAAAGTATCTTGTCTCCTCATTGGTCATTTTGGTCAGTTGCCAACGAGGTTACCTTAGCTTCTTAGCCCTCTACAGGTGAAAGGGTTTTGCCTCTGGCCAGGAGAGATTTAAAGATGGTTACTCTTCCCTTTATATTTATGACAGTATGTTATTGAGAAATGCTATCAATGTTGATAATGCTCTGATGGAGTGTGTGCAAACTCCTGGTGGAGCAGGAAGGTTGTTCTGCTGGTAACACAAACAAATACAGCACAATATCCATTTAGATACTCTCTTTTTAGAGATGGTCTGACCCTTCAATTGTTCTGTTAAGGGAGAAAGACTAGACAATTCTCTAAATGTTTTTGTTCTTTCTAGGTAAAAGGCTAGTGCTCTGTGGATGTCAAGTGTGTGAAGAGAAGTCTCCCTGTTGTTGGCATGTGGTTTCAGGAAAAACACAGGTAAGTATATCAGTTGATTTAGATGCAAGGGCGAGGCTACCGTGGGTATGACTTTGGGGTGTGGCCATAGGATCACTTTGTCTTTATAGAATGTGGTGTAAGGGGGGTGTGTCATTAAGGCACCTAGCTCTCCTACACTTCTTGCTGATGTGATGGTGATGAGGAAGGCCACTTTCATCGATAGATGTAGCAAAGAACAAGTCGCTAAGGGTTCAAATGGTTTCCCCATGAGGCTACGGAGGATGAGGTTAAGGTCCCACATGGGCGTAGGTTCTTTTAGGTTGGGTAGGTATTCATCATGCTTTTTAGAAAACGCTTAGTCATTGGATGAGCGAAGATAGTGGCTCCATCCACATTATCATGTAACCAGGTGATTGCAGCAAGGTGTACTCTGATGGAGCTGTTGGATAGCCCCGATTTTTTAAGACCCAGTATATATTCGAGGACCCTGGGCAGTGGGGCTGATTGTGGAGAAATATGGTTAGCCTCGCACCAGGTGTGAAATCGTGTCCACTTCTGTGTATATGTTTTTCATGTGCTTAGTCTGCGGCTGTTCCAGAGTATGTCTTTAACTTCATTGGAATAGTCTTTGTCAATACCTGTTAGCCATGGAGAAACGAGGCCTTGAGATGGAGAAGGGCTAGATTGGTGTGACTGAGTCCTGTGTCCTGTGTCAGGAGGTGAGGTATTAAAGGGAGGGTTCAAGGTGGTTTCACTGCCACCAGTCTCAGGTATAGGAACCATGTTTATCTGGGCCATGTAAGTGCAATGAGAATGACCCTGGACTTGTCTTGCCTGATCCTGTGTATAACCCAACTCAGAAGTGGAATTGGAGGGAATACATACATTAGCGGCGCCTCCCATTTCATGAGGAGGGTGTCACCAAGGCAGACATCTGTGGTGATTGTAACTGAAGGAGCTTTGTGTTGGAAAGGGACACCTGAGCAGACGTTTTGTGGGTGCATCCACCACTCGAGAGAATCCTTTACCTTGCGGGACATGGTGAGCCACCTGGTGAAGGAGTGCTTGTGTGTATATAGCAGGTGTGAAGCCAGGCTTGTAGGCATCTCATATGTAGTCTGGAATGTTTGACTATGAAAGTTGTAGCAGCCATGTGTCCCAACAATCGTAGGCACGTCCTGGCAGATGTTTGCGGGCTGTCTGTGACTGTAGTAAATCAGAGTGGTTAAGTTGAGGAAGCGCTCTTGGTGTAACCTTGCTGTTGCTCTGAGGCAGTCAAGATAGGCCCCTATAAATTCCAACTGTTGGACAGGGACCAAAGTGGACTTCTGAAGATTTATTTTAAGTCCAAGGTTTGTAAATAGGACCATTGTGGTTGGTGTGGCTTCTAGTGCTGCCTGCTGTGTCGGTGCGCTTAAATAGGCAGTCATCCAGGTATGGAAAAATCATGACCCATAGTCTGCAAAGGTGAGCTGCAGCAACGGTGAGGACCATGGAAAAGACCCTTGGGTTTACAGTCCAAAGGGTAGCACTTTGTATTTGTAATGTTGATGTCTTAGGGTGAAGCACAAGAATCTTCTGAGCGCTAGGTGAATGGTGACATGAAAGTAATCATCTTATAGGTCGAGGGACAAGGGCCTATCTCCTTTCTCTAATGCCGGAATTATCATTAATAGGTCACCATTTTGAATCGCTGTGTTCTCACAAACTTGTTGAGTTTGCATAAATCCAGGATGGGTCTCCATCCAACGTTTTTTTTCTGAACGAGGAAATAATGGGAATAAAATCCTCTTCCACTTGGTTGAACTGGTACTGATTCCACAGCCCCTAATTGCAGGAGGTGGTATATTTCCTGTTGTAACAGGGGCTCGTGACAGGGGTCCCTGAAGAGGGACGGGGAAGGGCAGTGGGTAGGTGGGATAGAAATAAATGGGACGGCGTAACCCTGCTGGATAATTTCCAGGACCCATCTGTCTGCGGTGATGTTGTTCCAGACTGGGTAATATGGTGATTCTAATTAGAGATCCAGAATTAGAGAGTGTAGAGGTCTTGGGCCCTCGACCAGATCTTCAAAATGACTGTCTGGAGGTGGAAGGCTGGTCTTGATTCTGCCTTCGTCCCATCTGCCTCTCTTTGCGGCATTGGGTATAGTGTCTTTGGGGCTGGGATTATGGTGCAACCCGGAATTTTGGGTTGTAAAACCTGCCCTGCTTTTTCTTGTTTCCAGGGACATATATACTGAGAATTTTTAAGGTGGCCCGGGAGTCCTTTAAAGTATGCAAGGACACATTGGTGGATTCGGCAAACAGTTTCTGATACTCAAAGGGTAGGTCATTAACTGTAGACTGTACCTCCCTCGGGAATCCTGATAGGTGGAAACAGGATGCCCGATGCATGACCACGTAAGTCACGTTGGACCATGCTGCTGTGTCCGTGGAATCGAGAAAGGCTTGCAGGGATATCCTTCTGATGGGAGCGCCTTCGGAAATGTTGGACTTACACGCTTCTCTCCTGTCCTCTGGGAGATGTTCAATAAAAGATGACATTGTAGAAAAGAGGTTGTGTGTATATTTTGCGAGTAGTACAGAGTAATTTGTGATGTGGAACTGCAAGGTGGCGAAAGAATAGGCTTTGCACCCAAAGAGGTCTCGCCTCTTCCAGTTCTTGTTGTAAGGGATGGATCTAGACTGTTGCTGTTTGCCCCTCTGATTTACTGCCTCCACGACCAGTGAATTAGGAGTGGGGTGGGTAAAGAGAAATTCAGCCCCTTTTGCTGGCACGTAATATTTTTTGTCCAACCTTTTGCAGTAAGGAGGGGCCAAGGGTTGGTGTCTGCCAGATGGCTTTCGCAGAGTCCATTATGGCAGCATTAATAGTCAGTGCTATTTTTGCCGATGGGGATGCCTGGAGAATGTCAGTGAGCTTATGTTGGGTCTCAGGGAGCTCAGAGAAGGAGATGTCGAGGGAGTCCTCTACCCTCTTAAAAGGTCCTGACAGGACTTGAAGTCATCCCCCGATGTGTGTGGTGGTGGCATGACTGTTTCATCTGGAGACAAAAATGAAATGTGTGTAGGCGGCAAGATGTCTCCTTCAGGTGCCTCCTCCTGCTCTTCAATCTCCTCATCCTGGGCCTCTGGAGGTGCTGGGTTCATTGGCAAGGGACAGCGGGGTGCTCTGGAGACTGGTGGGCTCGGTGGTCTAATGTTCTGTGCCCTATAGATGGCCTACGGGTCCCAGTATTGCCAGTTGGGTGGGAGGGCCATAGGAGGTGGCAGCCAGGATTGTGGCTGCTAGGCTCACACGTCTTCCAGTGGCTGGTGATATGAGGGTCCAGCTTTAGGAGAGAAGTGGCGAGGGGTATACAGTCCTGGGTTGTCCTCCTCATCATCACTGCAGAGAGGTGGCGCTGGGTACAAGCATTCACAGAGCTTCAAGGGATATAAGACTAGATGGGATGGTTTCACTCTGATCATTACAGCACTCAGATTATCAGAGAAATGCTAATTACATATATAAGCCTAAGAACTCTCAAGGAAGCCTTAGAGAAGCTGAACTGTGAATGAAACTTTCAAAATCATAGCAAAATCGTGGGCCAAAATGGCAGCCATTGCATAGTCACAGAATCCTAGACCTTTGTAAAATATTGTCTCCGAATTTGGGGCTAGATTGTGCTAGCACCAAAAGCTGGCAAGCCAACTATGGGAATTTTACTTAAAAGATAGGGGCCTCCCGCAGTGACACAGTCACCATAGTAACTCCTATGCCATTCCCAACCTCCCGTTTCCTCTGGCTGGTTTAAAGGACATGGCCAAGGGAAAAGAGGTATGGCCAACCCTTCGATATGCCCCAGCAAGTCCTGGCTGCTGTAACAGGCACTTAGGGACATTGACAGCCAGCAGGACTCAGAGCAACCTTCAGGCTGTTCTAAGTTATACTGAGGGTCTGGGCTGGCACACAGCTGATCCAGGACTGGGGGGAACATAAAGTTGGCTTAAAGCCACCTTTTCACGTCTCTCTATGTAGGTGTGCTATTTTTTTTCTCACCGCAGTTGAGATCGTGGGTCGGTTACCAACAACATAATTCAGTCTCCTGACTACTGCAATGAAGAAGTTTCCCCTATCTTTCTTCTGGCCTCACATTATTTTTCTTGTCGGTAGCTCACGTGCCACCTCCTCTGACTGCTGTTTGATTAGATGGTTTCTTGCCTTAACCTTTCATTTTATTTTCCCTTTTGTAATTTGTTTTTGTTCAGCTTAACCAACGTATCTCTTTTCAAGGGTATTTTATTCCATGTTACTTTCCTTTTGACTATCTCTGTTACTCAGTGCTGACAGTGCTCTCCCTCCTACCCCTCTGAGTGACAGTGACAGCTTTCAGGGGTAGCTAGCGGATTTGGAAACAAGAAGTGTATGTCTGTAATGGTTTTATTTTGTTTTGTTTTTAAATTGTAAAACCAGACCACTTGAATCTGGAAGCAGTTTCATTTTGAAAATAAAAATTGCCACAATATACATAACATCACTATGATCCCGATGCAATACCAATTAGATCTGAAGGAAAAGTCAAGATGGAACTATTATGTGAAATACATTGGCCTGTTCATCTAGAGAGGTTAAAGCTCAAATACCCAAAAAACATTAGCTTTATATTTTTCTACTTACAAATGAACTATTATTGTGTACGGCTGCTTGATGATTCAGAAGAATTGTATATATAACTTCCATCCCTTACATGCCAGCCAGAAGACCCACAGAATGCTCATCTACAACTTCACATGAGAAATAAATGAGACCAAAAGTCACGACAATTCCTAAATTTAGTCTCAAATTCAGCAAAAATTTTCAGAAATATGGAGTGAAATATCTAGAAAGAATATGCCTCCTCCTGCTGTGATAGAAAGGGGAAAAATTATCTACATATGCACACACATCCCCTCCACTCCCAGTAAAGTCAATGCAACTTCAAAGCAGCAGGAGTGCAGCACCGCTATGGATCCAGCCCAGTAACTACATGGATAAGTAGCTTATTTTAGTGAAGTAATTAATGGACGGCATATCATAACTGAATGCATGGCAGTAAGAAATGAAACTGCAGCCTAAGCTTGCTAAACTTGTAATAGCAACAGGCAACTCCATTAATACTAGTGAAGTGTTTGCCAAGGAAAAGAGAAAAGCAAGGCAACAAAACTGTCCATAATTATGAAGGAAATCATCTATGTAACAAGCTGACTAATGCCCAGAAGCTGAATGACTCACAGTATTAAGAAAATTAGAAAGGGTGTTCAGTGGTATTAAATAATGCAGCGCACTTACATGGTCTTTAACATTCTAGAAACACATGTACGTACTGTGCAATTTAAGGCCCAGACTCCTGCAAACAATTAAGCATACAAGTAAGTATTGTTAGGATCAGGGCCTACATTTAAAAAGATGTATTTTTATGCTTCAGGTTTTGTTTTGTACTTTGGGTAGGTTTAAGGAATCTCTTATCATACTAACTAGGCTGTAAATATGTTTGTAGGGAGAAGGTAATCACATGTAACTCTCTCAATTGTATTTTTTAATTGATATAAAAAAGTTTAATAGAGATTTTTACTAAGTGTTCATAATAACCCATGTGAATAAAGTGTGGCTTTGTTTTTGTCTAGCTGTTAGGCCACCAACTGAGGACTGTGAGTTTGCTCTTGCAGGTCCACTAGTTCAAACAGTAGAAACTCATGCTTTTTGATTCAGAGAGGCTGAGTTAAATCCTCATTCAGGCCACCACTTTTAGCAATGCCCCTGGATAAGTCATGCGCAAGAAGTGAATCTGGACCTCTGGATTGAAAAAGCATGAGTCTGCTACTGCCTTGGAGCTAATGGACTTGGGCCAGATGCTAGCTGGTGTAAACTGTCATAGCTTCATTGAAGTCCAGCAATTGTGTGTTGAACAGTTAGGATCTGGCTGCAGATCCAATTGCTCCAAGGCAGTAAGAGATTCATACACCTTCATATGTGGTCTACTGCCATTAGAAAAGAACAAAGAGCCACACTTCATTAGCATAGGTTACATCACAATCTCTGATGAATGACGGGGGGAGGTGTCACATAAGTACCTGATTAGAAAAGACAATGCCTCAAGAGGAAAGTATAAATGATGAAAGAAAGAGTGCCTTTCTGGACTGCATTAGTACTCTCACAGGGGCTTGGCATCTCCATTTTCAATTTGCTCTTTGATAGCTGTTGCTAACTTGTACCCTAGCTAGTGTAGCTATGGACAATGTTCTTATTATTTGTGTAAATGTCTAATAATTTCTTTTAAAAAATCCTTTTGAATCCTCATTGGTTTCCATCTCATAAATAGTTTCTTCTGCATGACAAAAGAACATCACCTTTCACCCAGTGACTATTGAGTCCCATTAACAGCCTTTTGGGAACGATTATATTAAAGATTTTAGAAAGTCTAAATATATTATATTTACTCATTTTCCTTTATCTAGTATTTTGTTGACTTCCATTGTACTGCAAAATACAAGAACCATTAAAACAATTGCTGATGGCACAAATTATTTTGGCAGGAAAAGTGCTATGCTGAGGCCATCGGTAACAAATTAGAAGAAATAGCGGAAGCCAAAAATTCAGATAGCCAGTTGGATTTAAAAAATCAAAACAAAACCCAGGCGACAGCCAGATTGTCATTTCCAGTGTTCTGCAGGCTTAAGTTCCAGACTGTAGTGCTATACTCTGACAACTTTACTCCTTGGTGCCTTATTATCTTTCATTCCTATAAAAAAACCAGAATTAATCATTCCAAGGGATTATATTCAAGGTCAGTTCCCCACATTTGAAGTCTATTAAGTTGTTGTGAAACAGACTCTACCATCAAGAATGAGGGGGAATTTGATAGCTGCTTTCAACTGCCTGAAGGGGCGTTCCAAAGAGGATGGATCTAGACTGTTCTCAATGGTACCAGATGACAGAACAAGGAGTAATGGTCTCAAGTTGCAGTGGGGGATGTTTAGGTTGGATATTAGGAAAAACTTTTTCATTAGGAGGGTGGTGAAGCACTGGAATGGGTTACCTAGGGAGATGGAGGAATCTCCTTCCTTAGAGGTTTTCAAGGTCAGGCTTGACAAAGCCCTGGCTGGGATGTTTTAGCTGGGGACTGGTCCTGCTTTGAGCAGGGGGTTGGACTAGATGACCTTCTGAGGTCCCTTTCAACCCTGATATTCTATGATTCTATGATCCTATGTTTATAGTTTATAAGAAAGCAGTAGTATTCATTCACTGTCTTGTCAATTAGTTTCATTTGTTGATCCATTGCTGTTTTAAATATTTTTCTAAATCAAATCCATTGGTAGATTTGGAAGCCTCAACTCTTCAAAAGGAAAACAGCTGTGTGGAGTCCCATTGGAAGAGATGTAAGAGTAAGTGGAATCTTATGCAGGATCAGGGCTTAAGGCACCATTCTGAAGTGCAATTACATGTGATTAAAATATAGAGAGATTCTTGCTTAGTTTCAGCATTGCCAGTGGTCTCTAGAAAAACAAATGAGCCCGAAAGAGGCAAGGCCCCAGTTTTTCCTCCAAAAGAACTTTAAGTTAGATAGCTATTTCAAACTGCCCAGTATTTACAACAACTACTACTAATGCTACTACGATAAAACAATAAAACCACCACCAACATACTTTCCTACCTCACAGAGCTGTGGTGACAGCAAATTAATTAATGTAGGCAAGATGCTCCAATACTATGGTGATGAGCATCACAGAAAAGCCTATTAAAAATGAAATTCAAGCCTCAAATAGAAAAGCAGCTGAGTAATAAATCTGCCATTTCTTTATACTGCCTTGTACTTATGTACCATGCTGCTGCAACAGCAGCACATCTCGCAAATATGGGATATTGCTAACAAATGAAACCTGTCCTATGCTCCCTTCACTGGCTTCCCATGAAATATCAAGTCATTATCTTCAAGACACTCAATGGCCTGGACCTGAGATATCTAAAAGATGGCCTAACGCTCTGGGATGAAGACTATGGTCAACAACTCCACTCCTCTGGCACACTGGAATTCTATAATAAAGTGAAGCTAATCTGTGTGGGCGTGGGTTCACTCACTGCAGGAGTACCTTCTCGGGGCCAGGCATGGCATAGCAGCTGTCTTTCAGTCTGGTGCCCCTTGCTGGTGGTCGCTCTGTCACTGTGGTGGTTGCTCTTCCCGTAACTTGGCCCCCCAGCCAGGGCTCGATTGGGAGGACACTGGGTTAACAAAAAGTCCAACATAAAAAAGTCCAATATCCTCACAAGAATCTTTGGCCCCAACTCTAGGCTCATACCACTTTGCTGGTGACTGGTACAGGAACCAAGGCCATCTTATTACAATGGGGCCAGCCCAAGGACCCTTAATGCACTACTGGACGGTGCTCAGATACTACATTGATGAACAAAACTTAAACCCATATGGGCTAGATTAGTACTTTTCCACATCTATATTTTAGGCAGAGCTTTTTTCCCTTCAACGTCTATCACAAATATATTTGAAAATATCTTCATTTTTACGTGAAATGTAGCTCATTTTTCTTTTCCTCTTCTAATTATACTTCAATTTGCTTCTGATTGTTTTATAAGCTTTTCTTTTTGAATGTGCATACTATCATGTGCATATGCACACTAGACAGAGATGCATACACATTATCACACACAGAGTTAATTCAGCTCCCGCAATTTTCTCTAGAGTGAACCCCTCTCTCTACATCATGTGTACAATGAACTTTCTCCTTGCATATTATCATTTTTACATTAAAATGATGCAATTTTAAATGTTTATTTTCTCTTTGTATTATAAACACAGAGAAGTCTAACTGAACAGTAAATGAATAATTTAATTCTGAGTTTCTACTGCCATCTGTAACATTAGTAACATGCCTTAGCTAAATTATAGCGATATATTTAATTGGTTAGAATTTACAGTTCTTCACATGAATATACAGGATTACATCTTAAGGTAATTCAGAGTACAATTTCTACAATTACTAGCAACAATATTTTGTATTTATTTGCTTGTAAAGCTGCATTTTAACATTAATTATTTGTGTATTATGTTAATTATTTCCTCAGTTAAAATTGTTTTTTGAAATAATGCTAAATCCGAAAAATATGTCTATTACTAATGAAAATCCTATTCGATACATTGTTCAATTTGAAGTTGCACAACATATTGGTACTGTACTAAATCTATAGGAGTGAGTATGAAAGACATGAGCAGAGTGATGTTAATCTCTCATTCCAATTTCTGTAGGCTTATTTAAGAACATCTTCAGCAAGGACTCACCAACAGGCACATGTATATATTTTAGCTAAAAATTCATTTGGGATCATTCATGTCACAAAATCTATATAAAATAAAATTTAAAATGAAAACCTAAAATCTAAAGCTGAAACTTTAAATGTAGTCTAGGAGATTTTAGACATATATTTTCCATTAATTTCTATGGAAGAATTTGTGTTCAAATCTCCAAGACTGCTTTGGAAATCTCAACCTCAGAAACTTTGTAAGATGTGTCACTTCCTTGATTGTAATGATGAAAAGAATACTTTCATTAATTTCAGTCTAACGTGTGGGAAATAATATCTGAAGGCACCAACTTTCCGCCAATTAGTTTAGCTGGTTGTAATATTCACATAATTAGTTTAAAAGATGCTGTTAGAAACAATACAACACACTTCTGTGAATCAAAAGCAAATGTTTAAAAACTAAGAAATTTGGCAATACAATTAAGAAAGCAAATAGAAATTGCTGAGATTACCTAATTTTTAACTACATGTGGCACAAATGTTTACAGTGTTGTTTTTTTATATGAGGACGTGACAGAATACTTGTAGCCTCAATAATCAGAGACATGCCATTTTATACAACATTCAGTCCAGTCATTTTATTTGCATAAAATATCCCAACCTGCTTCTGAACAGGCTCTTCATCCTAAAAGATCATCTGTGAGATGTTTCATCATTGAAAAAGAGCAATGATCGTCACTTCAACTCTGTCCTACAGTCTGTCAAAGATTTGTTGTAAGGGGTTTCTCAACTCAGAGTCCCAGCAATAGCTGTACCTTGTTATAAAGAGCCAGCTGATGTTCTAGTAGGCCAGATGTTATTGTTTTACCTCAAAGACCACAAATGTGAACAGTCAATATTGTGAATGTACATAAGAACGGCCAAAATGGGTCAGACTAAAGGTCCAAAAAGCCCAGTATCCTGTCCTCTGACAGTGGCCAGTGGCAGATGCCCCAAAGGGAATGAACAGACAGGTTATCATCAAGTGATCCATGCCCTGTCACCCAATTCCAGCTTCTGGCAAACAGAGGCTAGGGACACCATTCCTGCCCATCCTGGCTAATAGCCATTGATGGACCTATCTTCCATGAATCTATCTAGCTCCCTTTTGAACCCCGTTATAGTATTGGCCTTCACAACACCCTCTGACAAGGAGTTCCAGAGGTTGACAGTGCGTTGCATGAAAAAATACTTTCTTGTGTTTGTTTTAAACCTGCTACCTATTAATTTCATTTGGTGGCCCCTTGTTCTTGTATTATGAGAAAGGGTAAATAACACTTCCTTATTTACTTTCTCTATACCACTCATGATTTTATATATAAAAAACTGCCAGTTTATGGTTAGTCCTGCAGAGGTAGCCAAGTGGACATGAAGAGGATGCAGGCCTCCAACCTTCTTGTTCCCATTCAGAGAGGCCATCTCGATATAGTTGGTGAGCATTACCATTGCCACTAGCCCTCACAAAGTGGGTAGCCATAATCCCACCAATTCCTCCTCAGAGCTAGCAACACCTGGCTCTATTCTTTTAAAGAGTTGTGGGGGGTGCTTATCAAGCATGCACTTCACCAAAGCCCCAGCAGCATTTCTGGCTGAATCTAATTGTAGCTAAGATTTTGATTCAACTACAATTTCTGCAGGAGTTCCCTCTGCAGTGATGCCTAGCCAATCACCATGCAATATAAGTGAGGAGACGGAGACAATTACATATGTAGAGGGGAGCAGATGGCATGAAACTGAGAATGGAAGAAGGAAATGGAAGGAAGGAATGAGGTTTGGGAAGAACATAGGGATGAGAAGGAAGCGTAGGGAGAAATTACAGAAGAGATTTACGTGAAGAGACAATTATTTAGTCTTATAGATGAGAGGACAAGAAGTTTTAATTTTATGTGGAGGGAGATGGGATGTGCCTGTGTGTGCCCTTCTCTCTCTCTCTCTGAAGTGGAGGGAGACAAATTTATCAGTGGCATTTTGGAGAGGCCTGGTGGGGCTCAGAGAGAGTTGAGAGGAGATGAAACCAGATTGGGGAAGGTTACCATACCCAAAAGAGATGACCGAAGTGCAGGCAAGAATTTCAGCACAGGAGACAATGAGGAAAAAGGCAAATTTTGGAGATATCAAAGAAGAACTGGTGACAGGGTTTAATGAGGGTAGACTATAGAACAGGATTTAGTGTAATCTTTGATCCTTCCTCCCACACATTGATCTCTAAGATTATGGACCAAGGAGGCAAGAAGGATAGAGCTATTAATAAAGAAAGAGAAAGGAAAAGGGAGGAGGGATTAGGAGAAAAGGTGAGAAATTCAATTTTGAAGGGATTAAGATTGAGATAGTACAAAGACACCCAAGAAAAGGTACCAGAGAGGCAGCTAAAAAGGCAAGACTAAATGGAAATAAAGAAGTAAATTTGGCAATCGTTGGCATAGTTGTGGCAGCTGAAGCTATAAGAAATGTTCACTGAAAGAAAAAAAGAGAGCAAGAAAAGGGAAGAGATTGAGAACAAAACCACAGAAGATATCAGCAGATGGAGCCTTGAAAAGAGACATTAAAGGAGCAGTAAGCTAGGCAGAAATCAAGAGAAGAGTGCCACGGTGGCCCAAAAAGCCTGACTGCAGCAGGACACAATGAACGAAGTTGTCTGGAACTGAGTTGTTTAATATACCACATAGAGCTTAAAAGCTTGCTGAATTACGTGAGACAGCAGTGGAAAAAATGTGCAGTTAAAAACTGGTAAGTGGACATGCAGCCATCTGAGGTGATCCACCAGCTCGTTCTGTACCCCGGGGAAGTACGACGCTTGTAGGTGTATTGAATGTTCCACACAGAAGTCCCACAGCCTGGGGGCTTCCTGGCACTGGGAAGCTTGCACTCCCTGTTTGTTGATATAGAACATTGCCGTGGTGTTGTTCGTCAAAACTGACGCACATTGTCCCGTTAAGTATGCTCGGAAGGTCTGACACGCAAGGCGCACTGCTCTCAGCTCTCTGATGTTGATGTGGAGAGCCAGATCTACCTGAGACCAGAGACCCTGAGTCCTGTGGTCTCCTAGATGTGCTCTCCAGCCCAAGTCTGATGTGTCCGTCACTAGCGAAAGAGATGGCTGTGGACTGGTGAAGGGGACCCCTGAGCACACCTCCTGAGGGTCAAGCCACCACAGGAGGGAGTTGAGGACCGGGCGAAGCAGGGTCACGATCCTGTCCAAGCTGTCCCGGGCTGGTTGATACACTGATGCTAACCATGACTGGAGTGGTCAGAGCGCGAGTCTGGCATGCTGCACCACGTAGGTACCTGGTGCCTGCGCATGAACGCAGCAACAACTGCCATGCACTTGGTGAAGAATTGAGGCACTGCTGAGAGGCCGAACGGAAGGACTGTGAATTGGTAGTGGGTATTGTTCACCACAAACCTGAGGTACTTCCTGTGGGGCTGAGTGATTGCAATATGAAAGTAAGCATCCTTCAAGTCGAGGGCAGCATACCAGTCTGCTGGATCCAGTGAAGGGATGATGGAGGCCAACGAGACCATGCAGAACTTGAGTTTCTTCACAAATTTGTTGAGTTCTCGCAGGTCCAGGATGGGCTTGAGGCCACCTTTGGCTTTCGGTATTAGGAAATACTGGAAATAAACGCCCTCACTCTTGTGCTCCTGAGGAACCTTCTCCACTGCCCGTAAAAGAGATAGGAGTGACTGCACCTCCTAGAAAAGGAGTTGCTTGTGAGATGGGTCCCTGAAGGGGGATTGGGAAGGGGGGTGGAACGGCGGGAGGACACAGAATTGGATGGAGTATCCCCTCTCTACCATGCGGAGCACCAGCGGTCCGAGGTGATATGGGACCATGCATGGTAGAAAGGAGATAGTCGGGACGAGAAGGTCAGGCGGGGTGGGTCTAGTCTTTGGTGTAGTACACTGTCCTCGATGCTGCCTTCAGAAGGCTGGTTTTGGTCCTGAAGTCAGCTTGGGTTGTCCTGAGCCCTGGCCAGAGGGTTGACATGGCTTTCTCCTGCTGGTCCTGTTTCTCCTTCTGGCCCCGTCCTGGCAGTTCTGGTGACTGAACTGCTGAGGAGGCTGCAGACGGAAGTGTTTCCGCTGTGTTGACAGTGTATAGAGGCCCAGGGACCTGAGGGTGGCTCTGCAGTCCTTTAGGCTGCTTAGCCTCTTGTCCGTTTTCTCCAAAAAAAAAAAAAAAAAAAAAAAAAAAAAGAAGAGTCACCCTCAAAAGGCAGGTTTTGTATGGTCTGCTGGACCTCATAGGGGAGACCAGAAACCTGGACCCATGAGCCTCTTCTCATGGCTACTCCTGTAACCATAACCATGGTGGCAGCATCTGCCCCGTCAAGTGCCGCCTGCAGGGACACCCTGGAGATCAGTCTCCCCTCCTCAACCAAAGCCGAAAATTCAGAACAGGAGTCTGAGGAGAGCAACTCCGTGAATTTAGCCATCGCCAAGCAGGTATTGTAAGAGCACCTGCTGATGATGGCCTGCTTGTTAGATATTCGGAGTTGTAGTCCCCCTGTTGAGTACATGTTTTGCCCGAATAACTCTAGTTTTTTAGTGTCCCTATTCTTCGGGGAAGGGCCCTGAAAGCCTTGCCTCTCCCACTGGTTAGCAGTGTCCAGAGAGTCAGGGTGGGGATGAGAATATAGGTGTTCATAACCTCTGGAGGGCATAAAGTACTGGCACTCGTTTCACTTGGCGGTGGGTGGCAGCGAGCCCAGGGTCTGCCACAGGGTCTTAGTCATATCCGTAATTGTCTTTATAAATGGTAAGGCAATACAGGAAGGGCCTGAGGGGGCCAGGATGTTGACCATAGGTGCATCATGTACCACTTCCTCCGCCTTAATGCCCAGACCCTGGGTGACCTGGCGCAGCAACTCTTGCAACACCCTGGAGTCTGCCAGAGCTGGGGCTACGAAAGTGCCTGCCAGCACCTCATCTGGTGAAAAGGAGGAGGAGGCCACTATAGGAGGTGGTTGCTCTCTACCATCCCCACCTGAGGGATCTCGTGACCATGGGGGAACTGTGGTCGTGGGCCTGGTCCTGGTGCTGCGAAGGGCGTGGGTACTGATGCCAACGTCAGATCCCTTGCCGGTACCACTGTAGACACCTAGTGTAGCATCTGCACCGGGGTCTTTATCGACACCGTCGCAGCCAATGTCAATGACAAAGTCGGTGCCAGTGCTGGTGCCGAAGCCGTCACAGAATCACAGAATGTCAGGGTTGGAAGGGACCTCAGGAGGTCATCTAGTCCAACCCCCTGCTCAAAGCAGGACCTAATCCCCAACTAAAACATCCCAGCCAGGGCTTTGTCAAACCTGACCTTGAAAATCTCTAAGGAAGGAGATTCCACCACCTCCCTAGATAATCCATTCCAGTGCTTCACCACCCTCCTAATGAAAAAGTTTTTCCTCATATCCAACCTAAACCTCCCCCACTGCAACTTGAGACCATTACGCCTTGTTCTGTCATCTGGTACCACTGAGAACAGTCTAGATCCATCCTCTTTGGAACCCCCTTTCAGGTAGTCGAAAGCAGGAATCAAATCCCCCCTCATTCGTCTCTTCTGCAGACTAAATAATCCCAGTTCCCTCAGCCTCTCCTCATAAATCATGTGCTCCAGCTCCCTAATTATTTTTGTTGCCCTTTGCTGGACTCTTTCCAATTTTTCCACATCCTTCTTGTAGTGTGGGGCCCAAAACTGGACACAGTAGTCCAGATTATGCCTCACTAATGTCGAATAGAGGGGAATGATCATGTCCCTCGATCTGCTGGCGATGCTCCTACTTATACAGCCCAAAATGCCATTAGCCTTCTTGGCAACAAGGGCACACTGTTGACTCTCATCCAGCTTCTCGTCCACTGTAACCCCCAGGTCCTTTTCTGCAGAACTGCTCCTAGCCGCTCGGTCCCTAGTCTGTAGCAGTGCATGGGCGCAGCCGGCACTCTAGCAGCAGTCTGAGCCTCTGACACCTCCGGTGCCAAAGGCATTGTTAAGGGTGGTGCCACGGTCAGTGCTGATGTCAGTTCTGTGGCTGCCGGCTGTGCTGTTGATCCCGGAGGTAATGGCTCAGTCACTGGTCATGGCAGAACAAACATTGCAGACGCCACTGATGCAGCTCCCAGAGTAGGATCCTTGGCTCCAACCCTGGCCTTGATGGACAGCCCACAGAGTCCAAAAGGGCCACTGAGCCGAGTTGTGCCATTGTGAGGGCCACTGCAGCAGGCAGGACCCCCTATGGTGCCTTGGACCTTCTGCTCCTGCTATAGTCAGAGTGGTATGAGTCAGACTCTGACTCTGATGTTTCAGAATAGGAGGACCAGGGCGGTGGTGCACCTCTCAACATAGAGTGTTGGGAGCCTGGGGACTGACTGTGCTCCCTGGATGGAGGAACTGGCGTCAGCGGGTGCTGAGGTGACGGGGATTGGCTGACCTCATCGCCAGCTTTCCCTTTGATTGAACAGGGTGCTGGGATGGAGCCTGCGGTGCTGGCGTATCCTCCCACCGGGGGGGGCAAGAATGGCACCGTGAGTCTCAGCAGTTCCTGCGCCGCCTGGGTGGATGGGAGCGGGAGGTGCTCCAAGGGGTTCAGAGAGCGCGACGGGCCCGGACTCGACTTGGGCAGGACTCGACGTAGGCCCACCCTGAGCCTCAGAGTCGTGGCCCGACTGAGGTGCCACTGATGGCTGGTTCCTGGATCTTGCAGAGGGGGATTGGCTTCTTTCTCTCCTCTTCTTCTTCTGCGCTGGCGATTGGGACCAGTGCCGAGACTCCTTGGCAGTGTCTTTGATGCCGGATCTCTCGAAGATGGCGCCGGAGCGCTCCGCGGTGAAAAAGACATACTGGGAGTGGGATGCCCGGCGCCTGGGTCTGGCAGAGGTTGGAGAGCTGCCTCCATGAGGAGGATTTTAACCCACTGCCCCCTCTCTTAAAGAGTTCTCAGTTGGAATTCCTGACAGATCTTGCAGCAGTCCTTTTGGTGACCCTCGCCCAAACACCGTAAACAGGAGGTGTGGGGTCACTTTTAGGCATGTGCTTTGTGCAGTCCTGGCAGGTCTTGAAGCCTGGATATCGCGGCATGCCCCGGTGACAAATAAGAGGGGAACCCCCCGTAACTGAAACTCATAAGTGAACTAACTATGCTGTACTAACTATCTACAGCGAAAACTGAAAGTACTGCTAAGCTGCTTGCTGAAGCAAGAGCAAGGGGAAGTTCTAGCTACCGACACTGCCGGTAAGAAGGAACTGAGGGGCTTGCGGGTCGGCAGGGCCCTTTATTGGCCGCCAGGAAGGCTTGACTCCAGGGGGCACGCAGGCCGACCCCATGGATGCTGCTAGGGGAAATAACTTCTGGCTACTGTGCACATGCACGCTCACACACCTGATTGGAATGGACATGAACAAGCACTCAAAGAAGAACTGAAATTCCGGCTTACAGCAGTAAAAGGTTTTCTGCCTAAAGTTTCCATCCTGTGTTTCAATAATAGATGTGCTAAAAGATCTATTTTCAAAAAATAAGTTTTTAAAAAATAGTGTCTTTAAAATGTCTTATCTAGCTGCTTCTTTGCCTTTCTATGTTGCCTACTCCCCCTACTGACTCATTTGCTGATTCAACCAATAGCTCTGCAACATACAAATTAACTGAGGGGAAACACGATTGGCTGTCTCTATGCCACCATTCAGCAATGAGATGATACAAGAGGGGAAAAGAGAGACGCCCGAAAACCAGCACTGAATGGGAGAGGAGAAAAGAAAGAGGAGTGAATAGGGAGGGTTAGAGCAGCAGCACAATGAGTACAGATAGTGTCAAATGCAATTTAAATAGCAGGTGAGAAATTATGGAGGAAGAATAGAAGAAAGAAAACAAGATGGGATAGAGGAGTGGAGGTGCAGTGCAACAGTGATCATGCATATCATAAACCATTCAATTTTATAAGAATAAAAATATATTTTTATTAAAATATTGGGCATAAATTCTAATTAGAATATTTTAAAATACATTTAATGGACACACTGGACATCTAGAACAAGTGCAGATTAATTCCCCTCAGTCCCTTTTTTCTTTCTGAGTCACTGGAGGACACCACCACCATCATCATCTATATCAGGGGTTCTCACGCTTTATTGCACTGTGACCCCCTTCTGGCAACAAAAATTACTACACGACCCCAGGAGGGTGGACTGAAGCCTGAGCCCACTCGAGCCCCGCCACCCCAGGCTTGGGGGGGTGAGGTGGGGGAAATCAAAGTCCAAAGGCTTCAGCCCCAGGTGTGTGGGGAGGGGGCTGTAACTTGAGCCTCACCACCCAGGGATAAAGCCCTTGGGCTTCGGCTACAGGCGATGGGGCTTGGGATTTGGCCTTGGATGGTGGGGGCTTGAGCTTCAGCTTCGGCCCTAGCAAGTCTAATGGCAGCCCTGGCAACCCCATTAAAATGGAGTCGCGACCCACTTTGGGGTCCTGACCCACAGTTTGAGAAATGCTGCTCTATATGGCTTGTAATTTAGGTGTCACTTTGGACATGGCCTTCTTTGTAGACCCATACATCTAGGTGGTGTCTAAATGTTACCACATCTTCCTGCACAATGTCTCTGAAATCTGGCCTTTCCTCTCTGTCCACACAGCCAAACCTCACCCTCCGTACCTCACTTCTTGACTACTGAATCCTCCTCCTGTATGGCACCGGCAAATGCCATCTTGGCCCCCTTAAGTCCACTGAAAATGCTACAGCAAAGATCATCTTCTGGGTTCCTCACTCTGACCCTTCAGCCCTTTTCTGTATCCCTCCACTGGCTTCCCCTTTTCCACTGCATCAGGCACAACCTACTTGTCTTCACTTCTAACGTTCTTTATGGCTTAGCCCCGCTCCACCTTTCGTCCCTTACAGACTACTGAGCTTTCAACTCCTGACACCATGCTGCCAACAGTACCAACCTTTATTACCCTTTTAGTCCATTTGTGCTTTCTTCCATGTCCCCCTACCTTTTGTAGGGGAGGAGCTCTGCAAAGCCACTACATTATCTTCTTTTAAATCCCTGCTTAAAAACTCACCTCCACACTAGGTGAAGTCTACACTGCTGGTGCACTGTGACAACTGCTAATTATGCTAATCACAATAATCTGATTGTTAATTTGTGCTCTGCCTATTTGTTTTTAGTATTCACCTGTTGTGTCATTGTATACTTAAAATGTGATGTCTCTGGGGCAGGAAACTTTTTTTTGTTATGTGTGTGTAAAATACGTAACACAATAGGGCAGGGGTCAGCAACCTTCGGCACGCAGCCCATCAGGGTAATCCACTGGCGAGCAGTGAGACATTTTGTTTATGTGGACTGTCTGCAGGCATGGCCCCCCACAGCTCCCAGTAGCCACGGTTCTCCGTTCTCAGCCACTGGGAGCTGCAGGGGGCCATGCTTGTGGACGGTCCACATAAACAAAATGTCTCGTGACCCTCCAGTGGATTACTCTGATGGGCCGCGTGCCGAAGGTTGCCGATCCTTGCTATACGGCCTCAATCCCTGGTTGAGGTCAGTAGGTGCTGCTATAACAATAATTCCCAGTCTAAGACTTAACTATTAAAATTAAAAGCCCTGTACTATAACACCGATATTAACGACGAAAAAATAAACACAGTCAAAATGCTTTTGACATGCAAAGTGTAGTGCAAGCAGCTCAAGAGGAACTACTTAAGCCAGACCTGACTGGTCTATCTTAACCTGTTTGCATTCTGATTCCATGTGTAGAATACACCTACCACCTCTGGGTATATTGGAGCTACCCATCACAGTACATTGTTAAAGCATTAATGGATGGAATTGGATAGCTCAGTGGCTGAATATAGTCTTCAATATCTATTCAGTGGGTCAAGCCCAGCTAAGGACAATAATAATGGTCAAAAGTGTTTGCCATCAACTGGCTGTTCAACTGCCTATGTGAAGTGAGTTGGTGGTATCAGTCCAGCTCCTACTGGACAGGAGGGTGTTCATATCATAAAACCACCACCAGAATTGGCAACCTTGTGAACAGTCCCAGAAGAGGGGCCAAGGAATCAAGTCTTAGCTTGCAGATGAAGAAATGTGAGTGGCTGATGCCCATGTAGTACCTACATTGTGGACAAGTAAAAGGTTTCTCTGGAGCTGTTAATTCAGCTCCTTTCATAAACCCCAAACATGCATAACAAAAAAGTAGTGCTAAATTCATTATGCGATTTTTCACATTGATACTGTAACTTGATTAGTTCTAAACCACATTTTTTCAACAAGTAAAAGGCAGTGGTCCTCACTGAGATCTAAGACCATACAACTGTGCCTCTGAAATCCACCTGGGATAGTGCAGCTTCTCACCACTCCACCTTGGTTGTGTGCTTTCATGGTAGTCTAGCCCACAAGAACTTTGAGAAATCTGATAAATTCTGAGATTCAGTGACACATTGTACCATTAAGGCACTGGTCAGGGATGTACACATGCAGGGTTTTGATTCTGGCCTATTCACACTAAAAAGAGCTTTAAAACAAGGAGTGGTAATATTCCATATTCATTTCAGGCAGTAGATCCCACGGTAAGTCTACAGAAGTTACTAAAGGATATATGTCAACTTTCAGTGGTGCAATTTCCACTTTATACATAATAAGAGAAATGGCTAAATATGTCACAGCAGAAACAAACCATCAGGAAGTCCTGGTATCTCTTTATGCAGCTATCAGAGAGACACAGAGAGAGTTAGATAACATGGTACTGAAAATAAACAAAGGCTGAACATGCATGATCTACTCACTTTCCAAACTTTTTTTTTTAAATGCTGACAAAGCTCAACTGGGCAAGACCTGCTTAGCTTAGTCATTTTCACATCCCCACTGCACTTATCAGCTTTGACAATATATATATTTTTTTAATCTCACCAGCAGAGAGTACTATCCTACTCAGCCAAGAAAAATGTACAAGCTGGGAAAGTAAAAGTTCAGATATAACATTCTATGAAATCACACCAGTTTTACGATGGTCCATGTTTCTGATATTTTTATCTTAACACATCAAGGGTGATAGAAACTTCTTTTTGCTGTCAAAGTGATCAAAGGGAGGTTGAGAAAGAATCTATAAACAGATGCTGCCCAGTGACAAACCTTAAAGAACAAGACTGTGGGGCCAGATGTTTGAGTGACCTTCGGACTACAGAACATGTTGGTATGGTGTTGATTTAGATAGTTGTTGGCAGGAGCTTTCGATCCAGCAGCTGAAAAAAATCTAAATTATGGAAATATTTTTTCTCATCTCTCCCCTAACTACAAAACCTGAAACTACTGGTCAGTGGGGCTGATGGCTGTCAAAGAAGTTGAATTCACCACACAACCCTGCCAGTAGGTATCACATCAAAAGGGAGTTAGCTGAATGAACAAGAACATCTTCAGGCTGTGCCATTTTGCATCCCCCTCAACTTTCAACAGCTGTTTCTTGAGTGAATACAGATGCAAAATAATTATACAAAATGTTTTACATTTTCAATATACTACACAATGTAAATATAGATTCTAATAGCGCATATATGTGACATAACACAGACTATGATTAGAAAAGAAATTGATAAATGCAGTAGCAAACAGAATGACGAGTCAGTAGGTATCTACCAGCAATGGAGGTTTCCCTAAATTATACTTTTAGCATGACCAATTGGTGACATTAAATATCATTTTTAAAATCAAGGATAACTGATCACATACACATTGCTTAAATCAAACAAACAGTTTTCCTGAAAGGCACTAGAAATTATGATTACATGAAAATAGTTGTACTGTACATTTCTGGATGATAGCTCTGTGTCATCAAGTCTTTTCAGTTTTTGCTGCAGTAAAAAAAATCCTTTATTAAGATATATAGACAGAAAAGCATTCAGAAACTAAAATTCTGATGGATATTCAAGTATGAACTACTACATAATGCTAGAACAAATACAGAAAGCAGAAAAAGTCTTGTTTTGTAACATTAAATGTGATTGAAGACTGTACAGTTCTTCTTACGCTTTTAGACGTTTTGTCACTTTACCTGGAGAAATATACACTGCTTATTCTGAATTGCTGCTGATGTCCAACACTTGTCAAAACCACTATCTGTCAAGCACTTCACAAAGTGTTGCAAAATGACAGTTCAGGATGTCTGAATAGATGGAGCCCCAGGAAAAACAGAACAGATAGAAAATTCATGACTCTAAACTACATCAAAGCGACTTCTGTCAACATCATGTCACAAGAAGGAAAAAAAGAACTGTTCATTTTAGAGAGTTTGGAATTTTTTATTATTATATAAACATTTTTTCAAGTATGAGCTAAGTGTAAGGAAAAATTAACTTGGTATACAGTATGATCTTCCAAATGTGCCAAAAATACACTTTAAATAATCTAGGAATAAGGAAAGTTCTATCAGTAGATACTGTCTGGCAGTTAAAACCAATGACATCCAAAATAAATGTATGAAGTTTCTATCAGCTTAAAATAGGACCAACCATCTGGCTCCAAAAGGAATAAAAGTACTCTTCTCTGCATATTAGTTGAACTTGCAGAATCCCTACAACTGGATTAATTTTGTATTTCCTTTACAATCAGTTTTGATCCATCTCTGCTTAGTGTGTCAATTGAACAATACTAATTCAAAGCTATATTTCTGGACTAGTTTAGTAATATCAGGCATTATTGTAACTGAAAAACAAAATAAAACAAAACAACGACAACACTGGAAACAGTCAGTATGAACAATTCTTCGAAATTGTTACTCCAAATAAGATGTAAAATAAATGGCTTATGATATATGGCTTTGCATACATGTTACATATTATTTACTAAAATTCACCTACATAGAAAAATATGACCTGTATACATCTAGAAATGACCCCCCTGCTTTCTATCGTGAATACCTTTCATTGTAGGTGATTGACATTGGTGCTAAACTCTAAGCCAGTTTGTTGAGACTATGAAGATATCACAGAAATAAACATGATAAGTAACCTCGTAAAATAAATTATGTAGCTTACACGGTTTTAGGAAACTTAAAACAAAATATCTTGGGGTGTAAAAAACAATGTTTCACTCATAACAAAATATGCAATAACAAAACATGGTATTTATATATTTTATAAATTCTGGTAGATCCAGGTTTTCCTGTTTATTTTCCCTGAAGCCATCTTTTTTTTGCCAATGTTTGGCTCCTTTGCACTAGTCCACTCTGACACCCACTACCTAAAAGAGACCATAAAGCTGATGCTGCAGGCTGTAGACCCTGGCAATAGTGGCCACTGGTCCAGAAATCAGCACTTGCTCAATGGCGCAAATATGCTCTAATTTTCATCTGAGAAACTGGTCCATTAACTGTTGGCCAGAAAAGTTGCGTTAGTGTCAAAACATTTGCAAGATATAAATGAGCATGAAAAGGACTAAACACCTTCTGGTTCGGAGATTAGAAACATGCTTTAGGATGTCCTGTTGAATGTGTAAATATGCATGGGAATTACAATCCATTAACACTGAAGTATGGTAGAAAGGATCTTTGTTTCTTATTGTAGGCAGAACTCAATATATCTTGCTTCCTACTTACAAAAATATGTTTATTACCTGTAACTGTACAGAGGTGTGTGCTTCACAGCAGCAGTGATTGGTAATAAGCCTCCTTTTCTCATTTACATTGATAGCAAGCATTAGTGAAGATATATGCATTTCATTTCATGGTTCAGAAAGAACAAAGTATATGTATATGTGATAGCAGTGGGTGGTTAATGAAATGGTCTGACAAACATAAGCTAATACATAATCATACCAGAATGTGGACTGGAACACCTGTTCCTGTTTCACAGACTTACAATTTTTAAAGAAAAGTTACTATTTGCAAGAATTGAAATCACTACTATTCAGACATCAATACGCTCTAAGGAAATTTTAGTAATTTTTTGCAAACACTAACGGGGGGGGTGGGGTGGTATTTTAATGATATCAAATCTCTTTTGCTTGGTCCTAAGAGTAATGAAAACTTCACACATGCATGAAGCTCCAGTAATTATTTTAAACTGCCTTCTGTTGTCCCCCTGAGGAACACGGTGGTATTTGTTTGATGCAGTTTAATTAGTGTCAGGGTAATTAATGCTATGCTGTCTACATGAGATCAAAACCCTTTTTTTGTAACACTCTGGTAACTAAGAACTAAGAAAAGGAAGTGGTTTGAAAATGGGGAAGCTCAGTAAGCTAGATTCAGAAATTAACCGATTTGCTCAAATCTGCATCCATTCATCAGAAATATTAAACCCATCCAGCAAAGTCAGCACCTTCAAGTGTGAGCTCAGGATCATAATGCATTAGAACTGCACCATAAGATATGAGACCCACTGCCTCCAATGTAAGTGAAATTCTTTTTCTATGGATGTAATCAAATTAGCTGAAACATTCATGGACACCATGCACCTTGTCAGTAGTTTAAATCCTTTAATAATGAAATTATATACTTTTGCACAACCAGATCACCATAGTTATTTACAAGCTGCATGTGGTGCTACCATGTGCTGATATATTTTTCTAAATAAAAGCATTGTTTGGTTTAATGAATGAATGTGATTCTGCTTTAATGCCTGAATAAAATTTGCATTTAATTGTAGGTGCATGTTCGGTCTCCACTTCAAAATAATGCCCTCTGCTAAAAAGGACTAAAGAGATACCAGAGCAGAGAAGTTAAACAAATATACAAAAATTCTAGACACACACATAACATGCACTACATAAATCCTTTTTAACTGTTTCTTTGGTAATAAGCAACTGCAGTATAAATCTCACAACACACAAACTCAGGCTGATTACAGGCTTAAGGAAATAGCTGCAGTTATCTTGACTGGATAAATTATTATATCCTAGAGGTTATTCTGTTTTTTCTAGTAAAGCTCCATTGGAAAAAAAAAAAGCTTGAGAATTTTCTTTTCCTTTGTAACTGATTAAATTAGAGGTTTGCCACAACGGCTTTGATAGTACTTTTATTCAAAAGAACAAAATGTTCATTTTAGAAAAGGATCGCTGAAGTAGCACAAAAATGATACCCTTTCCCAGAATAATGAGGTTTTCGTGAGGGTTTCTTACAGTTAACAGCCAGAAAGCAAACATTATTGATTTGAAGTCAAATAAAGTGGGTTTGTCTATCATATAAACATACTAAGGATGGAAACCAAAAAAAGCCCCATTCAGAAATGGCAAATATTCTGCCCTAGAGCACAAATGTTAACCCTATGACAGTTTGAAAATTGTGTTGGTATCCACCACCATTAAATTAAGGTTTATCTTTATAACGAGAAATTTCACTAAGTTATGCTAGCGGCATATCACAATCTAAAAAGGTTACCATTGAATGAGGTCAGACTAGATGATCATAATGGTCCCTTCTGACCTAAATATCTATGAATCTATGAATCTATGAATGCTTCTTCTTGAGGTCATTCATTACTGAATACCTGCTGGGATCAGCTGACTAGCAAAATATGCTTTTTCACATCTTCAGTTCTGCTTCCTGCAACGTGGTTGTTTATCAATTAAAGTGATAAATACAAGTGACTTTGATAACACAAGCAACACATTATGTAGTAAAATAACCTCCAGAAACCCTGCCATAAGAACTGGAGGCAAAGTTCAACAACTGTGAAAGAACTATTAAAAAGGACACACAAACAAGTGACCTTGACTGACGAGCGCACTTCATTCCAGCAATAAACAGCGGCAGTGCTGATAAGTGTTCATTGGCGCAGAGAGTAATTCCCTATCTGTCAGCGTTGCTGGTGTGTGCGAAATAGTATAAATGAAACATACATAATGTACAGCAATAATATCGGGCATGCAGAACCTAATGTATCATCATCATTCTCGGGGCCCAGGTTTATGTGGCTGCCACCACTGAGTAAATGCCTTCTAGCCATGATAATTTCATTCTACTCTCTGTTCCATATTATAATTTTCATTACTAAAAGATACCGAGGAGCAATACGTTTCAATCAAGGGCTAAATAGAACACAACCTGTAAGTGGGTATTTTATACACCTATATATATTTTTTTCTTTCAAAAAAATTTTAGTCAATTTATGAATAGACGGGAATAAGCTGTAAATTTATGGATGACAAACTCTGTCTGTAGCAATGTCACAATGTCTGGAGACAGGCTTTACATATCTTGTAAAAGGGGATGCCAGCTTTGTCTATCATCTCTCACAACAGAATTCAACCCTCTGGAGAACAGAGGTTTCTGCTCCCCTTCCCAATATATTTTCAAACAAGGTTAACTTTTACCAGAACAAAAGAAGGTTCCTACTGGGAAAAATAATACAATGGCTTATAAACTGTGTATGCTCTTATTTTTATAACATAACCTTCACAACTAGACTATCACTGTTATTACCAAATCTGTGCATTTTTTCACTAATATATTTTCTTTTTTGGTTTCCTTTTTTTAAAATCCAAAACTTAATATATCTTTACAAGAAATGACAGTATTTTAAAGGCATTCTAAAAATAAAACATGGAAATAAAGTCATAAAGCAGTAATCACTGTTACCAACACATCTGCAATTTACTTATGGTTTGATCCCACCCTACACCTGTACTATAATATCATGGAAAAGTAGAATAAGGTGCACTGGTGGGAATCTCTGCAGCCTACATGATAAACAGTTTCCCTGCTGGCACCCAGCCAGCCTACAAACGGTGGGGATAGATGTGCATGTGTAACTCATCTGTGCCCAAAGATCCTCAAAATGGGGCCTAGTTTGACCACACGTCAGAGGTTCCTATGCACCAGTTATTCATATCCCACAAAGTCAACTGGACGTATCAGAAACACAGTATTTGAACGTAAGTTATTCCACTCATGACCCTCCTCAGGATGTGTAGCCAAGAGACAGCTGCCTGGTTCTATAAGATGTTACATACCTATCAACTAACTAGGAGATCCAGATGCAAAAATCTAGCACTCAGGGATACCACTGATACACCCTGAGGGAAACTGGGGGATGCTTAAATCCATTAAATGGTTTATTCACTCTACTCATATAGGACCCAATCCACTGGGAGTCTGTCCGCTGACTTCAGAGGTCATTGGATGGATGAAGACTGAATGTAGATGTTTCACTGGAGGCTCCTCGGGGTAGTCAGGGTTGGCACTGATTATTCTGTGTGAATGCTACAGTGCATTCTCTACCTGCTGCTGTAAGTTGACTCTGATGCACATTTACACATTTATTTCACCTGCTTACTCTCAGTGTCACCAGTCTGCACTGGCTGTTATGATTCATTTTATTGATAACATTCCTCATTTAATAAGTAATCCACCTATAATATACTGTATAGGCAGATCTGTGCAAAACTCAGTGACTTCCATGCATGGGAGTTTGTGGGAACCTTTATTCCTGTTTCCACCTGCATATATTCACATAATTTTCAGTTTAATTTTCAGGTTCAAAGAAATCCACAAATTCAAATTGAAACTCACCCAAACAACTCAATTTTGCCTGATTTTGGATGGCATACCTGCAAAATCATAGGAGTTGGGTGTTTTTTCCACCTGAAGTCATCACCAGCTTTGTTTGGAACTCAGCCCAGTTTCACTGACAAGTTCATGAACCAAAATGACCTGTTTGGCAAACCAGGACTAAGTATGAGATTGTATACAAACCTGAAAACAAGCAAGTTTTGTCTGGCTGGGAGTTTCATTATGGAAATTTCACACAACTCCAAATATAACTCAACAGTAATATTTATTATATTTAAATGTTTCAGAACATCGCATTTGACAGAAGACAACAGACTGGAAAATTGCTTATACAAAATGCAATAGGGGGTTGCAGTATTTCCTGGCATGTGGCTTTCCTTTTCACTTCACTAACATTCACATCACGCCACAAAGTACTGTATATCCCTCACTGCTTTCTCTTTGGAACTCAACTGCTAGGTGACAGAGCCCAGCATTGGAGTTCTATAATGTTTGGCCTTATTGCAGTATGTGACAGTTTTGCTATTTGTTTTCTAACATAATCCCTCAGATAATATTATTTCATATTCTCTATTGGGATCCTGGCATGCCATCAGAATAGGGTTGTCAACTTTCTAATTCCAGAAAACCAAACACCCCCGCCCCTTCTCGAGGCGCCGACCCCCCGCTCACTCAATCTCCCCTCCCTCTGTTTGGACCACACATTATCACAGCTACAATGGGTCCATTAAAGGCCCACTCCTGAAGCCCAAATACAAATCCATAGAGCACAATCACAGAAATGCACATCTGTCCAGATACCTATATAAATAAATCTGTAGAAACTGACTCCCACACCTGTATTCATACACACGTGTACTCATGTGTATACATCTAGCATGCACTAACACATATACTTCAACATTATTTATTATTACAATTGTTGTTTAGTGCCTGGAGACCCCAACTAAGATCAGGGTTCTAGGGTGGTAGGTGCTGGACATACACATAAAAAGAGAGACTCTGCAACAAAGAGTTTATAATGTATCTAGACAAAGGTGGGGAGAAATGTAGGACACATTGGCTCTTCTGCAATTACTAATCAACAACATTCACTTTTTAAGAAATAATACATTTGTTTTAGAGTTCCCTTCTCTTTTAAAAACTTGTTATGAAATGCACACACACATTTTATGTCATCAATTTTTTTGTGCGCAAGCCAGAAAAAGGAATAAAAGTCAGAGTTAGGCTGCAAATTTTATTCACACAGGTATACACACATGTGGCAATACATGCACCTCCCTACACAAAGACCACAGTCTCTTACACACATACAATGAATGCATGCACACACTTGTCTACACGGAGACACTTTTTCATACACTTTTCCAGGGGCTGCCTAAATCACCCAGCCGGGAAGGGAAAGAGGCCAGGGATAAGAGCAGGGTAAAGATAAGAGGGGGCAGTGAAGGAGAGAGGAGAGGGCATGGGGGGGTATGTGGGGTGGATGGGGATGCAGGGGGAGGCGGAAGGCTACAGACGCATGAGGATGTGGGAGGCACCGGGGTGTATAAGGACATAATGGGAGTGCAGCAGTGTATGGAGGTGAATGGGGTGCAGGGGTGTGGGGGGTGAGGGACATGGGGGTGGCAACTCTGGGAGGTGGAGAGGATGGGTGGGATAGTGCTGTAAGGGGTACAGGGCTGGGATGGGTAATGCGCGTGGGGCAGGATGGGATAGGAAACTTTTGTTGGGATGCAGTGAGGGGGATGGGGGGCGTGGGGTGGGACGGGACGGGGAGGGATGCAGTGACAGAGGGATGGGGATGCAGCCCCATTCCCAGCACTTGGAGAAGGGGATACCTCCAACTCCTCGGTGCCGGTGATGGGGAAACATAACCAGTTAGACAGGTGGAACTGCAGGGTCTCAATGTGTGGATCAAATGATGGTGTTCGGAGACAGGATTTAGGTTTATTAAGAACTGGGAAGAGCCTATACAGAAAGGATGGGCTCCATCTAAACCAAAATGGAACCAGATTGCTGGCATATAAAATTAAAAAGTTCAATTTTTAAACTAAGGGCTGGGGGAAAGCCAATAGGTAAGGAGGAGCACAGAGTTTGGACAGAGACATCCTTTAGGGGAGGATTTATTAAATGGGATTCTGTATTCTAGAGGAGAGGATAGAAGTCAATAAAGTACAGTAGGAACTGAAGAGAAACAGTCAAATGAAAAAGAGTCCCATTCAATTGCATCACATGAAGGCAGACAACTAAATATTGACAAATTTTAGAAGTGCTTGTATACCGATGCTAGAAGTCTAAATACTAAGATGGGTAAACTTAAGTACCTGGTATTAAATGAGGATATTGATATAATAGGCATCACAGAAGCTTGGTGATGACAATCAATGGGACACGGTAATACCAGGGTACAAAATATATAGGAATGACAGAGTAGGCCTTTCATGATATGTCAAAGAAAGCACAGAGTCAAATATAATAAAAATCATAAATGAATCGAACTGTACCATGGAATCTCTATGAATAGAAATTCCATGCCTGAATAATAAGAGTATAGTGGTAGGAATATATTATCGACCACCTAAGCAGAATGGTTTTGCTGACTGCGAAATGCTCAGGGAGAATAGAGAGGCTACAAAAACAGAATCCCCATATCGACTGGGCAAAAGTTCTAGACACCATTAATGAGTGCTTCTTGGAGCAGTTAGTTCTGAAATCCACAAGGGGAGAGGCAACTCTTTATTTAGTCCTAAGCGGCACACAGGATTTGATCCAAGAGGTAAATATAGTTGAACCCCATCAGTAATAGCAACCATAATATAATTAAATGTAACATCCTTGTGGGGAAAATACCAAAGAAACCCACCACAGTAGCATTTAACTTCAAAAAGAGGAGCTAACCAAAAAATTAGGAGCTAGTTAAATGGAAATTAAAAGAAACAGTCACAAGAGTGAAATGCCTTCAAGCTGTATGGAAATGTTTAAAAAACACCATAATACAGGCTCAAGTTAAATGTATACCTCAGATAAAAAAAACCAGTAAGAGGACCAAAACCATGGCTAAACAGTAGATTAAAAGAGCTGGTTAAGAGACAAAAAGACATCCTTTAAAAATTGGAAGTCAAATTCTACTGAGGAAAACTGAAAAGAGCATAAATTCTGGCAAGTCAAATGTAAAATGTATAATTAGGAAGGCCAAAAAAGAAACTGCAGAGCAACAAGCAACAGTCACAAAAACTAACATTAAAAATGTTCAAGAACATCAGCCTGCCAAACAATCAGTGAGCCCACTGGACCATCAAGGTGCTAAAGCAGCACTGAAGGAAGACGTGGCCATTGTAGAGAAACTAAATTAATTCTTTGTACTGGTCTTCACTGAAGAAGATGTGAGAGAAACTCCCACACCACAGACATTGTTTTTAGTTGACAAATCTGAGGAACTGTCCCAGATTGAGGTGTCAATAGAGAAGATGTTGGAACAAATTGATAAATTAAACAGTAATAAGTCACCAGGATCAGATATTGTTCACCCAAGAGTTCTGAAGGAACTCAAATATGAAACTGCAGAACTATTAATTGAGCTATGTAACCTATCACTTAAATCAGGCTCTGTACCAGACGACTGGAGAACAGCTAATGTAACACCAATTTTTAAAGAAGGCTCTGGAAGTGATTCTGGCAATTATAGGTTGATAAGCCTAACTTCAGTACTAGGCAAACTGGTTGAAACTATAGTACAGAACAGAATGATCAGACATGTAGATGAACACAATATGTTGAGGGAAGAGTCAACAGGGCTTTTGTAAAAGGAAATCATGCCTCACCAATGTACTGGAATTCTTTGGGGGGGGGTGGGGAGGGGTGGTTGGCCAGCTCAATCAAGGCCCAGGTGGCCCTTATAAGAGGGCTGTGGGCCAGAAGGAAAGGAGTCCCACTCTAGCCCTGGAGTAGGAAGGGCTAGCTGCCTGAGAGCAAGATACCTTAAGTGGAGCAGTGCTGGGGAAGGAAAAAGGGAGCTGGGGAGCTCCAGGCTGGTAAAACCCCAGGCTGCAGGCCTTGCTAAAGGCCAGGAAAGGTACTGGGGCTACAGAGGGGTAGCCTCGGAATAGGCAGAGGCAGCTGGTCCAACCCCACTTGCTGATGAGTGGTTTGCGACTGCAGTCTGCCCCAGTGAGCGGGGGGCTAGATGGCGACTGGCAGTAGTCACTGAGGCAAGGTGGGGTTATAGGGTTGGGGGTTCCCCTGGGTGGGGAGACCCAGATTGTGGGTTAATGCCAGGGGCAGAACCCTGAGGTAGAGGGACACTGGGGTCCAGCGGCAAGCAAGACACCAGCCTGCAGAGGGTGTTCCGGGCTGGAAGAGCTAATTCGCAGGACAACCAGCAGGAGGCACAGCGCCAGTGAGTGGTTGCCTCACTACAGGGGGAAACAAACATATGGACAAGGGTGATCCAGCCAATGTAGTGTACTTGGACTTTCACAAAGCCTTTGACAAGGGCCCTCACCACAGGCCCTTAAGGTAACTAAGCTCTCATGGATCAGCAACAGGTTAAAAGATAGGAATCAAAGAATAGCTACAAGGATCTGTACTGGGACCTGTGCTGTCCAACATATTCATAAATGATCTGGAAAAAGAGGTAAACAGTGAGGTGGCAAAGTTTGCAGCCAATACACAGACTCAAAATAGTTAAGTCCAAAGCTGACTGCGAAGAGTTACAAAAGGATCTCACTAAACTGGGTGATTGGGCAACAAAATGGCAGATGAAATTCAAGGTTCATAAGTGCAAAGTAATGTACATTGGAAAACATAATCCCAACTATACATAAAAATGATGGGGTCTCAATTAGCTGTTACTACTCAGGAAAGAGACCTTGGAGTCATGGTTGATAGTTCAGATGTTTTCAGAGAACATCTGATGAATATGCAGAAGCAATCAAAAAAGGTAACAGTGTTAGGAACCATTAGGAAAAGGATAGATAATAAGAGAGTAAATATCATAATTCCATTATATCAGTCTATGATATGCCCACACCTTCAATACTGCCACATCTCAAAAAGATGTATTAAAATTGGAAAAAGTACAGAGCAGGGCAACAAAAATGATTAGGTGTATGGAACAACTTCCATATGAGGTGAGATTAAGACTACTGGGACTGTTCATTTTAGAAAAGAGACAAATAAGAGGGGGGGAGATATCAGAGAGGTCTATAAAGTCATGACTGATGTGGAGAAAGTAAATAAGGAAGCGTTATTTACTCCTTCACAAAAACCAGTGGTCACCCAATGAAATTAATAGGTAGCAGGTTTAAAAACAAACATAAGGAAATACTTCACACAATGCCAGGAACTCATGACCAGGGGATGTTGAAAAGGCCAAAAATATAACTGGATTCAAAAAAGAATTAGATAAGTTCTTGGAGGATAGGTCCATCAATGGCTATTAGCCAAGATGGTTAGGGACACAACCACATGGATCATTTGATAACTGCCCTGTTCTGTTAATTCCTTCTGAAACATCTGGCACTGGCCACTATCAGAAAATGGAAACTGGGCTAGATGGACCACTGGTCTGATGCAGTATGACTATGATTATGTTCTTTAAATGCCTACTGGTTTAAAAGTCTGGCCCAAATGAATTAAGCCTACCTGATTTACAACCACAAAGAATTGGAATGGATGAGGGTTTGTTTTTTTTTATTTTATTTTATTAAAGAGAGCTGAGAAAGAGATTACTAGCTGAGAAACACTGAAAATGGTTTCTTAGGGCATGTCTTCACTAGCAATGTTAACGTGTCTGTGTAGTCCCAGCACCAGTGCTGGGAGAGAGCTCTCCCAGTGCTATAAAAAAAACCCCACCTCCATGAGGGTAGTAGCTACCAGCGCTATCTACTCTGCCACTTTAGAGTGTTGAAACTTGCAGTGCTCAGGGGGGTGTTCTTTCACATCCGAGTGAGAAAGTTGTAGCACTGTAAAGTGGCAGTGTAGACAAGGCCTCAGTCTATCCTGAGCATGTGAGGTAAGCTCAACCATGCAGCAAACCTGAAGCAATATCTTGGGACTTGCATCAAGTTGCCAATCCACACTGAAATTTTAAATAGAACATAAAAACCTTCCTTGAGTGCTTCCTGACATCCAGATGGTATACAGAATTTAGCGTCTAACTCAAGAGTAACATATGTAGGTGCAATATGGATCATTAACTGGTTAAAAGATGGGAAACAAAGGGTAGGAATAAATGGTCAGTTTTCAGAATGGAGAGAGGTCAATAGGGGTATTTATACAGGGACCAGTACTGTTCAACATATTCATAAATGATCTGGAAAAAGGGGTAAACAGTGAGGTGGCAAAATTTGCAGATGATACAAAGCTACTCAAGATAGTTAATCCAAAACAGACTGCAAGGAGTTACAAAGGAATCTCACAAAACTGGGTGACTGGGCAACTAATGGCAGATGAAATTCAATGTTGATAAACGCAAAGTAATGCACATTGGAAAATATAATCCCAACTATACATATAAAATGCTGGGATCTAAATTACGTGTTACTGTAACCCACACACCTCCTGGGTGTGGTGTTCTGACCCATCTAGTGGCACCAAGACCACTTAGAGAGAGATTAATGCGTCTGCTCTACAGCCTTAGCTAAGAGCCATGTGGCTTTTAGTGCATGAGCCTCTACTGCATGAGCTATGCTCCAGAAGCCCCCAGTTCAATCGCGCCTGCCAGCAATCGGGGTCTATCGGTGTTACAAGTGCCACTTGTTACACTGACAGACCCTGGTTGTCTGCAGGCGGGATTGAACCTGGGACCTCTGAAGTTAAATGCGAACCTCAGTCTGAGGTTATATAAAGGATTGTGGCCGCAGCCATCATCAATTTTTTTTTTTTATAATAGGTAAAGCACTGTTCTACATGTTATGCATACGCCTCTAGTAGCTGCTATATAGAAGACAAAAGCCTCCTTCTGCTGCCAACTATGTTAGTCCCGTAACTCAGATAACAGATGTCTGTACTGTCATGATGAAGGTCCAGGGTTCAAATACTGATGATGATGATGTCTGTGGGGGAGACAGTTGCAATTGTACATAATAGGATTTGTGTTTGTTTGTTTGTTTTAACTGGGAAATTACTTAAATAAAAATCCAAGTTAAAAGGAAGTTATTTATGTTTATTAAGCACTCAAAAGTTAGGAAAGGCCAAAATTAAGATTGTCCATGTAACCTTAATTCACCTCCCTCATGTACATATTCTGATACAGCCATTAGTTTCCTGATTACATACTATTTTTTTCCACAGGGCACCTGCCTCATTCAGTGGTTAGGAGGGTCAGTTCTCAGGGCATTAAGCAAGATTGTGTAGTGCATGGGCTGTAGTCTGTAGGACTCCAGCCTAAATTGCTCTAGAAGTTGGAAGGTTTGTAGAGAATGAGCCATGGAACCACAAGAGAAAAGCTAGTTAAGGTGAATGTCAAACAGAAAAACTGGTCTATCCTTGCCTTTACCACAGATTTCCTATGTGATGATGGGCAAGTCACTTAAACTAAAATGTTGACAGGTAGCCTCTAATTATGTGTTCCTCATTTTCCGGATGCCCAGTTTGAGACAGCTGGGGCTCTTTAGGAAAAAGCTGAGCACTCAATTGCCACTGAAGCAAAGGGATACTTGGATATCTGGCAACTTGGATATCTGGTAGTAAAGCAGTGTAGTCTGGAAGAAAGAGCACAGGATTGGGACTCAGGAGGTCCTATTTTCTAATCTTGGCTCTGCCACTGGTTTACTGTGTAGCTTCAGGCATGTCACTGTTTTTATCTCAGTTTCCTCACTTTTAAAATGGGGATAATGATGCTCTTATTTCGCAGGGGAATTCTGAAGATTAATTAATTAATGTTGTCTAGACTCTCAGATATTATACTGAGGAGCACCAAAACCACGACCATGAGGAAATGAATAACTCTGTATTCAGCACGGGTTTGGAAATGGTGCGGTAAACAAAGGCACAGGGCACATACTGAACGAAGAAGATAAAACGGAATACTGAACAGCGGCCTCATTCCCTGAACACTAGCCCTCCTGCCCGTGAAGGAGGGATCCTGGTGCAAAAAAATAGTAAGGTGATCATATAATTAAAAATTGTGTCATAATCTGTATGCACCAGGGAGCACTCTTAAGGCTGAATGAACAAACCACATTCAGGCATTTCCTAACTTTCAAGTACTTGACTTTGCAAGCTAAATAACTTTCCCTCATATAGCTTTTTTGTATGTAATATACAGAGAGACCCTCTTCCTGCTCTCAGTTCCTGTGCCAATGCAGCAAAGGAAATAACTCTGATTCTTTTTTTGAACCAAACTGTGTGACAGATATGGCAATTTTCTGCAATATCCTTGGGAAACCTTACCAAATTAAGTTTAAGTATACTTGGGATCCATTGTATTAAATGAATGGTTTATGTATTATTGTGGGCTGGGTCTGTATGTAACCTCTCAAGAGGAAGATGTGATAGATGTGAGATTTGGGGGTTCAAAAAAGACTGTACTGAACAACGTGCTAAGCAAGAACAGACTACTGGAACAAAAAGTGTTCAGTGTTTTTTCTGGGGAATACCTAAGGGGAGGTAAATGCAAATTTCCCACCAGCAATTATGCAAAAACCTAGCTTTTTGAAGCTACACTCTGAGGCGTGAGCCATTGTCTGCTGATCACCTGTTACATAAGGCAAAGATCAAAGGCCCAAGCTATATGAAGGAAAGACTGAACTGTTCATTGTGGTTCTGGTTCTGAATCTGAGACAGTCATGAAGTTGTAACCATAGGGAAAACCCAACTGTGGGTTTTGAAGGACTGACACCTATCAGAGCCTGAGGCTGGAGCTGGGGTGACCTTTGGTAAGCTCTTTAGCATGCGTGTGTAGGTTATTTTACTATTTTTAATGTTTTCTCTGTAATGCTTTCACCATAGAATAAATGTGATCGCTTATAAAGAGTTGCATGGTAACTTGTAACTGCAGGCAATTACACTGTTTATGGCCTGTGGAGAGAAAGCAACGTGCAGATGCCGGCCTGTTTAGGCAGTCTGGCTTGCTGAGGATATCACAGCATATGCAGGAAACTGTGCCACCTAGAAAAACCCAGGCCAGCTGGGAGAGAGATGCAGGTCTCTATCCAAGAAAGGTGACGGCTGAGGAGCCAGGAGTGGGTGCCCTAGAGGGAGTACAGAGAGGGAGTACAAGTGCAGTTGCCCTAGATTGTGACAAAGTGTTCTAAAAAGTCCTCAGACCTAGGCTTTGGATCTAAGACTTTAGAAAAGAAAGGGAATGGACATATTGGTGGAGCCAATCTATAGATGTTCCCAGCCCTGCTCTTCTTCTTCCATAAGATAAAAAAAAGTGGCACAGTTCCAGCCATTATCCTCAAGCTCAAAAAACACATATTCTGTAAAGTTCATGAGCAAAACAGGGGACAGGCTTGAGGCTATTTCTGTTCTTCATAGCTCAGATCCAATATTCAGCATCATATCTGTCTCTGGTTATGAAAAAAATGTTCAGTTTAAATGGGAAATTAGAGAGCAGATTCCACAATCCCTTGTTGCTCCACTTTATGAGCATATGCTACCCTGGTTCACAGAGTTTATCAGAGCCTAAGTGGAAAATGTGTTGTGGGAGTCCCTTGTTAAAGTAATGGCAACACATTGCTGGCTTTCTGAGACCCTGTACACAAAGAAATTTCCTGTTGTACAAATCTACCCACTGGAAATCACTGGAATCCTCCTTTCTAACATCCTTGTCTGAGAATGGACTAAGGCACATTAAACTGAAGCCAAGAATATGCCTGCTTTGGCTATATACTTATTAAACTCAAGGACGTTTTAAAGAGCAGCTCTAAGCTAATGTAGGGATGCCAGGCTATGATATTTTGTAAAATATGTATATGAAGTAAACACAAAAAACCAAACATGTAAATAATCTTAAATCTGAGACATAAGCCTTCACACAATATCCCTAAGCGGTGTTACATACCCTGGGTGATTCTTTAAAACAGATTACAATGCTGCTATGTTCAAAATGTGTATTATCCATCCTCACAGACCAATCATTTGAGAAATTACAAATCGGCATCTCTTCACCAACTACCCTCTCCCTCAGCCCTTCTTTATAGCTGAGTATTCGTCACTATTGAAGCAAATGGGATTACTTATATGAGTAAGGGTTGGGCCCCAACCAACTGACATCCAGGGTTCCTCAAGGATCTAAAAACCCCTTTTATTTACTAAGAATGGTGCCTGATACAGCCCCCAGAAGAAGCAGAAGTTCCTGACTGACTGGTGAAGAGGTTGTTTTTCTTTAAGTGGAGAATGACTAATAAAATACTGGCTCAGCAATGAGTGCTAATTATACATTTTCTAAAATAAAATAAATACATAACATATAATACATTTCTTACTGTTAAAGATACCTATTGAAATTGCATCTCATCTGGTCTAGGATATAAATGTTGTCACCTGTACCATGCAAAAGATCATAATTGCAACATTGTAAAATACCAACTTCATAGAATACATCAAATATCCAAATCACATCAGTTATGCCCACACATACTTTTTTGATTCAGAAAAGGGAGGTCAAGTTTTAAAAACCACATGCTCTCTCTCTATTTTTAAATAAGTTTTTCTTAAATAACTGTAAACACAGTTTGCATTGAAAACATTTTGTTTTACTTTTGCAACTGGACCTTTACACACTTGGAACCCGATAAGATTTCATGGAAGCATGTGGACTTTTACGGAACAAACCCACACAGAGTATTTCCCAGGTCTTTGAACTAAAACTACTGTGAGAGCTTTGTCAAAGTTAATTTATGTTTGTAAAATTCTAATACCCTTGAACGAAAGTTACTTTGAGCCCAACTCTGGGAAATGCTGAGAACCAATACAAGCCATTAATATAAGTACAAATTGGTAGTCCTCATTTAAATAAATTGATGGTTAGCATTATTTAAAATAACCTTCTGAAAAATAATTCCACATGCTTAGAAGAAAGTGATACTGTATTTCTCACACAAAATTATCACAACCATCTCAAAATAGAAAAAAGTCTACATCGGGGTCACTAACCGGTCAATCGCAATCATCTGGTCAATCCTAGAGGATCTCCCAGTCTATTGCGATCTCCGGTGGTGCAGTGTGGCTGCCGCTAAGGCAGACTTCCTGCCTACCCTGGCCCCATGCTGCTCCCAGAAGCGGCCAGCATGGCCCTGGGGGCAGAGGTCTCCCTCTATGCACTGCTCCTGCCTGTAAGCTCCGCCCCTGCAGCTCCCATTGGCCAAGAGATTTGCGGGGGCAGTGCTTGCAGAGTAGGGCAGTGTGTGGAGCCATGTGCCCCCCACCTCCACCCTGGGGCTGCAGGGGCGCATTGGCCCCTTCCGGGAGCAGTGTGGGATTGGGGTAGGCAGGGAGCCTGCCTTGGCCTCACTGTACCCGCCGCTGACCAGGAGCCGCCAAAGGCAAGTGCTGACCGGCGGGAGGCCACATCTCATCCCTGAGCCCCCTCCTGGAGCCAGCACCTCAAACCCCCTCCTACACCACAAATCCCCTCCTGCACTCCAACCCCCAGCTCTGAGCTCCCTCCCAGAGCCAGCACCCTGTACTCCCTCCTGAACCCCAACACTGTGCCCCAGCCCAGACCCCCCTCCCGCACCCAAATTCCCTCCTAAAGGTTGCACCCCACACCTCCCTGAACCCCAACCCCTGCCCCAGGCTCAGCCTAGAACCCCCTCCCACACTGCAAACTCCTCAGCCCCAGCCCAGAGCCTCCACCCCCTCCCGAACCCCAATTCCCTACCCCAGTCTGTTGAAAGTGAGTGAGGGTGGGGGTGAGCGAGCAAGAGGTGGGGGGGAATGGAGTGAGCGGGGTGGTGCTTTCGGGAAGGGGTGGGCCTCAGGGAAGGGGTAGGGAAGATCCTGGGTTGCCCTTAGATTCAAAAAGTGATCTTGGGCGTAAAAAAGTTTGGACACCACTGGTCTACATAATAAAGTAACTACACTAACTGGAAATACTTGTAAGTAAATTAATTTCTATCTTACTAAAAATCTTATAAATATGGTTCAAATAATGTTTCTTCCATTTTAGAACACATATTGCTTAAGGAATTTTGTCTGGACCAACATCTACAAAAATCAGTGTTTTAATTTAAAACAATGACTCTACCCTGTAAATGATGCTAATGTGAATTGCTATACAATAAACACTAAACATAATTATATACAATTTGTATGTCATACACTGTATATCTACCTGGTATCTCATACGATCTTTTATGAACTCTGGACAAGCCCACTGAAGGTTTTAAAAAATTAAAATTTAGTTCAACCTATGTGGAGATCATTGTCATTTTGTATTAGTGGTTCCCTGAGTTTACCTGATCCTTTTACTCAGCCACTAAACTGACCCTATTCATTCAGGCAGATGATGTCACCTCCAGAGGCATGTTCCTCAGCGACCAGGTGTGGGACAGACATACCTGTGCAGTAAGTATTAAGAGGCTGTTAAGGTCCCATCTTTCTTTCTATTTGATCTGATCAGCACATTTGAGAGTTAGCTTTACAGCTTAATTGTGTTACAGCTTTAAAGAAAAACAAAACAAAAACAAAACACCTCACTTGTATATTCTAAATGTGAGTTGGGGTCATAAGTCTAGTCATTTTGAGTGATCTTGAGTTGCCAGTTCAAAGGAGTACCTGATGTCCTCATTGACATGTAAAAATGTAACCCTGGTTCTGAATTTCAAAATAACTTATGAAGACATGACCTTTAATAATTATTTATTATTGAAATAATACTTTAACATTTAACTTGGTTTCATAAAAACAAAAACAAAAAATCACACCAAACAGGCCCTGACTCAGCAAATCACTTAAGCATATGCTTAACTTTAAGCAGTGGAGCAGTCCCACTGAAATGTGTGCTCACCTTTAAGCATGTGTTTAAATGCTTTGCTCAAAAAGGAATAGGATTATTTGCATGCTTAAAGTTAAGCACATGCTTAAGTCTTCGCTTATTTGTGCCTTCTTACCATGACTAATGTAAATGTCTGTTTACATTAATCATTTACATAATGATAGTTTAAATTAGTCTAAAATCAGCACATTCAGCAAGTACTAAGAAAATGACATTCTAAAGCTAGATTTGTAAATGCAACCATCTTTGCTATTTGTGAGAAGTAGCCAGTCACTAGTAACAAACTGAAATAAGCTATCCCAAGATACGAGCTTTTATAGTGGTATAACTTCATTCACACTAGAAACTGCATCAATTTCACCATATCCTACTAAACCAATATAGTTGAATTGGTACCAAAACTGAATGTAGTAGAAAAAGCCCTAATTAATGGTGACAATTAATTAGCTTCATAGCCAACCTCAGAAATCTCTCTCACATTCTGGAATGAGGTAATTTCCATTTGAAAGACTCTGTGTGCAGATTCGTCTCCCTTCCAAACAACAAAAACTCAAAGTTAAAGTAATGAAAACTGTGCAGTGGTTTCATCTGTGCACAACAGTGGACCAGGATTAGACCACCTAGCTCATATTAATGTGTAACCTAAAGGTGGGTTTGATTGAACTTAGTGGCTAGAGGTGATGCACTTATTCACTGAACCACTTATCCCCTATTTTACTCCAAATTAGTTTAAAACTGCCTTTCTAATGTCTGATGTAGCGTCCAACAAATTTTATAAATTGTTAAGACTTCTGTTCCTAGTTCTCCTCTCTGAAAACAAAATGAACTTGGTTCCTATGAATAACAGCATTAACGCTGTCCCTTGGATAACAACAAGTTTATTTAATTCTCTATATCTGTACCTGATGCAGAAAGCAGCAGTTCACCTCCTCAGCAACTCACGTTACACAGAGCACATCACCCCTGAATGCTGCTCACTCTTCTGGCTCCCTATTGAATACACAGCCCAGTTTGAGATCTTGGGCCCAGATCCTCAAACATATTTAGGTGCTTAACTCCCATTAATTTAAATGAGAGTTGGGTGCCTAAATACCTTGGAGGGTCTGGGCCTTAGCCTTATTCCTTATTTTCAAAATCCGCAGTGAGCTTATCCAGAATATATAACAAGCTGCATTCCTTCCCTTAGATGTCAACCACTCATGACAGCAATGCTCATCAGGAACAATGAACGCTCAAGGATGAGGCTTGTGTGCTCAGACACAGGGTTTTCTCGGTAGCTTGCTTTCTCAGAAAAACAATGCTTAGCCTGTTGGCATTTACATAAGGATAAACAATAAATGGTGTCACTACTCCTCCAAGGATCGTTACCTTGTTGTGGTGGAGGAGTTTGTGTGTTCCAACAAATCCCATGCCTATGTTGTCTAGAGCTTAGTGCTCCTGGTAGGGCCACCCTAGGCAAACAGATCTGTGGGGAGGTTCCAGACTAAAAACAATTCATCTCAAGACCCCCATGAAAGCCCAAAAATGACCATGTGACCCTCGCCTGGACTAGGGATACCAGGACCTACCCTTGGAGCTAGGCCTGGGGGTGGTGTCAGGCAAGTGTCTGATGGTCGGGCCACCCATGTAGCCCAGCCTGAAAAGGTGACGTGGACCCGTCTTGTGGTCTCACCCCCTGCGAGGCAAAGGGTGAGGGTTGAGTGTGATGCCAGAATGGCAGCAGGAGGGATGGACCACAACGGACTGGCCCTCCACAATGGAAACTGGCTCTAGGGACGTGGAACATCACTTCACTGGCGAGGAAGGAGCCAGAGTTGATGGAAGAGGTGGAAAGATACTGACAATATATAGTCAGCCTCACCTCCACACATAGCACTGGCTCTGGAAACAAACTTTGCGATCAAGGGGGGGTCTCTTTCCTATTCAGGAGTGGCCCCAAGCATCAACGGGGAGACAAAGAGAACCGACTAGTAGTTGAATCTTTTGGAGAATACCATTGCAAAGGGGCTGGTGAAACACAATGCTTGGTGGCCTTACATGCTATAATAAGTGCACCTATAAACTGAATTTGGCAAGGTTGGAGAGGAAGTACACTGAGCATCAGGAAAAAGTTGAAGATGCCAGGAAAAGTGCAGGATGTGCACAAGACTCGGCTTATACTAGGTCCAACGGCATGGGTTTTGAGAAGAACACTGCTTCTTCTGCAGTAAGTTGGAAGTCTGAATGCATCCATTAAGCTCAGTTTCAACATGTGAGACAGGTGAAAAACTGTATGAAGCAATCGCTTTTAGCGAGAACTTTGAAACACTAATGAAAGAAATGAGATATCTAGCATAAGGGATAAAGTGTCCACCTAATCCTTCTCCCTCTGTTGCTGTGTCAAGAGGTAGATCTTTTCAACATACAAATCCTCAGAGGAGCAAGGATTTGAAACTACTGCATAAAGCTTTAAAATGAGATATATGGCCCTTTGTTCAGCTACTCTGAAATCTTTAGGGCCTTGTGTATCTGCCAGATTACAATTTTCCTGTGGCTAGGAGGCCACTATTCTGTGCAGAAAAACCAAAAATGGTCAGAACTATACTGTGTTTCACACACTAACAATTGTTTTTGGAGAAGTCTTGCTCACTGATGTCTATCTTCTCAAATAAATTTCAAAGTAGTACCAGGAATTAAAATAAAAAATGCACTGACAATTAGTGAAGTACAGATTTTGACTTTGGTATTTCTATGGGGCTTGTTAAAGGGAAGCTACCAACTTTAAATCCAATCAATTTAAGAAGAAATGATTTCAAAGCACTTTCAGGTATCTTTGAGCCAATCTGCCAATTTTTATGATTTTACAAAAATGTTTTCCCATTTTTATTAAAAACTATTTTTTCTTTCCTGTTGCTGTGCCAAATACCCAAACAAAAGGGGAAACTTACTAAGACCCATACTGACTTCAATGGGCTTCAGACCAGGTTTATGGTTTATATCAGGGAAACCGTGCAATGGACTAGAAGCTAAATACTGTAAAAGGTGCACACAATAAACAAACTGAAAAAATATAGGTTTTTCTTTTCTCTTTTTTATAGTAAACTAACATGGAAAAACAGTAGAGATAATATATTCAGACAGAAGTGTGACTTAAGTTGGTATCATTTATGCATTTTGTTTGTTGTCCAGAAGACAGAAGGCACTTGTTAGCTAGTACTGATCTTACTTTAAAGTTTTAAGAGAAATTGTTTTGGACTGGAATGTGTGAAGGATTTAAAAGTTACTCCTTCCAAACAAGGAAAAAAGATTTAAACAGTTACAAGTGTTCTAATGTCTCCGAGCAGCTGATACATTTAAAATTCAATAGCAAAGTCTTAGTCTTTTGAGATAATTAATACCTTCAAGTTTTTGGAAGAATGATCTCTATATTATTAAAATATACTGGATATCAGTCTTGAGATCTATAATAAAAGTTGATGTATAAGTGTGTATTCCATGTCAAAGTTTAGAAATCTTCAAATTTGTTGTAAATACAGATAATCAAACACTGGAAATTCTTTAATCAAAATTAATAATTATGCAGAGACTGCACAATGGTCTGTAGCAGTTAGTTTTATCCCAGAAATAATAAAGGTGCTTCTTAAACTCACTAACAGATCTATGTGAAATATTCATCCTGAAAACACCTAGGATCAACTGGCATTTGATTTTGACTCGCATTCACAAATCAGCAGTGGTTTGCTCAAATTTTGCTAGTGAAACATTTTTGAGGCAGGATACAAAACAGTTAATATAAAATTTCTACCTTTCTTCTTTGAATGGGACAAGTCATGATTGATCATCAGTAGATTCTTCAATTATTTGATCAACTGTCGCTCCAAAGGAGGTCTCCAACTTGTAAGGGGGGGTGGGATGCGAAAGGAGCAACAGAGGGGACATCTCTGACAGTGGGCCGAAAATCTATCACTAGATACAGTACATGCATATGTTGACTTCTGTGGCAGTTGGCTTCATTACCAACAACAAGAGACATGTGTGTATGTCCAAGATTAGAATTTAGCCCCTAGACTCATCCTAAATGCTTTATAGGCCATTATATTGCTGGCTATTCCCCTGGCTACCAATTTGATGAAGTAAAAACCTGCACTGTTTTGGAACTCACAAGCTAAAATAGCTGCCTACATTCTTTCTCTCTTAGATCCTTGCTTATTGACTTTAAACTGTTTTTTAACTCTATTAGTCAGACAAAGAGGTTTGGTCAGATAAAACATAATAATGACTGCTCTCAAATTTTTGCAACACGCCTCATATGCTTTACATGAAACAACATAATTTTTTCTGACCAAGGGATCAAAAAGAGATACTTTCCCAACTAAGGCAATAAAAGTTGTCTAAACATGACTCCTTTTTCCCTTTGTTGAAAGTAAAACTTTAAAGATTACAAATTAAGTCAGGCAAGGTATAATTAATCAATTTAAACTAAACTGGATGCACAGATAGGCTATTAGGGCTATGTTTTGAGTTAGGCTCTGAATAGAATATGCCAGAAATTTATTATTAATAATTATTCTTATAGCAGCATCAACCTCTATTGTTAAGCTGTCGTCACTCTTTTCACTCTAACCCTGCTTTCAATTGCTCACAAATTTCACCTTCCTGCTGAAATCTCCCATGTTTGGTTTGTGCCTGAATATGAATTTGTAAAGAAAGTTTGAAAATCAAATATCAGCCATAGTTGAGTAGGAGGAAAGTGACCTGGAAAAGATATCATAATGAAAACAATTATGCATCCTTTTTCTGGACAGCTCTACAGCCAAAACGGATTGGGTTTCAGAGCTTGTATTTGGCAAGAAAATACCTCATACTGAGAAGAAACGCCTTTGCTTGTTCCAGAGAAAACTGGCTTTGATTTGACAGAATGATGAGCCTTGGGAAATAATATACTGAATATTGAACATGCACAGTACATTCTTTTCACTACATTCTTAAAAGGCACGATTCAAAGTCTGCTGGAGTCAAAGGGAGTCTTTCCATTGACTTCACTGGGCTTTGGATCAGGCCCCAAATGAGTAGTTAAAGAGCAATTTGCTGCACACGCATATGTGGCTAAATCAGCTGCATACTGATAAACATCATGAAGTTTATTGCTGTGAAATGGCAGGGATACCGAAGCCTGGGGAAAGAGGTCCCCCAGGGATCTTTGTAAGAGGTTGAGGGAGAATTCCTGCCACCTTGTGAGATCAAAGGCGCAAGGGCTCCACAAGAGTTCAATCTATACACAGAGCTACATTTTAAGTATTCTCACCTATATTAAAATAGATTTATTTTAAAATCTCATCAAGCAGCTGCCCAGCACAGAATAAATACTGACTACGGTTTTTTTTTAGTCTTTCTTTGCTGCCTTTAAAAAGCAAGACACCTTAATGAGTTCAGCCAAGAGGGATACAGTATATTTTAATTCGAAGGAGTTTAGTTTCCAAAGTTATAATCCCCGAATGTAGAAGTTCCAACAGCACTGCTTACAAACATCAAATATAGGGACACTATAATATTTTGAACCCTTAACATCACCACTGCTTAGAGGAATTGCTATGCTATAAACTTTTTAGCATTTTTTGAAATCACTGCATATCAACTGTGTGACCATTCTGCCTCACTGGATCACTCATTAGAAATGGTTTTACTCTTCACTCTAAATCCACTGTCCAGATGCCTGTACAGTACATGCCCGCAGTACTGCTGTAACAAATCATTGTAGACTAACTAAGTGCAATGCCCTGTGTTAAGGGATGAATCGTGGAACTGAGAACTGTGTCAGGTGCCAAGAAAAAGCTGCCTGCTTGATGCCAATCACTTTACCTGTCACTCTCTGAAATGAACTATTGCTTAGAGGAAATTAAGGTTTACATGATGTTAATGCTCTTGCTTGTTTTCTGGAAGACAAATATAGCATAACTCCTTTTGGTGCTATTCTATTTCTCTTTATAACCGGACGAATAAGTTTATCATAGGATATGATGCTCATCACTCATGATACCCAAGCCAACAACTAAACTTCTCCTTAAGGCCTTGTCTACACTGGCAAGTTTCGGTGCAGTGAAGCAGCTTTCTGCTCTGTAACTCCCGAGGCTTACACACTGCCAAGCCACGTAGTGCACAAACTGCGCAGCTGCAGCGCTGTAAAAAAAAAACCCACCTGACAAGAGGCGTCCAGCTTTCTGCGCCGGGGTTACAATTCCACGGTGCCAGTGTAGACACCCTGGTCGATTACAGCGCTACAATTGGCCTCCAGGAGGTGTCCCACAATGCCTGTTCTTGCCTCTCTGGTCATCGGTTTGAACTCTACTGCCCTGTCCTCAGCTGACCAACCGTGAGTCCCACCCCTTAAATCCTTGGGAATTTTGAAAGTCCCCTTCCTGTTTGTTCGGTGACACGTGCAGTGGCCTCAGTGCATCCTTCCAGGTGACGACTCCTGCTCCACGCACCAGGTGATCCCCCGCTTGGAGCAATGCTGAACTGGTGGACCTCATCATCATTTTGGGAGAGGAGGCTGTCCAGTCCCAGCTGCGTTCCAGCCGTAGGAATTATGATACCTACGGACAGATTTCACGATGCATGACAGAAAGGGGCCATGACCGGGACACATTGCAGTGCAGGGTCAAAGTGAAGGTGCTGTGGAACGCCTACCACAAGGCATGGGAGGCAAACAGCTGCTCCAGTGCTGTGCCCACGAGCTGCCGGTTCTACAAAGATCTGGATGTGGTATTCGGTGGTAACTCCACCCCCACTGTGCAGGCCACTGTGGATACTTTGGTGGCTCACGTGCCAGTTGAGAGTGGACCAAGCCAGGGGGGAAATCTTGGACAAGTATGTGGAGGGGGAGAGGGACCCAGAGGCAGAGGACGACTTGGAGGTCAGAGATGCATGCAGCCAGGACCTGTTTTCTACCCCAGAGGAGGCTAGCCAGTCACAGCTATTGGATCTTGGTGAAGCACAAAACAGGAGAGGAGGCCCCTGATAAGTGGATTTGATTTTGGGAATCGCTGAAGCGAGCTGTTGCGGGCAGGAGGGTTGCAGAAAGCAGGCTTGTGTCTGTATGATGCGTGTACCACCACATGCCGAGTCTGAGTGGCAGAACAGGCTGTTGATTGACTCCCTCACTTCATGGGAATCTGCCTCAGAGATCTCCAGGAAACTCTCGTAGAGATACTGGGCAATCCTCAGTCTTGAAGAAGACCCTCCCTTGATTCCCTGCTCACCTTCAGCAGTGAGATATCTCCCATAACGAACACAGCCTGTGGAAAATGCGGGGACAGGAATGATGATCAGACCCCCTTTACAGTGCTGGATCTCCCTTGGAGCCACGTGCCCAGTTTACAGTAGGGTCTGGGAACACTGATTTACCCTGTCCTGTGGCTACTCACCATTTTCGGGGTCATGTGGCTCATGTGTGCTTGCCTGGGGTCAGCCAGTTAGTGACCGGTATGTGAATAGTGACTGTGTTTTAAATCACTGAATCAGTGTTCTGTGTGTTGCAAACAATACTGCTTCTGTAAAATGTTGCATTTTGGCTTCATAGAGATGACCTTGGGAGCCCAGCCTCCCTCTTTGTTATCACCAGTTTAACGGCTGCACAGAATTAGAAAGCGGCCACGAAGAACTAAAGAGGACTTTCTGTGTGAGGTTATGATGCACTCTGCAGCCAAAAAACGGGAATTGAAGGAGTGGCGGGACAGCGAGAAGAGGGTCCAAAAAAGGAGAATGCGGTGCGCCAGAACGAAGCCATGGAGCGGCTCTTAAATGTTATGGAGCACCAAGCAGACACGCTCCAGGCAATACTAGCACTGCAAACCGAGCAGCTCCACACCCTCCCTCCCCTGCAGCCGCTGTTGCAAAACTCTTTCCCATGCACCCCCCACACACCACCAACACACTCTTATCAACCTCCTGGCTCCAGTCTGTACCCGCGGCATTCCACTCCTCCCCCATCACAGTCCAGCACTGCGGACTCCCAGTACCCACTGCATCAACACCCTCCCTCTGCAGTTTAGCCCTGTTGAAGTACTGTACCCGCTGCACTGTACTCCAAAGGAGAAGGTTGGATATGATCCCTGGATATACACAAATCTTTAATGGTCCTGGGACCCCACCTCCTCCTAGGAACTTCCCTTTCCCCATCCCCTTCAGTGCTGATGTGTTTTTTTGTTTGTCTTTCTCCTCCAGTTGTTGTTTTTTAATAAAAACATTGTGTTGGTTTGAAAGCAATCTTTATTCTATTAATTGAAAGCAAACAGAGCCCTGCAAAGCAACAGACAATTCTCTTAAACCTTCATATTGCATCATCTGCATCAATCAGTCACCTCCTAGCATTACAAGCACTGCACTCGTGTGCATAACAACAAATATCAGCTTCAAATTGCTGCCTCAAGGCATCCCTAATCCTTATGGCCCCGCACTGCAACCCTTTAACAGCCTTGGTCTCTGGCTGTTCAAATTCAGCCTCCAGATGCTGAGCCTCAGTGGCCCAGCCACTTCCCTTCACAAATACTATGGAGTTTACAGCACACGGCTATAAGCACAGGAATATGGTCATCGGCCAGGTCCAGCTTCCCATATAGGAGCACCAGCGGGTGTTTAAATGGCCAAAAGCATACTCAACAGTCATTCAGCACTTGCTCAGCCTGTTGTTGAACCACTCCTTGCTGCTGTCAAGGTTCCTTGTGTATGGCTTCATAAACCACGGCCTTAAGGGGTAGGCGGGGTCTCCCAGGATCACAGTGGGCATTTTGACTTCCTCTACAGTGATCTTCCGGTCTGGGAACAAATTCTCTGCTTGCAGCTTCCTGAACAGGCCAGTGATCCGAAAGATCCGTGCGTCATGCACCTTTCCGGACCAGCCTGCGTTAATGTCCGTGAAACGCCCACGGTGACCCACAAGCGCCTGGAGAGCCATAGAGAAATACCCCTTCCAATTAATGTACTCGGTGGCTAGGTGGTCTGGTGGCAGAATTGGAATATGCATGTCATCTATCGCCCCTCCGCAGTTAGGGAAGCTTTTGTGCAAAGCAATCCACAGGGTCACGCACGTTGCCCAGAGTCACGGTCTTTCAGAGCAGATGTGATTAATGGCCCTGCACACTTCCGTCAACATGACTCCAACAGTCGACTTTCCCACTCCGAACTAGTTAGTGACCAATCGGTAGCAGTCTGGAGAAGCCAGCTACCACAGTGCAATTGCCACATGCTTCTCCAATGGCAGGGCAGCTCTCATTCTTGTGTCCTTACACTGCAGGGCTGGGGCGAGCTCATCACACAGGCCCATAAATGTGGCTTTCCTCAACCAAAAGTTCTGCAGCTACTACTCGTCATCCCAGACGCGCATGACGATGTGATCCCACCACTCAGTGCTTGTTTCCCGAGCCCAAAAGCAGTGTTCCACTGTAGTCAGCACCTCCGTGAATGCCACAAGCAATCTCGTGTCGTAGCTACTACGCATGGCAAGATTAATGTTGCACTCCTCTTGCTTTTGTAGTTTAAGGAATAACTCCACTGCCACTTGGGACATGTTAGTCAGAGCGAGCAGCATACCGGTCAACAGTTCTGGATCCATTCCTGCAGACCGAAGAGGCAGAGCCTGCAGTACACGAACTGTTGAAAGATGGCGCCAAATGCAGGGATTGCTGAGATGTGAAGCAATCCATCGTGGGGTATTGGGACAGGACCCAGGATGCCTCGCGACCCCCTCCGCCTTCCCACAACTCTTAGCAACAGAAGAGGAAGAGATGCTCTGTGGGAGGCTGCCCACAGTGCACCGCTCCAAATACTGCCGCAAGTGTGAACACACAACAGCGGTTTCCTTTCAGCACTCTCTGAACGGCGCTGCAACTCTGCCGGTGTAGACATACCCTGAGTGATGGATTCCTCCTGGAGAGAGAACTCTAGAAAGATGGCGTACACTCTGAACTTTCAGGAATAACTCCATTTTATATCCCTGGGTACTTCTGTCCATCATAATCTCATACCTTTTCCTGTCTTGAGTCTCCTTATAGCACATCATAGTCTATCTTCTCCACCCGTAAACCTGTCAGGCAGCCCAAAAATTGCTCTGAGAAGCAAAAAAGTAATTGGGATATTATTTCAAGGGAAATATTGTTATATTTTCCCTGGTACACTAATGAAACTGACTTTGTAAATGAGAACATCTTAAAATAAAACATTCAAAATAAAAGGTGAACCTACAAATCTTTTATTACAGTAAAAACATTTGGCTCCAACAGGGTATAAATCAGCAAGTTTTTGCAATCTGGATCTCAGTACAGAAAACAAGCTGGCAAGCCCGGGAGCAGTTTTCTTACAATTAAGTTAATTGTGGAATGGCCCTGCCATACTAAAAACAGTAAGATGAATATGGTGTAATCGTTTTATAATGTTACAATGTGTTAGGATTTGTTTCTGCAATAGCTTGTAATACTATCCAGACCCTGATAGAAAAAGATTTCTTTTTTGCACATTACAGTAGTGGGGAAAATGTGCTACTTTCTTGTTACCAATATATTAAGCCTAGTAACATCCAGGCACTATAATTAAGATATACCTTAAACAGGCTATCAGTCAAGACAACATCAATAGTCTGAACAGGACATATACCTGTGAAGTTCAGCACACAATTGTTGGTGTCGTAAGCAGGCACTGTACAAATTTTAGCATAATCTGAATTAGTAATTACTATTATAAAATGCAATGTAACAGAAACCATAGACTTCAGCTACATAATACAGATACATAACATGGGTACAAAGTCAATTAATATGGATTAAAAGATAAGATGATCCAAGATACTGGACCAAACTCAGACTATTTGATTTCATTGACACAGACTGGCATACATTTGGTGTTGCAAATGTGTCCAGATCCTCACCTGCAGAACAGCCATGAAAATAATTCCTGCCAAGATCTGCAGTAATCTCTGAAAGATGTGTGGGTGTGAGTCTAGTTAGGGACTCTCTGTGTAATACCAACAGACCCCGGTCATCGGTAGGCGGGATCGAACCTGGGATCTCTGAAGCATAGCATATGAACCTCTATTGCCTGAGCTAAAAGCCACACGGCTCTTATCAGGGGTGTTGGAATGGTGGGGGAAGGGACCATGGCCCCCCACTTTTACCAGCTGTAAGGGCGAGAAATGGGGGAGGGGATGGCGATGAAGGGGTGGCAGGTGGGTGGGGGCTTGAGGGGAAGGATCAGCGCAAGGGTGGGGACTCGGGGGCACACTTCAGGCACCTGTGGCCCCCCCACCTTTCGGGTGCTTCTGCCGCTCTTGGCTCTTATCCAAGGTTGTAGTAGACTCATAAATCTCTAGCTGGGTTAGGTGCCACTAGAGGGGGACAGAGCACCACACCAAGCAGGTCTGAGTTACATATGCACGAAGCACACCTTCTAAATATACCCTGCAATGCCCCTCTGCAGTTCCGGATGACCTATGGGATGGGCTCTGGGAAAGCGTGGAACAGCTCCAACAGCAGTACCCCACTTGGCTCTCCATTTCCCCTTATACGCATATGCGGAAGAAGTGGCCTAAATTTGCCTCATGAATTTTAAGTTGAGAGACAGGAATGATACCAATACAATTTGGTGGGAAATAAACAAGGTCCGTCAAGAATGTTTATATTACAGATTAAGACAAAGACTGCAGAAGTATGCTGCCATGGGAAAGACTGCTGTAGGTATTACAACCTGTCATTGTAAATAATTATAGTGATGCCTACTAATGATGATATAACTGAAAGTCTGCCAGCATTTCCATTATAGTAGCTACTTTCAGGGGAACATACCATGGCTACAACATGTTCCCTGGGCGCATTCATATAAAGTCTGAACCACGGAGTGAGCTTTAAAGTATTATCACATGGTTTGAGTCCTAGCTACCTAAGAAACCGACACTCTCCACATCTACTATTGTGACAGCTCAGCTCAAATGATGCTTTTGTATTAATAACCCCCAGATTTTGAGGCTGCTGGCAGTATATTTTCAGTATTTGCATTGTCTTTAATGATAAGTACATACCCCAGAGATAAAATAAATATTATTATGTTGAAAAAAAGGCCAACTTTATGTTGTATAGATTTAAATAAAATATAAATGTTTATTGCTACCAGATGCTTGTTTTACATGCATAAAGATTTTAGCCAATTAGACTATATCGTGAACTAATCAGAATAACATTAGCAAAATTCATTCTTTAATGTTCAACTTCTCCTTGAATAAAGTTCACTCTAATTCTAGGTTACCCAGACCTCTTTGGGGGAAAGTTACACACTTACAGGAATGGGCTTAGAATTATCCCATGCTTTTCCATGACTACTGCCAAGACCATATTTTGATACAACTCAAACTGGAAGCACTGAACACAGGTTGACATAAAGAGCACCACAGATTATTTGAACAATCAAGAGTCAAATTCTGCCCTCATCTACATACATGCAACTGCAATTCTGACTGAAGTCCATGGTAATTCGAACTTCACACTGCAAACCCAGACAGACTCTAAGTGAATATGTTTTTGTAGAATGATTGCTTTAATACAGCTACAAAGAACACAATGGGAAATTAAAGTCCATTAAGTTTTAACTGAGAACTTTCAAAGCAAAAGTATGGATAATGTAGAAATAAAGCTGAAATATCATCTTTAACTCATATTAATCATAGCTATTGCTGAAGTTTCATAACAGTAGGTGATCATATATATATAATATGTGCTATAAAATTTAAACATGATAGAATTATTCTAAGAACCTGCTAAATATGTATAATTCCACAACAAATGGTATGTATGCAAATATTCCTTTGTTGTGCCTGTTTGTTCTGGTCTTGTCTGCAGTTATCTATATGAAGTTTATGAGAGTTATGTTCTCTGAAATGGAAACCAGATTCTTGCACATTTCTCTGTAATGCCTGAACATTACAAGAACAAAACAAACAAATACAGCTGGTAAAAGCAAATTGTGCCCAAAGGTACCCAGAATCCAAAATAGCCTGGACAGTGAGAAAAGTTAATGATGAGAATGTTCAAAATACAAGTGTGTGACTACTTCAAGTCAACAAATGGAGAAAAGGGTGCGTCTACAAACTCACTCAGGCTGCCCACATTGCAAATCTGAAGTCAGCCAGTAAAAACCTGAAGTGCAAGCAGCAAAAAGCAACATATGTATGTGTATGACGCTCCTAATTATTGCCATTAAAACAGCAACAAGACTACTACATTAGCCACCATTATCTGTGCACAATTTTTGGTAGCTCAGATTGTCAGTTAAATATGATGCCTTTGGCCTCCAAATGCCTTCTACATTTCACATTTTCTGTTGGGGTGGAGATGATAAACTGTATTAATTTCTTTAAACTTATTCTATCTAGTGAAAGCTGAGGAAATTTGTCTCTTTCTACCTCACATGATTTCTTTCCAGGAAGGCTGGTTTGATAATGCTGTCTTGGACTCATCCCTTTCCCTAGGCCTCCCAACTAAATTCATTCAAAGATCACAACCTATTCAAAGTGAAATTTCTAGGCTCATGTACAAGGCACGTTTGAACAACATATTATTCTTATCTTAGAGTCTTTGCAGTGACTATCAGCTGTTCATCATATTGATTTTAAAATTTACTTCAGGACTTTAAAATTAATCATCATGGTCTATATATTCCAATTTCCTTTTTCCATATACATCCTCAAAAGTGTTACAATTTTGTAATCAAAAGCTGTTGTCTGGTTCTCTTTTTCAGAAATCTTTCAGCACTAGAGCATTAAGCAAACGATGGTCCATGGTTCTGGGCTCTCTCGCCCGTTAAAATTGTAAATACCATTTTAGATAATTCACAAAAAAACCAGCTGAAAATGCATCCCTTTATTCCTGCCTTTTTAATTTAAAAAATAGAGCTCAGCTTAGAGTCCACTGCATAGTTTGAATACAGCAGGCAGGATCTGGCCCTTTATGTTACACTGATTCCTGTGCAAGGCTGGCTGCATAAATTGTACCTGAACTGTATTTTTCTATCCCACTTGAATCCTTGCATCACTTCATAGTGTCGATGCATTACACAATATTCAGTAGAACTACACTTACAAGACGGCTATTCTTCTCTTACATCTGCCGATATGCTTGCAATAATAAATATTCTTGTCCAGAAACTGCCAAAACTAGATCTCCTGATATGACGTCACTCATTGGGGTGCAAAGGGGAGGAGTGGCAGAACTTGTTTAATGTTTTAGCCCAGTGGTTTTCAAATTTTTTTCTGGCAATCCAGTTGAAAAAAATTGTTGATGCCTGCGACCCAACGGAGCTGGGGATAAGGGGTTTGGGATGTGGGAGGGGCTCAGGGCTGGGGCAGAGGTTTGGGGTGCGGGGGTGAGGGCTGCAGGGTGGGGCTGGAATGAGGGGTTCTGGGTCTGGGCTGGGGCAGGGGGTTGGGGTGCGGAAGGGGGCCAGCGCTCTGGGCTGGAGGTGCAGGCTCTGGGGTAGGGCCAGGCATGAGGGATTTTGGGTGCAGGAAGGGGCTCTGGGATTGGGGGGCAGGGCTCAGGGCTGGGGCAAGGGAATGGGGTGCGGGCTTGGGGCACAGGCTTGCCTCAGGCGGCTCATGGTCAGCGGCACAGCGGGGGTGCTAAAGCAGGCTTCCTGCCTGTCCTGGCACCGTGGACCGTGCTGCACCCCAGAAGCAGCAAGCAGCAGGTTCCGCTCCTAGTAGGAGGCGCGCAAGTGGCTCCATGCGGGTCTCTCCCACAAGCACCACAGCCCCCGCCACAAGCTCTCATTGGCCGGGAGTGCAGAGCCCCATGGCCCCCCTGCCTAGGAGCCGGATCTGTTGCTGGCCACTTCTGGGGCACAGCACAGTGTTGGAACCAGTAGGGATTAGCCTGTCTAAGTCAGGTAGCACCACCAATGAGACTTTTAATGGTCCGGTAGGCGGTGCTGACCAGAGCCACTGCGACCCAGTGCCTTCCATTCTGTGACCCAGTCCTGGGTTGTGACCCACGGTGTGAAAACCACTGTTTTAGCCCTTTCAAAAGGGATGGACTTAAATTGTATAGTCCCGGTCCTCATCTAACTTGGCCATTTACTCTAACGCTCTAGCAGAAAATCAAATAAAATTAAGAGAAGCATCATGTCATCACAGGACACATTTTCAAGTGGCCAGAACCCACAATTGGGCCAGATTTTACAAAGATCTCAGCTCCCATTAAGGCAACTACATAAAGGCCAGATTTTTGTAAGTACTCAGCAGCCAGTAGCTCCCACAGAGACACTTATGGTCAGATTTTCTAAAGAGATCAGTACTCAGTGTGAAGAGCTCTTGTGAAAGTCTAACTAGGTATTTAGGTGCCTAAATGGAAGCTATAAACTCCTGGGAAAATCTGGCCCCATATCTTTTCTTTTGCACTCTTGCTACATAAATTTAATTTACTCTGTGTATGTGTGCATTACACACACACACACACACACACACACAAGATCGGTTCTATTTACTGTAGATTCTTATATCATGTTCATCATTGTGGAATATGAGCATGGAGAAACAAAAAGAAAGAAAGAAAGAAAGAAAGGGTGAAAATCAGAAAGTACAGAAAAGTTCATAAATAGCAAAATACAAGTTGTTTTAATGAATGGAATGGCTTAGAAATCATAACTAGCAGACCTACATTTTGATGTATGGTGCCAAAACAAATTGCAACGACAAGTTATTGTGTTATAGCACAGCACTTGATCTTCTGCTAGCACTCAGGGAAAAAAATTAGAGCAGATGACGTATTTGACCTTACTGACAGGAGCACCTGAGGGAATCTTTTGCTGTATCAGGAATGGTAAACCTGTTTAAATCATCACAGAAGTGCAATTTGTCCTTGTTTTACTAAAACAAAATAATAATAAAATCCATTTAAACTTTTACCACCAAGAATAGAGGTTTAAGTGTTAATATAAACGTGTAGACTCTTTCTGGTATGAAATTAGGAACTTGCTGATTCTCTGAGGATAAATGAGGTGGAGGCAAAAGAAACAAACTATTTTCATACCATAAACATAATATTATAAATGAAATAAGAGTTGAATGAATCATGATAATACATGACTCAAATATATCTTTTACCTCATGGGCACAATAATTAATCCACCAAAAGAATTAGTTCTATAGCACTAAACTTCTTTCCAGATAATAATCAAAGGCCCCTACTGAAGTAACTAAACAAGATGAAAAGGTGTACCCTTTTGGTAGACGTGAGGGGCTAAACAGCAATCAGGGCATATGAAGACAGATTGACAGTAATTTCACCCCTTCAAGTCAACAAGGGAGTGTTCCAGCTGACATATGCAGCCTCTGCTTGCCCTTTGTCATGTATGTGCTTCACCTCAAAAACTGTCAGTGACTTGTCAGAATCAATCAGAAAATCTAATGCTATTCTGCAATGATGTACAAGTTTGGACAGCATGACATCAAATTTCTGGTAGTGTGTGTCAAGTACCATATGAAAACAGATGTCCTCATTACTCTACTGCTTTGGTATAAAAGAGTACATCTTACCTTTCTGACCCATATCTGGGAATAGTGTGATTGTAATAAAAGAAAGTAAACAACATATTTTCAAACCAGTCAGTTAATCATGCAAATAAAATTGGAATGTTACTCACCTTCTAGCAAAGGGGTCAACATAACACCAGTTTTCCTAGCAGGCTGCCTTTATATTCTGATGATTTAACAAAATCAATCATTTCAGACACAAATTTTAAAGTTCTGATCCAGGAATGATAATTATAAGTGAAATTTACACTGGTAAGGGGGGCCCACACAAGGCGCAGTAAGGCTCTGTAAGTGGAAATTGCCAGTGTTCCTGCATACTGCAGAGGTGTGCCCCACAACAGCTCCAAAAAGGCTATTGTGGAGGGAGGATTGAGCTAGGGAAAGGATCACAGAATCAGTGACCACACACACCAGTGCCCCTCCAAAAAGGATACGAATAGAGGTGCTGGAACAATTTTTATAGTAGGGGTGCTGAGGAGCATTGAACAAAACTGTAAACCCTGTACATGATAGAAACCACTTCAAGACTGGGGATGCTGTCGCACCCCCAGGGCTCCTAGTTCCAGCACACCTGGATGTGAAAAGTAGCAGCATCTTCCTGTCCGGAAGAGTGGCCATACAGAGCCTGGGGAGTCAGATTTCATTCTTAGACAGCTCCATACACAAAGCCCAATTCCTCAGGCACAAGGAGGGGTTAATTTCCCCCTCCCAGCATTGTAACTGTTGCTTTCAAACTAAAAATCTTTTAGATATTGTAACAAGCTTGCGGGCACCTGGAACTTCATTGTTGTCACTATGCTGCACACCACATCAGAACTTCTAGTTAGTCAACAACCAAGAAGCAAAACAGATCTACCTAGTCCAAAACCACAGCGTCCTAACACATGAGCTAACATTGAGCCTACATTTTATGTTTGCAATATAGTGCCTAGGACACAACTGAGACTTTCTGACTCTCTCCAATAGATGGCAATGGTATGTACACACACCAGCCAGTTCATCACAATATAAATACTTACACCATATTAAAACTAGAAATATTGTTTTGGATATAATCCAAAACAAGAACTGTGAAAAAAAAGGACAGTTTTGCAAGCATATAGAGCCCAATCTTGAAGAAAGTGAGGTCATGACTGAATAGCGTCTGCAGGATTGAACCTATAATAACTGCACTTCTAAATACAAGCGGCATTTTGCAGGGTTGAAAATCTAGATATTGAGGTAACTGAGTGCTCTACAAATATCAAAGATATACAGACCACAAGTAGTAATGAAAATGTAGATGGTAAAATGTCTAGAAAAGAAAATATGCAAACCTGGGATTCTTGAACTGGTATTTGTTTTTTGATTGTTTGGATAACAGTGTAACTCAAAATTAAATTGCATTTTTAAAAGCTACAGTGGGTTGAAGTCAGATTGTTTGCTAAAAGAAGAATGCCTGTAGCCACCAAGCTTTGCAGTCACAGATGATGTCTTCCCCAGGGTCCTCAGGTGTCTGCTAGAGATAGGTGAATGATTCATGGAATAGGACCTACAGCTATAGACTTGTTTAAATGCAGCCAATAAGAGTTTCCCTTCACTTACTGCATATTTTTCTCATTATCTAAATCTATTCTAATAACTTACTGTATTTGACTAAACCAGCTCATTAAAAGGATTGATAAACAACTGCATAGTACAGCCACTGTACTCCGTCTCTTAGAACTGCACCTAAACTCTATGATTCCTACTCAATTTAAAAGAAAATTACTGAAAAAACAGATTATAGCAAGTTAGGGCTGTGTCTGATTTTAAGGCCAAATCCAGTCTCCATGGCATGACACTATACAGAGCTGCCTAAAGAGGCTGAAGACCCTAAAATGACATTGAGGCAGAATATGGAACCTCCCTTGGTCAGGCCTGTCATGATTGCCTTCTAAAGAGCAGTGAAACCTTTACCAGCTGGCATTGTGTGGTTCTTAGAGTCACAGGGGTCAAACAGCCTGGAGATGAGTACCAACTACAGGAAGTGGTCACACAGGACTGGAGCAGCATCCATAAGAATGAAAAAATCCCCACATATGGAGGAGGCTGAGAAGAGGTAGGTGGGAAGAGCCTATTCTTGCAATTTACAAACAGATTCATCTCCTAGGAAGGTGCAAATTGCACCTCCCTGTGCCAGGGAGTGCCACCATACTCAGGAGTAAATTCATCCCTGAGGGAGGCTAGGTAGTTTCCAGCACTCTCCTTTGAAGCTTCCACTTGGGAAAGGCTTCTTTAATCTTTGTTCTTTGAGATCTCCACTGGGGCCCCACTAACGGAGAGTGCAGGAGGGACGCTCTGAGTTAGTGCATTCCCTGGTTGTCCTGGCCACATTCCTCTCACTTGCTAGTATCATCCATTTTGGGGGTGCACTGGTCTGCAGCAGCCTACCTAGCAGAGCGAAGGTTGCAGTTATTTTGTGCCCCTCAAACCTCTCTTTGGGGACTCTTTTAAATGCTGGGCATTCTACGCTAGGGTCTGCATCAGTGGCAGTCATGTAGTGAATCAGGTCCATAAGCTCAAACACTAAATTCCTCAGGGGAAGTAATGTGCTCTGATCTGCACAGGGCCACGCACAATGTTAATGTTCAACAAACAAGGAGTGAAATAATCAATCAATGATTCCCATTCATACTAAATGTGGGATTTGTGTCTATCAAAAAATTCCTCCCCAAATGCTTTCCAACTTTTGTGCATATGTGTAGGGAGGAGGGAGAGAGATGAGATGAGTCTGTACTTCTCCACATTACAGCTACCTCCTGTGGGAGGGTTGGGATTGGGGGAGAGGGATGTTAGGAACATAGAAATTGCTAGATCGATCAGTAGAGCCTTGATCCTCATCTTCCGTCTCCTCACTAGCCCACCCAGGCTGAAAGCAGACATAGTTTAACCCTTTTTAACTGAAAACAATATTTGTTTCCACCAACATCAGCATGTTGTCCAGTGAAACTCTGGTTAATAACCTATGGCACTATTCTGACCTTGGAGTAATTACCTCAAACATTGCCACTATACAGTGATTTTTTCCCCCCATATAATGAATGAGGTATACATTTCACCCACCATCACCACATTTGTTTTTAGAGTCTTACTTTACTTAAATTATCACTGCAATGTAAGGATAAACCTCATTTATGCAGGAGACAGAGCTTTCTCTGGGGCTGGTCTGAGACCTTGGAATGAACTCCCACCCCAGGATCTATGGACCATCATAAACCTCACCACTTTCCACTCCAAGTGCAAGGTGCACTTCTCCCACCTGTTTTCTCTAACCAACACAGAGCAGTGTGTGCATTTAAAAAACAAAACACCTAACAAAAGAAAATATCACACTACATGCTCAATTCTTCTCCTGGGGAGAGGATGGAAGAGAATGAACCACAAGTGACAGATGTTAGTCACTTCACTTAATTCATTTCTGGAAGGTGCTCAGATACTACAGAGATGAGGGTAGTAGAAGAACATAAAAAGAACAGAAGGGCCAGAGTTTGCTTGGCCCTTGTGAGGATACACAGCTGAGAGATGCACAAAGAAGCTTCCCTGTCATTCTCCTTTTTTACCCAGACATATTTGCATCCTCTGCACTCTCCCGAGGAGGCAGAAACTGAAAACACCACATACTGCACAATCCTTAGGGACAGCTCTGCTACAGACATACACCCCTGTCCCACATGGGCCAGGGAACTCCAGGATGCATGATGCCTCCCTGAGGCTGAATGTCTTCCAGCACAGCTGCATGCCACCCCCCAATGCAGGGCAGCAACTAACTGCTGCAATCAAGCTGTAACTATTGTTGCATAAAAGAATTGGGAATAAAGCAGATATTTAAGGAATTGATTTACTACATAATGAAAATCAATGAGGTAACAGTACTTCATTAAACATACAGAATACCTTAACTGCATTTATACTTGCTCGGCTCTTCTTAGTGATCTATTCAATTTAAGTGACAAGTGAGTCAGACTAACTCTAGCATTGCTGTATCCACAGATTAAACCTCATCTGTCATTGAAAAATTAGGTTAATATTATGATTTCTTGCTATAATGAGAATGCATCCAGTTTTTAAATGGGTCTTTCGCACTTGTGACTCATGTATGTGCTGTCACTAAAAATATTTTACTAATTTTCTCCAAATACTAACAGGATTACAATTACTGAATTGTTCATTCTAGTAGTTACATCATTAAGATACTATCAAGGACAGTACAATTCTTCAAACATCACATTTTTATGATAAATCAACAGTGCAGCAGATACATGTATTATGAAGTTAATGGTCTGTCAAGATATTAACAATGCTGATTCCTGAAGAGAAGTCTAGAATTTTAAAGACAAAACTGGGTTTATCAGATAGGACAGATTGCTGCTTGTCTGACTGACTTAGTTTGTGTGACAGAGCTATGAGCTGCCTTTGGGTTCACAAGTCCTTCAAAACCAAAGATTCATGCTAATAGAATGCTTTTCAGCATAAAGCACCCAACAATCAGAGTTAAAGTTTTATTTATTGGCTTTGACCATCTACTTCTGTTATCAACCATAAGGGCCCATACACTTCATCAACTCCTAACAATAGCCGCAAGCTTGGACAATCTGTCTTGTGTCTTCACTGGGTAAAACTTCAATGGAGCAGCATCGATTAAAGAGCAGCCCACGCATAAAATGGAAACTCATTAAATTAAACTTTTTCAAAGGGGGAAACTTCGGTTCCAATTGAATTGAACTGTTTTTATTTAGGAGATGAAAGGTCCATTACCCAGCTATACATTCATGTGCTCTTGGCTTCAGTGCTTTTTATTTGACTTAAACTTTTGGTTCCTTCCCATGTCTTTTTGGAGGCTTGAGAAACATAATAGGAATTCAGCCCTTATTGAGTTTGATTGGAACACAGTATCTGTGAACCTCATAATGATACTTTTTAGACCTTTATGTTTATCATTTTAATGTGGTCTCTTTTGTATTTTTGTTGTTATACATTTTGTTTGTTTTTTGGATTATTTTGGGGGCTTTATTGTACGAACAATTGTCCTCTTTTCACATGTATTTGCAGAGAAGTTAAATTAACATCCATTAAATAATGAATAGAGATAAAATAAAGCAGGTATAGTCATTTACATTATAGATGGAAGACTGCATGAGCTGCTGATGTCAGGATTGCTTTTCTAAAGTGTTTATATGAAAACTGACTTGCAGCTTACTGCCTGAAAACCTCACCTTGAACTTATTATGAGGGCAATAATAATATAACAAACACAGTTGGTAACCTGTGCTATATGGAAACTTCAGTTTAAACAGAGCATGCCTATAAATGAGTAATCTACCATATATTATCAAAGCTAAGTAATAATATTCCAAATGCTTTGATTTTAGATGACTGAACACTAAATGAAATGAACTATATTCTCAGTTACTTACATATACTGAATGTCAAGAGAAATTTGTTTAACACTGTAATGCTATACAGAAATATCCACAGCCTTTGCTGCTGAATACCCTGCCACGGTAAAAACAAAAACAAAAAAAACCCACAAATGCTTTACAAAATTTCATTATACCCCATGCTTTTGTCTTCACACATCCTTCCATATATCACACAGCAAATGAAACACTGCTTATGTTGCTAAAAATCAATTTAAATATTTGTTATTAAAGCCTTCTTTCTAAATTATATTGGCACACATATATTTTTATGTACCTGAGGAAAATATATATCATACGTTGAAATCTGTGTAACATTATATAGAAGTGTCCCAATGAATTTTTTAGGGCCAAATTCTGTCTTTGGATAAAATCATATTACTGCCATTGACTTCAGTGGGAGACATGGGAGCGTACACACGTGCGCACACATGCAAAAAAGTAGAATCTGGCTTTTAAAGTTTACATAAAACCACAAAAAAGGATGAGAATGAGTCAGGTCTTCCAGTGCCCACCACCCAAACCAACAAGCAACGTTTCCTTGTGTGTGTCACATTATTGTTTAAAACTAACACTATGAAATAATAGGACACACTTTATAACTGGATTACTCTAAATTTTTGCGTGACAACTCATTGTTTGGTTGCACCTCAGTTTTTCTTATCTAACTTCAATAAGAATGAGCACATTTATAAATCTGCTTCCTGACATTATTATGCATTAATCTAGCATTTAAATAAGACAATGAGATAGAGTGCGCTCTAAAGGAATACGTAAAGTGTTAGGCATCTGACACCCCTAAATTCTAATCATGGCTCTACTGCTTACTGACCATATGGATTTAGGCAAGTGATTTAGGACTTGATTTTTCAGAGGTGTCAAATACATACAACTCCAAGTGAAGATAACGGAAGCCATGGGAGCTCAGCATGTCTGAAAATCCCCTTAACATATCTGCCTCAGTTTCCCCATTTGTCACATCTTTATAATAAAACTTATCTACTTCATAGGATGTAGTGAGAATTAATGTGTGCATAGTGTTTTAAATGTATAAATGTTCTGTATTCAAAGACCATTATTATTCATTTCACATTTTGACTTCCATTCTAAAACGTATGTTTTCTGCTACAAGGGTCAATATTATAGATCTCTGCTGCTTATTTTTATTAATTATTTAAACTCTCAGTTTAAGAAGCCATGTGAGATGACAGACTACAAACTACTCAGTCCAATAAAATCTATAAATGTAGTGTCATACATTACTTTCCTACATAAAGTCACCATTGAAATGAAGGGGAGTTCTGAGTGTGCAAGGAATGGGGGCTCAAGCTAAGACATGTCAGATCATTTTGCTATTTCACAGTTCTTGTACCAAATTCTACCTTCCAGGTTTAAAAAGAAGAAAGATATTACGCATTGGAATATTAAGGTTTAATAGGCCTTAAAAATTAAGTTGAAAAATAGAAAGTCAAAATATCAAAGAAAAGACATCATTTTGCTTTGCAACCTCACAACATTTCTCTATCTACATATGTTATGTAAGGCCCAAGCCATTCTATGGCTATTTATGGCTAAAGTAAAGCCCACAAAGAGAAGTATGGCCCAGAGCAGTGTTTTTCAACCTTTGTGATATCAGGGACTGCCTGCCTAAACTGCATCAGGGAGACCTCAGGGACTGGTTCCTGTCCACGGACCGGCTGTTGAGAAACACTGGCCTAGAGAGTTCAGCAATGCAGCTAAGGACTTCCCTCAGTTTTATTTGAATTATCACCCACTGAGATTAGCACTCCACATCATACAATCTTAATCCAAATGGAGGCTGTTCCGATTAAGGTGGAGTACCAAATACTTGGTTATAAAGTCTTCACAGGCCTCACTGCTACATTAAGGATGAGGGTGGTTGCAATCTTCTCCATTTGGGGCCAAGTCAGGTGTGGTTATAGTGCTTTTAGCAAGTTTCCATAAAGTTGGGCTCCATGGTTTAAAATAAACACATACACATAAATCAAAATGAATACAGTTTACTAAACAAATCTCATTCCGAATATTTTCCTACTTTCACAAAAAATATAAAACTCAAATCGGCACTTAAAAATAATCAGTGAATTTGCAAAGTTTGTTCACACTATGACTATAGTCACTGGCATGGAGATACATCCCAATTAGACCTTGAAGAAAATTTGTACAGTTTTATTATCTGAATGTGTTTTTAGAAATGGCAATCAAATAATTTTTCCAATGCAAACAAGTGTTTCTAAGGGCTAATTATTCACAGTGTCGCTTGCTGATTGATGCCTGTAGTCATAAAAATTTATTTCGAGGCTGTATTTACAGTAAAACCAAACATGTTAGTGGCAAGTAGCTTAATCAAATTTAAGAAAAACAGACAGATAACTTAGGAGCTGCCTTTTTTCCCCTTTAATCCTCTCATTTGGTTTTGAAACATAAGGCCCCGTTCACTTCATTTAAGTCTCACAATGACTGGAAGCCTGATCAATCTGTCTTGTGTCTTCTTAGGGTGAAACTGCAATTGAGTGGAAGCAACAGATGAACAAAGCCCACATTCAAATCTGTAGCTCATTAAAATAACGTTAAAATAGGGTAAAATCTCAATTGTAAGTGAATTGTAGTTGGCTTCTTTCAGCTACATACATTTGATTAATAAACCATACATGCATTAGCCCTGAACCAGTGGTCTTTAAAGTAAATTTCAGCGTCCCAGCTTCTTTAGTCTTGAAACTGTTTTGAAAAACATTTATAAAGCAAAGCTTTAAAAAGAAAGAAAGAAAGAAAGAAAGAAAGAAAGAAAGAAAGAAAGAAGAGGGGCTCTTTCCTACAGGCTATGCAGCTTGTGGGACATGATCTGTGAAAACCCATGATCAATTCAATATTCTGATACAGAAACTTAGCAAACCACGTTTTGAGAAACCTATTTAAAAGTTTTTATAGCAAAGTGTATTGTTAATTTGCTTTAAAATATTTCCAAGTACACATTAAAGAAATTATTGTAAAAAGGTACATTGGCAGTCAATTAAGGTAATGTTGACTTGCTATTTTTAAACTGAAAACTGTCCCCAGCGTTCTCTGAGCCCCACTCCCAGATCAGATGAGAGCACCCCTCCACTCCTGCCACACGTACACCTTTTCCTTCTTTATTCCCATCTTCCTTTGAGATGGTCTCTGAAGGGGGTCATATCCAGCCTGTCAATGACCCAAAAGCATCAGCCACAAATGCTGCTCCACAGAGATACAAAGTTCTGCCTTCCGCTAAGAGCTAGTTCTGTTGCCTCAAGAGAAAACCCAGCCAACTGCCAGCTCAGGAGCAAGGGATCAAGCTTTTGCCCTAAATGATCCACTACCTAGTCCCACATGAACTACTATGGATGGCAGAATCTATTTGGACCACCTATGCACATGGAAACTCCTCGACATCGCTCTCGGCTTTTATCATTATGCACGTAAAAAAGCAAGTAAAGAGCTCGAAACTGGCTAGTAGTCAAAAGGAGAAACTGGGAACACTTTTGACCCCCCCAGCCTACAAGAAACACTCTCGTGGTCTAGGAGCAATGAGACCACCTTGTAGTCATGGAAAAGGCAGGCAGGAAACCAGATACTATGACAACAACAGGAATCATAGAAGATCAGGGTTGGAAGGACCTCAGGAGGTCATCTAGTCCAACCCCCTGCTCAAAGCAGGACCAATCCCCAAATAAATCATCCCAGCCAGGGCTTTGTCAACCTTCAAAACCTCTAAGGAAGGAGATTCCGCCACCTCCCTAAGTAATCCATTCCAGGGCTTCACCATGCTCCTAGTGAAAAAGTTTTTCCTAACATCCAACCTCCCTCACTGCAACTTGAGACCGTTACTCTTGGTTCTGTCATCTGGTACCACGGAGAACAGTCTAGATCCATCCTCTCTGGAACCCCCTTTCAGGTAGTCAAAAGCAGCTATCAAATCCCCCCTCATTCTTCTCTTCTGCAGAATAAACAATCCCAGTTCCCTCAGCCTCTCCTCATAAGTCATGTGCTCCAGACCCCTAATCATTTTTGTTGCCTTCCGCTGGACTCTTTCCAATTTTTCCACATCCTTCTTGTAGTGTGGGGTCCAAAACTGGACACACTACTCCAGATGAGGCCTCACCAATGTCAAATAGAGGGGAATGATCATGTCCCTTGATCTGCTGGCAATGGCCCTACTTATACAGCCCAAAATGCCATTAGCCTCCTTGGCAACAAGGGCACACTGTTGACTCATAACCAGCTTCTCATCCACTGTAACCCCTAGGTCCTTTTCTGCAGAACTGCTTCCTAGGCATTCAGTTCCTAGTCTGTAGCAGTGCATGGGACTCTTCTGTCCTAAGTGCAGGACTCTGCACTTGTCCTTGTTGAACCTCATCAGATTTCTTTTGCCCAATCCTCTAATTTGTCTAGGTCCCTCTCATAATGACAGGTTTCAGAGTAGCAGCCGTGTTAGTCTGTATCCGCAAAAAGAACAGGAGTACTTGTGGCACCTTAGAGACTAACAAATTTATTAGAGCATAAGCTTTATCCTTTATTTATAAAGCTATGCTCTAATAAATTTGTTAGTCTTTAAGGTGCCACAAGTACTCCTGTTCTTTTTTCTATGTCCTTCTGTATTCTATCCCTACTCTCCAGTGTATCTACCATTCCTCCCAATTTAGTGTCATCTGTAAACTTGCTGAGGGTGCAGTCCACACCATCCTCCAGATCATTAATGATCACTGGACCTTGAATTTGAAATGCATTGTAAAGAAAAGGAGAAGAAAGGGAGCACACCATTGCTCTTGCTGATGGGGTCTTACTTAACAGGGTACCAGGATCCAGAACCTTCCTCTCTCCAGCAGGAGTTAGACTGGGGAAAAAAGATGTGACACTCTTCCAAGTTCCATCAACAAAATAAACTCTGTCTCACGTGACTTACCAAATTGAGATGGTACTCACAGTGGCTTGTGCAGATTTTCAAAATATGACCGTGTATTCTCAGGGCTCTCAGTTCACTCCCTGGGCTTGGCTTCATCTCAGTGGGACTTCAGTTATGTCCATAGTGTGACTTTCCTTAGGGTACAATCTGGACTGTTGAACAACTGTATCCCTTCAATTCTCCAGTCTGGGGTGCCTCTTACACTGCTTCACTTCACCCCCAGCCTGCTCCCACACAACCTCGAGCACACACAGCCAATAGCACTCCCACCTATACTATATCGTGCGATAGCCTGCCATTATTGAATTACATTACAGGGAACTCCCCAGAAAGACAGATTTTAAGTGATTGTAAGTAATGAGGCATAAAAATCAGAATTGGTTACAAAGAAACAAAAAGGTAAAATGCAAACCAATACCTAACTTCACAAGCTAAATGAATTCAAAGTGAAAGTCTCTCTCATCACTTCTTCTAAGAGTCATACTGGCTGAACTCTTTTAGAAATGGTATCTTCCCCAGTCCCGAGCTGTTTCCTTTGTTCTTCAGGTGTTGTGGCTGCCGTGAGTAGAGATGAAGGGAGAGGTGATCTGCGGCCTCTGTTCCCCATTTTTATCCTTTTCCTCTTCTTTGAGGATCATCTCCAGATGGGGTTCAGAAGACAGAAATTCTGGAGAGACAGGAACTTCCAGCTGCTTCTTTGCCAAGATGTAAATTTCTTGCTCACACCTTTTTTCCTGCCAAAGAATGTCCACTTAACCGGGTGATAGTCCATTTGATTTTGTTGATATCTGGCTGAGGGATCAGTTTGCCTTTTGTCTTTGAGGACCTAGGTTGTGCCTGCTTTTCTAAACTTGGAATATGCCTCAGTAATACTATACAGTACAATCTTATAATTTTACATACAATGTTGGCACACATATTTTACCAAGATAATAATGATCAGCACATTATGGATTTTCAAATATCGTCTCATAAGGCACACGTTGTACAGAATCCATTATAGTTTTGTAAAAAGGGTGAACATAGGGATACAGACGGTCACACATGGGCTCTGCTAGGCTCCTTGGGCTCTTTCTTGACTGGGGGAAAAATGTGACTGAGTTCACCCAAATGCCATTCACACATGTATGAGAGTCACCAAGAGGAGAGTCAGCCACAGTAAATTGTGAAGCTCTGTGATCCTTCCATATCCTTTTTTAAATGAGGACGGAAACAGTTTATGCTGACATTTAGATGATCAGCACTGGGCATGGAGTTCATACCACACTGAGATAAATGGGACAGTTCACACCCTTCAGAGATATTGTTCCAGACGAGATGCAGATTCACATAGGTATCACTGCATCAGTTACACTCACTTCATATTACTAAAATTTAGTTTCAAACTGTAATAGCTGTTTTAGCTACAAGCTACTGTTTTACAAGCTGAGATTCTGGAAAACAAGATGTTAGCTTCTAAAAGTTTCCAGTATGAGGCATGGACTTGTACAAACTATTGCCAAGCCCTGTCCCACACAGTGATGGAGGGCTTTTCCTATTAGCAGGAGGTAATAGCTACATAAAGCTTCTGAGGGTACATCTTACCTGCAGAGTTAACTCGAGTTAGCTACACTTGTGTTAACTCCTCTTGAGTTAGCCTAGCTCAAGTGAGAGCAGCCACACTGTGAAATAACATTTGAGCTACACCAAGGAGTTCCATTAGCAACACAGAGTGATCGTGTTAGCATCTGGAAAGCTATGTTATCTCAGACTGTAGCCTATTCCCCTGATGGGCCACCCAACTGGAGTTAAAAAGCATCATTACACTCAAGTTTAGGGGGTTTGTGTGTGGATAAGACACAGAACATAAGAATGGCCATAGAGGGTCAGACCAATGGTCCATCTAGCCCAATATCCTGTCTCCCGACAATGGCCAAAGCCAGATGCTTCAAAGGGAATGAACAGAACAGGGCAATCATCAGGTGATCCATCCTGTGTTGTTCACTCTCAGCATCTGGCAGTCAGAGGCATAGGGACACCTAGAACAGGGGGTTGCATCCCCTTGTTAAACATCTTGGCTAATAGCCATTGTTGAACCTATTCTCCATGAATTTATCTCATTCTTCTTTTAATCCAATTATAGTTTTGGCCTTCACAACATACCCTGGCAACGAGTTCCAAGGGTTGAATGTGCACTGTGTGAGGAAGTACTTTCTTTTGTTTCTTTTAAACCTGCTACCTAATAATTTCATTGGGTAGCCCTGGTTCTTATGTTATGTGAGGGGGTAAATACCACCACCTTATTCATTTTCTCCACACCATTCATGATTTTATAGACCTCTATTATCCTTGGTTTTCTCTTTTCCAAGATGAACAATCCCAGTCTTTTTAATCTCTCCTCACAGAGAAGCTGTTCCATACCCTTAATCGTTTTTGTTGCCCTTCTCTGTATCTTTTCCATTTCTAATATATATATTATTTTGAGATGATGCGACCAGAACGGCACACAGTATTCAAGATGTGGGCATTCCATGGATTTATATAGTGGCATTATGATATTTACTGTCTTATTATCTATCCCTGTCCTAATGTTTCCTCACATTTTGTTAGTTTTTTAAACTGTTTCTGCACATTGAGTGGATGTTTTCAGAGAACTATCCACAGTGACTCTAATATTGCTTTCTTGAGCGATAACAGCTAATTTAGATACTGTCATTTTGTATGTATAGTTGGGATCATGTTTTCCAGTATACATCATTCTGGGATGTATTAGCAGGAGTGTTGTAAGCAAGACATGAGAAGTAACTCTTCTGCTCAATTGCGCTCTGATTAGGCATCAACTGGACTATTGTGTCCAGCTCTGGGCACCACATGTCAGGAAAGATGTGGACAAATTAGAGAAAGTCCAGAGAAGAGCAACAAAAATTATTAAAGGTCTAGAAAACATGACCTATGAGAGAAGATTGAAAAAATTGGGCTTGTTTAGTCTGGAGAAGAGAAGACTGAGGGGGGACATGATATCAGTTTTCAAGTACATAAAAGATTGTTACAAAGAGGGAGGTAAATTGTTCTCGTTAACCTCTGAGGATAGAACAAGAAGCAATGGGCTAAATTGCAGCAAGGACTGTTTAGGTTGGACATTAGGAAAAACTTTCTAACTGTCATGGTAGTTAAACACTGGAATAAATTGTCTAGGGAGGTTGTGGAAATAGGGAGGTTAAGGAATCTTCATCACTAGATATTTTTAAGAGCATGTTAGACTAACACCTCTCAGGGATGGTCCAGATAATACTTAGTCCTGCCTGGAGTGCAGGAGACTGGACCAGAAGACCTCTCAAGGACCCTTCCAGTATTATGATTCTATGATTACTTTGCATTTAGGGTTGGGGCAGCACTCAAGTTATAATTCAAGTTAACTCTGCAGTAAATACAAGCCCTAAGTAAGTTCTACTGACTCACTGCCGCAGATCCTGCTTGTTAACTACACAAGGATATGAGAGAGGAAACTATAGAAGAGACAAGGAAGTAGTGCAGGAGACTCTAGCCACAGCAAGAGTTCGGGAGAAAGTTTAGGTTGAGGCTTATGGTTCAGCTATTATTAAGTTTCCAATAAAGCCAAAATGCAGAAAGCACATGCAGGCTGTTTGGAGCAGGGTGGGAACACCCCCCCTACTCATGTAATAGGGATGCATTTACTACCTAAAAGAAGGATCAACTTTGGATGCTTATCTGAAAATATTTAGATAAAATTCTACAGTATCTCAAGAGCGATTTGTCAATTTTTTTTGTTCAGCCAAGAGATACACTTGTGATTTCTTCACAGCTAAATAATATACTCTCATCTAGAAGAATATGGACCTATTCAGCTTTGAAGTGAGTTTGATGTATAACTATTAGCCTTAGAATTTTCCTACTGGGGCCAATAAGAAGCTTTGAAATAAATCCACTGGATTAACCCTCATTTAATTTTCTCATACGATTCACAAAGAGGTGACACTAAGCAAGGCTGAGCAAAACTAGGACTCTGGAAAGAAATCTTACTTTATTTGTTAATTATTCAAACACTTTTCAAACACTGTCTTTCAGTTATATTTGTATCTGAATAATTAATATGCTATTTCACCTATCACAGTGTTTCACTTGTCATTATTCTTGGCTCAGATTGTAAAGTATAGAAAAGTTGTTAGGCTAAACTGAATTAACTATCTGTTTTTAAGTAATTTTCCTTTGAAGTCTAGCTCATTGTGTGTGGGGCTGGAGGGGCAGTTGAGAGAAGGAAAGGAGAAGGCAAATTGCTCAGGTAGAGCCCTGAGGGGAGAAAATCTCTGCAGCATTCACTCACTAGGCAATTTTTCCTAAATCATTTCAATTGTGGGAGGAGGGGTGTGGTCACCTCACAGAATGGGTTCCCCATGGATCTTCGTGTACTCCAATACCTTTGTAGTAAGCACAGTATAACAACCTGGATAGACTGGGGACTCTGCTAGCAGCTCCGAGCCATCTGCATGAAGGCACTATGCCCCAAAACTGGTCCTCTACTGAGCCTATGAACCTTAAAGGAAGTTTCTACAATGCGGAAAGGTGCATGTTAATGTACCAGAAGGAGGAAAACTCAACTTGAAGTGGCCTTCTGAACACAGAGCCTGGAGGAGAAATTTTGTTCTCCCTCCAACCCCAGTGAACTTACACTGACTTGTTTTAATTAGAGACACCGTTTTCCCCACATACCACAGATGCTCATTCAAATACATGAAATTACATTCACATTTATGGGAATAAATTATCTGTATTATCTAAGTTTAGAAGCAGATTCACCATAATAAAGATTTCACAGTGATGATGCTTAGAACACCCTTCTGTTGTCATAGATCCTGTTTGCTGATCAGCGCAAGAGAGTCTAGTGACCTGCAGTACCCACTGAAGTATTGTGCTACAATAGCTGTAGCTGCTTTCAGAAGACTGAAGAGCCAACCCAAGGGGGCAAATAAAAACAACCTGCGAACACCTTCAAATGAGAGGCACAAGCAACTGAATATATGTATAAGTGAGAAAATTCCCACTAGTTCATCATTGGAAAGAAATTGGCTTGAGACAGCAGGAAGAAGTGGGGAAAAATCACCCCTCAAAAAGAAGAGGATGATAATGGAATGTCATTTGACCTATAAGATTTTAAGATTCTGGACACTGACTTGTAATTTATAACATTTCATATTTATTTCATGCATAAACTCAGTTAATTTAGTCTTCTCTTATTGCTGTCATAAAACTTTGATTCCCACATTCATTGCTAGAATTGGGGCGTTTACACATGTCAAATCAAACGAGGCAGCCTTTAGCCTTACGTTGGGGGTGCAGTATAAAATCTTCACCTAATACTGATGGCCACTGATGCATCCGTATCAAGAAGAGAATATGCTTCTATGAAGCACATACGGACGCAGCTTCTCCTGGGCCAAACTGTGCAATCTCTACTTCTATTGAGCAATATCTTACTCCACATGCAAACCCACTGAAATCCATGGGACTGCTTATGAAAAGAGGTATAAATCAGTATAAGGGTGTATGTGGATTCAGGTGTATTATCACATTTCTTGGAAAATCAAGATGTATCTCGTGGATAAAAGAAAAATTTTCCAAACAACATAGTACTGTATATATAAAATGAATGCAGGGCAATTAGCAAATCTGTTAGATAATCTGAACACAAATTATCCACATTTTGAAAACTTAAATTTCTGTCCTCATACCAAAATGCAGACAGAAGCCAAAAGTTTATCAGAGACATTTTAATTACCTGAATTTATCTGTAGGTAATAACAGTGTTATAATCCAATGGTATACTCCAGAACTTCAAAAATTAAAGGAAAGCTATACTGATTAGTCATAATATGGATAGCTAAAAGAATTTTTTTTTTAAAAAGAAAAGGGCTATGATCAGAATTGTACCGTATGCCAAAAAACTCAGAGTCTCCAAGTGAAAGTAGAAATTTTCTATCCTAGTGCTGACTCCCTCACATAAAACATGGAAAGAGTATTGGAAAACCTTCCACATTTTGGGCAAACAGTATCATTTTCATTTCTGCAACTGTACAGTTTTGTTTAGAGTACTGGCCAGCGACTGATCACCTCGGTCACCTTAGAGTTGTTTCAACAGAGCATAGGAACCAACAGCTATGAGAAAAGCAGAAGCTGTTTCCACCCCTAACATTTATACCACACAACAGTTTAGGACAGAAAATGAAAAATAGTACATCAAATTAAACCCACATGGGGGAACCTTAAACAGTGGTGGGAGGGTATTTTCTGAAACTCGTGATCCATGTACATAAACAGCCAAACTGGCATTTGATGAGTACACTGGGGTGAACAGCCTGCCTCTTGCAGAAACCTATGTGGGATCTTTAATGGTCATAAGCAATCTTCGTTTTAAATCTTCACCCAAAAGCAAGTGGGACAAATTGCATAGTAACATAAATGGGGCCAGCTCCACTGGCTTACAGCCGTGGAGAATTTAGAAGCGCAATGCTAATTGTGCAAAATGCAGCACAATGCCACCTACTGCAATGCTCATAAATTGGTTCAGAATCAGAACGGTCTCAGAATAAGAGTGTTACACACTAAACTACTTCACAAAGCCACTTCCTGAAACATAGTTTCCCTTAAAGGTCTCCTGTTATAACATCCACAAGCACAAGGTCTGACTTGGCTTAGCTTCCACCAATGGATAAAATCACAACTCAAGGAGGAATGTCTGGACTAAAACAAGCACTATTTTGTTGAAAAAAAGCTTTTTTTTTAACCTGACTATGTTTCAATATTTTCTGAAGATATCTCACTCCTGCCACCTATACTGAGTTTTATGGAAGTACAATCACTTATCTTTCCAACTCGCAAAATCTGAAGTTTAAGCAATCAGAATATATATTTTTAAATAAAAGAAGATTAACTGCTGTTATTACCAAACTGACATGGCATTTTAGTTGAAGCCTAGACCAAACTGAAAGCTCTGCTTCTTAGATTTAAAATAACACCACCAAGATTAAGATACATTTTAAAGAGGTGGAGGAGATAGTTTTGAAAACATCAATTTTTCAATTTTATTTTCTTGAGGCAACAATATTGGATTTTTAAAATTATTATCTAATTAGAAACTTTGAACATAATTTTCTTTAATAAATTTAATAAATGATCGTATATAGTCAAGCCAGAGAAAGATACTACACTGCTAAGATACTGTGGTGAAGGGAAACAGTAAAAAAACCCCAAACTTAGGAAGTTATTAACACAGAAAAAATGAAAGAGGACTTAAGTAGCATATAGGCCTTGTTACTAGCCTGATGCACAGGGATAAATTCCCCCCCCGGGCTTCAAAATATCCCATTGTTCATGGGAAATCGCAGACACAAAATTTACTTTCAAGCAGCAGCAGCAAAGAGTTTCAGTGTAATAAGCTAATGAACACTTGATTCTCCTTGAATCTGACATTAATAAAAACAAATGACAAGGAAACAAAAGAAATCTCCACAGAAATTTCAACATATCTGCACAAGACTTGGAGCAAAAATTCCCTGTGTACTGTATTTCTGGCTTTAATTCTCCCAACCTCTGCTCCAGTAAACAATACAGCAAGGCCATATGTCACGCTATCGTAAACAACACAGCCTTGAACATTACTATATACTTTTAAATTTCTTTTGTATTTTTGGCTCCAATCAGCTACTTCACATAGATGTCAACTTCCATTAAAAGCCTAAATATATCGAAAACACTAAAGTAAATATAATTTTAATTTCTTATAAGTACTAGTAAAGTAGGTATAGTATGAAATTAATATTGTATATGAACTGAGTTAGGGAACTACATCCTACCACTGTCACAGATGCACTTGATCCATCTCTAACTTCTATGATCACGTTTATTTTTCCAGAAATTCTGAACAACCTATTTATTCCAGCATTTCAGAGTCATTCATATGATTGTCTTCTTACAAAGATCCACATATCACCCACTAGAGGGTCAACAAAATACTAGTGGTAACCAAAACACCATTCTCTCAGTGAACAGAGCTTAACACACTGTAAGAATGGCCATTTCTATAATGAAATAACATCTATTATTGGTCTATTGCTGTGCTAGTCTATTTATGTTCAGTTTTTAAAGTCTCTTCCACTGTGGCCATCTTGTGCTCTAAATGCTTTACAAACATTTAAAATACAGTATTGCCAACATAGGTGTAGTTTGACTTCTATATTTGGGGGCAGCTCTAGCTCCATTGAGGGTGGCGGGGAATTCTGCGCCTCCCCTAGGCTTGCAATTTGAGGGGACAATGTCCCCCTGCACCCTAAACTACACCTGTGATTGCCAATCCCAAGTGTTCAAAAATAATGAATCAGCAACTCCCAGCCCCCCATCCCCTGCAAATCATCATATTGGCTTAAATATCATGAGATATTTTTAAAATAATCAAAAACTGAGTTATTTTTATTACCTTCTAGTTTCTCACCCTTTTGGGGGGAGGGGTGATGTCACTCATTTTCTCTGCAACCATAAGTGACAGAATCATTTTGGGGTATTTTAAATGAAAGATGATATTCCTATGCAATCCCTTGACTTTGAAACGTAGGGCTTTCCCCAACACCCAATATCATGATACCCACAATGCAATGACGAGAGTTGGCAACACTGAAAATACAAATATATGCAATCAACTATTTTAAAAAATTGATCTCCTGAGAAAAAGGCCTTCCCAGCACCAAAGCAAATTGTTAAGCCAAATTTTTGTGCCTAGAAGTTGGGTGCCTACATAAAGTTTTAAAACTAAGGGATGGCCTAACCAGGGGTTGCCAACCTGAGCCTGAGAAGCTCCCCCACTCCCCACTCAGCTCCCCCACTCCCGCTCCCAGCACCTCCTACCCACCGGCAGCCCCGCCAATCAGTCACCTGTTTCGTGGCGTGCAGAAGGCTGGGGTGGCGGGGGGGGGGGGGGGGGGGGAGGAGGAGCAGCAAGGGCACTGCAGGCTCAGGGGAGGGGGTGGGAAGAGGTGGAAGGGGGCAGGGCCTTTGGCAGAGCCTGGGGTTGAGCAGTGAGCAGGTTGGCCACCCCTGGTCTATACAAACACTTGGTTCACTGCAAGCTGGGGTATAAATCTACCCTGCACTAGCCGGCCAAACACTAAAAGTCTGTGTGGACCCTCCTGCCGCTCACTAAAAGTTCCCTAGTGTGCTTTAACCTATTCCTATCCCTTGTTCGGATACACTTGATCCATCTCAATATTATTAAATTAATCTACTCCTGTTTCAAAAATTGGAGTAGATAAAGTGCACTATGGAACTTTTAGTGCATGGCAGCAGGATCCACACAGGAGCCACAGTGTGTGGCAGGCTAGATTTACCTCAGCTTGCTGCAAACTAACCATTCTTCTAGACAAGCCCTTAGGTACTAACGTTGAAGTAATGAGAGGCCTCACTGCAGAGGTGCTGAGTACCTGTGACTCTCACTGAAGTCAATGGGAGGTCTGAGAACTCACAAACTCTGAAATCCAGGCAGTATTTTGTTTTTTTTAAAGAGCCTACCTACAGGTTTAAGTATCCAACTTTAGGGACCCAAGTTTGACAATTTTGCCCTTGGTCCTGTTTTGTTTACATTTTCTATAATATGCCTAGCATATTGTCTATCCTGTTAAAGGGCACGGTTGGGCCCCATTTTCAAAATGTTACTTTTTTTGGCAGGAGGGGGACCAAATTCCAGCTAGAAAGGGGGAAAATGGCTCAAACCCTTTAAAGGGCTTGTGTCCATTAGGGAAACGAAAGAGAGCGTTTTTTTGTTTATTTGTTTGCTTTTTACACAATAAGATAGCTCACTTGAGATAGCTATCTTGTTGCAAAACCCTAATGGAGATAAGGCACTGGGTAATTTTACCTCAATATAGTTGTCCAAGGTAAACACTAGCTATACTGAGCTAAAATTATCCTGGTCTCTTGTCTCGACTAGGATTTTACAATGAAATAGCTATCTCAAGATAGCTCGAGAGGAAGAATGGTCTATGGTTAAGGCACCAGCCTAGGATTTTAGAGACCTAGGTTTAATACTCTGCTCCACTACAGACTTCCTGTTTGTGACTGTGTGTAAGTCACTTTGCCTCTCTGTGCCTCAGTTCCTCATCTGTAAAATGGGAATGAAAATATCTCTCAGAGGTGTTACGAGGATAAATACATTAAAGACAGTGAAACATTCTGATATCTACTGGTGAAGTGCTATATAAGAGTTATTATTATGATTATTTCCTGGTGAAGACACACACAAACAAGTATACAAATACACTATTAAAGTATGTCCCGTATTCTGGCTGGCAACTGCCTTTCATACAGCCTCCTGCATAGATTATGAACTGGGTGCCAGATTTGGAGAGATCAAGTTACCAGTTCAAATAGAGCAGCATATAGATGAACTGGAGCACAATGCAGAACTGAATTAAAAGGGATCCACAACACTTAGCCAGCTCTGAATCCATACACCAACGTTCCTCTGTATGCTACTATAGGACAAAACTGAGAATAAAGTTATAGCGGACACAGATGTTAATTAGTTGCAACTCAACTTTCAACCTGCATCTAAGCAGCAAGACTTGCCTGATAAGAAGTGTTCCACACCGTTAAGATAACCTAATTTTCAGGGAATCCTTTAAAGAAAGGTGATCATGTAAGAAAGGAGAGAAACTAATGAGCCATGGAAGTATTTTGTCTATTTAGGCCAGTGGTTTTCAAACCATGGGTCGCAACCCAGAATTGGGTCCTGGCATGTCAGGCACTGGGTTGCGGCGTCTCTGGTCAGCATTACCGACATGACCATTAAAAGTCCCATCGGCAGTGCTACACGGCTAAGGCAGGCTAGTCCCTACTGTTCCGATACCGCGCTGCGCCCCAGAAGCAGCCAGCAACAGGTCCAGCTCCTAGGCGGGGAGGCCACAGGGCTCCGCGTGTGGCCCCCACCCCGAGCACCAGCTCCGTACTCCCTTTCGCCAGGAAATGGCCAAGGGGAACTGGCGGCGGCCAGCGCCTACGGGCGAGAACTGCGTGGAGCCACTTGCGCGCCTCTGCCTAGGAGTCAGACCTGCTTCTGGCGCCTTCCAGGGCGCAGTGCGGTCCGCGGTGCCGGGACAGGCAGGAAGCCTGCCTCTGAACCCCCACTGCACTGTACTCTGGGAGCCACCTGAGGTAAGCCCCAACCCCACACCCCAATCACCTGCCCTAGCCCTGAGCCCCCTCAAACCAGAGCCCTTCCTGCACCCCAAACTCCTCATCCCCAGAGCTGCACCCCCAGCCCAGAGCCCCCTCCCACACCCCAACCCCCTGCCCAGAGCCCCCTCCCACATGCTGAACCCCTCATTCCCAGCCCCACCCCGCAGCCCTCACCCCAACCCTCTGCCCCAGCCCTGAGCCCCTCCCAAACCCTAAATCCCTCATCCCCAGCTCCGTTGGGTCGCAGGTATCAACAATTTTCTTCAACTGGGTCTCCAGAAAAAAAGTTTGAAAACTACTAATTTAGGAGTTTATACTGCCGCTCTCTGTGGTGTTGAAATGCCTTTATGTGATTTCTGCTGAAGTAATTTAAATTAAAATGGCATATAGGGAAAAGTGGATCCATGAACTGCACTAGGTAAACAATGGTGTTAGCTTAACCTTAAGTATATTCTGAAAGTTACTTGTTGATATATTAATCCTGGCCAAATTTTTCAAACCTGGGTGCCTATATATTGGCATCTAAAGCCATATGAAAGCATTCAAATACCATAACGGCCGGATTTTCAGAGCCACTCTGCTCCAACTGATCCCAATAAAGTCAATGATAGTTGCAGGTGCTCAGCACCTCTGAAAAATCATGCAATTTATTTTGGTGCCCACATATGGATTTAGGTGTTTAATGTTAGAGGCCCAAGTTTTCAAATTTTAGCTAAATGTGAACAGGGTCTGGGCAAAAAGCAGCACGTATTATTTTATTTTTTGTATTATGGCTGCACAAATACTCAACAAAGAGACAACCAGGCCCCACAGAGAGTTTACTTGCTTATATGTCAGAGGTTGTTTTACATAGAGTAGCAAGCAAGCAAGCATAAAATTACTGAATAGTCCATGATCCTGAATGAAATGTATTACTTACAACAATCTTAAGTTAAGGGCTTGAAAAGTCCATTCGGACATTTATCCAGTGGAACTAACAAACTTTCCGTGGCAATTGTAGGGACCCTTAAGCTAATTTATGCAGAATTTAAGCTTTCATAGCAAATTTAGAGGGGAAAAGTGTCTAGCCCTTATGGATGTGAAGATTACATTTACTTCATATTTGAAAAGTTAAGTGATGTACTCTCATTTTGCGTCTGACTCTGCAGACAGCTACAGTGTCTTTGCAGTTGCTCATAACTTTGTTTTTCCATTACTGATATTCAGAACGCTATGGACAGAAGTGAAACTATCAAGAATCACAGTGATGACATGCAGCTGATATTTGGCAAAACTGAATAGCAGCAGAGCAAGGCACTGGAATTAATCATGGGTGAAGTCAACTTAAAAAACAAAAAGGAGGCTGAAGGAGGAGCATAACAACAAAGATTTCTGTCCAGGAAGCTATACAGGGGTAAACAAAGTAAAACTTTAGTATATGGAGGTGAGGTGGTGTTCTTTTGGGAAGGAACTGAGACTTACTCCATGTTTGTACAGCTCACAACACAATGGGAACCTGATCCTGACCAATGCCTGTAGACAATACTAAGGCAAGTGCTAGACAGAGGCTGGTACAAATGAAGGAGCCCTAAGCAGGATTCAGGGACAACAAGCTGGTAGAAATCCCAGTATCCTCCCTCTTCCCACCTGCTGAGACTGGTGGCAGTGCTGGTGGGAGCATCTGCCCTTGACTTGTGTATCTACCTCTTGCTAATGGGGTTAGCCCTCCTGCTAATAGGTGATCGATAAATCTTTCAAGCCTTCATTACTTGGGTCATGATGTGTTAACACTGCTAGACGTACATCTTAGCTGTCAAACTGTTAAGCACTTTTAATATTAAAATGGCTGTGCTATAAAACAGTCAACAACTAGACTTTTAGTCATGAAAAAATGGTGAGAAAAAAAAAAAGTCAAATCTTGTGCGTTATTGCCTATCTTAATGTTGCTGCTTGTGAGTGGAAAGAAGGCTGAGTTCTCCTACTGGCCAGTCTTCTCTATTTAGGTTTTATACTACCTCATCACTGCAGTATCCGAACACCTTCCTAGAGTCTATTAAATGATATGACTAACATCTGTGGTTCGTTCAGTTCTCATCCCCAGGGAGAGAACTGCGTGTGCAGCGTAATATTCTGTTTTGGGAGGATTTTGTTTTTCATTTTTTCCTCTCTGACTTTTCTCTGTCCATTTCTTTTCAGACTTTTCATTCTTTTATTTCTTTTGCTATAGACTTTTCTCTGTGGATGTGTACCTGTAAGCTTATAAAAAAGTTTCTAAAGAATCATATTCTTTAATACTTAAAAGAGGAAAATTATCTGACAGAGTCCTATAGGCTTCATTTTCTTCAAATAATTGAACTACCTCAGAATTATTAAAGCAAATCCATGAGTTTATCATCATCCAACTAGCTAGCATCTACACTTCAGATGAAACGGTCTGATGTAAACTGAACCATGACAGGTGGGAGTGAGGCAAAATAAAAAAGTATTCCTATCAGCTGTTAATATAACAATTCTGAAAAACCTAACTCCTGCAAAACTGGGAGCATACCAGTCTGTAGTGGCACAGGCTTTGATAGCGACAGAAGTTACTAATTTTTACATCAAATTTTTCCACTTATACCGAAAGCTAGAAATAGAATTGCAAATTGGTAGAAAATTATTTAAAGCTGATGTGTAAGACAAGGAAGAGAAACCCAAACAAAACAGAGCTACAACGCATGATTGTTTACCTATAGAAAGAGGAGAATATATTTGAAAAGGTATTTTAATGCTGTGTTGTGTAACATGTTGCTGGTTGGTTCAGATGGTCACCTTTCAGTACTCCTCACCCTTCCTCTCATTCGTGCTCACGCACAGGCTTGTTAATATATTTTTTACCATTTTCTGCATTTATTTCTTGCTCAGATTCTTCAGCACCTAATAATCTCGGTCTGTGAATCTTATGGAGATACAAGGAATCCTGTTACAAGGAATTACTATTATTGTTCTTTAAGACTGTACAAGGATTATGAAAGACAATAAGCCTGGAAACATAAACCCACTAATTATAGTATATTCACTAAAATTCAAGCCACAATAATGCTTAAGTTTATACTTTGTTCTATTAAAATAAATAAAAGAAGATGTAGCTATGTGCAGTAATTGGCTGATCATACAAACACTTATTAAATATAAACACATATGCTTTTGTAGATTTGTTAGAAAGATTCGTTAATTGCTTAATGAAAGATGTCTTTCAGATACTAATTCCTTCATTTAGTTCAACAGATTAAATTTTATACAAGGAGATATTAGCATGCATGCAATGAAGTGACAAGGACAACTAAAAAGCTTAAAATGTTAATGGATGAAGTGTAGTTTTCTCGGTTACTCTAAACTAAAAGCTATAATCTTCATTACATGCACTAAAGATTATCTTTTTCTCTACTTTCTGCATTGATAATACATTTATTTTTAACACAGAAATGAGCACCACAATATGTTTTGATTCAGTTGCTATATTTGCATCATAAATTATGAAAATTTTAAATTGCACATGAATTATTCTGAATAAACCAAAGAAATCAGAGATTGGTTAACTTTTGTAGAATAGAAAATTGACATTAGAAGCCCAAGCAATTTTTTTTAACTGCAGTAGTTTTAGTATTTATCTTGTTTACGAACTCACTTAGTTTACAGTTTGGGCACAGCAAAACCAATCAGCTGTAACTGATTAATAACTTTGGCATCATCGTGTTAATGTCAACAATTTCTGTAAAAGCAAATTACTAGCAATATCAACAGACCTGCATCTTCATTTTTGCTCTAAACTGAAGTTCAATCGGACATAATCTTTTCTATTTCCCCAGTAGGATGCAGAGAGCCCTCTAGCTTCCAAGTGCGTTTCCTACTGTGGTACATATTGGCCAGCATACAGCTGCTCTAAACAACTATTTGCATCTACAATGGGGTCATCCCACCACCTTCTTTTCAGATCAATATGATTGGTACAAACAATAGTTTGATTTTGATTGCTCTATAGTACGCTTGGGTAGAGCCTCTGAATGCAAGTGAATTGCTTAGAAACAATGGGCTGGTTCATCATCCAAAGCGTCCCTTTTCAAACAGCTGCCTCTGCCACACTCACCCTGACAAACGTCCAGAAAAACAGATGGTTTCAGCATTCATGGGTAGTTTAGTGAAAGCCCCAGAGTCAACTATTCAGGACATTTTATCATCTATTAGATAATGGAGCATTCTGTGATGATAAAAATTAAAAATACACTTAAAATCCTATTAATTCGAACACACACACACACAAACCAACTTTCTTACTTTTCATAACATTAGGGACCTGGTTTAAACAAACTACAGATTGGAAATTCAGAAGTGAGGATGAAAATTCGTCCTTAACTCACTCTCTGGAATATCCATGGTATTGTGGGAAATGCCAAGCAATGGGTGTTCTCACATATCACATGTACTGGAATACCTAGACACAAAAGGGGAAAGTTAATAACTGAGAGCTAGCCTGAACTTTGAATTTCCTGGCTTTTGCTATGGATTAAGCCTCTTCCTACATACTATTATCATGCACGCACTTGTATGTGTATTTGGATTTTTTTTGTTTTGTTTTTTAATGCTACAGATAAAATGTTTTCAGGAAAGCACATTAGAACAGGCATAAAAGCTGTGGTGGTAGAGAATCTGTGAATACCTATTTGCAATGAAATCCTGCTCCCACCCACACCCAAGTGCTTAAGGCCTAAAAGCATAAGAACTACTCTGGTTCTGCTGTGCAAGTGGAGTGGGGGTGAAAGATATACCGATGCTGCTGAGCCGCTGTAATGTGACTGGTGAAGACACTCTATGCCGATGGGAGAGAACTCTCCTGTTGGCATAATAAAACCACCTCCACGAGAGGCGGTAGCTATGTCGGTGGACATTGTCCATACCAGCACTTATGTCGGTGTAACTTACATTGCTCAAAGGGGTGGCTTATTCACACCCCAAGTTATACCAACATAACCTGTAGTGTGGACATGCTCTTAGTCTGCATCACCATGAAGGAAAGTAGGGATAACTGTGGGCTAGAGGTGTGACTATGAAGAGTCACTGGCCACAAACCTCAATGTGGAAATAAGAGGCTTGAGGCACAGCAGGTGTGATTTAATCAATGGGCCATATCAGTAATTGCATAGTTGCTATGCATATGCTCTATGACTTTGGGGAGGATCCCATCACTGCGATCCAACATGGAATTCGTCTATGAAAAGTCAGTATACTCTGGCTTGGGACAAGGATGGGAGGATTTTGCTATTAGAAAATATTTAAAATTCATATTCTTCACTTGGTGGGTTGTAAAGGTTCAAAATGTGTGTGTGTGTGTGAGTGTCAGTGTGAGAGAGAGCGAGAGCTTTCCACCCCAAACACCTGAACTAGTACTGCTCCAATCACAAGACTATTACATAGTTAGGCTGGATATCCTTATTGGGCCAAATTTTGCAGTCCTAGCTATCTAGGTAGTTATTTAGGATTGGATTCTGCAAGGTATTGAGCACAATGGCTCAGACCAACAGAATACTTAAGCACGCACTCAACCTTGATTTCTTTTGGAAAACTCACATGCTTAAACATTAGCACCTGATTAAGTACTCTACTGGATTGAGGCAAGAGTGCTCAGCATTGTGCAGGATCAAGCCCTATACTATGCAAAATAGTGAGGTATCTGATGCAAAACTCCCAAAAATCTATTCAAGTGTGTAAGGGCTTCAGGATTTGGCCCACTGAAAATATAATGAAAAAATAATGTATGTAATATTTACATTAACTGGATCACAAACGTTAAGAATTAGGCTGTTTAAAAGTTTTTTGTTCTAAACCCAAAAAGCCTAATTTGCAAGCATTTTCGAGAAAATATGACAAATATTTCAAGACGGACAAAGAAACAAAAAAACCCAACTGAAAACCATAAACTCTAAATTTAAACAGTGACTTTAAAAACTGAATATGTTTCAATCCCAGGCGCTCTGCTAAATTTCAATCTGGAAAAAAAAATGTTTAAAGTCAGATCAGGAACCCCTGATAAAAAGGGATTTACAATGGAAACTTTCATACAACCCTGAATAATAGTACCACAAAAACATAGAATTTTAAATCCATACTGACATGCAATACAATACTCACTATATATGCAATCAGTGTTTCTCCACACTGCCAATGGTGCCAGCCTTGAATGCTCACTTGTTCAGGTTTTTGCATCTTTTTTTTTTTTCCATACTGCCCTTCTTGAATGAAAAGATCACCTTTAAGTCATCCTGAAGGTCACTACAGTCTCTTTCTTCAAATCCCTCCCTCATCAATGCCTATCTCTGCTGTGACACCTACAAGAAGTCAGCCAACTAATCATGGCTTAATTGAGGGAAGGCATGGATACTGATTAAATAAATAAAAACCAAAAATCTTTCAAATGATTTGGAACTATTAAACCATGCACCTACATAACTGTGTGATTTTACGAATGTGGTGCACTCATCCTCCATCTTCCTTCCCTCCAGTAATTTGTTGTATCAATTTGTGCCTTTTTTTAATTAGTCAGCTCTTTGAAGGTCTGAATCAAAGTTCACTGAAGTCAATGTAAGACTTTTCATTGACTTCAACATGCTTTGAATCAGGCCCTGAGACAGGGACTATATCTTTCTATTGTTTGTATAGTGCCCAAACCCCACAAGGCCCCAATCCTGACTGAGGTTTGGGGTACTACTGCAAAACAAATGAATAGGATGATGAAGGGATGTGTGGGATGTGTTGGGAAATCAGAGGGTCTCGTCCAGGAGAATAGTGAAAAGTAAGTGCAATCTGGAGGCATTTTGTTGCCAAAAGATGTGTTTGCCCTTGGTCTTTTATTTTCAGTTTTAATTTTCCCTATGTTATATAAGGATATTCACCCTCCTCTATTGTTTCTATATTTCCCAGTGCCTGGATTAGCCCTTCTCAGGGCAGCAGTTCTTGTATGTGATTGACAAGAGAGTCTGTTTTCTTCCTATTTTATATCCCCTCTTCTCAGATTTTCCTGTTATCCTTTATCCCTTTTCATCTTTCTCTCTCAGATTCTCTCTCCTTTAAACCTCTTACTTTTTTTCCTCTCTCCCTAGATGATTATTCTCTCATTCTTATTCACTTCCTTCTCTCTCTGTTCACTGTACATCCCAGTTCCTCTTCTCTGTTCTCTCCTCTTCCCTAGGGCCCCAGTTCAGGAAAGCATTCTTATTTAGGATAGCACTTATGCATGTGCTTAACTTTACAAATGTGTTTAAATGCTGTCCTAAACCGGGGTTCAGGCCACCTCCATTCACACTCCCTTTCACTGTTCCTTCCATTACCCTCTCCCTCCACACATCTCACCACCATTCGACCACCCCACGTATCAGAGAGGTTGCAGAACACCAATTAGAAGTGCTGCCAGAGAGGCTCTGATGGCATAGAAATGGCCACTTCAATGAGCTAATGTCACAAGAAGGTAAATGGGTCAGATCAAGAGCAGGAAGCCAGAGCATAGAGCACTGCTTTATGCAAGAGAAAAGTTCTTAAATACCACTACTGAACTTCTGTGGTCATTGTTTGTTGTAGGATATCAATTCTTGAATTAAGAAGTGGAATGCAAAAGTACAATAATATACAGGGACACTGTATGTAAAAAATTACATTTGTTTGAAAATATTTTACCTACTATTGGGCTACTCACGTAAGTTCTCCCTGCCTCTGTTTCTCCTCCAACCATTTACCTGTCAGGTCTATTTAAACAGTAAGTTGTTTGGGGATGGAACTGTTTCTTACTATGTGTTTGTAATATGCCTAGCACAATGAGGCCCTGATCTTCACTAAAGCCTCTAGGCATGACCATAATGCTAACATATAAATTTAAGAAGTTACAAACAACAGTTAAGATGACAAGGGCTTCGGGTTACTTGACTATGGGATGCTGTTCCAGGAAGAAGGACTGCAAAACAGAGATGGGGTCCACCTATCAAGGAAGGGGAAGAGCATATTTGGCTACAGACTGGCTAACCTAGTGAGGAGGGGTTTAAACTAGGTTAAGGGGGCAAGTGACCAAAACCCACAGGTAAGTCAAAAACATGGAGACCTGGGAGAAGGCTCAGAATCTGGGGGGAGCATGGGCTGTTATAGCAGAAATAAGGGAGAGAAAACAAAACTGGGGGGGGGGGGGGGAATCAAATCAGTATCTTAGATGTCTGTATACTAATGCGAGAAGTATGGAGGATAAGCAGGAAGAACTCAAAATGCTAGTAAATAAACACAACTATGACATAGTTGGCATCACGGAGACTTGGTGGGATAATACACATGACTAGAATATTGGTATAGAAAGGTACAGCTTGCTCAGGAAGGACTGGCAGGGAAAAAAAGGAGGAGGTGTTGCCTTATATATTAAAAACGTATACACTTAGACTGAGGTTGAGATAGAAATAGGAGACAGACTTGTAGAAAGTCTCTGGGTAAGGATAAAAGGCGTAAAAAACAAGGGTGATGTCATGGTAGGGGTCTACTACAGACCGCCAAACCAGGAAGAAGAGGTGAAAGAGGCTTTTTTTTTAAAACAACTAACAAAATCATCCAAAGCACAGGACTTGGTGGTGATGGGGGACTTCAACTACCCATACATCTGTGGGGAAAATAACACAGCAGGACACAGATTATCCAAAAAGTTCTTGGAATGTATTGAATTTTTAATTTCAGAAGGTGGAGAAAACTACCAGGGGGAAGGCTGTTCTAGATTTGATTTTGACAAATAGGGAGGAACTAGTTGAGAATTTGAAAGTAGAAGGCAACTTGGGTGAAAGTGATCATGAAATGGTAGAGTTCATGATTCTAAGGAATGGTCGGAGGGAGAACAGCACAATGAAGACAATGGATTTCAAGAAGGCAGACTTTAGCAAACTCAGGGAGTTGGTAGGTAAAATCCCATGGGAAGCAAGCCTAAAGGGAAAAACAATTGAAGACAGTTGGCAGTTTTTCAAAGAGACATTATTAAGGACACAAGAGCAAACTATCCCACTGCATAGGAAAGATAGGAAGTGTAGCAAGAGACCACCCTAGCTTAACCAGGAGATCATCAATGATCTAAAACTCAGAAAAGAGTCCTCCAAAAAGTGGAAACTCGGTCAAATTACAAAGGATGAATATAAACAAATAACACAAGTATGTAGGGACAAAATTAGAAAGGCCAAGGCACAAAACGAGATCAAACTAGCTAGGGACATAAAGGGTAACAAGAAAACATTCTACAAATAAATTAGAAGCAAGAGGAAGAACAAGGACAGAGTAGGCCCATTACTCAGTGAGGGGGGAAAGAGAATAACAGAAAATGTGGAAATGGCAGAGGTGCTTAATGACTTCTTTGTTTCGGTTTTCACCAAGAAGGTTGGTGGCGATTGGATATCTAACATAATGAATGCCAGTGAAAATGAGGTAGGATCAGAAGAAGCTAAAATAGGGAAAGAACAAGTCAAAAATTACTTGGACAAGTTAGATGTCTTCAAATTACGAGGGCCTGATTAAATGCATCCTAGAATACTCAAGGAGCTGATTGAGGAGATATCTGAGCCATTAGCAATTATCTTTGAAAAGTCATGGAAGAGAGGAGAGATTCCAGAAGACTGGAAAAGGTCAAATATAGTGCCCATCTATAAAAAGAGAAATAAGGACAACCCAGGGAATTGCAGACCAGTCTGCTTAACTTCTGTACCCAGAAAGATAATGAAGGAAATAATTAAGAAATCAATTTGCAAACACCTAGAAGATAATGAGGTGATAAGTAACAGTCAGCATGGATTTGTCAAGAGCAAATCATGTCACGCCAACCTGATAGCTTTCTTTGACAGGGTAACAAGCCTTGTGGATGGGGGGAAGCCGCAGATGTGGTATATCTTGACTTTAGTAAGGCTTTTGATACTTTCTCGCATGACCTTCTCATAAACAAACTAGGGAATATAACCTAGCTGGAGCTACTATAAGGTGGGTGATAACTGGTTGGAAAATCCTTCCCAGGGAGTAGTCATCAGTGGTTCAGTGTCATGCTGGAAGGGCATAATGAGTGGGGTTCCTTAGGGATAGGTTCTGGGCCGAATTCTGTTCAATATCTTCATCAATAATTTAGATAATGGCATACACAGTACACTTATAAAGTTTGTGGACAATACCACACTGGGAGGGGTTGCAAGTGCTTTGGAGGATAGGATTAAAATTCAAAATGATCTGGACAAACTGGAGCAATGGTCTGAAATAAATAGGATGAAATTCAATAAGGACAAATGCAACGTATGCCACTTAGGAAGGAACAATCAATTGCACACATACAAAATGGGAAATGACTGCCTAGGAAGGAATACTGCGGAAAGGGATCTGGGGGGTCATAGAGGATCACAAGCTAAATGAGAATCCAGTGTAACACTGTTGCAAAAAAAGCAAACATCATTCTGGGATGTATTAGCAGGAGTATTATAAGCAAGACACAAGAAGTAATTCGTCCACTCTACTCCACTCTGATTAGGCCTCAACCAGGGCCGGCTCTAGGCACCAGCAAAATAAGCAGGTTCTTGGGGTGGCACATTTCTAGGGGCGGCATTCCGGCGCCAGCCATGCCGCCCCTAGAAATGTGCCCCCGCTGCCCCAGGTTGCCTCTGCTCCGCCTGCTCCCCTTAGCGTGTCACCGCCGCTCCGTTTCTCTCCCTCCCTCCCAGGCTTGCCACACGCGAAACAACTGTTTGGCACAGCAAGCCTGGCAGGGAGGGAGGAGAAGCCAAGGGGCTGAACACCTGGGGGAGGCGGCGGTGGTGGAGCAGAGGTGCGCTGGGATGGGGAGCAGTTCCTCTACCCCCCGTTACTTCCTGCGCTCCCCCCCGCGCTCACCTCTGCTCCGCCTGCTCCCCTGAACACGCTGCCTCTCCCTTGCCTGAGAGGGAGTGGGGAGAAGCGGAGCGGCGGCATGTTCAGGGCAGCAGGCGGAGCAGAGGTGAGCTAGGGCAGTGGGTTGAGGGAGGGAGCCGCAGGAAGCAATGGGGGGCGGGAAATGCGGCACACCCGGGGGAGGAGGCAGGGCCGGGGATTTGGGGAAGGGGTAGAGTTGGGGCAGAGCTGGGGGCGGGGAGGTATGAAAAAAAGCAGGGGAGGCCAAAAATTTTTTTGCTTGGGGCGGCAAAAGTCCTAGAGCCGGCCCTGGCCTCAACTGAAGTATTGTGTCCAGTTCTGGGTGCCACATTTCAGGAAAGATGTGGACAAATTGGAGAAAATCCAGAGAAGAGCAGCGAACATGATTAAAGGTCTAGAAAACATGGCCTATGAGGGAAGACTGAAAAAATTGGGTTTGTTTAGTCTGGAAAAGAGAAGACTGAGAGGGGACATGATAACAGTTTTCAAGTACACAAAACGTTTTTACAAGGAGGAGGGAGAAAAATTGTTGTTCTTAACCTCTCAGGATAGGACAAAAAGCAATGGGCTTAAATTGCAGCAAGGGCAGTTTAGGTTGGACATTAGGAAAAACTTCCTAACTGTCAGGGTGGCTAAGCAGTGGAATAAATTGCCTAGGAATTTAGGCATCATTGGGGATTTTTAAGAGCAGGTTGGACAAACACCTGTCAGAGATGGTATAGATGATACTTTGTCCTGTCTTGAGTGCAGGGGACTGGACTAGATGATCTATCGAGGTCCCTTCCAGTTCTATGATTCTGTGTTTGAAAAAAGGTTAGAGAATTATAAATGTGTCTCATTTTTCATTTTGTTTCTCGAGTGCATTTGCCAGCACAAGCATAAACTCAGTTTCACTGTTGTGTCTGGTAAGCAGATTTTCCCCTGTTGTTTGTGGGGCTCTTGCAACACAAGAGGGAAGAGAAAAACAAACACTTTTAAAAAAGGAGGGAAATATAATTGTAAAATTACAAAAATTGGCAGGGGACACAGAGGCAGGGATAGTTTCTAAACCACTTCCAATTCATTTTTTTTAAAAGTCACTAGATTTCAAACTGATGGTGTCCATATAAGTTACCCTAAGTTTACACTACACAAGTTATAACTACAGTAAGTTAGTAAGGCAGAGATTTGGGATCAAAAAGTCCATTTCTGGAAATTCACGCATTAATACTTGTAAGTTATTTGCTGGCCACATGAAAAGTATCACATTATCTACAAAAACATCTATTTTTTCCTGAGAACCAATATGGTTACAAACATTTTCTGTAGGTGCCATAAATTATTAGTTTAACAGAGAACTGTATATTGTACAGCTCTAGGTTTTACTCATCTCCAGTGAAGTGCTATGAAGTTCAGCAACCCAACAGCATCGAAATTCAGCAGAAAGTTCTGTTTTGCAAAATCAACATCATAGGAAGTTTAGAACTAAGCTATTCAGGGGTTAAGTGTAGGATTAAATTGAAGTATAGCCTGTGGATTTTGTGCATGATATACACTGCATATGGATAGCAGTTCCATCTGGCTAGAGTAACTAGCAGAAAGATATAAGCAGATAAAATTACAGCTAATTTAGTAACACGCACCCACATGATACCAGTAACTTCAAGTCCAGATTTGATTGAAAATGTTTATAATTGTTACCATTTGCATCTCTTCACTGAACTTTAAATTCTTATAAAAATGCCTATATATAATTAAAATAGGGACCTCACCACAGCAATTCATGGCTTTGTGATTTCTAGAGTGGATTACTGCAATGTAACATGTAACTACACTTGAAAACCCCTAAGAAGGTACAGCTGGTGTAGAATTCGGCTATTGGCAAGTTAAGCCATATCATTTACAGGGAACATAATATTGCAGATCTCAAGGAACTGCAATGGTCACCATATTAACTTCCAAATGCAATTTAAGGAGTTTATTTCAATCTATAAAGACCTATATAACTTAGTCCTAGTTATCAAAGCCACAGTCTGTCTCCCAAAGAGCCATGGTTACAAGTGAGGACAGCTAGACACTTTGACTAAGAATCCCTAGATCTAAAAGTCTGAAATGGGTGGCCAAGCATTCTCCAGGGCCTCGTCTTAGGAATTTGCTTCCTCTAATACTCCAACACAGCTAGAGTTTGTTGAATTTTATAGCAAAAAGCTTATCTCTTTTCTCAAGAGCTTGCTTCAAAAGATGGGATGGGATTGGGGGAAAATTGTATGTTGGAAAATGACTTTTTTCTATTGGCTTCTTCCAGAGATGCAAAATACAGTGGGGTTTTTATTAAATTTTGGACATAAACCTTGAGACATGCAGGTAAATCAAACACAGTAAAAAAAAATCATGTATATAAACCTATCAAGCTGTGAACTACAAGGATTATAGTATGTACCTCCTACCCATGGTTGTGAGCACTTACTCACATGAGCAATCTCACTGAAGTCAAACTCATGAAAGCTAATCATAGGAGTAAGGGCTTACCAACAGGAGTAGGGTCCTACCAAATTCACGGCCATGAAAAATGCATCACGAACTGTGAAATCTAGTCTCCCCCGTGAAACCTGGTCTTCTCTGTGCTTTTACCTTATACTATACAGATGTCACATGGAAAAGCAGTGTTTCTCAAATTAGGGGTCCTGACCCAAAAGGGAGTTGCAGGGGGTCACAAGGTTATTTTAGTGGGGTCCTGGTATTGCCACCCTTACTTCTGTGCTGATTTCAGAGCTGGGTGGCCAGAGGATGATGGCTCTTGGCAGGGCACCCAGCTCTGAAGGGGTGGCAGCCATCAACAGCAGTGCAGAAATAAGGGTGGCAATACCATATCATGCCATCCTTTCTTTTGCACTCCCAGCCAGCAGCCGCTGCTTTCCAGCCGCCCAGCTATGAAGGCAGCGCCGCTGCCAGCAGCAGCGCAGAAGAAAGGGTAGACATTCCACAACCCCCTTACAATAACCTTGTGACCAACTCTTTTTTGGGTCAGAACCCCTAAAATTACAACACTGTGAAATTTCAGATTGAAATAGCTGAAATCATGACATTTACGATTTTTACAATCCTATGACCATGAAATTGACCAAAATGGACTGTGAATTTGGTAGGGTGCTAAACATGAGTAAGAGTTACATAAAGTAGACCTCCATTTCTACTGTTATTATTCTTCAAGTGGCAAAAAAAGAACAAATCTCACTTCAAGCCCCTTACAAATCATTTACTTTAGCCCAAGAACTGTTGGTGATATGTTTAGATGAAGTGAGTTGAGTTTCCTGAAGGGGTTATGTCGGCATTTTGTTTCAATGCTAAAATACAGTTGGGGAAGAGAGGAAACGAGGAAGTTCAGAATAATGCTCCTTTAGATCCACTTCAATTTCTCCTACTGAGTTAATCAGACATGACGTTGATTTTATTCTGTATTCAGAACCTGTTAGGTATTCTGTCCAACTGAAATACAAACACTTGTTTCAGTTACTGAGACAAGCAGGTAGAGATTAAAAGAAGCATTGCTGAATCTCCTTTACATTTACAGTGGACTTTTTAATAATTACTATATACTGTATATCATCTGGAGACCCAAATCTTCAAAAACAATCATGACTTTTAAGAATGTAATCATACCCTATTAGTGATATAGGAGTTCACATCAGGAAGAACTATTGCACTTTACAGAATTCAGCAGAGAGATGATTCTTATCTAGTACTCAGTAGCAGCAGTATTTCAGGGCTTTTATGCTGTGGTTTTTACAGTCTAAACAGAAATTAAATACCTGCAGTCATAACTCATCCTCCAATTGCTTTAAAATGGACATTTAGCTCCTCAAAGGGGTTGACAATGTCTTTTTAAATTATAACTGCTGATTTATATCACTGTAATATGACAAAATAGACAAAGTTTCCAAGTCTGGATCTATAACAAGTATCCCTAGCACACACTAGCGGACAGAGTTCTTTACGAATAAAATAGGTCTGCTCTCTGCTTACCAGTTAAGAAACTATCTTCATGATAATTGTTCTGTACGAATAAAAAAAAAAAAAAAAAAAAGTGTATCAGATTGCAGATTTCACATGTTTTCCTCTTTCTTCTGTCACATGAATTCATTTCTTCAAATGAGATTTCTAGTCACCATTTACTTGTTGGAACCCCCCAAAAATTGCACAGGCCCATTTTTGTATTTCTTGTATGTTTCCAAATCATTCCTTGCTATGCTGGTCCATTGGGAAAGAGACTGAAGTGTTCCAGAGTTCAAAAGCTGACTGTCGGCCCAGGATTGTTAATGTGAAAAATTCTTTTGTTTGTAGCAGCTGTTACAAATCAAAAAGTAATTATATTTCAGAGAGTCACACAGTGTGATTTTTATCCTAACAAGAGTTTACAAAAATAGAACTATGTTGTTCCAAAATGTACTGGAAACCAAGATTCCTAGAATATTTTTTCATCCAATTCAAAATATGCATGTGATGTTAGCGTGATTAGTTCTGACGAAAACCACAAAATGAATGACATTCCAGTGTTTATAATGAAATTGTGTTTGTCTTAAGTATACGCGGGTAGTTCTGGGGGAAAGACACAAGTAGCCTTTCCCCGACCCACCACACGCAAAGGATATGTACAAAAAGTAGTTCATGCACTTTATGGTGGAGACGGAGGGCCTGGGGACTGTTCCTTCCTAGCAACACCAAAGACCCAAAATGTCCCAAATGCGAGGAGGAGGAGGAGTGGGCAGGAGATGCAGCCATGGCCCTGCTACCCACTTACCAGCCTGCAGAGATGACCAGGCACACTACAGTGAGCTGGCTGGATTACCAAACAGGATAGTAAAACATGCACATTAGGGGTGAAATTCCAGCCCTATTAAAGTCAACAGGAGTGTTACCATTGACTTCAGTGGAGCCAGGATTTCACCTACAAATTTAGGGGAGGATGGGCTTTCCAAGTCACAATCCTTCCCATTGTTTCTTCTGTGCCAAAAGAAACTCTGTACAGCCTCCAGTACTAGGCAGAGCCCAAAGGTGGGATTTTCAAAAGCATTCAATGTTGGCCTAACTCTGTTCCTCTTAAAGCTATTTTTACAACTGACTTTAATGGGAACTGAACTAGACCAACTCTGAATGCTTTTTGAAAATCCCACGCTAAACACACAATCTAGCCCTTGCTATTATCATCAAACATTGCAAATTCTCAATCAAGTCAGGTCCTGAATAGACAGTCATGGTATGGGCTCCTTTTGTAACTTGTTTTGTGATACCTCTCGGTTTCATCGGGGTTTGACATTGAAGTATAGACAAAGATTAGAGCCTTCCAAAACGGTGGAGTGAATTTAAATATGGGGTACTAAAATAGCAATTAACACTATTAAGACAGATTTAGTTCTGAAGGGAAGATGGGTATAATGATAATGAAATAGCTTGTTTTGCTAAATTATTACAGTGCAGTATATCTGAAATTTTGATAAACTGTGTGATGCTACAGTGCTGTAAATAATCTGGAAGAAAAACAACAACATTTTAATAAGCCATGTGGAATAGATTGTCCTTTCCTTCCCGCTGGGATATTGATATTTTTTCTGATAATAATTTTAAATAGCAACAATTATGGAGGCATGCATTGCTGATGCTAGATGACTGCCCAATGTCTACACTCTGCTGAGACCCAATGATGGCTATCAAATTAAAGCATCTTATTATAGCTTAATAAAAGGGGGGTGGGGACAGTAAACCTCCAGGCATTTTAAATGCACCCATCACTGTAGTATCTAGGATCCCTCTCCTGGAAAATACCACGATTGGGAGACTCACATACCACCACAACACTCCAAGATGCAGGAGGTTCAGACTATCCAGGTAATTCAGGTCTCCAGCAATGAAACCTCTGAGACATGGAAGAAGAAACAACTAAGATGACAGAAGTTACTGAGTACTATAAGGTGTGTGTATTTAAGGGTGAACGTTGTATCAGTGGTTGGGTCCACAGCATATATCAGACTATCATGAAAACGTCTTTAAACTGGCCTAGTTGATTTATAAAATAGGACTCAATGAGAAACATTTGGATTCAGTTTCTAATTCCTAAGGTTGAGTCCACTCATTCGCAAATGGTTGGAAATAAATGTATTCTGGCCAGTCTACTGGCAGTAGATGGAGTCCATGTGATCTCTTCTCACATGCACCCTAAGAAAGGACAGACTTATCCATGTATTTTAAGGTACTCCACAGCAGACAAGTAAATAATCCTCACAGTAATAAAGGCAAAGGTCCCCCAGCATATGGGAAAATCAGATATCTTTTCTTTCCCTGGACCTTTCTTAAAGTATCAGTGAAGAAAATGTAAGAAACTTAACACTGCAGCTCACACTGAAGGTAACCAAAGCTCTTTTGGGAATCTTGAATTCAGCAATGCTGGAGAATAAAATCCAGGGTCAAAATGAATCTTCACTATCCATTTTTGCCCAAACTTGCTTGCTGATAACGCTACAGTGGAGATGCATGGCACCCAGAAAAGGAGTTATGTGGCTTGCCATTTCTAGACTTTTGGGATCTACAACAATACGTAAAAAGTGCTGTCCTGGTGCAATCTATAAAGGAGATGTAGTCTCCTAAAAAACATTACAGTGTATTAGAAGTCTTAATCTGGAACTTTTAAAGCAAAATTAATCTCTTACCCCTCTTTTTGAACAGATTCCCATACACAGAAAGGCTACCTGCTGTAATCTCTTATCAAAACTTAATCTATCACTCTGGTTTTAATTTAACATTATTGCATTGTATTTTCGTGTTAAAATCTCTTTTGTTTTCCTTCAGCTTAATAGAGACTGGTTTCTGGTTTCTGTTAAGACTAACTTCTTAAAATCTTGTAAGGAAGACCCTCATATGATGACATTATGAGATTAATTTTCTAAAGAGAGGCAGAGAGCTGTGTACGATCATGAATGCTCACCTGCAATGATATCTTCATGCAGGTTTACAGTAACCGTGTATGCAATCAGGGTAATTACACTTCAGAATGGGTAATTAGGTGTCTAATTACTCATCTGTTTGCACAATTACTCAAACTGCACTAACACTTGTGGTAAATGTAGTAACACATATGTGCATGCACATTTTTTGTGCGCACAAGTCTCTCTACCTTTTGAAAAGGTGGTCTCTCGTGCTTGATGGATATTATATGTTGAGGGTTATTATAACACATACATTCTCTTCAGCTGTTTCCTGGAAGTTCTATGCCTTGTCCTTACCATTCCTCAGTTAAAATGAAAACACAGAACCCCTGTGAAAATATTTCTAGTGTGGTAAGGAGGCTGATATAGGGGTTATAAAATACTTATGAGGCATTGTGTAACTATAGTTATTTAATAATGATCTAGCAAATTACATATGATTTGCTTCTTGCTTTGTTTGTGTTCTGATTTCTTGTGCTATACATACAAACAGGCTGCCATATATTTGTGCAAATGGGTCAAAATCCCCCATTTACTTTATATTTTATAAGATGTAAAGTGTTTCTACTCATATTGTTTTTGTTTGATTACAAATGGGTCACGATGTCTGCAATGTAATTAACTCAGCAATGAATCTATGTTCAACCTGTCATATTATTGTACATATTTAGGATAGCCGTGTGGTTAAAACGCAAGACTCAGTCAGGAGACTTGGATTCTAAATTCCTGACTCTGCCACAGCCTTTAGTCTAACTTTGGACAGGAAACTGAGGCCTCCATCTACACAATCAATACAAATGTCAGGGGACCTGGTTACAATAGGGCTCTCCCTATTGTATGTAGTATTAAAATATATATGTATATATCTGTGCCTCAGTTTCCTTATCTGTAAGTTAGGGACAAGACTCCTCACTGGTCCCAAATTAATATTTGAAAAGAGTGATGCAGTCCTCAGAGAAGGTGCAATATAAATTCAAAGTATTATTAAGTATTTGTTTTATAACCCCCCCATCTACACTCTTCCCTTGTATGCAGATGTTTTTACTTTAAATGCTACAGTGATCCCAGTCCATAACCATTTGTTTCTTTCACTTGCTCATATTACCATAGCTATGATTCAATTCTAAAGTTAACATTGTGTAAGACTACTAGGACGCACCCCTCCTTTAAGTAAATTATCAGTCACTAAAAGGAGCGTAAGTATCTTATTGCTGTCTTCTGGGAGATGCACCCAGGAGTGGATTATAGCCCTGATTCACCCATGTACTTAAACACATGCCTAACTTTAAGAATGTGAATGGTCTGGTTGCAGTAAAGACTTCAAAGGGACTACTCACAAGTTTAAAGGGAGGGAAGTACCTTGCTGAATTGTGTTCTATGGAAGGATTCATGGTCTTGAGCCCTGGGCCTAAAGGAAGCCCATGGACCCTCAAAGTTTGAATCTCAGGATCAACATAGGAGGCCTGCTCCCAAACACATGAGGAAAGGAGGAAGCAATATTGGCAGAGCATGGAGTCAGAGGGCTTCATGCAGTTTAGCAAGGAGAAGGGTTGGATTTTCATGTGTTAAGGTTCTGGTCAGGTCGGATCTGCACTCCATTTAGTCTTAATCCATCACTGGACACCGTCCATTGAATCTAAAACACAGGCAGACAACAAGGGAACAGAGATTATATTCCTTACTTATAGTCCATCCTTTAGTTATGATTCATGTTATGATTTTTAATTTATGGGACAGGTGCCCAGAGCACTGGATGGAAGTCTGTATTTGCATTTGAAAAATCTGCATTAATTACATACCCCTTCCATATTATCAAATCTCTAAACGTAAAAACTGTGTTCCATTTTGGAAATGATGAAAGTGATCTGAAGACCATCTTCCAATTTCCAGGACAGATCAGAAGTGATCGCTGAGGACTTTAAATATCCCATTTCAGTCATCTATGGATCGTTAAACGCCATGGTAAATATTATCAGCCAAAAATTCCTCATTAATAAATGTATTCATACCGGACCAAAAAGTTCCCTGAAGGCTACTTAATCCAATGAGATCTTTGTTTTAACCCCTTCAGTTCTGCATTAAACCCATCAGAACAAATAATAATACTTAGTTCTTAAAACATACATGGGGTCAACCCTCAAATGGTTAAAGAATTTAATCACAAGGCAAAGCAGCCTTCTTCATACTAAGAGTTCACTATAGAGGAAGTAAATTATATATGTAGTTAGGATTCAAAAAGACAAATCAGAGGAGGAGGAGGAGGGTTAATAAATCTGTCCTCTGATGAGGATATTCTATTATAAAATCATTTGTAAGAATATTAACCTGTAAAAACAAATTGCTGATGGGTTCATGGGTTGAATGAGACTGTTATAAAGGGCCATTAAATGCAAAAGAGAATAGCTATAACCAGTTAAAGGCTGAAAGCGTAAACTAGAAGTAGATCTTTTTCATTATACTTGCACCATTCACACTGCAACATAGATGTTAAGTTATGAGAGCATTTTCATCATGTTCACTGTTTTATAAAGATTTATCACCCAGTGCCACTCTTTTCTTCTCTTAATGCTGTACAAAAAGAAACTTAAACTTTTTTCCTTTGAGTGGGTGTGTTTAATTCCCATCCACCAATTTTCAAATTACAAATTCATGTCTTATCCACCCTGGAACTCTACAGACGATTGTCTGTAGCTAACAGAATTTGGGAATAATTAAGAAAGAGATAGATAGCTAATACGATAGAAAATATCATATTTCCTCTATGTAAATCCACAGTACGCCCACATCTTGAATACTGCATGCAGATGTGGTCGCCCCATCTCAAAAAAGATATACTGGAATTGGAAAAGGTTCAGAAAATGGCAACAAAAATTATTAGAAGTATGGAACAGCTGCTGTATTAGGAAAGATTAATAAGACTGGGACTTTTCAGCTTGGAAAAGAGACAACTAAGGGGGGGATATGACAGAGGTCTATAAAAATCATGACTGGTGTGGAGAAAATAAATAAGGAAGTGTTATTTACTCCTCTCATAACACAAGAAGCAGGGGTCACCAAATGAAATTAATAGACAGCAGGTTTAAAACAAATAAAAGGAAGTATTTCTTCACAGAATGTAGTCAACCTGTGGAACTCTTTGCCAGATGATGTTGAAGGCCAAAACTATAAGAGGGGTCAAAAAAGAACTAGAGAAGTTCATGGAGGATAGGTCCATCAATGGCTATTAGCCAGGATGGGCAGGGATGCAAAACCATGCTCTGAAGTGTCCCTAGCCTCCGTTTGCCAGAAGCTGGGAATGGGAGAAATAGCGTGATTATGAATGATTGGAAAACTAGTGAGATTATAGTACCACAAGAAATTGAAACATAAGCAGTTAAGGGAGGGTAGGGAGAGAGAGATTTTTAGTCAGGCTCTTCTGAACAAGATTTTTGTTCATTTTTGTTAACATCCATTTAACTCATTAACTCTGTAAATTCAAGCAATAAGTTTCAGTCCAGAGACTCTCTCTGACTGTAAATTTATACAGCACCTGCCATAAACTGAGCGCCTAATCCTGATGGGGATATCTGAGAACCACTGTAAGGTAAATATTAAAAATATATAATAAATCAAAACCCTGAGACACACTTGGGACAAAAGAGTTTTGTTTTTAACAAAGAGACTCAGCATCCCTAACCTCTTGACATTCCTCATACTTTTAAGATACATCAGGCAATAAAAACTTTTTTTTAAAGTTTCAGAACTTTTTAAATATCACAGGGAAATGTAAACAGGGAGGCTAGCAAAGAGGAGCAGATCAGCGATAAGACTACCATGATACCAACTGGCTAAGCAGCAGTTCTGCAGAAAAGGACCTGGGGATTACAGTGGATGAGAAGCTGGATATGAGGCAGCAGTGTTCCCTTGTTGCCAAGAAAGCTAACAGCATTTTGGGCTGCATTAGTAGGAGCATTGCCAGCAGATCGAGGGAAGTGATTATTGCCCTCTATTCAGCACTGGTGAGGCCGCATCTGGAGTACTGCGTCCAGTTTTGGGCCCCCCACTACAGAAAGGATGTGGACAAATTGGAGAGAGTCCAGCGGAGGGCAACGAAAATGATGAGGGTACTGGGGCGCATGACTTATAAGGAGAGGCTGAGGGAACTGGGCTTATTTAGTCTGCAGAAGAGAAGAGTGAGGGGGGATTTGATAGCAATCTTCAACTACTTGAAGGGGGGTTCCAAAGAGGATGGAGCTCGGCTGTTCTCAGTGGTGGCAGATGACAGAACAAGGAGCAATGGTCTCAAGCTGCAGTGGGGGAGGTCTAGGTTGGATATTAGGAAAAACTATTTCATTAGGAGGGTGGTGAAGCACTGGAATGGGTTACCTAGGGAGGTGGTGGAATCTCCATCCTTAGAGGTGTAAAAGGAGAATGAATTATATTGAAATTATAATTCATTAAAGAAATGCTACTTGAAGGGTTTGTTGAAATATAGTTGTCAGGAAGAGAAACATTAAGGAGTGTGAGACAATGGGTCCTCAAACTAATTAACTTAGAGCTCCTACTGAGCTAGGAGATTGGTAAACATTAGTATGCAAGTAAGATATGTATGTATATTTGTCAGTTTCTCCTTTCTTTTGTCTCTTATGTTAAATTGGCTTTGGCTTAGCTGTATATATAAGTTATCTTGAGCCTCAGAGAGGGGCTCACATCTAGGTGCATTAGCAAAGCGCTTTGCTAATAAACAGAGTGGTCTGACAAATTATGTGAGTCCTGAATCTGACTTTGACAATTTGGAGGTTCCACCGAGACGGCAACCGTCTTCTCTGAGGCTGTGTGACTCCTGACTGTTCTTAGGACGGCCGTGGCAAGCCGGCACCTGGGCATTTGGCCCGAGCGGTCCTCCGCCAGAACAGAAGGGTGCATGACCACAGTGAAGTCTACGCCATCGAACCTGTCGGTTCCCACTCTGTTCTGGTAGGGGTCCCGGTATCTGACATCAGGAATCTGGTCAGGTAATTATTTCTGTGTTTTGTCCGGACTGAGGACTGTCTTGTCTCTGTGTCTATCCATCCTCCCTGTGGTGTGTTTGAGTCTGGGCGCCGTCTCCATCCGGGGATCGGCTGACCAAAGGGTTCCTGTCCCCACGGTCTGAGTGAGTGAAATCTGCACAATCGCAGCCACACCGTGCCTTGGGTAAAACCCTTGGTGTGAAAGCAAGGGCGATTGAGGCAGTAGCCTGTGGGCTCCTTTTGTGTGTTGCACCGGGCATCGCTCTGACGAACCTGACTTTCCTTCTTGTGTGATTGGTGTGTAAAGTCCTCCTGTATGGGTAACCAGACGTCTAAGTCGGGACAGTTCCCTAAAGGAATGCCGGCTCGGTTTATGTATTTTAGGAAGAGTCCGGACTCCTGTAAATTTCTGGAAAAATGGTCTAGGCTAAGGGGGTCAGGTAGAGTGGCTACTACCACCACTACGCTTCTGTCCCCAGAAGCCTTTACAGTTATTTTGAGGGAAAATGGGCCCTTTTCCCACAGAAATGGTCTATAAGGGACTGCTGCAGGCAGAGAGAGAATCTGATCAAAATTGTTTGACTATTGGGTAATGTAATCAAAATCACTAAAGGATGTAAGGGGTTTCTATTGGAACTTAACTTGGCTGCTCCTGGTTGTGTCTAGTTGTACAAGATGGAAGTGTAATCGGGGTACAGTTGTGTAAAAGAGTAATCACAGCGCAAGGGATGTTAGGCAAAAGAGAATTTTGTGTGTGTGTAGAGTGCTAAAATCTGAAGCTGTGTCTCAGCTATTACCTGAGAATAAACTTATAGCTTGGTACAGCAGAGAAACTACTGCAAACATGGTCTGTTGCACAACAGGGGAAACTGAGGTACACCACCTCATGAATTTCATAAATGACCAGTGAGTGGGGTAATTCGCTAGCCTGACTATAGAACAAAATAAGGACAGACTGGAAGTAATTCTTCTGTTTTTCCTGCAATTAGCAAGGACATTTGTAAAAGAAAGTGGTATTATTATGAAGCAATAATCTGTCCCCACCAGGGGGGTGGAAATTGTTTCTTTTGTTTTTAGACTCTACAAGCAAGCTGGTGCCAGCGGAAGAATAACTCAGAATACCATGGATCTATGTTTTGTGTTGTTTGTTTGTGGTGTTTGTCTTGTTGCTAGCAATGTTGTGTTTTAATGAACAGAAAACCTCATGACATCGGTGGGGGATGGCTTCAAAAGGCTGACGGGGGGGGGGGGGGGAGAAGATGTGTATGGGAATGCAAAAGACTAACTCAGGAGAATCCCAAAATTCAGTGGCCACTGTTAGGATCTTGGGACAAAGACCGAGTAGACGTCTTAAAAGACAAACTCGGCCAACCTAAAACTAAATTGGCAAAAGGAGAGGTTGATTGTTTCATGCAGTGGTGGGAAGAGGCAAATCATAGGTGGACAGAATCAAAACTTGCCTCTCTCAAAGATTCTGGCTTCTATCCCACCAGATGCAACTCATTTTACTGTTGTTGATTTGTGCTCTGCTTTCTTTTCTGTCTCGGTTCACCCTGACTCCCAGTTCCTGTTTGCCTTTTCTTACAAGGGGCAACAGTACACATGGACCACACTGCCCCAGGGGTATACTGAAAGCCCGCCATATTTTCCCCCAAGCATTAGCTCGAGACCTTGCTGACCTCGTTTTCCCGTCCAGGTCCACACTAGTCCAATATGTAGATGATCTACTCCTCTGTTCCCCTTCATTGTCTGCCTCTGAAACTGACTCTTTAGTGCTCCTTACTGCCCTAGCAAATAAGGGTCAAAAAGCTTCTCGCTCTAAACTACAACTCTGTCAAGCTTCTGTCACATACCTTGGCTTTCTCCTCTCCCAGGGTTCCTGTGCACTTTCTCCCACCCCCAATATGCCTCCCTTGCAAAACCTCTCCAGGAACTCACTCGATTCTCTGTGGCTGACCCCATGCCGTGGCCCCCTGAGGCCAATTCTGCCTTTGTTTCCCTCAAACAGGGTTTGGCTTCTGCCCCTGCCTTAGGGCTGCCTGACTATTCTAAGCCTTTTACCCTTTTCTGCCACGAACAATCTGGGTGTGCACTTGGAGTTCTCACTCAGATGCACGGAAAAAAGAACCGCCCAATGGCTTATTTCTCTGCCACTTTAGACCCTGTTGCCCAAGGCTTACCCCCCTGCCTGCGTGCTGTGGCTGCTGCAGCGCGCCTAGTCGAAATGTCCGATTCCCTTGTCCTCCGCTCTCCTCTTACCCTCCTGGTCCCTCACTGACCTCACTCTGCTCCAAGACTCTGCCCCAGAAACCGAGAGAGAATCCTGGGATGCCCAGGGTTGCTCTCTACATCCAGATTCCTTTTGGCGCTCGCCTACTGGCACCTTTGTAGCCCCCTTTTCACTCTACCCATCTCTGGACGCCCTGCTACACGGTGTTTCGCATGTCGGAAAGGAGGGGATGGTCTCTGCTGTCACAAAGACAGGATGGTGGGCCCCCCCATTTTAGCTCTTTTGCAGCCCGCCACTGTGCAGCCTGTACCATTTGTCAAAGCCATAATATTTACAGGTAAACCTGTAAAAGTGGCCCAGAGGTTCCGGGGCCTGCCTAAAGCACCATTCTTGCACAAACACCTGTCAACGATATGAATTTATATTGGTTATGGTATGTTTATTCTCCTGTTGGATTGAAGCCTTTCCTTGTCACAAGGCTGACTCATTGTCTGTTGCCAAATGTTTGTTAAATCATATTATGCCTGCCAAGGGAATTTCTGCTCCTCTGTCCAGTGATCGGGGTACACATTTTACTGGACAACTTGTTCAACACCTGGACCGTATATTGCATATCAAACACCAGTTGCACTGTCCCTACCACCCAGAGTGCAAGTGCAGTTGAAAGACAAAATGGTGTACTTAAGAATAAGCTTGCTAAAATTTGTGACTGTACAGGATTAAGCTGGCCAGTAGCCCTTATGGACATGAGATCCACTCCATCCTAAAGGCATAAATTAAGTCCCTTTGAAATTGTTATGGGACACCCTATGCGAGCTATGACTACCATTACTCCCGTTCCAGATTTGAACTTGACTCACAGTGCACTCCTTCAGTATTGCAAGAGACTAATGCAGGCTGTAGTCACTTCCATTCACAGGTTCGAGCCGCCTGGCCCACGGAACCCACCTCCGATGCTTGCCACAACCTGGAGCCAGGCGATTGGGTCTACGTATGGCGCCATCATCGAAAGCACGCCTTGGAGCCCTGGTGGAAGGGTCCTCATCAGGTACTGCTTACTACACAGACGGCTGTTAAACTATCTGGCATCGCAGCGTGGATACATGCTTCACACTGTAAGAAGGCACCATCCCCAGAGAACCAGTCATCACCTCAGGACAATGCAGAGTCAATTTTGACTCCAGAAGACGACGCAGAGGAACAGTCTGCAATGCCTTACGATCTACGCTCTCGTAAGGGTAAGGGTTGCCAGAAGCAGACGACGAACAAAAACAACAAAAGAAAAAAAGCAGCAGCGAGCCTAGTGCCTACTGCCTGGTGGGCGTAAAACCGTGACTGCGGTTCCCTCAGTTGAGGTTGTCAGAACCAGAAGAGCCTTGCCTCCAACATGCGCCTCTGCTTGTTTCTTGGCTGCTGGTATCTTACGGTCTGGGGAGACCACGATGACAATTCTTTTATTCTGCAGCAGGTGTGGATAGCTCAGACCCTTAATATTTCTAATTGCTGGGTCTGCAGCCACATCCCAGCCCACTCTCAAACTGGTGTTCCTGTCCTGGCTATCCCACTCAAGTCCCCAGACCTCACTGGAGGGCCTCGTCCGTTTAACAAAATATGGAACAACAATGACACTTGGGAAGCGGTGGAAATAAATGCATCTCAATGGATAAGTGTGGTGGAGGGAAAGGATCATTGGTGTTGGGTGTGTAATGGGACAGGGCTGGATCAGGGGAAAAGCCATTGCCTTCAGCATATTGTGGTCAATGGTGTATGGGATTATTCAAACAAAACTAAAAAGTGGCGGGCCGGATATGGAGATATGAATTTTTTTCTCAACCTGGGATCAAACAGAGAAATCACTCATGTTCCCCCTACAGTAACCTTAGTGAAAACAATACAATCTTTCAATGTCATGCAAATAACACCACTCCTCGTAAGGAGAATTACCCTGTACCCTTTGGGGGATACTACTCCTCCTTTGCAAACACCTATATGACAAATGGGTGCAACCGACCCTTCCCGGCCTTAATAGGCCATCACTGGGTGTGTGGGACCAGAGCTTATACCGCACTACCAGCTAATTGGTCAGGAATCTGTTATCCTGCCCGACTCTTCCCACAATTCCGAGTGCTAGGAACCTTCCCTCGAGAATGCCTCCGCAATTTCAGGCGAAAAAGAAAGGACTTAACAGATGTCCAATGGTATGTAAATAACATAAGCCCCTTAACCTGGGAAGAGGCCATTGGCGGTTCCTTAATACCATTAGGAGGAGTAATACAGCAAAAAGTCTCCTAAGGTTACAAGCAGTAGTTGAAATAATGGCAAATGAAACTGGAGAAAGTTTAAGAGCCCTGGCCAAAGAAACAGGGGCAATCTGACAGATGGTCCTCCAAAACTGTCAGGCATTGGACATAGTGCTGGCGGCAAAAGGAGGGACTTGTGCTCTCATTGGACAAGACTGCTGAGTGTATATACCAGACAACACCAATGAGGTAATAGATCGTGCTAGCCACTTAGAACAGATCGCATATCTTCCCCACAAAGAGCCAAGTTCTTTATGGAAGTGGCTAAGTAACCTTTTCAATTTCTCTGGCATAGGAAACTGGTTGTTTCAGGGAGCCCTAACTCTCCTGTTTGTAATCCTAATAATTTTTGTATGTTTTCAGTTACTTTCCTGTTGTATCCAAAATTGTGTCAGGCATGCTACACAGATAGCTGCCCCAAACCAGAGTGCTAATTTGATGATTTTAAATATCATTGATGAACAAAGAGATAAAGAACGATTGATATGTGGAACCCAGTCATTGTTGGTCATTGCGTAGCTTGACCAAAAGGAGGGATTGTGAAAGGAGAATGAATTATATTGAAATTATAATTCATTAAAGAAATGCTACTTGAAGGGTTTGTTGAAATATAGTTGTCAGGAAGAGAAACATTAAGGAGTGTGAGACAATGGGTCCTCAAACTAATTAACTTAGAGCTCCTACTGAGCTAGGAGATTGGTAAATGTTAGTGTGCAAGTAAGATATGTATGTATATTTGTCAGTTTCTGCTTTCTTTTGTCTCTTATGTTAAATTGGCTTTGGCTTAGCTGTATAAATAAGTTATCTTGAGCCTCAGAGAGGGGCTCACATCTGGGTGCATTAGCAAAGCGCTTTGCTAATAAACAGAGTGGTCTGACAAATTATGTGAGTCCTGAATCTGACTTTGACAGAGGTTGTTAAGGCCCGGCTTGACAAAGTCCTGGCTGGGATGCTTTAGTTGGGGTTGTTCCTGCTTTGAGCAGGGGGTTGGACAAGATGGCCTCCTGAGGTCTCTTCCAACCCTGATATTCTATGATACTAGTAAACAGAGCAGTGCAAACTAAGTCCTAATAGAAGGTTGAAGTTTCTGTCCTGCCCTTCCCCAAAAGACAAATGACAATACAAATAATTGGAGAGCTAAGATGTGTACGGAGAGACTGGCTATTCAGACATCTCTAATATTCAGAACTGTAATAGCACAGCAAATGCATCATTCCTGCTATAATAATGGAAAAATGAAGGCCATTCTTGGTAAATGATCATGCATGTAGGGTTCACTGTCTCTCTTATACTTCCGTTTGTTTTCACCATAACTTGTCCTAAAAAAAATATACCTTGAGTCCTATCAATACCTCATGGGAGCACTGACCAAGATATTTTTAAAATAAAGTATAACAAGGATCATGGAATACTTGTTCTACTAATGCCACGAGGAAAGAAATGCTGACAAAAAACAAGAAAAATTATATGATTTTTTTTAAATCAAGTATACAGTGATCTTATTCCAAATCTGTGTAGATTACTAATCACAGTGAGCCAGAGCATGTCCTGATCAGACAGACCTGTCTACTCCAGAAGAGAGACGGAAGAATGCCACTTCCATGGCACAACCCCTATTTCAAAAATTCTACTAGTTACATATATCAGAGGGGAAAATTGATCATTTTTGTAATGAAAAGAATTGCTCATTTATTATGAATTCCTTTAGCATATTTCAAATTTTTACATTTTTGAAAAACAAATGCTCAGAATAAATATTTTAGAAATAATATCAGACAAGGGACCTCTTGGACATATTTCATCATTTCAAAATATACACTTTACACATGTGAAAATGTATCAAAGCCACAAATGCTTTGGTCAAGAAGCTTCACCCTTCTTGAATTGACTGATGATATCATATGTTCTAGAAATATTTTTATCATTTGGCATGCTGCTAAGCACCATATGGCACAGCACACTGACAAGTGAAAAAGGACTAGTTTTAAATATATATATTTTTTAAAAAGTTATACTTCTATAGAAGTATGAAGATATAGGCACAAATTCTGTAACTCTATTACAGTACAAGGAGACCATTAGGAAAGGTAAGAATTTTGAGCCCATTCAAAATCAAAAATTAAATTACAAAATTAAACCATAAAGGTAGCTTAAACAAGGGATATAACATTTTAGGAGGAATCTGAACTGAACGTAACAATTACCTTCTCACTCACTATTTAACACTCCTTTCACTAAGCCCTGCAGTTACTGTAATACTGACATATTAACCCTTCCCTGGACAAAAGAAGAGTAATTGGGCTTTGTGTAGGAAACTCCATAGGGAACGGACGATGATGAAATCCACCCCCAGGTTTGGAAACAGCCCCTTTGAATTTACTATTCCTGCTTTTGGGTTGGAACAGTAGTCACTGCCGCTGCCCCTATTTAGGAAATTTCAGTGAACATAAGAACTTAAGAACGGCCATACTGGGTCAGAACAAAGGTCCATTTAGCCCAGTAGCCTGTCTACTGACAGTGGCCAATGCCAGGTGCTTCAGAGAGAATTAACAGAACAGGTAATCATCAAATGATCCATGCCTTGTCGCTGTGACATTGCACCCCATAATGGTTTATAGAAATATGCTTATGAGTGTAAATATGATTTAACTGGAATATGTTTTATGCTAGATATGCCATGTAACATATCTTTGCAAAGGTTATGTTCTACTAAATGTATTCATCCTATTCGTATGCATGTATCATTTTTATATCTAAAGTTATGAGCGTTGGCTCTAAGCTTGTATCTAAAGCATTTGCTGTGGGAAGCACACAAAGCAGATTTGGTCAACATAATGTGAAGGGGTTATTCAAGTAATTGGGAGTACTTAGCTAACAACGGACCTTGAGAGACGCCAATCCACATCTGAGATTTCCTGGGAACGTTCAAACTAACTTGTAAACAAGAGCATTGGCCTGTAAAGAACTGAGTCATGCATGGACATGTGATTTGCCCATGTGACTCCAAAACTCCATCTTGTAGCTGTGATTCTGCACAGGAAAACGGAAGGGGTTTCCACCCACAAAAGAAAGACTATATAAGACCCTGGGAAACCACTCGATTTTGTCTTCAACTGGCTCAGAAGATAGCCTCTCCACCCCAAAGAGATGTCTGTAAGAAACTGGAACAAAGGACAGTAACTACAGGATTGTGAGTGATTGCTGGACCCGGACTAGGAAGGAGTTTAGTTTGTCAAAGAAGCTTACTGGAACATCTCTGAGGGTGAGATTTACCTGCATTTAGTTTCCTACTGTATTAGGCTTAGACATGCATGTTTTGTTTTATTTTGCTTGGTAATTTACTCTGTTCTGTCTGTTATTACTTGGAACCACTTAAATCCTACTTTTTATATTTAATAAAATCACTTTTTACTTATTAATTAATCCAGAGCAAGTATTAATACCTGGGGGAGCAAACAGCTGTACATATCTCTCTATCAGTGTTATAGAGAGCGAACCATTTATGAGTTTACCCTGTATAAGCTTTATACAGAGTAAAATGGATTTATTTGGGGTTTGGATCCCATTGGGAGCTGGGTATCTCGGTGTTGGGAGACAGGAGCACTTCTTAAGCTGCTTTCAGTTAAGCCTGCAGCTTTTGGGGGACGTGGTTCAGAGCTGGGTCTGTGTTTGTAGCAGGCTAATGTATCTGACACAACCAGGCAGGGCACTGAAGTCCCAAGCTGCCAGGGAAAATGGGCTTAGAGGTACTCTCAGCACATCAGGTAGCAGTTCCCAAGGGGGTTTCCGTGACCCAGCCCATCACAGTCGCCCACTCCCAATGCAGCCACATAAGCACAAATCAAAAAGCCCCTTCTTCAAGGACCCAGATTAAGACATAGGCACTACAGGCCTGTGTTCAGGGCTTTGGCTCCTGGAGTCTGGTGATAACATCAGAATCTCAACTTTAAATTTTTTAAAAATTGAGTTTCTAGCACTCATGTTGGTGAAGAAATGTTCAAAACCATGACTATGCATAACCATCACAGGGGTGTTTGCAGAATGCCCAAAATAATAGCTCTGAGAGGTGCGGATCACCCCCTTCACATTAACTCCGAAACCTATCACTCTGGCAGTCTCCACAAATACCATTGCAGCAAAGAACTGCGTGTGACCCTTTCTGCCACCACCCCACTGTGGTTCTTCTAGAACACTGAGGGTAGGTGAGGGCTGAGTCTTCACTCTTCTGGAACACAACCCAGCCCACTTAACATCAGAGAGCCGTGGCTGGGGGAGCCGGAGGACTTCATCATGCCCAGAATGGAGTGATGGTGGGCCCCCATCAGATGGTTATTTTGTGGGTGACCCCTGCCACTGTCACTTCAGGTAAGGTTGGGGCTATGGCATGGGAACAGGACCACAAGAGGCCCTTAGAGTGGTGAGACAAGGTGCCTGGATTGCATTAATCTAGCCCTATTCCTCCATGGCAGTCTAAACTGGACGAGCACAAAGTCCCTCCTGTCCCCTCCCAGTGCACAACGACGCAGAAGTTCCCTTAAGCAGCAATTCTGCCTGTGCCACCCCTGTGGATAAGCACCACAGAACTCTTGTGCTGGCCCTCAGCCCTGGGTGAATCTCATTCTTAGAGAGATTCTTACAATCTATCCTGGAAAACAATCCCTCACTCTCACGGACCTTGGGAGGCAGGCCAGTCCTCGCTTACAGACAGCCCCCCAACCTGAAGCAAATACCCACCAGCAACTACACACCACACCACCAATCCCTGTAGAAAACCTCATTACCTACTCTGTCCCCATATCTACTCTAGCAACACCATCAGAGGACCCAACCACATCAGCCACACCATCAGAGGCTCATTCACCTGCACATCTACTAATGTTATATATGCCATTATGTGCCAGCAAAGCCCCTCTGCCATGTACATTGGCCAAACCGGATAGTCCCAATGTAAAAGAATAAATGGACACAAATCGGACATCAGGAATGGTAACATACAAAAGCCAGTAGGAGAACACTTCAATCTTCCTGGACATTCTATAACAGATTTGAAAGTAGCTATACTTGAACAAAAAAACTTCAGAAACAGACTTCAAAGAGAAACAGCAGAACTAAAATTCATTTGCAAATTTAACACCATTAATTTGGGCTTGAATAGGGACTGGGAGTGGCTGGCTCATTACAAAACCAGCTTTGCCTCTCCTGGAATTGACACCTCCTCATCTATTATTGGGAGTGGACTACATCCACCCTGATCGAATTGGCCCTGTCTTGTGAGGTAACTTCCTTCCCTTCATGTGTCAGTATATAATGCCTGCATCTGTAATTTTCACTCCATGCATCTGAAGAAGTGGGTGTTTTACCCATGAAAGCTTATGCCCAAATAAGTCTGTTAGTCTTTAAGGTGCCATCAGACTCCTTGTTGTTTTTGTGGATACAGACTAACACGGCTGTCCCTCTGATATTCTTAGAGAGGGTTGTTAAAATTGCAGATGTACCAAAATGTCTGGAATTAATTCACATAGGCACATTTAATTGTTCTTTATAAACGGCAGGTCAATCAATATCTCTAGTTCTTTCAGCATTAGAGGGGATGCAACCTGTTGCTTTCTTTAAGAAAATGCGCCAGTTTAAAAGAACCATGTAGTCATTTGGCCTTAATGCACATGCAGAACATTTTTCTCTTCTATTTTTCATTATTTTGGATTAAATGACATTATCAACAGAGTGAAGCAGTGTACTGGATATTTAATTAAAGAGATAGGACATGTTCACTCTCAAGGTAGAGAGGAGGGCTGTTCTCTTTTGACAAGCGAACATTTTAAGGTGAACTACAAAGCAAAACTGAAAACCGAGTTAAGCACAGATTTTTGTTCAGAATGCCCCCACTCACAAGGCTATAGGGGACATTCAGCACAAGTAGTTGACTTAATTAATATTTTCAGAATTTTCTTTTCTTGTTGGGAAATCTTCTTGGCACTTCCTAGTATGTGACATCATAAATGCCAGGAAGTCTCAATGCAACCCAGGCACTCTGTGTACAGTATCTGTGATGTGCAAGAGTGAGGCATTCCAGAAATATATTTAGAGAGCCAGCAAGTATAAGGTATAATAAAATAAATAATTATATCACCACCACCATTAGGTCCTTCTCTTCATTGGTCAGCTACTACTGCAATTGCTCCCTTTACTCTTAATAACTACCCATTTTAGGCAGATAATATTATGCTGTACATATCTTTTGAAAGCTTTAATGATTCCTTCCTATCCATCCCCTCCAACTTGATCAAGTAAACACAATTCCTCCACTAAAAAGAGTATTTTCCAACACGTTCACATCTATCACCTCTCTCTAGCCTCAGACCTCTTATTTCCCTCAAAAAATGTCTAATGTTTGTATTCTCACCAACTCTGAACAAACTCTTCTTCTTCCACATATTCCATGTCTGAAAATGTACCATTACCTCCACAACACTCTTGTGCATGTATGTCAATATGTCGACTTCTCCACTACTCAAATCCTCATTCAGACCTTCATCTCCTCTTTCCTTGATCTTGCAACTGTTAAAACTTCCATTGACTTCATTCAGTGTTGTGGGATTCTAGCCATGCATAAAAGTCAATGAGGGATATGTGGTTAAAACACCATGCAATGCTTTGAAAATTTAGAGTTATATATTAGTGCCACAAAAACATACCCCTCTGATTTCTAACAAAGTTAAAAATACAGCAATAAAGAACATTAGCTAAACAAACCCACTCTAGTAGTTGATTTGAATGCTAACTAATTTTTATAGTTACAGTTTCTTGAGGTACTAAAATCAAACTGACAAAGCCATTTGTTTTCCCTGCCATAAAGTCAGATAAATCACAGATTATACAGGTTTGAAAATTTGTGTAGGATACATAATAATACTTACACAACAATGCTGACACTTTAACGCTGAACAGAGGGAGAAGTGTTCCTGTCCCGGGGAAAAAAAAAAAAAAACGACCAGCCACCCCATCAAACGATGCCACTCCCTTGAGGGTGTTGGTAGAGAAGGAAAAAAATAGTTTATAACTGATGTCTTTTCATGAAAGCTTGAGGTTACAGACACCTTTTGCATCATATGTTCCCAACATCATGTATCATCTGTATTTATTGGTGGATCATGGAAAGATAGCCATGAATGGGCACAGAGAAACTGGTAAGCTAGGGAAGAAGGCTGGAATAAGGGTTAGCTTCCAAAAAATGAATCTAACTTATTTTGATGTTATGGGGCACTCACACTAGCTTTATCTACATCTTGTAGTAATTTTGTCCAGCAAAAAGAATTATGAGAAAAAGAAGGTATGACAAACCAAGCTCTATTGAACTTCTTTGTTTCAAATTTCTACTAATTTCAAATAATTTTGGCAGTAATTATTGCAAATCATTTTAAATACCTTGGAAATGAAATTACTCTAATATTTATGTACTATAACCTTTTATTTTGAACCACTAGAAGACTAACTATGTCAATAATCTTCTATTCCCCCTGCTCCTTGGAAGTTCTTTATTTTTCACTCCTGACAAAGTCCTAAAGATTCCATCACACTTCAAAAACCAACGCTCTGCTCAACTTTGAGGTAAGCATCACTAGTAACATCCTCCTCACCAAGGAAGAGCTTTCTTAACCAGCCAGAGGAGGAATCACTGTTAAGCAAAGTGAGCTGTTCTCTATACCACAGGAGATGTACATGCTGGGCTTGATTCTAATTACTGATGTAAATCAGGTATAACTCTGCTGAAGTCAATGGAGCAGTTGAGGTCAATGGGGGTACAGCAACGTTAAAACTGTTGTAAGTGAAATCAGAACCAGGCTTTTTGTCTCTACAGCACTCCTAACAGTGACAAAGAGGCAGAGAGTTAGAATGATTTAGATAAGCTTTTTAGAGAGAGCTATGTGCCAGGTACCTCCATCTGAATAATAGCAATTTACATGGGTTGTTAGGTATCAGAAAATAACAGACATCTCTCAAGTCCTTATGAATCATCCTACACTTTAAACAGAGTTTAATAACTTCAAAGGGACATATACAGTGTATATAGTATACATCACTCCTGAACTTTCCAAGCACTTTAAATGTTCACAAACTAATGTTTTCATTGAGGCTTTGTCTAAACCAGTGGTTCCCAAACTTGTTCCACCGCTCGTGCAGGGAAAGCCCCTGGCGGGCCAGGCCGGTTTGTTTACCTGCCACGTCCGCAGGTTCGGCCAATCACGACTCCCAGTGGCTGCAGTTTGCTGCTCCAGGCCAATGGGAGCAGCGGAACAAGTTTGGGAACCACTGGTCTACACATTAGGAATTTTAGCCACCAACCTACAAGCACCCCAAGCCTCCTCCAGCTGCAGGAACCTCTGGGTGCTGCACCGGAGCTTCCTGCAGCAGGGGGAGGCACTCAGAGGTGAATCTGATCTCCTCTCCTCCCCCGAGGAGGAGCATGCAAGGGAAGGACAAGTCCTGTCCCTCCCCAGCCCAGCCAGGACTTGCAACTAGGAGCACCCTGGCTGAGGCGCTCCCAGAAGCAAGGGGGAGATCAGATTTCATGGGGAAGGGCTTATTTTAATTTCATGGTCTGTGACACGTTTTTCACGGCCGTGAAATTGGTAGGACCCTGTTTATGAGGTTCCCTGATGGATCCTTTATGGCTCAATATGCTCCCATCACACATAAATCACCTCTGGGAGTAACCCAAGTCATTTTAATCTCATCTTGTCTCCCCAGCTAGCCTCTCTTCTGTCTCCAGATCTTCAATTTTGCAGTATAAGAAACTAAATTTTGATCCTTAAACTAAATCCTAGTTTAACTTTCTAATCTAAACTTAATCTTCTAGCTTGGCTGCAGTTCTCATGTTTTAGCTGGGCAGTTTTTCTAAAGTAAAGTTTAGATTAGAAAGTAAAACTAGAAGCTGATTTAAGGCTTATATTTCAGTTTCTCACGCTATAAAATTAGGATGGGTGAAAGACAGAAGTATAGAAAAAAAGTAGAGGAAGAGGATTTCTCCATCACCCTGCTGCCTATCAGTTGTAGTTGGTAGCCTTTTCTGTTGACAAGAAAAAAAAAAAACTGTCTCCCTTGGGAGGAAGGAAAAGGGGCCTGATGAATTTACAGAGCCTTACAAAAGGAGTTTAAATACATTATTTAACAATATGTACATTCCAAGTAAAAGAGTAATGGTTCTGCCAGTTTCTTTGCTACAATTTTATCTTATCCTTCCAGTATGAAAACATAGTTCCCAAAAGAAGGATATTTTGTACAAAATAACAAAAAAAGTAAGTTGCTTTTGAAAATTCAATTTAAAATTGAGCTATTTTCCAACAACAATCACAGAATCATAGAAATGTAGGGGTGGAAGGGACCCCAAGAGGTTATCCAGTCCAGCCCACTGCACTGAGGCAGGACCAGGTATATCTAGACCATCGCTGAAAAATGTTTGTCTAACCTGTTCTAAAAACCTTCAATGATGGGGATTCTACAACCTCCCTTGGAAGCCTATTTCAGTACTTAATTATCCTTATAGTTGGAAAGATTTTCCTAATACCTAATCTACATCTCCCTTGCTGCAGATTAAGCCCATTACATCTTGTCCTATCTTCACTGGACATGGGAAACAATTGATCACAGTGCTCTTTATAAAGAGTCCTTAGCATATTTGAAAACTGCTAGCAGCTCCACCACCAGTCTTCTTTTCTCAAGACTAAACATGCCCAGTTTTTTTAACCTTTCTTCATGTCAGGTTTCTAAACCTCTTTATTGTTTTTGTTGCTCTCTTCTGGACTCTCTACAAATTGTCTTCATCTTTCCTAAAGTGTTTCACCCAGAACTGGACACAATTCTCCAGCTATGGATTCCCCAGTGCCAAGCAGAGCTGGACAGTTACCTCCCATGTCTTACATACAATACTCCTTTAGCCTTTTTTGCAACTGTATCACCTGGTTGGCTCATATTTCATTTGTGATCTGCTATCACCTCCAGATCCTTTTCTACAATACTAGTTTTTAGCCAGTTATTCCCCATTTTGTATTTGTGCATTTGATTTTTCCTTCCTAAATGAAGTACTTTGCACTTGTCTTTATTGAATTTCATCTTGTTGATTCAGACTAATTCTCCAATTTGTCAAGATCATTTTAATTTCTAATAGTGTCCTCTAAAATGCTTGCAACCCATCCTTCCCAACTTTGTGTCATCCGCAAATTTTATAAGCATACTCTTCACTCCATTATCGTAATCATTAATGAAATTAATTACGATTACAAATTGTTTACAGCTGCTTACAAATTGTTTAATAATTTGTTCCAGTACTTTTCTAGGTATTGAAGTTAGACTGACGGGTTTATAATTCCCCAGGTCCTCTTTGTTCCCACTTTTAAAGATAGGTACTATTTTGCCCTCTCCAGTCCTCAGGGCCCTCACCCATCCATCATGAGTTACTGAAGATAATCACTAATGCTTCCAAGGTTGCTTCAGCTAGTTCCTAAACTATTGTAGGATGTAGTTCAGTCTGGATTCTCCAGAGACCAACAAACAAAGAAAAGCCTTTTGAATAAAAGCCTGCGTTTTAAGCTGATTCAGAGCTTTCTTCCTGATCCAGAAAATGGACTGATCCCCTGGTCCATAGAAGGCCCCAATCCTTAGAGTGGTTTGGAAGGATTTGGTCTACTGAGGCCTCATAAGACTCTGTGTTTATTCTGACCTGAAGTTCTGATGAATCTGTAATCACAAAGAAACCCCTCAGGTGGGGTCATGTCTGGTGAGCTTTTTATTGTTTTTAATGTTTTGTCTGTAATGCTTTTTAATCTTAATAATAGGTAGGATTGCTTAGAACAAGATGTCTGGTAACTGTTGACAATCAATCATTCTATTATCAGTCTCTGAAGAAAAAACAAGCAGGTTAGTTTAGGTAGTCACTCTTCGCTTGGAAATACACAGTGAAGGCAGGGAACTGTTTAGCATGCAGATACCCAGGTCAGAAGGGAGAGAGACATGCATCTCCATCCAAGAAAGGTGACAGCCAGGGAGCCAGAAGCCTGAGACTGAGTGTCCTTGCTGGCCCACTGCAGGAAAATACAGGGTCCAGTTGCCCTGAACTATGACAGTACCAACAGGAATATTGAAGTATACTACGTATAGTTAGTAACACACAATAGCAGGCATCCTAATGGATGAACTATATTTGATAGACATGGCACCATTAGTACAGTGTAAAAAATTTGAAATACATTATACAGTGCTCATATAGAACTTTAAGCTCTAATTACTGGGGACTTTTAAATTACCTCAGCTACACACTAAGAAGGAGTGAAATGAATATACTAAATCTGAAGTATTTAGAAGTATATTTCAAAATATAAAATCCAAGCACTTCAGAAACTTGATAATGAAAAAGGACAAACTTTACTGTAACCAAAATGAGGAGCTTTTGGAAATCATACTTACAGCATAAGATTAGTGCTGGATTTTTTTTTTTTTTTTTAAGAACTAGTAACTGCTAGACAATAAGATCATATAATACTGTGGTATTTTCTTTATTCCATAATTAAATTAGAAGTTCCATTAGCCTTGAGAAAAATATCATGATCCAGCAACTCACTTAAGCATCTGCTTAACTTTAAGCGCATGAGTAGTCTCAATGAATTCAGTTAGTCTATTCAAGTGCTTAAAATTAAGCAGTTGCTTAAGCTGGATCAAAGTCTTACAAAGCACTTAAAAACATATTTAGGTAGGGCTCATAATATCTCTATCAAGCAGACAAATAAACTGACATTTTACAGATGCTGAAAATGAGGTTCAGACAAAGGAAGTAATTTGCTCATGGTCAGACTGTGAGTCAGTGTCAGAAACAAGATTCTCTCTGTCCACACCTAAACCACAAGACTATGACTCCCAGTCAAGTCATTTAACTTCTCAGCGTATGGGATGGTAGAATTCTTAAATCCTCTATACTTTTGGCTTGGGTGAATAATGAATATTAAATATCCCCCTATTACAACATTCAAAGCTGATGCATGGTTGAACTCTGAAGTTCTGGTCTGTTTTCATTCCTTCAAGGCATGTGGCCTCCAGAGAGACTCATGCTCTTGGGAGTTCCCCATGTCTCTTTTGCAAAACCAAAAAACTTAGTTCAAAACAAAACAATCTGTCATCTGTCAAAGTTTTCTAAAACTGATAAATTTAGCAAAATAAAAAAGAAGGTGGTCTGATAAAAGATCTCTCACCCACCTTCTCTCTCTAAATTTAGTAAAACAACATACCGAAGTGAATATTTCACTATTTCCTTTCAAGGTCTCTGTATAAATTATAGGACATGGATAAGGAACTTGGGGCAAAATCTTGGCCCCATTGAAGTCTATGGCAAAACTCCCACTGATTTCCATGGGACCAAAATTTCACCCCCATCCTTTATCTATGATACTGCAGTGACTGAGGAGGCATTCTTAGCAATAAACAAGTTATAAAATTAAATGGAGGAAGAGACCTAAAGATTAGGAAATGTCATTTGTACCAGAACCACAAAGTTTGTAGCAATCAAGAGAAGCATGCTCCCATATAAACTGGTGATAAACACATAAATTACAGGAGTGAATGACAAGGAAGCTCCCAAAAAGATCAAGGAAATCTTAAATGTACTGATTTTTGTCTCTGTCTAAAACTGTTGAACACCTGTCTGATCAGTCAATAAGATTTAGCTGATGTCAAGAAGGGCCTGCCATAAAAATTATCAGAATCGTAGAAATCAATGGTACCATGGATGGAAGAGTGGAAGCCATATAGTAGTTTGGTGTTCGAGGAAAAAAGTGGGGGATCTTGAAGCTAGTCTTAATAAACTCAGAAAAATAAAAAATCATCATGGAGTAGCTCAAGTCACAATTTCTTGCCACACCCAAAAATAAACAAACCCCACAAAAAAATGATTACATTAATGCAAAATTACATAATTATTTTTGAGTACCAGCATAGAGCAATTTATAAATGTAGGCACCCTTTGCTAGAGGGGCCTCTGAACTTTATAGGGAGTGTTCCAGGAGAAAACCCGGTGTGCTGAAATCTAGCCTTAGAGGCTACAACTCCCATGATGCCTTGGAGAAAGAGGGAGAGATTTCCTTGTGCAGGGAGAACAGGCGGTGGACTCCATTTTTGGAAAAGGAGTGAGATGGCTGCTGTGGAGCTCTGCCTGTACCAGGAGCTGCTGCTAGGAAGCCAGAAGCTGCTACTGAGAGCCTGCAGGGGCAGGAAGCCTCAGAGGCTGTTGGTGGCTTCACTGGAGTCGGAGCAGAGACTGTTGCTGTGCCTAGAGCTGACTGAGGTGGGCCTGCAGTGAAGGAACTGTGAGTAATCCCCACTCTGGTTTGGCAAAGTACTTGCAAGGGAAGGGACACAGCAGAGAGACTGAGTCTGAGGAGAAGCAGAGTGATCTTCCCACCGAACCAGGACCCAGAGCTGCTGACATTTGGTGGGGCCAGCTCCAGTCATCAGAGGGGTTGTGCAGCTTGCTGCCTTGGCTGGACTGATACACAGAACCAACAGAGCACTGTTTCCAGCTGCAGATCTTCAAGCGCACCCACGCAAGCAAGCCTCTAGAACTCCGAAATCCAGAAGAATGTACACTCTGGGGTTGGGTAAATGGTGGCAGTGTAAATGCCAGATACATAAGTTTCATTTATTATTGTATACTATATTTGTTAATTGATTTTACTCAACTGCCCCTTGTGGATTTAAATTAGTAGTGACATATAATCTTAGACTGTTATACCCTGATTTGTTAAATTGTTAAATAAAGGTGTGCTAACTCTAATTTAAGTATATTGGATGTATATTATTTATAATTGGTATTTTTGAGTTACACCCTTGTCACAGATTATAGTATATTATTATTATTTATTAGAATAACTTTATTCCTGGAGGTTCCCAAGGCACACCATTGAGTGTGTATGGGGGCCAGCCCGGTGGCGGCACCGCCAATTTTAAATTCCTTTAGGAATAAAGAGACTGCAGCAGAGGGGTGAATAGAGGATTTCCACCTCTCCAACAGCACCATGGGGATACTCAGGATCTTCTTTAATGTGAACAATAGGCACACAGGTGAGTGTTGCCTGCTCCCGAGTAACCCAGGGAGGAAAGGGGGGTTACATAAATATTTGCAGATATTAAAAAAATGTGTTGAAAGAAGATCCATTATAGTCAGGCCCAAAAAGAGCATGTGCAACTAAACACAGAGCTCAGTTTGTTTGAGAGTGGTGGCGGGAGCACTTTCCCACATGTACATTGCTAGATACACTGGTGGTTCCCAACATCCCTCTCTTGTGGCTTAACATTCGCCTGTGGTTTCTTGCTAACACTACTCAAACCCCATAATCCCTTGCAGATGACAAAATTTGTGAGGTCAGGGTCAAACAGGAACCCCTGGGTGGATAACTGATATGCTGGATGAGCAGGCTAATTGGTAGAGGTTGTACAGATTAGGAGTTGTACATCACGTTGGGTTGTGGGAGGCTTCACCAGAGTGAGGGCTGACAGAATGTTGTTGTTGAGGGTTTCTCCTCACTCCTCTCCTTCCCCCAACCCTGCACTCTGATTTGAGGTAGCATTGTTTTAAGAAAAAGTTGTAGTTCGACTTTTTGGAGCGTCTCTTCCCCTCCTCTAAACCAGCTGCTGTTCAGGCACAGAGGGAACAACAAAAGTGAAGACATGAGCATATGGAAGGGAATAGAGAACAGCCAGAGGCTGCAGCGGAAAGGAGGAGCAGGATGCAAACTGAACCCATCCACTCACTCTTCTCCTGCAGTGGCTCCTCCTGGATCTAGACATTTGCTAATTTTTTGTTTTGTTTTCTCAGTTGATGGGGTGCAACTGAGAAGTGCTGTAGTAGAAAATAAATGGGAATAGAAGAAGATTAGAGGTGATGGCCATCAATGAGTCACTCATGCCTTTTGACAGCTATGTTAAGATCCAGGTGGAATTACCAGGTGGCTCACCAACAAAGGAACTTAATTTTTTATTGTCATTGTGTCTTTAGAAAGTCCCCTTACAGGTTACAGTGATAGAAGCAATCATCAGAAAACACTCAAATGGAGCACAGGGGGCAGGGTCTCATTAGTCTGGCCTCTCTGCTAAGCAGAACAATGGGAAATGATAAGGACAGGTATTATATATTACAGTGAATTTGGTGAACAGTAAATATCCCAAAAAGGAATGAGTCACTACTCAGAGAACAGAAAGAAAGCATTTCTCAATATCTACTGGCAAACAAGTTGATGTATGGAGCCTGCTGAAAACCAATCACTGATAAACACAGATTTTTAACTTTTATTGAAAAAAGTTAACAGTACATGACATATGAACTCTATCGTCACATGATAATATAATTATCATTTGAATTACAGTAGCACTCAAAGGCCTAAGTAAGTATAGGGAGCCCTATTATGCTAGGTGCTGTACAAATACAGACTCTGAGAAATTAGAGAAATTCAGAATGCTAAGTAGTGTTTACTGGGCGGGGTGGGAGTAAGCAGGGCAGAGAGTGGTTCTGTCAGCAGGCCCGAGAAGGGAAAATTCCAACTACCATACTCTGCACTGACTTTGCCATGAGCAAGGAAATTTAATCCTCTGGTGGGATATAAATGCATCAGTCCTTCTCCTTGGAGGAAACACTGGCCACCAACAGGAGTGGGGAAGGAATTTCAGTATGTTGGTGCTTTCTTAGCATTAATTTGGTATTTGTCACAAGTTTATGGAAAAAGAAGCCCTCTGTTGTATTAGTGCTTATTGAGGCTGTAACTCATCCTATACCTGAATACAGGGCTGGAATAGGGGGCCACAGGTGAAAGGGAGGTATTTTGCCATCAAACACACATTAAAGACCCTTTGTCCCTGGCCAATCCTTCCCATGAGGAAGAGGCTCGTTGAAGGATTTCAGCTGAGACGTATATCTCATTGGGCAGGAAACACTGGGGTACTATTCTGGTTTGGATCCTACTATAGTTACTGTTTGACAGGACTCTAGAGTAATGTTATTACCAAGTAACAAGTATGGGGATTTCCAGTTTCACACAATATACAATGCTGCAGCTATTCACTTAAACCACAGCCATGTGTGGAATTTTTATTCACCAACCTCTTAGTGCCAATGACCAAGATCTTATTCTTGGAGAGCACTACTATCACTAATAATCTAGCACTAAAAGAGTTATATCAGATTCATTTTACATGGTGTGGTGATAGAAACAAACTGACACATCAAATCAACTCATTATCTTTTTTCTGTTAACATTTGCAATTGCAAAAAAAAAAAGCTTCCTGTTTTCATTTTGATTAAAAACATCTGACATTTTTTAACTGTAATATTAGTCATTTTGCAAGTCATATTCCAACTGTAAATTGTCCATTTGAGTCTCTGTAACTGTTAAGGCACAACTCAAAGGCAAGATAGCACAAGTGTTCCTGGCTCCTAAACAGGAGTCTCAGTAGTATTTACAATAACCCAGACATACTCCAGATACTGTACAAAATAAACTGAACAGTATTTCTAAATGTTTTCACTAAATGAAAATGAGGCCGTGGTTCATCTGGTTCATATTCACACAACCTTAAGTATCTCTGTCTGCATGGCCTCAGTTAAAAAACTGGCAAATCCCAAAAAACCAACAACAAAGAGCTCTGCTTTACACAATGAATAAGGCAATAAACACAAACATTGATCCAAGCTTATGTTCTTGGTGAGGAAAAGGGAACAAAGAGCAAATGGTGTCAACTCTTGGTGATTTGACTTGGCAAGCGCTGTTAAATGTCTGAATTATCCAGCCTACATCCAGCAGGAGTCAGTGTAAAATGAAAAATGTTTATTTACAACATCAGCATGCAAAATGTTACACAGAATATGGCCCTGTTAGCATACAGTGGCATCCAAAAGTATCTTTCATCTTTTTTTTTTTTAAATTAAGTCCCTTTAGCAATTAAAAGACATTCACTCCTTGGGGAGGACTTTACCTCCCACTCAATAAGGGTAATTAACCATTGGAACATTATGGAGGCATGGAGGTACATTCTTCATTACTTGAAGTCTTGAAAACAAGATTGACTATCTTTCTAAAAATATGCTAACACTCTACCACAAATTACTGAGCTTGATGAAGGAACTAACAGCAATGACCTTTGCTATGCACAAAGTAAGACGAGATAGTCACAATGGTCTCTTTTTTGCCTTAAAATCTGAGTCTATTTCTGGAGGAAACTGGGAAGCTGTGTCCTGTTTCTTTAAACTGTACCAAGAAGCCAGACAGGAGGGCAGCGGGGGAAGGTTCAGTGGATTCTCAGTGCTCTCTTTTGAGCTATTATCCTCTCAGCCCAAACAGGAGGGATGCACCTCTTTGGTTTAGGATTTTGATAGTACCAAACTCAGTGTTAAGGCCTAGAATATATTGTATCTGATGTGATTCTGTACAATATCAAAGGAAGTTCAAAAGAGTAACACTTTTTTTTTCATATTATACTATATATAGTGTACAAGTTTGGCCTAATATCATAGTATTTACTGCACATCAGTACAGTTTCCACTACACATAGTATGACAAACTATATCTTTACAGATTGCAGAAATCAAAAATGCTGACTCATTTACTCATTCTCTTCCCTTGGAAGTGAATCATATTTTTTACAATAAAGTGGCAATATCAAAAGTGCAGTTCTCTACTCACCACAAGCCAGGTATTGTGCAAGCAACTATTGATGTGAGGAGATTATCCAACACAACTGTTAACAATTCTGACACTCCTGAGCATTGACAGCTACCTTAACCCAACCTTCAAGAATATTATATGCAACCAACTATGACATGAACTTAATTATCTTCACTTGGACCTTCAAATGAGTTCTAATTCTGAACTCAGTTTGTTGCACTTCAGTGCCCAGGGATTAATTTGTGCAATTCACACATACTCTGAAGACATTAGCTGTTTAGAAGTACATATATCTTTTTTGTACTGTCATGTACTGTAGGCTAAGCTCCTCTTTCAGATATGGACATGTAACTCCCAATGCAATCAGATTAGCAGTACATGTTTCAAACTTGTATGTGGAAACTAATACTGACCCCAAATATAAATCTCTCATCCCAGCAATTTCATTCCTATGCTCCATTTTACTATGGTGCAGATTCTCTTGTTCATGATAATTAAAATATCTTAGGTTACCAAAACCCCATTCATGACTCATCTATGATGCCTGAATTACAAAAAATACCCTTCAATTTCTCCCACATCGTTATATCCACTCCTCTAAAAGGAAGTTTATGTGCAAGAATAGGCATTCAGTATGTGGTAAAAGGCCATTACACGCAGACAGGAAAGGCTATTAAACCTGCTTATTGGGAAAGCAGCTTTCACATATCACCACTAAAAACTAACTCTGAAATCTGAAAATTTTTAAAAAAGGAAAAAACAATCCAAACAAGTGAAACAATAAAAAAACTCCCATCATATCGAATACAAACAGAACTATCCAAAGGAACACGGAAGCAGTACAAAGTCCACTGAAAATTCAGCATAGATATTCCAGCTCACAGAAACCAGATCAAACCTGCTTGTGATGTTGTTCTATATCTGTCTTACAAACTGAACCAATACATTTCTATTTTAGAGGCCAACTTAATTCATGGACTCCATTTTTGTTAGTGTAACTGCATTCACAAATAACTGAGTGTATTTTTGCATCTGGAATGAATTAGATGTCTATCTAGTAATATTTTCACCATAAAAAAAACAAGTACAACCATTTGTGAAGGCAAAATTGTGCCATCAAAAAAGAACATGGGGTTGGGACCTGGCTGAAAATCAGGGGTGAAATCCTGACCCCAATGAAGTCAATAGGATTTTTGTCATTGACTTCAGTGGGGTCAGGATTCACCCCATGACTTCAAAATCCATGTAAGTGTTGTACTTTTGCATTAAAACTACATAACTACTTGGGGAAGTTACAGAGTTAGCTTCAATCTAGGGTTACACTACAGCAGCAAGTGAGAGAAGGAACAGCGATTCATCATGGCTACAATCTACCCCTCCACCAGAGGGGGCCTTCAGAGAGCTAATGAAACCCAGAAAATAGGCAGCACTGACCAGGAAGGGCAGAGAGCTGCACAGCTGGGGAGGTACTGGTTCAGTGCATTCCTACTGCAGCATCTACTGGTGGGACCCCTAGTGGAAAATACAACTGCTCTCCCTAGCAGCTCTGCAGGCGAGGCCAGATAGATAAGGCTGCCTCAGAGATTGTGATTTTCCTCAGAGCATTGCTAGAGAGGCAGAAGTAGGGGAGTCTGGCCGTTGTAACTAAGAAGTCTCCATACGATCTATGTCTGGGTTTAATTGAATTTTAGGAGTTTCTAATTTTAATTTTTTTTACTAACTACAATTAGAGTTGGTAAAAAATATATAATATAAAACAATAATAAATTATTATTAAGGCATATAAATTATTATTAAGGCATATAACAAAATTCAAAATTTTGAACATGATCTCATTCAAAGTGTTGAAAAGAAGTCGTTTATCATATTTTCTAAATTTTTCACTATTTACAAATACTTATCAGAAACACTGACAATATTCATTTACCCAAACCTGGAGTTTTTGGTAAATGAAAAATTGTCAATAATCATTTTGATAATGTTTTTGATATTTTTAAATGAAGATTTAAAAAGGCAACAAAGTTTTTGCAAATAATAAAAAATTTGAACAATGTTAACAAATGACGGTGAGAATTTTGTTTTCAATTAAAACAATTTAGTGCCCAAAGTTTCAATCAGCTTTAACTACAAAGCTGTTGTAAGGTTTTGGCCCTTAAATTAATGATGAAGCTCACTATCAAGCTTAACTCCAGTTTCATAATTTTTTTGTCCATGATATTTTAAAGGGCTCCACTCCCTGTTTACTGTATTTTTAATATCAGTCAAAGTTGTAAAGCTTGGTCCAAAGTTTTTTTTAATAAGACTTTTGCTGCATTGCATCCTCCTGTACTAAAAGCTTAAAAGTGAGGACAGGAGACCCAAGAAAATTCTGCAACAGTCACTTAGCAAAGGTTTGATGACAGCTCCTGTAAGGGAGGCAGGATTTGGTGAGCTGCAGTAGAGGAGGAGATGTGGACTTCAAATTCTCTGTATCCTGGGGATCCTCAGGGAATGAGACTTCCAGCTGCACAAAGAAGGGCTGACCCTCCGTGGTGCTGCCTGGCCCATTCTCAGAAGCCATGATGCCACTGATTATCTATGGGTATGTCTACACTACAGCTGAGAGCACGGTTACCAGCTCATGCAGAAAGACACACACTAGCTCTGCTCAAGTTAGTATACTAAAAATAGCAGTGTAGCAGAGCGGCAGCTCAGGCTAGCCACCCAAGTATGTACTAAAGGGGTCTGGGCAAGTTTTGTACTCAGACAGCTAGCCTAAGCTGCTGCCTATGCTATCCCCAGCTAAACTGCTACTTTTAGCGTGGCAGGTTGAGTGGAGCTAGCACGTTTGTCCATCCGTACTGGGAAGCACACTCCCAGCCTCAGTATAGATATATGTCTTTGAGCGGGACTGCAGGCATGGAGTACAAGGTAGTACCTCAGGGAGTACCCTCAGCTTCTGACAAATATTCACTTGAATGTCTGACAGGTCCCCAGAATAGCATATGTAGAACATCTGCTCCCTGATCCAATTTCTCCCAAGAGACCTGATCCTGCAAAGTTGCAGTATGTTCCCAAGGAGGGAGAAGCATATTACAAAGGGGGCCACTCTCAATTCTCCCTTTTTAACCCCATTTTACTCTTCTTTGTTCCCTTCACATCTGCAAGCAGAGTGGTGGAACTGACCATTTGATCAGAGCCTGATCTAATATTCACTGAAGTCAATGAAGATATTCCCATTAAATTCAGTGGGCACTGGATCAGGCCCACAAAGAGAGAGTTTCAGAACATCAGAATATTGCTCAGAAAACTGCAACAAAATTGAAATCTTGGAAGCACAACCATAGCAATTTTTTTCTGATTTGAATTACAAAAAGAGAGAAAGTACAAGCCGTTAAGAAGGAACAAGATATGTTCTATAAGGGAGCCAAGATATTTTTTTCCCCCCCGACATGTGCCAAACAAAGCAGAAGAAACAGAAGAACTTGGCAACATTCAAAAAGCCAGTTTGTGGAGAAAGGAATAAAGCCAAGCTCCATGTGGTTTAGAAAACAGAAAACTCTTGTACTGCAGGACTCCTGGTCAGCTAAAATTTTCCCAGAAGTGCACAAGGATATTAGTCGAAAAAGTATATTTATCAAGACACATCAGAAGATGATAAATAAAATAACACCAGTGGAACAGTTTACCAAGGGTCATGGTGAATCCTCCACCACTGTGGATGTTTTTTCTAAAAAAGATATACTTTAGGAATTATTTTGGGGAAGTCCTATAACCTGTGTTATACAGGAGATCAGGTCACTAGATGATCACAGTGGTTCCTTGGAATCTCTGAACACCACAACTTTAAATCAGAACTCAAAATCTGTTTAATATTTGAAAAATGTACTGCTCTATTAGAGTGTAATGTCACATATGTTAAGTGTGTTAGACAGGAAACATGGACAAGTGTTAAAGCATGGGATTAGAAGTCACGAGAACTGAGTTCCATTCCTGGCTCTGCCATACACTTGCTGAGTGACACTTCTAAAAGAAAACTGGCAATTCACATTTGGGATACTGCTTAAATTCATACATGAGATTTTACCCTTTGAGTTACAGAGCTACTGCATTTATGGTAGTCACCACTTGTAGCTTCTACATTTCCCACATCACTATACACTAGGCTGAACCAGTGACAACATACAGAACTGGGAAAAGTCTTCTGTTTTATTTTATAGAAACACATAAATAAGATGAACAGGGTTCAAGACATCCCCACTTGGTCTGGTGCTCTGTCCCGCTCTGGTGGTGGCAGGGTCACCTAGAAATCAATGCGCTACAGCCTGGGCTAAGAGAGATGGGTCTTTTCACTCAGGCACTAGTCTCTCATGCACTGAGATCCAGAGATCCAAGGTTCAGTCTCCGCTGTTGATGACTTACCTGGGGTGGTGGTGATGATATATAAGCAAATATTTGTATGACTAAGGCAAACAGCTTTAACTAATAAAGCAATTACGTCAGACAGTCAGGGCCGGTGTAACCACTAGGCGAACTAGGCAGCCACCTAGGGCGCCAAGATTTGGGGACACCAAAAAGCAGTGCCCAAATTTTTTTTTTTTTTTTTTTTTTTAATACTATTGCTGGAAAACGAATGAATAACAAAAAGAGAAGCGTGCTTGAACTTGCATTTTAACTTGTCATTTTCTCGTACATTACAGCTATAGCCTATGCCAGTTCTGCATTGCGGGCACAAGGGTACTGCTTCACTACAGTACAAAGTGGCAATGATGTCATTCTTCTCGTCGCACGCAGCCATTACCCATTCTGACAGGCTGTTTACCATGCTAAGTTTACTAGTTTGCGGAGGTTGTTGACCGAGGCTAACTATTTTTGTTGAGTTGTTTCAGATCTAAGACTCTCGCAATTGCTGCTGCATCATTTTGCTAATACTTTGCGTCAATTGTGTGTGTACGTAAAGCATTTGAGTGTATATGTTTATCATATGCGAATATGCATTTGTAGGTTGTTCAAATTTGTCATATTGTCATACAACAACAACTGACAATATCAGAGTATCTGCCATTCTAATTTTATACATGTTATTAACAACAATTGGATATTCTAAAGGTACAATAAAATGTAGTAGATTTTGATATGAAAGAAGGAAGTATATGTGACTAAAAAGGGTGTATTTCCAATTACAATCAACATTGCTTAATTTTAAGGAAAAGTCATCTTGATCTCTTAATCAATGTTTACATCAAACAGTTGATGAAATTCAATAGCGACTCATAGTTAGTAAGTGACATGCATTCTCTATCCTTTACTTTTAATCGTGAACAAGAAAAAAAACTGATAGGAATAAAATTTCATCAATGTTGCAACAAAGACTTGTTGGGCTATCTACCTTGTCAATAGAACATGACATTGCTTGCAGCATTGACTTGGAGGAACTAGTTTCTAAATTTGCTAAACTGAAAGCGCGGAAAAATAAATTCTAAATTATAACGTGTTACTCTGTGACAGCGTATTGTGTATAATGTATGTGATTTATTTTAAGATCCATGCTATGTTGTGCAAAGTGAAAACAATAACAATTGTCAGGTTATTCATTTATTTTCATTAAATATGTAGACTAAATAATGAAATTAATAAATTTTCAAGCCAAAGGTGTATTAATTCTAATGAACAATGCCATGTTATGCAGTATTCATTTTTGAAAGTTTATAATAAGCGATGCTCCGGGGGGAGGGGTGATGGGGGGGCACAAGGTGGAAGTTTCGCCTAGCATGCAAAATATCCTTGCACCGGCCCTGCAGATAGTACTTCCCATAACAACACAAACCTATGGGGGCAAAAGGAATTGAGCAACATCATAAGCCAAAGTACTTACCCTTAACATCATACAGCTTGATTCTGTTTGTTCGTAGAATTGGTATGATGTGGGGGTTTTCCCCCAGAAATAAATTATTATGAATTCCCTGCAATACGGTACACAGGTCACTAACTGGTCAGGGATCTGCTGCTATGCATATCTTGTCCTCCCATTCCCATGAGAGATGGGACGTAAGTGGTTATTCCAGCAATTTTGAGTATCCTAGAGTATTTTGTAAGTCATTCAGACACAAGAACCAATACATCATTAGGTAGGAAAACATTATTATCCCCATGTTACAGATGGGGAACTGAGGCACAGAGAGACTAAATGACTTTCCCAAGATGATACATTATATCTGTGACAGAACCAGCAGCAAGCCCAGATCTTCTGAGCCCCAGTCCAATGCCTTTACCAACTGCAAAACCATCCTTCCTAGACCATCCCAGGGAGGAGTACAACAGGAGATGTCATTTCCTGGGGCCTCAGACAAGGAACAGCCAAATCACATTACCAGTGCTTAAGCAGCTGAAGTGGCCATTTCCACTATTATGCCTCCAGCAGGGGAAACAGATTTGTCCCCTTGTATCTGCCCAGGCCCACCAGGCTTAAGATTTGCCCCCTGTGCCTTCTTTCATACCATCCCTTACACTTCAAATAACCACCCAATTACAGTTTGTCAAGTACCTTTATAGATTGCTTAATAAAGACCAATCTATTCTATGAGGCATTCTACCCTTTTCTGTTTGTTTGTTCTGGCTCATGCTTTAAGAATGCCAATCCTTTGGGGCAGGAACATTTGTTTGCTCCACACATTCTGCACACTGTATAATACGGTGTGCTATATATAGGATGGAGGCACCAGTCACAGTGCCACAGTTAAGGCTGAACTGATTTTGCACCGAAATAACAAATTAAAATAATTATCCCTTTATTTTATTAATTTTCTCCAATAAGTAACTGATAAAAGAATAAAGCCAAACAAAGTTCTGTTAGCATTTCCTAAAGGAGAAAGATGGCCAGAGATTCCTATCCAAATTTTGGAAAGACAAAACCAGAATATTGATTTTTAAGTGAAAAAAAATGTTTACAATGAGAAGCTAATAATTTTTGGGTCTTATTTGCAACTAAAAATGACCACTTTTTTTTTTTATTTCCATGGCATTTCCTATACAAAAATCGGTAAAGCACATATGGATGACTTCTAGAGATTAACAAAGACAAGACAAAGTACAAATTAAAGCAGAACGAAGTAGGTCAAACAAAGTGGGAGGGAAAAAAATAACTGTTGCTAGGTGGCAGTGTACCTTAAGCAAAGAATATTGTAAATCATAGATTCTTGTGAAGTTCATCACTTACTAAGATGCATGTTACTTGTTCCCATAATACCATCCTCCACACCTAGATGAAAAACATAAACCTAGATATACATTAGGCGCAGATCTTTTTTGAGCAGACTGAGAAGCAGCACTGAAAAACTGTTTATGAGACAGATCATTATGCAATATCCTCAAGAGAATAGCTCCAAGTCCTTTTCTAGTTGCTTGAGAACTGAAAACCCAGTGAACTGAGACTGTACAGCTTGAAAAGAGCAGAGATTTGCTTATTGCATTTCATCCAACCATTGTTGAGCTCTAACAGAAAAAGAATGCAGAGAAATAAATTTTAACCACAACTTACATCTTTTCAACATAATAATGAATTCAAGATGTTGAAAAACATAATAAATGCACTGTTTAAAACTAAATTATTTCGTAGTTATTTAAGTAATTTAAATGTTTCTCTTCCCTGCTTAAAACAGAATTAATTAGTCATTAGCTCTATTAATTTTAGGGTGGAGATGGCTAAGACAATAAGAAGTGTGGAGGATGAAATTAACACACAGGTCATGAAAATGTCTATGCATTCAATGCCCTTGCAATAAATAGCATAAAAAGCAAGTTGTTAGGAGAAAGAGATCCCGAGAGCAGAGGTTAGGATACCAGAAAATCTGTCGTTCCTGATGTTTCCTCAAACAGAAAACTACCTTAACATATTGCCTAAATTAGCAGAGTGGTAAAAAAGACAGGCTGATGACATCTCGTGAACTACAATTCACTTGGTAAGAAAGCTGTTAACAGGCTCACAACTTGTCACAAAGAAGGACAGGATGTTCTGGAGACAAAGATGAAATAACTTCTTTTCAGAAATATCTGTCTGGGCTCAGGAAGGTGATCTCTTCGAGAAAGATTTTAGATAAATTTCAGTCTGTTTTTTTGGAGGGAGTCTGAACTAATGAAGAGATTAAAGTTGAACACAAATGTGATTCAGGGCACAGTCAAGCTGTAACTGAGGTAGTTAGTAAGAAATGTCCCTGGGGGTAAATATATTCCATAATTACCCACTTTAGGGTTCTTTGAAGCAGGGGTTCTGGCCATCACCAGAGACAGTATATTGAATTGGAAGGACCATTGGTCTACTCCAGTATTGCAATTTTTAAATTGCTACATGGTTATGTTCACATGAGTTACATGTGCTGTATATTTTTTCATTCATCTCAAAGAGTTAACTCTCTAAGGTGCCACAAGTACTCTTTTTCTTTTTGCGAATACAAACTAACACGGCTGCTACTCCAAAGCCTACTGTTGTCTATTAAAATGTCAGCCTTGTTAACTACTTCACAGCTGATCATTTTAGCAGACACATACATCTAATATTTTTAGCCATCATAACATTTCCAGATATCATAGTATTAAGCATGGTCTTGTCATATTTGCAGCATCAGGTAAGAAATGTTTGTCTCAAGGATTTTAAATTTACATCATTAAGGGCCAGATTCTGTTTACCTTACTTTGGACAGTAATCCCAATGACTTCAGTGGCACTATGCCATGAGTCAGGCAAGCAAGATATGTGCTGTTTAACCTCTTACTTGGATAGATTATCTGCACGCAGAGAAGAACAGCTTGAGGAGAAAGAATTAGAAAGCCAATAGTGATTCAATAATTTTATGAAGATAAATGGGAATAATCTTCACAATAAAATGGCAAGTGCCACCGGCTTTTTCCACATTAGAAATGTTTCTGAAGGGGAGAAATGGGGAAAGAAACGAAGGAAGAACTCCCTAGAGACAAAAACTTTCCTTCCCCAGCAAACTGCCCAGTTCCTCCACAGCAGCCTTTCTTCCTTCCACAACAAGAGATATATCTCTTTGTTGCATGCAGGAGGTAGGGAGCATCATCGGATACTGAAGTTTAACCCAAAATAATATTTGCTGTGACTGAGCAAACCTTTGTTCTTGGTTCTGTTTCTTCACTATCTCTGATGTTAAGCCTTGGCAAAAACTGCTAGAAGTCAGCTTTTCCTTTGTATTATTTATTATTACTATTATTGCCAGCATTCACAATATAAACATTTATTAAAAGGGAAACTCCTCTTCCTTCCTTTGCAATCCCCAAATAAAGTATTTAAGTAATTTAACAAAGAAACTGCACTTACCTCATCCTGAAATCTGATTACGGCTAATGCACACCTATAGCACTATGCAAGTAACAGCAAACTATTAAAACTATTAAATTCAGTAACATTTAAGACCAAAATCTTGCACACTGTAGTTTTTTTAATAAGCCACTCCAAATAAAGGACCCCAATTCAGCAAACCATGCCTAACCAGCAAAGCACTTAATTCCCATTGACTTTTATAGTACTTTAATTAAACATGTGCTTAAACTGAACTAGGGCCAGTGCTCCCTTACCTTTGAGCAAAACTGCAGCTTCAAAAGACAGTGACCCCTGCAACATCTCATGAGAGTTACAGGAATTAAAGAAAATTATCTCAATCGTTAGGACATTTAAACTCCTGTGTGGTCTGAAATGCAATAGTAATGGTCAAATAAGAGACTTCATAAAATATGAATCATTTTTCAGTCATTCAATTCAATAAGGCTTCACTGGCATGACAAGCTATACACCAGTTACCAAAGTTGCCAAGGGCTGGGGCTACACACTGGGTTTGAGGTTTGATCCTGTGTCCATTTGTCACCAGCATCCATTCCTGATGCAGTGGCAAGTTCCTGTATAGTGTGATGCCATCTCTGCCATGTTTCTCCTTCCTCTCTCAATGTGGCAGTTTCTCATCACTTTTTGATTAAAAAAAAATCTTTACATTTGCCTTAGTTTTGCACATTTTATTGGAGCAAGGTAGTCTGCTAGTATGAAAGGTCTATGTAGGGATCTGTAGTATTCTAGGTGTATGATGTTTTGATTTGTTCTTTCCAATGTCAGGTATATTGGTGTTTTAGGCACTGATCCAAATACTGAAGAATTCAGTTCACAGAGAAACAACGAGGAGTCCTTGTGGCACCTTAGAGAGACTAACAAATTTATTTGGGCACAAGCTTTCATGGGCTAAAACCCACTTCATCATATGCATGGAGTGAAAAATACAGTAAGCCATATATATATTACAGCACATGAAAAGATGGGAGTTGCCTTACCAAGTGGGGGGTCAGTGCCAATTCAATCAAGATGGAAGTCACCTATTCTCAACAGTTGACAGGAAGGGGTGAATTGAAGAAATATGACCACGTACCTTCTTTGAAATCACCAGTTCTCTAGTTGGAAGAAACAAAAACTAACATAATTGGAGAAACTAAAAGAAACACAACTTATCTTCTCTGTTTCAACATCATAAATAAACATGGTTTTACTTTGTGTAATGAACCTATCCTTGCAACAAAGCCCGTTGCCAACTGTGTCCACATATCTATTCAGGGGACACCATCATAGGGCCTAATCCCATCAGCCACCCTATCAGAGGCTCGTTCACCTGCACATCTACCAATGTGATATATGCCATCATGTGCCAGCAATGCCCCTCTGCCATGTACATTGGTCAAACTGGACAGTCTCTACGTAAAAGAATCAATGGACACAAATCAGACGTCAAGAATTATAACATTCAAAAACCAGTTGGAGAACACTTCAATCTCTTTGGTCACTCGATTACAGACCTAAAAGTTGCAATTCTTCAACAAAAAAACTTCAAAAACAGACTCCAACGAGAGACTGCTGAATTGGAATTAATTTGCAAACTGGATACAATTAACTTAGGCTTGAATAGAGACTGGGAGTGGATGGGTCATTACACAAAGTAAAACTATTTCCCCATGTTTATTCCCCCCCACCGTTCCTCAGATGTTCTTGTCAACTGCTGGAAATGGCCCACCTTGATTATCACTACAAAAAGGTTTCTCCTCTCCCCCCCGCACCCTGCTCTCCTGCTGGTAATAGCTCCCCTTAAGTGATCACTCTCCTTATAGTGTGTATGGTAACACCCATTGTTTCATGTTCTCTATGTATAGAAATCTCCCCACTGTATTTTCCACTAAATGCATCCGATGAAGTGAGCTGTAGCTCACGAAAGCTTATGCTCAAATAAATTTGTTAGTCTCTAAGGTGCCACAAGTACTCCTTTTCTTTTTATTATATCAGCACTCTCTGTAAATAAAAGAGAGCAAAGACGCAATGAAGGCCAGCAGTATAACCAAGCAACATAGGCGTACATCTGACTCCAACATGACACACAACTTCACCTGAGGCTGAATGTGACAGGTCGCTAAAGTCTGGATTGCCTATTTGGTCTATGTGTGGTATATTACACACAGTTTTTCTTGCTAGGGTATGGATGAAGCCTAAGTGACACACCTAGTAATTGAACTTTACATGCAAACATGCCACAGGCCTGACCCTACATGGCTTGTACACCTTAAATTCTCACTGATTTTGATGTGGGTGCACAAGAAATCAGCCCTCTTGATTTATTTTCAGTCCAGCACATTCTTGAATATAATGCATGTGTCTGCATGTTGCACAAATACTTCACTTAAAAATTACAGATCTAAGACTTCTCCCAGCCCTGCACAGATCACTGGGTACATTCAATTCTCAAAACTGTGCCAAGTTTCAAACTTGGATTTGGCCTCACACCAGTACATGGAACCTTTAGAAAACGTACTCAGCTAATACAATAGTACCTGGTTTTAGCACTGCAACTGTAATAGGGGACATATGTTCATGTCACTCATTTGGAGTTTGATGTTTGTTACTTACCTTGGATTTCACATATAACTTTTAAGACCCACAGAAAACCTCTGACTCTAAAACTACGGCGTGCTGGTCCCAGGGCTGTAACACTGGGCTCTCCAAAGGCTGCTCCAAAAGCAACAACTCGGGACCCGCAAATGGGATCTCGGGCACTGGAGCTCAGTGCCGCTGTATCACTTCTAGCGCCTCCCCTGGCCGGGGGCGGGCGGAGGTCAGAAGATAAACCTGGTCTCAGGAACGCAGCCTCAGGCGGCGCCAGAGCTGTCGCCTTTCGACTCCCTCTCGGAGCAGCACTTACCCAAAGGGCCCGGGGGGAAGGGGACAAATGTGGGTATTTACCCCGCTCCCCCGTTCGCACAAAGCCTCCAGGAAAAACAACCCGCCCGGGCTCTTCCAAACACTGTACAGCGCCTGCCTCCTCCTCCCCCGCCCCTTACCTCCTCCTCCTGCTGCAGGCGCACGCCGCCCAGAGGAGCAGAGCCGTGGCGATGGCGAGGCCGTAGGTGTAGAGCTGCAGCAGCTCCCAGGGGGCCATGCTAAGGGAGCGGGCGCGTTTCCCGCCGCCGCCGCTGCAAAGGCTGCCTTGCCTCGGAGGGGAAAGTTTGTCTGTTGCTGCAAATCCCTGCCTTGCCCGCAGCTCCCGTTCCGATCCTCCCCCGGCCAGGGGCTGGGTTTGGCATCGGCGTCTCGCCGCCGAACTTTGGCTACCCGCTGTGCGAGCCGCTCCTTCCAAGATTGTCCCAGCTGCTGCCCGAGGAGAGGCGGGCGGGCGGGCAGCCAGGCCTGTAGGAGGGCTTGCGCCCGCCCCCTGGCGCAGGGTCTTTGCTTTCCTCAGGCCCGGGGGTGGGGGAAGTGGCCCCTCTCATCGGGGAAGGGAAAATAGATGAAAAATACGTTGCTGCCCTAAAAAGTCCCAGGGAATGAGTCAATGAGGCAGGGAATGTACCTTCTAGTAACGATCCACCCATCCAAGAATGACCCACAAAAGTAGTGCCCCTTTAACTACATTGTATAGTGAAAGTAGTGTAACCCCTGCCCCAGTGTGAACACACAGAATATCAGGGTTGGAAGGGACCTCAGGAGGTCATCTAGTCCAACCCCCTGCTCAAAGCAGGACCAATCCTCAACTAAATCATCCCAGCCAGTTTACATGGGTTTAAACCTGGTCCTTAAAGTGGTATAAAGAGCAGGAATACTTGTGACACCTTAGAGACTAAAAAGAAAAGGAGTACTTGTGGCACCTTAGAGACTAACCAATTTATTTGAGCATAAGCTTTTGTGAGCTACACTCCGATGAAGTGAGCTGTAGCTCACGAAAGCTTATGCTCAAATAAATTGGTTAGTCTCTAAGGTGCCACAAGTACTCCTTTTCTTTTTGCGAATACAGACTAACACGGCTGTTACTCTGAAACCTTAGAGACTAACCAATTTATTAGAGCATAAGTTTATAGTTCATTCCCATAAAATAGGCTGTACCAGGCAGGAGTGCTGGAACAATGTGTACGGTGGAGGTGCTGAGAGCCATTGAACTAAACTGTAAACCTCGTATATAATGGAAACTACTTCAAGCCACTGGATGCGGCAGCACCCCCTGCACCCTTAGTTCCAGCATCTATGATACGAAGATATCTGTCATAGTATCTGAGCACCTCCCGATCTTTAACGTAGCTATCCTCACAGCAGTTCTTTATACCACCAGAACTGCATCCACACTAGGGGACTGTAGGGGATTGTAACGCTGGCAAAAAGTAAACCCCACACCATTCATGGAAATATTGGATACAAAAACTGTGTTTAGACCAAGCCTGAGCTGCCAGGAATCACAGTATCTTGGCACTTCCTCCAGGTGCTTTATTCTGTGTAGCTCAAGTGGTGTGTGAATTTACAGAGCTTCAGGGTTTCTGGTAACAATGTAATCAGAAGCTGCATCTCCTTTTGGTGGGGTGAGATGAAAGGTCCAGAGGTCTAACAGGTGCTGCTCCCAGCCTGACCCGACAGAACCAGGGTGATAAGTAATGCTCTCTTCATGAAACCTCCCAAAGGGGAGCCAATCTTAAGGCTGTTTTAGGAGACCAATTCAGGAAGTGGAAAATTTTGGGAGGTCTACTTCCTATTTGAAAATCAGTCATATTTCCTTGTGCTACTATTGGGGAGTGCCTGATCTCACCACACTGTCATGCGGATGGGTCCAAACTAAGGCTATGGCTACACTGGCACTTTACCGCACTGCAACTTTCTTGCTCAGGGGTGTGAAAAAACACCCCCCTGAGCGCAGCAAGTTACAGTGCTGTAAAGCGCCAGTGTAAACAGTGCCCCCAGCGCTCTAAGCTAATCCCCTCGTGGAGGTGGTGGGAAGTAAAACACAAAGTAGGACCATTCGACTGTCTAAAGGCCTCATGGGGCAAATGCTATCAAACAAAAGCCAGATACCCTTACTCACCCTAAGGGCTTTTCTGCCCTGCATTTATTACCTCAGGGTAACGAACATATGTGAGCTATCCCCAAATAAAAACACAGTGAAGATAAGGCACTTTAATTTTACCATGAGGTAAACTCACTGAGGTCCCATACAGAGGTACAAGGCTGACCTCAATGAGTTTACCTCATGGTAAAACACTGGATACACAACTTGGGGCTGGTCTTCACTGTGTTTTTACCTGAGGATAGCTCACTTGCATTAGTTACCCTCAGGTAAAAAACTCAGGTCTTTTTCAGTGTTGCCATCTCTTGTGATTTTATCATGAGTTTCTTAGTATTTGGTGTCTTATTTATACCCAAGTTCATGGAAACAAGGGATTATATGAAAACCTCAGCTTTCATTTTTTTTAAAAAAAAGTAAGATTCTAGCCCTCCTGGTTATAGGAAAAGACTTGCAGATGTGACCCAAATGCACCATAAATAATTAAAGTCCAGAAGGCAAATAGAAAGAACCTAAAATGTATTTATTTCTTTTTTTAACTCTTGATTTTTAAGCCAGTCTCCTGCTACTTGCAGACCTGACTCATGATTTTAGAATGTTGAGGCTTGGCAATACTGTGTATCTTGCTCTTCAGTTCCATGGATTTGTTCAAGGAAGTACTAAGGTACTACTCAATACAAATAAGGGTCTCAGAATCTGGCCCATAATGCCTATAACGGTGAGTAGTCCCACTGAAGTCAAGGGACAGACAGCATTACAATAGTGCAAGGACCAGGCCTTTCTTACTGAAAAAGAAACTGACATTTTCCTGGCATCTTGAGCATCAGAATTTAAACTTCCTGTCTAGGGACTTTTTTAAAAAAAAAAAAAAAAACCACCCACCATTTTGGAAATCCCAAGGGATTTCCAAGAATCATTAGCTCATTGTGTCTTTGAGCTAATCCATTGTGAATGCAGCAAATTAAAACTGAAAAGCAGTGCATTGCAAGACATTATTACAGACTGTTAAATACTTTCCATTCCCCAAATGACCTCTGTTGCGAAAATCCAGTATTTTACAACTTCCTTACTGGGAAAATTCATAATCTGCGTACAATTTTTAATAGTCTATAAAAGCTAAAATAATAAGCGATTTGAAATACTAAACATGGAACAGATTACTGGATATGGGAGAGGGAATAAAGAGTGATACAACAGTGTTTTGTAATTATTAACACTATTAACATTGTGCATATCTACTGGCCCGAATAAAACACGGGTGAGGTCATATTTTTGCAATACTAAGGGCCTGATCCTGCTCGGTGCTAAGCACCATCAAATCTCGTTGGATGAGAGTGCTCAGAACTTTGCAGGATCAGACTTTACAAAATGCCTAACAGCACAGATTCTTTCAACTCTAAGGCACTGGTTATATCATTACTATCTAATTGCTGTTTGGTGGTCAAAATGAGCCATCTTAGTCAAATTCTCATTGGATGGAAGTTTCACATAAAACACACCATTACAATTACTCATGTAGCACCACAAATGTACACATTGGCATTCTAGCTGGGTAGGGAGAGAGGTCAAGAACTGAATTGACAGGAAGACTTAATAATCCTCTGACACCTAAAGTGGGGCCCTCCAGGTCAGAGTTGTCCGATAACACTGAAGCAGCTGCAGTGGGGAGGCTGAAATGAAACCCTGTGCTCTGGTCCTGGGTTTTAAAATGGTTTTCACCTCCCCAGCTTTCCCCCTCCCCTTCTCCTTCGTAAAGTCTGATTACTTGACGCTTTTTCAGAAGAAATGGCTTTCCCCATCAGTAAGTATAATTTTAGATTACCCTGTTTCTTTCATTGTCAGATTTGGTCAGCAGGAGTTGACCTTACTCTAAAAACAAATTCTTTCAAGACTTGCAAGCTCTTTTTTTTTTGGTGCAGGGTTTCATGAGGCTATTATAGAGCTCCTAATCAATCATGATCATGAATAGGAGACAAGTGTGCATACTATAGTATTTATTAAAGATTAACAATACAATTCCAGTTGGATTGGGTTTTAAGTAAATAGCAAAACTCCACTGAATTCAAAACAGATCCCTCTAAAGCTGGTAGAGGTGGCTGCAATACAATGATGGAAGAAGAGATATCTGTGTATATGTGCTTTTTCAACCTGAAGGATCTCAAAATATTTTAGTTACTTATATAAACGTAATATTATATATAGGTGTTCATATACCATGCTGGTGAGCATTGTAAGATAGATAGCTAAATAGATGTTCAGTTAAATTTCTCCTGTTTAAACTGTGACTATTCTGTACATATGCTTCAATTCAAAATGCATACTGTGTGTATATTTCATATTGCCAATGTTGTAAGATGATATTGATCATATTTTTTGTCTTATGAAAATGTAGAAGATTTAAAATAAACTTAGTACATAACGTACCATAATCTGTACAGTATGTTACTTTTCACAGGGTGATTTTGCTGTAGAATATTGTAATCAATGTCACTGCAGATAGCATGGGTAACTCAATGCCATGGGTGGCGCATGACTCCTCCATTTGGGGAGGCTGGGCGTGCCTGGACCATGACTCTGCCCCAAGGCCCACTCCCACTCAGCCCCTTCCCCCAAAGCCACCCTCCCCGTCTCTCGTGCCTCTTCCCCTGAGGCCCCCCCACCCGCCACTTGTGCCTCTTCGCCCCCCTCTCGCACCCCCCACACTTACCTGCTGTGCATGCCTCTTCACCCCCTCCCCAGTGCCACCCACCCCCAGCCCGTTGACTGGCCACTCGTGTTTGCCTCTTCACCCCCTCCCCCAATGCCCCCATGTGGGAAGAGGCAGAGCAAGGGCAGGGCCTTGGAGGGAAGAGGATGAGCAGGAGCAGGGCCCCAGGGCAAAGTGCAAGTGGGGTCACAGCCCTGGCGCCCTTTCAGTGGTGGTGGCGCGCTCCAAAGGTGGTGGGCCCACTGTTCTTGAGGCTTAGCATCCTCTGGCCTCTTATACCCACTGCCCATGCTCAATGCAGTATGTGGAGTAGCCACTGCTTCACCGGCTAGCCTCTGTGTGCACCAGAATTTAAGTGTAAGTATCCTGCTATGTAGTATACAGAAGATCAGGGTCCATATCAGTAAGATATCAGTGTGATTTATACTGTGTGTGGAACTGGTAGAACAGCCTGTAATTAAAGTTGCCTGAACATTTCCCATAATAAGACTGTTTTCCTTTATGTATACCTTTGTCAAATGTCAACTATTTGGCCAGACATTCTTCATGTCAGTTTGTTTGTTTCAGGCTGAATTTACTTTGAAATTTTCAGCCAACACAGTCAAGCTGTGTTAGAGAATGAAGCTAGGGAAAAATACATTGTTTTGTCCATATTAAATAATTCTGATGACATTTTCGTTGAGAACCTCTAGCACCCCCATGCTTTGGACCAAGGACTTGAAATTTGGCAGCGCATTGGCCTTTGTGTCAGGGATGTGCCTTGTGCCCAAATTTGGCTAAGTTTCACACTTAAAAATATCAGTTTGCACATGCTTAGTACAGACTTGCTAGATCTTTGGAGCTAAATCCCCCAATCTATCTGCACTGGGCATGATCCAGGTCAGGGCTGATCAGGACTTTCCCTGCAACTGTAATTCTGGGCTGCTGCAGATCAGGTCTGGGAACAAAAAAATCAGGGAACATGTCCCTCATGTGCTTTCAATCCCGACCCCACTGTTGGGGACACTGGGCACTACACTAGGTAACTCGGGAGGGTGGAAGACCACAAGTGTCGAGGAAGTCCTCCTGCTCTAAGCCCGGATAAACCAAGGCCCCTTTGGTCCTTGAACCCTCTGTGATCCTGCATAACTCTGAGGAAGCTAGCACACAAACAGACAGGTTTGCACACGGCTTGGCAGCAAAGGCCAGCTTCAGCCTGGGAAACAGATAGATAAGGCAGAACCGGTAACAAATAGGACCAAATAAGGCAAGGCTCGGGCAAGGCTACTGAGGAAAAACACAATTGGCTGCTTTAGCTGATTGGCTACGGTATTGTACGGGGCAACAGGTAATTGGTTGCATAAGCTTGTGTAGTGAAGTAGGAAAAGGTATAAAATGTATACTGGAATCTGCTGCATGGCTGCAGGATTTGAGACAGCTCAGTCTCCCTGCGCCCTATTTGGAGCTCCAAATAAATCTCTCTGATTCTCCACCCCATTGTGGTCGTTGGCGCGACACATACCGGGCAACGAACCCAGCTGTTGCTTGCCTCAGGCACTCTGTGCCAGCAACACCACTGAGCCCACAAAGGAGGGAATTGTCTGATTTGAAAGCAGATGGGACAAGAGCCAAACCTGGGGAGTGAGAGAGGAGTAGATTGACATAAGAAGCTGAGCGGGGAGGGGAGACTGGAACTGAAGGCTGTGGGGGAGGGAAACTAGGACTGGCAATTGGGTGGGCAAGGAGACTAGGACTGGTCTGGGAATTGGTGAGGGAAACAGCAAGAGGGCTGATAAGCTTTCTGGGGCTTGGGCTGAGATCACATGAGAAGCGGAAGGTAGAAAGTGGAACTTGTCTGGTCAAGGAGGCTGGGACTGGCAACCAATGCAATGGGGGCAAGGAGAAAGTAAGAGAGGAAAGACAGATCTGATGAGAAGTTGAGATGCAGAGGGAGAACTGGGACCAGCTGGGCAAAGAGATTGGGATAAGTAGCTAAGCGAGGACACTGAATTCAGATGAGGAGCCTGGGGAGGAAGACTGGGACTCGGAGCCAGTAGAGCATGGGAAACATGACTGGGGAAGAGAGACAGATCAGACAAGAAGCAGGTAGGGGGAAAACAGGGACTGACTGGATAAGGAGTCTGGGATGGGGTATCCGGAGAGGTGAGACTAGGCCTGGCCAGGCAAGGAGACAACAACTGGGTTGAGAAGCCTGAAAAGAGGAGACTAGGACTGGCTAGTTGATGAGACTAGGACAGGGACAAGGATCGAGGGGTAGGGAAGAGACAGGACTGGGACAGAGATTGGTTGGAGGGGCAAAGGTGTCACACTTGTGGGGAATGAGCAGAAGAGTCTGTGCCCACTAAAGAACACTTCCCTCCAAAGCCTAGAATGAAACCCACAATTCCTGAGTCTCACCATTTCTTTGTTGTCAGCAGATATCTGTGAAATCCATTTGCAAAATGTGTGTCTCATCCCCCTCTAGTGCTGGTCCATCTAGAGGATGACACCCTAATACTGCTATAAATTACTCTTTTAGCTCAAGTGGCAGAGATTGCAGTAGATCTGAAGGTTACAACTCTGCTGAAGAGCCATGTGACGGTCAATAGGTCATGATGAAATTTGGGGGTTTTTTTCTCTTCATTTTTTTTTATAAACCTAGAAAACTGCACACACAAAATTACATTAAAAGAATATTAAGGTTGCAAAGTCAAGCCCTTAAAAGTTAGGAATGGATGGATCTACTTTGGGGATAAAATCAAGGTTGCGTAGCGAAGGGGACTATTGATTCTGGGACCCCTACTTCAATTATTGCAGAAGTGGAAAGGTATGTAATGAATGAGGCAAGGGACTGCAGGAAGAGAAAGAAGGATCTCCTAGTTAAGTCAGTGAAATTCTGCCCTGGAGAAATGGTTCATAGCAAGGCTGGATTACCCAATAGGCAGACTAAGCACGTGCCTAGGGCACCAGCAAAGCAGGGGGCACAAAAAAAAATGAGATTTTTTTGGAAAAAGTTTGATTTGATATTTCAAAAAAGCATCAAAGTAGTCATCATGGGAAAAATCAGAACTTTGTTAGACTTCCTTACACTCCACTATACACTCTCCCCCCATTTCTGTTCTCTTTTACCACACAAGTCAAGCTCTCCAAGAAAAAGAATTGGATTTGAAAACATGTGCAGACCTCTGTCAATCATTAGCAGACCACTTACGCACTTTGAGGAATGATTTCGAAAGATCTGAAGACATATCAAAATATATCTTGCCTGATACTAACTACAAAGAAGCCCAGTCCCACAAGCGAATCAGGAAAAAACAAGTAAATGATAGCAATGCAACAGAAACAGCATTGAATCCTAGAGACAAATTTCATGTATCTACTTACTACGCTATAATTGATACACTTGAAGCTCATATGAAGAGGAGAGGTGAAGTGCACAAAGTAGTATCAAGTAGATTTTCTTTTCTAAACAGTATGGACTTATCTGACGAACAATATTCACAAGGTTCTCAAAAGCTAGTTGACTCATATCCTGTTGCCTTGAACATGAATCTCTGTGGAGAAGTACGGCAGTTCCACTGTTATATGCAAGCAAAGTTTAAGGAAACAGGAAAAATGAAATTCAGTCACATTGAACTTCATGACAGAATACTGAAAGACGGAATACAGCGTGTATTTTCAAATGGAGAGATCGCACTACGTATTTTTCTAACATTGATGATTACTAACTGCTCCACAGAACGCTCTTTTTCCTCAGCTGAAAAGAATAAAAAACCCCACAGAGAACAACAATGTGTCAGGACAGACTTGATTCACTTTCCCTATTGTGTATGGAAGCAGACATGCTTCGTCGAGTCATCTTCGATGAACGTATCCAGAATTTTGCAATCAGAAAATCTAGAAAGAAGCTATTTTAATTTCAGCATACATTTGTGTCATTTCAAAAAATAAAACTTTATTTTATGGTATAGTATTGTTTTTATTTTGAATTACATATGGGGGGAACCATAATCTTTTCAGTGCTTAGAGCCTCTAAAGGTCTTAATCCGGCCCTGGATCATAGACATTGGAAATGGGGGAGGAGGGACAAAGGGCCATTCCCCCCTTCCCTGCCCCCCCCATACACACTGTTTAAAACCTGAAGACTACTGAAGTTCAGTCTGAACACAGTGGAAAGAGAGCACACAATGGCCTGGCCACCACTTGGGTCCCATTCTCCACTGCAGCTGCATGCCAGCCAGATCCCACTCCATGGGCCCAGTTCTGGCAGCCGGGTCTTCACCTGTCGCTGAATGCCAAAACCGTGATGGCCGCTCATCTTGGCAACAAGGATCAGCTGGGTCTGGGAAACAGGATGGTCTGGACCCATAAACTGAGGGCTTCAGGCTTGCCAGCAGGGAAGGTAAGATAAGGGCAGGGGGAAGCATGGGCTCCAGGAAGGTTTGTCTCATAGCGTGGTGTGGGGCAGTGGAGCAGGGGCTGCAGGATGGTCAGGCTGGATTTGGGAGGGAAGAGGTGGGGGAAAAGAAGCTCAGGGAGGTTCTACTGGCTGTACTTCTGGCAAAATGAAATTTTGAGACAATGAGGCAACAGCATATCTCCCATTATGTGGAATAAGTGAAATGGATAACTGACATACTTTCTTATCAAGGAACATGGTGTTGCCGGCACAGAGTGCCCGAGGCAAGCAACAGCTGGGTTCGTTGCCTGGTGTGTGTCGCGCCAATGACCACAACGGGGTGGAGAAGCAGAGAGATTTATTTGGAGCTCCAAATAGGGCACAGGGAGACTGAGCTGTCTCAAATCCTGCAGCCGTGCAGCAGATTCCAGTATACATTTTATACCTTTTCCTACTTCACTACACAAGCTTATGCAACCAATTACCTGTTGCCCCGTACAATACCGTAGCCAATCAGCTAAAGCAGCCAATTGTGTTTTTCCCCAGTAGCCTTGCCCGAGCCTTGCCTTATTTGGTCCTATTTGTTACTAGTTTTTGCGAAACATTTCTGCCTTATCTATCTGTTTCCCAGGCCGAAGCTGGCTTTGGCTGGCGAGCCGTGTGCAAACCTGTCTGTTTGTGTGCTAGCTTCCTCAGAGTTATGCAGGATCACAGAGGGTTCAAGGACCAAAGGGGCCTTGGTTTATCCGGGCCTAGAGCAGGAGGGCTTCCGTGACACTCGTGGTCTTCCACCCTCCCGAGTTACCTAGTGTAGTGCCCAGTGTCCCCAACAATGGCATAAATCTATGGTCAGTTTAGATGGATTTACACTGCACTGATTACCTTTTCTGCATTGGTGTCATAGAAGGTTGTGTCAGTTTAATATTGATTTTATATCAATTTAGTTAAATCAGAGATATTTATAATCCCTGATTTACAAACGATAAATATCTTCTCAGTACCATACATGGTAGAGAGGGGAGGGGAAAATCAAATATGAAATCATATTATTGTTCATCTGCTGTTGAAAAGAGTTTGATTTTTGCTACTTCAAACACTGCTCATTTAATACCCTTTTAAAAAATGAAACAATAAATGAAACAAGTTCTACCATTTTTACACTTATTTTTATGGTATACGATGTTCTTTTTTCAACCAAGCACTTGACTGTGCTATAAAATCATGAAACTTTTATGAGCAGTATCTATCAGGTTTTTAATCTTCTGTGTTGCTTTTATGATAAAACTGTGGCTATGATGGGTTTCCAAGAAGCATTGTAACCAGTTCCAATGTTCACAGGACTGCCTAATACCCTACGAGTGTGTTGGGGGGAGGGGGAGAAGAGAGAGAGCGCGAGCGCGGGGCGGGAAAGAGGCAATAAATAAATAAATAAGAGAGGAGAAATAGGGAGAACATAAGAACAACCGATACTGGTTCTGAACAATGGTCCATCTACCCCAGTATCCTGTCTCCTGACAATGGACAGTGCCAGATGCTTCAGAGGAAATGAACAGAGAAAGGCAATTCGCGAATGATCCATCCCTCTGTCATCCTGTTCCAGCTTCTGACAGTCGCAGATTTAGGGGCACCTGGAGCATGGGGTTATGTCCCTGACCGTCTTGGCTAAGCCATTGATGGACTTATCCTCCATGAACTCTTCTAATCCTTTTTTGAACCCAGTTATACTGGGAGGCAATTAAGGTAATTTATGGCAGTGACCTCTGAAAGGCACTCACATTCTCCTGTTAGTATCAGAATTTAGATAGATAATAAAAGATAAAAATAAAGATACAAAGAATCTCAAATTTAGGACTAGATTGTAATACAATCTGTCCTGTGCTGTTCCAGGAGTAGACCAGGGAATTGTGACTCTGAAAGTCATAATTCAGTCCCCGCTTCTCCCCTTGAACTAGTGGGGAAATAATCTGTGCCAACTCTTAACCACGTTCAGATTACTTCTCTCTCCCTGTCATTTCAGCTATGCTGGCTGACACATTGGAGGGTGAAGTCAAGGGTTATACTCATCCCTCACTTCTGCCCTCCTGCATAGGAGGGAGAGTAGAAGTCCTAGGGAGGCTGCTTTCCCTGCCTATGCTGTCACTGGCAATGTGGGTAGCTAGTAGAGGATACTAAAGGGGAGTCTTGCCCCCCTCACTCCCCTTTGCCAGCAGGCTGGGCAAGTGCCAGACTTATCCTTTATTTAATTGGTGGGGGGAAAGGGAGACTTTCTCTTGTCACATCATTTTTTTGTACCACAGGACACAGTAAGAAAGTAGCACCTTCCAGCTGGGCTTGTTATAGAGAGTACTGAACTGATCTAGAAAAAGCCCAGAACCTCCAAACGACTCTCCTCTATAACTAGTGTTATCAGCCATCCAAATGTTGATTTGCATTTGATGGTGCTGTCCTGCACCCTGAAGCCCAGGTCTGCAGGATTTTAAACATTCCGCTAAATATCTGTGGGGTTAACACATCACTATATCAGGTTGATGCATCATGACATTTCTACTTGACAATGACAAGATGTCAAGCATTAGGCGAAAATGAATTAGTCTTGGAGGACAAACTTAAATAGGTGGGAACCTTATATACTGTATATATTAAATTTTATGAAGGTTCAGTTAAGAAACCAAATATACTTTATCAGATATTCCCTTCACCTATTTTAACTTTGTGGATTCGACTTTTAGACCAATCCTCCTTATTCCCTAGATTTTCCCTTGGCCTTTACTTTTGATGGGACATGTGCTATTCCACTTTACCACTATCCTTTCTATCAACCCATGTATTAAGATCTAGGAGTCAAATCTTAATGTTTTTAGGGTTTTTTTTTTTTTAAACTCATTTCTTCATCAAGCAAAACACCCATTCACTTCAAGTGATAGTTTTAGTAAAAACTTCATGATCTGGCTCATGAGCAAAGTATAAGCCTTTGTATTGTATTCAGAATTTAATGTTCTCAAGTCATTTCCTCTTTATCTAAATCAGGATTAAAATTTCTCCTCTAAAGCTACAGCTGGCTGCCATCACAATGCTTCATGCATTTATGGCTGCCCTTCAGATCTCTGAAATATAAATATAGTGCTGAGTAAACTAGTTAAGCCCCTCTTGAGTCTGAGTGTATTTTCCTCATTCTTCCTTTTCCCATAACCTTTTTAGCAGCTATCACTATCTACAAGATGAGTGAGTGAGGCTCAAGCCTTTATAGTTAATCCACAAGAGTCTCGTCTCTGAAGATAAAATTCTATGCCCCCACACTGGATTTTTTGCCTAAGATTGTTTCAGAAGATTGTTGATGTGGCTGAAAGTATTCAGGTGTATTAGTATTCCTCTTTAAGTGTTAAGCTATGTAGTCTTCTTTTACTGTATGTGCCTCAAGTGGCATATGACCAGGATTCATGACTGAATTTGGTCCACTGGTTGGATCAATAGGTTCCCCGGCTTGGGCCAGGTACTGACAAGGAGTGCAACATGAACACTGATCCATGCCCCCATGTAGTAATAATTAAAAAGTAAACAGCCCCAGTAAAACCATTTACATTGATTGCATTGAGACTTCCTGTCTATCCTTCACTTTCTTTTTCGTCACTGTTCCATCATGGCTATAGTCACATATGGTTTTATTAAAGTAAAAAAAAAAACAAACCTGCACATTTCAGGAGATTTTCTAAATGTTTTGGTTGCTTGGCCTTGCCCACTTTTGCAGTCCTCCTGTGTCCATGAAATGGATTCCATCCTTGCCTTTGTCGCAGTGAGCAAGAGACTTAAACCAGACTTTTAACAGGTGGTCAATAACTGTGTCTTCCTCATTTTATGGGTGCCAAACTTGAGTCCTTTGGATCTGATTTTCAGAAGTAAGGAGCACTCACAGCTGCAACTGAAGTCAATGGGAGCTGTTCTTGGAACATATAAAGCGCTATATAATGCTAAGTGCTACGAAAAATCAGGTCTGAAACCCTCAGATACTAGAGTGATAAGCACCATAGAAAAGCCCAAAAAGAAATGAATAATTCTGTGTGCAGAACAGCGTTTGAATAAAGAACAGGAGTAATTGTGGGACCTTAGAGGCTAACAAATTTATTAGAGCATAAGCTTTCGTGAGCTACAGCTCACTTCATGGGATGCACAGAATGGAACATACAGTAAGATATCTATATATATCTATATATATCTATATATATATATATACATACACATATACAGACACACACATAAGTTGGAAGTTACCATACAAACTGTGAGAGGCTAATTAGTTAAGATGAGCTATTATCAGCAGGAGAAAAAAACTTTTGTAGTGATAATCAAGATGGCCCATTTAGACTGTTGACAAGAAGGTGTGAGGATACTTAACATAGGGAAATAGATTCAATATGTGTAATGTCCCAGCCACTCCCAGTCTCTATTCAAACCCAAGTTAATGGTATCTAGTTTGCATATTAATTCAAGCTCAGCAGTTTCTAGTTGGAGTCTGTTTTTGAAGCTTTTCTGTTGCAAAATTGCCACCCTTAAATCTTTTACTGTGTGGCCAGAGAGGTTGAAGTGTTCTCCTACCGGTTTTTGAATTTTATGATTCCTGATTTGTGTCCATTTATTCTTTTGCGTAGAGACTGTCCGGTTTGGCCAATGTACATGGCAGAGGCAAAGGTGCATTGCTGGCACATGATGGCATATATCACATTGGTGGATGTGCAGGTGAACGAGCCCCTGATGGCGTGGCTAATGTGATTAGGTCCTATGATGGTGTCACTTGAATAAATATGTGGACAGAGTTGGCATCGGGCTTTGTTGCAAAGATAGGTTCCTGGGTTAGTGGTTCTGTTGTGTGGTGTGTGGTTGCTGGTCAGTATTTGCTTCAGGTTGAGGGGCTGTCTGTAAGCAAGGACTGGTCTGTCTCCCAAGATCTGTGAGAGTGAGGGATCATTTTTCAGGATAGGTTGTAAATCTTTGATGATGCACTGGAGAGGTTTTAGTTGGGGGCTGAAGGTGATGGCTAGTGGCATTCTGTTATTTTCTTTGTTGGGCCTGTCCTGGAGTAGGTGACTTCTGGGTACTCTTCTGGCTCTGTCAATCTGTTTCTTCATTTCAGCAGGTGAGTACTGTAGTTTTAAGAATGCTTGATAGAGATCTTGTAGGTGTTTGTCTCTGTCTGAGGGATTGGAGCAAATGTGGTTGTATCTTAGAGCTTGGCTGTAGACAATGGATTGTGTGGTGTGTCCTGGATGGAAGCTGGAGGCATGTAGGTAAGTATAGCGGTCAGTAGGTTTCCGGTATAGGGTGGTGTTTATGTGACCATTGCTTATTAGCACAGTAGTGTCCAGGAAATGGACTGCTTGTGTGGATTGGTCTAGGCTGAGGTTGATGGTGGAGTGGAAATTGTTGAAATCATGGTGGAATTCCTCAAGGACTTCTTTTCCATGGGTCCAGATGATGAAGATGTTATCAATATAGCGCAAGTAGAGTAGGGGCGTTAGGGGACGAGAGCTAAGGAAGCATTGTTCTAAGTCAGCCATAAAAATGTTGGCATACTATGGGGCCATGCAGGTACCCATAGCAATGCCGCTGACTTTAAGGTATACATTGTCCCCAAATGTGAAATAGTTGTGGGTGAGGGCAAAGTCACAAAGGTCAGCCACCAGTTTTGCCGTGGCATTATTGGGGATACTGTTCCTGATAGCTTGTAGTCCATCTTTGCGTGGAATGTTGGTGTAGAGGGCTTCTACATCCATAGTGGCCAGGAGGGTGTTTTCTGGAAGATCACTGATGGATTGTAGTTTCCTCAGGAAGTCAGTGGTGTCTCAAAGATAGGAGTGCTGGTAGTGTAGGGCCTGAGGAGAGAGTCCACATAGCCAGACAGTCCTGCTGTCAGGGTGCCAATGCCAGAGATGATGGGGCGTCCAGGATTCCCAGGTTTATGGATCTTGGGTGATAGAATATCCCTGGTCGGGGTTCTAGGGGGTGTCTGCACAGATCTGTTTCTGTGCTTTTTCAGGGAGTTTCTTGAGCAGATGGTGTAGTTTCTTTTGGTAATCCTCAGTGGGATCAGAGGATAATGGCCTGTAGAATGTGGAGTTAGAGAGCTGCCTAGCAGCCTCTTGTTCATATTCCAACTTATTCATGATGGCGACAGCACCTCCTTTGTCAGCCTTTTTGATTATGATGTCAGAGTTGTTCCTGAGGCTGTGGATGGCATTGTGTTCTGCACGGCTGAGGTTATGGGGCAAGTGATGCTGCTTTTCCACAATTTCAGCCCATGCACTTCGACGGAGGCAATCTATGTAGAAGTCCAGTCTGTTGTTTTGACCTTCAGGAGGAGTCCATGCAGAATCCTTCTTTTTGTAGTGTTGGTAGGAAGGATTCTGTGGGTTAGTATGTTGTTCAGAGGTGTGTTGGAAATATTCTTTGAGTCAGAGACGTCGAAAGTAGGATTCTAAGTCACCACAGAACTGTATCATTTTCAGGGGCCTGGAGGGACAAAAGGAGAGGCCCCGAGATGAGACAGACTCTTCTGCCGGGCTAAGAGTATAGCTGGAAAGATTAAAAATATTGTTGGGTGGGTTGTGTTGGGATGTAGTAGTTTAGATGGTTTAGTGTCCTTTTTCCTTTGTAGAGAAGCAAAGTTTGTGTTGTAAATGGCTTGTCTAGATTTTGTTTTGCTTGTTTTTTGTTTTAATTCTGCAATAATGACTTTTTTCACTCTGATAATTCTTCAGTTTAAGACTCTTGTTGATTTTCTATTTATAAATCAATCAGACTGCCACATGCTAATTCAAACAAAGGTTTGAATAGTTTGCATTAAATAAGACATGGAGCCACACATTGAACAATAATGAGAAAATGAAAAATTGCATAATTATGTGGGCACCGTCCTTCCTGTGCACTGAATATGGTAAGGGTCCTGTGGGGAAAAAAAGTCTGTGATAATGTAATGTAGCTATATCTTAATGCATACATACAAGGAGACCAAATTAAGGTTGCACAATCAACCTTAATTCTGGCTTTTCCAACTTTTTCATGCTTGAATTTTTCAACCTTAAAAATGTTCTTTTAACTTGTGTGTGTGTGTGTGTGTGTGTGTGTGTGTGTGTGTTGTGATGTGGTGTTTGTTTGGGGGGTTGTTTGTCTGTTTGTTTTTTGAAGGCTTCTTGGCAATAGCAAAGAATGTAATAATTCTACTAACAACAAATATTTTGGATAACTAAAGAATCTGTTTCTACTACTGTAAAACAAATACACTAGCATGTATTAACTCATTAAATGACAGGTGTACGCATATAAACAACATCTGGATAATTTCATTTCTCTCAATTAGTGAGCACAGCTAGAATATGAATTAGAGGACAGGTGACAAAGAGAAACAAAAAAAGAAAAGAAGGGACAGTAGATATCCTAACGTCTAAAAGCTGATCCTGTTAACATAATTAATAGGGAAACTGCAGATCCGAGGGATCTTGTTCAATATAATATGGTTAGGAGAAGTAAATGTGAGTCAACATTAGCACGTGGCAGTCTGATTTATAAATAGAAAAATCGACAAGAGTCTTAAACTGAAGAATTATCAGAGTGAAAAAAGTCATTATTGAGGAATTACAACAAGCAAAACAAATTATAGATAAGCCTGGGTGCAAAAATACTGTATGGGAAGAATTCTTAGAAAGTAGAAGCTAAAGCATGAAAACCCAACTTGTTTATTGATCTGATAATTATTCTGTTAGCGGTAGTTTTGATTTCCCTCGTTATATAGGTTTTATTGGAATTTTAAAAATTTCATATTATTTTAAAGCATTCATTTACAGCTTTTTAATAATTTTGACTTAAATACATCTGTGAAACACAGAAGTAGATCATAACTTTGTAAATTATGAAATTTTAATGTAAAGTCCAGAAACTGGTTTAGAGGTGGAGTTATGTGTAATAAATGAAGTCAATGTTACTTGAGGTTCCTCAGCACCTTATAGGATTTGCTCTTAAAGGGACAAGAACTACTTTACTCTGGGTGTTTTTCTACTTTTCTTCCTCAGATGGCCATGTCACAATTTGGATTGAGAGGTTGTGTCACCACTCACCTTTTAATCCTGGGCCTTAAATGCTCTACTACTCTGGCTCACCATGCAGACACCAACAGCCAACAGACAAGCCTGCAATTCCCTGAATGAACCCTAACCCAGTTCAACACTTGGACCTCAGCCCCTTACCTGCCTACAACACAACAGACCCATCCTGATCTCCATTAATGTTGGTTAATACTTGCTGGTGACCCCAACACACCCCAAATTTCTCCAAAATCATCTACTCTGAAATGTCCAGCCCTCTCCTGGAACATTCAGAGGTGTAATAAGGTCTACTGCTCTTTTAAAGAGACAAAAGCACAGCAGCTTGTTGTGTTAACTGGAACTAACAATGACTTCAACACCACACTAGGTTGATTTAGATTAAAAGTAAAACACGTTCATTAACAAAAGGAGGTTTTAAGTGAGTTCAGGCACAAGGGGTAAAGATAAAATGGTTATAAACAAATACAATTAAAATATGCCTTCTAGTGTTTAAGAGTTAACAAGCTATAGCCTTGGTGCAAGAGATTTCCTCCCAATCTTTTTCTTCTTTCCAGCCATGGCTGACTTTCTCTCAGTCAGGACCTTCCACAGAAGTACAAAATGCTGGTTTCCCCCGTCTTCCTAAATAAAATATATTTGCCTAAGCAGGTATCTCACCTATATTCCTTTCCTAGAGATTTCAACCCCCTTGGTTGCTTTCAGCCCCATCCCTTCTCCGCTTGCAAGCTCTCTGGCCGCTTGTGTCCCTCCAGTGATGGATGTCAAGATGGCTTTGTCTTTCTCCTTATATCTTCCCAAAGTCATTGTTTTGTTCCCAGACTCAGGATGACCTCATGCTGTTCTTCCTTTCCTGTTGACTTCACATCCCCTGCTGATTTGTATGTAAATGGGGCTTCTACTGTGTTGATTCCATCATGCTTAATTTACATAGGAAACAGGTTGGTAGCTGCCTTCCCTCCTGTCTGAGAGAAAACCGGTTTCTCTCCCTTTGTCGGATAACAGATTTAAAAGCAATATTAATGAGTCTCCGTAATTCCTCATAATGTTAATACATACTGTAGCAGATCGAGCACTGACCAGCACAGTGTCTCCTGCTGGTTGCCTCCGGAATCAGCTCAATTCCAGCTCTCAGAGCACCCCCTGCTGGCCAGTGTCTCACCTGCCTCAGGCCCCCATGTCCCTCCCAGACCCCGGTGCCCTTTACCTTAGGGTTCTGCCCTAGCAGTACCCTCACTCTCTGGATCTCCCCTCCTAGGGGAACCCCCAACCATCTATGCCCACCTTGCCTCAGTGGCTAATGACAGCCATCATCTAGCTCCCTTTCTCTAGGGCAGACTGCAGTCTGTAATGGCTACTCATCATTGGCAAGGGGGCTGGACCAGCAGCCTCTGCCTATCCCCGGGCTGCACCTCTGCAGCCCCAGTACCTCCTTAGGCCTTTATCAAGGCCTCAGCCTGGGGAGTTGCCAGGCTGGAGTTCCCTAGCTCCTCTTGCCCTTCCCCTGCACGGCACGGCACGGCACGGCACGGCACGGCACGGCACTGCTCCCAGTATCCTGTGCACCCAGGCAGCTAGGCCTTTCTCACTCCAAGGCTGGAGTGAGTCTGTCTTTGCCTTCTGGCCCTGCAACTCTTTTATAGGGCCCAGCCTGGCCCTGACTGTCTGCCTCCCAGCCTTTTCCTATTGGTTCTCAGCCCCAGCCCTCCCCCAGGGCTGGCTTTTAACTCTTTTAGGGCCGCAGTGGGGTGGTGGTCCCGCTATAAAAAACATTTCACAATTATATTAATCGCCAGGTCACATATGGTATCTTACATGATCCCATTTAGATACAGGTGTTGACAACAGTGATTTGGTGTACACTGGGCAGGTCAGGCCTGCAGCAACTCACTCTATGCATAGGGGAGTCCCTTGCCATTTGGCATTGGGCTGCTCTTAGGGTCACAAACCACTTGTTTTAGTTTCTTTTTCACTTCCCTTTTTTTTCTTCTGGGAATTTCTCTTGCTTTGAAGCCAACTTGGAGGTGGTCTGAGTCTCAAAACAGGAAATAAGAAGTACAGTAAATCTGAAAAAAAAAGTTGTGGTTTGCTAATGTTTGCCTTCCTCCAGGGGTGAAAGTAAGGCGGTACAGGCTGGTACAGGGTACGGCGTACTGGTAAAAAGTGTCTGCCAGTACCAGCCCGTACAACTGACTTTATAGCGCTGCCATGGCAGTTCTTTAAGGACCCTGCTTAAAGCACTGCCTTGGCAGCACTTCAATATCGCTGCCCCTTTTGCGCCCCCCCCCCATCAGCGGCCCTGCTAAAATGTATCCAGCTAAGTTAACAAATAACACTTTTTTTTTTTTTTTACTGAAAGTGGAAGAATTTGTTCAAGAATAGTTTACTTTTCACAAGTTATGCTTTTGTTTAGTGTCTGAATTTCCCTCAGCTTGGCCAGTAAAAATCAACAAAGTTCACTTTTATTTATAATTAGTTTTAAACAGAAAAGAAAATGTTAATTGTTTAAACACAACTGTTTTATTTGGGATTTTTTAAATATGGAAATATTTCTATTGGTCTTTGATTTTATAAAAGCTTGGTTTTTTTTCATAATACAAAACTTTGGGACAAATGTAGGTATTGATCCAATAAAGCACTTAAGCACATACTTAGCTTTAAACTCGAGTAGTCTTATTGAAGTCAAATTGACAATGCCCATTTAAGCAAAGTTCAATGAAGGTTGTGAGTAACAGCTGCTGAGAATTTTGTGGTTTTGGAACTGACGCCTTTTAAGATCTCAGTGCAAAATCCAGGATTTGATTCTCTAAGTCCTCCATGTTTAGAACACCTTTGAAAGTCAGGGGTAGCCTTCATGAGGCAGAAATGTGTATTTTACTCATAGTGTAGTCATCCAGATGCTGGAAGATGGCATAGTATTCTATCCCCTATTCAGATAAAATCGATACCTTTACAAGTTTTTATTTCAACAATTTTGAAAGCACTGCAGTAAAATATGAGCTGGAATTGTGAAGCTTTCTTTCTGAATGTTAAAACTTTATACTTATACTATATTGACATTCTGCCTCCCACAGAATGTTTTTGTTATTAAAATTCAGAGAGAGACACGAGTGATAAAATAGTAAATAAAATTCAAGTGATTCATTTCACCTTTCATTTCAAAAACCATTTAAATGGCAGTAAAATAAAGTGAATTGTACATTGTGATTTATATCTGTAATGACAATTTCCTAATTTCTATGTCTGTCTTTTGGAGCAAAGAACAAAGAGAATTTGCATGTGTACCCCCAAAATTCGAATATTCCCAGTAGACTTCATTCCCAGTAGACTTCATAACAGCTACAATATAAGCCTTAGTTATCATTGTGGAGTGAAAATATAATTGTGGAGTGAAAATAAAAGAACATATTTAAAATGATAAATAAAGGGATTTCCCTCTTACCTGGTTAAAGTTCTGACTCCAAATCAAGATCTCAAAAGGATATCATTCCAGACTGAGGGTCAATTCAGCTGATGTCTTAGGCCCCATCTACACTACAAAGTTAGAGTGATATAAGCTGCCTTGTGTTGACCTAGCTGCGCATCTGTCTACACTTAAATTTGTCTCCCATCGATGACACCATTTCTCCTTTACACCAGCACAGTAACATCACCTCCCCAAGTGGCATTGAGCCAATATCGATATTTTGAGGTTGACACAGCATGAATGTAGACACTGCATTAAACTATGGCAACCCTAACAGTCCTCCAGCAGCTGTCCCACAATGCCTGACACTAACCACTCTGGCCACAATTGTGAACTTCACTCCCCAGGGGTCATGAAGACCGGAAGGTGTCCCCTCCTCCCCAATTTAGAGCCCCACAAATTTTTGAAATGCCTTTTCCTGATTGTCTAGGTTGCTTCCTACACTGCTTCCCTCCCTCAGCTTCTAGTCCCAGGTAAGGAGAAAAGAAAAATGAAAAGGCAACCGAACTGCCAGCTTCAGCTGGGCTCCGCATACAATCCTGTTCCTTCAGGGAGCCTTCTCCAGCCCTTTGGCAGGAGCCTTCTGTGAAGGTTCTGCACTCCTCCCCAGCCTCCGCCTTTGGAGCTGGGTTGCTATTTTTTCAAACCTGTCTCCAGCGGGGGCATGATCTGCAGGGTTGGAGGGTTGGGGCTTGCCGGGCCCAGTATAGTCCTTTAACCCCTTCCATCCCAGTGTGGAGTTTGTATTCCCGATCACAACATGGACTACTTTTAAAAATGGACTACATTTGAATTTCTCTCCCCTCATGCCCATACCATTCACTCTTATCAGGCAGCTTGTTATATTGCTGGTTTGGTACAGAGTGGTCTACATAGATGGAAGGTAATGTACGGTTCTTAAGCACATTGGAATATACCAGCAAAAATAGGTGCCTTCCTAGTAAAAAAATCACCTTTACATGCTTGTTTTACTGTTTGCGTTTCCCAGTCTCCATTTCCATGTGGTGGGGGAGAAAGATGCCAAGACGCTGGCATGCAACCTACCCAGGGCTTATAATATGTTTTGCATTTGTTCATAGAGCAGAAGTCCCTCCCATTCCTGTAATAATAAACACAGAAATGGAGCCAGAAACTTCCTCATCTCTGGGGCAGCTTCTCCCATTTCTGCTACCAATTCCTCCTGGAGGCACCCAAAAGCTCCTCTGAGTCCAGCCCCAGGATGTATGGTAGCTGCTCCTGCAGTAAAACCTCCTCTGAGACTGGTTTCATCAACATCATCATTTCAGGTGCCTCATTCAGCACTTCCCATCAGTTCCCATGCTGGTGGATAGGTATACCCATGTTAGCTTTAATCATGTTAGCAAAGGTAACAATGACAGAGTAGGCATGATGGCTTGGGCATCAGCACAGGCTAGCAACTTGAGTACAAGCCCTGAGGGGTATGTCTACCTTGCAGCTGAGAGGTGTGGTTCCCAATGCAGGTAGACAGACTTGTGCTAGTTCAGCTCTAGGTAGTGTGCTAAAAATGGCAGTGTGGACATTGCAGCAGTGGCAGTGGCTCAGGCTAGCTGCCCCAGTCCAAGCCCACTTGATCACCTCTCTCTGAGTCTGGGTGACTAACCCAAACCACCACCTATGTGCCAAGATCCTGACAAAGGCAGTTGTCAGAACAGGGTCAGATCTGAGGCTTGGAACAGCTTGTAGTCAGGTTCCAGGCCAGGGTTGATACCAAGGGTCAGAGTCAGGTTTCAGGTCTGGTCAGGAGGCGAAGTCCAAGTCAAGCCAAGGTCAAAGCCAGGCATTCAGGGGCAGGAATGGTCATGGCAGCTACAAGAGATCCATGCTGTTTCCTGGACACTTCCTGGAATGGTTTATATAGGGCTGGGAGCCAATCTGGAGCCATGAGGCTGCTGCCTGTCAGACCACTTAAGGCACAATGTCCCAATGTCTGTGTCCACAGAGGGTCATGAGCAGTGAAGCACAAACTGGCTACAGCTGCTACTTGCAGCATGGCAATGCCAGCTACCTGGCAGCTCTGTAGACTCAGGGCGCCTTGCACTGTCCACACTGTTATTTTGAATGCGCGAGCTCAAGCTAAGCTAGCACAAGTCTGTCTACACGTGCTGGGAATCATATCTCCCAGCGGCAGTGCAGATATACCCACAGACGTCCTGGGTATGTACTTAGTTTCACTAAAGCCCATGCCACCATGTCTATGCTGCTATTTTTACCCATGCTAGCATGTTTGTGTCTACCTGTGCTACAACCAGACCTTTAAATTGTGATTAAAGACATACCCATAGAGAGTCATAGAGTTCAAAATCAGAAGGGACCATCAGATCTGACCTCCTATATATTACAGGCCACTAATACCACCCAGCTACCCACGCACTAAACTCAACAATAGAGCAATGCTGAGAATCTGGCCCAGAATTTTTAGAAACATAGGAAGTACCACGCAAGATCACATCAGTGGTCCATCTAGTCTTCTATCCTGTCTGACAGCAGCCAGCACCAGATACTTCAGAAGAAGGTGTAAAGTCTCTGCAGTAGGCAGTTTTGGAATAATCTGCCCATAGGCAAAGTTGCTTCCTAACCCCATTAGAGGTTTGCTTGTGCTCTGAAGAATGAGGGTTTATACCCCTTCCAAAACTCTTGAAGTTATTTTAATCCTTACTGTTGTGATTTTGGATACTCTACTATTGTGATTTTGGATCTATAATAATAATAGCTAGCTCATACATAAATGTCCAGTCCTCTTTTGGATCCTGCTGAACTGTTGGTCCTTTTAGGCCCCTATTCTGGAATGATTTATGCATGTGCTGAACTTTGAGCATATGACTAGTCCCATTGCTTTCAACAGAACTATTCATATGCTTTCAGTTAAGCATGTATGTAAGTGCTTTCAGGATCAGGCCTTTGGTCTAATTTTCCTATACAAAATTCAGAGTTTAAGGAAAATCAAATAATAGGACAAGGTTATATCTTTTTGTCATATTCTCCACAATAAAACTAGAAACCTCATTTCTAAAAATCTCACATATGATAGTACTTAAACGTTAGTTAGGGTTAGCATCAAAATATAAAATGATGAGATGCTTTAAAAATGGAAAAGTAGACTGAGGAATATATCCTTTTACTTTTATAGAATAAAATTAAGCTCTCAATCTTTTCATCACATGTTTAATAAAAAGTTCATCTTTTATCTCAAAACCAGTGGTACAGTAGATGTACTTTTTAATACATATATGTATCCATTTTTGTCTATCTAGCTTTACTGATGTCTTTGGCCTCAAATTCCATAATAATAGCTAATGGTGCTGAGCAGCAGTGACTGCAAAATCCGATCATGTCACCTATAGTATGTTATAAAGTGACCAGCATGTCATTTAAAAGGCAGAAAGTCATCTGAATACTCTCCTGGTGACTTTTTAGTCCCCTTCAGCCAGCAAGTATTCTAACCTTCACCACTCGTCAATATCAACAACGTTGGCAATTGCTAATTGTCAGATTACACAGATTTTAATGATGGCCTTGTGATGCTGTATGGAATCTGTGGGACACTTTAGGATATTGTGAATACCAATATTGTAAAATAGCAAAGAGTTGTGCCAGATATGCCGTGTGAGATATCCGCAAAAATGTTGTAATTTGCCAAGTATGAAAATCTTGTTTGTATCACCTTTGTATTATGAGTTATACATATGTAGGGTATATCTATATTTCAAACTTGTGCTTTGCATCTGGGTGACACCCCCAGACGGATTGGCATCAGCACTGCCTAGCTTGCTTGTTGCCCGTCAAGGGACATCAACTGTGCAATGAACCCACTGAAAGCGTCAGGGATACACCTTATGACTCAGCAAGACAGACAGGGGCATGCCTATGGAGACAACTCTAAGCCCTTTCAGTGCCTGTGCTATGATTTTGTTTTTGGAACAAAGGAAATACAAGCTGCATGGCAAAAGATTATAAAGGGCAGCTGCATCATTTCCATCTGGTCTTCAATCCTGCTTCTTACCTCTGGAGTAACCTTTCAACCCAGTATGGTGGATGACTCACCACCAGCTGAAGAGGGTTAGAATCCAGCTCATCATCTTTCCTCGTAAACCCTCTCCTCCACCTTTTTCTTTCTCCATTGTTGTTTATTACACCATCATCCTATTTGTCTCCCAAGGCCTTAAAACTCGCTTTGGGTATGTCTAAGCTGCAATTAAAAACCCATGGCTGTACCATGCTAGCTAACTCAGGCTTGCGGGGCTCAGCCTGCAGGAATGTGCAATTGCAGGGTAGACATCCAGGCTCAGGCTGGAGCCCAGGATCTAGGACTCTGTGAGGGGGGATGGTCCCAGAGCTAGGGCTGCAACCCCAGCCTGAAAGTCTACACTGCAATTAAACAGCCACACCGCCCAAGAGGCTCCAGTCATTCAGCACAGGCCAGCTGAGAGTTTTGAATTGCATTGTAGACATACCTTTAACTCCACTCTCTGCCTGCTCATATAGACTGATACAGATTCTGCTGTTTTCTCCTCAACATATTCAAAACCACCCCTTTCTGTCCCTCCAGCTAAAGCATTTGTTCATGCCTGAACTACTACAGCTTCTTCTGCTCCACAATAAGTTTGTGCCTTTTCCTATGCTACCAACAAACTGTCCTTTTACTCCATTTTCATATTTAATGCTTCAACCCACTTTCCATTTCTTTTGCTAGACTCAGGTTCTGCATCATACCTCTTAAATACTTTAAAGTACCTATGAAATACATATTTAAAAATAGGGATTTACTTGATATTGGCTGGAATTGAACTACCTATTTCCTGTAGGCACTGCCTGCATTGTGATTTCCACTCTTTGTACTACAGTTTGAGTCTGCTTCTGTGATGTGCTAAGTACTTCGAATGGAGTACTGCATTAATGGCAGTGAGAGTTATGGGGGCTCAGTCCTTCTCGGAATAAGAAGTCTCCATGAAAGATTTTCTCCAGACGAGTTTGTGGCAGTTTTCCAGGAAGATGACACAGTAAGACTTAAGCCAAAGAGAACAGACAAAATCAGTGTTATGCAGAGAATGAAAAGTGCCTCTCCACACTCCAGCACCAGAAGGTACCAAAAACTGTACTATTGTCTATATGTTTTAAATAGGCAGTATACTGGTATATTTAGTTTACAGCAAAATAGATTTCCAAGTACAGGAAAACTAACTGGATTAGAACAGACTGTGGGCTAGATTCTGATCTGTTACACTGGTGTAAATCTGGAGTAACTTTACTTACATGAGTGGAGTTACTCTGGATTTACACCAGTGTAACAGAGATCAGAATTGTCTCTATGTCCATATGGTCGGTAAAGCAGGCCTATTGAGCCAAAGCTTATGTAGATAAATACTGTCACAAGTAGTCCACGCTCAATAAAACAAACAAAAATACCCGACTTTAAACAGAGTTTAAAAAAACCACAGCGCTTATGAAATCTCTTGGGAGCAGTAGTTCGTTCAGTCTCCCAGGGCATAACTAGCAAAACAAGGTAAGTTATCTTGACACAAACTCCTCAAGCAGCAGATCTTTTGGGGAGTGAACAAAGTGCTCTGTGAAGCCAGACTGGCTCAGGATCAAGTCAGTACATACAATACATCCTTGAAAAGTACAGCTGAGGTTAGGGAAGTTATGAAGAATGCCTTTTTATATTTATGTGCCTCCCAGAGCAGAATGATTTTAGGACACATGGTAAATAATTTTAGTGTTCCATCTTCCTGCGGGGGTTTCTAGCATAACCCGTTGATACCCACAGAGTTCATTAGGGGGTTTTTTGCTTAAAAAAGGAGAGTGAGAGTGCGTAAGAGGGATTCTACATTTTTCAAAAATCTCTTCACTTGAATGTTAAACTCCATTTTCAGTAACCCTGCACTTTAAACTGGAAATCCATTTAGGATTAAGATGTACTTATATTCCTACAATAGATATATTATAGATATAGGAATCTCCAAAATATTTCTTTCATTCCTTTTGAGCATCTTAAGTCATTCTTTGACACCCCTGGAGTCATATGATTGAATCAGAACAATACCCAATTAACCAGTCTGCCAGGAGAAATAAGTCTGTATTGCAAAAAGGGAAAGAGTCTTTTTTTTCCCCTAGGAGTTTGGATTTCTCATTAAATAGTAAGGTACTTTTGACAGATGTGCTGTAGTTGTATTCATTTTTAATCTCAGCCATATGGAGGCACAGTGTAATGATATTTCAGACATCCTACCAATCCAGTATTATTAATGGGCGGAGACATCAAAGTCTGTGATATTTTATCATATATAGGTTGTTTTTTTAAAATAAAATACAGGATTCTTTCACAGAGGAGCAAACAAAAATGGACATCCTAAATTATTACCTGGGATTCACAAAATCCATCCCAAGAATGACTCCAATCTTCTGTCTCCTAGAGAAATGTTTTGAAGGGCCAAAATCCATTTGCTGTGGATGTAAAATCTTTACTACAGTTTCTGCTAAGAACTTTTCATATAGGCCCGGATGAGGACTAGCTAACAAAGAACAATACTTGGCTAAGAAAGCTGGGGTAAACAGATAATCTTGTGTGTTTCAAGTCAGTGAGCGGAGTCAGCATAACTCCAAATGTAACTTTGCGTCCTTATTGTGAGTTATAGACACATGAAGCGCTGAGAAAGGCCTCACGGTTAACACCCTAATGCAGGGAGGAGATAGTGGTACAATACCCCTCAGATCCCAGACAGAGTTAAGGGAGAGGCCTAATATAATTGACATAAATTATAACACCCTCTCCTCACAGATGTATGCCAATCCTAGCCCACAGAAATGCAAGGGTAAACTTATAAACAATTGTTATTGGTGAGTACTAATTACTGCTTTTTTACTTTAAATCTCCAGGAATGTACCTGTTGGTCAACTGGGAAAGCTGCTACCTCATTCCCCTGGACCCCAAAATTAGGATTTAATTTATACACTTTAATAGACATAGTTTGGGGGTAATTACCCCTGTGTCAGCAATATGTTAATTTGGGCCATGAGCGGAGCCATTATGTAATCTTTTAGACCATTGGCTTATTGTGCTTATCTTGTCTTGTGCTAGAACCTATCCAGGGGCTTGGGAAACCCGCCCCCTTCACTTCTCTCTGCCCAGTGAGCGCCCTATATAATCTATTGTAATTAATTGTTCTGCAGTGTCTCTGAGCCTAATAAGCAAAATGACACTCCACCAGCGCTGTGCATAATAAACTCCTTGCTTGACTCTACACGGTGTGGATTACTATGACGGATCATTAGGATTTCTTGTGGTTTCCTATTTAAATAAAATGAGAGTCCTTGTTATTTGCAACATGGATTGAAACGGATAGAAGCAACCCAACTTGCAGGATCAGCATATTAAACAAAAAGGTTGCCAACTCTTATGGTTTTATCATAAACCTCATGATAGCTGGTGTTTTTCTTAAAGGCCCAGATAGGGAGGGAAGTAATTCTGTGAGAATCTCAGTTTCCATTTTAAAAAAATGGGTTTCTAGCCTAAGTTGCAGAAAAAGGTGCGCCCTAAGGTCTAAAAAAACAGAAGGCAAATAAAAAGACCCAACATTTATTATGTTTTAAATCTCATGCTTTTAAGCCAGTGTTATGATTTTGGGAAGGCCTGGCTCATGATTTTTGAACACTTGGGGATGGCAACATGGGAATGATTCTGTTCTCCAAAAAGACTATGTGGATTGACAAAAAATATGAATTTAGGATATTTAGGATACATCCACCCAGGCCCCATCCCAGTGTTCACAAGTTAGTACACTTAGAAGAGCAATAACAATTCTAAACTAAAAATGTCCTCTATTTGCTTACTACATTCAAGAGACCAGTTCTCAGTTGTTTGAAGAACGAAACAGCTGTCTACAAAACAGCTGTTTAAAAAAACAGCAGATTGTACAATAACAGACTAGGAAAACTATTTAAATTTAAAAAGAGCTAGTGGGCTAGATTTATGTAAGGCAATGTTTCCCAAACTTGGGACCCCGCTTGTTCAGGGAAAGCCCCTGGCGGGCCAGGCTGGTTTGTTTACCTGCCGTGTCCACAGGCTCGGCTGATCGTGGCTCCCACTGGCTGTGGTTCGCCGCTGCAGGCCAATGGGGGCTGCGGGAAGCGGTGCGGGCCAAGGGATGTACCGGCTGCCATTTCCCACTGCCCTCATTGGCCTGGACAGGCGAACCGCGGCCAGTGGGAGCTGCGATCGGCCGAACCTGCGGATGTGGCAGGTAAACAAAGTGGCCCGGCCTGCCAGGGACTTTCCCTGAACAAGTGGCATCCCAAGTTTGGGAAACACTGATGTAAGGGATAAGTGGAAGGGTTCCCCTTCCTCCTTTTAAATAATAGCCTTCCAAAATTATTTCTGTATGTTAAATTTCTATTTTTGAATGTAATGAATATTTTTGGGTGATTTCTACATAGACAGTGTGATCTAGCAAGCTAAGCATATGATTTGAAGTCATGACTCCTATATTCTAATCCTGACTGTGCTACTAACTCACTGCTGGGCCTTCAGTTTGTCACTGTATCTTCACAGTTTCTTCATGTGTAAAATAAGGGAAATATTTCCTCCATTGCAGGGATATTGTACTATGAAGACTAATGTTTGTAAAGTGCTTTGAAGAGGCAAAGTACTATGAACTAAGGTCTTTTGCAATCACAGTAAACATTGGCGGGCTGTTGTTGATACACAGCTTCCTATCTCCTATTGTGTGTAAATAACATTGCTGACTAACTAAAAGACTCATTTTATTATTCTAGAAATAAACTCATCACCTCTGTCATGGAAAAGTCCCCCAAACACACATTTCCCAAGGGGAATTCCTGGCACATCAAATGAAAATTCCTAAAAAGAACATCTGTTTAGTTTTACAAACCACATGATAACATCTTAATAGCAACACAAAACTATAGTATCTACTTTTGTGTTTTCTAACCATTAATTACAGTCTCATTTTACTGTGCTTTAAACATCTTGTGCCAACAGAAGAAACGAGGAAAGGGTGGAAGCATGATTATATTGTCAGGCTTAATAGTTTAGAAATATTAATCAGCTCTCATAATCATCAGTGGCATTCCATGTGTAATTGGCTCTGATGTGCATTTTTCCCCTAAAGTCACTTTTTCCATATCATACCAAGAATATTTAAAGAACATTTAATCAGATATGTGGATTTGTACTATTCCACGGTGCTCTTTAATAGATACACATTTACAATGGTTAACAAAGGCTTATTATGATCCAAGCTGAACCAAGTAGCTTGTTGGTGCAGTTGATTTAAAAGCCAATGCTCTTGGATAGCCTGATGACCTAATTAGAGTCCTTTACTCTGCATCAAAGAGAGCTAAAATTTAATTTCTTAATTCAGCCCTTGGGTTGTCATGAGCTGAATAAAAGTCAGAGGTAGAATAATCTGCTCTACAAGGAAAGGGGTGACTGTTATACTAAAAGTGGCCACAGCCAGCCAGTCAAGCAATATTAATAGGTTATGGTGGGACTGATTGCTTTGTCCAGACCTCATGGTTCAAGCTGGGTGCTGCAATAAGAATATTGTCTGCATTCGAGAGAGGAAAAGCAAGAGACAGTGAAGAGCCATAGGTTCTTTTATTTTTCTTCAAAGAAATCAGCTTCAAGTTCTAGCATCTGCTTTTTTCATTTTTTTAAATTAGCTCAAGTGGTTTCTTCATTTTGGAGAACTGCATTACCTTAAAATGCTTCCTATTACACTGTCACATTTTACTGTGCATTAAACATCTGGTATCAATAGACCAAACAACAATAAAGCATGATTATACTGTCAGACTTAATAATTCAGAAATATTAACCAGCTCTCCTAATGTAAGGCGTTTTTCATATGTAATTGGCCCATGATGTGTATTTTGTACTTATGAGACTCTCTGCATACTAGCGTAAGATAACAGTGTTCAATCTTTCATGTAACTAACAGAGTTAATTTGGTTAAATTAAATCAGTTCATCAGCAATAGTCTCGCCTTGTAAAAAAAAATCAGAGTTTGTTCAAAGTGCTATTAGAAGATGGGAGGAGGTGGGAAACTCTTTCTTTGCAGTAATAGATTAGGAAAGCTATTTAGCCTTAAGCAAACTTGAGAGCTATGGAGGCTGAACCATGTGTAAGAAGACCATAAAGCTCCTTGCCTGTTCAGTAACCAAATGACTGCTGCTTGGTTAGCCGTAAGCTTCAGTTTGAGACCTTTTGCTCCCATATTTAATTAAAACATCATTGTCATCTTCTGTGAGTATTGAGCTGTAATACTGCAGGCCTATTCGAGATCTGTTTCTTAATTGGTCTTAAATAGGTTAATTGCAATTCAAAGAACAAGTCATTACCAGTGGGAAGCAAGTGTATGATGCAATGGGACAGAGCAGTAGCTATTGGCCAAATTGTCTCAAACAGTTTAATTTTTGGGTTACAATTGAAAAAGAAATCTGTTACAAAAGGTGTCTAGATGGGGTTTTCCTTTGGGAGACCTATTTTTTGAACACAGACTAATTAAATTTAAATTCATTATTGTTCATGCAGGGCTTGAAAAATATATGGGCTTCATTGTCCAAAATGTGCGTAGCCTATTCTATGGGGCAGTGCTAAGCTGCACTGCACGGCGCAGGGTGAACCCTAGGAGGCTTTGTTCCTCTTAGAACTGGCATGCAAGGGGAACAAGCACTCTGCTATGTGTCTTCATGAGGGTAGCATATTTTCCATGCTGCTGGCTGGCATCCGAGGGGGTGGAGTCATGGCCCTGTCACCTCTCCTCCCCTCCAAGTAGTAGAGAAGACACTCTGCACTCTGTTCTGCATGTAGAGTGGATTCTGCCCAACCAGAACTACAAGAGTGGCACACAAGAGTGGCATTGGTTCTTCATTCCTTCCCACTATGTTTCTGCATAAGGCCCAGATAAGAATCTGATCCTATCTTAAGTACTAAAGGTGAGATCATGGCCTGATTGAAATCAATGGGAGTTTTGCTTCAATGGTGTCAGGATTTCACCCTAAGTATTTTAGTAATCAAAGCATGACAAGGATATTTTTCAGGCATTTTCTAATTGATCTACTGTACCATAACCCTGGTTAAGCATCACTGCACAATGCTAAATTAGCAATTATACAAACAGATGCTTTTAAAATGTAACACTACCATGTTGTGGCTTTAGATAGATATCTTTTTCATATGTATTCTGTTAAAATGTTACATATATTAATATATATAGTTTAATCATAGAATCATAGAACTGGGAGGGACCTCGAGAGGTCATGTAGTCCAGTCCCTGCACTCGTGGCAGGACTAATTATCTAGAACATTCCTGACAGGTATTTGTCTAACCTGCTCTTAAAAATCTCCAAAGATGGAGGTTCCACAACCTCCCTAGGTAATTTATTCCACTGCTTAACCATCCTGACAGTTAGGAAGTTTTTCCTAATGTTCAACCTAAACTGCCCTTGCTGCAATTTAAGCCCATTGCTTCTTGTCCTATACTCAGAGGTTAAGAAAAACAATTTTTCTTCCTCCTCCTTGTAACAACCTTTTACGGACTTGAAAATTGTTATCATGTCCCCTCTCAGTCTTCTCTTTTCCAGACTAAACAAAACCAATTTTTTCAATCTTCCCTCATAGGCCATGTTTTCTAGACCTTTAATCATTTTTGTCATTTTTCTCAGGGCCCTCTCCAATTTGTCCACATCCTTCCTGAAATGTGGTGCCCAAAACTGGACACAATAGTCCAGCTGAGGCCTAATCAGAGCGGAAGAATTACTTCTCATCTCTTACTTACAACACATCCCAGAATGATGTTTGCTTTTTTTGCAACATCATTACACTGTTGACTCATATTTAGCTTTTGGTCCACTATGACCTCCAGATCCCTTTCCACAGTACTCCTTCTTAGGCAGTCATTTCCCATTTTGTATGTGTGTAACTGATTGTTCCTTCCTAAATGGAGTACTCTGCATTTGTCCTTATTGAATTTCATTCTATTTACTTCAGACCATTTCTCCAGTTTGTCCAGATCATTTTGAATTTTAATCCTATCCTCCAAAGCACTTGCAACACCTCCCACCTTGGTATCATCCGCAAACTTTATAAGTGTACTATGTATGCCATTATCTAAATCATTGATGAAGATATTGAACAGAACCAGACCCAGAACTGATCACTGCAGGACCCCACTCATTATGCCTTTCCAGCATGACTGTGAACCACTGATAACTACTCTCTGGGAATGGTTTTATAAATGGGAACTATATTTGCCCTTTTCCAGTCTTCTGGAATCTCTCCCCTCCTCCATGACTTTTCGAAGATAATTGCTAATAGCTCAGATATCTCCTCAGTCAGCTCCTTGAGTATTCTAGGTTGTATTTCATCAGGCTCTGATGACTTGAAGACTTCTAACTTGTCTAAGTAATTTTTAACTTGTTCTTTCCCTATTTTAGTTTCTTCTGATCCTACCTCATTTTCACTGGCATTCACTACTTTAGATATCCAATCACCACCAACCTTCTTGGTGAAAACCGAAACAAAGAAGTCATTAAACACCTCTGCCATTTCCACATTTTCTGTTATTATTTTCCCCCTCCCCCACTGAGTAACAGGCCTACCCTGTCCTTGGTCTTCCTCTTGCTTCTAATGTATTTGTAGAATGTCTTCTTGTTACCCTTTATGTCTCTAGCTAGACTGATCTTGTTTTGTGCCTTGGCCTTTCTAACTTTGTCCCTACATACTTGTGCTATTTGTTTATATTCATCCTTTGTAATTTCACCTAGTTTCCACTTTTTGGAGGACTCTTTTTTGATTTTTAGATCATTGAAGATCTCCTGGTTAAGCTAGGGTGGTCTCTTGCCATACTTCCTATCTTTCTTACGCAGGGGGATAGTTTGCTTTTGTGCCTTTAATAATGTCTCTCTGAAAAACTGCCAACTGTCTTCAATTGTTTTTCCCCTTAGACTTGCTTCCTCTGGGACCTTACCTACCAACTCCCTGAGTTTGCTAATGTCTGCCTTCTTGAAATCCATTGTCTTTATTTTGCTGTTCTCCCTCCTACCATTTCTTAGAATCATGAACTCTATCATTTCATGATCACTTTCACCCAAGCTGCCTTCCACTTTCAAATTCCCAACCAGTTCCTCCCTATTTGTTAAAACCAAATCTAGAACAGCCTCTCCCCTGGTAGCTGTCTCCACCTTCTGAAATAAAAAAATGTCTCCAATACATTCCAAGAACTTATTGGATAGTCTGTGCCCTGCTATGTTATTTTCCCAACAGATGTCTGGGTAATTGAAGTCCCCCATCACCACCAAGTCCTGTGCTTTGGATGATTTTGTTAGTTGTCTAAAAAAAAAAAAGCCTCTTTCACCTCTTCTTCCTGGTTAGGTGGTCTGTAGTAGACCCCTACCATGCCATCACCCTTGGTTTTTTACCCCCTTTACCCTTACCCAGAGACTTTCAACAAGTCTGTCTCCTATTTCCATCTCAATCTTAGTCCAAGTGTATACATTTTTAATATGTAAGGCAACACCTCCTCCCTTTTTTTCCTGCCACTCCTTCCTGAGCAAGCTGTACCCTTCTATACCAGTATTCCAGTCATGCGTATTATCCCACCACGTCTCTGTGATGCCAACTATATCATAGTTGTGTTTATTTACTAGCATTTTGAATTCTTCCTGCTTATTCCCCATACTTCTTGCATTAGTATCCAGACATCTAAGATACTGATTTGATTTCCACCCCTGGTTCTGTCTTGTCTCTCCTTTATCCCTGCTATAACAGCTTATGCTCCCCCCAGATTCTGACCCTTCTCGCAAGTCTCCATGTTTTTGACTTACCTGTGGTCTTTGGCACCTAGTTTAAAGCCCTCCTCACTAGGTTAGCCAGTCTGTATCCAAATATGCTATCCTGTGGTTAAAGAAGCTGAAGCCCTCCTGGCGACACCATCTTTGCAACCAGGCATTCACCTCCAGGATGCATCTGTCTCTGCCTAGGCCCCTACCCTGGACCGGAAGGATCGGAGAGAACACCACCTGCACTTTCCTTCATCCTTACTCCCAGAGCCCTGTAGTCACTTCTGATCTGCTGAGGGTCATACCTTGTAGTATCATTAGTGCCCACATGGATGAGTAGCATGGGGTAGTAGTCAGAGGGCCAGATGATCCTTGACAATCCCTCCGTAACATCTCGGATATGGGCACCTGGCAGACAGCATACCTCCCAGGATGCCATGTCAGGGCAACAGATGGGTGCCTCCGTCCCCCTCAGAAGAGAGTCACCAACCACTACTACCCTATGTTTCCTCCTGGGAGTGGTGGCTGTGATCCTCCCAGCCTTGGGGGTACATGGCTTCTCCTCCTCCTCTGCGGGTGATTCCTCATGGCTCATTGCCAGGGCAGCATATCGGTTTTCCATCACCATGGTGGGTGGTTTGGAAGTAGGGGTGGAGCACTGCCTGCTGCCAGAAGTGATCAGCTGCCAGTGTCCTCCCTGTGACAGAGCCATATCCTCCTCCCCCCGGTGGTGTGACAGCAATCCTGTAGCAGGATAGCTTCCTCAGCCTTGGATGTCTCCATGTGAATACTCTCGAAGAATTCCTCATGGGCACGGATGCTCCTCAGCCTAGCCACCTCCTTCTGTAGCTCTCCCACCTGCTTCCTGAGAGATTCCACCAGCAGGCACCTTTCACACTGGATGGTCCTCCCAGCCTGGCTTTCTGTGAGTGGGAAATGCAGGCCACAGTCTCTGCAAATCCACACCAGGATCTGGGTAGAAGCATCAATAGTTAGGTTGTCTGTCTGGATACAGGCACAGGTGGAGGAGACAGGAGCAGCGTTGGCACTGACGATGCAGCCCTTCCCAACCATAGCGACTATATTATAACTCCCTCCTACACCTTCCCTCTCAAACTCCCTTTTTGTGGTCCCTTGGTTGCTTAGCCATTGGCTTTTAAAGCCTTCTCTCCTAGGTCAGCCCTACTCCCTCATTAATCACACAGTGGGAGGGTGATCACAAGGCTGATTTTGGCTGGTCAAAGATGATCAAGGATGATCAAGGGAACAAAGGCTCAAAGAGTCCTCAGAGACACAATCCCAACTGACCCAGTAACTGAAATAACTGAAAATAACCTGACGGAGAAAGAAAAACACAAACAGCCAAACAAACTCACTCACCCCAAAGTTAATACTCGTACCTTGTTTGTTCAACAGGGGGATCTCCTTCTCTCCCTCTCAAACTCCCTTGTTTGCGGTCCCCTGTATAATCTTAAAGTCAAAGTAGTTAAAGCATTCAGTGAGGTAGATACAGATTTCACATGAATGTTTTAAAAAGAATTGCATTTTTAATCCTCCAACTGACATCTAATTCTGACAGGCACATAGAAAATGAAGCATTACCTCTTCAAATAGACAATCAGAGTACTGGTTTCCCCAAGCACTCTTATGTTCTAGACCATCCATGACAGGTGTTTGTCTCACCTATTTTTAAAAACCAAGAGGAACTCTTCGTAGCTATTGATGGGAACAGGTGTCAAAGACACTGTTGTACAATCACACAGGTTAGGGCAATTGGGATGAATCATGAAATCTGGAAACAAACCCAAGCCTTCATGAAAACTGTTTTCCTCCTTATATTACCTACCCCCTTCACCTTTTCCTCATCCCCACAATTTGCCTGCTGTATATTTCCACTATTCTCCTCTGACAGGGAGGACTGAAACAAATATTGGAGCATAGTACATACTATTTTTATGCGCCTGCAGAGAGGAATGCAACTTGACATAAGATGAACCCTTAAACTTGGGATCTGAACATGCCACTTCCACACTTCTTTTTCAGCCACAGCTAGTTAATAAAGCAACAGCAAGTCTGGGATCTTCTGTTAGATAGCGGACTTGATACTTCCAGGCCAGTAAGCTGGGTTCTCTATTGTGATGCTTTAAAGTATATTAAATGTGTATACTTGTTGTAACCCTGAAAAAACAAACAAACACCACAATACCTTCCTGCCCCGCCACCAAAAAGAAAAAAACAACCCTGCGGAGATGTAAGAGCTTTTCATTGCCAAACCACCATCCTAAATTGGCAGATATATAGTATCTATGTTATCAAGTAGGCAAATCTAAGGCACAGTTATGTTTTCTTTTGCCTCCTCCCTTTATCTCATTTCCTCTAGATGTTGGCAGCACTTATGGTAATGCTGCCTTCTAGAGTTCCTTGTCATGTTTTAGCTGTAACTTAGTTCGCTTGCAGCTGTTGTGATTGTATGAAGCGATTCCCTTTCCCACTGTTTATACTGATCCTTGTACTTCATAATTATAGAATGAAGTTTAAAGGAGTTCCCTTCCTCCAAAACCCCACATTAAATCAAAATCAATGAAAAGGCCCTGAAGGCCTAGACAAGAATCAAATTCTTTTAGTATTGCATTCACAACCCTTTAAAGATTTCCCCACCACTAGTTTATACCTCCTTACTACTACTTCATAAAGAGAGCTTCTGTCTGATGAAGTTGTGTATAAGGTTCTAAAGAGGACTTCCAGTAGTTGATCAGCTTATTATAGTTTACTGCATCATTAGTATGTACAAAAGGAGAGGGCTTACAGAGAAGACAAAAATGATGCTTAATGTGAATGTCACTGATTTTATTTTGTGGGGGAGGAAATAGGTAAGACTCAGAAAATGGAAATTTTTGCTCCAGTGATGTACACCCAATTCAATACCATTCTGTGCAGTTTACCAGTCTCCAGAAAGGGCCACAACCTTCTCTCTCAATCTCCCTCATTATGAGAGACACTCTTCACATTAGACAAGCATTTTGCTCAGTTTCATTTGTAGTGATGTCATAAATGTCATCTATGCTTATTTCTGTAAAACTGTTTGCAGCAGAAATGGTGAAACAAAGCATGTAGAAAACATTGTGCTTAAAAAATTAGACCAACATAGTCCTGAAGCCTTGTGCAGCAATAATTTTCTTGTGTCCCTTATTTGGTGTCTTTGTGCCTTATTATATCCCACATCTGGGCCCTGGCAGGTGGAGAGGTACAGTTAACATCCTTCAGCTCCGTGCCATTATATTGCATTTGTTTTCATTGTTTGCACAGATGTAACTGTAAAAACTTTACTCTAATGAGAGCTGTGAGAGCTTGGGAAAACCCACCTGGAAAACCAGCTTGTTTTTTATTTATGTTGTTCTGAAAAGCTCAAACTTGCTGGCTGGGGGAGTCATTGGAAAATTTCAAAGTGGGGGGGGGGGAAGTTCAGCAGCAAAAAATCATAATACAAATCCTAGATGAGGTGAAATACAATTAAAGGGGAGCCAAAAGTGGATGGTGCCAGTTATCATCCCTTTGGTGGGGGAGATGTGTAAAGAATGGAGAATATCATATAGGAAAGGCAAAGAGACTGCATGGAGGGGAACAGAGTCTCTTCTCACTCATCCATTCTTAAAAAATCCTCTCCTCTTGAGATGAGTTGAGGGTTCTTGGCACCAGGAAAATAGTTGTACTCTGAAAAACGCCTGTAAAATGGCAGTGTGAGGTGGGATGTTCATTGTGTCCCATTGATTCTATAGAAACATTTGTGTATGTTTACAAATAAAAAGATGTTCTTTCTATGTGTTAGCCCTGCAAACTGCTGGGAGCTCTGAAAGTCAAGGCTTCTTTCCTTCTCACGTATCACTTTCAGAAACAATAGGTTCGGTAGGCCAACCATTGGCTTCAGAGATACCTGTGCAATCCTACTGAAAATTAACAGGTTGCATGAGTGTCTATAAGTACATAATCGGAAGAATATTACTGGTGATGATGTGTGAAAAAGGAAAAAGACTAGAATGAATTTCAGAGCTCAGACTGAGTTTGCACAACTGGCAGTTAGGAAAAAAATCCCACCTTTTTACTATCAGATCAGTAAGATGCCACAAAACTATCCCAACGCTGCATTTTTGGAGACCAGCAGCACTTTAAGCATCAGAGTACAATAATTGGAGATGTAGATCATGCTTTTTCTTGGTCACAAATTCCAATATAAGCTGTGATGAGAATACTGTGGTGGGTAATCAACCTGAGGACCACTCTTGTCCTTGTTTGATCTGGAACATCAAAGCTTTCAAATGCACTGCAGATCTGAACGGGTTTCTCATTTGCCTGTGTGCTCATGCTCCTTGAGTGGAAAAAGAGTTGTCCTGCAGCTCTGTAGAACGCTGAACCAGGCTTCCTCATGGCAGAGTAGATAGGGGGCTTTTGCAGCAATTTATTATGTGCTTGCTCTTTCAGAGACGGAAAATGTAAACCCCGTGTTCTTACCTTGTTTTGGACCATGAAAAACATTCTAAATTAAGAGTAGTCAAATAATCAAATGCAAGCATGTAATTTTTTTAAAGGATTCATTAATATTTTTGAGAGTAGAAGCACTAAGTTTGGTTCACTGTGATTTGTAGCATCATGGTTTCTGAATTTCAGCCCACCACATGGTAACTATGAAATGTTCATGAATCCTGGGAGCTTCACAGATTTTACACTCATTGAACTGAGGGCAAAATCGGTCTCCTAAGTCACAATACATTGTTGTTATTTACAGTAGTAACCCAAGTGCAGGAGGCACTATACGAACATCTAGAAAGCCATGATCCCTGCCCTGAAAACTTTCAGAGGGTGAGAAGCTGGTACAACATGCAAGGCAAGTTAGCATGATAATTAATGGTCAGGACTTGATCCTTTAATGCTTTTTTTTTCTTTTTAATATATAAGATGTCCCTATGTGGTGAGGTGTCTGCCCTACACGGGCAGAAGAGGGGTGAAAGCAGCCCGGGGAGGCTGTGCAGGAGGCAGCCAATTAGGAAAGGGCTTGTAGAGACAGCCAGTCGGGAGAAGGTTTAGAGAGACAGCCAATCAGGGCGAGGTTCGGCCCTATAAGAAGGGCTGCTGAACAGAGCAGCTGCAGTCATTCCCTGGAGTTAGAGGAGGGAGAAGAGACAGCACCATAGTCAGAGCAGTGCTGGGTGGGTCGGGGAGCATGTGTGGGCTCCTGGCTGACCGCTGCCAGACTGACACCCTGATACAAGGGCAGAGAAGGTGCTAGGGCTGTGGGATAGTGGCCCAGGGAAACAGATAGTGGGGGTTGCAGGTGACTACGTGTGACTGCCGGTCCCACCCTCTCCCTTTGCCCAGTTGCCACTGATGCAGGTGGCTAAACCCTGGACTGCAGCCTGCCACTGAGGCTGGAGAGAGGACTGCTGGCCCCCCGGAAGGGGGGAAGAGAATCTGTGGGGCACAGCTGGAGGGCTATGTCCAGAAGAGGACACTGCAGTCCTTAGTGCGACATGGATCCTGATGGCAGAAGTGTTGTCAGCAAGAGACCACTAGATGAAGGCACACCGGTGAACCAGAGCTAATTCCCAGGAAAGCCAGCAGGAGGCACCGAAGTGGTGAGTCAAGCCCTGTTACACCCTAATTATTCCTTGGCTGGACCATTATTAGCTGACTAATTTGTTGTAGGCAACATGATAAAAGTAGGTTTTGAAGAGTGACTTGAGTAAATATAGTTGCAAGAATAACTCAAGGCAAAATGTGGCCCTATGTTGTGCAAAATCAAAATGAAAATGTAGTAATTATAGGTCATATTCTTAGCTTGTGCAAATTGGTATAACTCCATTGACTACAATTATACTACACCAATTTACACCACCTGAGGATCTGGTCCGAAGTGTTAATTAAGCTGGTACCTGCCCACTTCTGTAAAGACCATACTAACAATGTAGGTTTTCAGCCTTCTATGCTCCCCATTTTGAAAGTTTGGGCAGTTCTAGCTTGTTTTTTTTTCTCCCTCCATACTTGTCTGGGGTTTTAGTATGTGTTTTTCTGCAGAGGTCTTTACAAATTAAACTGTGCTGGACAATTTCCTCCTGTTCATATACAAATCGCCCCTAAGTCTCTGTTCTCCTGGGCACCTCTGTGACAATCACATTCTTTCATTTTTGTGGTAGCTTTGAGTTATTGATACAATTGACTTAGAATGCAGCATACTTGGGATTTTGTTCTATTGATTACCTGGGTTTATTGGTGCACTTCCAGGAAACAATTCTCTATATGGCCTGGAGATTGTCTGCTGTATCTTGAAAACAGTCACAAAGAACAGAACTGAACTTGGAGCAAGCAGGAGCAACTCCCATGGAAGTTTGCAGGTCAGGTTCTCTGATAATATAAATGAAGATGTAGGTTACTTACCGGTTAAATGTTGTTCGGGAAACGGGTGATAAATTAACGCAACTTTCACCAAATTTGGCATTCACTGTGCAAGGTGAGTTTAATTTACAGTCCAAGGAGGAAAGGTATAGCAAGAAAAGCAACCTACAGGCATCTGTTAAAGATAATATGGGCCTAATACTAATATCACTTGCACCAAGAGTAACTCCACTCAAGTCAATGACGTTATACCCCTGTAAAATCTGTGTAAGTGACATCAGAATCCAACCCGTTGACTTCACTCATGTTACCCTTGATTTACACCAGTGTAAGTTAGTAGAATCAGGCACAATGTGTAACTAAGGGCTTGTCTTTATTATGGGGATAAGTTGACCTAAATTATGCTACTCCAGATATGTGAATAATGTAGCTGGAATCGACATAGCTTAAGTTGACTTACCCCAGTGTCTTCACTGTGCTGTGTTGATGGGAGATGCTCTCCAGCTGACTTCCCTTACTCTTCTTGGAGAGCAGGAGTACTGGAGTCGACTGGAGAGTGCTCTACCATCGATTTAGCAGGTCTTCACTAGACCTGCTAAATCGATCCTTGCTGCATTGATTGCAGCAGCATTGATCTCCCCATAGCAAAGACAAGCCCTTAGAATGAAGTTCAGTACACACTAAATTTAGCCCAAACACTCTATTCAAAATTAAGCATTAAAAAATATATGCGCTTTCCAGCCAAATGTTTTATGATATTAATGAATCTGTGTAAAATAATGCATTGCACTACAGAACCAATTGATATAATATTATGCAATATTATTAAGAATGACAGTCTTCCTACAACCTATAGAATGATTAATACATCACAAACAACTTTTCCTTTAACCTTATTTATCTGTTGCTGCCTAAGATAGGGATTTATTATGATTTTATTTCTAGATGCCCATTAAATGATTAACACCAGATAAGGGGGGAAAAGACAGTTGGTAGTACAATATCAATTATAATGGAAAACATCCTGGTAATACAACATAGCACCAGACATTTCAAATGTTTTGCGAGACTCCAAAGAGCTCCACGGTAATATGACTTTTTAACACATTGCTCACTAGTTAAAGGGTATTCAACCTGATCTGTCTTTGTTGATAGCTGATATTAGTTGACATTTTAACAAGGTTCTGTATTTGCAAAAGCAGCTTATGGCACCACTTCCAACATCAGAGTCTATCACAAAAAACATTTTAACTGTTTTGCAAACAAACTTTCTTCCAGTTAATTATTAAACAGAAGAACAGCTTGTGGTATATGCTTGGAACTAATTTTACTATATATAGTTGGAAATGACAAGAGCACATGAAGATGTGACTGAAGCCTGGTAACATTTAAATACTCAGTACTTCCTCTGTTACCTTGACTAGTGTAAAGTTGGTTCCCAAGGTAAAAACTAAGTGGTCTGCTGGCATATGGTGTAACCTCCATTTGAGCGCTAAAAGCTGGATACTGTTTTTGTGAAACAGATGTTGTTGAGTGCAGCAATGCACAACTGACTCTATCTAACAGCTGGGAATCCTTCGTGACCCATATAGCTAGAAATAAACATGGTCCTATGCTTGGCAAAAGTGTAAGAAAGCAAATATTCATTTGTTAAGGGCTTATCAAAATGAAGAATAAATGTTTTTAGCCATAAACTGATTTTATTCACAAGAGTAATCTTTCCAGCAGCTTATGCGATGGCCTCATAATATTGTAGGCACCCTTTGCCAGATGAAGGCTGCAGTTGCACTGACATATAGTGCAGATGGAAAATAAACATCTGCCTCAATCAAGAGAGAAGACCAAAGACAAGGTTGACAAATACTATCTGGCATGACTATCTTTGCAGGAAAGCATATAAATGCTACAGGACCAAAACCACTGGCATCGTCTGGTGTTGTCCTTATGTGGTTACTGACCATGAAGAGAGATGATTAGCATGCACTCTCCAAGGAGGAGTGGTGCAGATGCTCAGAATGATATGATTCCAACTCACTAGTATGTGTTTCGCTATAGCCACACTACACCACTAGCAGCAGAGCAGTTTGCTATTTTTGCATGTGACATTTAGTACCCACAATGTTTCTCTCTTTTTTTGGGAAGGGGGGAGAAGCAGGGGTTATTAAACATAATTAAAAAGTGAATATAGCTGCAATTTGGGAAAACGCTCTTTTAAATAGCTTTAGGAAAATGTCTCTGTGCTGCTCTCTTAATAAAGAGTTTGTTTAGAAGGAATTAAATGTGAAAATTTCATTCAATTGACACCAAACTATTAAATACATTTCAGTTTTAGCTTTGGCAGAGGCTAAGGAGCATATGTTTAAAGTAACTCTGCACACACACAGCTCATATGGAGTTCACAAAGGATTATATGATGCAAGACTGATGTAGCTTAAAAAGATTTTTCTTCTACTAGGATTTATTTGACAAAATGAACTAAAACCTGATTTTTCTCATAATTTTGCTGGTATCTTTACACTTAATTTTTCTAATGCTCAGGATACCTCCTCCTCTTCCAGCTCACTCCCTTCTCTAGGATATTCACTGATGCCTTTTCTTTCTGAGCTTCTGACTTAGAATTAAATACATGTTGCTGTTGAAGCATATCTGTGAGCTAGGTAACTGTGGGGTAAATTTTCAAAGGTCTGATATTGCAACTACAGGTGGAGATTCGGTGCAAACCAAGTAGAAGTACAATGGTAGGATGCAGGATCTTTGGAAAAGTGTGGTCACAGTTCTAACAGAATGCAGGAGCAATATAGACAACATGCCCAGCATATCAAGATATTTTCTTGAGTTTATGGAAGATGTTTTGAGCTACATGTGGGTGCAGAAAATTAGCTCATGTTCCTCTCCTTGGACCAAGTTTTTGTGGGGGGTGCACACAAGTCATGCAAGTATGTAATTTCTTCACTGGTAAATACATCACCTGAAATTGCACTCAGGAGCAAACTTGCTCCTCCTAGATGCCCCCTGTCCTCAGGAACAAGGAGAGGCGATAAGGGGAAATGTTGATAGCTGGTGTGGTGCACAGTATCCTAAATACCGTTGGAGGAAGTGTGAGGATTTGGAACAGGAGTCACAAGCTGTTTTTTGTTATTGAGACAATAGCATTGTCATCTATAACTAATGTTTCCACTACCTGTCCAGGTTAAGTATTGTCCCAGATGCTAATACTATAACCATCACACTAGGTAGAAGTAGGCATCCTTCAGTCTCGAGAGACCATGGGTATGTGCCTCTGCAAGGTAAAGAATTTACTCAGTTGGTTTTATGGCAGCCATGGCTTTGGCTGAAGAGACTCTCTTGAGAGAGAGAGAAAATCTGTCCCATTTAAAGGTGATGTTTTGACCCTTTGGGCTCTGCCTTCTGCAAGCTCTTTTCTCCTCTGCTAAGCTGGACTGCTTCCTCTCGTAATTCCGGAGACCTTTGTTAAGAGCTTGTTTCCAAAGGCTGCGGTCTTGAGTGATCTTCCCAGTTGTCCACATCCATGTGCATTTCTTTGAGGTCACACTTGCATACATTCTTGAAATGCAATTTTGGGCATCCTTTGGGTTTTTTCCAGATGCCAATTTGCCATAGAGGATGTTCTTTGGGATGTGCCCATAATTAATTTGGCACACATGCCCAAGCCAGCGGAGGCGTCTCTGTTTGAGGAGTGTTTGCATGCTCGGTATGCTGGCTCGTTTGAGTACCTCAGTGTTGGTGACTGTCTCTCCAGGAGATTCCAAAGATTCAACGAAGGCAATGCATATGAAAGCTGTTGAGCCTCTTTTCCTGATGAGAGTACAAGGTCCATGTCTCGTTCCCGTACAAAAGTGTGCTGATAACACGTGCACGATACACACAGATCTTTGTGTGTTCTATCAGTTTGTTGTTTTGCCATACCCTCTTGTTCAGTCTAGACATTGTTGTAGCAGCTTTTCCAATGAGGATGCTGAGTTCTATTTCAAGTGAAAGATTGACTGTGATAGTGGACCCCAGGTATGTTAACTCGTTCACCACTTCAAGTTCATAGTTGATCTTGATGGAGGGTGCTTCCTCAACTCCTTGGCACATTATGTTCGTCTTTTTTAGGCTTATAGTAAGCCCAAAGCCTTGGTAGGCTTTGGAAAAACTGTCCATTAGGCTTTGAAGATGAACTTCTATGTGGGTTGTCACTGCTGCATCATCAGCAAAGAGAAGGTATTGGATAAGGGCATCCTGAGTCTTGGTTTTAGATCTGAGTCTTGTAAGATAGAACAGATCTTGTGTGCAAGTACCTTCTCTCAGTTGAGGAACTAAAAGCTTGTTTCAGTAGCAGGGAGAAGATGCCAAACAGAGTTGGGACAAGTACACAACCTTGTTTAACTCGCTACAAATCTGGAAAACCTCAGACACTGAGCCGTCATTTTGGACTGGACTGTACATGTTTTCATGGAAGGATCGAATCATGCTTAAGGGCTTGGGGAATATCCAATCTTTTCTAGAAGCACTAATAGTCAACTTCTACTGACAAAGTCAAAAACCTTTGAGATTGAAGGCTATGTAGAGGGGCTTTTTTTTGTTCTCTGTATCTCTCTTGTAGTTGTCTCAGCGAGAAGATCATGCCAATAGTAGATTTTCCAGGTCTGAAGCCGCACTGTGATTCAGGATAGATTCTGTCTACAAGGGTCTGAAGTCTGAGGCCAATTTGGGCAAAGACTTTTCCCATACCACTAAGAAGGGAAATACCAAGATAGTTGATACAGTCACTCCAGTCACCCTTGTTTTTAATAGAGTGATGTTGGTGTCTCATTTCTTGTGGTACTTTCCCTTCTTTCCAGCACAGGCAGAGCAACTTGTGAAGATGTTCCAGTAGAATAGATTTTCTGAATTTTATGACCTCTAATGGTATGCAGTCTTTTCCGGGGGCTTTTCCATTGGGGAGGCCCTCTATGGCAAGGCTAAGCTCCTCAACAGTCAGTTCATTGTCAAGTTGGTTCATAACAGGCAGGCTTTTGAAGGCATTGATGGCTGTGTCCATAACAATATTTTCATGAGAATAAAGCTCAAAGTGTTCTACCCAGCTATCCATCTGCTTGGTGTGGTCGTTGATTGTTTCCCCTGTTTATTTCAATGGGGCTGTCTTCTTTGAAGGCTTTCTTGATCCAATCATACATGTTTCTGATATTGCCTGCATCAACTACTATTTGGATGCTTTCTCATAAGTACAGCCAATAGTCATTGGTGCAGTGTCGAGCAGTTTGTTGTCCCTTAGTTCTTGCCACTCTCAACGCTCGTAAGGCTTTTTCATTTGGGTCTCTCTTGTAGTTGGTTTGGGCTGTGCGTTCGGCCTCTGACTAGTGTCAACACACTCGAATATGTGTCAAACCAGTTGTTGGTCTTGTTTTCCTTCTTCCCAAAGACTGACAGAGCTGCATCATAGATTGTGTTCTTCAGTTGCTCCCACTTCAGCTGGGCACTTGTGGCACAATCACTGGTGTCAAGGTCTTGTTGTAGTATGTTCTTGTACTGCTGTGACTTTTCTTGGTCTGCTATTGCACAGAGGTTAATATGAGGACATCCTTTTACTTCAGATCTGTGTATCTTCTTTGGTTTAAGTCTGACCTAGCTGCATACCAGAGTGGTCTTTGTCGCAATCAGCACTTTGATAACTGTGGGTAATAAAGACTATGTTAAAGTTGACACACCTTGTGATAAGATCCAGTTGGTGTCAGTGGCCAGATCTGGGATGTTTCCAAAACACTTTGTGTTGCGACTTTGTAACAAACTCATTCTTCCAGACAAAGGTCATAATAGGAACAAAATTTTAGCAGTCTCTGACCGTTTCCATTCATCTTACCTGTTCCGTGTTGACCAAGACAGTTGGTCCATGCTTCATGGTCTGCTCCCACCCTTGCATTAAAGTTCACTAGCAGGAAAACATATTTGCGATACTACTTACCTAGTATCCAACAGAATATTTTTCATGCAAACGCTTGTGATTGAGGCTCCACCACTTTGGGCAGGGGAGAGGGCAGGGTGAAGATGCTTTCTGGAATTGGGGAGCTGGGGAAAAGTTATGCCATCTGCAGAATATTTCCTTCAGGACCCTATTGCTTTCCATTCAGAAACCCTGAGAAGGAATCTATTTTAGATGAAGCAGCAATAGCTCTCCTCCATACCAACTCTTCTTGTCAGAGAGATGAGTAGGGTAGCTGATGGACATCCTGGATGGAGGTAATGGCCTGGGGCCAGGCAGTTCATAGCCAACCCACTGTACTAAGCATTGTCAGCTCTCTCAATTTGTCAGCCTCACAATATTTATTTTTTCCTCAAACTCTAGATCCTGGAGTTAGCTTTACTTTTTATAAATAAGTTTTTGTAGTTGCAGAGAAGCTTGGAAACATGAGCCCTAAAGGCTCAAAAGCCAGAAGGCAAATAAAAACCTCAAAATGTAATCTCTCAGGATTTAAGCCAATCAAGATTTTTGGGGGCCTGATTCCTGATTTTTTTTCAATTGGCAGCATTGCCTCTCTGCCCTTTCTTTCCACTGAATAAAGCTCCTCCCTTTTCAGAGGATGATTGGCCAATAACTGACTTCTGTGGGTACAGTTTGGGGTACATGTCTATCCTTAGGCAGGCACCATTTACCCATAGAGCATCAGAGGTTGTAACTTTTCCCCACCCACCTCTTAAAAGGCAATGATGTGTTAAGTAGGGTATATGGAGAAGGCCACTTCAGCCAAAGCCTGATTTTTGAGTCTGGTATATTAAAGAAACCTGGAGCCTTTTTTAAAAAAAGTTTGAAAGTGATCATTACATCTTGTTGTTTCCACCCTTCACCTCCCTGTTCAAATACAAGTATTTTTCCTTTTAGCAGTCTTTCCCTTATGTTGTTTCTATTTTCTGGCCTACTCCTCAAAGCTGCCTTTCCTAATTTAGCCCCAGCAGGCGCACACGTGAATGCTCCACTCTTAAAAAATTAATTTGAAATAATAGACTAAAGTAAACCTATGAAGGATGGAGCCAGTCCAGCCAGTGATTTAGAGCTCCTTGAGGCTCATTGAAAAAATATGCTTTTTTTAAACAATTTTAACCACTGTGGCAGAATGACGTGGAAACTCATTCTTCTCTTGACATTCTGCATGTTCATGTCAACCAGCAAAGACTCACTTCTAGGACAAAGCCCAAAATGAAAGCCAAAGAAAAACCGTAATAGTGCAAGGACCTTTCACCATTTTGGAATGCATTTCTTTAGTGGTATTAACATTGTCAAAGCACCTGTTTCAAGTCTGCATTGCTGATCCTCACAATTTCCACAAAAGAAGTGAGGATTCTAAATCTAAGTGAGACAGAAAAACTTGGGTCTGAAATGAAAGAAAGTTGAAATGTAGGAGTCATATTCTGATCTCAGTCACATCAGTGTTTAAATCAGAATAACTCCAATGACTTCAAAGAAGCATCTCCAGCTTTATACTGGTGCAAGTGAAACTAGCTTTTGTCTGTAACTCTATTCAAAATAGCCCTAAGCAAGTCCAGAAATAAGATGTTCTACAGCACAAAGCCACTTGATTTCCTTCTATCCTGATTGGTTTCTCAGTTGTTGCTTTCTCACTGCAATTAAACTACAAAGTAGGGAAATTGCCTTTTGGCTTTTTACCAGACCTCTTAAACCTATTTTGGGCTCGGGTCTATTTGACATTTCAATCCCAGGCCAGGGTCTGCTGTTCCTTAACATTCTCAGACTAAGTGTAGGGTATCTGACTACAACAATACATGAATGCAGCATTGTTGTAACCATGTCAGTCCCAGGATATTAGAGAGACAAGGCAAGTGAGGTAATATCTTTTATTGGACCAACTTCTGTTGGTGAGAGAGACAAGCTTTCAAGCTACACAAGTCTGTTTGGAGCTGTACATAATGGTCAGAGGCACAGGCACTGACTTCCCCTCTGCCCAGTGGGTGTTCAACTCCCCTGGACTCTGGGCCCACCCTGCCCCCATTCCACCCCCTTCCTCAAGTCCCCACCCCTTTCCTGCCTCTTCTCCGTCTCTTCCCCCTCCCTCCCAGAAAGTCCTAAGTGCCACCAGACAGCTGTTAGGCAGTGAGCGGGAAGCACTGGGAGGAAGGGGAGGAGGAGGGGAAGGAGCAAGGATGCAGCGTGCACAGGGGAGGAGGGGGTCGGGGAGCTTGGCTGCCCTTGGGCGCAGAGCACCCGCTAATTTTTCCCTGTGGGTGCTCTAGCCCCGGAGCCCGTGGAGTCGGCACCTATGGTCAGAAGGTTAGACCTCTGGGGATAATGTTTTGTTTCTTGCATTTGCTCAGGAAGTAGATGTTAAGTTTTGCTTCCTTTTTCTTCATGTTGTGGAATTTCCATTTCAGATGCCAAAACTGGATCTCTTCCTTTGTTATAGGCAGTGTTATAGCCATGTCAGTCCCAGGATTAGAGAGACAAGGTAAATGTACAGACTCAAAAACCTGAAGAAAGGCTCTGTGTAAGCTTGAAAACTTGTCACTCTCACTAACAGATGGTCCAATAGAAGAGATTCTCACTCACTTTATCTCTACCATAATACATGTATTTACAGCAAAAAGTAAAATGCAATGTTACTTATGACCCAATTCTTCAGTCCTCACTCAGGCAAAATGGTCATTGACCAGAATGCCTGAATACAGGCTACAGGATTAAGTCCTTTGTAAAACCAATTTAAAACAAACAAACAAAACAGGAGTGGTGGATGAAGCATTTTTCATTTTTTCCTTTTAAATTCTAAATTTTAAAAATTCAAATTTTGACCAACTGTATAGTTCTTTTGAAGATGGGGCGGGGTGGTGAGGGATTCATCACCATTTTGAGTGATTTTGTTCTTAAATTGAAATTTCATCATTATGTCAACATTTCAGCCTCTCCTAGTCCTCTGTATTTTATTGGTTAAGTATCAAACTAATTAAAAGCTATGATACTTCAGTGATAGGTGCCTTAGACAGATTTTTCTCACCCCAAGATGTTAACATAAATTGGTATTCTATGCAGAAATAAAACAATCTGTTGAATTACAAGGTCTCTATTACAGCATGTCCCATCACAGAAAATCACCACATTTCATACACTAACCCTTATATTTATAATCCACATAATTATACTTTTCTACCCAGGAACAGATATTTAAAATTCCCTTTGTGCATGAATTTTTGCTTCTATATAATGGCCTGGTGCTTTAAGTGGGTAGAAATTAATTATGTATTTTGAAAAGCCTAGATATGCTATATATTTGTATTTCCAAAGGTGAATGTCTACCTGGCAAAGTAACATATCTGTGGCAATAGCAAAAGTAGGTCCTTCAATCTTTCTACAGCAAATGTTGAAGAAATCCTTTTATATTTTTTTATCTCTACCTTTAAACAAAAGCTTTTTGTTATGTATATTCTATATGCATATGCACATACATACATGCATACATACATACACAAACTTCTTTTAAAGGAGTAAGTGTAAACACAGACTATTGTTAATCATTTTGCTATGTTCCAGGTCCACATTTTTGTCTTGGATTCTTTAAAAATTTGGTGTGGATTCATCCAGGCATTACAAACATTCAATATTTATATTATAGTAAAGCCAGCCAGGAGCTCTGCCTTCATGCCCTAGGTATTGTCAGACATAGGAGGTAGACACAATCCTTGCACAAAGAGCTTCAATTGATGTATTCTCTCTTACACCTTTGTACATAATTTACCTTATTAATGGACATTCTATGATTGAAACAATAAGAATATAACCTTTGGCTCTGGAAAACTTTGGACAATGCGGAGGAAGCAATGTGACAGTAATAATACTTAGCGTCTTTATAGCCTTTGTATGTTCAAAGCACCATATAGACATTAACTAATTAACCCTCAGACTTCCCTGTGAGGTAGATGGATTAGTAGTATTCACATTTTACAGATAAGGAAACAGACAGGTGAAATGGCATGCCCAAAGCTACCTGCTGAGTATGAGCCAGACTGAGCCAGAATTAGAACTCAGGGTTTCCTCACTCAGGACTTCCAGCTCACACTGCTTTACAAGACAGTGGTTTGTGTGGTTCAGATACAATCATGGGTAATTACTATGTTTTTTGTTAAAACATGTCAAGCCAAATGACAAGAATCATATTACACCTCTACCCTGATATAACGCAGTCCACGGGAGCCAAAAAATCTTACTGCGTTATAGGTGACACCGTGTTACATCAAACTTGCTTTGGCCTTGAGCATTTGTTATTAGTCACTTCCTGCCCCAGCTGACCCCTCAGAACTCCCGACCCTTCCCCCCAACGCTGTGGCCCCTGACTGCCCGGACCCCATCCACACCCTCACCCTCTGACAGGACTCCCACACCCTATCCAGTGCCCCCGTTCCCTGTCCCCTCACCACCCCCGAGATCCTCTGCCCCTTATCCAACCCCTCGGCCCTGGCCCGGCACCCTTAACACACCGCACAGAGCAGTGTGTTGGAGCCAGATACGCTAACGCACTGATCCACTGGAACGTGTAGTCCCGCCCCCCAGAGCGCTGCTTTACCGTGTTATATCGGGTCACATTATATCAGGGTAGAAGTGTATATCAAATACTTTACAATCTGAAAATGTGAGTGAAAAACAGAAGCTAGAACACGATACCTTCAGTGAAATAACACCAGAGCTATACCAGATTCAGAAAGGAGAAGCAAAAAGCCCAGCAGCTCACATGGAAACAATCTTTTATTTTGAGAAGAATGGTAATATTTCTCCACAAGTAACATCTGATTAAGCAAACTTATTGATTAGGGCCCATTATGTCTGCTTGGAAAAGCTATAAGTTAAGACATTTTTAACATAATCAGATTGTAAAAGTGCACTAAATCCTCACCGTTAAGCTACTGCACCTTCACTGAGTCCTAAATTCTCATTATAACTAATCACATTCCATGCAAAGTAAAAATAATTCAGCTATTTGAGTAGAGTATACCCCCCATTTCAATATTCAAACAGAACTCCTATTAGCAGTAATGGGAATTACACACACTGACAAATATATATTTTTGTCCCACACACCAAGGTATTTGTTGAGTTGTAGATACAGCAGTAATTCAGTGCCCAGAAAGATCAGAAGGACAACTACCATTTTTAGAACACTTGTTCAATATTCATGTATATTCTGTATATACCACTTTAGACTTAATGGGTATCTTATCTATGTTAGGTACCTCCCAGTGAAAATCTAATAACTTATATGTGGGTAAGACTTCATGCAAAACAACAAAGTTAGAGATGTTAGAAATTGTTTTGGTTGTCTGATTTTTAAAGTAAAAACACAAGCTTTATTCATTTCAGAAGGCTGATGTAAAAAATAAAGGGGGAGCTGCACTATGTGAAGAAGCTAAGATATGAGCCAGGGCCCTGATTCTTTGAAGACTAACACATGTTTTAAAGTTTACACACTGAGTAGTCTCATTGACTTCAATAGGGACTACTCAGTGTGTTAAACATATGTACAGGTTTTTTGCGGGATCACAGCTAAGGTCCCTAACTCTACAGCCACTATTCACAGCTGGAGCTGGTAAATTATTCTTTATAAAAAAAAAATGATTAATTTAGCCCCTTTTTAGTTAGCAAATGGTCACAAACCAATTTGATATCTTCAAAATCATTTGTTTTTCGTAAGCCTTTTCCAAATACTTTAGTCATAAAAATTTTCCACCTGGCTGGTTGTTTGCAAGTGTATGTTCATTTCTGTTGTCCCTTGAACCAGTGGAAATTTTGCCAAGACTAAGCCCAAATTTGTTAAACTGTGCTTATTTCTTACCAGTCTCAAGAACTACCTCACGTTCCTACTAAACCCAAGATATTTTCATTCTTTTCCAGCCAGAAACCAGTTCCGTTCCCTAAAATCCTATTAAGAACTGGATGAACAAAATCCACTTTTATTTTCATACTGAAGACTGGAGCTGGGTTACCTTTTTGGAATGAATAATTTTTCTGATTAATTTATCCCTTTGTTTGAGTATTCTTCACATCTTTGTTATTCTGAAATTGGATTATGCAGCTATATTGCAGTGATGGGTTTTTGTAAACTATTCATTTCAGCTAAGTCTCTGAATCTTTGCTATTCGTCTTTTGTGATGCATGATTTGTCATTTAAGTCTCAGTGTTATTTCTGCTTATGATTGGATGACTTCAACTTTACAAACAAGGTGCAAGCACTTCCGGTGACTATGGAAAATACTGGTTCTCATGTTTGAATATGCTTGTGCATATACAAATGAGTATTTGCACAAAAGCCAGCCACTCTGGATAAGCACATAGAAGGTATGTGATCATGACTGGATGGCAGAGTGACTTGCTTGCAAATTTCCCCCAAGTTTGCCCCAACAGGACCATATACAGAGCTTTATCATATATAATTATGACTTCCATGTTAGGGTTAACAAGTTCTTTTGTTAAAAAGAAGCCATTTTACCACTAAACCCATTGATTAAGAAACCCTCAATGTGCAGTTGCCTCTTCGGATTTATGCCTGCAGTTGGATGGATACATTTGTTCTCCCAGATTTATCTGCTAGTGTAAAGCTCTCAGTGCAAACATTAGCACTCTGGATCATTATATAGATTTGGTGCAATCTTGGGCGGGGTTCGATTCCATTAAAAACAAATTAGCAATCTGGGATTACAGTAACTAGATAGAATACTATTTCATATTTCATGATCTGCAGTACAAAGTAAACTGTAGCCAACTTCATTCCTCAAACTACCACTCCAAACGGTAAGAAGCATTTTGCAGCTTGAATAAACAGATGGATTTAAAAATTAATTTGACTTCATTTTAAAAATTCACATTTATGGACTGAGCAAAATGTGTAGTTTTCATGTCTCCCCCTCCCCCCAATTTCTTCTTTTTAAAATATGTATAATAGGAATACATTTTAACTGGAAAAAGTAATGCATATATTGACTTCAAGATACAAAAGGGATGTTGCATATACAGTAAGAGTGAAATGTACAGTTTTCAAATCACTGTGTGCAAATAGCATTGGCTAATTGCACCTCTGGTGTAAGGAGCTGCAGCTCCACTGAAGACAATGAAGCCCCAGTCCTGCAAGAGAACGACATGGATGGACTGCTGTTTGACAACTGCAGTAATTTGTGTTTGAGTATGACATAAGAAGCACGTTATACACTTCCTTTCAAAATATGGCATAATACTGTAGCTAGACAGTGCCATGCCACAAACAAATAGTGGCTGTGTGTGGAGTAGTCATCATTGCGTAAGGATGTGCATAGGGCTGCTAAGACCTGGACTGCTGAGGCCCCTAGTAAAATCTGAGTGACAGTATTAGCCATATGTAAATCTATGACTACTCTATGAGCTGGGGTGCAATTCCCAGCTTGTGTAGACATACGCGTGCTAGCTCTCATCTGAGCTAGGACACTAAAAATGGTACTGTAGCCATAGTTGTAACGATCTAGGTTTGTTAAATTACAAACCAGTGAATGAGAAAGGAATAAAACAAACTGGAGAGCATCTCTGGTGAACTGCTGCACACAGCCATACGGTGTTCCCAGCCCCTGGAACAGGTCATGATATTCCCGACAGAGTGCCTCAGAGCCAGATTCAGTATGGTCTTGTAGTGAGAGCACACATTTTACCAAATTGAGTTTCTCACATCTGCCAGGCCTAAAACTGGGGTCACCTCTTGTGGCACTACCGTGAATGGGAGCCTGCACATGGTGTTTTGTGGCTGATGAGAGCAAAGCGACAGGAGCATAGGCAACAGCTGCACCATGCTTGCCAGCCTGACTACAAGCCCGCCTGAATCCACGATTCTGTATTTGAGGCTTCTAGCATGTGCGACCGCTGTCAGTGCTACTGCAGCGACACTACTGTTTTTAGCACGTTAATGTGGTCGTAGCCTTCCAGCACTGCCCTATGGGCCTCGGTGCTGCCTGGAATCACTACAATACTGCATCCTGTAGCCCCACCTCTGCACATCCCTCTGGTCCCCAGCCCTGACCTTGGTGTAAGCACATGCCAGAGTTTGTGATGCAGTTTTTAGAGAGCAGCCATACGGCCTGCCCTGGGGGAATCCTCCTACGGCTGGTTAAGGGGCTATTAAGCCACCTTTATTCTACTCTGACTGTTTTACCAGGAGGAGTGAGGGTAAGGATCTTCTTCATGCTTTAATTATAAGAACAGCTACAGTGTGGTGTAACAGAGTTCTATTCACTGCGGGGGTGCCTCCTTGTGGTTGCATCTGGGGAATAGCTCTGCCCAGTCTGATGCTCTCTTCTCTCTCTCTCTCTCTCATTCACACTGTGGCCCTTCTCGTGCTCCCAAACTTGCAGTGTTTCTTTTTCATGACTCAGCGTGCTCCCTTTTCATGGCTGGGCCATCCGGTTAGGTTACTATGTGGTTTCTCCCTTCTGGGGTATCAAAGTCTCACTGGACTGCCTGTCTGAGTATCGTTTCCATTTATCCTCCAAGTCAAAGTATGCCACTTCCCACACTGGCTGGTTAGGGCACCCCGGGCCCATCCACTACTCTGGGTTCCAGCCCAGGGACCCTACAATCAGCTACCAACCTGCCATCCCAAACCTTGCTGCTATTTCCCTGGATTGCTTTCTACTCCATGTCTATCGGGCTTCCTTATCCACCACCCTTCTGTGTAAACCCCTTCCCTCAGGCTCAGGATCCCAGGGCTTCTATTTTCCCACTGCATTTCCTCTTTCCCTCTCTAAGTCCAGAGAGTGACCACAGGCTTCCACACTGCAGCCCCTGATGTCCTCTCCTCCTAGCCTTACAGCACCCCACCTACTTCTTATCAGCTGGGCTCCATCTTCAGTCAGGGATTGGCTATCAAGCACCAAAGCAGCTACACCACTGTAAAGTTTGAAGCTATTCGGTCAGCTTAATTACTCCAGCCCCCATGAGACTCAGTAGCTGTGTCGGCAGGAGAAACTCTCCCACTGACAGAGCACTGTCTACGTTGTCACTCAAGACGGCACAAATTGTCACTCAAGGGGGTGGCTAATTCACACCCCTGATCAACATAACTTATGTCAATTTAAGATGTAGGGTAGCCATACCCTAAGTCTGTTTCAGGTGTAGCCAGACAGGTTACTTAGCCCCTTAACACTTTCCAGGATAGTGTGAGATGATGTCATCACATGTGGCAGTACCTAAGTAGTAAGACATAGGCAAAAATCTTGTGTGGGACATGTCATTCATTTCACTGATATTGACGTGATATTTATACAGTTAAATTCTGCAAACTCTACTGCTTTCTTTTGAAACCCTAACCTCTGAAATAGTCCACTTTGAAACAAACATTATCTTTTACAGAGACAAGTTGGGTGAGATATATCTTTTGTTGGACCAACTTCTGTTGGTGAAAAGAACAAGCTTTCGAGCTCACACAGAGCAATTCTGCACATCTCCCAGAACTGAAGAAGAGCTCTACGTAAGCTCAAAGGCTTGTCCCTTTCACCAACAGAAGTTGGTCCAATAAAAGATATTACCTCACCCACCTTGTCTCTAATATCCAGGGACCAACACAGTTACAATACTGCATATATATTATCTTTTGTGAGCCAGTTCTTCCAACACAAATATACATACACCTCACATAATTTTAGCTATTATGAGGAAGTTATCCTGTGTTTACTGTGGTCAGGGAAGAACAAAAACAATTGTTTTGTGCTTGGGTAGCCAGAACAAGGAACCTTGAACACACAGCACACACTTAAATCTAGTGCTTGCCACAGTCTGATCTGCTGTGCACGCAGTGAAGAACCTGCTTTGAGCCAATTTATTCACACACAGAGCTCCACAGTCAAGAGACCCAGGTCTCCCCAACAGGAGAAGGGAGACAATAGGATAACAAAATATTCCTCAGCCCCTCTTAGGCAATGAATATTATGTCCCTATGGGGCTTTGACTTCCTTTGTTGAGCTGTGCAAACTGTTTGACCTAAACCACAAAAGTATTTATATTTGGTCTCTGCCTTGGTTCAAGTAATTTCAAGTGTGCGTAAAATGATCATGTTTGCAAACTCTCCATAGAAGCTTTGGCTCAATAATATACCAACAATATTTCAATAAGGAGCACACAAGTTTTCCCCATTAGCCTATGAAAAACCCTATGTTCCGGCAGCATTGGTGGGTAATGCAATCCCTGATATCAGCCCCTGTGGGATGATTGGGTGGAGGGAGCAGGATGGATTCAGGTGGTAGCAGCTCTCTCTTTTCCCCAACCCATGTCATTGCCCTTGAGCGCACGCACACACTAGGAAAGGACAGAATGTAAGGTAGTCCTCGGAGAGCTGTTTTTAGTGGCAATCCTGGCTACTGGCCTCTAAACTACATTGTGCTGATGGCAAGAATCTAATATATTTTAAGTGAACATGGCACCTAGTATGGCAGTTCAGAAACTAGTGTTCTACAGGATAAATTGGCTCTGTTGGAATGCAAGATATTAGATCTGTTGCTGCATCAGCTCTGAGAAACAATCCAATTCCCACTTCCAGATAGTCAGCACAAACTTATCAAATCCGAACCTTATCTAGGATCTTCACTGAGATTTGACCAGGGAAAACCCAGTGCAGTTATAACATGAATATTTTCATATTTCAGGGGCTGAAAACCAGCTCTCTCTCACAAAAATGTGCAGACTTTCAAGTGAACTTTGTAGAGGTTTGTCACAGAGTATGCATAAGAACATAAGAAAGGCCACACTGGGTCAGACCAAGGGCCCATCCAGCCCAGTATCCTGTCGGCCAACAGTGGCCAATGCCAGGTGCCCCAGAGGGAGTGAACTTAACAGGTAATGATCTAGTGATCTCTCTCCTGCCGTCCATCTCCACCATCTGACAAACAGAGGCTAGGGACACCATTCCATATCCCGTCCTATTTCAGGGTGAGGTGGGGTTGTGATATCACTGCGACTGTTGTCTATCAGATGATCCTTAGGCTGAAGGCAGCATGGCTCAGTGGTCAGGATCAAGATGGCTGCTCTCTGGCGAAGGGCTGTGCGGGCTAGTGGCCAGTCAGTACAGCTGCCCTTGGGTTCGGGACTGCGTTGCCTAATGGCTGGAGTCAGGGAAGTGGGTCACCACCTAGGGGTGGGTGGCGGCTGTAGTAGGGGGACCCGAGCCCTCCCTCTCCACTGCATCCTCGCCCAGGGCCCTGTCAGCAGTGAGTGTGGTCACCACCCAGTCAGAGGGGATCCTGCTGCAAGACGCTGACTTTCCTGGGGTGAGAGACACTACTCACCCCACCTCCCTAGGCCACTTCCTACCATGAGTCCTGAAGCTGGAGTCCATTTGTCGTCAGGGTCTCCAAGCTCTCTGGTGTAGGTAGCTTGTTGGGACCCTGACTCCTGTCGGCTGGCTATAGGCAACCGGCCTCCTGTCTGGGCCTCAGGGTCTCTGGTCCTGCAGCCAGGGGCTGAAGTGGCTGATGGGCTGGAGCCTACACCAAGTGTCCTTCCTCCCTGGTGGTCAGCCCAGAAGGAGCGGGGCTGCTCCCTTTTATACTGAGGCAGCAGTTGGAGCATGGTCTGTGGGCAGGAATTCCACTGCCCGTAATGTGGGGTTAACTCTATCTTTCCTAGTGTGGGGTATGCACACCCCATCACAAGATTCGAACTGAGGTTTTACAGATCTCTGGTCCAAAACCTGATAGCTTACACACAGACAGCTGTCTGGTAGAAGGTAATATTTTCTTTCTAGTTTGTCTTGTTCAAATCATTAGGCTCTATTTCCCCCCTTCTATTTTCATGCCATAATCCCAGTCCTTCATTCTATACAAAGGACACTGCTAGCCACTTCTGCAATTCTCTGTTTACTAAGCTTTGTCTAAAGACTTTCAACTAAATAAAAAGCAATAAGAGAAATGTTGGTGTAGAACTGTAAATTGCATTGTCACATTTTTTATTAATAAGGCAACGATCTCTAAGGGACTAAGTTACATTATTTTATGAGACTAAATTATTAGAGCTGGAACGTATAAGGACCTTGTATTATTGTTGAAGAGGCTGCTGGGGAACATGGAACTGCAGGGAGCCTTGGCTTGTTGCAGAAATATCTTATTTCTCTAGGGAGAACTAATCTCCCAGCTGCTCCAAGGACACCTGAATGGGTACTGGAGAGATGAAGAAGAGCACTTATGGCAGATGGGACCACGTCAAATGGTCAGTGAAATGAGTACATTCTACTAATGCAATAACCATCTCTATTTCACATCAATATTTTAAGACCTAGTGTCAAATTATGTTTGAATAGTCATGTTCTTAATACAATATGTGTATTATACTAGTGTTGTGTATTTTATATCCATCAGAAAGATGAAAATAAGTCAATAGGAATACATCATCAATAATTTATACTGGTTATTTTAGTCAATTTTCTGCTTGTAAAAACATTAACTGCAGCCGATTTACTGAATGCAACTGGTGCTTGTATCACTACAACTACATTTTAAAGTAGGTCATTTTTAATCTGCTGGACTGTACAGGATGCTCTTATATTTTTTACCTAAAGCACTTTCCTCTTTACAGCTTCCAAGCTGAGTAATGCAGATAATTTTCTGCAGCCTTTTAAGAATCAGCATTGAGGTTACATTACTCATTACACATTGCTCCCATCAGATCCATAGATACATCTATCCTAAATCTGCTCTCATTCAAACTAGAGTGAACCAGGAATAACGCCACTGAATTAGAAAGTTAGTGTCACTGGGAGAATGGAATCAGGCCTATGGATTTTTGACCTCTGTAGAGTGCATTCAGCGGCACATTTCGTGATATATGGTACCCCACTGAAAACCCCTCTTGCACTGGAATATGGGGAAAGTCAACACCATTATACTTCTATAGCGACTCCAGAGGGCATCATATGCCAGCAGGTAATCAGAATGCTACCAGAGCCTGTGACAGCACACAGTCACTCAAGAATATGATGCCAGTGTTTTCTAGAAACTTCAGCTGCTGCAGAATGTCAAGGCCAGTCTATTGGGAGGGGAAAGTCACTATGAAAGCACAACACTAGTACTCTGCGCAAACCCCTGGTTATGTACTGTATACAATTCAAATGTAATTCAATGTGCTAGTTACAATTTTCAAGCCCAACAGTGAGACCCAGCTGTCTAAGTTTCTTTACCTAAGTCTCAGCAGGACAGCTGAGAAACAGTGGAGTGTCTTGACTGTTGATTCATGGGACTTGGCTTCCAAAGGCTGATTGTATCTGTTGCAAGCCTTGAACATTTTCTCCTCATCACTGTCTTTGAGATGTCCGGTTTGGTACGCTTCAGGCCATTCTGACAGGCTTTTCTTTCCTCCCTTCTTTCTTTTGTGCAGTCAGTTTTTGATTGAACATTATTATTTGTTAATTTGTTTGTTTGGAATGTTTCCTGGAGAGTTTTCGTGAATGAGGGAAAATATTTGTGTGGTGTTTGGTTCTCTGTGTTTTTAGTAATTGGTTCTCTGTGTTTAGTAATTGTAAAACATCTACACGCTTAGGTTTTAAATTCAATACAAGACAATGAACAAACAACTCTGTCATTGCTACTCCTATTGAAACAGAAGGAAGAACAGTTTGAATGTTGCCAAGAGACAGGACAGAATGTTGTAATCTGAAGGTGCTGGGGTGGTGGGAATAATAATTGGGGGTTAAGAATTGGCTCAGGCTTGCTGATAAGAAGAGCTGCTTTAAGGGTCCTCATGGACCAAATTCAGCGATGAATCCTGGTCACATACCACCTGAGGCACATTGTACATATGCAAAGAGGTGGTGGAACAGAGTGTACTGGTGATAGGTTACCAAGTAATAATTAGTAGCTAATCCCAGTTTGTTTGTCTGTTTTAAAAACAGTGATGTCGGTTTCTTTTCCTTTCTTTTAAGAAATTAAACAGACATGTGAAGAGACAAGAAAAAGGATATTTCAAAATGGTGGTGCTCTCAAAGCAGATGATCAATACGTGTATTGAAGAACTTGTGATGGCTGGATATCAGGAGACTGGTTCCAGTTGAAAGATCCCTCCATACCATACAACACAGCAGCATTTCAATCTCCAAGCACCTGTTCTTTCAGCAGCCCATTCTCTGGCTATTCTGCCATTATGCATTTACAAAGGGAATAAGCAACCTAACTTGGTCCTTGAATAAGAGTGGGAAAGATTCAAGAGTAGCTATTTTAACAGATAGAGATTACCTGTGGCATAGGTATGCTTCCATCTGTGCTGGGGACTGGGACAAGGGCTATCATAAGAGACACTACTGGAACCCTACACTGCTTGGGAATTCCCCCACACTGGAAGAAGTTTCGCCCACAGTGTGTTTTAGCTGTGCTACTGGACCACCACAAACCAGCCCTGGTGGGGCCAAGGCAAGTGCTCCTGTACTGATTCATTTTTCACAGTCATAAAGGCTTAATTTGTGTTTTACTAACCTGACACTTGTGGTCCCTGACACACACTTTTCACTCTAAATGGTCTGAGTCACAACCGTAAAACCTGACGTACTACTTCTGGCTATCTCTGGAAGCTTGTACACAATGAAGCCTAGAGAACAGAACTTCTTGTTGAACCTTGTTCCATCTATCTTTTTTGCTGTTGGGATATGCTGCTTCCCAGAAGTCATCTTCTTTGTCTTTTTTTGTCAGGTGTGACCTGATTTTCACACTCACTGTAGTAACTTGCTTTACTTACTACAATTCCCTAAACCTATAAGGATGACATAAACATGTGCTTCCATCAGTGTGAATACCACCATCATATTCATTAAGGGCAATGCACAGGTGTATTTCCATGCAAAGGCAGACAGATGTAAAATAAAGCAGTGTTGATGAACACCTTTTTGAAACAGCAAGCTAGAGTCTAGTGCAGCTCCAAGTTGATTGCTGCTTTCTGTTTACAGTAAGATGGTGATGTAAATCATCTAGGATGGGTCTACACTGCAGCTGGGAGCTGTGATTCCCAAAGCATGTAGACAAATTCATACTAGCTCTGCTCAAGCTAGTGCACTAAAAACAACAGTGTAGATGCTGCTGCATGGGCGGCAGCTCAGGCTAGCTGCCTGAGTCCAAGCCCACCTGACCCCCTGGGTCTGAGCTCCGGAAGCTAAGCTGAGTTGCCACGTGTGCTGCAACATTCATACTGCTATTTTTAGCATGCTAGCTCAATAATATCTAGCTGGAATCATACCGCCCAGCTGCAGTGCAGACATACACTAGAGGCCTTTAGGCCTGGGTATCCACAAATTAAAATGAATCCGTTTTTTATTAGGTTGATGACACCAACCCTTGAAATACTTCTATATAATGGTCCAGAGCCTTATGTGACACACAATTTAAATTTGTGTGGAAGATAAAAACACATCCATGGTTATCGATTGTATTCTCTAGAATGTTTAAGGATCTGATGCATGACCAAAAACGTGCTATGAGGGAGGGAAGACTGCTATGGACAGCTGACGCCACCCAAAAAGATGAACCTTCTTCCATAATAAAGCTTTTTTAGGGATTGAGGGCAACAGATTATTCCAGGCACTATCATGAAGAGCCTACTGAAGGGAACTAGTGAACCAACACAACCTAAAGATCAGGGAGAGGGACTCCTAGACTTGGGTCCAGAGCAGGGGAACACCACCAGTTTCCTGACCCACAAATACATAAAACCATCAAAGTTAAGTGGGTAAGTAAAGTCTGGGATGGTTATAGTAACAAACATACCAATTAACCTAATTCACTTCAGAGAATCAATTACTTGCTGAATCAAGACTTCACACACAATTGGGGAGTTAACCATTTAGGGGGAAATCCATGCCTCATCTTGCCATTCATTTATCCAAAACAACTACAATTGTCAGGATTTAATCCTAGTTACCTGTTATTGAGTCTACTGTCATCTGATTAGGACCAGGTGCTGAGTATACACCTAAGTGGATTACACAGGCAATTGAAATATAATTAAGTGGAAGTCAACTGTAAGTGGAGTACATTCTTGAAATAAGGCGGTTTCTATGAACACTAACAATTTAAATTAATGTATAGGGGATTTAATTAGATTAGTATATTTAAGAAAATATACAAAAATGGATCCTAATTAAAGGGCGCTCACTTTTTTCTTTCTGCAAAGCTTTTTCACCTTAGGTTGTATTGACATGAACCACCTTATAATTGCCTTCTTTAGATAACAACTCTTTACAATAAATAGTGTTCTTTGCTCTTAGAGTTTTAATGACTGATCTAATTAGAATGAGGATGAAGGGAATAGTTTTTCTTTTCCCCCCAGGGTTGTTTTGCAATATTTTGACTTGCAAACAGGATTTCAAAATATCATATCTGTGATACTTAAGTATTCTGATATGGCTCAGAACTGCTTATTTTTAATTGTTCTCTTCCATCACTCAAACATCAGGAAGAGCATGCAAAAATGGGGTTATGCCAAGTGGTTATGTGATGGGGTGTGACTAACCACTGCGGCGCCTCCTGCTGGCCAGGCTGGGAATTAGATCTTGGTTACTGGTGCGCCTTCCCACTGCAGTCACTTCTGCCTCCACCACTAGGACCCACGTCACTCCCTGGACCACAGCATTTTCTTCTGGAAACGTGCCCCACTCGGTTCTCTCCCCCTCTTCTGGGGGATCTGACAGTCCTCAGTCCAGTCACTTGCCTCAGTGGCAAACTGCAATCTCTGGTCTAGTCACTTGACTCAGTGGCAAACTGCAGTCCATGCACTGGCCACTCCCTTCGGTGGCAAGTGTGTGTGGGGGATTAAGGGGAGGGACCCGGTCCTGTCTGCTACTGCGGGTCCCGGCCCAGGGACCCTATAGCTGGCAGCCACGTACTGCCCCTCCTCCTACTCCGCTGTCTGTTTCCCTGGGCCACTTCCCTGCAGCCACAGCACCTTCTCAGGGTCTCAGTCTGGCATTTCCCTCTTACTCCCCTGACCCTGTCTAGCACAGCTCTGTCCATGGTACTGTCTCTCTCAACCCTCCTACAGGGCAGTCAGTCCTCCTCCCTTGACCTCCAGGGAGAGACTCCATGGCTCTGTTGAGCAGCCCTTCTTATATGGCCCTCCCTGGCCCTGATTGGCTGCTCCAACAAACTTTCTCCTAATTGGCTCTCTACAAGCCCTCCTCCCATTGGTTGGGTTTTGTGCAGTCTCCCAGAGGGCTGTTTTAACCCTCCATCAACCTATGTGGGGCAGTCATCCCACCACAGGTTAGAACATGGAATTGGTTGGGAATTAAGGGCCTTGGGGATTCTATTGCTGCATCTTCCCTAATTTTCTGTGTGACCTTGTGATTTAAACCTTCCCATCTATACAATAGGGATGCTGTGAGGGTTGGTGGTTAAGGTTCGTAGAGCCTTTTCCAATCTTGATAGAATGTGTGATATACTACAAATAAAAGTTCCATATGTCAACAGTCAGGACTACTCATATTAGAAGCATAGGATGAGTAAAATTCAGGTAGCCATGGGAGGACTATGCCAGATATTCACTCCCCAGTATATCCTTGAGGAACCCAAACCATTGGTGGGAGCAATTTAGGAAGACCCAAACACCTAAAATCAATACCTATAGAGCATTAATTAGGAGGATGTATAAAAGAACTGGTGAGCAGATAAATAATCCAGAACCTGCGAGGAGCTACTGAAGAGCTTTAGAAAAAATCAAGAGCTGAGATCCACCAGAGATATCTTCACTAAAGAAAGGAGAAGTCAAAGACCGGAGTGAAAATGTTTGGGAGCCATTTTAGAGAGCCAGAGACACCCTAAAGTGTCTTGGGTCAATTGGCTACATTACACATAAAAATATATTACAGTGATACTCAGACTGAGGCTCGGGAGTCGCAAGTGGCTCGATAATGTGCCTGCAATTCTTTGAAGCACATGATATTAAAACACTGTGTGGATTTAATTATTAACCGATCTAAGTTATTAACCAATCAGGATGCTTTTACTATGCTATTAACTGATTGTGGAATACTTAGTCATTTTGCTGTGAGAATAATTATATATATATATATATGGTAAATGAAACAATGAATTCACCGTACTGTGGCTCTTTTGGGTAATTTTGATTGATAATTTGGCTCCTGAACCACTGAGATCTGAGTATCCCTGTACTAGATGGCCCCACAATCAGTGATGGTAGGATGGATTTTTGGATTATCGTCATCTGGGCAATCAGAACAGGCCCAGACTCAGCAGCGAGACAAAGGCACACAGCAGTGCAACTTACAACTGAATGGAACACACCATCCATCCACCTATTTGAATGGACTTTAGCTGACAGGGCTGTGTCTAATGTGATAAAAAGAAAGGACTCAGGAATGGGAAGTAGACCAACAACATTCTGGGAGACTGAAGGCATCTGTCTCAGGTGGGAGGGTTGACTTGGAAGGAAGAATCTATTTAGAAAATAAAAAGACTTGTGAGGCCACAAGCTTTGTTGCCTATGGGCTCCTTAATTTACTATTGGCTTGCTAACAGGATATGGAATCTTTCACATCCAGATCACAGGTTCAAATCAAGCAGATTTTTACTGATGACTGTTCAGTGGCTGGTAAAAAATGAATTTGTGCTCTCAGTCAAGGTCATAATAGAAGAGCACCTATATTACCAAACCTATCCTGATAATTAGCATTCAATGCTATCCTTGTCATACTCATCCCTTCAGGAGTCCTTCCAGGTCATTCTAGGGTGCAATATCAAGGAAATATTATGAAGCAAATCATTTTTAAATCTAATCTTGTATTTCATTCTCTGAAAACGCTACACTTAATGAAACAGTGATGACATATTTAAAAGCTTGAGAGCCATCAATATTTGCAAAGTAATGACACCGTTCTACCCCATGACTGCAAAGACCTGAATCACAAGAACATTATGTCTAGCTACTGTGATAAAATGTTTCCTTTTACCTTTGCATGCAATAGTCTGAAGCACATTTCCAGGCAGAATATTTATTGTATACCAAAGAACAAACTGAGTCTGAATCTGCCAGTAATAAGTTGAACCAATTTTTTTCCACAAAAGAAGTTCTCATAGATTAATGCAGAGTATAATATTCAATACTGCACTTGCTCCAAATGCACTGTTTTTGCTTTTATCTCATCAGATATACAATTCATCAAAAGAGCATGGCACCAAATAACACTATATTTGGTTTGAAGTCAAACCTTTCAAGAGAATAATAAGCCATACCTTATCTGGGGGGGAATACACTGATTATTGAAAAGTGCAACGTGCAGCAGCTGCAAACTGCCTTCAAAAGGTGCTGTTAGCTTTTTTAGGACAAATATTGGTGTTTTCTCTGTCCATTTACACACTGAACTACTTGGGCTTTCCCCCGGTCTGCTCATGGGGAATCAGAAGGGAATTTTCTAAAATCATAACTTTTTATTCCATTTACTCACAGGTTCTTGTGAAATTCTGGTTTTACTTCCTTCACTACAGCATGATGTATAAATCTCGCTTTTCAAGCAACTAATATGTATATTTTGTAGTACAGATAAATATAGGACTGCATCTCTGTTGTAAAGCTTCAGATCTGCAGTCTGGGCGAAGGTAAACTTGTTCCTAAGGCAAATGGCTGCTTCTAAGGATCCTTGGCTGCAATCTAGCCTGCTATTGCACCAACATAATGGGATCAGAGCCTGAAGACCCCTACCACCAGTCTGACACCCGCAGTCCTTGGGTAATGCTTATGCATTTGTGAAAATAAGAGCAGATATAAGTTAGGGAAATCTAGTCATGGAAAGGGCAGTGCCAGGAGGTGCTCAAGAGAGAGATAGCAGCAGTCATCATTAGCTGTCTCTGCATTGTCTCAAATGCTGTGCTTGTGCCTTGACAACAAGAGATCTTTTCCTCCAAGCAGATGGCCATTGCTAGGGTCATGGTGACAGCATTGCAAAAGCACTTTCAGTTTACAGTAGATTCACAACAACAGACACAAACATAAAAGAGTTAAATGGTTGTGTTTAACTTATTGGTTTTAGAAGTTAATAGTCCAATTGGTAGCAGATTCAGTGTCTCATATGGGAATGAAGGAAAACATTAATGGGCTTTTTTTCTTTTCCTTATTCACCTCTGCCACTTCAAGAATCCCACAACACAAACTGCTCGAGAAATTCATTGCTTCCTCCAATTTTATCCTAAAATTCCTGAGCAGTCTATACTTCCCTTTGGTACTATGAAAACCCATTTTGTTCACACAAGCATTGTCAGTTTATACAGCAGTCATTTTAGCAACCCCAAAGCAAACTTGTACTGCTTTTTTCCTGTATTCCATGAAAATCACATGGCAGCACCTCAACAATGCCAGCTTTGTGAGCTCTGAGAGTGACTCCTGGGATATTTCAGGTTAACACTAATTTGCAAACAAAAATGTTGTTTAAATGGTTCAAGGTTGAAAAGGTGTTTCAGCAGGGTCAGCTAACATCTGAAACTAGGGGGTGATCTATATTACTGGGTTAGGTCAGCTCAACTATATCGCTCAGGGCCCTGAAACATTTCACACCCAGTGCAATGTAACTAAGCCAACTCAAGCCCTAGTGTAGACACTGCTAGATCAGTGGTCAAATTCTTCCTTCGACCTAGCTACCGCTTTCCTGAGAGGTGGATTTACTGCAGCAATGGAAGAACCCTTTCCTTCACTGTAGTAAGTTTCTGCACTACAGTGGCGCCTTTGCAGCTGGGCCACAGTAGTGTCTGTAGTGCAGACATATCCCAGTATTATGGTTTTTAAAAAATTCTACCACTGATTAAAAATGCAAATGTTGCAATGACTGGAAATGAATATTTAGGGAATTAGTCACATTCCCACTGCGGTAGAAGCCTTTCCCACTCACTCTGACCCAACCCAGATAAATCAGACCTGATTTACAGTATTCACCCAAACTTCACTTTGTCTCCACCACCACCACCACCACAAAAAATTGCAAAACCATATGCAAAGGTCAAAATAACAAATTATGAGGATATTATAATTTCCCATTTCCAGTAATAACCTAGTAATTATACAATATATGTCATACAGCCCAGGCTGTAACCACAGAAAACACAAAAGGGAAACAGATCATGGAACACTCCTCCTCCTAAAAAATACCTCATCCTGTCTCTGTAAGGCCCACACTTTGCTCTTCAAAGACTTTCTTTATCTTAATCTCAGAACTGCCAACTTGTTACAATGGTCTTTCGGGGTGGATTTACTCCTGGGGGAATTCTGTGCCATTGCGCATGCACAGAATTCATGTGTCCTGCAGATTTCTTTGCTTCCCCACAAAGAAATGACTTTATAACAAGGAAGCAAAGGGAAACTGCAAGAGCAGTCATGCACCACTCCCTAACAATGCAGGTGCATTGTTTCAGGCACCTGGAGCAGTCGGCGGAGAGGTAAATCACTGCGGGGCTGCGGACACCCCAGCCACTGGCTCCTACCCTGAGCCAGGATCAGATGCTAGTCCTGGCTGAGCTGGAGGCAGGGGAGGATAGGACTTCCTCTTCCCCTGTGAGGAATGGCTGGGGCTGTGTCAGACCCACCCCCGGAAACCTCCCCCAGCTGCATGAAGCTCAGCATCCTCCCCTGCTTCCTGCTCGCATTGCTCCTCAGCTGCTCCCCCATCTGCCCAACTCCCATGCATCTGGACCTTCCACACCCAGACACCCCTGCTAAGCTTCATCCTGTACACCCAGAACCTCCCTAGCACTCCATACTCAAACCCCACCCCACTGAACCTCAACCTCTGCATCTGGAGCTCCCCTGCACCTAGACCCCTGCCTTTGGACCCCCACCCCTGCACCCCAAACCACCCCCACTGAGCTCCCTACACCCAAACTGCCCCTCCCCCACACCACCCTAATCCCCCACATCCAGACACCCATGCCACTGACCCCCAGTTAGCTGCACTGAGACCCCCACCCCACCAAGCTCCACTCCCACAGTACGCAGACTCCCCCGCTGAGACCCCCACACTCAGACCTCTCTGCTGAGCCCCAATCACCTTCACTTGGAAGCCCCTGCAGAGCCCCATTGTGCCTGCATCTGGAATTCCCCCACAATGAGCCTCTGTGCATCCAGATCCCCCCACACCTAGACCCCCCATTGAGCTGCCTGCACCCAGATTGTCCCACACAGGAGCTTCTCATCCCACACCTGGATCCCTCCACACTGAGCCCCTTCACACTTGGATCTTGCTTGGCTGAGTCTGCCTGCCCCACACCTGGTGCACCTGGCACAGAGGGGCAGGGCCCCAGTGTGTTTCTGGGACAGGCCCAGGCTTTGTGCTGTGCCAGGATCGAATGCAGCCTCACCACTGAGTCTGTATCCCAGGGGTGGGGGTGGAGGGCTACAGGATGATCTTCCACTTTTGTGCAGCCAGTGGCCTGTGCTCCCCACTGCCATGCTGGAGCCTCTGCATTTATTTATTGACAAATAAAACTTGCAGAATTTTTCAGAATTTAAAAATATTGTGCACAGAATTTTTAAATTTTTGGTGCAGAATTTTTAATTGTTTGGTGCAGAACACCCCCAGGAGTAACCCGGTGGATTTTTTTGGGAGGGGTGTGGGGGGAGAAAGATCCAGGTTTTTCCACTCAAATTGCCAGATAGCACATGAAACAGGCTTAAATGCACCCTTCTCTTCACTAAATGTTTGTATTGAAAACAGAGAGTTACGTCTCTCCTTTTAAAGAATCATATCCTTCCAAGATACATTTTACCAGCACTTGGTACTGTGACAAAGTTCCTGCTCTACCTTGGTGGGGCTTGCACTTATATGTGGATTTGCTCGCCTTGGAGCTTCACGGCAGCCCTCAGTTTGGCCGTTTTTCTGAACCCACAGTCCAGGTCGACTCCTCCTGTGTCTGACCAGGAGTTGGGAGGATTTGGGTGGAACCCGGGCCCACCCTCTACTCCGGGTTCCAGCCCAGGGCCCTGTGGAATGCAGCTGTCTAGAGTGCCTCCTGGAACAGCTGTGCAATAGCTACAACTCCCTGGGCTACTTCCCCATGGCCTCCTCCCAACACCTTCTTTATCCTCACCATAGGACCTTCCTCCTGGTGTCTGATAATGCTTGTACACCTCAGTCCTCCAACAGTCCGCATTCTCACTCTCAGCTCCTAGTGCCTCTTGCTCCCAGCTCCTCACATGCACACCACAAACTGAAGTGAGCTCCTTTTTAAAACCGAGGTGCCCTGATTAGCCTGCCTTAATTGATTCTAGCAGCTTCTTGATTGGCTGTAGGTGTTCTAATCAGCCTGTCTTAATTGTCTCCAGAAGGTTCCTGATTGTTCTGGAACCTTCCCTGTTACCTTACCCAGGGAAAAGGGACCTACTTAGCCTGGGGCTAATATAGCTCCTGCTTGCTGCCCTCTGGCCTGGGCTTTCCTTGCTGTTTGCCCCTGCTTTCGGCTTCCCCCCTGACCGGGCCAGACGCTCTCCCCCCTTCTTCTCCCTTTCTTTTCTTTTTGTTGTTTTTTTTCTCTTCTCTGCTGTTGCTAGAGTGCTGGCCGGCTGCTGGCCAGCTGTTAGCCCCTGCCCCACCCGCCTTCGGACGCTGCTGCTGCTCCAGCTGAAACCCCCCCCCAAGAGAGGGGGGGTCTGCTGGCCCGCTCCCCGGAGGGGGGGAGTGGAAGGACCCAGGCCCCAGACCCAGCTGCTTGCTGTTTGTCTGCGGACCTGTCTCCGGTTGAGAGGACTCTTATCACTTGCTCTGGCATTTCTGGAATGCTGCTGCTGCAAAAAAGAAAGCCCGGAACAGACAGAGAAAAAGCCGTCCACCGGAGGAACACCGCCCGGGGAATCTACAAATCGCCGTGGAGGGGGCCTAAGACTGAGTAACTTTCGAACTGTGCTCTCGTGTGGGGGGAGGCCTTGACTGTGTCTTAACTGTATTTGTAGGGACACAGGGGGTGTGGCACGGAGCTGCCCCCCGATCCATCTGTGTTCTCCCAACCCCCACACTATGATCTTCATGCCCCCACTCCGCCATCTTTGCTAACTGTCTAACATCTGCCTCTGGACTCAGCTGCTCGCCCTGATTCCACCACGTGGGCCAGAAGCACCAGCCAACCAAACAGGACTCTCTGGACAAGCGTATGGTGGTTCATGTGCCCCCCCACCCCCAAATTGTCCACAGCTTGTCCCTTTCTACCTGACCCCAACTCCTGTTAACCACCTGCCACCGCCCCCGCTGGGGCATTGGCAATGGAGGGCACAGGGGTGACCTCCACCGCTGCCATGCCCATCGCCTCCCCAGACTCTAGGGAAGCCCCCCCAGCTGGCGGGAAAGGCCAGGGCAAGAAGAAGGGGAAGGGCCCCACTAAAACCACCGGGCCCTCCATGGCAGGGGCCACCCCACTGCTGCGGCCCCGCCACTGACCACAGCATCCTTCCCCGCTGCACCCTCCACCAGCTCTGCAGGTGTCCCTTCCTCAGCCCCCAGTATGTATGCCCGGGCGGCGGCAGCCCCCCCACCTGCCGCCTCGTCATCTCTCCTGTCAACTGCCTCTGCCACCATCAATAGCGGCCAGGGCCCCTTTCCCACCATGACAAGGAAGCACGGTGTCTAATGCCTCCTGGTGCCTGCCTCGCCGCACGTGGAGACCTACGTGCGGGCGTTGGCGAGGGTGGTGGGGCCCTCGGCCATTGTGGCGGCCTCCAAAATGTACGGGAAGGTCGTCTTCTTCTTAGCATTGGAGGCTGCAGCCCTGGAAGCGGTGGAGAGGGGCCTGGCGGTGGGGGGGGGGGGGGGGTTTGTCCCCTAGAGCCGCTGGAGGACCTGGGTGTCCGCCTGGTCCTGACCTCTGTCCCTCCTTTTCTCCACAATGCTGCCCTGCTACCCGCCCTTTCCACCCTGGGGAAACCTGTTTCTATTATCAGCCCTCTCCCGTTGGGCTGCAAGGACCCCACCCTCCGTCACATCCTTTCCTTCTACCGGCAAGTGCAACTTTTACTGCCGTCGGCGGCGCATGATGGAGTGCCGCTCGAAGGGTCCTTCCTAGTCCCCCACCAGGGGGCCCATTACCGGGTGTACTTTTCCACGGGGGAAGCCCGGTGCTACCTCTGTCGGGCGTCGGGGCATGTCTGGAGGGACTGCCCCTTTGCCTGGCAAGGAGGGGTGCCTGGGATCCCTGAGACCCGGCAGGACATCGGCCCCATCATTGCCGACGCCCCTGGCTGCCCGGTACCCGAACCCGTTCCCCCTCCTCTTCGGACCACCGCTACTCCCGCTCAGGCCCAAGGGGCACCTCCCCTACAACACCCAGACGAGCGGGAGAGCCCCGCCCTTGCTGCTGACAATCTAGCGGGGCCTATAGAGGAGGGTGTGGCAGAGATACCACCAGACATGGGAGAGAGCCTGCCCCAGGGAGAATCCTCCCTCCCTTATGCTGCCCCACCATTCCCCCCCAAGTCCCTGAGCCATCGCCTTTACCCCCTGACACGACCCCTGCTAACCAGCTCCCAGATGATGCCATGGAGGGCTGGGCCCTAGTCCAGGGGAAGCGAGGCAAGCGGAAGGCTCGAGCGCCACCTCATCTACCTGAGGCGGAGGCCCCCCGAAAGACCAGTAAGGGGGGCACCGATGCCGAACCTTCTGCTTTGCCCACGAGTGCGTCCCATCCACCGGTGTCAGCCGGGAAAGACGTGGCAGCACCGGAGGGTAGTATCTCTCCTCCACGGGAGACCCTCCCCTCCGAGACCCTCGAGGAAGCCCCTTCTGTCCTACCCGAAGCCCCCGTGAACCCCGAGGCAACCGTCGTGGCGGGTGCCGGCGGGGAGAACCCCGGGGCGACGGAAAGTGTCCTCTTCTTCATGTTCGAGGAGATTGAGGCCTTCGATCTGACCCCGGTCGCCCGGGGGAGGACGACCTTTTGCCAGCAAATCTCTATCTGGGCGACCTCACGCCACCCCTCTTTTCCCCATGCTCCCTCCCCTTAACTGCTGCTTCCGCTCCCACCTCCGAGGAGCCCCTGGACTCCTCCATCGACCCGGCCGCTGATGGCACCCCGTTGATGATCACCGAGCCTGCTCAGGTGACAGCTGGTGCCACGCGGCCGGGACACGAGTTGCAAGGGGCACCCCCCATTGGTGAGGAGCATTTGACTTCCTTCCCGGGTGGGGGCCCTACAGAAGATAATCCACCTCCTGATGCTGTGGCCGCTAAATCCACCATAGAGCACGCGCCCAGTGTCACTGAGAGCTCCCTCCCCACCCCCTTAATCCTCGAGTCTGATCGGGAGGCGCCACCATCCAGCTGCTTGCCTCCAGAAACCCAGAACCTTGCCTCTGCCCCTGCCCCTACCCCTATCCAGTTTACCTCCTGCAATGTCATTGCCTCCCCTGGGGCTGTTTTCTTCCCTTTCCCAACTGATGACCCCCAGGGAGCGGCCTTTGTGTTCTCCTGCCCCAACCCGTTAGGAGCTGCTATTTTCCCTCCACCACCCCCTATCGCCCCAGAGCTTGAGGCGGGCCTAGAAGCTCCAGCCCATCAGGCACCCCGTTGAGGGTCCGCACCCTGCTTGTTCGTTTTAGTGGACCACGGGGCTGCACCAAGGGCCCCGCCGGGGAACAACCGGGAAACCGTAACCCCCCCCCCCCCATGAGCTGCGAGGAGAGATGCGGAAGTTTTTAGAGGATGTCCGTGGCTCCCGCAACAAGGTACAGCTTGCTCTCCAGCGATGGGGGGACTTTTCTCAAATCCTCCGGGCCACAAGGGCCCTCATGGGGGAAGGTAAAGGGACGGGGAAGCAGTTTGCCGTGGCCTACTGGCAGGTCTGCGTCTTTCGGGAACAATTACTCACCTATGGGATGGGTCATGGACTGCTGCGCGGCCCGCTGGGAGATGCGAGCATCCCTGCCAGTGAGGATCCCCCCCGGCCCTCCCCATGACACCTCTCACCATCGCAACGTTGAACACCCGGGGTTGTAGGATGGCTCTCCGCAGGTCTCAGGTGCTCTCCTTCCTTCGGGAGGGAGGGTACTATGTGGTTTTCCTACAGGAGACCCATAAGGATCCAACCGCCGAAGACAGTTGGCGGCTGGAGTGGGGGGACAGGGTCTACTTTAGCCATGCCACGGTTCGACAGGCTGGAGTGGCGACCCTGTTCTCCCCCGACCTACGGCCCGAGGTGCTATGGGTCGCCGAGGCCGTGCCAGGTCGCCTGCTGCATCTCCGGGTCCGTATGGAGGGGCTCCTGGTTAACCTCGTTAACGTCTATGCCCCGACATCGGGCCCGGAGCGGCTGCAATTCTACCAGCGGGCGTCCGCCTTCCTTGGCACCTTAGATTCTCACGAGTGCCTGGTCCTGGGAGGGGATTTTAATACCACCCTCGAGAAGCAGGACTGCTCGGGGACCGAGCAGAGCCCGGCCGCCGCAGACACCCTCCGGGAGATAGTCGAACATCACTCCCTAGTGGACATCTGCCGCGACCACCACCCGGATGACACTTCCACATTCACCTTTGTCTGGGTGGAGGCCCATCGGTCGAGCCACTCCCGGTTGGACCACATTTATTAATCACACTTCCATCTCTCATGAGCCCACTCCTTCAGCATTCGGCTGGCCCCATTTTCTGACCATCATCTAGCCACCATGACAGCCTCCCTCTGTGTGGAGAGGCCGGGGCCGGCCTATTGGCGTTTTAACAACAGCCTGTTGGAGGATGAGGGCTTCGTGACTTCCTTCCGGGAATTCTGGCTGGCCTGGCGAGAGCAGCAGCGTGCCATTCCCTCGGCTACGGTGATGGTGGGACCTGGGGAAGGTGCGCACCCGGCTTTTCTGCCGCGACTACACCCGGGGCACCAGCCAACGGAGAAATGCGGCGATAGAGCAGTTGGAACGGGAGGTCTTAGAGCTGGAGAGGCATCTGGCTGCCAGCCCTGAGGACCTGCTCCTCTGCGGAGCATGCCGGGAGAAGCAGGAGGAGCTCCGGGCCCTCAAGGACCATCGGGCCCAGGGCGCCTTTGTTCGATCCCGCATCCGCCTCCTTCGGGAGATGGATCGTGGCTCCCGCTTCTTCTATGCCCTGGAGAAAACAAGGGGGGCCAAGAAACACTTCACCTGCCTCCTGGCAGAAGACGGCACCCCCCTCACGGAACCGGTGGAGATGTGTGGGAGGGCCCGACCTTCTACGCCAGTCTTTTCTCCCCGGATCCAACCGACCCTGGCGCTTGCAGAGTGCTCTGGGAGGAGCTCCCTACGGTCAGCGCGAGTGACCGAGACCGGCTAGAGTTGTCTCTCACTCTGGCCGAGTTCTCGGAAGCCCTCCATTGTATGCCCACTAACAAGTCTCCAGGCATGGACGGGCTGACCGTGGAGTTCTACCGCGTGTTTTGGGACCTCCTCGGCTCAGACCTAGTCACCGTCTGGGCCGAGTCTTTGCAGAGCGGGGTCCTCCCTCTTTCATGCAGGCAAGCCGTGCTCGCCTTATTGCCGAAGAAGGGGGACCTCTGCAATTTACGAAATTGGTGTCCCGTCTCACTCCTCAGCACGGACTACAAAATCGTAGTGAAAGCAATCTCGCTGAGGCTAGGGTCTGTGCTGGCGGACGTGATCCACCCAGACGAGACCTACACCGTCCCGGACCGCAGTATCTTTGATAACCTATTTCTGGTTCGGGACCTTTTGGAACTCGGGTGTAGAGATGATCTGTCGTTCGCCGTCCTGTCCCTAGATCAGGAGAAGGCGTTCAATAGGGTGGACCACAGGTACCTCCTGAGCACTCTGCGGTGTTTGGCTTCGGACCCCAGTTTGTGGGTTTTCTCTGGGCGCTGTACACCTCCACAGAGTGTCTGGTTAAGCTCAACTGGACCCTGACCGAACTGGTCAGCTTCGGGCGAGGAGTATGGCAGGGGTGCCCCCTCTCGGGCCAGCTGTACGCTCTGGCGATCGAGCCCTTCCTCTGCCTCCTCCGCAGGAGGTTGACAGCGTTGGTGCTGCGGGAGCTGAAGCTGCGGCTGGTCCTGTCGGCGTATGCTGATGACGTGCTTCTCGTGGTCCAGGACCTGGGCGACTTGGTGTGGATGGAGGCTTGCCAGGCCATCTATTCAGCAGCCTCCTCTGCCCGGGTCAACTGGGTCAAGAGCTCTGGCTTGGCAGTAGGAGACTGGCGGCAGGTGAGCTCCCTCCCACCCGCGCTTCAGACCATCCGGTAGAACGCGGGTTCGCTGCTCTACCTTGGCGTTTACCTTTCTGCCACACATCCCTCTCCGCCGGAGAACTGGGAAAATTTAGAGGGCGGGGTGATAGAGCAGCTCCGGAAATGGACGGGACTACTCCGATGTCTCTCCCTTCGTGGGAGAGCGCTGGTGCTTAATCAACTAGTCCTGTCCAAGCTCTGGTACCGGCTCAACACGCTGGTCCTGGCCCCGGGTTTCCTGACTAACCTCCGGACATCGATTCTGGGGTTCTTTTGTTCAGGAATGCACTGGGCACCTGTAGGGGTCCTTCATCTACCCCTGAAGGAAGGAGGACAGGGCCTGAAGTGTCTGCACACTCAGGTCTACGTCTTCCACCTCCAGACCCTACAGAGGCTCCTTTATGGTGCAGGCAGTTCGGTGTGGAGCATACTGGCGCACGCCATCCTGCGCCGCATCCGAGGGCTCCGATATGACCAGCAGCTCTTTTATCTCTGTCCGGGAGGTCTTCCGCGAGACCTCTCCAGGCTGCTGGTCTTCTACCAGGACCTCCTCCGGACTTGGAAACTGTTTTTAACGACCAGGTCCGTGGCGGCCACCGAGGGGGTAGATCTCCTCATGGAGCCCCTGCTGCACAACCCCCAGCTCCGTGTGCAGGTGGCGTAGTCCCGCTCCGTGCACCAGAGCTTGATCCTGGCAGAAGTCACGAGAGTCGGAGACCTCCTGGACTACGACCGGGGAGACTGGCTGGATCCCCTGACGCTCGCTCGGCGCATGGGGCTCTCCAGACCTCGTACCCCCCGGCGTGTACTTCAGGAGGTGAAGGCCACTTTGCCGCCCGCTGCTAGAGCTTACCTCGATCGGGTCCTGCTCGAGGGCACGCCCCGCCCACCCTCTACCCCAGGCCCGCCGGACCTTATAATTGGACCCCTGCCCCGTAGACCCAATCAACCCCCTCACCCCTTTACGCCGAGCCGGCTGCATGAACTGCAGCCGGTATGCTTCCAAACCGTGCCAAGGAAACATCTATACACGCTCGTGCTCCACACCCTTCACGCCCTCACCCTAGTGTCCCGCCCCAACACAAAGTGGCAAGAACTTCTGCCACCTTTGGAGGGTGAGCAGCCCCCGTGGGCCAGCCTATATTCCACCTTGGTTCCAAGGCCCGTCGGGGACATCAGTTGGCGGCTCCTTCACGGAGCTGTGAGCACGGGCACGTACTTGGCGCAGTTCAACCCCATCCCGGATACTTGTCCCTTTTGCGATGTGAGGGAAACCCTGGCGCACGTATATTTGGAGTGCGCCAGGCTGCAGCCCCTGTTCCGGCTCCTCACAAATCTTTTATTACGTTTTTGGTTGCATTTTTCCCCTCACCTTTTTATTTATGCACGCCCATCCGTGGCCTCACAAAGTCGCGGGATCTCCTAGTTAACCTCCTCCTGGCCCTGGCTAAAACGGCCATCTATAAAACCAGAGAGAGGAGGTTGGCCGATGGAGTTTCCTGTGACTGTGGGGCTGTTTTCCGATCCTCGGTCCGTTCACGTATCCGGGCGGAGTTCCTCTGGGCGGCATCCACCAACTCCCTTGATGCTTTTGAGGAGCGGTGGGCGCTGTCCGAGGCTCTCTGCTCGGTGTCCCCGTCCGGCTTCCTTTGTTTTGACCCTTTGATTGGGGGAGAGAGTAAGGGACCCCAGCCCCAGCCATTGCTTCTGCGGACACCACCACCTTAGAGGGGTCCTTTCACACGTGGGTGCATGTGCCCCCCCGCCCCCCGGGTTGTCCACCCCACAGCCTGCCCCTTTTGTTGGGTGCTTTCAGAGGAGGGAATTGTTGGTGACACTCGAGTGTGGCGCCAGGTAACTCGAGGGGGTGGCAGATCTTGAGAGTCGATGAAGCCCCCTCGCTCTGGACCGCCAGGTAACTCGGAAGGGTGGAAGACCACGAGAGTCGAGGAAGCCCCCCGCTCTGGGCCCAGGCAAGCTTGAACACTTCTCTCCCCTGAAGCTAATGAGAAAACAATTGTGATTGGTTGCTGTGTTACACATTGCATATGCTGTTGTTTTGTTTTGTAAGTGTGTTCTGCAAGTAAAAAAAACACCTTTTTTTGCTTAAAAAAAAAAATTACTCTCCTGTAGCCATCTGGCCCGACCTTGTCACAGTACCCATAAAAATAATTTACATTTTAAAAATTATATTGGCAAAAATGCTCATGCAAAGACTAGCTTATCAAAAGTAGTAACTTAATTCATTGTTCAAAATGGAGAAAAACAAACGTTGCCATTGTATTTTAAAATGCATGATGTAATGTAACCTAAGGGTTCAATTCATCATTGTCTTATCTGTACATCAGTCCAAAGTGAGTATAAAATCTTCCATTCTGGTTTGGATTCACATTTTCCTTTCGGTTTGCACAGTTGTAAGTGACTACATATGGAGTAAGGCAATAATGATTGGGTCCTTAAGGTGGTCTGAATTACCAATCTGGGGTCAAAACTAGAGAAAGCTCAGAGGTTGAGCTGAGGTAGATGAGTTGATGGCAAAGGCCTTTTACAAATGTATTTCATCTATTTATCCAAGCTCTACAATTTTGTTACAAACTGATGAAACTCCATCACTGGAAAATGACAGTCTGGCAGTATTTGGTGATCATTTTAAGTCCTTTATTATACTTTTTAATGGGGAAGTAACATTTAGAAGAACACTAGGATCTTCTAGGCTTATCTTTTCAAGTAGGTTTGGTAAGTGGAGACTCATATTTTAGATAAAAATTTTCTTCAAGGAAAAGGCCTACAACAGGAAAAGGAAATTCCAACAACAACTAGAGAAAAGCTATCTGTTATGCAACATTGTATAGCAAACTTTGTGGCCAGTGCTGTATGGCATGTTTGAAAAAATTGAGTCATACATTTGGATAAAAGTGTTGAGATGACTCAAAGAATTTCAGACCTGCTTTCCACCTAACCCCTCCTGTTTTTTCCCTCCCTCTTTTCCCTCCTCTCCCTATTCATATATATTTTCTCCCGTTTTATTACTGTTACCCACCATGATATGTTACGTCTATATAGTATTGTCTAGGTTTGTTCTGTCTGGTCTTGCTGCTAGGTCAAGTTGTAATTCCATAATTCTATTGGAGATCCTGTGAAGTGTATTTGGTATTTGGAAACATATAAAATCTGTGCATCAGTTACCTTTTTGTACTTTTCATTGTCTGTTTCTTTATGAAAAACAGCAACAAAGATCAACCACAAAAATTTAGTCTCATTTTAATAACATTTATTCACTATTGTGCTATTGATAAAATTATGGTTTGAATTTATGGTCAAATACTGAGTCAGACACAAAATCTATGGGCGAGATTCTCAACTGGTGTAAATTGTTGTGGTCTTCTTCTCAGTGTATGTATGTGCAATGTGCCTCAGGTAGCACGTGACAAGGATTCATCACCGAATTTGGTCCACTGGTTGGATCATTAGCTTTCCCGAGTTGGGATGGGTACTGACGGGGAGTGTCACATGAACACTGATCTATGCCCCCCAGTTAGTGTGCTTACTGAAATTAATGGTGCTATGCTGATTTACACCGAGTATCTGGCCAGATTTGAATTATCCTGCCCTGATTCTGGAGCTATTCTGTCAGGTTTGCACCCACACTGAGCCCCTTTGACTTCCATGGGACACTGTGTAGACATCCACCTGTGCAGATCAGCTTGCTGGGTTTGTTAGCCTATGGCGCTTTCTCTAGACCTTCAGATTCAAATTGCTATCTTGGAACCACTGTTTGGGAGATGTCTGGTTCACTGTTTTCCTCAGACTTCTGTAAAATAACTCAGTTAGTTTCTGTTATTATTTACTCTGTGGCATCTTCACTGACATACCTCAGGCTACTGGCATGAAGAAGCATCACTTTAAAAGTAATTTAGCAAATAAGTATACCTCCCGTAGGGTGCAAATAAAAGGAAAAGTTGTTGTAAGTAGCTAATGGAAGCAAAAGGTGCCTTGGGGGAACCCTAAGAGTCACTTCTTCCAAACTAGCAATAACTTCTGGTGCTATTGGTCCTGAGGCAGCCGCAGTCAACATTGTTTAAAAAAGCTCCCTTATGGTGTACTCATTAATTAAATGCACTGTTTGTTGATCCTAGATTGATTCAGTTTGTTCTCTGGAGAGTGTTTTTGGAAACTCAGTAATGCCTTGATGCAGAATCTCATCTTCAGGCCCTAAATTCCCAGGATGCTGCTTTGCTGGGACATATAGAAGATGAAGTGAAAAGGAGAATTGTTAGATAAAAATGATAATCAAAATATTTTAAATTCAGATGTAATTTTTGAAGATTCTCCCTACAGAGTGAAAAAATTACCTGAAGCAAAGTTTGACTGACAGGCAGGTTTTAACAAACAGAACAAGACAAATGGCATGCAAAGCAGATAGGAAAGTATTTGCTCCTAATTACTCGAGAAAGCATTTTAATTAAGTCATTTGCCAATTAATTCCTCTTTTTTAATGTTCCATAAATATTTAAACAAGTTTTATAAACTTTTCTTCTCATGGAAACTGCAAATGTGATGGAGGTTCTCGGGGAATTTCTTAATATAATAAACTGTACAATTTATTTGCCATTCTCATGAATAAACAAGTAAATAAATCCGTCCTATTACTTCTATAGCTAAAAGCTAGTATTTAAGATATCCTAGCTGCATCAACTTCTTTTCTCTCACTTACATTAATGACAAGTAAATGAGTTACCTTGAAAATTAACTGGAAACAGATCAGTTAGATATAGAATTTCTCGCTCATGTATCTTCTCCTCCCCTTTTTCTTATTCCCTGATTCTTTCATAGAGATCACTCATCATACTTTCTTAAAAATAGTAGCTGTAACCAAGAAGAATTTCAGCACAAGAATAGTATTAACTAAAATTAAAAAAAAAATCAGTTTTATTCCAAATGGTAAATCCAAAATATCTGATCAGCAACTGGGCCTGAATCTGATTACATTTTAGAAAAATTGCAGAAATACCCTTCGTTCACTGGGGTCACTTAAAACATAGGGCTAAAGCCACCTGAAATCTATTTAGAAATGAAATCTGCTGCACTGTTATAATTGTGTCTGTGACTGGGAACCGACCAATTGTGCCTGAAACTCCACACTCTACATCCTAGAAAGCCTGTGGGTTTCTAGACACAAAAAACAAATGGTTCTCTTTTCCAGACATTTCATTTTTTTAATAGATCAGCTGATGTTTTATTCAAAACTCACATATTACTTTTGCTTAGTTATTTACTTACTTATTTTCTCTGACCTATAGCTACAGCTATAGGTACCTCCCAAAACATTTAATCAAAGATCTAAAGTTAAGCAATAAAATATTTTGATTCAAATTAGAAACAATTCCTCATTTTGTAAATTAATTTAATATTCATGAAAAGTGCCAGGATGACAGCCCTGGAAACCGAAGTCTGGTAAATAAGTATATCAATATTTTTGTTGACTGCCACTTCTTTTGGCTTAAGTTTTCTTTGGTCAAATTGTCAACAACAACTTCCCAGATCTCAGGACATCACTTTGGTGTTGTATCCAAAATATGGGAACCTAGGTCCAGTACCCAGCACTGGGGAAGCAGTTTATTTATTTGGCATATGCAATCCGGTCAAGCCAAGCCACAGCATTCTTATCAGTGATGTTCAAGGCACAAAGACCTCCAGGAAGTTGAATCATTTTGCAGTCATCAACAATATGTTTCATGGTTTTTGGCTGTCCACATTGACGTAGTGGACTGTCTCTAAAATGCCACCGAAATTCCGCTGCAGAATAAATTCCATGTCTGGTACGAAACCAGTTCAGAAAGCGTCATTGCCTTTGCAGTAAACCATACCCAGCTTGATGCTGAGTGGGGTCTGAGACTAGATAATAATTTATCACTTTCTTTGTGGACCATGAAGCTCACCACGTATCCTCTACCATAAGTCTCTCACCCAGTAAACTTAACCACAATGGGTGATGTGAGGGCCGATGACCATGTGGTGGATTAAACAAGCCTTTAATTAACAGTAGAGGTGGCATATCATGCGATTTCGTCATTAGCTTTGCTACACTTTCCTCTATGAGAACACTGGGCAGAGCACTATTGCAGAGAACCAGTAACCATGGTAGCGGAGTAGATTTAAGTGTGCTTGAAATAATACGCATGGTGGAATTAAGTTGCACATCGATCATCTTTGTGTGAGACGAGCAAACCCATAGTGGGAAGCAGTAGATGTGATATATCTTGATTTTTAAAAAAGCGGCAAAGAGTCCTGTGGCACCTTATAGACTAGACTGTGGCACTTTATAGACTAACCTTGTAGACTAGTCTATAAGGTGCCACAGGACTCTTTGCCACTTTTACAGATCCAGACTAACATGGCTACTCCGCTGATCTTGATTTTAGTAAGGCTTTTGATACAGCCCCACATGACAAGCTCATAAGCAAACTAGCAAAATGTGGTCTAGGTGATATTATTATAAAGTGGATACCCAAATGATTGAAAGATCATACTCAAAGAATAGTTATCAATGGTTTGCCATCAAACTGGGAGGGCATGTCTAGTAGGGTCCCACAGGGGTCAGTCCTGAATTTGATACTAGTCAATATTTTAATTAATGACTTGGATAACAGAGTGGAGAGTATGCTTGTGAAATTTGCAGATAGCATTAAGATGGGAGGGGTTGCAAGCACTTTGGAGGACTGAATTAGAATTCAAAACAACCTTGACAAACTGGAGAATTGGTCTGCATTCAGCAAGATAAAATTCAATAAGGACAAATAGAAAGTACCTCATTTAGGAAGGAAAAATCAAATGCACACTACAAAATGGGGAATAACTAGCTAGGTGGTAGTACTGCTAAATAGAATCCGGAAGTTATAGCAGATTGCAAACTGAATATGAGTCAGCAATGTGATGCAGCAACAAAAATGGCTAATATCATTCTGGGGTCTATTAACAGGAATGTCATACATAAGACACGGACGGTAATTGTCCCGCTCTACTTGGCACTGGGGAGGCCTCAGCTGAAGTCCTGCGTCAAATTCTGGACACTACACTTTAGGAAAGATGTGGACAAATTGGAGAGTCCAGAAGAGAGCAACAAAAATGAGAAAAGGTTTAGAAAACTTGACTTATGAGGAAAAGTTAAAAAAAACCTGGCATGTTCAGTTTTGAGAAAAGAAGACTGAGGGGGAACCTGATAACAGTCTTCAAATATGTTAAGGGTTGTAACAAAGAGGATGGTGATTAATTGTTCTTCATGTCCACTGAAGATAGGACAAGATTTAATGGGCTTAATCTGCAGCAAAGGAAATTTAGTACAATATTAGGAAAAATTTACTCACTGTAAGGGTAGATTAATTTTGGACTAGGCTTCCAAGTAATCCCCATTACTGGAGGCTTTTAAAGAACAGGTTGGACAAACACTTGTCAGGGATGGTCTAGATTTATTTGGTCCTGCCATAGTGCAGGGGGCTGGACTTGATGACTTCTTGAGGTCTCTTCCAGCCTTACACTTTTATGATTCTAAGATTTATACATGATCGGAAATGTGCTTGATGCCTGATAATCAGTGAAAGAGATGATTCCTGTCCTGATGCGCATACCGTCCGGATTCGACATGACACAAGTAGTGAGGGTTATAAATAAATGAAAGAGTGGGCAGGGTAGGGGAGACGAGGATGGGGAAGTCAGGAGTAAAATGACACAGTTACTTAGTAAAGCAGATACACTTCTTGAAGGTTTTTTTCCCCACTGTATTTTTCCTAAGAGTGCCACTTACTGAATCACCAACACCACTTCTGGCAGAAGTTTGGGTTTCCCTTGCACATCTACCATCCACAATTGGTGACCAGGCCTGACTGCTTAATTTATGAGATCCTGGCAAACTGACGACTCAATGCAGTATGGCTACAGGTAAGGTGCCATTTATAAAAGGGTTCTAGTTTCGATGGTAGGTTTTGTGATATGACCGCTTTCAGCTAGGGGATAAATTGGGACCAGCAGGTCATGAAACATAGCTATCCAACAGGCATCAGATTCTGACATCCTCTTCCCCTACGATATACTTCTAGGCTCTGTTCCTGAAGGCTTGTCTATCCTACCACAATAATCAAGTTACTCCACAACTATCTACTGACTCAGTTACAAATTTATACCATGAAAGGGACCTATGTTTGCCTTGGAATGAAGCCTTGGACTTGAATTGTCCAAATATCAAATTAGTAACCAGCCCTCCCCCTCCTCACTCGTCAAAGAGACTTATCAGTAGACTTATGGGGCAGATCCACAGTTGGTGTAAATGGTCACAGTTCCCTTGGTTGAAGGAGCTATGACAATGTATGCCGATTGAAGAACTGCCCTATACTGCCCCAGGCTTTCGCCCAGTACACTGGCAGGGTGAGGTACTGTCCTCAGTATAAATCTAAACTATGTTGTAAACCAGGCTAGACTGTAACTAGTATCCTGACTCATAATTGTAACACAGTCAACAATACAACAGAACTGTCCTATAGGCCTGCAGAAACTTTTCTCCAACTAAAACTTTTTTTTTTTTTAACTGAACAGAGGATTTCTAAACACAAAATGCTAGTTAAATTTAAAGAGAAAGAAAAATTAACTTTCCTTAGCAGGGATCATATCTGAAGAAATAAAATCCAGCTAAGCAAAACTCTTAGCATATTAACATTTTGTTTCTTTTCCTAGAATTTTAAAAATCATGGCATTTGAGAAAAATGTACAAGTAAAATAAGTCCCAGAAATGAAGAGGAAAAAAGCAGAGAAACTTGAAAGGAGACAGAAAGCAAAGGCCGTGCCAACCAAGAGTTAAGTAAGATGTAGGGTGAGCATGATCACATTGCAGCACAGCGGGGCCTTGGTGCAGATTTTGGGTCTCTGGGTACAATCATGCTGTAAATATTAAATAATAATAATAATTAATATTTACCTTCCCCCTCACTGGGTACTTGTGTATTTTTGCTCTGGGTCTCTGCTACTGTCTCTGGAGAACACAGGACTAGGGCCTTATGATAATACAAATACATAAATAATACAGCATTAGCTACTCTTTTACACCACTGCCTCATGGCTAGACATATTGCAGCTGACAGTACAGTGATACAGAAAAAAGAACCACAAGCAATTTTTATTTGATGAAGTTGGGGCACTCGTGCCCATGGTCTTCCATCTCCTGAATTTTCAGCTGGGAGGAAGCAAAAGTCTTTAAAAGAATAGCTAATATATAGTCAGCTTTTTCCCCATGTCAAGCAGATTTTTATCAGTGGTCAGACAAGCAAGTTTTTGAAGTTAGGCAGTGCCTAGCTGAGGTCTGGGCTGTCCCTCAGGTTGTCCAGTTTTTTCCAACAGCTGTATGAAAGGGATAACTTAGCTTAAAGGGTTTTTTTAAGCCCCGATTTCTTTGTAGGCAATCACAGAAGCCTTCAGGTTTTAGAGTGGATGATTTTGCATGGTCGTCTGAGCAGAATGAAAAATAGACTCTCACAATATATGATTGCCACCTTTTGATCAAGAATACGTTGAAAGACATAGGTGGAATTCCTTCTGCCTTGAATATTTTCCAGGAACTGTTGTAATGGACATTTTTTTTACTTTGCTGGGTTTCACAAGCTTCAAAGGATTGCAGAGGGTACAAATCTGATGTCATACTTACAATTATTATCAGGTAATAACTAAACTAACAGGCAAAGTAATGGATATGAGTGAACCTGGAATTTATGGCTGCTTTTGCTATGTTTGCTACCATTGTCTGCAACAAGGAATATAGTATGGGAACTTCGAGACGCTTCAAACATTTGCCAGTTTGGTTTTCAAACTTTCAAAACCAACTGTTTGATGCACCTCCATGTTCTCATACTTGCAGACCTTGTGGACTTTTCACCAGCTCATTCCATTGGGTTAAATCCCCACAAGTTAGGGGGGTTGGCCCTCAGAACCCATTACTTTTCTGAGCTGCTCATGAGACTCAGGAAAACTTCAGAGTAAGTAAATAATTAGCCTTATTTCTGGGTGCTTTCATGACAACTCTGGAGTCTGAGTACTGTGCTCTTTTTGAGATTGAAGAGGGCAAAAACCACACTAATCCAGAATTGCACATCATACACAGGAAGGGGAAAAAAGCAAATTAAACCAGATTTTCACTCCTGACCATCCACTACAGCAGTCAGCTGCTTCCAAGCACAATAAGGTCTAGGTATTAAAAGGCATAGAAATCTGTGAGAAATTTTGCGAAATTCTGTGGATTTTTTCCCTCTGATACTCTGAAAATATGAAGTGTTCTTTATACAGCAAATTAATTCAAATCCCATCTCAAAACACTACAAATTGTTTAGCAAATTATTTGTATTTTTGTTCAATATCATTTATTTTATATTTAATCCACTTGTCTTAAAACTAACAAACAAATCTCCATCTCTGAGATCTTTTATTTCTCCTTCAAGATTTTCCACTCCGCCAGATATTCGTATCCCTTCTTGCAAAGATCTCCCAGTCACTACTCTCTGACCTTGAGGACAAAATTAGTTAAATAGTTAATCCAATATTCAATTATTTGCATTCTTTACATTTTTCAATTTTATTGTAGTGGAATTTATTTCAATAAGAATCCCAAAACAGTAAAAAAAGACATGTTAGCTGACTATTTCTACAAAATAATCAGCAATAAAATAGTTAATTTTAACATTTAAATTCTCATTTTTGGCATCCATAATTAAAAGCCCCTTGAGACCAATAGGGGTATTTCAAACTTTTGTTAGGGCTATTGTTTCAGCCTATGTTTCTGCACTCTCAGTAAGGGGGAAATCCACTCTACCTTCACAAAGTCAGAATATTTGGTAGAGCTGGTCAGGAATTTTTCAACACAAAAGTTTTCCATCAGAAAATACTGATTCACTGAAACTGGAACTTTTCATGGAAAAATTTAAAAATTGAAAATGGCCAAAATTGAAGTGAAATATTTCCAAATGATCAAAACAAAACATTTCAATTGACACAGTCTGAATTTTTGGGGGAGTTTCAGTTCACAATCATTTTCAAAATTACGACTTTTAGTCATGATTTGGAATGGGAAATATTTTCAAAATTTCAAATGTTTTCAGGGTACAAGAAAACTGTGTCCTGCCCAGCTCTGGTATTGAGACTCCCTGGGTCTGATCCAAAGCTCATTGACTCAAAGGGAGTCCATTAGTTTCAATGGGCTTTGGATCACATCCTCTGTTGGTGGAGTATAAAGGGGCCAGAGAGTTAAAACCAACTGCTGAACCTTGGATCAGGGCATGTGGCATCTGCACTTACAGACTAGAATAGCAGCCCTAGCCCATGTGCTTTCTGTAACATGTAGAAGGGTGCCATATGCACCCCTGCATGTGTCTCTCCATCAGGATTCTCCACACATGGCCTCTATGTGGTCTTCCACACTTCAGATGCATTTGATCCCTGCACCATTTCACAACAAAAAAGTTTTCTTAGGAACCAGAAGGCTTAGAAACTTGGAGCAACATGCTCTCTTCTGCCGTGTGACGTGGACGGTAACAAAATGCAGCAGACTGGTGGTCAGATCTACTCTCTCCAAAGGCGACAGTGCAGCAGTTCCATGGCTTGCTCCTCCTTGCTTCCCCTAGCCCATTCCCCAGACACCATGAAAGCCTCTGTGTGTCTGGTGTTCTGCAGCTGTGGAAACATGCTGCTGGTACAGGGCATAGGAAGAGCAGAAAAACAGCTGCTCTTCGAGGTATGCTCCCCTTGGGACTAGACATATCCCTCATCAGAAATATGTTGGAAAGTTACTGCTGACTGAACCAGAAGTAATGTCCCATCTGCAGCTGCCAGTGGGGACTTCATGACAGTGCAGATCCTGAGAGATATACCATAGAGGAGGGGCAAGCCAGTGGAGTGGTGTGGGTGCCCTAAGTCTCTAAATGGAGACTTTTGTCTTCAGCAGATGTCAGGACACCCATGATTTAGGGGGTGGGACACCCCACCTATTCTATTAGCCCCCCTGCCACTACATTACATAAGCTTTTGGGAGAAACTCCACTAGTGGAAACTTGGAATATTTATCCCCTGCACAGGTTTACCTTCTAGGGATACCATGTCCCTCCCTTTTAAAAATGAAAGCTCAATTTCCACAGAAAATACTGAAATCCACAGTGAAACTCTGAGTCCACACAAAGATCTCAGCCTGGCAAAAGTACACATAGTTGAACCACAACCCCTTTGCAGGATCAGAGCCTACAGCTTGGAAGTTACTTGCCGTGTATTTTCACTGGCCTGCTAGCTGCCATTTGACATGCTAAATTCCAAGCTGTCATCCAAATTTTGCTTTAATATGTTCTGACGATGTGATATAAATACCTCATTTACCAGCCCATTCCACCTATCAATGTTCCCTCTTAATTTAAACCTAAGTCCCCTGGTTCTGGTCATGCAAGAACTTCAGAAGCTATTCAAGATTAATTTTATAACATTTAAATCAGGAAAAAGAAAAGGAGTACTTGTGGCACCTTAGAGACTAACAAATTTATTTGAGCATAAGCTTTCATGAGCTACAACTCACTTCATCTGATGCATTCAGTGGAAAATACAGTGGGGAGATTTATATACATAGAGAACATGAAACAATGGGTGTTACCATACATACTGTAAGGAGAGTGATCACCAGCAGGAGAGCGGCGGCGGGGGGAGGGAGGAGAAACCTTTTGTAGTGATAATCAAGGTGGGCCATTTCCAGCAGTTGACAAGAATGTCTCAGGAACAGTGGAGGATAGGGGGAGGGAAAATAAACATGGTTTATTCTGTTATTTTCTTTGTTGGGCCTGTCCTGTAGTAGGTGACTTCTGGGTACTCTTCTGGCTCTGTCAATCTGTTTCTTCACTTCAGCAGGTGGGTACTGTAGTTGTAAGAATGCTTGATAGAGATCTTGTAGGTGTTTGTCTCTGTCTGAGGGGTTGGAGCAAATGTGGTTGTATCGTAGAGCTTGGCTGTAGACAATGGATCGTGTGGTGTGGTCAGGGTGAAAGCTGGAGGCATGTAGGTAGGAATAGCAGTCAGTAGATTTCCGGTATAGGGTGGTGTTTATGTGACCATCGCTTATTAGCACCATAGTGTGCAGGAAGTGGATCTCTTGTGTGGACGGGTCCAGGCTGAGGTTGATAGTGGGATGGAAATTGTTGAAATAATGGTGGAATTCCTCAAGGGCTTCTTTTCCATGTGTCCAGATGATGAAGATGTCATCAATATAGCGCAAGTAGAGTAGGGGCATTCGGGGACGAGAGCTGAAGAAGTGTTGTTCTAAGTCAGCCATAAAAATGTTGGCATACTGTGGGGCCATGTGGGTACCCATAGCAGTGCTGCTGATATGAAGGTATACATTGTCCACAAATGTGAAATAGTTATGGGTGAGGACAAAGTCACAAAGTTCAGCCACCAGGTTTGCCGTGACATTATCGGGGATACTGCTCCTGATGGTTTGTAGTCCATCTTTGTGTGGAATGTTGGTGTAGAGGGCTTGTAGATCCATAGTGGCCAGGATGGTGTTTTCAGGAAGATCACCGATGGATTGTAGTTTCCTCAGGAAGTCAGTGGAGTGCTCCCAGCTATCTTCGAGACACCACTGACTTCCTGAGGAAACTACAATCCATCAATGATCTTCCTGAAAACACCATCCAGAACGCCACTAGCCATCACCTTCAGCCCCCATCTAAAACCTCTCCAACGCATCATCAAGGATCTACAACATATCCTGAAGGACGACCCATCACTCTCACAGATCCTGGGAGACAGGCCAGTCCTTGCTTACAGACAGCCCCCCAACCTGAAGCAAATACTCACCAGCAACCACACACCACACAACAGAACCACTAACCCAGGAACCTATCCTTGCAACAAAGCCCGTTGCCAACTGTGCCCACATATCTATTCAGGGGACACCATCATAGGGCCTAATCACGTCAGCCACCCTATCAGAGGCTCGTTCACCTGCACATCTACCAATGTGATATATGCCATCATGTTCCAGGAATGCCCCTCTCCCATGTACATTGGTCAAACTGGACAGTCTCTACGTAAAAGAATCAATGGACACAAATCAGACGTCAAGAATTATAACATTCAAAAACCAGTTGGAGAACACTTCAATCTCTCTGGTCACTCGATTACAGACCTAAAAGTTGCAATTCTTCAACAAAAAAACTTCAAAAACAGACTCCAACGAGAGATTGCTGAATTGGAATTAATTTGCAAACTGGACACCACTACATTAGGCTTGAATAAAGACTGGGAGTGGATGGGTCATTACACAAAGTAAAACTATTTCCCCATGTTTATTTTCCCTCTCCCTATCCCCCACTGTTCCTGAGACATTCTTGGCATCTGCTGGAAATGGCCCACCTTGATTATCACTACAAAAGTTTTCTTCCCCTCCCCCACCCCGCTCTCCTGCTGGTAGTAGCTCATCTTAAGTGATCACTCTCCTTACAGTGTGTATGGTAACACCCATTGTTTCATGTTCTCTATGTATATAAATCTTCCCACTGTATTTTCCACTGAATGCATCCGATGAAGTGAGTTGTAGCTCACGAAAGCTTATGCTCAAATAATTTGTTAGTCTCTAAGGTGCCACAAATACTCCTTTTCTTTTTGCGAATACAGACTAACACGGCTGCTACTCTGAAACCTATTTAAATGAGGAGAACTCTTCTTAATCATCTTCTCTCAAGACTAATTCCATCAACCTCTCCTCAGATGTGACCCCCCTGCTTTCTATTAACCATCTTTCCTGTCCTGCAATGTACCCTTTTCAAGTTAACTAACTATATCTTTCTACAGTAAGATCCCAAATTGGATATTGTGCCCCAAGTGCAATCCAACCAGGGTGCTATACAGAGATAATGCAATTTCCTTTAATTTAGATAATATAGCCCTCATAATACAAGTCAGCATGTCATTAGCCTTACCCATGGTTGCTGTGCATTGAATCAGAAATTTAAATTCAATTCACCCACATCCATTCCCTCAATCTCGTTAACTAAGTCAGCACCTATGCATAGCTTGGACATTATTTCTACCCAATGGCATCACCCCACACCATGGGGCACTTGGGTCCAGTTCCTCAGAAGTATTTAGATGCCCAACTCCCATTGAAATCAGTGGCAGTTAGACTCCCAAGTACCTTTGAGGTTCTGGGCTTTCGAGCTAAAATTTACTTCTGGCATAAATTAGGACAGCTATTTTCACTGTAAAAGGCTATCACTTCTAGTAATAAGAACCTCCTGAAAGAAGTCAAATCTCATGGACCAAATCCACAGGCATTGACTCCACGGGTACTCCAGGCCTCAAGCATCCACCGGAAAAAATAGGGGTTGCTCAGCATCTGCAGGGGCAGATTAATCTTTTGTGGGCACCAGTGCCTGGACTGTGGCCCTGCCCCCCACTCCATCCATGCTCCATCCAGAGGCCCTGCCCCCACTTGGCCTTTTCCCCCCAAGGCCCTACCCCTGCTTGGCCTCTTCCCCCTGAGACTCCACCCTGAAGTCCCCTCCCCACTCAGCCTCTTCCCCATGAGGCCCCGCCTGCCACTCGCATGGGGGGAGAGGGGCAGAGAGGAGCGAGCACCCACTAGCTAAAACAAAAGTCAGCACCTATGGCCAAATCCATACTTTGGCAAATAGCTTGCCATAAGATCCAGAACCCCAAGTTAGAAGCACCTACTATAGCACTGATAAATCTAGCAGAAGGACCTGCCTATGTCTGCAAAAATTTGGGGTCAAAAAGAGCCCTATGAAGGCAAAAAGGATTCTTGGTTTTCGGTATTTCAATGGCAGGAAGTTTTCAGAATGTGTTCCCAGCATGGTATGTATAAAAGCCAACTGTGGATCTGACTGGACTTTGTGAAGGTTTTAAGGTGCGATAGGAGAAGAGCTTTGCTAATGGCATGCGTGCCTTTGCCACTACCATGGTTAGTCGCCCTTTGATCTGAGGGAGCTGGCTGGCATTTATAATCTTAATTTAATCATTTAAAATTATTTTATCTCGTATTTTATTAGACTGCTTATACTGTGCAGTTCCATCATTATGGTATGATGTTAATTAAAGACTATATGGGGGCTTTGCCACAATCCCTGAGAAAGGCACAGTGCAGAGACTACATTGTGGAATTACATGGAATTGCAATATGGTTTCCCCTTTGTTCCAGATTAACCTGGCATAGATTAATTTCCCCTCCACACAGGCTAAACTGTGCTGGCTACTTGACTGTAGGCTTCTCCAGGTACAGGTATAGAGCCTGATTCTCCACTGTCTTATATCTTGGGTAATCATCTACGCCTCTGCAAAGTGAGTGCCAATTAGTATAGTATGTTTTGTGCCCCCTTTGCACAGCTGTAATTGACTGCAGAAGTTGCAATGCACAGAGAATCAGATCCCTTATGTCCTCATTTATTTTTAAATTGACTCAAAGTGCAGTGACTACATAAACAAAATAATAATCATAAAATAATTAGTAATGTAGCATGGGGATAGCTAAATCCTTCACCTTTCTCTCGCCTAGACTTGTTGATATTTGATTATGGATAAAAAGCACTTAAGTGACTTAGAAGCCTAATTCCCATTTTCAAAATGACTTAGAGGCATGATTTTAAAAATCATGTAGGTACCTAAATACGTGGGTAAGCACCAGGCTATATCTTTAGCCACTTCAATGCCTTTAAAAATCTTAGGAGCTTCTGAAAGTTTTACCCTATGTCTTAATTTACATAATTATCATTCAGATCTATTATGGAGGAAAATTTGATACACATACAAGCAGTGAAATATTTTTAAGATCAGGTGAAAGGACAGACAGAAAAGACAAATCAGTTTTTATATCCATTGATTGAGTCCTCTATTTTTGCAAGGATAAAGATCAAAACCCTTAATATCCTCATCCTAGCCCTCTTTAAACAGATTTACACACAGCTTCATTTCAATTCCATTTGATAATGACTCATACGAATCTTGATTTCTATAGAAAAATCAGCCTTGGCAGTTCTCCATTGACCCTGTAGTCAAGAGCACCCTATCAGTTTGAAATGACTAATTCTTGTGCCATCTAAAAGACAATCCAATCAATCACATATTAGATACATTTAGATTAAATGTTGTTTAAAGTGTTCCTTTTAAATGCACGTGGTATGGATTTGGTTTGTTATTCTCATAAAAGATCACCTAAAAATAATAGTACAATAAATATTTAGCTAATGTTACTTTCCATAAGCTTTGGGGCCAATGGGACTCAATATTTTGCATTGTTGCAAACCATAATTTGGATGTGTTTTGGCCACAGAAAGGAGCAGTATATTTATGGAACATCAAAAACTTTCAAGTAGTGCAAATTATTTAGAGGGGGAAAAAAATCAAGGTTGTGTAGAAAATGACAAGAGTAAACATGGAAATTAACTCCTGGCAAATCCTTTGTTCTGGGCTGTAATACTCCGTATTAAGATTGCCCCTTTTTAATAGCTTCTGAAGGAATTTCTTGCATAGTGGCATTTTAGTCATCATGTTAATGTCAACAAACAAGGCAGATTAATGCTTATAATCCTGATCTGTCTCGCACTCGGCTTATTAGAATTGTAGGCAGATCTTCATTAGAATGAATGACATCTGATTCTATAAGCTAGTCACAACAGAGGCACCTTCTTGCTATGGTGTCACCCTGCAGATGACAATGTCGGCCATTATGAATGACACTCCACAATTCGTTACTTCCTGCCTCAAATTGTCGTTAATCTTTCATCCAAACTGTACACATGTGCAGCTTTAAGTGGGCTATCACAGCAAGTACCCAGTAATGCTGCAAGCACATGGAGACTGACAGAAGGTAAATTGCTTGTCAGGAGGTCTGTATTTCAATTCACTGCATATTCCAAACACGTTGTGGTGAAAGCTCTCCACAACAGCTGCTTTCATTGCTAACTATTTTTGATGTAAATGTCAATAAAGCTCCAGGCCCTTTCATATTTTTGGCCAAGACTGTCCATCTTTCCCTATGCAGCCTGGCAGGTTGAGTTCCATTTATCTACTCTTAGGAACATGTCCTGTAATAATGATTGTCTCTGGAGACCGTTTAGAGTGATTGAAAGCAGTGACTGGGACAATAGGCTGCTGAATTTCATTGCTGGATTGGGTTGACAGGTGACTGCTTTTATGTCTTCTAATCTGGAAGAGAAGGAAATAAAAAAAAAAGGATTATATCTAATCAACAGACAGGCATCTCCAGATTGTAAATCTATACCCTTCGTTTACCCCTCTCATCAAAACAATTTAAGTACTGGTCATTATAACTTGCTCATATTTCCCTAGTGGATCCCGGGATTTTAAAAGGAGGGAAAACTGAACTTAATTCCAGTGGGTTGACATAAATGAGAACTAAGGAAAGAACTTGACACAGGCCATACAGATCCACCAGTAGAGATGTTGTGTGTAGTACATCCAAACGAGGTATGCAAGTGTTTCTTAATGAAAACTAGTGGGGAAATGGGGAGCCCCATACCTTCAGTCATGGACAGACTACAACAGATTGAACATGAATCCAGGTATACCACTTGTAAGACTTTCCATTTAAAAATCAAAATTTCCCAGTTTTTGAGTAGCCTAGCATGTGGTGTTGGATTTCAAATCAAAAGTTCTCTAAGCTTGCTAAAACTATTGTGCAAAATAAAGTGTGACAGTGGTGGCATGTCCACTACCTCACCTCAATGCTATCCACAGAAGATGGGGAGATGATCAGGTAAGATTCTTGAAAATGGTGTGGCAAAGAGTAGAAAATAGTCACTCAGCACCAGCACCTGCCTCCTTGGCAGACCCCAGAGGCAGTTGTGTTGGCACCTTTAAAATTCCCTATGAGTCTGTGTAGTTGCCTATGGTTACACTGCAGATGGGTTCTGGCTGGGCTTTCTTGTCTTCTTTTTTTTACCATGTTTCCCCTCCTCCATTCACCTTTGGTTCTGTAAAGCATGTACACTTTTGTCCATTAGTGATAACCACTTTACATAAATTTCCTATATCCATTTATATGGGGGTGGGGGGAGAGAGGAGAGTTTACCCATATCCCATTCTTTTTGTCTAAATGTACCTGTAGGCTATAGTTTTGTCCACATTTTACAGATTTATTTTTATTTATTTATCTGTATTTCTACAATATTGAAACGCTATCTATAGCCCTAGGCAACCTTGACACAACAATCAAATTAAACAGCAGCTTAACCATCCCCAACTCCACAGCCAATAGAACTGTATCCCCCAGAAAACAATAAATCACAAAATTCCCGATCATAATACCTGAACTCTGTGCTCAAAAAAAAGCTTTTAAATGCATATTATTTCACCTAAATGAGGGCATTTTATCAGTAGCTTTAATTTAGATCTTTGCTGAAGAATATCTGCCTTATGATATATCTTGATCTTTTTAACCAGATAAAATCAACTTTTTAAAAGAAGGTCCATAATGGGGATTTAATGCAAATTTGCTTTCAAAAGGAGAAAGGAAAACTATTCTCTCCAATTCTGTAATAAGCTCTTAAATAACTACTTTAACAATGTATATTTTCTCAATTAAGATATTGTAGCTAACATATTCCCCTCAATTTTAAGACTGCAATTCAACTGTAAATATTTATTTCAAACTTGGTTAAAATTGTAAACATTCACATGGGTTACATGGGTTTCCATAATTTTCTGAGTATCACTTTTTGTTTAAATAAATATTGAAATCTTTCCATCTGGAATCCCAGGGGGATAGGATAGGAACTGATTTCTGTGAAAGAGAAATAGTTCATACAAATTTGTCCTATATAAAAGAAACATTCTCTTTCTCTCTTATCACTATAGTATTTAAGGGCTCAATCCAGTGAGCTACAATGCAAGGTTCCCACTGAAATCCAGTTGTAGAACCCCAGTATCATGAAATGTGGAACCCCTAGGTGACTGACAAACAAGCTCATTAATTTTAGACCAAAATTCTGTTTTGCCCAGTGTCTACTGGATGTCACTACAGAGGGCTGCAAAGGAATCAGTTGCAGCTCCTTTATGCCGTGACTGGTTGTTTACCTACCTTTTGCACTTAAGAGCAACCCTTGGCTGATCTAATTTACCCTCAGGATGCTGTCTACCAGCCAAAGATAGCCAGCCAAGAATAGCCAGAGTGCGGTAGTGTTGCAAATGCTCCTACTCACCTCTCACATACACCTTACAGAGGTGGCATAGGAGTCAGCTATCCAGTTGGGATATGACTGGAACTGTGTCAGCTGGGGAGATCTGTCAGCTTTCCAGCTTCTTTGCAGAAAGGACCATCAGCCAGATCCACGCAAAGAGGCTAGAACGCAGAAGAGAATCTGGCCTTTCATCTGTAATGAGATTTTTTTAAAAAGAAAAATATACATAAAATTTTAGTAAAATATTAAAGGCTTGTTAAATTATCTTCATTGAATACATCAGTAAAACCAAATGACTATCAAGGAAAAGGGGAAGAAAAAAAAGAGGTACAAAAGAAACAAAGAGCTGGGTAGAAGAAAAGAGGACGTGTAAGGGTTAGTAAAAAAAAACCCTATTATGTGTTAACATTTGACCATTTTCTTTCTACACTGCAATAGGTTAGGACTAAGGAGTACTGCACTGTAGAAAAAGACCACAGAGAGTACCCTTCTCACATAGGTGATAATATAACTGTCACTCAAACTTTGTGTCTTACTGTGTCTAAAAGTCCCAGTGTATATGGTGTTCTTATCCAGGCCTCAGAGCATTTCTTGTTCGTGGTTTCTTTTAAAAAATAGTACAATTTCTCATTAAACAAAAATAGGATGAAATATTGATTGCTTTCTCAAGAAACATACAAAGCCCAGCTAATTCACAGTATTTGAAAAGTTTATTGTACCCAAGTTGCTCTGAACTGGAACACAAAATTATGTTTTTACTAAGTTTTACTCCATTTAGCTCTTCAGAGTCATTTAGCTCTGCGTGAGCCTGTGATAGGCATTGGTAATACACAGGTGTATCTAAAAGCAAATCCATTAATGGCAATGGTAAGTAACTGAGGTCAGAATTTAGCATGCAGAATCTTGATTTCTGATGATGATGCACAGAACAGCAGAAACTAAGACTGACTTTCAGATTCCAGGGTAAGTTGGAAGGGCTGGCAGCTAATAACAAGCAGATCTGTTTACTTATAAACAAAACATATTTGCTCTGGAGTCACTGAGACAAAAATATGGAACCTCATATGCCTTTTCTATAGTCTCTTCTCAGTGCATAACCTCATTCAAATTATCTTTCTGTCTTTATCAAAAAGAAGTATGCTAATATAACTTTGCACAGTTAAGTGCAACAGAGAATGCAAGACATATTTCAGAGAAAGAGGTTATGCCACTGATAATCTGAAAGAACCAAGGCTGAGGCTGATTTAAAAATATATAAGACAGCAGCTCTTGTTCTGATGCAAAAAGAAGGAAACTAGCAAGCAGTTCCTTCAATGTAAAAATATTTTAAACTAATGAAAGGCTGCCTGGGCAACTCAGTGAAGGAATTTTGGTGTCCTGCCCATGAAAACACTAAAGAATAGTTAGTGTACTGTGTAAGTGCCTGAACAATACCTCTCCAGAAGCTATTATGATAGGACCCTATCCTGCTTGCACTGGTGTCAAAACAACTATTAATTTCAGTGCCAGCAAGATGGGTCTTTATTGGCCTGATTTTAAGTTGTGCTGAGTAACCACCTACACAGGCCTCCCATTGTCTTCAACAGAAAATGAGTTGCTCAGCATCTCTGAAAATAAAGCACTATTTGTATTTCTTGAGAACTTTCAGGGTGTTCAGAACCTCACAAAAATGAAGGAAGATGGGTACATGCTTGTAAGCTGGTGGGCTATTTTACCAGCCCAGGGCAGATTCATTCAATGCCAGAGACTGTTTGAGGCCTTTGCCTGAGGGCACAATTTATTGGTTAAACATAAACTTGGGCAAAATATCAAAATAAAGTAGTTCCTCAGCCCAACATGAGCTACAGTTCCCAGAGGCTTTCTGCTCACTTCTGTTAGCCCCTCCAGGGCCTTGCCCTAACTCAAGAACTCCTGCATTTTTCACACGCAAGGCCATCTGTTTGAGAATCATCCAATAGTTGGGTTCTTTACTCCTTGTCCTTTGCACTGTGCTTACAAAGAAGCAAAAGGTAAATAAAGGTCCCTGCCCCAAGGAGCTTACATTCTAAGACGAATCATTATAGGTGTGGGTAATTTTTAATAGATCACTTTCATATGACTACTAGAAAGTGAAATGAAGGGTATCAGAAGAATGAGACTATGAGGGATACATAAATGTCAAAAATAGGCAACTCCTAATGAAAATTGATCAAATTAGAAAATGCAGTTACTTCTCTGCAAATATAAAAATGTTTCAACATCAGTCAGGACATTTACACACACAATTTTTAGGGAAGTTCTGCACAAGTCAGCATGCCTATAGAGCTGTCTTTTTCGAGCAGCATGAAACAGTTATGAATATGTACTGTAAGAACAAACTGAAATATCCCAATCAAAACAGCAGCTTTGTTCATGGTTGTTTATTAAAGCCCTGATCCAGCAAGAACTTAAGCATGTGCTTACTTTAACTATGTGAACTGACTCATTGACTTCAATGGCATCACTCACATAGTTAAAGTAAGCACATACTTGAATGTTTTGATGGCTCAGGGACTAGATAGCATGTACTGCCTGAAAGTATTCCATGGAACATAACTTTGAGAGTTGTCAGTGTAAGAAGAATAGCTTATATGGGAGTACAGCTCCTACTTAGAGTCTAAGACCCTTGGTGCAGGGACCATCTTTTTGTTCTGAGTTTGCACAGCCCTTAGCACAGAGGGGTCAGGGTTTATGAGTAGAGCCTTTGGGCACCACAATAGTAAAAATAATAATAATCAATAATAAAAAAAATACAATAATAAAATTGTATGTTGTAAGTGGATTTCATCTTGATAGGCTTTAAAGCCACTTTTCTTTATCTAGATGAAGATTCCAGAAGATAAGCAGCTTGACCTATAACCCAGTTCAAAAATAAAAATACTGTTCCTCATTCCTCAGGAACTGGAGGGTGATGAAACTGAACATAAGTTTGAACTTATTTTTAACTTGCCAAGGGCCTGGTTTTGTTCTTAGGGTTTCTTTTCAATTAACTATTTTGATAGGATTTTTATATTTAACTTATCCGTAAACTGCTGACATAATGTCATTTTAAGACCTTTCACCCAGATAAGACCATGCCAGCTTCCTCAAGTATGGTCTCATGTATCCAGATTTTTGATATTTTGGGCAGGTGGAGATCAGACTTACAGTCTCTGTGGTAGATAAAAGAATGAATATTTTAAAAATAGCTGATTTAAGTAGACCTTTTCCAAACCAATGTTCAGTTAGGAGAAACTGATTGGACCAATGTAGGCCTTGCACCTGATTTGTCTGAAGACCTTGGAGGTACTGTAAGGATGAGTAGGCAAATTTCACAAACTATTAATCTAGGCTTAGACCAAGAAACCTCACCTTTGGGATCAATATGCCACCTGAGGGGAGACAGACCTTCCAGAATCGCTGAGATTGGGGAGAGGAAGTCACAATATCAACATCTGGCCACTCTAGTTTTTCTTTCCCTGCATCCAAAGGAGGCCTGCTGCCAAGAAATGCTGAGCCAGCAGAATATTGGGGTCTTGGTCCTTGCCTGAAATTACAGCTCTTTCTCTGGGAACCCAGAGACTGAAGGAGCTGGAGAATTTGCAACTCCTCTGTTATCTGAAGTATATTATTTTTCCTTTTTTCTATTTTTTTTATTCTCTTCCCCCACCATGGTGTGGAAGTAGAAGTGTGCATACATGTGTGTGAGAGCACCTGTAAAGTCCACAATGGGAAGGCACTTGAAAGAAATGTTCCCAACATTTAAATAGCCCTAAATGTTGTCTTATAAATTTACTTGTTAGTGTGCGCTCTGTGCTCTATGTTTAAAAGTCCTGAGAGACTTGAGATTGTGGTATGTAATTGTTGCTAAATAAGAGATGTCAAACTTCTGCTTATCAAAAGTACCCTATTAAAGCCTGTATTGTTACAGCTCTGGGTGGAGGAAAGGCTTAACTGCAACTCAAGAATTAAAGTCTAAGGAGGAAGTTCCATAATATGCTCTGAGGTTGTGATTCGGACATTAGTTAATAATTTGGTTTCAATATTAAGATATTGAAACATTCCAATTATAGATTTGATTGACTTTGGTAAAGTTCATAACCAACTGGACAACCACCTCCTGAAACCCCTTCTTAGATTTTATATAAGGATTGATCATTTTAGGTATTAATTCAATTATTTAGCTAGGTGGATTATTTAATTTGAACACAAAATCAAGACTAATTTTTTATTTGACCTTGATTTTATATTGATTTGGTAGTTGCATTTCTTTATTCTTAGTTGAGTTTAATATTATTAATGGTAACTTGGTTTTGTGATTTTTCCTTTATTTTATGTAAGTGTTTTAATAAAATTCACAAAAAAATACTGAGTCACATTTCAATTCGCAAGGTGGGTGCAGAATCCTGGTGTGGATACAAGCTGGTCTGACTGAAAGCCTGACTAGCAAACCCTACTTAGTCTTCGGTTCTCTCACCAGCCAGACTTGATCACAAAGGAATATGTGGCAAAGCACTTGCAAAAGGAGGAAAATGACTATGTGTCTGAAGAAACAGACTTTATACAGAGCACTAGTTCACCATAACAGTGTGACATTTTCTAGGAATCAGCACAGGAACACAGAGCTGCTCTGTTGAGGCACCCTAAACTTAGGTGCTTAGCTTCTCACTCATGCTGGCAACTAGCTAAATGTTGCTAGCTCTCAGAAGGATATGAGTGTGGGGATGGGGGCTTGGAGTTTCTCTCTTCACAGAGGAGGTCCTTCAGGAAAAACCCGAAGACCAGACAAACTTAGAGACAGACATGATGTAGGGTAGCTATGGATTCTGAACAGCTGGCATTCTCTTGAGCTAGAGACCACTGTTTTTCACATACATTATTTGCTGCACCAGAGGCATTCTCCTCTTGAAAGAAATTGAGAAGCAACAAGTGGCTGATTTTTGATGATTTAATTAACTAATAAATAAATGTCGAGGAGTTGTTTACATAGAACGTGGACTACATAGTAGAGCAACCCCTTCACTCTAATATCTAATGCTGACTAACCTTGGACAAGTACCACCCTCACTTTTGGTTTCGCACAATGTATACTACCTCCAGAAAGTGTTACTTCAGGGACTGACTCACAAGATGGAGCAGTTTACTTTGCTTAGTTTGTCCATTTAAAGGAGCATTTTTTCTGAAGGCAGTTTAAGTCATTAAGAAAAGATGATATTCCTGAGAGGGGATGGACATTTTTTCATATGGTCTGATAAATGGGTAGTCAAAATACATGACCTGCTTGTGGTCCTAAAAATTATACAAGAGACAATTACATTATATTGCCTGAAAATTCCTTGAACTATTTAACTCCAGTTCTAGAAATGTCTTTTTTCTGTACTCAACTGTCTTTTCCGTGGCTTGATGTTGGTACAGCGAGCTGATTTTTTTTTTTTTTTTAACCTGCTGTTCTTCTCTCCGCTGGTTGATGAAGGCTTTGTCAAGGCATTACTTCCTTTCTCTGGCTTGATCAAGCCCATATTCATGCTATGTCCACAGCAGAAGCAATTCAGTGAATTAAATTTTTAACATAGATATTAACTCTGGTATTCCATACAGTGAATAAACGATATCCTGCCTAACGTATATTAGAGCATAGCAAAATGTAACATATTTATTAGTGTATATGTGTGTATGTAACACAGAGAGAAAGAGGGAGAGAGGGAGAGAGTAAATATAAGAAAAGTATGTATTTTTAGTGAGCATATTTATCTTACGGTGTAAAATGCATGGAATTCTAAACATTTCTTAAAGGGAGCTATGTAGCAAGGTGTCTTAATAAGCTAAATTGGATAATATCACAAGCAGTAATCCAAATCTCTGATCTATGATAACATGAAATATACTGTGCCAGACAAAGGTATATAATAAGGGACTTTTACTTACACATACAATTTTTAAAAACCCATGATTTTTCATGGTCTATAATTTACCTAATTTAATTGATCATAATGGATGAACTAATGCTCAGAAGAGATAAACTCATATTAGGTGTGCTCAAAAAGCCAGAAGGACAAGTTGTCTTCAGAAAGGTATATCAATAACTAGCAATTCCAGCAAATGTCAAATATACGTCTCCTGAAATCTAGAATCAGCTCACTGAAAACATGCCTACCACCGTCTTACAAGAAATCATGGAAGAAGCAAATTTATGTGATAGTGATTGACTGTTACACAACTAAATGTGATGGCATGAGGTATCAGAGTAACATGGAAATTTTGTCCATTGCGCTATGTTACGTAAGGGATGAATATTCCTTGAAACATCTAATACAAGAGGCACAACTCAATCATCTTCATGCCATCTACACCTCTGACATGATTATTGCTCCTTTGAACACTGCTGATTTATCTTCTTGTGGCATTATTAACTTGTGCTCTTAAAGGGGCAGTGAAAAGAAGTTAGTGTGGAAGTACGTAGCCAGACAAAATGTGAAACACAAATACACTGTTCTGTATATTATTTCAGGCATCAATTTCATCTGGTTAGAACATATCTTGAAAATAGCATTCATGAAGTATCCAAATGATGAACAAGTGTGGATTTGTTATGTATTTATGTATTACTATCATTGGCACCACTGTATTATTTAAAAAACTCTAGGACCTGCCTTCTCAGCTATGATTCTAACACACTTTAAGATAGAGATTGAGGTGAGCTAATATTCCACAAATAATTGTTCCAAAATGAATTTCAATTTGACCACATTTGTGACCCTTTCACATCCACTTTCCATGAACATTTGATGGCACTGTCTTTATTAACATGGATACTGACACAGGGCCTGCAGTTCTTATTCAAAGCTTCTTCAAGCCAAACTCTCACTGGCAGAATTTAGCCTAAATCTTAGGACTGCAGGATTTAGCCCCAAAAGTCAATTCTTAGCTCTAATATTTGCCAGAAACAAACTCTGAACTGTGTAAAACTCTATTATTATTAGTCAAGCTGGACTGGTTAGTTACATAAGTTATCCGATCAGGGAATAGAAATAACAACAAGATGACTTTGGAATCTAATCAACAAAAAGAGAATTTAAAATGGTCAATATTCATAATGTGTAAATAACTTGTTGAATTATTCCTGGAAGAAAAGTTCAATTTTTGCGAACATATATTGGAGAATTTCATTATCGGTTCACAGGCAAATGAGTCAGGGAGAATTTCAGAGAACAAGGTTCTGCACTGCTTAAGTTCCATTTAAGCTCTGACATAGTCAACATGATGCACAGGCCTCATGCTGGCCCTCTGCACAGGGATGACTTTCCCCCTAACAAAAGACAGCTGTATTTGTTGAATACTTTATTCATGGCAAATTGTTTTCTCATTTCTACTTATAAGGACTTTCCTTGCTTTTCAGTAGATGCTCACAACTCCCACTGGAGTCAGTGGTAGATATGTGCATGATATACTCTGTTAATGTCGCAAGCCATCCGCTATCTTTTAAAGATACTGTAAGAGAGCCACACTTCTAAGTGATTATTGAAATCCAGCAGCTGGATTGAGTGCTGCTGAACCCTTCATTTTCTCAGGTACTACAAATAACAGTAATGAGTGATTAATTAATTGTATGCTTACCAACCTTTCTTCCCATTGCTTTAGTCAGAAAACACAGACATAATATTGAATACCATCCAGATAACTGAGAATGTCTCACTGAGTGATGGAAAGTTTGAACATCTTTAGAGGAAGAATTGCAAAGCTGTAACTATTTTGTCACCATTTAAGTAGATTTGTCACTATACAGTATATTGTGGCTATTAAATTTCTCATTTTTCACAGCATACGTTTGCGTCTGTGCTGTGTTTACCAGTCGTTCCTTTTTCTCTGTTCCCAAAAAGACAGTGTTGTTTGGACAGCCAACAGCAGGACAGTAGGTTTGGATGGACAGTGTAGAATACAGTAATTTAAAAGCCTTCTAAAATAGATCTTGTTCCACGTCATTGACACTACTTTGCTTGAGTTGAACAGCAGGTTCACTGAACAATTGAGAACATTGGTGAGAACACTCACTTCTCTCATGGCTCCCTTTGGTGTTTGGATCAGATTCTCTTTTGGACTAGCAGACTCTAACACCTCTTCTGAAATCAGCTCCAACTGATGATGAGCTACATCTGGCCTGTGAAATGAAAATAGCGAAACCTTTGATTGAGTCCAAGTTAAGTGGATCTTTATCATCTGCTCAGTCAACTTTTGCCAAGATGAATGATACTATGTCAGTACTCTAATAATTTCTGAGGTGGATTCCCCCTCTTTTGGGCATTTTTTCCTTGTACACAAACACTAAGAATAGTTATTGCACAGATAATTTTGACTATTCATTTCTAACTCTCTGTTGGTGCTTCATTGGACCAAAAAAACCACCCAAAATCTTGTACTACTTGCCATTGAGAAAGAAATCGCTGTACTGATTCATTATGTGAAAATAGCTAATATATGTTATTATCATTAATCATCAGCCAAAGCTTTGACCACAGCACAGAATCTAATTCTGTTACATCATTTACTTGTCAGGAAGTTATCTCTATATTGAGTTTATATATACAGTACTTTAATGCTTGCTTAAAAAACTTCTGTGACCAAAAATTATTTCTTGAGTCATGGAAGGAATGAGTGCTCCCATACTCATTAATGATTACTTTTAGCCAAATAGCAAATACAACAGATTTAGTCACAAACATGTTCACATATTAAGTTAATGAGAAATCAGAAATGGTTATTCTTTAAAATTAGTGATTTTGGGAGAGGATTATACTTTGATAATTTTTCAAATGCTGCAAACACATTGGAAAAAGCAAAAATTTTACTTGCCTTGTGGAGCATTGACTTTCAAAATGTTTAAGATAATTGGAAAACGGACAGACATGGATGTCATTTTTTTATTAGTAAACTATGATGGAAAATATTTTACAATGATATAAAGTAGGACCTTAGTAAACAGAATATTTTATCCATGTCTTCAAGTGAAATAGTGAGTGTTAGGATTTGTTTTTCTTTAGTTGATGTAAAAATGCTGGTATATCAAAAAAAGCAATGGTGAAATTTTTAATTTTTAAAGACTTCTGTGTCATATTTGGCTTCTTCTTCTTGTACCCTGATCCCTCTAGTCTCTCATTAACTTCAGTCATTCTCCCCACTACACAATTTCTTCCAGATTGATCCATTTCCCTCCTTCCTCCCTTACCCTCTCCCTGGTTAAATGTTTGTTCCTTCTTTGGTCATCGCTTGTCCTCATTACCTCCTTGCCTCCTCTCTCTCTCCAATCTATCCAAAGTGCTGTAGATAGTCACCTTCTTCTCTCAAAGCTAAGCTCACATGTCACCCTTCCCCCAGTTCAGCCTGGATCTAATTTGGTTTCCCTTAAGTTGCTTTATTCAGTTTTGAATAAAGAATGATTATGCTCACCTGCAGTACGGCTTCAATGGTCTCCATAGTAGGAGAGGCAGCTAACACGAGTGCTTAGGTCTGAAGAGTTCCTGTCTGATAGAGGAATGCAGTAGTACCTTCAAATGAGGAACTTGCAATTATACACCAACTTCTTCTGGTGTCATGAGAACTGACAGTACCAGCACTTTTGAGTTATTATTCTGGGTTATTAGTTCTGGCATTTTTATTTTAATTATTTTGAGGCTCTTAGGTCCCAGTTCAGCCAAGCACTTAAGCCTGTGTTTAACCATGTGTTTCAATGTTTTGCTGAATGGGGATGGACTTGTGCTTACAAGCTTGGCTGACTTGTGTCTTTACTGTTGATGATGGATACACTGGCACTGACTATCCACTTTTCCTGTATCTCTAGCCATAGCCACCTATTTTTAAAATGTTGTTGTTGTTATAATTTGTGGAAGATTTCTCTTTATAGGATTTTTCCAGCACCAGCTCTTGACCACAGAAGACAAGTTTTTATTGATGCATAGTGGCCTGTCTTGGACCCCTGCTGTGAGTATGGACTTTTGGCTAATGTGTTTGTCACAAGGCAGGGCTTCTCCCTAGCTTGCCAAGGACTCACTCTCATAACCACAATTTCTTCTAGGCAGTTTTATTGTCCAAACTTAAGCCAAATCAACAAAAACACAGTTCCTCAACCCACCCTGAGCTACAGCTTCCAGGGTCCCCCCCCTTTAATTCTCAGGTTCCTTCTGCCCTCTTCCCAGGGATTTGGGCAGTTCTGAGGCTCCTGCTTCACTGCTTCCCCCTCCCAGAAGACTTAGACAGTCCTAGCTCTGCAGGGCTCCCCATTCCCAGGGAACTGGGAATGTGTGGCATGCTGTACCTCAGAGCAGCACCCTGGAACCCTCATATTCGCCACTGTCATATAATTATATGTTTTGTACAAAGTATGCCTTGTGAAGTATAATTTGTATTGTATTGTATTGTATTGCATTTGTACTGTATCATTGCCTGTGTATTGAAGATCTGTGACCTGTTTGCACCATCTATCAGGGTGAGACTCTGAGTTCTATAAACTAAACAGGATTTGAATCAAACAGATTGTGAATTTACTTTTATTTCTTAGGTAACCAACTTTGATCTCTATGCTTACTACTTGTAATCACTTAAAAGTTATCTTTCTGTAGTTAATAAATCCGTTTTATATTTTACCTAATACAGTGTTTTTTGGTTAAAGTGCTTAGGAAATCTCAACTCAGTTTACAAAGGCTAGTGTGTGTCCTCTCCACGTGAAGGGAGGGGAGGACTGGGTAATGAACTTCTGACTGTGCTTCTGACCAGGGCAATACAGTACAGTTCTGGGATTCAAGACTGGGGAGCTGGGGGGAATTGGCTGGAGCCTCTTTTTTGTTGATTCATGAGTGGCTTGGAGAAGCATTCATGTAATTCAGTTGGTTGTGTCCTTGCCTGTGGATGTCTGTGTAAGTGCAGTACCTGCCAGAGGTTTGTAGCTTGCCAACAGCACCACAGTGTGAGAGGAAGCCCAGGTTAGTGAGACAGAGGACTCAGCAGTCCGAGAGTCCGGGTTGCACACCAGGAACCCCATCACAGAGCGAGAGCCCCATGTCCACTGTCTCAGTCCCTTTCCTAATTGGCTCTCAGCCTTATTCACCCAGGCTTTCCCTTACCAGGTCTCTCTCTCTCTCTCTCTCTCAGCCCTGGTGTCCTCTTTTAAAGCTCAACTGGGGTCAGCTGACCAGTCATATGTGCACTGGCCCTGCTTCCTCTTAAAGGCCCAATGACACTGTTCTGGGGTTTTCTTCTGTTTCCTTTTCCCTCTTTGTTTATTTCCTGATCTGTTTTTCCATCATGTTATTCAAGATTAAATGGTTATACTCCTGCATGAAACTGAACTTAATTTTCTTTTCTTTTTGTGATGCTCACCTTCAGGAAACCTGGATCTAGATAGATAGATAGATTAGATAAGATAGTGTTGCTTTTAAAAAAAAAATTCATAGAGGCGGGGAAATAGCTGACTCCTTTATTGCTGAGTTTCTGTTCCAATCTATTCCAAGCCAGATTTTAGAGAAAAAGATTAGTCTGAGTATAATCGCTAATGGGAGATAGTTCACATTACCAGAACATTTAATGTTTCAGTACAAATGACAAATTGTGTTCAGGAGAGGTCCAAGACTGAGCCAGCATGGCTGGAGACTAAATCACCTTTCCACTTTAAAGTAGATTGGGTTGTCCTTCCAAATCAGGGTTGAGGTCATTGGCAGGGCAGTTTGAAAAAGAGAGCATCTGTCTGAAATATACCTGGCCTGTGGATGTATTCAGGAATTCAATTTCTAATGCTGCCAATCCCTTGACCTTCACAAGCAGAAATATTTACCAAAAACATATGAGAAAAAAAAAAAGCCCAGATATTTTTATCTCAGTTCAGATTCAGTTTCTCCAAATGGGTCACTGATCAAGAAAACCCAGTGGGATCACATACAATATAGATAAGAACAAATAAGGATACCAAGGAGAGAACAAATAAAGAAAGCTTTAAATCATATTTTCACCTTAACTTTAGTATAGATTCTTGGATTTCCTTCAAAAGATCAAGTGTTACTTTGCTAGAAATTAACATCCGTATCCCTTCTCTTGTAAATAATTTTATTTCTCCCTCACTCTCCAGCGGTGACGGTTGGATATTTGAACAAACATGGCTCAGACAACACCTATTTAAATCCCCACACTAAAAATACAAACACAGAAGTACCAAATATCATGTTTGATCATTTCCTCTGTAATTTGTCGTTCAGGCAGATGTTTTGCATATGTTGATTAAATATGCAGTTTCAACTGCCTGGGGGAGCCAGGGTCCCTCGCAGCAGACCAGTGTTATCCTATCCCAGGAGGCTACAGCACTCCAGAGGGGTACTTTCACATGGGCTACCTGCTTCAGCTTGTCTAAGCAACAATGATAGCCATATGTGAAGCTGCAGGAAAACAGATGCTGTTTTTCCATTTGTGAAATCAAGTTGTTGGAAAGTAGTCAGGTTTCCAATGTACAAAAGCTCATCTAATCAACCTACAGAGACAATGCGAGTGTTTTCAGAAATACTTGACAACATTGCCTATTATTGGTGACTGGAATTCTATATGAAATAATAGTATGGAAATGATCGGCTGATAAATTGTTTCAATAATATTCTCTGTTTTGATTACTGAAAATGGAATAGTTGATTTTCAACAGAAGGAGCATGCAACCCAGTTTTTGATTGCCAAAACTGCTTCAAAGCACAAATCTCTAGACTTCCTGTAGGGTTACTGTAACATCTTGATAGTTATATCATCAACACAACTACGCAGTTGCATTTCTTCTCGTCCTTATTAATAGTTAATAATACTGTTCCCCATAGAAAAAAGAAGAGGTAGTCCTGTTGTCAAATAGGTAGAAAAGATACATGTGGCTACACACACAGAATAAACATCCATTACCCACTTGAAAAAACACCAGCAAAATACCTGTCATTTATAGCATAATACCACATTTTACTGTTTTTAAAAAATGTATTTCTATTTATAATGAAAAGTGACATGTGAATCATGGGTTGTTTTTTTTTAAAAGTCACCTGACAGTGGAGTGTAACTTCATGTAATGTGATGCAGCCAAAATGTACACATTGCATTTGATCAGAAATACATCGCCAGCTTGCAGCATTTTAAATAAATTGTTGTGGGGAACCATAATCCAGACTGATGGAAAATACCCCTTCTTTGACAGTATTCAGATGAACTTCAGATAACTTAAAATATCTCGAGCTAGTTTGGAGGGGTTTTAAAAGCTTCTCACATGACAAACATGAAACAGATTTTTTTTTAAAAAAAGTAGATTGACCCAGTGTTCTAGTTTCACCAAGACTATGTCTAAGGATTGTGCTAAGATGGCTAGGGTCTTTCATGAGTACATAAAGGTGCTACACGGTTACTTCAGACCATCCTTTTATTTCTAATCTATAACTATTTAGCTAATCTTCATTCACCAGCACACCCTGTTCCATGAACATTAGAAGGGAAACTATCCCATGACCCGCTTCAGAAGTTTCTAAAGCCTGATGCGTGCTGGCTTTATCCCCGCTCCTCTCCACCCCAGCCTCCTGAAGCATCTTCACAGTCCAGTACAAAATGTCCCACTTCTGCACGTCGGACAATACTAAGTGCAAATGGCCAGTGCCATTCGTACAGCTTCCTGTTCTCTTGAATCACTTGCAGATACCAGGATAGCAGGTTTCTTTGCTGCCAGAGTTGTGCAAGTGAAATCAAACAGATTAATAACGTGTGGCGCAACCCTCCTTCACGGCCATGCACCTTCTTAAATGCAGCGGATCTGAGCCAAGGCTTGGATGGAGCACTTGGTTCAGCTACTTCAGCCACACCATTTCCTAGTAAGTATGCAGCAAACCTCCCTCTCTGTGCCACACCTTAATAGTACTCAAGGACTGAAGGGCTTTTGGCACAGACTCTGCACACCTTACAAAGTATGCAAATGCCCACCCCAGTTTCTACTCAGTTTGTATCAGCCCCTAACCAACTCTGTTAATTTTTCCACTGCATAGCTAAGTTTGATACACTCCAGGATGAAGACCATGGCTGACAACTTCACTCCTGGCACAATGGAATGGTCTACAGTAAGGGTGAAGCTTGTCTGTGAGGCAGACAGAGCTTTCCTGAGAGCTGGCCCACAGGAATGACCACAGGAAATACAGACCCTCAAAACCTTGCCACCAGCTGCTCCAAATGCAAGACACATTTCTTTGACCTTCCCTTCTCTAACGTAAGTGTATAGCTCGGGGGGAGGTGGGGGAGAGAAGAAACATTCTAAAACAAAACACTCCACTGCCCACACTTCTTCCCTTGGGGAGAGGATGAGAGAACAAATTCATGACAGGTTAGTCACATTGCTTAATGCATGACTGGAAGACACAAATACTGCAGTGATAAGCATGGAATAAGAGTATATAGAAATAGCAGTAGTAACCATGTATGGCAAACATTTCCTCAGCTGCACATTATAAAATCTCCGGAAGAAAATCCCTAGCACTCAAGTATACAGTGTGATTTTCAATGGCCCATAACTTGATCAGATCAAAACCAAATTTCACCTGAACACTAGTAATTACTTCAGTTTTCATTCCAAAATTCCACGCTCTTTCCCCAGCCATTTCAGCTCCTGACCTGGTTAAATTTTTTTTACAAGATTATGTATTTAGTTTTAAAAAGGGGAAGGGAGTGCATTTTATTCATTCTCAAGAACCGTTACTACCCATATTTAAAAAACCACAATCCTACAGGCATACGCCAGGGGCTTGATCCTGCAAACAGATCTGCCAGGGAGAAGAAGTTCAAAGACTGGAAGAGTGAATCCTGATGACTATGGCTCTATCAAATTCGCAGCCATGAAAAATACGTCACAGACTGTGAAATCTGGTCTTCCACTGTGAATTCTGGTCTTTTGTGTGCTTTTACCCTATAGTATACAGATTTCATGGGGGAAGACCAGCATTTCTCCAACTGGGGGGTCCTGACCCAAAAGGGAGTTGCAGTGAGGGTCACAAGGTTATTTTAGGGGGGTCATGGTATTGCCACCCTTACTTCTGTGCTGTCTTCAGAGCCGGGCAGCATATCATACCATGCTAACCTTACTTCTGCGCTGCTGCTGGCAGTGGCTCTGCCTTCAGACATGGGCTCCCGGCCAGCAGCCGCCGCTCTCCAGCTGCTCAGCTCTGAAGGCAGCGCCGCTGCCAGAAGCAGAGCAGAAGTAAGAGTAGCAGTACCACAGCCCTCCCCGCCCCAATAACTTTGCGACCCATCCCCACCCCCCTGACAACTTCTTTTTGGGTCAAGACCCCTATAATTACAACACCATGAAATTTCAGATTTAAATAGCTGGAATCATGAAATTTAGCATTTTTAAAATCCCATGACCGTGAAATTGACCAAAATGGACCGTGAATTTGGTAGGGCCCTACTGATGGTGGAAACTTTCTGAACTGCTGAGCAACTGAAAATATTCATCCTTAGCTGATGTGGTTGTTGCTGCTACTACTATAATAAAAATATCATACCAGACTCAATCCAGAACTTTTTAAGGTTCAAAAAGTTATACATATTTTTAACATATTGTTTATGTATCTACAGTTTTACTGAATCTGCTGGGAATGAAGTCAGGAAGTACTAAAAGTCTCTCAAGAAAACATTCTCTCAGAAATTCACACCCATATTTGCACACCTCTGATCTTTGCTCAGAAAAACATCCAGCATATAGTTACGTATCCAAACCAAAATGAACCTCTGAATCACTCACTCATCAGGAATTCCAATATGTATGGTTAGAGGGACCTCCTTGTGCAGTGACGTTCAAAAATCCCTGCTAATGAGACTGCAAATCTGGTCATCTGGTTTTATTATATACTGCTCAGGTGGAATATAAGATAGTCACTAACAACATAAGTTGCATCTCTCCCATGATAGTGCCTTCCGCCTTAGCTTAAAAACACAACCCAGCTGCCACAGTGAAACAGCGATTCCATTCTCTTCAATATCTTTCCCTTCTCTGAGACCCTGAATTATGGTGATGCTGTAGCAGGTTTTCCCAAACCCTATATTCAGCTCAATCTGAGACCACCTAGTTTATATTACTAAGGAACTCATCTTGGATTTGAAATGCAATCCCCTCAATACACTAACACAGCCATCCACTCCCCTAGTCTGAACAGACCTGAGAAACCTTTTGCTACGTGAGGATTAGTTATCTTCCCAAAATGTACCTTAGCATAATTTCAGGCGAGAAAATCTTTTGCCTCTTTCAATAACTGCAGCTTTCGTAAGTGTTTGTAAATGCAATGCTGCGTGTTTTGGAAGTATGTTAAAAGAATTCAAAACACAATAATTCCTGAATTAATGCCCCTTCATTGGACTGGGCTAAGCATGACACAATGGATTAACTTTCAGTTAGAACTACAGTCCTGAAAGCAAGCAGTGCCAAGTCACTCTTTTGTGATTAGCTCTGGCTTATACAAATATTCTTGACCCTTAATTCAACACTTAGATTTTGTCCTTTTTTTCTTTTCTTTTCTTTTTTCACTAGATGTTATGCCACCATTTTTTAAAATCTGATAAGGAAAAAAAGCTAAACAGTTTGAGCCATGTATCCTGTTGTGGGGACCGAGTTAATTAAAAACCTGATGTATATATACAGCTGATACTCCTCACCCTAATGAAGAACATTAATTCTAGAACATGTGTGGCTGTAGTCACATTGCTACAAATTACTGGACTCTTTCCTTTATCTGTTTCCAAGAAAGTCTCCCCCGGTTAGTTAGGAAAAAAAGAAAAATATAACGCCTTAGTTCTAAGCAGCATAAATTACATGCATCAATCAGAGGAAGCTTAAATTAAAATACACATTTGGCAAACAAATATGAATATGTTGATCTCATCTGTGAATCAAAATGATTTAATGCCAGTAGTGACCCCCTGCTGATCAACATGAAGGTCACTGCAAACTGCTTGATTCTCATTGAGAAATGTTGTCATGTCTGCTAAAGATGCAGTTTTGTCCATTTTCTAATGCTCTGTCTAACCAGTAATTCCAATGTAGGGGGATTGATTTATTTTACAAAGAAAATACAGAGTTCATTTTTTTATTTATGTAATCCAGAACAGATAGCTAAATTAAAATGTAAAAAAATACATGTAGTTTATGGGTCTGGGCTGAGGGTTTTCCAATGTGTTTATGATATTTTTCCAATCTAGAGGAATACTATTTGTTAAATAGAATGCAACACCTTTCAGATACAGAGTGATCATAAATCAGTCTTCCCTTATCATCTTCTACATGCTTTCTGGCTATAGGGATAACTATTTGTGTAACACACGTTACGAGGCAAGCCTTTACTGTATATGGATAAGCTGAAGGGAGTTAGGTAGTCATTGCATTTAAGGGTCTCTAGCAGCAAATGGGTAAGAACTTGGTCTTATTGAAACTTGAACTGTTCTTTGGTTTTTATGATGATTTTGTTGGTAGTCAAAGCCTTTAATATAATTTGTGTTAGCTTGTAGTGAAAGGGCTTTCACAGTCACTTAGGGATGAAGTGTTTTAGAGTAACACCTATTTCTCAATTGTGGAAAAAATATATAATAAACCTGTCTTTGATTAGTAACAACATTTTATCGTATTTGTAAAAAAATCCTCTTTTAATTCTTGTTTCTTTTTACTTTTATTATTATTATTTGTACCCATAGAGCCCATAATCAGAGCCCCTTTGTGCTAGATGCTATACAAATAAATCTATGGTGAGACTACCCACTAATCCAAAGATGGCCCCGATCCTAGTGAGGGTAGTGTTTTGGTATCTCCCATTGATGGGAGAAGGCAAAAAGGACAAAATGGGCTGAGTCCCATGAGATTTCCGGCCTTCACTAGACTTCTGGGTTAAGTTTGCAGTTTCATGGGATTTGGCGCATGATTTGGAGCCAGAAGATTTCATGGCATTTGGCATGAGATTTGGATCTGTAATAAGAGCCGTGTGCTTAGGGCCACTTCCTAATTGCTGGTTTCCAGCAGCCAGCCCTCCCTCCCTCTGGTATCTAAGTCTCTGCGGGCTATGCTAGCTTTGGGGCGGGGAAAGAATTTTTCCCCACACCACCAGACTGGCCAACGCTTGTTGGGTTTTTTGCTTTCCTCACAGTAAAATTTAGGGATTGGGGTTTTGGGCAACCAAAGGGCTGGAATTCACCCCCTCTCCAAGATCACACTTTCAACCTATGTGAGAGTTGTTTAGTTGTCCCAAATTTTGGCAAGTGCCTAGTGCAGAAACTTTCTGATTTAGGCTTCAGATCCAAAAAGATAACATAATAGGTATCCCAAGATCATCTCCTTACAAGATGGGGGCATTGTGTCTAACCCCCATGGGCAAATGCTAACCTGGGAGTGGAGCGCTAACCTGGGGAAACCATCCCTCTGGACGGCAGTGCTGGTTGGGGGTCAAGGTTCCGTCTCACCTCAACCCCTGAAAAGGGGAGGGATGCAAGCTGTTGAGTGGAGGTGCCCAGAGACCCTCCTAGTGTGACAGTTGGCTCCCCCTGTAGTAAGAGCCCCAAGACTTAGCAAAGGATCAGTGGGGTGTGAGTGGCTGCACTGGGCTGTCCCCCGGAGGGGACACTGGATGTAATTTGATTAATAAAGTTGCAGCCTGGTTAAAACCCATACCACATGTCCTTGTCTTCTTCTGTGTGGTGAGCACACCAATAGGAATTTTGTGTACAGACAGGGGCAGAGCTGTGTCTCCACATTCTGTACAGATACTTCCCATAAACGTCAGTCCTTACTGAGTAACTACATTCTTAAGTGTTAAGTAATTAAACAGTCATTTCAAGCTATGGTAAACTGTAAGGCCACTTCCCTCCTTCCCCCACATTCAAACCCCTCCTGATGACCCATTTCTCCTATGAGGCCTACAAGAAAACCAACCAGTGACTATGCCAAGAGTGTTGTTACTTGGAGATTATCTATTTATATTACAACAAAGCAAACGAGACCAAAGGATTTATGAGAGTCATTGTATTACCAAGGCCTGGCCAGTTATCACTCTGGCCACTTTATTTGTATGCTGTACTTCTTTCCTCTGCCCTTTTGTCTTTGAAGCAGGGACTTTGCCTTTTTTCATGTTTTTATAGCACCTGATACATTCTGGGTGCCACGAGGAGCAAATAAAAATTAAGAAGTGTACTTAATAAGGTAGATCCCAAGGGCCAAATTTTCAAAGGGTCACTACCTAGGCTTTAAATTGAGGTCCACAATTTCGTGTACACAAGCATTTGTGTCAACAAGACCGAGAGCCAGATTCAGCCTAGATTGTTGCTGCCATAAACTGAGCACCAGGGCCTCAAAGGCAGAAGGTTGTGTCAGTATAAAATGGCTACAACCTCCCCCTGCAGGGCTGTAGAAAGCCAACACAGCCCCAAAAATGGACAGAGGTGGTAAAGAGGAACAGCCATGGGATGTGCTCTTGGGTGCTTGCTCTCAACAGCTTTGGTCAACAAGTCTCCTTCAGAGCCCCAGCTATAAATAAAAGCTACCAACCCCTGGCAGAAAACTTTCAGGAAGGCATCAACAACATTACTTTCCCTTCCTCGGGGTGACTGCTCCCCTGTGGCACAGGGGACTAGGCAGGTGCAGGGAGATATGAAGTACCTCTTGCTGCATTAACTTCAGTGAACCTGGTCTGGAATGGCATATAGGCAAACATATTTTGTCTTTTGTAGGCACAAATGATTGTGCATGTTAAATTGCAAGCAAACATTTAGAGACCTCTCTGGATACTTTCAATTAGCATATAAATATTTAATCTGTCTTGAATCACTCTTTGTACTTGCAGAGCCAGGTAGTGTAGTAATGAAAACTAATTTCTCCATCTTGCTAAACTACACATTCCTCTGTGGTTACAGAACTAAATTTTGACACGGCTAAACATTTTTCATTTTTAGATAATCCATGCCAGGCTCCCCTGGTAAGGATTTTTATCACTAGAGAGGATTTTTGCTATTTATATTTCTCTCTTCTACTGTACACCCAGATGGCACATTCGCCATTGTGCCACATTATTCAAATATCTGTTTCACCATCTGAGGCTTCCAATATCCCACCCACTGTCTCCAAATCTTTTAGAGAACACTCAAATGTACACTATTTTCTGGGAGGGACCAGGAAGAGAAAGCTTAAAAATTCAGTATGATAGCAATATGTCAGATGGTCATTAAGGAGAAAAAATCCTTTTGAATATACTGTAGGCCCTGAACAAAGCATAATTTATATATCTTTGGCTTTTGAATGGGGAGTAAGCATTCAGTCATCTCTGGGGTTATTACATATAGCAAAAGTCAAAGGGACAATGCTAGATGTGAGCTAGAAATGAACGATTGGCATCCTGGAGCTTATTTTACGCTTCACTGGCCTTATAGAAACTCTCATATAAAATATTAAAGAAAAATGCTATATTGAGGGCAATTACTTTTCAATATATGTATTTATACATGCCTACTATATATACACAGGCTACATATGTGATGGTCAGAGTATGTGATAAATTGCAGCATCATGAGAACCAAAATAAAGTTCCATGATTTATCGGGCATTTTTGACTATAACCTCCACCTGCCATTTTCCCTGGGACTTACTCTTACCATTCCAAATTTCTGAGCAGCTTCAAGCCTGCCTTTAAATTGTTTTAAACAACTGGAGAAATAAATATTTCCTCCATCTCCAGTGTGGAACTCCCCCCCACCCCCAAAAGCTACATTGCTCTGTGGTGCAGGGTGGCTAATACTCAGTGTGAACCTGTGGGATTAAGGTCTGAGATTTCACAACCCTAGAGCTGATAATGGGTGTTTTTACTCCTGGAGAGGGGACAATTTTGGCTTTCCAGTAGGGTGACCATACGTTCCGTTTTGGCCAGGAGAGTCCCTTTTTTAAGCCCTGTCCCGGCTGTCCCAACTTTTTTGGCAAAAGAGGGCATTTCACCCATCTGCTCTTGCCAGCTGATCATCAGGTGGCAAGAGCAAACTGGACAAATGCACAGTTTTGCCAAAAAAGTGGAGTGTGGCCCCTGGTGGGGCATGGAGAAACATGCCGGGGGGGGGGAGGGGGAGGAAGAAACAGCAAAGCCAGCCCCATGCAGCAGAGAGGCCCTGGCCCTGGGCCAGGCCAGTGCGCAGGGAGGAGACGGGGGCCTCGGGCTGGCCCCATACAGGTAGGCAGTCTGGGGGGGCCTGGGCTGGCCCCATGCGGTGGCCTGTTTTCCCTCTGGGAAAATATGATCACCCTACTTTCCCGGGGGAACCAGCATTTGCTGTTTTATATACAACACAAGCCAGGAGGGAAGAAGGGAGATGGAACAAGCCTGTTATTCTGCTTTGTCCTCAGGTGCAGAAGAGGCTTCCCTCACCAATGAAATTATTCAAGTGAATTCACCTGATAGGAAAAGGAGATGTAGGAGTTCCTGTTGGTATCCAGACCTCTCCAGGCCCCAGACATTCCTATCATAGCTAATTGAGTAGAGCTGGTTGGATATTTTTCATCAAAACTTTTTTTTTAAATGGACAAAGGCTATTTTTGTTGAAATCAAGATGTTTTGAAAAACCCGTTGATTTTGACAAATTGTTAAAAAAAATTTGAAATGAAATTTTTGTTTTGGACATTTTTTCATTTTGGAAATTTTCAGAATTTCATTTCAGAATCTTGACATTTCATTTTAAATTTTATGTTATGGGTATTTTTTAAAATAATTTTTTATTATGCCTTGACAGATCAGTAGGAGTAGTGTATACAATGTAGTATAAGTATTATTACTATTGACAGGTATACTAGATATATTCTATTATTTTTATTTTGTTGGATTGTATTTTTAAAATCATTACAAGCAGCTGCTGCTTACTACTAACTGAAAAATCTTATATTTTTTTCTAGGAGAAAGTGCCTTTTTTTGGTGTGTGTTGTAATACCGGGTTGACACTTTGTTCACTTCCTATATAAGGAGTGAATCAGCACCTCATAGTACGATATTTTTACTCAATAAACTTGATATTTTTCAAATAAGTTTCCCTTTCTCGATTTTGCAGATTTGGTTAGGTCAGTCCGTGTAAAATTCCTCACAAGAGAAGCATGACCACCCGCAATATTAATACATTATTTAAAAATAATAATAACAAAAAAAAGAGTGGCTTTACCTATTTAATACATGCTGTTTAGTCCCCAAATTATAAAGAACTTCATCAACTGTATAACTAGAACTGGGTGAGCAGAGTTATCTAAACATGCAGCGTGTTGAGCATCATGTGTTGATTTAGGGTGTTTGGCAAGAGCTATACTAAGACCGTGTCCTTGGCATCACACATTATATTCATAGTATGGAAATGTTTCCTTGTCCAATGCATATCTGCCGGTGAAATATGGGAACATACGAGTGTAGTCAGTCACACCCAAAATATTGTGGAACCCAGCAACAGCATATGCACGCCTGAATTTCCCTGTCTGCTGTGGCACATTTGGAAACGCAGCAAATATCTGTCTAGGCTCTAAGATAATATCTAAGAAATGAGGCTGACTCCTCTGTGGGGCATCCCCTGTTACTATCTGGAAACTCCTGAAAGCTGTTGGAGTGAGTCAGCTGGCTGAGCAGCAAAACAATCCCACCAACCAAAACCCGTCTTCTAGCCAGGTTTCCCTTCCAAGGTTTAATTCCTGAGGTTTAAAAGTGTGTTGGTTGCAACAACAGAACCCACACCAACCAATTTACATGCACATTAATTTAAACAAAATTAACCCCCCCAAACTCACATCTTGGGGTGCACTGCCACTGTCTAACACTTAAAGGGAAACTCTGCTTTCTGAAAGATGTTCTCTCCTTTTAATTCTAAAGTGCCTGTTTGTGGAGTGCTTTTGGTACATCCTCTGAGAGTCTCATTTGGCCTTCAATCCCCAGCTCTGCCTGATTGATCCACCCTATATGCCAGTCTGAGGTACAAGAAGGAAATCATCTCCTTGCCTGTTGGGAAATTAACCTGCCACATGTCCCTTTTAACAAAAGGACACCAAAGACATTGTTTAAGGTGACTTGGAAATGTTTTTTTTCCAGCTAACTGTAAAGTAGGTTAAATACACGTAAAATGGTTCTCTTAACTGAAACGTTGGATACACTGTTAACTTGTAGTTACCAATTCTAACAGCCATAGCCGGAAGAGCCCACTATCCTGGTTCACTTTAGCCTTACTACCAAAGCTAAAACATACAGAATAAACAAAGGCAACTAACCTCTTGTCATGACAGTTACCAATATGAATCTATCTACCTATGCCATTGTAACCCCAACAAAAAGAGTTACATAATTACTTGTTGCAGTGTGAAACTCGTGAGTGCGGTACCTTTTAAAAATTATGTATGATTTACTTCCTATATAGGAGAAGCTTTGTATCTATTTCTTTGTTTTTCTCTCTTTGCCTATTATCAGTGTTTTCTCATCCCTTTCTGTGTATCCCTCACCATTTTAATTATCTCTGTTTTTTAAAATCATGTCTAATTAGATGATTTTAAATTCCTCATTATAGCATATTCTCATGCAGAACTTGAAATGGTAGTGATTATGAACTGTTCTAATAAGCACCAGATTTGTGCTCTTTAAAAGACTGGAATTATTGTTTATATCTGTATGCACATTAGTTTACCTCAAGATGTGTTAGATTACATTAATTATCTTTGCATCTGCAACAGACGATGTTAACCCTTTGTGTGAACCTTATTCCTCTGAATTTTTTTGAAACCCTTTCTTGTTTGGCAGCCATTGGCCTGTCTGTTAGGTAAAGTCAAGAAAGAAATGTAAATGTTGCTGCCTTTGTGTACAAACATATTGTTTGCCATATTTGAACAGAGCATTGGTTCAACTGAGTCTGGTTTCCTGTCTCAGGCAGTGTCTTTGCCTGATGGCTCAGACATCAGGCCCAGAGGGGGGAAAGCCCATAAAATGCACCAAGCCAGTTTTGGAAGGTTGAACCCAGGATGGAAGGGAGAAATTCATTCCTGACTTCTTTGGTGACCTATTGATAACCTGAGGTATGATGATTGATATCCTCTATATTTAGCCAAGATAGCAGTAGACATTTACCTGCTGGCCTGTAAAGCACCTATTCTACTGTGTAAATAAAATATCTAATAAATAATAATATAAATATTCGTCTTAAAATTATCCAGCCCCTCCGCCCACCCCTTTTTTAAAAAAAGGTACAGTTTATTGGTTCTCAGATTATAGAAAACATTTCTGTGGGGTGGAGGGAAGGAGATTTGGGGGTGATGCTTTTCCTGAGGCCTATCTGGCTTTCTAGGGAAGGAGAAACGGGGCTCCTCCACTTGTGTGGAGTCTGTATAGTTGCCATTATTTACAAAGTTTTACAAAGGACAACTGTCCAAATAAGCTGGAGGGCTGAGGACCACTATTGGGTTTTGTGTATGTTCTGATAAACATTAGCATTCAAAGCAATTAACAAACAATAATTAATTGTCAAATCATACCTGTGATATAAGGGAAGGGGGGTTAACCTCATTTTTATAGATGAGGAAACTAAGGCAGAAAGGATGAAGCCAACATTTTCAAAAATAGGTACCTAAAGGCAGGCTGTTTGGTCTTGATTCTCTACTCCTTTCAAGGTCTGCTCACACAGAATGGGTTGGGGGGCGGGGGCGGGGATGCAGGAAGCTAGCTGAGACTCCCTGATCTTGAGCCATCCAGCCCCAGCACGGGCTGGAGCTGCACAGAGCAGCTCTACCTTGCACCACTAATGTAAAGTCCCTCACGGACCTTCCAGCAGTGAAAGATTGGACCTAGTGGAACTCTGGTTCACCATGCTCCCCCTTCTCCAAGGGTACAGAAAGCAACTATGCCTACGAAGTGTTCCCCTGAACAGGGGGAATCCCCTGCTGGCCTCCTCTGGTCCCTTGACTCTGTTTATGTGGCACAAACTGTTCTAGGCCCTTACAACCATATATAGGCACCAAAATAAGTGCCTGGACATTCCCAAAGTATGGAGTACTCAGCACCAGTTATTGAAGTCAGTGGGAGCAGCTAGGTGCTGAGCATTTTTCAAAGTCAGGCCACTTTTTCAAGCTACTAAGTAAGGACTTGGGGTTTGTCTATGTGGAAACTGGAACCAGAATAGCTAAATTGGTGGTCATGCACACCTTTAGTCCTGTCTCTGGGGCATTTTCATGTTGTTATATCAAACTAGGGCACTGATCTTCCAAGAGAAGAGTGCCCACACACCGATTTGCACCAAACTAACTAAAGGCATGAATTACAACCAGTTTAGTTATTTTGGTTCCAGTTTCCACATAGACAAGCCACAAGGAGCCAAATGTGAAGTGCCCAGTTTTGATAATCTTGGCCAAAGTGACTTAACCAAAGCTTCAGAGGGAGTCAATGTCACAGCCAGTGTTAGGAATTTGGCTTCTGGGATTCCATGTCAATCCATTAGACCAGTGCTTCTCAACCTTTTCTATACCAGAGAGGGGCTTTCTGCCTTCCTAAACTGTGTCAGGTAGATCTCAGGGACAGTGCTGGACCACAGACAGGTCACTGAGAAACACTGAACTAGACCAAGCTATCTCTCATGCTGTTCGACCTCACTTCCGCGTGTTGAGAGGTCACATTGGCTGGATCAACTGGCAGCCCCAGTGCCATCAGCATCAGTAGGGTTGCCAGATGTCTAGTTTTCGACTGGAACGCTTGATCAAAACGGGACCCCGGTGGCTCCGGTCAGCACCACTGACCGGGCCGTTAAAGTCCGGTCGGTGGTGCTATGGATCCAAGGCAGACTAGTCCCTACCAGCGCTGCACCCCAGAAGTGGCCAGCAGGTCCGGCTCCTAGGTGGGGGGGGGGCATGGGGCTCTGTGGACTGCTCCCACCCTGAGCACCATCTCTGCACTCCCATTGGAACTGCAGCCAATGGGAGCAGGGGAAATGGGGGCAGCAGTGGCTGCAGGTGAAAGCAGCACGCAGAGCCTCCTGGCCCTCCCGTCTAGGAGCTGGACCTGCTGCTGGCCACTTCTGAGGCCCAGTGCAGAGCCAGGACAGGCAGGGAGCCTGCCTTAGCCCTGCTGCACTGCTGACTGGGAGCCGTCCAAGGTAAGCCATGCCCCAACCCCAAGCCCCGACCCCCTGTCTTACCCCTGAACCCTCCCAAACCCAGAGCCCCCCTCCTGCACTCCAAGCCCCTCATCCCCAGATCTACCCTAGAGCCCACACCCCCTGCCATAGCCCACACCACCTGCCGCATCCCAACCCACTGCCTCAGCCCAGAGCCTCCTCCCACACCATGAGCTCCTCATTTCTGACCCCACCCCAGAGCCCGCACCCCCTGAGCCAGCCCGGCGAGCAACAGAGGAAGGGGGATGGAGTGAGTGGGGGTGGGGTATGGGTGGGGCCTCGGATGAGGGGCAGGGCAAGGGTGTTCGGTTTTGTGTGAGTAGAAAGTTGATAACCCTAAGCGTCAGCCTGGTGGCTCTGACTCTCAAAGACATGAGCAGGTCTGGTGTCCTGCCAAAGAAATGAGACATGATTTTAAGGGAGCTCAAAAAACAGCCACAGACATCAGTAGGGGAACCATGGATAACCTGCCACCTTTAACCGACAACCCTTCCACACTTAAGGTTGGCTTATAAATTAATATATACTTCTCAAGCACAAAGGGCTAGTAACTTACCTTTTGTTTAATGAAAGCCAAGACAAGCCCTTTCCAGGTTCCTCAAGTTGTGAGGTGGGGGAAGGAGCTGTTGCCACCGCCCAAAATGCTGGTTCTGGCTGCAGCATTCTATTTGTAACTATTATCAATGAAGTGCTTCTATGCAATACGTAAGTAAAACTGTGTTTAAGAGCCAGAGTGCAGTATCTTTATTCACATTAACTAGTGACATTAACTGATACCACAAATTGTCCCACTGAAGTCAATGGGATTTGTGAAGTGAAGTACTACTTGGTGTAAGGGTATCACAGTCTGAACCAGAATTAGTAACAAGTAATTTATTTCATTAAGTTCACCTTTTTTTTCTTCTTCGTGAGCTGTCTGCAGGGAGATTGTGATTTTTGCTGCATTTATTATTCAAAATGATGTGATGGATAATTCCCATAATAATTTGTTGAAGCTTATTGTAAATATTCAAGATCTGAAACATGAGCTGTGTGATCTCTTCCCTAAATCAAATGGTTTGTTATCACCCCTTTAGTGAATGAAACTCTTAGAATCAAGTTTCCTGCATGAATGGTTTCAAAAAATGAATGGAAAATTGTTTTCCTTGAATATTCTTCAATATTTCCATAAAATTAACTGTTATTATGGACATTCTTACCACAATAACTAACAAGCAAACAAACTCATTCAGTGGAATATTCATGAGAGGTAAACTCAAACAGCTACAAACACAGCTGTAGAAAATTGTTTAAAAATTTGAACATATATTTTGTTTTGCTGTATCTGGAAGGCTAAATCTTACTACTGTATGTTCCACTAGCCTACAATCTGATAGTAAACAAAAGGGAAAAAAGATGATGTGATGGGGTGGACTAGGTCCGAAGGCCCCCTGTTGGAGGCTTTGCGGCCCTGCCTCACACCACCCCAGAAAAGAGCAGAGGAAAAGTCCTCCAGGTGGCCTAGAGTGGCTGCAGGGGACGCAACCAATCAGAGGGGCACCTAGATCAGCCAGTCAGGGGGCAGGAGGGCCATATAAAAAAAAAGCAGCAGAGACAGAGCAATCAGTGGCTGTCTGGAGCTGAAAGAGGGAAAACTGGGTTCCTGGCTGGTTGGAAGAGCAGCAGGACTATGGACAGCTCAGCATGGGCCAGACTGAGCCCGGGGAGAGCTGCTGAAGACGGGAGAGCTAAGAAGGAGCTCCTGGCTGGCTGCAGGGATTGAGCAAGAACTGAGCCCAGAACCTAGTCAGACCAAGTGAGGGTACTGTGTTGGGCCCTGCTGGTGGTTAAAGACTGAGGCCAAGGAGGGCTGCCAAAAAAGATACCGACTGAGGGTGCCGTGATGGGCCCCTGTTGGACTGTTAGAAAAGGCAGTATCTCCAGGGATACTTGTGGTGGCAGCAATTCAGTGGCAACTGCTTGGGGTGGCAAAATTGGTAGAGCTGCCCCTGCTGGAGGGCTGAGTCACTGAAGACCTGCCGAAGAAATAATTGGCAGGAGAGGGTGTTTGCGAGAGATGGGTGCCACCCCATTGCAAACTAAGAGACAGCAGGCTCACACCTAATCTAAAGGGGGTGCCCATGAGAGTTGGTTGCCACCCTGTTCCAAACAGAGACTGCAGATGTGGAATTGGCAAAAAGGGGGGTGCTCAGGAGCAGCGGGTGCTGAGCCTGTTACAGATGAATAGCAAATACAAATGATTATTTATTATAAAGTAAAGAAATGTCCTTTATTGTAAGTATCGGTTCACATTTTCTCTCAAGCTCTGGAAAATGAACAGCTGTAACCTATAACTCTGCAGTAGGGAGATCAGAGTGTTTTATGTGAACTAGTTTCAGAGTAACAGCCGTGTTAGTCTGTATTCGCAAAAAGAAAAGGAGTACTTGTGGCACCTTAGACTAACCAATTTATTTGAGCATAAGCTTTCGTGAACTACAGCTCACTTCATCGGATGCATACTGTGGAAAATACAGAAGTTGTTCTTATACATACAAACCCCATATTCATGGCTTAAACTGCAGTGATCTGAAAGGTAAAGTCTTGCTTTTCGTGGCACAGGTCCTCATTTCTTAGTTGCTTTTAAGGTTTCTAGGGATTGCATATTTCTTCACAGTGCCATCTTTCTCACAACTTCTTTCACATTCACCACTGTCTTCTACACCATTAGAAAATGCAGTGTGGGTTGGTGCCTAGATACTGGCCTGTGAAAGGTGGCAGTCTGAAATCAGTTCTAGAGGACTCAGGCATCACTGCAGCTCCAATGACAAAGCCATTTCTGCAGGAATAGTGTTATCTCATGCAATTTAATGAGCCTCTGCTCTAGTGCCAGGCCTAGAAGGGAATATGGCCAGCAGCAAACATACTTGCTATGAAATATTGTAGCTATTCATCCTTGAATGTTTATTCTGAAAAGGGCTTTCATGCTGTTGCTTTAGAGGAGATGCATGACCCATCAATAAGTAGTGAGGACACACACAAATGCAGAAGGTTCTGATATAACTATCTATAGAAGTAAAAGGAATTGGAAGATTTTAAAAAAGAAAACTGTCCTCTGGGTACTTTGCTTTTACTACGTTTTTACTGTTCAGTGGACAATATCACCTCTGATAGTTAAGCAAACTGAGATTTCCAAATAAGCTTTCATCATTATGCTTTATAATTGGACTTACCTGGGCATCTGGCAGCTGTAAATAGAAACAGCTCACTTTCTATGGCCAATATTTTTACTGCTATTGACAGACTGGCCTGCACAAATACCCGCAACCTGAACAACTCTAGAGAAGTTCAGATTCATATGCTCACTCTCTCCCCTCAGTTCTTGTGTGGGTCCCATTACCATGGGATGTGAGTGCCTCACAGTCTTTAATGCATTTATCCTTGCAACACTGAGATAGGGAAGTATTGTTATCTCCAGGCTGCTGGTGGGAAATGGAGGCATAGAGAGGCTAAATGACTTGCCCAAGGCCAAAGGTGTGATTTCCCCTATTGAACAACCCAAAAATTCTGAGGTATTCAGACTTGGAGTTTCAGGCTGTGGTTTTGGTGGAGATGGTACTCTGCAGAGCAGCAACAGAGGCACAGCTGAGCTACCAGTGCTATTGAGGCTATACGGCTATTCGTACTTCTGCTAGATCAGTTTATTACACACAGCACACATAGCAATGCTTAGTTCAATAAATCGTAGATATCACATGATAATTGACAGCACTTGGTACAAATCAGTAATCACCCTGTATTCTGTTTTCTGTATGTTTCTAGAGGTAACACAAAGCAGAGTAAACTACATGAAGGTGATTTTTAACCAAAGCCAAGATTTTTTTATTATTATTATTATTTTTAAGTAGAAGCCTAAAGATAGGCTCAGTACATATTTGGGCACCAAATAAGTGACATTTGTATCAAGGCTCCTGAGCATCCACCCAGACCTCATGGATGATGACGGGACATGTTGGGTGCTCATCAGTCTAGAAAATCACATATAAATATTGCTGGATCTGGTCCAGTATTGTTAGTACAACGCTCTAATCTATACACAGCATGTATTCAATTTCTTGTATTTCCATCATGAAAATGGAAACTCTTGTAGAGTTCGTGACATTTTTGTTGAGAATGGTAAATTTGCCAACAAATGGTAAATTTTCCTGCATTTTTCAGGGCACCAAAACTATTTATGAATTTGATTTGAGTTTGGCCAAGAATTTCAACTAGAATTTTTTTTATAGAAAAAGTCAAAATGGCTTGTTTTGACCATTTCAGAACAAGTTCCAACTTTTCATTTGGAAACAGTGTTTCATTTGGACAGTTAGTCAATTTTTAAAAGTGAAAAACATCCCAAACCAACCTGAAACAAAAGGGAAAATAGAAAAAAAACCAACTCATTTTAGATGAAACATAATGTTTAGTTCAACCTGAAAAGATTTTTTTTTTCCAATTTGACATGGAAAAAGCAACAAAATTCAGTTCGTTTGAACTGAACATTTTTTTCTTTTCAGTTCAGCCCCCAAACTGAAAAATGAATTCATTCAACTTTACTCTCTTACAGTCAGACACAGGATACGGCTAGATTGCAGATTTAAGCCACTGCCCATGGAAGGGGACATGTAGCAGGACTGTCAGCAGGCAACATCTCCCTGAGGCAAGCACAATGGCTGGAATGCTGCTGTTATACCCTTTAACACTTGTAGCATGCATACCTTGCTGGTGTGGATGGCTCCACCTTTTCACCCATGCCTATGGTTTCTAGCACTGCTAGAGTTCTATACCTCTTGTTGTCTGGGCATGAAGATTGAGAATGGTCTAGGCCTGTGTGCAGGAGCAGAAGCAAGGGATGTCTCCTTGAACCTTCTCCTAATCCTAATGCACTCATGCAGGGTTGTCCACAATCTAGCCCTTGGTGGCTTGAGCTGAATGGAATTAAAATTTTAAAACACAGAATGTCATAGAATTACTTTTTTGTGGCTCGAGTTGTTGTTATGTTTTGGACAACTTGTTTAATATTGTTAGCATTTAAATGGACAGAACTAGGTTTCAAAGTTAACACCTTATTAAACTGAATGGTGGAAATTCACACCTCCCTTGGTACAGTCTGTGTCTGGAGAGCAGTGCACTTATTTGTATGGTAAAAAACAAGCTCTTCCCTGGGAATGGCTAAAAATACTTCTCTTGTTTTTCTCTAAAGAACTAGATTCTGGATAATCCAGCATCCTCTCTGAAAAGACTCTACATCTAAGGCTATGTCTGCACTACAGCCTACGTCAGCAAAACTTATGTCACTCAGGGGTGTGAATATTCCACCCCCGAGCGACATAAGTGCTCATGCGCTGCAGTGCCGTATGTATAGACATGGCCTAAGGCTTTTCCCTGTCTGTGGATGTCTTTTGGTGCTAATTATCAGCATTTAGCCCAACTCTGTCATTCCTTCAGAACTCTTTTTAAAAAAAAACAAAACTTCTGGTCTGTTGATGATTGTTTATCGCCCAGTTAATTTCTAAAATTTGATATGAGGCTTTTTTGTGGGGAGGGGGATTTAAGCACAGTAGGATGAAAGAACAGATATTATTAACTGAACAAAACTATACTGAATTTGTAGATTACAAGTGGGAATATTTTGCACCTCGAACTAAAAAGTATAAAGATTGGGTAAAATCCACCCCTGCACAGAGAGCCATTACAAACCCTGTGCCCCACTTTAAACCTGATATACTTAGGCCTTGATCCTGCAAAGACTTATGTGCCTCCTTAAGTCTCAAATTGGGATGTCCAACTTGACACCTTAAAGGAGTTTGGCTTTCTAAGGGTGGGTGCTTAGCACTTCTTAATGGGGCCCAAGGTTCAGGTGTTTCAGGACAGGCACCCAAAATTCTCACCCACATATGAAAGTTATGGGGTAGTATTTGTGAATAAATTGCAAGGTTTTTTGCATCAAATGCAGGCACTGTCCTGGGACAGTCTGCATTAGGAGGGTGCATCAGAGACCCTCACACAAAATACTCACTTTGTGAGGTTAATTTTGTCCAAACTGTTCTTTTATTTTGGGTTAGGTTGGGGTAGGTGTGAGGATGGGGACTCTTTTTCTTAACAATAATATGCTACGTCCATAAAAGATATGAAGCAAAAGATTCAAGAGAAAATCTAGCTATTTTATTGCCCCAAGGCATTATTCATTTTCCTGACACATTATGTTTTTAATTAAAATTGCAACATGAGTTAATTAAAATGTTCATTCAGCCACCTTTTTTTTTTTTTTTTCCATGGGCGGCTTGTTACTTTCCTAGCATTTTGGTAAAACCGTTACATTTCAACAAACTACGGGCTTTATCAGCTCAGACTTCAGCTGACAGACTGTCATGTTCTCTGCACCTTTTTATCTCAGATGTTCTAATTTTTTTAAATACCTCCTTCTAGTGAGTTTGGTTTTTTTTTTTTTTTAATTCTTCTGCTACCAGCACCCTCCACTGGTTATTCAAGTTAAGGTTTATTGAGGAGACATTGTCAGGAATGGGCAAGAAGATTTCTTAAACAGGTTGTAGGAATACTATATCGCAACAATCCCATGAAGACTTGTTCTTACAAAAACTACCCTCTTTCTTTGTACATACAAAATAACATGGAAAGCAATACTGTAAAATGAAATAATTTAAGGAAAGTTAATATCAAAGTCCTGGAGATAGTGGTGGGTAGCATAGGCAGGGAAGGCTGTGCCTCCCTAAACAGCCTGGCATGGCCCTGCACATGCTCCGCTCCCAGGCCCTCTGCTGCCTGCTTCAGTTCCCTTCCCTCCGGCGCTCTTCTGGGGCCGAGAGGCTAGGGCAGGCAGGCTGGGGCTGGTGCACCCAAGGCCCTGGGCTGTGGGCGCTGGGATTGAGGCCACGCCACACCGCCCATCTGTCCAGCACTGGGGGCACTGGGACTGCACTACCAGGGGTAGGGGCACTCTGGGGCTAGGGGGAGCTCCGGCTGTGCCACTGCCCAGTGCTCTGGAGCTGGGGGCTTGCAGGGGGGCCGGTGGCTGTTGGGGGTTTGTGCTCTAGGCTTCGGCGAGGGAGGAGGGATGGGGGCCTAGGGAAGAGGGGGAGGGGATGGGGGCTAGCCTCCCCCCAACGGTGCATTCACCTGCCGCCCATCTAAACTGAAATATGAGGATACCTTGGATGGCTAGATTCCCAATTATTATGTGTTTTACCATTTGTCTTGGAAAAAAGAAACTCATGTAACAAATTAATGGACTTCTATTCCTCTTGGGCTGTCTAAACTCAGATTATGTTCTCAGTTACCTCTGGTAACTCAAGAATTAAGACAATACATGGGCTAGAATATAAATTAACCCCAATGATCTGTAAGTGCCTCATATGTTACAAAAATACATGACACATTTATGTTTATTAACTATGATGAAATGAAAGCTTATTCAAAACAGTCATTTCAATCTAAATAGAGGGCTTCCTTTAAAGTCTATGGAAATGTTGCCATTGACTTCACTGAAGGCAGGAGCAGGCTCATAATCGTGGAATGTAGTATGTCCTCCATAAATAAGGCATCTTTGGAAATTACTTATAAATAGCTCAAGGAAACAGTAAATGAGAAGGGCTCAGAGTGAATCATTCTACGACATAGCAGATGCATAATTAGCCAATAAACTACAACAGGACTGAAAGCTAGAAAACGTGTCACAGTTCAGGGCACCTGAGCCTATATTTCCCCTCAACGGTTCAGCCAGAGCTCACGCTCTTGGCATTCCGTGGGTGGAGGCATGTCTCTCTCCCTCCAGACCGGGGTATTCCCAGGCTTCACAATTCCCTTGCCTTCACTCTGTCATTCACAGCACAGACAGGTTGCCCTAAGGCAGTTGCTTGCTTTCCCTTCAGTGATGGGTAACAGGGTAATTGCTGCAGATCTAAGGCCACGTCTACACTACCACTTACAGCCACAAGAAACTTAGGTCACTCGAGGGTGTGAAAAAACACACCCCTGAGTGACATACATTTTGCTGGCATAAGTGGTTGTGTGCACAGCACTATGTTGGCGGGACACAGAGCAGATACACAAGAGATCTTACAGGGGTGCACAGCCTAAGTTACCTCACAGCTATTTCTAAACCAATCTACTGTGTTCTTAAGGAGAGAGCAGTACAGAGAAAACATTAAAAACAATCAAAGAACCTACACACATGCTAATAAGCTCACCAGCATTGATGCCAACTCACACATGGGCTTTGGCAAGTGCAGTCTTTCAATACCCCCTTCTAGGGGCAACCTTGTGGTTGCAAGTTCATCTGAGCTTCTGCTCAGAACAAGCACACTCAGTCAGAATACGTTCAGTTCCCTTTTACAGTTCCAGGCTTTTATTTTGTGTGTGCAAACATATGATTTGCTTGGGCAACAAGCTGACACACATTTTGTGGCCACAACATAAAAGCCAGGTTTGAAAATCTGACCCCAAAAGCCACACCTTACAATGAGGTCATGACTCAGATCAGGAAAAAAGCTAAGAAATTCAAAGTCAAAACTGAACTGGAACTCCATAGTGTCATTTGCTTTTATCACACAGTGTGAATTAAGGACAGACTGTCAGCCAGAGCTTCTAGTTTCCTGGCTTTTGTCGGTTCATTACACAACATTCCTATTATTTAAATGGAGCGATCTACATTGTGTTCTCTAACTCCCTGTTGTATTTTAATAAGTCTGATGTGAATCTGAAAGAGGTGCTGAAAGGTTTGAATGTGGTAACTAAACATTTACTAAAGATCCTTAGCCTGAAATATGTAAATGTATTTCTGTCAATGGTTCAGATAACAGTTTCATTTTGCAGAAAATTTGCAAAGGTTTCCTTTTATTTTTATCCTGAATTTATGCTCACTAAGAAGCACTTCACTTCAGGACCAGGAAGAAATTATTTATTTTTAAAACTATTTAAAAATGTTTGGATGTCCTGAAATGGGAACGAGAGATAAGGAGCAGTATTTTACAACATCATTATGTCGATAACACCCAACGCCATTTTATTTGCCTGATGTTATTTGATAATACCACCATCCTTGGGTACATTAATGTTTCCATGTGATACTTATATAGGCTTAAATCCTGATTAATCTGAAGTCTGTGTCAAAACCTCTGTTAATTTCAAAGGGACCAGGTGTTGGCACTTACCGTTTAACACATTGTTTTATTCATAATACAATTCTACTCAACATCTTCTTACAAATCCAGCCCAATATTCTCATGCATTCCAACCCCTGAGTAGAAAAGAGAAAACAGTTCTTTACCTTTTCTTGTAGAAACTTCATTTCAATAGAAATTTTCCTGCAGAACTGTAGAAGGAAGAGCTACATATCACAGGCCCATATAGTACACATGCATTTATAAAATGAGTGACAGCTGATTTGCAATCATATCTATCTCCATGAATGATGGCAGTCAGGACAATTTAATCCTGGTCACCTACCTGGCTCAGGCGTCTGGTCTGCTGACCCAGTCTTTGAGGTGAGGCTCGTCTTCATTTTTAAAAATCTTTCAACTTTTAAATGTAACCCTTCTGCCAGGTGGAGCCAGCAGCGACCAGGGCCAGGTTCAATATCTAGGGGTTCCTTTCCATTGATACAACACAGAACCGGCTTGAGCCCCCACCCACTAACCTGGGAAATTTACACACCACCCCTGGGTGCCTCTGAGAGGCAATACTTCCCCACTTGCAAGCACGGAGTCTGAGTGCAGAAAAGAGACTTTTAATTAAAGAAGGGAAGTAACTTGGCACTAATTTGGGAAAACACTACAAACAGGGTTCATAAACATAAACCATGAGTAAATGACCCACCCCAAAGCAGGTTAGAGAGTGTCCTTTTCCCCTAAGATTCTTAAGTCTAGCAACCCAAAAGTCCCTTTCACATGCCCAACCTTTCTCTGCACCCCACTCACAGTTGCTGTCCTTGGTCAGTGCAGACCCAGAGTCCAGAGGTGCATGTGCCAAGTTCACTTCCCCACACCCTTTCCCACTCCCCCGGTGGGGTAGAGAGGTACCTTACTTGCTCCGCTGCTTGGGCACTCGTTTGCTGCCCCTTTTCTGCTAGCCACCCTGCTGGCCATTCACCAGCTGCTCCTGCCAGCCGCCTGCTTGCCACTCTCACTGCACCTTTCCACCAGCCACCCTGCTGGCCACTCATCGTGCCTCTCCACCTCACCAGCCACTTGTTTACCTGCTAACTGTCAGTCACCTTCTGCTGTGACCGCTGCCTTTCAGTCTCTTAGTAATTTTCAGCTCTTTGCAATCTGGGCAGAAACACAGTCCTACCACAACTGATTTCAGCTCTGATTGAGCATTTAACATAACAAAGGGGCTCCTAATGAACAGTGGTGAGGAACAGGTTAAACCAGTCTAGGGAGGACCCTTGACAGTATGTAGCCTCCTGGCTGGGGATACCTGACATTCAAGCCCCTGCTTAACGAGGTTCTTTCAACTGAGGGCGGCCCCCCTCATTTGGGACAGGTTAAGCACAGTCCTGCTTTCCTGTATTCCTACAATAATTACAACATTAGTAACCATATTTCACTACCCCAGCATTCAGTATTAAGGTCACGTGTATGGTAACACCAGCCAAAGTTGATCCTTTGACACAACTGTATCTGATGAATATGTAAACACAGCAGGAGCAAACTGTATTTGCATGAACACACCCATAGTCTCTTCCCCTCCCAGCTAGCTGTCAGGGAAGCATTCATTCAGACCCTGCTTACATAAAGATGACTAACACTGGCTGTGGAGCTAAAACAAAAATGTTGGAGTCCTGACTCCAACGAAACCAACAGCAAAACTCCCACTGACTCCAGTGCAGCCAGGATTTTATCCTAACTGAATAAATGAATATATTCTATTGTGGAATACATATGGACAGGTGGCTTATACAGAGAGTTTTCTAGGAGCCATTCCCCATCCTCCCCACTTTCACTAAGTCTTGGCTTTTCTTCCTCCAAAAGCTCCTAGAGCATCCTGACGACCTCCCTGCATCCCCTGTGATTTCTCTCCCGTCTCCAAGAGCACCCAATATCTTGCCTCCTTGTCTTTCTTTTGCTTCCCTCCCTTTCCTAATACCTTTCTTCTAGCTCCTTGGGAGTCCCCTCTTCTTTTGCCAGTGAGGTTCATTGACCTGCTGCAGTTACCGCCTTCATGTTCTTTTGAGTATTACCCACTTTCTCAATAGATCCTCATCCTGCTCCTCCTTCCTTTGACTCTCCTTTGGCTTCCCTTCTTTTCCCAGCAGCTCCCCAAGCGATCCCAATGTCCCACTGCTCCCTGCTCACTTGCTGGCTTCCCTAACTTTCCCCAGTGACTTCCTGACCTTCTTCCAATCTCTCTCTGTGGCTAATCTCCTTTTACTGCATATACCCTGGCTCCTCCTTCCTAAAGCTTTGTTCCCTTTCTCATCAGATCCCCAACCACCCGGCTCCTTTTCAAGATAACTTCCCTTCCCTGACAGTTGCCATCCTTGCTCCAACTAGTATCCCTGTAACTTTCTCTCCTTGCACTTCTCATGCAGCTTCACCCCTTTCCTGTTGCCCTTTAGCCACTTAAGAAAACTCAGTATTCTCCTTATAACAGGGAGCCATAGGTAAGTGAAATAAATATTTCTAAAATACAATTTAATTAGTTAGCAATTTGAGACACTGTGAATCATGTAGAGAGAAACTAGCAACCTATCCAGTTTCATGATCTATATCACCTTTCTCAAAGGTGTGAAATTATTTCCATAAAAGAAGTGCAAACAAACTAGATTTACTGACAATTTGGGGTTCTCAAGGAATGTTAAACATTTTACAGCTGAGTTTTATTATGAGCTTTAGTTTTAACACTTTCTGAATATTCCTTTTAAAAAAGTAACAGTAAATATTTCAGATCAGGAAAGAGAACCATCAATTCTATTCACGTGTGATGTATTTTCAGTAGATATGCAGTAAAACTGTTAACCACAGTTGTGAACTCTGTTGAAGAAGCCACTCAGAGCTAAACTGGCAAGCTATCTGACTGGTGACAGTTCAGTGGTCTCTCTCTTTTCAATCCCTCGAGAGGTCGTCTAGTCCAGTTCCCTGCACTCTTGGCAGGACTAAGTATTATCTAGACCATCCCTGACAGGTTTTTGTCTAAACTGCTCTTAAAAATATCCAGTGACGGAATTTCTACAACCTCTCTGGGCAATTTATTCCAGTGCTTAACCACTCTGACAGGAAGTTTTTCCAAATGTCCAATCTAAACCGCCCTTGCTGCCCATTGCTTCTTGTCATATCCTCAGAGGTTAAGGAGAATAATTTTCTCCCTCCTCCTTGTAACAACTTTTATGTACTTGAAAACTGTTATGTCCCTGCTCAGTCTTCACTTGTCTAGCCTAAACAAACCCAATTTTTTCAATCTTCCTCATAGGTCATGTTTTCTAGACCTTTCATATTGTTGGCAAAAAATTGAACTTTTCCATGCATGACAACCAACAGAGCTACAGACCCACAAGGCGGGTGAGGTAATATCTTTTATTCGACCAACTTCTGTTGGTGAGAGAGACACACGCTTTTGAGCCACACAGAGCTCTTCTTCAGGTCTGGGATAGATACGCCCAGTGTCACAGCAAAATGCAAGGTGGAACAGATTGTTTAGCATAAGTAGTTAGCACATATTGTAAGGGACCATTCCAGATAAAGTGTCCCATTAACACTTCTGCAGTCATAGGACAAAAAGAATGGGGGAGGGGATTAGTGAGTTACAGATTGTTGTAATACACCATAAATCCATATATTACTTCACCCAACTTGTGTCTCTAATATCCTGGGACTGACATGGCTACCACTGCAGAAACACAAGTTAACATTCTGAGGAATCAGCAGCCCTGACCACCCCAGCATGCTGGGACCGGGTCTTCTCGGAGTCGGGTTGCTTGGGAATGCAGCCCAAAGCTGGTGGTAAACTCCATTTAAGGCTAAATCCTGGCACAAGACGGATAGTCAACAAGTACCATAAGGGAAAGTTGCAAAGAACTTTGAAGAGAGAGTTCAAGAGGGCGTGAAACCATTAAGAGGTAAATCGGTGGGGTCTGCACAGTCTGCCTGGAGGATTCCTTTCTTCCCATTTCTACTTCCCAGTTTATTCAGTTAAACAGCTACCTTATTTTAGCTCATAAGAGATCCTTTGGTTTCTGTGCTGCTCAGCTCTCTGCCTCCTTTACTCCCATTATATACTTTCTCCTATTTTATCCTGCTTTAAGAATTCTAGAGCTTCCCACAAAGTTTATTTCAAATAGCCACCCAACTGCCTGCAATGCAAGACGCCCCAAGACTGCCATCATGTCATATGACCACCCTAACAGCACTCATGTACTGTGCGTGTCAGAGCCTTCTGCCCTTAAAGGCACAAAGATGAACTGGGATTAGGCCGATTTTCCTTCTCTCCAAAGTGGGACTGGATATACCGTCTAGGGCTGGCCAGAAAACAAGAATTCTGTTTCACAAAAAAGCTTGAGTTTCAAAATTTATTTTCATTCTAAAGTGAAACAAAAACCAATACCTTTCTAATTTTTTTGTGAAAAACCACAAGCAAAGCACAAGGAAACCCTGCAGTGGCCACAGTCAGACAGGATACTGGGCTAGATGGACTATTGGTCTGAACCAGTGTGGCCATTCTTATATTTTTAACCCCATCTCAGAATAGCCAGTGGCCCAGTGGTTAGGGCACTCACTGGGGATGTGGAAAACACTGGTTTAAGCCCCTACACTGTCTAGTTTGGAATAGGAACTTAAAGCAGGCTCCCAGCTGAGTGTCCTAATAACCACGGTTTAGAGTCAGTTCTCTCTCAACCTAGCCCTTTGTATAAATAATTAAGTATTGATTTAGGCCAGGGCAACAGTTTCTCTCTTTCCTGGATCTGGGGGAAATTGTTTTTCATTAAAACCAACACCTTACTGCAAAACATTTTGGTTTTGACAAAATTGCATGGGGGGGGGGGGGGGGGGGGGGAGTTGAGCTGAACATTTTGTGACCAGCTCTAGTATAGGCTCCAGCTGATTTCTGGAAAGCAGAAAGCTTCTTCCTTCTCCAACTTAATGGGAACTGAAAACTCAAAGAAGCTCACAGAGGAACTCTGCAAGAAGAAACAGGGCAGGGAGACACCCCAGAATGGATTTTTGCTGCTAGTGACCTAATTGTGTAAAACCATGTTTTTGTTTTCCATGCCTTAACCCATGCACCCAACTCTAAATTCTTGAGGAGGAAGACTTGAGACTGAAATACTTTTTTCTGTGGCTGAACTAGCTGATCTATTGCACCAGCTTACAACCCTCTCCAGCCACTTGGCGAGACAACAGGGCCAAAGGTCTGCTATCGTGCCTCAGACTCAACCAAGGAATGATATCTTCATCACAGAATAGGCTTGTTGCTGGTATCTGGACATCCCTTCAAGCTTTAAAGAAGCTAAGGCCCAGCCATGGAGAATGCTGGTCCTATTTGCCTTCCTTTTGCCAAGGACAGGAGTCAGCTTCAACTGTTCAGATCCATGCAAAAGTCAATCTGGATCTAATAGCCCCTTCTGCCCAGGCCACTTACCTTTTTCAATAACTTGTGGCACAATATCACCTCAGATAGGCGGATTTGACCTATCATTGCCTGGGATCACCAAACAGAGAGTCAGGATGGTTGCAGGATACTTCACTAAATTATTTCATGGCACCTATATACAATGGCGATTGAAAACAACAACATGCCCTATTCCTTGCACATCCACTGCCTACCATCCCAGATCAACCACCCTGGATTCAGAATAATCTAAAATTTCAGTCATTATTAACCAACCATTATTATTAGTTTTTATTTCTTTTAAATTCTCCGGTGACTTTATTAATGCTCAGCAAATTTTACTGATGGGGAGAGAGGGACTAGTGGGGAAACAGTTTTGCTGGTTTGGATTTACCCAGCTCCAATTTTAAGACACTTGCTGTATTCTATAGTCCTGTGCATTCTCTGTGGTTCTCATAGCTAGGTATGGATTGCAGGTTTACATACTGACTTGGCAACTGTATCTCCACAACAGCTCTATGTCAACGACATCATTTATTAGAGAGAGATAAATGAGAGCAATTAAGCATCATGGCCATAACTGGTGAAAGTTTGTGGAATTAAAGTGTTATTAAAATGACAGAGTGCTTAGCTGTGTCTAGCTAAGTTGTTATTTAATCTCTCTGCTCTGGCTGGTGGAGTGACCTCTGGTGGCACACCTCAAATGTGCATTGTTCCTATAGGGCAATATATAACCTTTAGAGTAAAATGATAGTGGGGGCTGATTGATGGCCATCTTATTTTCAAGAGCCACCCTTTGCTATATTATTTAGAGTTATGCCGGACAGCTGATAAACATTACACTTTAATTCATGTTTGTTAATCTATTCACTTGAATAACCCGCTCAGATACGGATAAATGGCATATCCAAGAAGAATAGCAATAACCTTTTTCACATAATATACTGGTGTTTGGGGCTTTTTGTATGCTATCAAGTGTGGACCTTCACTTTGTCATTCAAAAAGGGACTGACAGTTTATTAACATTAGATTTCTCTTTTTAGTCCTGTCTAACTCCCATTTCTCATTGTTTTTTAAAAGCTAGGCAGACACTCGATTGGGATGGGGGTGGGGGGTGTTGACAGGGGAGAGAAAAGGATCCATTTTGCCTATATTTAAATCCAAACAAAAGTCATGGGTTTGAATGTTCAATCCAGATGTTCTTAGGTTCCTGCTCCCCTTAGGAAACGCAGTGAAATAAAGGAGCGGAGAGGATGCAGAAAGGAAAAATCCATTGGGGAAAAAAGGTTAGTGATGGAGAAAGGAAGAAGATTGTGGGAGAAAGGGGGAATAAAGTTGTGTGGGAAAAGAGATTGTTGGGAAGGGTAGAAAGGGGCAGAAAGAGAAAGAGAGAAACACTCTAATCAAAGAACACAGATCTATCTCTCTATATACACATACACACACACAGGTAAACCAGGTATGACAGCTCAGCTTTTTAGAAGTGTTCTTCTATACTCAATACATTGCACAGGCTTGAATCATGGGGATGAGAGAGAAAAGAGAGGAGATCACGTCCCTCTGATCTTGGCACAGATCTCCCACTATTTTGTGAAGGAGGAGGATTTCACTGTTTGCATCACCACATCCTCCTTCCTCCAACTCCTGTGGAGCACTCCCCAGTAGTCTACGGACCAGACCAAGGGAGGAAATAGTGCTGGGGACTGGGGATGGCATGGATGGGAGGAAGGAGAATGTGCATTTTACACACACACACACACACACACACACACAGAAATTTACAAGGAAAAAATAATCCAGCCTGAAGCACTATTATCTTTCCTCAAGAGCTCTGTCCACGGGTTAGATCCCCATTTGAGGGGGCGTCCCCAGGGTAGCTATGACCAGGAACTGGCAATGTGGTTCCAAGGGAGCTGCATTGCCAGGGATGTGTGGGAAGGTGAAATGGGGCCAGAACTGCAGCAGAGGCATAAGGGATCTTTAGGGACCAGTTTCACAACCAAGGAAACCCTATTCCCCAAATGGAATGATGTGGGGATATAGCTGGGAGGGAAAAATTATGGAAAGTTTTCCCTCCTGAAGCCCCTCCCATTAATATTATTGTGGGAGAGGCAACCCACTTTCTTGGGTTTAAATTACCAGAGAGGAATTATTGGCAAACTCAGGCTAATTTTGCAAACCCAATAAATAATTTTGGAGAATTTGTGTGAATAAAACTAGCAGGATTTTGTGACAGTGCCTATGTGGGGGCAGAAGGAGAGAGAGGAATCAAACATTCTACCCAAGTTGAGAGCCTGTGGAACAAAGGGGATGGTTGTGTAATAGAGAAACAAACTGAGTTAGGGTTTTGGAGAAGAGCAGAGGACTTCAGCTTTTTAACATACTGAGCTTGGGTTAGTGGCTGGACACCCAGGTGGAGATTTAGGGAGGCACTCAGAGATTTGAATTTGTATGGAGAAGAAGAGGTGATAAAGAAAGAAGTCTGAGAAGCAGTGGTATAGATTAATTAATGTTCATGATTAAGATTTCCCAGGAACTGAGTGAAGAGAGAGAGAAAGAAATGGCTGAAGACAGGCCCATGAGGGACACCAAGAGAGAGCAGGAGGGGGAATGCACCCCAAAAAAAAAAAAGACACTGAAGTTAGAGAAAAAACAGGAAAGCACAGACTCTCTGAAGCCAAGGGAGGAGAAAGCTTCCAGAAAGAAATACTCAGCTATATCAAAGGCAGCAGATTGTCTGAGAATGGAAGAGACTTTATCTGGTTAAGAAGAAGTTGTTAGCACCCTTGCTAAGGTCTGTGTTTTGTGGGGCAGAGAGGTTGGACTCCAGACTCTAGGGGATCAAGAACAGAATCAGTGGAATGATATTCCACACAGCAGGGGCAGACAGTACCTTCGAACTAGCAGAGGTGAAGAAGAAGAAGAAGAAGAAGATGGGATGGTATTTGCAGAGGTATGTGAAGTAAAGAGAGTGTTTTTTGAGAGAGGAAAGTCAAGTCATTGACATGTTTAAATGCTAAATAATGATGAAGATATAATGGACACAAAGGTAATCAGAAATCAGGAAGGATTTAAGAGTAGCTATCTCAGATCAGATCAACAATCTGTCTAGTCTAGTGTCTGCTGCTTCAGAGGAAGGTTCAAGAAACCGTATAAAAGTTTCTTCTTACCCATGATTACCAGTCAGTTAATGATTGGCTTATGCCTTGAAGCATGAGGTTGATATCCCTTACAAAATATTTTATCTAATATAATTGCCTGTGCTCAATATCCATGTAAATGTCTCATACTTTTTTGAATCCTACTGAGCTCTTGGTCTCAGTAATATCGTGTGAAATGAGTTACACAAGTTATCATAAGCTGTGTAAAACGGAATTCCCCTTTGCTCCATGTTCACTTTGTTGCCATTCAATTTCATTTATGTCCCCATTTTATTGTTTTAGGGGAGAAGGTAAACAAAAGCAAAATGTACAATTTTTTTCACAAGGCACCAAAAACATGTATACGGGGGGAAAAAACAGATCTCATTATCTTATTATAACCCAAATCTTTTTTTCACCCCTCATTTACCCACCATTTTTGTTTCTCTTCCACTGCTTTTTTTGTCTAACTAAGGGGTACTCCTTATAGGGTTTTGTTTTGGTTTTTTTATTGACTTCAATGAGAATAAGTAAGACAAGGCACAAAATATAAATTCCCTTAAGGCAGGGAACTCATCATCATTATCATTATTTTATTATTATCTATTTATTTTCAAAGTGCTATCCACATCTGCCATATAATACTATACAATCATTAATTAAATTAAAATGTTTATTCTTTACTACATTTAAGGTTTATTTTAAAAAAATTCAAGACCCAAAATAATATCTTAAATCAATAAGATTCCTTCTTGTGTGCTCTTATGCTGACCTATTCATCAAAGCTGAAATTTTTAAAATTTTGGCTATCTTCAAAGTTAAAGTTGTGCGTGTTCAGAACCTCTGAAAATTATTTGTGTGACTAACTTAGGATTTAGGTGTTTAACTTTAGGCAGCAATATTTGAAAAAACTGTTTTTTAAACTGTTTGTTTTAAAAATTGTTTTAAGTGAATGCTAGAGGAAACTGTTAAGTTTTATTATGCTGAACGTAGCAAGAACTTTGGAAAGAAGATACTGATATTGTCCTAGCATCTATGTTGCCCACAGTATCAGCATCTTTTGAATGTCTCAGATGGTGGGTAACCATGCAATCTAGATGTTGGTGTCACAGAAGGACATCTTATTCAGGAAAGGTCTGCCAGCTAAGGAATAATGGAAAATATGCTCATTATTATCGGGAAGCAAGCTCCTGCGAATAAGCTCTCACCTCCTGCACTTTCGTACTTCTTTTCCTTGGTTGGTGCATTTCTCCTCTTGCTCAAGCTGTATTGCAAATGAGTTACCAGCATCCTAAGGCTGGGTAATTCTCTGCACAGCCCGATCCAATCAGAAGATGAGGTGAGCATAAGGAAGAAATGGCAGAGATTCGATCAAAGCCTCCAATTGCAGGAGTATGCCTACTGTCTGGTATTCAGGTTCACAACCTGGAGGTGTTGTTGGTTCCCCAGCTGCTCAGGGATATGCTGATAGTAGTGGTTTCCAAGATCACATTTAACCATAGGCACTTGGCAAGAAGGTTGTGACCTATGCTTTCAGATACAGATCTCACTACAGTTATCCATGTTTTTGGCACCTCCTTACTGGATTATTGTACAGCTTTCTCAATGTTAGTCAGCCAGACACGGTCAAGAAAATTCAACCCCCACAAAAGCCAGGTAAGGCCTAATGTGGTGCTTGAGCGAGTATCCCCCTCACAATCATACAGCTTTTCCAGCTGTAGAACCCTGGGAGTTTTCTCGAGCCAGGAGTTCCAGAGGTTGTTTGTTGTTTAGAGAGGGTCCTCAGTTGTAGTAGTGCCAATACTACTAGGAAAAAAAAATCTTTCGATGATTTTTCAGAAGCAGGTTGTTAATATTGGCCCAGGATAGCATGGATTTCCCCCAGAGAAGCATATAGTAGGGGTTAGCTGACTACATTGTTTAGTCAACTGATCAGTAAAGAAACTATGATATTATAATAGTAACCCCATTGTCTCATGACATGCATACATCTCTCTATTGCTATCCCAGTATGCATTAATATATTAGAATTGATTTTTTCAGACATAATATTTCAAGATTTTTTTTTCAAAAATCAGTGTTTATCAATTGAAATGATGAGGTCAGGATATAACATTTGGTATTTCACCTCCATGTCACCTTTGTGCATTTTGATGTAATGCAGCAGAATGACTGCTGCTATTTAATTAAACAGAAATCTGGATTAACTCCAGCTGTGGGCCATGTAATCAGTGCTTGTGTGTGTTCAAAAAGGGGTGTTTTCCCTAGCCCATATTTCATTCCTGCATGGAAATCTGCTCTCATTCAAACCCATCCACATGCTGCAGTGAATGATTTTTCTCTCTTCTGAACCACGCACATAAGTGCCCCCTCCCCTTCCTTCAGTGCCTATGAAAATAAACAAAAAAGGCACCAACAGCTTGACTTGTCTATATACAGTTAATACTCTTTAATGATGGGGGCCCCTGCTTTTTGATGTACAAATCTACCACTTAATCAAGTTTATACTGTAAGTAGTGTAAAATCTATTATGCTGTTTAATGCAGGGTTTTTTTCAGTGTTGATCTCTCCAGATGGGCATAATTTGTTCCTCTAGTGCACACTGCACAACAAAATTTTCAAAGCAGTTTGGTGCCCAGGAGAGGTTGAATCTTTCTTCAGACCAGGTGCGCCATGATCGTTCGTATTTCTTTGAACACTGGGGATTGCTTACGTGTTATGATTAAATAATCAATACAAATAGTATTGTTATTATTAAAATATCAAGTTACTTACATACTCATTCTGTTTATCATATTAGTATAGCTCTGATCTGTGATTCAGATCCTCCACCTGACAAATGAACACAGTTATAGACCAACATACATGCATTCCTTAGAAAGACTTTTCCATTGATATTTCAACCTAGATATTCAGGGATGGGTGTGTGTAAATTCTTAAAGTGGAGCACATCTCTCAACTAGGGTTGGTGCATGTACAAAACTTTCTGCATGATCTTTCTGAGTATGCACTATACCCCTAGATGTCACCATTGTTCCATGCTAGCACTGCTGAATGTTTATCTCTCTGCCAGCAGAAAAGATGATTGCTCAAGAAGACATTTTGAATTTGTTCGTTTCCAGAGGCTGGACATCTTTTCACAATAATTTGACATGGCACGTTTTCTTAAGCTATTAGTACTTGCTGTTCAGACTTCACACAATTGTGCAAGCTAAATCATAATTCCTGCCATGCATGAAAGATTCTGCAGCTCTGAATTTCTGAAATTCCATATCTTGCATGGAGGTTACAGATGGGTTAACTCAAAAAACATTTGGGTTTACCATGATTTCAGATTTGTCTTCCAAATCTCACCTGCCAAAACAAACTAGAAATAAAAAGCACTCTGTTTTCAGTGGGGCAGAGCCAGTTTATCTCCCTTTCTGTTGTTTCCACTTTCCTCTTTCCCATGGGCCTGCAGAGAGATGAGACCGTTGAAAGTATTATTTTGTGAAAAAGACATCAAAAATACTTTGAGGGGTCCCTTCAGTTGCTTCCATGTTAAGGCAATTTCCATCAGTCTCAGTTTAAATGTAGCCTATTCCACCATGGATGCACAAGGGAATTCTACAGCCTTACATGATAGGACATTCATTTGTACCATCTTTTCCCATAATTTGTCCCTATGGGAAATGAAATTTTAGATCTAATTTTATTTTTGAGCCCAGTTTACTAACAAATGATTAGTAACAAATCATAGGTCTTTTCCCTTTCTAATTTCTTAGATTCAAGAAGCTGATCCTGTTCACTGCCTGGCAGTGTAAGATTGTTCTGTATAGAAATAACATCTACATAGAGCACTTGGCCCACCTGGAACCTAATCTATCAAGGTGTTAATAAAGTACCTACTCATTGTGGATACTATATGAAGGGATTTCAGGAACATCTCCATAATGGTTGTAATCAGGGAAGTGGGGTTATTAAGAAGTCTTAATTTACCTAACCCTGAACCTGTTGCAATACAAGGCTAAATATGTAAACAACCAAAAGGATAGAACATCCCAGAAGTCTGAAGTTTAGACTTAAAGAAAACATGCAAGGAGGTTTTCTAACAACATACATTCTGAACACTCTAAGCGCACTTACGGGCTCTCCTATAAAGTGGTATGTGTCCATGCTGTTCTACAAGGGATTTGAACAACCTTAGGACCTCTCCTGGTAATAAAGTTAAGTGCATGTGTACATGGTTGCAGGATCAAGACCTTACTCTCATCCTTCAAGAGAGAGTATGACTGTTAACTGCTCCAGTCTAGCCATAAATAGCCAGAGATTATTCTGAGTTCTACTGTAGAGTTACAAACACCAGAGTGACAAACTGACCAGTCAACCACACACCGCATTTGGAACCGGAATTACGCAATCAGGCAGCTGCAGAGACAAAAAAAAAAAAAAAAGCAAATACATTACAGTACTCATTATGCAAGGCACTGAATTTAGCCGTATGGAGTGGAAATCCATCAACTTCATGAAAAAACTCGTGCAGATACAGACAGACATCATCTTCCTTTCCAAATGCAAACAGATGGACATCATACCAAAAGGACTGAAGGTAAAAAATCCATGACAATCTACATACCACACAGACTATGCTGACAGATTGTGCCACACACTCTCAAAGAAACTGCGGAACCACCTGATCAACATCCTATACAGCAAACAGGGAAAGATTAAGAATGAGCTCTCAAAACTGGAAACTCTCATTAAAAACCAAGCCTCCACACAAACTTCCTCGTGGCTAGACTTTACAAAAACTAGACAAGCCATTTACAACACACACTTTGCTTCTCTACAAAAGAAAAAGGACACTAAACTATCTAAACTACTACATGCCACAAGGGGCCACAACAGTGGTTCCCTTAACCCACCCAGCAATATTGTTAATCTTTCCAGCTATACTCTTAGCCCAGCAGAAGAATCTGTCCTATCTCGGGGCCTCTCCTTCTGCCCCCCACCCCCACGAAAATGGTACTGTTCTGTGGTGACCTAGAATCCTATTTTCGACGTCTCCGACTCAAGGAATAATTCCAACACACCTCTGAACAGCGTACTTACCCACAGAGACCTTCCCACCAACACTACAAAAAGAAGGATTCTGGGTGGACTCCTCCTGAAGGTCAAAACAGACTGGACTTCTACACAGAGTGCTTCCGCCGATGTGCACGGGCTGAAATTGTGGAAAAGCAGCATCACTTGCCCCATAACCTCAACTGTGCAGAACACAATGCCATCCACAGCCTCAGAAACAACTCTGACATCATAATCAAAAAGGCTGACAAAGGAGGTGCTGTCATCATCATGAATAAGTCAGAATATGAACAAGAGGCTGCTAGGCAGCTCTCTAACTCCACATTCTACAGGCCATTACCCTCTGATCCCACTGAGGATTACCAAAAGAAACTACACCATCTGCTCAAGAAACTCTCTGAAAAAGCACAAGAAAAAATCTGCACAGACACACCCCTAGAATCCCGAACAGGGGTATTCTATCTGCTACCCAAGATCCATAAACCTGGAAATTCTGGACACCCCATTATCTCAGGCATTAGCACCCTGACAGCAGAATTGTCTGGCTATGTAGACTCTCTCCTCAGGCCCTATGCTACCAGCACTCCTAGCTATCTTCGAGACACCACTGACTTCCTGAGGAAACTACAATCCATCGGTGATCTTCCTGAAAACACCATCCTGGCCACTATGGATCTAGAAGCCCTCTACACCAACATTCCACACAAAGATGGACTACAAGCCATCAGGAACAGTATCCCCGATAATGTCATGGCAAACCGGGTGGCTGACCTTTGTGACTTTGTCCTCACCCATAACTATTTCACATTTGGGGACAATGCATACCTTCAAATCAGCGGCACTGCTATGGGTACCCACATGGCCCCACAGAATGCCAACATTTTTATGGCTAACTTAGAACAACGCTTCCTCAGCGCTCGTCCCCTAATGCCCCTACTCTACTTGTGCTATATTGATGACATCTTCATCATCTGGACCCATGGAAAAGAAGCCCTTGAGGAATTCCACCATGATTTCAACAATTTCCATCCCACCATCAACCTCAGCCTGGACCAGTCCACACAAGAGATCCATTTCCTGGACACTACAGTGCTAATAAGCGATGGCCACATAAACACCACCCTATACTGGAAACCTACTGACCGCTATTCCTACCTACATGCCTCCAGCTTTCATCCAGACCACACCACACGATCCATTGTCTACACCCAAGCTCTACAATACAACCTCATTTGCTCCACCCCTCAGACAGAGACAAACACCTACAGTATCTCTATCAAGCGTTCTTACAACTACAATACCCACCGGCTGAAGTGAAGAAACAGATTGACAGAACCAGAAGAGCACCCAGAAGTTACCTACTACAGGACAGGTCCAACAAAGAAAATAACAGAACGCCACTAGCTGTCACCTTCAGCCCCAAACTAAAACCTCTCCAGCGCATCATCAAGGATCTACAGCCTATCCTGAAGGACGACTCATCACTCTCACAGATCTTGGGAGACAGGCCAGTCCTTGCTTACAGACAGCCCCCCAACCTGAAGCAAATACTCACCAGCAACCACACACCACACAACAAAAACACTAACCCAGGAACCTATCCTTGCAACAAAGCTAGTTGCCAATTGTGTCCACATATCTAATCAGGGGACACCATCATAGGGCCTAATCACATCAGCCACACTATCAGAGGCTCGTTCACCTGCACATTTACCAATGCGATATATGCCATCATGTGCCAGCAATGCCCCTCTGCCATGTACATTGGTCAGACCGGACAGTCTCTATGTAAAAGAATCAATCGACACAAATCAGATGTCAAGAATTATAAAATTCAAAAACCAGTTGGAGAACACTTCAATCTCTTTGGTCACTCGATTACAGACCTAAAAGTCGCAATTCTTCAACAAAAAAACTTCAAAAACAGACTCCAGTGAGAGACTGCTGAATTGGAATTAATTTGCAAACTTGACACCACTACATTAGGCTTGAATAAAGACTGGGAGTGGATGTGTCATTACACAAAGTACAACTATTTCCCCATGTTTATTCCCCACCCCCCCGACCCCCCACTGTTCCTCACACGTTTTTTTCAACTGCTGGAGATGGCCCACCTTGATTATCACTACAAAAAGTTTTTTTTCTCTCCTGCTGGTAATAGCTCACTTACCTGATCACTCTTGTTACAGTGTGTATGGTAACACCCATTGTTTCATATTCTCTGTGTATATAAAATCTCCCCACTGTATTTTCCACTGCATGCATCCGATGAAGTGAGCTGTAGCTCAGGAAAGCTTATGCTGAAATAAATTTGTTAGTGTCTAAGGTGCCACAAGTCCTCCTTTTCTTATTACAGAACTGTGTTAAAAGTAAACCACTAAAAAAATAAAGGGAAAGTTAAAAAAAGATTTGACAAGGTAGGGAAACTGTTTCTGCACTTGTTTAATTTAAATTAAGATGGTTAAAAGCAGCATTTTTTTCTGCATAGTAAAGTTTCAAAGCTGTATTAAGCCGATGTTCAGTTGTAAACTTTTGAAAGAACCACCATATGAACATTTCAGAGTTACAAACAACCTCCATTCCCACGGTGTTCATAACTCTGAAGTTCTACTGTATGACATCTGATCCTCTGAAACAAGCTCAATTTTATTGCGTAAGCTTCTGTCCAGTTTCTCCCTCCTCATGGGGATCTGTTTGTCTCAGTTTTTATACCATGCCCATCATACTGGTATGAGTGCCTATACATCAGAACTATGTGATCAGCTGCACAATTACCACTCACTGGAAATCAGGAAACTCAAAGTTTATTTGAGATGATCACAAAAACCCATTTCAACTTATTCTCTTCCTTCCCAGTGAATAAACAATGAAACAATCTTCTGCCTGGCTGGTGCAGACTTAATTAGCTATTATTTTATCACTGATATGGCCATCTCACATAAATCATAGACTAGATTTTTGTTTCTTCCTGAAATGACCATGTCTTTATTGCTAATACCGCTATGATTTTCAACTCAGAGACAACAGAGTATCCAGACAACCTTCCCAAAAGTGATAAACTCCAATAAGGTCTATATAGTTGAGAACAATGAATAGTTTTCCTTGTCTTCTGCCAACTTTTCTTTCTGACAAGTGTAAAAGTGATTTTAAAAACAAGGTGCTGTCATATTAGTAGGATTCAGACTGCGAAAGGATAAAGTGTCCTTGCACAGAAAGATTGCAGTTAAAATTGTATCAATATTCCTGTTATAAACTGATAAACACAGCACTCAGTGAGGTCAAGCTGTACATGCTTGAGCTGACATGCCAATCTGCCAGCAGTCATATGGTTCTCATATGGCGACACTCCACAGATGCCAGGAAAATGTGAGACGTTTCTGGCTCATTTCATTTCACGATCCTGAATGCCATGTTTGCCTGTACAAGAACACACACACTATCTATTTTAAATAGTGCAGTTATAGCTGTATACACCCATTTTCTTTAGGGGGTTGGTAATAACTCACCCCATACAAATTGACTGTTGATCAAGGTTTCATGTGCAAACCCTTCCATTGGAAATGAGAGAAGCTTTTTTCTTATAAGTCTTCAAAACACATCCATCGCCATTTTTAAATTACATCAAGAACGACAAGGTGGGTGAGGTAATATCTTTCATTGGACCAACGTCTGCTGGGGAGAGAGACAAGATTTTGAGCCCCACACAGTTCTTTTTCAGGTCTGGGAAAGGTAGTCTGAGCATCACAGCTAAATGCAAGATGGAACAGATGTATCTCAGGTATATTTATTGGTTTCATGGTTGCATTTGTCCTTCATATCAAGAAAGATGGGCAGACAAGAGACATGAATAACCTATTAGAGGTGAATGCATTTTGGACTCCTATAATATAAACTTAAGGGAAAATGAAATTTAAAAGTTTCAGCTGATCCATAGTGAGCATTGTGAAAAACATCCAATAATATTAAAACAGCTGATTTACTAAAATTAGAAAACTGGCAAAATATTCCCGCATGTGGTACTGTTTTTCACATTCATTTTTGTATCAACAATATAATGTCTATGTCTCACAGACTGACATGATACAATGTTAAAAATTGTCTACATTCATATTTGCTAAATAGACCATAATCATTCATTGAGTTTATAATGCACAATTTCCAAATTGTTGAAATATGTATTTCCACATTAGATCATCTTTGGAGCTATTTAAAGTCTTCTGTGTCAAGTCCAATCCTCTTCAAGAAAAATTGTTTTCTGTTTCTTTCTTTGTAAATGTTGTTAGTGAGAGGAAAACTAAGACAAATACCACTGCAAACATGCATTAAAGTAATTATAAAGATATGGCTTAATTCTACAAAGTAAACACAATAAACTTCAGCTTAATTTACCACATTGTGCCAAACTTTGTACGATCTCAACTGTATTTTCTTTTTTAGGTGGACTTAATTCAAACCATTAATACTAGTGCATACTTTATGTTTCAGGTGTATTTATAAATCCAATACAAGGTATGTGTGTCTGTGTGTACACACACACACATAAACCATATATATGGAGGTAATATCCTCATGATAAATTGTAGAACCCTGTAATAAATTAATTTATCATCCCAAATTGTTGAACAGATTCAAACAAGGTAAATCAGACAGTCAGGGAAATGTTTCCTTCTTCTCCAAGTAGTTCAATTACTGTTCTCTCCTCAAAAATTACACTTGCCCAAGGTCCAGTATAGGAAAGATTGAATCCTGCATCAGTAGTAAAATTTCCATACAAAAATATATTAATATTTTGGAGTCTTATCTCCTAACCTTGCAGGGCTAGGAGTGGGAACTAGGAATGGGGGACCCTCTTCTCAGTGGGACTCAGCACTTTGAAGGTACTAAGATATCAAACTTTAAAATCATGGCAGGTTGGATGTAGTTACCCTATTTTATGTTATTTGTTTCCATTTATAAAACATGTACAAATTAGAGAAGAAAGCAGATCAGGTAACTTGCCCCAGATTCAGTTCAGTTCCCTGCTCTGCCACAGACTTCCTGTGTGACCTTGAGCAAGTCACTTCATCTTTGTGTGCCTCAGTTCCTGCTCGAACTCACAGGTGTATCGTGAGGATAAATATACTAAAGAACGTGAGGCACTTAGATACCATGGTGATAGGGACCCTATAAACACCCAAGAGAGAGCAAAGTCACCTATGCAGGTTCTCGGTGCTTTTGCCTTATATTTAAAACACATGTACTAGTAGAAACAAAAGAAAACTCAGCATCTTCCTCACAAACCAGGGAGGAAAACAAAAAACACAGCTCACTCCAACCATAAGTCAACACTTTTTCCTCTCCCAAAGTCTGAGATTGTAGGTCATTTTGAGAGATTCTTATTGTTCCCTTTGAGTTCTGGGTAGTTGTTATCATGATAACCACAGCACCTGGCTTTGCAGGTGTAGAGTTACAAAAAAAAAAAAAATCCCAGTAAAGTGCTAAAAACATTCCTAAAATATTTTCTCCTGTGACACATGAGCCATATCCAGAGCACATGATGAAGGTTTTATCAGCATGAATTTGTGATCACCTGCAAAATTCATTCATGACTTCACCACTGGTGAATAATACAATTATCCCCAAACTCATGCGGATAAACCTTTGTATCATACCGTCACTTTTTCCCTATAACAATTTACACAGCCTGGTTAGGTTACTCGTATGAAAGGTCTCATTTATTTCAATAAGAATACTAAAGGGGATGATGAGCAGCATTTGGAATATTATATCTTAAGTTTTGTAGAGTGTAAACTCTTTAGGACAAGGACCAGGCCTTTTTCTGTGTTTATACAGTATCAAGCATGCTGTGGGCCCTACCACAAGTTAATTATTTTAGCTATACTTTTTACAAAGACACCTGTCTATCTGTATCTGGATAGATGGGAAATGTGACAATTGGGTAGTACTTTCCTTTTACCCTTGTTGCTCAAAAAAGAAAGAGAAGGGTCATAATAAATTGTGTAAATCCAAATCCTAATGAGATTATATTAGAACAGTCAAAAACTACAGTTCACAAACATTCATTTCAGTGTTGTATATACTGGTTATTGCGTACATTATACTAATTCTTCTGCCTAAATGATTTTTAAATGAATACCTCCTCCCAGTAAACAGAACCATATCACTGCTCCCAAATAAATTACTCCATTAGGACAGAATTAATAAGATAACACATTTTGTTATCTATAAGATACACAAATGCAAGAAGCCTGGGAAACAAGCAGGGAGAACTGGAAGTCCTGGCACACTCAAGGAATTATGATGTGATTGGAACAACAGAGCCTTGGTGGGATAACTCAGAAGACTGGAGTACTGTCATGGATGGATATAAACTGTTCAGGAAGGAAGGGCAGAAAAGGGGGGGGAGTTGAATTGTACGTGAGAGAGCAGTATGACTGCTCAGAGCTCCAGTATGAAACTGCACAAAAACCTAAGAGTCTCTGGATTAAGTTTAGAAGTGTGAGCAACAAGGGTGATGTCGTGGTGGGAGTCTGCTATAGACCACCAGACCAGGGGGATGAGGTGGATAAGGCTTTCTTCAGGCAACTAACTGAAGTTACTAGATCACAGGCCCTGGTTCTCATGGGGCACTTCAATCACCCCAATATCTGCTGGGAGAGCAATACAGCAGTGCACAGACAATCCAGGAAGTTTTTGGAAAGCATAGGGGACAATTTCCTGGTGCAAGTGCTGGAGGAACCAATTAGGGGGCAGCAGCTCAAGAAGAGTTCTGAAGTTTGCAGATAACATTAAAATGGGAGGAGTGGTAGATACGCTGAAGGGTAGGGATAGAATACAGAGAGACCTAGACAAATTAGAGGATTGGGCCAAAAGAAATCTGATGAGGTTCAACAAGGACAAGTGCAAAGTTCTGCACTTAGGATGGAAGAATCCCAGGCACTGCTACAGACTAGGGACCGAGTGGCTAGGAAGCAGTTCTGCAGAAAAGGACCTAGGAGTTACAGTGGATGAGAAGCTGCATATGAGTCAACAGTGTGCCCTTGTTGTCAAGAAGGCGAACAGCATTTTGGGCTGTATAAGTAGGAGCATTGCCAGCAGATCGAGGGATGTGATCATTCCCCTCTATTCAGCATTGGTGAGGCCTCATCTGGAGTACTGTGTCCAGTTTTGGGCCCCACACTACAAGGAGGATGTGGAAAAATTGGAAAGACTCCAGCAGAGGGCAACAAAAATGATTAGGGGGCTGGAGCACATGATTTATGAGGAGAGGTTGAGGGAACTGGGATTATTTAATCTGCAGAAGAGAAGAAGGGGGGGGTGGGGATTTGATAGCTGCTTTCAACTAGCTGAAAGGGAGTTCCAAAGAAGATGGATCTAGACTGTTCTCAATGGTAGCAGATGACAGAACAAGGAGTAATGGTCTCAAGTTGCGGTGGGGGAGGTCTAGGTTGGATATTATGATAAACTTTTTCACCAGTAGGGTGGTGAAGCACTGGAATGCGTTACCTAGGGAGGTGGTGGGATCTCCTTCCTTAGAGGTTTTTAAGGTCAGGCTTGACAAAGCCCTGGCTGGGATGATTTAGCTTGGGATTGGTCCTGCTTTGAGCAGGGGGTTGGACTAGATAACCTCCTGAGGTCCCTTCCAACCCTGATATTCTATGATTCTATGATTTATAGAAGTAAATTTTCCTTAATGCTCCAGTGTCGTTTCTTTCAGATCACAATTTTTTAAAAAAATTTGTCAAGTACATAACTACTGCTTGAAACTTCTAACAAGGAACCTGACAATACATCAAATCAAATTCCATTTTACAACAGTTTCCTATGTAACACAGGTACAAAAATGGACCACACACAATGGAAGGAGGCCCACAAACAAAAATCAATCCTAAGGTATTTCCACTTTTCTCAATACTTTTGCATTGTTAAAACCCTTACTAAGGTAGAAATACTGAATATTATATTATCAAGTATTACTCCAGATGCATGGTAGCTTAATACTGCTTTTGGCCCATCAAAGCACTTAAGCACATACATAACTTAAAACAGATGTCATCCCAGTGAAGGTAATAGAATGAGTCATGTTCTTAAAGTTGGGCATGTGTACCTTACCGTATGGGGGCCTTTATCTTCAGTAGTCATTAGAGAGTAGTAATATACAGACTGTGGCAAATTGCCGGCACTACTATGATGGGTCTCGCGCTTTCTCTTCTTGTGGGGGGTGGAGGGGGGTGTTCAGGGCACCGTTTCTTGCCCCTGAACTGGGGTATTAACTGCTCCACTAGTGTCCTAGAGGAGGGGAGTGGAGAGGGAGGGACCCGGGCCCGCCCTCTACTACAGGTCCCAGCCCAGGGGCCCTAGGGATGGCGGTAAACCTCTTGAACTAGCAGTTCCTTCCCCTGGGCTACTTCCTTCTCCTGCCCTTCAGCTTGTGGGGCTTCCTGCCCTCCCTCTGCACAAACCAGGTGTCCCTTTACCTAGGATCTTGGTCTTCTTAGCCCACCACAGCACTTCTCCAAACTCTCCTCTGCTTCCCTCCAAACTGCTCTCTGCTCCAACACCGATCCACTCTGCTTCAACTACTCCAAACTGCTCTCTACTCCAACACCAATCCACTCTGCTTCAACTATTCCTCTTGTCTGATTGAAACGGGGGGGGGGGGGGTTATCAGGTGACTGGCTTCAGGTGCTTTAATTGGCTTCATGTGTTTTAATTAAACTATAGCAAACTTTCTTCCCTCTACAGGGAATAAGGCTCCCTTCTAACTCTCTCCTGCTCACCCCCATCCCAGATACCAGCCCTTTTTGCAACGTGAGGGAAACCCTGGCACACGTATATTTAGGGTGTGCCAGGCTGCAGCCCCTTTTCCGGCTCCTCACGAATATTTTATTACGCTTTTGGCTACACTTTTCCCCTCACCTTTTTATCTACACACTCCCCATCCGTGGCCCACAAAGTCGCGGGATCTCCTGGTTAACCTCCTCCTAGCCCTAGCTAAAACAGCCATCTATAAAACCAGAGAGGGGAGGCTGGCCAGTGAAGCGTCCTGCGACGGTAGGGCCATTTTCCGATCCTCAGTACATTCACATATCCGGGCGGAGTTCCTCTGGGCGGCGTCCACCGACTCCCTTGACGCCTTCGAGGAGCAGTGGGCGCTGTCCGAGGTTCTCTGCTCGGTGACCCCATCTGGTTCCCTCCATCTGACCCTTTGATTGAGGGGAAGAGCGAGAGACCCCAGCCCCAGCCGTTGCCGCTGTGGATACCATCATTACTGTCACCTAGGAGGGCTCCTATTACACATGGGTGTACGTCCCCCCACCCCCAAACCGCCCACCCCGCAGCCATGCCCATCTTGTTGGGCACTCTCAGGAGAGGAATAATCGGTGACACTGGGCGTGGCACTAGGTAACTCGAGGGGGTGGAAGACCATGAGTGTCGAGGAAGCCCCCCAGCTCTGGGCCCAGGCTAGCCTGAACACTTCTCCCTCCTGAAGGCTGCTGTGTTATACCTTGCGTTTGCTTTTGTTTTGTTGCATAGTTTTGCTTTATCCTTTTTGGTGATCTTTGTAAGTGTTACACAAATAAAACATTTTTCTGCTTCAAAAAAAACCCAACACTGTCCTGCTGCCCTCTGGCCATGCTGTATCACATTACACAGCAAACTCCACATATATAAACCATGCTCGTGAATGGAAAGAATACATATGGCACTCAAGGCTTCACATACCATAACCTATATGGCCTCTGGTTATTTAAAACGTAGCAAGGATCACTGGAGGAAGGTAGAGAGTCACTATTTTGTATAGTCTGTCTATATAAGTATATAAATTGTTATTTAACCTAAAAATTGCTTGTCAGCTGAGAGAATTTTTGTTGCCCTTTGGGATTTTCTCTGCTCGTGATTTGGAGTAACTTTGCAAGACCGTACGTTTAACATTGTGTTTAATAACTGATAAGACAGATGTGTGGGGACTACAACAGTTTTGCAAAACTCTTCATTTTTTTTTAAATGGCCAAGCAAAGCAACATTTTCTCCCTAACTGTTATCACCATCCTGGGAAAGATGGGTAAGCAGATTTTGTGATTTGGCTGGAAATCTAAGATGACACATTTCATTGCATGGCTGGACTACCATAACGCAGCTCTTATCCTTGTCACTGTCTTTATTTTCCCTTCAAGGGATGCCTTGTGCTCATATCTCATCCTGGAAGCTCAACAAGTACAACTCAGTGTACTAGATAATAATCCAGGTGAGCTTTAAACTATTCACAGGTGAAAAAAATGAATTTAGCAAATCTGGAGACAAGGTTGTTGATGAAGTGCTTGTTGTATATATACACAAGTTCACATGCACACATGTGCACACACATGGCTGCATAATTGCTTAGCCATGATTCTTAGGACCTTGTCTAAGTTCCCCCAGACCTTAGCACAGATGTGCAGGGAACAAACTGTGGCATGCAAGTGCGAAGCACAATTGCCATCCCTGTACTCTAGGCATACAGGGAATGCTTCCTGTGTACCCCAAAGATGGTAGGGGAGAAGTTGGGATGATGGGCCTATCTGCTTCTACACCCTGGTCCAAGGAGCAACTCTAACACATCTGGCGGAGCAGGCGGCACCATCCTCACTTCCCATCTCACTGGCACAATTGGCTGCTCAGGGTAGCACTGTCTCTCCCTGAGGCACAATCCATTCCTGAGCTCCCCCTGGGGCCACGTGGCTGTGTATCGTTCCCTATTCAAGACATGAACAATGGGCACCATGTGACGGACAGCATTTCAATTCCACCTCTTTTTGGATAAGTTACAATAATTTAAGATTGAACAGTTTGATCTGAAATGATTTTCCCTGTTCTGTTTCATTTGCACCAGGGTATAACCAAATTCTCACAGGGGTAAGGAAGACATTTCCCTTATGGCAGGAACAGCGCATGAACTGCTGGCTGGGAAAGGCTAGCCCCAGTCCCGCCCCTTCCAGTTGAGCCCCTTCCGTCCTCCTGCTGCAGCCCCCCCAGCCCTGGAGTGCCAGGAGGGCAGGCAGAGTAGCCCCAGCAGCTCCAGTCCTGGAGGGCCGAGAAGTTTGAACCAGCCGATGCAAATATATCTGACATAGTCCTCAGCTATGTAACTCTGTTATAAAAGGTAGGCTAGTAAGCAGAATACAAAATACCCACTGAGGTGCATACTGCTGCGGGAAACTGATTTACCTTTAATCTCAGCTGTAGATACTTTCAGAGGCAGTACAATTTTTGAATTGCAGGCTTGGGATCAGGTTTTGCAAACAAGCCTGTCTTGAAAGCACAAGGCCCATTGAACTCCTATGTCATTTTGGCACTTTTGAAAATCCCTTCCTAGGGCCCCAAGTGACTATGTTCAGAATGAGCACCGAGTCCATGTGGCGTTTCAAAAGAGAAAATTAGAAAGAAGGAAAACTTAAATAGCCATCAAAATAAAAGCTTTTTGACTGGCAAAAAAGCGTATGCACTAGATGTCCATGAGAACACAAGCCAAGAAATTGCCCAGCATTAGTCTTCCATCCCATAAATAGAAGGGAGAAAAGGGTTGGGTTTTTTTCATAATTGTATATTTATAAAACAGCAAACCACCCCAACTTGAAGGGGACTTATTTGTATCTCACTTATTTACTTGGTGCTTAATGGTAATTGTATTCCCTAACACTAGAGAGAGCAAGGTGCTTTGGTTTGGTAAATATGGCTAAATTTTTATGTGAAACCTAACACTGAACATTGGAGTGCAATGCAAAGTTATTACAACAAAAATAAATAACACCGTCACAAAGGAGAATCTCAATGTAAAGCAACTCTTGTTTCATCTTCCAGTGCACACAACACCAAGGAACTATTACAACTCATTTTTAAAACAGTGGCCAAGATTTTCAAAAGTGCCTAAAGATTTTGGGTGCCTGACTTAAAGGGCATGATTTTCAAAAAGCATAGAGGACACATTCTCTGAAAATAAGGCCCCTCAAAATGGCAACCAAAAATTGGCCACCTAAAATCACTAATCACTGTTAAAAATCTTGGCCTCTATCAATAAATTTAGGCAGGAAATTAGAAAAATGTTTCTAATCAGAGCACTAAAGTTCTGGAACAGTCTTCCAACAGGAATAGTGGGGGAAAACAACCAAACTAGTTTTAAACTGGAATTTGATACATTTATTAGCAGGATTATTTGATGGGGTTGCCTGAGGGATACTCACAGACTTTAAGACCAGAAGGGACCATCACGATCATTTAGTCTGCCCTCCAGCACATTGCAGGCCACAGCACCTCACCCACCCACTCCTGTAATAGACCCCTAACTTCTGGCTGAGCTACTGAAGTCCTCAAATCATGATTTAAAGCCTTCAAGTTACTGAGAATCCACTATTTACTCTGGTTTAAACCATCAAATGACCCCTGCTTCACAGGAAGGAGAAAAACTCACAAAGTCTTTGCCAATTTAACCTGGGGAAAAATTCCTTTCTGACCACAAATATGGCAATCAGTTAGACCTTGAGCATGTTTGCAAGACCCACCAGCCAGATACCTGGGAAAGAATTCACTGTAGCTCCTCAGGACCCTCCCCATCTAGTGTCCCATCTCTGACCATTGCGAATGGTAGCCATGGTAGATGAGTCACATGCCATTATAGGCAATTGCAATCATACCATCCCCTCCATATATTTATCAAGCTCATCTTGAAACCTGTTAGTGTATTTGCTCCCACTGCTCCCTTTGGAAGGCTGATCCAAAACATAGCAGGCAACCGGACTCAGTGACCCAGGAGGCGCCTTCCAGTCCTGTGACCTAGTAACTTTTCAGATAGTAAATGATAATGCAACACATATATTCAGATTAAAAAAATCTAACTAGCCCTGAAGTTAGTTTAAAAAAAAAGGTTTCATGTAAATACCACAGAATATCATTCAGAGAGCTCAGCATATTGGGAGAATTCTTAGCTGTCTGCCAAGGCCTAAGACAACTGACAGCAGGAGATCACATTAATTCAGACTTAGGTCTTGTCTTCACTTAAAAAAAAAAAGAAGAAAAAGGGATGTTGCTAATTTGAGTTAACTAACCTGAGGTAAAATCCTAGAGAAGACAAGGCAGTTTGTAGTTTTCACCCAAGTTAGCAGATCAAATTAAAGATTATGGGGAAGTTTAGGTTTTTACCTGATCTGCTAACTCATGCGAAAATTATGCACTGCCTTGTCTTCCCTCAGATTTTATCTTAAGTTAGCTCACTCGAGTTAAGAAACCACCCTCCCCTTTTATTGTATTTTTAATTTTTGTTGTGAAGACGTGGGTTTACTAACTTTGGTTACTAAAATCCATTTGATTGAAAAGAAAAACATAACTTTATAATATGAAAAAACTAGATGTTATTGAAAAATTCGACAGACTGAGTTAATGCTGTGGTTGTATTGGGAAAACTAAATACCATAAAGATATACAATCATAAAGTGATATACATTGTATCAGAGATAATTGTGAAATGAAATTGCTGAAGAAGTGGCAGTAAGCCTTCTGAAGCAAAATAATCTTCAGCATTAAATGTAGAGATGCATTTTAGCAAGTAAAGTGAGTCAAGCTCAAAAGTAGTGACTTTTAATATAACATTTGGATACATTTAAGCAAATGAATTTTGGTACTAGTTTTTCTCTGGAAGTGTTTCAAAGAATAATTTCACAAATTTTTCAAGGATCACAATATGTTGAAATTATAGGGGCTGTTTGAATTTGGTCTAGTGACCTTAAAGAATACAATTAAAGATTTAGGCAAATTTTGTAGAGTGAATGACAGAGACACCTAGCACTAAACTTAAAACAGTAAAAACTGGCCTTAAAAAAATGATCAGATTGGGCATAAATTGAGCAAAGGTGGTTTAGTTTCTGATCCATATAAAATAAAAGAAATAGTTGAAGACCACGTCGCACAATGAAAAGTAGATTTCCAGGCTCATTCAGGACACTACAGAGAATATGGGCTAGTCTGCTATTGGCAAAATAGATTCACATATGTTTGTAAGCATTTATACACTGATCCCCAGTCTACCAGTTTTAAAGTATGATAATTTTACTGAGCTTGTTGTGAGGTTAGTACATCTGTCAAAAGATTAGGTGCATGACTTATGTAGAAAGAATGGCTATTTGCATTTGTATTAAGCGTTCTACACAATGTCAGAAAGAAACTACTGAAGACTGAAATGGAGATGCTGGCAATTGTTTGGTTGTCTTAAGTTCTTGTGTGTGTGTGTGTGTGATTAAATATATATATAGAGAGAGAGAGAGAGAGAGATTTTTCTATCAAGCCACTTTAGCTTAGGTGCCTAAATATGGATTTAAGTGTCTCATTTTCAGCATTCAGGTTTTTGAAATTTTGGCCCATCAGACAGAGTGAGTGAGTGTATTCTACAGGTAGAAATTAATCACAAACTACCTGAAAGTTTGTTTTTAAATACCCTTTGTCTTTAACCTGTGAATGGGTAATGAAATACCTGACAAGTACTATTCTTGCTCAGCACTCACCATTTTTTTCCCGGGGGTGCTCCAGCCTTGGAGCATCCACAGAGTTGGTATATCTCCCGACTTTACCCTGTGCATAAGGGTGATTATCCACTAATAATTTATACTTTCCCAAATGTTCTTATTGTTAACTTCTGCACAAGTTTTGGAAAAGTTTGTCCTTGTAAATGTATATATGCCAAGTTTGACTTTTCTGATATGTCTATTCAGATCAGGTGTGACACAAAGCAGTCCATGAAATATGACTGCTGAATAGTTTTTGTTGGCATAGAATCTAAATGGCCAAATAAAAAAAAGAGGTAAAAAAGTGTTCATCTTCATTTTGCTCCCCACTGAGTGATGCTGAATGCAGCAGTAGTTCTACTAATGAAAAGATTAAGAGTAGGATGTTCAAACATAATTAGCACTGACCAGTCAATGGGAATTTAAGCCAACATGGAATGCTTTTGAAAAAAAACCACCCCATCTTTTGTGATTGCACAGGGTCCTTTTTCTACCTTCAACCTTTGTGCAAACCACTCTGGTAATAATTTGGAGAGACAATGTAGGCGATTAGATTATGGCCCTAACTTTATAGGCCAAGACTAGCCACTGCGCCAGAGTTATAAATGTAATAAGGACCTTTCTACAGAATGAGTTTACCACTACGTTAGAACCTCTGCTCTTTTTTACTGGGGTCACACTTAAAAAGTCAACTTTTACTCAGTTAATACACTACAGTATCTCTGAATTTACAATAGTTATCGGACTTGATATTGAGAAGTGGCCTCCCATTTTGAGGCTAAAATTATTTTGCCTGCAATTATTTGAGTGTCTTTGGATCAGTTCCTTAAGTTAATAGACAGTATTAAAATCTAGTGACCACAGTCTCTAATACTGCCTAGGATATGGATGGCAAACCAGTCAATTGCACCATGTCTGGAAATTCAAACAAGTAATAAGCATAAGTACACACTAGGGCTGCACAAACCCTGCAAGGGATTGTTTCCCTTTGTTCCATCAACAGAACTCTTTGGGATTCGGTCTGCAGAGATTTGAGACTGGATGATCTCATGCAAATTCATGAAGTTTGGATTCATGTACAGTTGGAACTTCTATGAACCCTCCTTTCTTCATTTGTTCCCCATCCAGCTGCATCCCTCCTTCCCAGCTGTATCCCCTCAAATTTACTTTAGACGTCATTAGGTGTCTGGCACATGTTCCACTGCCACACTGTGTTGAGTGACTGCCTCACACCTCTCCTTGAACCAGCAGGGAATTGCCATCTTGCTGCCCTCCCTCTCTGCAGGGGTTTGCCAGGCAATGCCACTGCCTCCCATAATGCACAGCAGAGTCTTTCATGAAGGAGGGGGCAACCTGGTCCCCTACAGAGCACCTCCCACTGCAGTAGATTTATTACTAACTAGGGACAGGCAGTGCCCCAGTATTCTCTGTGTGACCTGCCCGCGTGCCCCAATAACTGTACACTATGCTTTTGGGGAACCTCAAACAGCACATGGGTGTCTGTATAACAAATGCAGCACTATCCTGACCTGCTCTCTTTAAACAACCCCCATCCCATAATTCATCCTGCTTGTTTTATTATTTAATCTCTCTTTCTGTTTTTTTTTTTTTTTTTGGTTTATCTGTCGCAGCCTCTTAGGCATTTAGCTAACTGCACCATAAAGAGAGTGAGAGCCCAATACACAATAAATCAGCCCACCCAGACTCAAAAACTCTGCTCCAAATCCCTAAAGAAATGGATGATTATAATGAAATCACCCTAAAGAGTGTTGATTTCTAGTGTTATTTATGGGGGGAGGGGAAGGTTGCTGCTTTTCCCTTAATTCTGCCATATTGTCTGGTTCACAGCCGGAGACAAACTGAAATGGCCATCTGGTTGATGTGCATACAAAAGGAGTGGTTTGCCAGACAAAGAAGCTACCTTTATTATACAAAGCTATGCATCGCCTCTGCTCAGATTACCAATCTTTTGTTTCTGGTACTGATATAAATAGATAGATATGAGTACACACTCCCTACTATCCAGATAAATAAAATCCTGGCAGGATAGGAATACAATTACCACATGGTTTGTGGTATCTAAACTGTTTGGCATATTCCTGATACCAAATAAACTATAGTATTACTGAACATTTTTAACTCACAACCTCTAATGTGTCATGGACAATTCTGAATTCACTGATTTGCTCCCACAAACAATAGCACACACAGAACTATATGCAAAATTAGAAATTGGGCTGAGGCCCCTATGAAAATTGACCCTTCTAATTAGCGGTCTGGTTGCAGAGTTAATGGGTCAAATGTTCAATGGCAGGCCCCTAATCGATGCCCACAAAAAATGCATGTGTGCCTTCTGCATACACAAAACTGTACCTACATTCACAAATGGAGAATGGTATGTATAACTTACCCATTCCGCACACGGTACATTTTGTAACCGCAGCCTGGGCACCCTCATGTGAAAACATAGCCCCAAATGGCCAATTCATAATAGTTTGACTTCCCTTGTATTCTGGTATTTGTTGCTGACTAAAATTGATCCCAAAATGGTATGTTTCACGCACACCCAAAGTCAAAATGCTTTAACATTTTTCACAAAAAAGTTTGAAATTTTCACATTTTTTGACAAAAAGATAAAACCAAAAAAAAATTCAGTTTTCAAAAATTAAATTAAAATGTCCCTCCTTGTTTTCCCTATATTTTCTCCTTTCCCTTTTGTCTCCTTCTATTTTGCCACTGAAAAGCAGTGGAAAGGGGAGGAAAAACAAAAACTGAAGAGCAAAAACTTTAGAAACCTATTTTTTTCTATAAAATACTGATTTTTGAAAAAGGTGGTCTTTTGGGGGAGAAAAAAAGTTTGGAATGAATAATTTCAACCATCTCTGATTTTCTGGATGTTACACGGTCACTGTTTAAGACACCTTGTCCTGTAACATAACTCAACATCTCACCATGTGATGTTATGCAAAATGCATTTTGAAATTTAAAGTGAAAATACATGCTTTCCCCTTTTCTGATTATATTTGATCAGAATGAAATTGGAACTTCACACAGGTTCATACACTCAAGACAGCTGGTAAGTCTGTGAATAATAGTTTCCCTTCTTTGAGATACTTACTGTAGGTAAAAGATGCTATTTATGTGAGAGGTGTTATTTTGATTGTTAATTAAGAATCTATGTCTTAAAATTTTGCTGTGATCTTTTATCTTCCTTTATTCTCCAGATGGAGTCTTATCCCCGTCATTTTGGGACCTACTGATCACCTTTTATAGCTAATTAATTGCCTTCTCTCCATCATGATAGCCATCCTCTAGCCAAAACAGCAGAAAATGCCATATATTGATAATACCCTCCAGGGAACTGGAATGTACAGTAATGTGGCCAGACCCAGCACTCCTCTATCCCTGAAAGACAAGAGAGTCATTTCCTTAATGTGATGGTTCAGGTTAAGTGTTTTCCTTCATTTGATTTATTTCATTTTTAAATTATTTATACGTTATATGTTATTAGTATTACTGTCGCACCAAGAGGCCTGAGATCAGAGCCCCCATTGCACTAGGTACAGTACAAATGCATAGAAAGAAACAGCCCTTGCCCCAAAGAGCTTAACATTTAAATAGGCAAAGCAGACAAAGGCCAGGAAAGGAAACAGAACTGAAATGACTTGCTCCAGATCACAGGCAGAACTAAAACTAGAATGCAGGACTCCTGAGTTCCAGTCCTGTGCCTTATCAACTGTACCATGCTACCTTTCAGTGTATTGCTTTTTTACTCTTCATTAGCATATTTCACTACGAAAAGGCATCCTTGGAACATTTTGATCAGCGTGTCCACGTCTTCTCCACAAGTGTTCGATCCATATGTATGCAGTTTCACAGAGAGAATGAATGAGAGGGCTACAAATGTTAACTGATGTCATTTCTCACTCTTTCAGTCTGATCTGTATTTGCAATTTATTCAGTTGCTAGTTGAGAGAGAAGACAAGAAGGTGGGGGATGGGGGGAGAAGCAGCATTTGGTTTCTAACCATACCCTTAGCTTCCCTGATGGCTGTCAAGCATGTTAATCCATAAACTGCTCCCCAAAGAAAGGTTACTAGCTATCGGATCCATGCAATGGCATCGAATTTGACTATGTATCAGTCTCTTAATTTATAAAATGTAACATAACACAACAAACCTAACTTTAAAAGTAAAAAGTCAATTAAAAACAAAAATACTCCTCCAATGTGATTTCACATCCACCCAGCCCCATCATCAAGGAAGAAGAAATGGCACTTGGACTTTGACCTAAAGGTCAGCAGGAGATTTCCAAAGCTAAGGGCTCTCCACAGAGCAGCTGACCTCTGAGGTATTACCTCAAGTACCCAAGCTGATATTACCTTTCATTACCCAGGGAGAAAAGCAGCTTCCCATATAACTAGTATGGCTTTATAGACCAAAGTCAGCACTGGGAAGCAAATAGAAAACTAATATAAACGCTGATGAACTAGTGTAGAAGAGGAAGGCCATTTGATAGTTATAGTGTTAATCTATGACTTGAGAAACCCAGTGTCAAGTCCATGCTCTACTGTGACTTCCTGAGTGCCCTTAGGCAAATCATTTACTTTCTCTGTGCCTCATTTTTCCATCTGTAAAATGGGGATAACAGCTCTACCTTATATCACAGCGGTATTTGTGTGGAGGGATGTTGATTGTGAAGTTCTCAGGTACTATGACAATGGGGCCACATAAGTACCTAAGGTAGATAGTAGCATGCAATATATTACACTAGCACCATCAGGGAGACTGCCAGATACAAATGGAAAAAGATACTTTTGGCCAGGGAAATCATCTTAGATTCCAGAAGCAGTCAAAATTCTAGAAGCACCCAACATTGCAAATCCAATGGCCAAAGGTCCTCAATAAATAGAGCAGAAATCACCAGCCTAAATCTTTAAAATCCTTCTTTCATTCTACTAGCATCATCTCCATGTTACCCGGAGTAACCTTTGGTCAGTTCATTCTCATCCGGATCCTGCCATCACAAAAAGATTGGGAATGCAAAGACACCGCTCTGTTTGGGTCCGGAGAAAATGATACACCAAACTGCGTGCCCTCTGCATGAGGGTAACACTTCTGCCCACAATGTCTTGCCGTCTCTCACTGTGGCCTCACATTCAAGTTGAACAGAAGGGTCACTAAAGTCACACCTGAGTGCACTCTGTTCTAGTGCACATGTAAGGTCCACATTTGAGTATGCAAATCAGATAGCTGAGCAGCCAATTGCTTCAATTTGCAAATGCAAATGTTTGTTGCAGGCATAAAAACATGCATGCACCCATTTTCGTGGGCACAATCAGTTGTATATACAAAATTGGACATAGAACGGGAGGCTGAAGCTTAAAATGTGACCCCTCTCCCAAAATTATTAGTAGTTGAGGATTGTCTATTATACATGAACATGTAAGATGTTAGAATTGCCAACGGTTTGATCCAAAGTACATTGAAGTCAACAGAAAAACTCCCACTGATGTCAAAGGGCTTTGGATCTGGCCCCAAATCTGCAGAGATCCAAGATTCTGCTAATAGGGATAGAAACTGATAGCTGGGAGGGGTAAGAGAAGAAGGGATATCTTAAGGCGTGGTTTTAAAAACAACACGAGGAAAGAGAGTGACCCCTGTAGCTGAGAAAGGGAAGAAAAAGTAGATCCAGTTTTTAATGCAGACAGGTCCAAACAGGGGACAGAGTGGATTCTGAAGACAGAAGGAAAAATAATCTTTTTCTAGACCTCTCACTTTCAAATGCGTCACCCCCTGCTTCATCCTCGCCCTTGATCCTCAAGCCTCTCAAAGCAGCATGAAAGCACAAGTGGATGGATTTTAAAGCAGCAGCAAGTAGCTTTAATTAAGCTGTCCTTAAGAATACAAGCTGGTCAAGTCTTTAAAGACACCAATATAAAGGAAGCAACAGTGCACGATCTCTTAACTGTTCATGCAGTTGCAGAGAACAAAAAAGGCTTGGTACACATCTTTCCTGCTGACTTAGGATATTAGACCCTGCTAAGTGCTGAGCACCATTTACCCCCATTAACTTGAATGAGAGTGTAGCGTGTTCAGTCTCTTCTGGTGATGATCCGTGCTTTGAAGGATTGGGCCCTTATGGCCTGATCCGATGAGGTACTGAGCACCCTTTACCTCTGCTGAAATCAATGACAGTTGAGAACACTCAGAATCTTGCAGAATCAGGTTCTCGCTGATTAGACTTGATGGACCATGAAGGTAAATTTGGTATACAAAGATACTCAACTAAAGGGGAAATAAAGATTAGTCTAATTATCAGTAGATATAGTATTTGTGGCATAAAGGAGGGAAAAAATCCAGCATTGAATATATAACATGAGGTTCATTTTTGGTCACATAATCGCTGTCAGCTAATGCCCATTAAACCCTGCATAGATTGGAATTTTATGATATACATTTTCTAATATATCTATATTTAATCTGACAAAAGTTGGACAAACATGTCCTAAAGACCAGGGGTCCATTTTATGTGCTTGGGTGTCCAAACACCTGCCAGTTGTTTGTCCCTTGAATTGAGGACATCATGTTTTCAATTTCCTTCAATAAAGCTATGAATCTGGCAATTTGCTGGCCTGCTTCAGCTAAACAGAAAGGACAATTTGAGAAAGATCATAGTTCAGGCTCAGTCAGACGGAAACGATTGAAAACAGCGAGCTGGCCGCTATGTTTCCCCAATGCAGCTTGCTGTCGCAGTTTGACTGACAAACTGACTTTTTTGAGGTGCTCATGCCCATTTCAGTCAGAGTTTATTGAAGGTGATTTTGATCTTCTCCATGAGGCCACAGCAGTGGCCATGCCATCTGTCACCTTGATTGCATCGTGGATTCTCTGGAGAGAGTGCTATGGCTCCTGATCATTTACAGATTGTGCAGCTTTCGCCTCCATAAGGACCACATGCACAGAGCCAGATGGTGAACATACACGCTTATTATAAGTCTTTATCTCTGTGCAGGAAGGAGAGGCACCATTAGATCTCCCTCAGGAACTCCGCTCCTCTCTACCATCATGCTGCTCTTCAGCAAATACAGTCTTCTTCAGCTGTCATCAACCTACCTCTGAAAATTAAAAAAATAAACAATAATTCCATCAGCTGAAGCACGAGACATACAGACAGTATCACAAAGCAACTCCCCGCTGCCCTCCCCTGACTGTCAGCACTATGTAGAGACAAGTTTGTTTGCAAATTGATCGTTAATATGAGATTAGGATGAGCTTCTTTTTTTAATATAAAGCAATGGTATCTTGACTGTTACTGGCACATATTAATCCATTAAAGCATTTCTCAAAAATAAGGCTACTTCTTGCACGGCAGGTGTGTGTGTGTGTGTGTGTGCGCGTGTGTGTGTGTGTGTGCGCGCCAAAGAGGGCTATAATGCTAGTTGCCACAGGCTGCATTTGTGAAATGCAACTGTCACGGATTAGCAAAAAGTTGCTTGTACTTGTGGAGCTGACCGATGTCTTTTGGATTTTGGTGGTTGGGTTTGTTTGGGGGGTGGGGGGGAAGAGGGTGGGGGAGTGGTTAAAATTGGGAGTGTTAGAAATGGGTTTGTATAATCGAGCTTGTAAACACAAAGCACATCAGAGGACCACTGTAAATAAGCTTGTTGCATCCTATTAGGACTGAGAGATACTGCCTGGATTAGGAGTTGAAAGAGGGGTAGAAAAGAAAATATTTTGCAGCTCTTATTTAACATGTGCTCATGTATATGTATACAAACACACACACACACACACAGAGTACTTCATACACCACAGGACAAATGGACAGGCTATACAGTTACAGTACTTGTATTTTCTTTTAAAGTCCAACTTCACTTTATAAAAGATCCAGATAATACTTGATGTATATTTAGTATTCATTTGCTTATATGTTGTCTTAGGTCATCAGCAACTATGTTGCTTCTGAGTTATACTTGCTGTTTTTAAAGAACTGTAGTTATCAAATCTTAAGACTTAAAAGAATGATCACTATAGATACACATTTCAGCGTTTTGCCAAGCACGGGGCATTCTTCAGAGTGGAAATCTGGCAGAGTTCCAACTAAAGTGTCTTTCCTTAAGCACATGGATATTTCTTTCTTTTTCTTTTTTCTTAAAAAGTGCATCTGTTTTGAAGGCTACCTGTCAGGGAGCTATGATTTAGGCAGAGTTCTACCCCTTTAGTAATGCTAAGAAAACATGTATATGTCATTGTCCCATAAATGGTATTTGAAAATTAAAATGATAAGGTAAACCAAATAAAACAATAATTATCGGGTGGGGGAAAGATGGCTTTTGGATTAAGATGAGCATCTTGAACATGTTTATTATTCTTTACTCTGATACCTTAAATCTTAAAGCAGGATTCATATTAGGATTGTGTACAATTTTTCTCTTTTTATTGTTACTTAGGAATGCAGTAATTTAAACGAGATCCAGTACAAGGATCCTGATCTCATCATCCTGGGGGTTTGCTAACAACCCAACCTCTTATTTGAACAGTGCAAAAGATATAATATTACAGTTTTCATATAAGAATGCTAGATTTCCCATAGATAAATACAGATTTAAATTCTCATTTTAGTGCCTCTAGGAGATCTTAGTTAATCAGTGTTTCTACTACAATATAATTCACTATATCAAATATAATATGTTAATTTCCTCACAATACATTCTTATTAATTTTTCTATTACTTTTTCCCCAGCCCATATTTCAGATCCTAATTTCTGTGGCATAAAAAAAAAGAGAAAATAGAAATAATAAAAGAAAATAGACAGAAATAATTTAACACTTAAATAAAGATCCACAGACTAGAGAGAAGTTTTCAGATATGAAATTAAAGATCAGACAAATCAGAAAAGAACATACAAATGTGCCATTCGTATATCAACGCTAAAAGTATACAGTGGCACATCATATTAGTCTTTTTATACTCTTTGTTCAGACTATTGGACAATATTGGTCTTATAATTATTTTGTGAATTAGCATTCCCACTTAAAAAAATTCTTCAGGTTCAATTTACAAGTACAGTACTTGCAAAAATCCTTCTGGTAACTAGTAACATTTTCTGCCCTCTTTTGTATCAGTCTGTCTGTCCGTACTACCCCTTTCCCAATTATGCTAGCATGTGGCTATCATGTATCCCCTCTTGTGGGTAGAATTATATATTGTGTTCAAAATCTCTGATTAATCTGATTAAGCTAGTGAGTGACTAATCCTTTAATCTCCTCAAGAGCACTGTTATGTCTGCTGAGTGTCAGATTCGTAGCTAGTAATCAGTTAAGTAAATGTTAAAAGTTAAGCAAAAAAATTATTTCATACCTATTCCAGATTCTATCTGTGAATGACCTTTACAGTTAATACTGGAATGAGAGCATTAGTAAAAATAATAAATTTTGTGTGGTGGTAATTCAGATGCTCAGGCATAGTAGCCCCAAGGACCAATCTGCTGCTGGTTTCTTTTTTTTTAAATGGTTTAATTATAAATTAATGGGTAGCTTTCCAACTGCTTTCTTTGTTTCTTTCATTGTGGAAAGTAAATGCAAAATATGTGTGTTATATACTTTACATTTGGAAAACAAAAGTCGAGCTGGCTTGTAATTGCCACATACCTGCCTTTGCCTTATATGTAAGCAGAATCTGAAACCCCTGTACGCCAATGACCTGTGCAAACCTATGTGGATTTATAAAAGTGCACCAATAGTATATTTCTTGCCTTAAAGCATCGCTAATATGAGGAAGGAGAGAAATGTGGAATATTTGCAAACAATGTATAAGCTGATTGCTAGCAGATGTAAAAGCCTCAAGTTAATAGGGTAACATAGATTGATATGCCCTCAGGCATATGAATATGACAATGCTGAATCCATTTTTAAAATTACCATTCCAACTAGCTACTTGGAACAAAAATAAACAACAACAACCACACAAAGGAGTAAATCCTTAACCCAGGATCCAGTCCAAGTAGCTAGACTAGATGCTGTGTTCACGCTCAGAAAAGAAAGGGGAAGGCATCCCCATATGTGGTCTACCACAAAGAGAACCTAAGGTGGAGTCACACCTCCTCTGACCAATCATGACCCGCTCCTGTATGCCCTCTACTAATAGCTGTGGATTCCATGGGACATTCCCAACCCAGCGTTCCATGGAATCCATGCCCCCTTCCTTGTGCACACACCAGGCTCCTACACAGCCATAGTGTTCAGGACTGGGTTTCGCCATAGTGCTTTACATTTTCAAATTGTTGCACATGTACTGTGTTTGAGTCACTCCTGCACAAGTGAGGACAACTGCACTAAAGGGGACATTCACCCCTATTGGAGCACATTGTGTTTCCAGCATAGATCCCCCAGTGATTCAATTAGCGGATGGCAGTTTTAATTAGCAATTGAAGATTTGCATACAGGATGTGTGATCACAGATCAGTACCTTTTGTGGCCATAAAATTCTCCCATTTAGACCATGTCCACTTTCTGGGACATAATGACAGGTTCTATCCCAGTTGCATCCCTCTGTAATCCCTCCTCATGCTGACTTGCCAGGGGAAGCTGGGGAAAAAGAAAGCCCATTAAATATTGCCACACACAAACTAACCAATGCAGTCCAAGAGGCTTTTTCATCATGATTTTAATGAGATTTTTTAAATGTATGTTTTTACCTTGGCTAAAAAAATAATGTAGGTCAAACAGCCACAAGGAATATCTAGGTGGCAAAGTATGTGAGCATATTAGTTATTAGGCCAAATTCCTCTTTGAATGCACATGGTTGTCTCCCACAGATTTCAATGACAGCCACATGGACAGCAAAGAGCAACAAGCATACTCATCCAAGGGCATAATTTGGCCCATAGTTTATGATGTTTGTCCAGATCATGAAAGCAACATACAGTTTATATAACCACTATCTCTACACAGTTTATGCGGGGGTTAAAATTCTCATTGACATTTCCTAAGCATCTAAAACACATTTGATTAAAATAGCAGTAAATCAATACCTGTTGAAAGTGCAGACTTGCTAAAGGAATTAAGATGTGGTGCAACAAGGTTATCCATTTAACAGGTTTCTACTTGAATAATCAAACAATTCTCCTTTTAGAACATCTCCAAGCCACAGGACATCCAGTTCAGAAAGTCTGTTATTTTCAGCACTTAATTCTTAATCTTGTCTTTGCAAATGTTTTCTATCCCTGCCTGATGTTTTTCAGCTTGCAGCTATTTCTTTTAATCCAAACAATGGTAATGGCTTATGTAATTATGACTTTGTCCATGATCTGAACTCCCTGTGGATATTTAGACTCTTATTATCTTTAACCTCCTCCACCTTTGTCAGTGAACTTTCACCTCAGAACCTCAGCTGCGGATCAGCTGCTGTCTGACTATGAAGAGCACGATGGTTACTCTGGCAGTCAATGGGCAGTTCATTAAACCCTGAGAAGTAAGACTGTCTCAAAGAGGAAGAAACTATAAAGACACTTTCTTCTTTCAGAGTAGCAGCCGTGTTAGTCTTTGGTTCTGCACAATTGACTGGAGTCACTAGAAACTATCTGTGAATGGGCTCTTCCAACATGTGGCCCTAGAGGCCAAGCTCCCCATGCAGTTATCTCTCTGCTTTGCTAAGAATTCTGTATATTACTGGGGGCGAGGAGGGGGGAAGAATGTGCAGATTTTTTTGTAAATGGTTTAAAATATTATTTAAAATGTTAGGATCATTCAGCAGCTCCAGGCAGATTCCTTCCAAATCCTTGCTTTACCTACATGCCCTGGTGCAGGATGTGTACAATACAAAGATCTTAGGAGCTATCTGGCTAACCTGGATTCCACAGATTCTCCCAACATTCATTAAACGTCCCGCTCAGAGGTGACTGTGTAGATAGTGTCTGGCCCCGCAACCTGTCATCCTCCTCTACATGCCTCCACTTGTCTCTCTCATAACTCTGAAAGATGATATAATGGAAGACGATGACTCTCCAAAATCCTTGCAGGGAGGCAGGTTCCTTCCTGCACCTTAGGAAACTGGATGGTCCAGCACAGATGGTTAAGAGAGCCCCCAACTAACAGCTAAGAAATGGAGCAGTCAGCCAGGAGAGGATGGAGCCATTGGGCTGAAGATCCCCCACAAAGCCAGCTGGATGGGAAGGGAGAGACTCCCAGAGACACTCCCATGTGGCTAGAACCCAGACCTTGTTGTTACTGGAGCTGGCTGAAGTAGACTACCCCTTATATTTGGAACCAGGGCTAATGAAAACCTAATAATATTTGTGCTTGGCCCTTAAAGGGGGAGGATCTCTGTTTGCTTTCTGTACAATAAAATCTCTCCCCCCCAAGAATATGAACTCTATCCATATGCGACACTCTTTGGTTGATCAATCTTGCTCAGACTGGCTTAATATCACCAGGTAGGTAAAGGGCACAGATTCATCTTGAATGCTGTGCAGTTCTGGCAATCCCATTGCGAAAAGACTATACAAAAAGTCCAGAGAAAGGCAGCGAAAATTAGGGAGGGAAGTTTTCATGTGAGGTGAAATTGAAAATTATTTACCTTGGAAGGTGGACAGTAAGAGGAGATATAATCATAGAATATCAGAGTTGGAAGGGACCTCAGGAGGTCATCTAGTCCGACCCCCTGCTCAAAGCAGGACCAGTCCCCGATGTTTGCCCCAGATCCCTAAATGGCCCCCTCAAGGATTGAACTCACAACCCTGGGTTTAGCAGGCCAATGTGGGAACCCTAATCTGATTTAATTTGTCTGGTTCAAACTCTGAGCTAAATGGAAAATTCTCTTTTGTGGGACTGTATGCAAAGTAGTAAAAATGGGAACCTTAAACTATGGGAACCTGGGCCATTCAAAATGAATCTCTTTAATGAGACTGCTTCCTATCCCTCCTTAGTGCTTCTAAGACTCTTGGTCACAATTTGTTTGATGGTGGTTGTACCAGGGCTTTCTGAAGCTTTTGCTCTTCAGCCCTTTGCTCATACCTCTGTGCCAACAAACTTCTTTCTTTTGGAACACTGCACACACTGAACGCTGCTTTCATCATACAACAATATTCATCAAAACTTGCACAGGATGCGGAGTCAAAGTGAAATCTGATCCTACCGAAGTCAATAACAAAACTCCCTGTGACTTCAGTAAGGCCAGGATTTCACCAAAATATTTCCCCTTTAATATATTCCCAAAGATTCAAAGTTAATAGACAACTCACTTATATTACATCTAGCGTTGCTGAGCCATGCATTTAATGTATGATATCAGAAAATGGTGCCAACCAAAGCTGTAAAAGTTGGTAGCTACATTCATATACCAAATGTTTCATACCTTTCATACTATTAAACATACTTACCAGTGACTTCCCTGCACGAGAACTATAACCTGAAGAAATTTTAGGGTTAGAGTATAAGTTCTGTGACCAATTTGCTTATTTGTTCACAACCAAAATAATTCCACCATAGCTGTAGCAAGAATAAAGCATACAGAATGCCGCTCAGGCAGGAAAATTGACCCATTTGAGTAGCATATACCATACGATAGAGAGATTTCTAGAATAACCAAGGAGCACACTGCAATGTCAGCTACAACAAAACAAGAAGGCGGATTACGTATTGACCCGTATACTGGAATCTAGTTTTACTTAAAATTGAAATGATTGTCCACTTGCATCCTTCCACCTGCTGTTATGAAATTCCAGCCCAATACACAGTACTGAATCACTATTATCCTGTCTAAGATACCATAATAAAAACTGGCTAGTAGTTTGAATGGGTCCTTAGAGATGGGCTGGCCAGCTGGTTAGGAAACATTGGATATAATTAATATAGAATGGTTCTTTCTTGCTTCCAGTGGAGTTAATGGGCATATCTTTATGTCTTCCATCCTCTTATAGGATAGAAGGCCCTGGAATATAATGTCAGCAACAGGTTGCTATCTGTTAGTTCTTATTCCACTACTATGCTGCAAAGCCTGTACATTTGGTGGCACAGAACAGACATAAGTCTCTTATTTTCCTGTGTCAGAACTTGTGTTTTAATTGTCAATAAAGTATTTCAGGCGGACTTTTCAAAATCAGCTAAGTCAATAGGACTTGTGCTTCTAACTCCATTTTCAGGCATTTCTGCAAATCCTATCCTTCAATACCAGCTAGAAAATGTGGCTTTCCTTTTTGAAGTTAGCAACATGCTTTTCTTCATAACCGTAAACTTTATCCATTGGCACTGCAGTCTGGTACAGGAATGCTGTTCAGAAATAATGACACCAGCAGCACAGGTGGATATGTGAAGAATCCATGGACAGCTTAGTTTAACATTAAGGTCTTTCTTTACTGAGTTTGATCCCAGTCCCACGAGTCAAACTCTAGCTGTCAGGGGACTTGTTGTAAGTAATGGTCATTTGTGTTTCATAATTATCTTGAATAAACACAATTAGTTCCACATTCTGCTGTTTTCTTCCTAAGGCATTTGTAAACATTCTGCACTATTCTAGCAAATAGCTTTTGGCAATCATTAAAAAAAACCCAAAGCAAAATGGTTCTCAGCGGATCCTTTTAATTTATTCTAAGGAGCATGCCCAGAGGAGTAATGAGACCTACCAGACAATAATGACAATGGGATATTATCTTTCACTTAGATAACCATTGTAACCTAGTTTAAAATATCTTTGCTCACAGTCCTAATGTGGCTAAACCAGGATATAGTTGGAAAGATATAAAATGAAGAGTTTTCAATTTGGGATTTCATTGTGTTCCCATGAGTCAAGCCAATGTATTTTATTTAGTATGGATGTAAACTGGGCATCATACTTGCATTCTCATGCTTAAAAATTTTGTACAAAGCTGTTCAAAAGTATTCTAAGAGCAAAGGAGGAGTGAACAAGGTCTCAACTGGATGAAACATGCAAAACATCTTTTCACTATAACACAAAAATATCCTAGAAACGTATTGATATTGAATGTTTCCATTAATGTATAGACACCATCGTTGGGTGATTAGGGAATCGGAAGGCCAGACATCTGATCTATCATATGACATGGGGAAAGTCACTTACTCGCTCTGTGCCTCATTTTCCCTACCTGTAACATAAGGATAATAATGTTTATCAACTTTTGTAAAACACTGTATAATTCACAGTAATATTATTTCCTACGTAATAGCTTGCAGCCTTTTAGTGGCACTGTATTGCCCATATTATGTTTATATTGTTAAATAAATAGAATAACATTCCACCAAGAAAATAGATGCACAGTAAAACCAGCCTAGAGCAACCACTCATGGGAGTGAACAAAAGTGGTCACTTGTAAGAGGTGGTCTCTCTTCAAAGGTTTGCTGTCTTCAGCCGGAGAACGGCAGCTGCTGGCCAGGCACCCACTTCTGAAGGCAGTGCCACCATCAGCAGCAGTGCAGAAGGGTGGCAATACCAATATCATGCCACCCTTATTTCTCCGCTCTCCAGCTGCCCAGCCCTGAAGGCAGTGCTGCCGCCAGCAGCAACGCAGAAGTAAGGAAGATCAGTTTCTCCTACAGGTTTATTTTCACGGATGGAAGTAAAAAAATGTGGTCGCTGGTCTCATCTGACAGGTGGTCATTCTTCACAGTTTCTTCACAGTTGAATTATAAGGGAAAAAACTTTCCATGGCCTCTCTAAGTAGTCACTCGTGACAGGTGGTCTGTCTTCAGAGGTGATCGCTAAGTCAGGTTTTACTGTACATTGGAGAACAGGTTTCACTACTCCCAGCCCATTAAATACAAAAAGGCTCTTCAAAGCTCTTCCTAGGATACAGCAGCAGCAGCTTTGCAGACACTGCTAAAGTAAGTAGGCAGTTAAAACTGGGAAGAATATGTCAATTGGTAAAATTAGCTAAAAAGTTACTCAGAATTTTGCCCTACATTTGGACTATCACATCTGAGGCAAACTTTTCGAAGCAAACTGCTGAGGATTGCCAAGTTAACAAGCTGTTCTATGCTGCAAGGGACATATTTATGGACATACTTTCAACAAGACGTACCTAGTGCTACCAAGCTGTGCTGTACTAAAGAGCAGTAAGTATCAGATAAATTGATTTTCTTTTAATAAAGGATTTCACACATGGAAATTATTAAATTCAGATCAAATATTCAGAAGTGCACAGAGAAACCCAAAAGAAACAGATTTACCATAACAATAAAGTTGCTACACAAACTAAGAAAAGCCACAAAATTCAAAGTTAAGAATGTTAAACTTTACAAAAATTCTTAATCCATGAAGTTTTAAAAAAGACACTTTAAAGTCTATTAAGAATTTATACTAAACATTTGCTGTGGGTTTTTTTTCTTTTAAATGCGGGCTGGGTTGTGTCGCTCCGACTTTAATGCTACTTAAAGGCATTTGTTTTCTGTCTGTCAGTTCCCTTCTTTTTAAGATACATTAAAAAAAATAGTTTATGAGAGGGCAATCAAGATGCAGCATTTACTCAAGAGCAGCATCATGGGAAGGCATTCCAGCACCTGAGACAAACATAACAGCTATACTACGGTAATGGGCATGATATAAATGGGCATGATATAAATGATATAAACCCATTCTATAGTCCCTCCTCATAGGTCACACCTATTGATTTTAATGACAATTCCTATCTTAGAATCTTCAAGATCAGATCCTAATCAGCTAAATATGAAGGATCAAATATACCAAATATTAGCTTCTACCAGTGCAGACTCTGTTAAAAGGCTGCTGGTGGGAGAAAGTCTGCCGGCAGGGAGTGTGACCCAGAGACCATAACAGTTCTTAAGTAGAAGTTTGTGAAACCTTTGACTTGACCATCAGTTGTACTGTGATTCAAATTTGACCTGGAGTTCTGAACCAGCAGTGATTCAAATGATTATTCAGCTCCATGAACATTTGTCAAAGCTGGATAGTCACAGTTGATTATCGCTGTGTACCGATGCACACATTGAGATTACTGTTCTCTTGTATATTTCAAGTCAGAACTATGTTGCCTAGGAAAACGTACGTGGTTATGTGATGATATTTTTCAATATTACCACTAGACCTATTTCTAGATCTGTCACCCCTCTGAGGACCCTGAACAAACCTATGCCAATGTGCATGAACTCACACTGTTCCTAGACCCTCCCAATGAGATTCAAGTACAGGAAAGCAAAGCTCATTGTAAACTGAATCTTTTATCAGATTCCTGTGCCTGAAAACTGGTTTGAATTTTAAAAAATATTGTGAATCATCTCATTCTTTCCCATAACACTTTGCAGCAAGGATTCCAATTCTGACATGTCATAAACGTTGTTTCTGAGTTGTCATAGTCTCATGTGTCAATAGGTTAGAAGTGTTTGTAAAGAACATGTATGTGCACCTTCAGTGAACCTTTTCATTATATAAACATAGTAACTATTATTTAAAATGCTTTAAATAGTTACCCACAGATACTTATCAGCCTTACAAACTAGTGTCTTGTAGAATTTCAGTTTATTAAACAAATCAGAGGGTCAGATTACTTCAGAAGTCAGTGGCAAAACTCCCCATGGTTTCAATGGGGGCAAAAACAGATTTTGAGTTACAAAAAAGGGAACAAAAAAAGTTTAATCTAAATAAATATTTGGCACTTAACTCAAAAAGAGAAAATGGCCAAATGTTTCTTCAGTTCATTCCTGGGCTCCCGCCATGCACAAAAATTTATTTTATATTTCCATTTAAAAATGCCTAAAAATGTGTATTTATACAAAGCACCTTAACCTTGGCAGCTTGCAAGGTGCTATTAGGAGGTATTGTGATCTATCAGCATCAGACATAACAATATCTGTTACTGAAACATCTGATTGCTTACAAGCCAGACTTTATCCTGTTTAATAAAATCCTTACTGAAGCTTCCCCCCCCCCCCCCCAGCTTTGGTAAGAGATATTTAAGCAGAAAGAGCAGCTTGTTTCCTTGACAGCAGAGTACCAACTGTTTTGGTTTTCTTTGTTCTATGTCTGTTCAACATACTGTATCCATAGAAATAGCTGATGTCCCAGAAGTACAAGTATTTTGTATTATATATACTCAAATACTAGGTTACTGCAACATTAGCTTTGCATAGTTCATGTCAGAAAAAAGTCACAAAATAAAAAAGCAAAGGTTCCTAAAGAAAAACTGCACATCCTGTGTGCTTTCTGGTTTATATTTAACATTTTAAACATTACGTACCAGTATTAAGATGCTACACAGTAGGGAAAAAAAGAATATAAAATGTTACATATGTACCGTGTCTCTGAGTTAACGGAACCTGTATATGTTGCAGTTCCCGTATTTTGTGTGCTCTCACATATTATTAAATGCTGCTTATGCCTAACATGCAACTTTCAAACATTCTCAATTTGTACCCAAATGCCGCCACCTCCACCCTTAGTCCTGAGGACAGAAATAAAACAATGCCAAAAAAAAAAAAAATGGAGCTCTAATGTTGTTGCAGAGTGATAGCATTTCCCACCTCCAATCTGCAGGGCTAGCAGGGATGCAGGGCCTAAAAAGGCACTAGAAAACCGGAATCCATGAGCATCTAGGCACCAGGCATCCTAGCCAGGTGGAAACTAGAAGCACCTGCTCACATCCCCCTCCTCAACCTTCAAAGTATGGCAGAGCCTTAACTGTGCTACCATTGATCATCAGACCTTCAATGCACACTGATACTGCAGGGAGAGTCCCAGAGTTTAGCTTTCCACTGACATTTCCTGTAAAACAGATTCAAATTTTGGGGGTGCAGAGCATACAGTATACTATAGAGCAGTACAGTATATACCATAGTCAGACCCACTTTCTCGCATGTGATTGGGAAGATGGAGCGAGGCCTCGCAACTAGTGAGGTAGTGGAGGGAGTAACATTTTGCAAAGTCACTCTCCTCTAGCGTGATATTTAGCAGATATGTTTCCCTACACACCACGTAGCAGAAGGTATATACAGGCCTTATACCATTTCCAAAAAAGATTTTTCCAAGGAGTACATATACAGTTTACGTCAGTAAGGACTATTTACCTAGCAAGTTTCACCTCTTTGCGAGTTCACTATGTGGTGACAAAAAGGCTCTGGCAATAACAGTTACAGTATGTGAAATGTATATTTTGTTCACCCTCACTGGCCTTAAAAAATTCCCAAAGGGATTTTGTTCAAATTTTGCAAAAATATTTGCTTTGGCAGCTGCCAAAGCATGAACATTTTCAGTGTAAAATCAGGATTTTCTAGAAAACTGTGAGAAACAAGGAAGAAAAATTATGAGAAAGGAAGTGAAAGCAGGGGTTCTAACTGAAACGGTTTTGTAAGCCTAACTATAGCATTTATTACCAACACTAATATATAAACCACTGAATGCATGAACAGAAACTAGGACATCGATACACAATTAAAAGAAAACTATAAAATTTATGGATTACAGAGTCCAGAGTGCTTGGCAGAGCTGTGTTTACATTCAAAAGAAGGGGAGAAAGGAAGGAGGTTGCGGGGGGAAGAGCCTAGAATGCTGAACACCAAAGCATAATTAAATCACAAATCATTTGATTTCAGTACAAGGCCTAATTTGTAAATGACTTGAGACAGATTTATCTTCACAGTTCTCATGAAAACAGGACTTCCCGCAGTACTCAGCTATCTAGCGCAAAGTAGCACTCTTATAACCCTGGAATTTTTAACTAATGAAGAAAATGAGCTGACTGTATTCTGGAGAATGTGAACCCCAGTGCACTCTTGGCATGCCTGTCCCATGGAATATTAATGAGCCATAAAAAAAGCTAGGATTGTTCCTGAGATTTACTTTGCATACTGTCTGTCGCTATGTAGAGAGAGAAACTATGCTGAAGTAGCAGCTTTTATGTTCAAACTACGTATTGTGTATGGGGGCAGAAAACCTGTATCGCCAAAGGAATTTTTTTTATTTGATTTTCAAATGGCAGCTCAGCAATTTTGCAAAACCAGATTTCAAATATGGCCTTCATGCCATTGTTTTTATCACTTTCTCTCGTTGTGCCCTTATGTACAAGGGTAAAGACTATTCTTCTGCATCCAAGTACAGTGTGCTAAAGGGAGGATGAGCAGTGGGGAGCCCTGCCTGTGCCACTGTCCTTTGCCTGTTCCTGATTCCATGGCCCGAGGCAATGGTTTGCATTTTTAGGACAACAGCCGGCTATCTGCAAGCAGGAGACCACTCGTCAGGCTTCATTACTGCACAGAAAATGACACAAGTGTGCCTGTGGTCACAACTGTGCTTATGGTGCGCTGAAAAGCCATTACATCTCATTGCAACAAAAAACTGCACTAACATACAGGCTGACCAGCTCCATAGATTGCCAAAAACCTGACAGGTCAGCTTATTTATGCAATTTAGTACCTGCAATGCAATTTCTGGAAAGAACCTATACTAAATAACTAGGGTCCAATGAATGTTTTATACGAAGTTCTCTTCCTTTCTTTATTGGGCCTACATAAAATAAACAATTTGTCTCTACTAGATTCCTGTAGCAGCAGGCATTGTCAGCTGAAGTGTTTTACTCTTTTCAATATTAATAACCTTAAAAGCATCGTTAAAAATCTAATGACCAGTATCAGTGGATTCTCACATTTGATAATGTCATTTTGAATTCTTTAAGGTTTTGATATTTTAAAGACCACATTGATATATTTGATATGATTCCTATTTAACAATAAGTGAACAGGCTGAAATTGCTTTGCTTCAGTAATAATTATGAGTATGTATTATTTGTTTAGTGCACATAATGAGATTGGAGCTTGTACAATAAAGTTATACATAAAAGGTAAAACTATAGGAGACACAGGAAATGCAGACACTAGGCATATTCCTTTCCAAAGTAAAATAGAGACAATGTGTGTGACATTTATCATTTTTATGTTTAAGTAGCGCTCCCCAGTAAGTACTGAAAACTAAAGAACTTTGGGCCAGATTCTGATCTTGCTTGCATGCATGTAAATCTAGAGAAACTTCATGAAGTCAGGTGAATCGCACCAGTGTATAAAGGTATGTGAGATCAGAACCAAACCCTTTGTTTCTCAAAAAACCCTAAAGGTATCAATGGAAAATTAATACAGGCTTGCATCTCTTCCTATGCCTCCCCCGTCCCGCCCCCTGCCCTTACTCCCATCTATCCTTCCCTCACAGACATGCCTCTATCAGAAAACTGCTTTGATGAGAGGGAACCACCAGTGGCAGTGTTAGTCCTCATACATATTCAGACATTTTCTTCTGAGAAGAGAGATTGACAACAGTTCTTCCATCAACTTAGTAATAACAATAGACCTCTATAAAGCCCATATTTTTTACAGTAACCTACCAGGCCTTCCAGCTTAGCTATTCATTTTCTTGAAATGTGAAATGGAACAAAACACTGGGCATGTCTATATGGGGGGAGGGTAGTAGTCTTCTGTGGAAAATACTTCAGGGGACTCAGCCATGTGGATTGAACTTTACCTGGAAGCTGCATTAAACTTTTCCAAGGCCTCTGGGGTTCAAAATATGTAGGATACTGTCACATTGATTAAATGTCTGGGTCTTGACAGAAGGTCCATCAGCTGTAGCTTTGAAGGCCACAGATATGATGATGGAAGCATATAAGCAGCCCATGGACCACTGATTGGCAATGCATTACTTTAAAAAAGATTGATATATTGTCACGGTAACACCTGCTTGGTAAGAGGAACTAATCAGCCGCAGGTTTGTCAGGATTCAATTATTAAGCTGCTTTCAGTGGTGACTGAAATACATGGATGTAGGCATGCTGCAATACACTTCCCCCATTGTAATTCAAAGGTATATACAGTATATAACATAAAACTAATTGTTCATACCCAGGTCACCAGATTCTGATCTCAGTTACATTAGTGTAAACATGGAGTAAATCCATTAAAGTCTATGGAATTACTCTGGATTTACCCCAAAATAAGAATTTAGCCCTGTGCGTTTTGGTGTTAAGGGAAGTTGTATCTTTAAAATAAACTCCAGGGTCACACCTGTTTTTTGATTATATAACCATGGCCTTTTATGGCGTGTTTACCATTCCATTATTGATACCAAGTCATCTACAAATAGAAATGGGAGGCAGTATAGTCTAATGGCTGGGCACTAGGCTGATAGTCAGAATGCCCTTGCTCAGTTCCCAACATGGTCTCTGTCCCAGGGTGTGACCCTTTGGGCAAACAAAGTATTTTGAGTTCTCTCACATTTACAAAAAAAAAAAGCTCATGCTGAAGGTGACTTCACCCAAGAAAATCACTCCCACGCGGCATGTTCAATAGGTTTCTAAAAGTATCATTATAGGATTTTCTGTTTAGTGCAGTGCAGCTAGACTTTTTTTTTTTTTTTTTTAAAAGGAAGACCAGCCTTTACTCATGGTTTTTAAAATAGCTTAATGACCTACATATATACGCATTTGGCAAAAAAACAGACAGGCATTGTATTTCAGTCTAAATATTAAAGTCAGCACCTGTGCAGTTCCTAATTCATGTCTGGTAACATCACAGATAGCTGGGTGGGTAATAGAAGAACACCAATTAAGAGGAGTGAATGTTATTAGCCGTTCTTTTGTTATCCCCCAAATGCAAGCATCTTCATAAATACAAAATGCTACAGATGAAATAAAATTTAAATTTAGTCATAGCAACAACAATACATTCTTACCATGTATACAGCACAGTGTTTTATATCTTTAATGTGCTGTAAATATCTTAAATGGTCAGCCTCCACAACATCCCATTTAGGCAGGTTGCTTTTGAGCCATATTTTGCAGGTGGGGAGGGGGGGTAACACAGAGACAGTAATGTGTAATTGTATGTAAGAAAAACAACAGTTTTCCAGGGCTTATTGAAGTGCTTTCTGTAGCAGAGAGAGAGAGAGAGCACCTGGACCACTGGGCCTGGTGCAAGACCTGAGGCCCCTGAACCAGAGGCTGTGAACCAAAGTCAGGCCATGTATTAAAGCAGATGCTTACAAGTTCTCTGTCCAGTACATGAATTTGGCAATGTTACTGCCAGTGTTGCTATAACATAGGCACTCCTAAGAAGTACTAGACACTAGATATTCACATAAATACATTCCAGGAGGCTCATGCAGATAAACCATCTTATCTTGTGCTAGGTTGGGGTGTGACAGAATAATGAATAGGGATGTTTTGTCCAAGACATCAGGCGCAAGGTATGAGGGGAGATAACAAATGTAATGAAACCTGTAAGGTGATATGTAAGTGGTTTATCCCAGTTGTTTGTCTCAGTCTATAAGTGTTGGGGTATGTCGCCTTAACCCTTCGTGTAGCTGAGAGGACAGCAGAGATTCCTGCTGCTGACTGAGCCACTCCTTACCATGGAGCACTCATGTGTTAATGTACTTGTGCAAGTTGTTAGGACTGTCCCTGGAGGGCAATAAGCCTGGCTGACCCATGCTTGTGGCCTGTTTTTATGACTGACATTGAAGTCTGCAGGAGCCCTGAAAGCAGCACAGGCTGAAACAACTGATGTGATTCACCTTCTACTCTAGCAACACATCCGACTACATGTAATTCCACCCTTCTATACTTTCCAGAATCTCTTTGAGGTGCCCAACCAAGAGAAGAACTTGCTTTCCCAAAGAACTAGCTAAACTGTCCATCTGCACAGCAGCATCAGTGACTACACTCTGCATAACCTTGCCCCTTTGGTGTTCCTCCACAACATCTGCTTTCTCTTCCTCGCTCGTCTTTTCTCTGCAGCATCCTAATCCACTTGTGTGTCATCATAACCCCTTTTTCTTCCTATTCTGGCATTTCACCTTTCTCGCTGCCAATATCATATTCTCATACTTTCTCTTTCTGTTCAGTTTATTCTGTTTCTTTTCTTATATATTTTATATGAGTCTCTTTCTTTCCTGACTCTTCACTTCTATTCTTTTACCTGATCTGTTACATGTTTTTCACACTGACTCAAATTTCATCTCTCATTGGTTTACCTTATTCCTTATTATACTATATTGTCATAATTTGTTTCGCTATGGCCAGGCTGTTGTTTTTAACTGCATGTCTTTTGATCCTTGACCTACAGCTTGAAAAAACTTGAAAAATACAAGAACCATGACTAAACTATGACTGCATATTCACATGACTTGTGACATCCTTTTTGTTTTAAAAATTGTCAAAGAAACAGAGCTTTCATTATTATGTAGTTGTATAACAGTAGTCCCCAGAAGACCCATCCAAGATCAGAGGCCAACTGTACATACTAGGCACAGCACAAGCACATACTAAGATATAGTCACTACGCCAAAGCTCTTAAAATCTAAAGAGACCTGGGATGGAAAGGAAACAGGTACAGGGAGGTGAAGTGACTGGCTCAAGGCCACACAGCAGGTCAGTGGCACAGCTGAGAATAGAATCCAGGTCTCCTGAGTTTCAATCCACTGCTATATGCTGCCTGAGGTTGGTCCATAATCCAATGAACCAAAACAACTACATTACCTTAGTATGGGGCAACCAGAGAGTGCAGCTGATTCTACACGAAAGTGAAACTGACCAGTATCATTTCATTTTCCAAGTGAAGTGAAATCTGATAAGTGAACAAAGAGCATCAGTTGTGAAAAGTTAATAAGATTGTTAATTTTTTCATCCTTAATATTGTCTGGTTTTATCGCTTAGCCCAATGCACCAAACCTACAATATTCAAACTTTTTAATGTCTTCCATTTTTGTAACATTATCCTATTGCAAGAGCAACAACTGCAACAAATGACCTTTTTGATGTTGCTTGTGAATTTCCAGATGCCTAAAATGTCTTACTATCAGAAGTGTTGGATCACTAGGGATGCCTTTTTCTCCAAACCACATTCAATATATTTAGTATCACCTCCTCCCGCATCTTGAGCACAACCAGTCTGCATGTAACAATTTACCAGTAGATCCTCCTGGTGCCAAAAGTATCACTCCTTTGAATCTGGCTTTTCTCACTCATGCTAGCATTTGGTAAGGCCTAAAGAGATTTTTCTTTTGAACAAGTTTGAATTTCACGTCATGCATGATTTATTCATGTTTCAGCCTATTATCTTCCATCCTCTGTTCTCAATCTGGATTCCTAAATTTCTGCTCCAATCATTCCTCAGATCCTCTGTTGAGCTTTTGGAGGATGTTAAAAAAAAGTATTTACCAAGGCTGTGTTGGCTACTGTTCTTAGCAAGAATATATAACAAAGATCAGAGATCAGAGTAGCAGCCGTATTAGTTTGTATTCGCAAAAAGAAAAGGTGTACTTGTGGCACCTTAGAGCCTAACAAAGATCAGAAAGAGGAGGGTTTTTGTCAGCATGCTATACTTGAAATATATTATTTGATGCATCAGATATCTTAGCTGTAAACTCCACTAGTGTTTTGCTTTTACCAGATTTATGGATTAGCTGATCTATGAGAACTGCCACAGATTGCCTTCTTGAAATAGTGAGCCTGGTCAAGCAGTCAGACTATTTAAAACTATGTGGACTTGGTGATTTTAAAAATACTTCCCCTCAAAACACCACCCACATATTAGTCCGCTTTATGGATTAACACATGACAGTTTCAAATTTAAAATAGGCAACCATGTTTAATTTATGGGTGGGGGAGGGGATAAAATGTCATGTCTTTCTCTGAGTGTAGTTCATCCCTTTTTGCTTATTTCGTCTGGTATCTCTATCACCCTGCAGTATCTGAATGATAATAATTAATTAATATCACCATATTGGTCCCAGGATATGAGAGAGACAAGGTGAGTGAGGTAATATCTTTTATTGGACTAACTTCTGTTGGTGAAAGAGACAAGCTTTTGAACTACACAGAGCTCATCTTCAGGTCTGGAAAAGATCATCAGAGTGTCACAGCTAAATATAAGGTGTGATAGATTGTTTAGCATACAGGGTAAACATTCTTGCAAGAGACCATTTAAGATAAGTGGGCAATTAACACGTCTGCAGTCATAGCACAAAGGAGGGTTAATGGGTTACAGACAGTTTTGAATCATATTTCTGTTAAGTTTCAGAGTAGCAGCCCTGTTAGTCTGTATTCACAAGAAGAAAAGGAGTACTTGTGGCACCTTAGAGACTAACCAATTTATTTGAGCATAAGCTTTCGTGAGCTACAGCTGCATCCGATGAAGTGAGCTGTAGCTCACGAAAGCTTATGCTCAAATAAATTGGTTAGTCTCTAAGGTGCCACAAGTCCTCCTTTTCTTATTTCTGTTAAGTCTATGATTTTTAGAGTCAAGATGAGTTATCAAAAAGAAAAGGAGTAGTAGTGGCACCTTAGAGACTAACCAATTTATTTGAGCATAAGCTTTCGTGAGCTACAGCTCACTTCATCGGATGCATTCAGTGGAAAATACAGTGGGGAGATTTATATACACAGAGAACATGAAACAATGGGTGTTACCATACACACTGTAACGAGAGTGATCACTTAAGATGAGCTATTACCAGCAAGAGAGCCCGGGTGGGGGGGGGGGGGGGGGGGGGAGAAACTTTTGTAGTGATAATCAAGGCGGGCCATTTCTAGCAGTTGACAAGAACGTCTCAGGAACAGTGGGGGCTGGGGGAGGGGGAAATAAACATGGGGAAATAGTTTTATTTTGTGTAATGACCCATCCAATCCCAGTCTCTATTCAAGCCTAAGTTAATTGTATCCAGTTTGCAAATTAATTCCAATTCAGCAGTCTCTCGTTGGAGTCTGTTTTTGAAGTCTTTTTGTTGTAATATTGCAACTTTTAGGTCTGTAATCAGATCTTGGGAGACAGGCCAATCCTTGCTTACAGACAGCCCCCCAACCTGAAGCAAATACTCACCAGCAACCACACACCACACAACAGAACCACTAACCCAGGAACCTGTCCTTGCAACAAAGCCCGTTGCCAACTGTGCCCACATATCTATTCAGGGGACATCATCATAGGGCCTAATCACATCAGCCACACTATCAGAGGCTCGTTCACCTGCACATCCACCAATGTGATATATGCCATCATGTGCCAGCAGTGCCCCTCTGCCATGTACATTGGCCAAACTGGACAGTCTCTACGTAAAAGAATAAATGGACACAAATCAGATGTCAAGAATTATAACGTTCATAAACCAGTCGGAGAACACTTCAATCTCTCTTGTCATAAATATAAAGGGAAGGGTAAACCCCTGTAAAATCCCTCCTGGCCAGAGGAAATCTCCTCTCACCTGTAAAGGGTTAAGAAGCTAAAGGTAACCTCGCTGGCACCTGACCAAAATGACCAATGAGGAGACAAGATAATTTCAAAAGCTGGGAGGAGGGAGAGAAACAAAGGGTATGTGGGTCTGTCTATATTTTGTCTTTGCCGGGGATAGACCAGGAATGAAGCCTTAGAACTTTTAGTAAGTAATCTAGCTAGGTACGTGTTAGATTATGATTTCTTTAAATGGCTGAGAAAAGAATTGTGCTGAATAGAATAACTATTTCTGTCTGTGTATCTTTTTTGTAACTTAAGGTTTTGCCTAGAGGGGTTCTCTATGTTTTGAATCTAATTACCCTGTAAAGTATTTACCATCCTGATTTTACAGGGGGGATTTTTTTTTATTTCTATTTACTTCTATTTCTATTAAAAGTCTTCTTGTAAGAAAACTGAATGCTTTTTCATTGTTCTCAGATCCAAGGGTTTGGGTCTGTGGTCACCTATGCAAATTGGTGAGGCTTTTTATCCAACATTTCCCTGGAAAGGGGGGGTGCAAGTGTTGGGAGGATTGTTCATTGTTCTTAAGATCCAAGGGTCTGGGTCTGTAGTCACCTAGGCAAATTGGTGAGGCTTTTTACCAAACCTTGTCCAGGAAGTGGGGTGCAAGGTTTTGGGAAGTATTTTGGGGGGGAAGACGTGTCCAAACAGCTCTTCCCCAGTAACCAGTATTTGTTTGGTGGTGGTAGCGGCCAATCCAAGGACAAAGGGTGGAATATTTTGTACCTTGGGGAAGTTTTGACCTAAGCTGGTAAAGATAAGCTTAGGAGGTTTTTTTCATGCAGGTCCCCACATCTGTACCCTAGAGTTCAGAGTGGGGGAGGAACCTTGACATGGTGGCAGAGTGGTGGGATTAACCTGAAATCATTTTGAGATCCAGTTGAGATTTTGTTGAACTAGAAATACAGATTTTTAAAAAGGAAGTCCAGAAGCAGCTGAAACTGAAAGCAGCTTGTTTTTTTCTCTGCTTTGTGGCCAAGCAGAGACAAAAGGGGATTATCTTTGTGAATTGCAGGTTTTCTTTGCCTGGAGGCAGGGTACTTAACTCCTGCAGGGAAATTCACAGTCTTCCAACCCAGAGTTTTTTTTCCCTAAAAGTAAATAGAAGGGGGGGTGTTCTACCCATTTGCCTGGAGACAAAAGGGGCAGGGTTTTTTTTTTTTGGATTTTGATTTTTTACAAGGAGCACAAGTTTAAAAAGGAAACTTGGTTTTTCTTTGGGCTGGGTAAACAGGTTTCAAAGTAGCTGGAAGTTTTTGCTTTGATTTGGGCCCAGAGCAGAGACAAGGGAATTGTTTTTTTTTTTTTTTTTGTAGGCTGACAATCACTATCAGAGAATAGGTATTCTATTCCAGCACAGCAAAATTTTACAGCCAAGTTTTTTTTTGTTTATTTCTAAACCTCGGGTGTAAAGTTAGTTAAAAACAGAGAGGTTAGAATGACAATATCTGCGGCTCGACTACGGCTGGAATTAGCCAGATTTCAGGCTGAGGAAAGACAAAGGGAACATGAAAGACAGATAGAACTCATGCGGCTGAAGAAGGAGGAGAAGGAACAAGAAAGGGAGGCAGCGAAAGAGGCAGCGAAAGAGGCAGAACAACACCAAGCGGCTGCTCACAGGAGAGCTATGGAAGCAAGGGACAAAGAGCTGGAGGAGAAGGAAAAAGAGAGGAAGTATGTGGAGGAGATAGAGAAGATAAAGGCTCAGGAGAATATCCCAACAAACCCTAGCTATCCTTCTCCAAGTACCACTTCCCATCCCAGAAAGTTCCCCACCTACAAAGCAGGCGATGATACTGAGGCCTTCCTAGAAAACTTCGAAAGGGCCTGCCTTGGGTACAACATCTCTACTGACCAATACATGGTAGAGCTGAGGCCGCAGCTCAGTGGACCCTTAGCTGAGGTGGCAGCTGAAATGCCTAAAGAACACATGAACAAGTATGAACTGTTTAAATCCAAGGCGAGAGTCAGAATGGGGATAACACCCGAGCAGTCTCGTCGGAGGTTCAGAGCCCTAAGGTGGAAACCAGATGTGTCATTTACCCGACATGCCTACCACATTGTGAAGCATTGGGAGGCCTGGATATCCGGAGCAAGTGTTGAATCTCCAGTAAATTTGCCCTTCCTAATGCAAATGGAACAATTCTTAGAGGGTGTTCCTGAGGAAATAGAAAGATACATCCTAGATGGGAAGCCCAAAACTGTAATCGAGGCAGGAGAGATTGGAGCCAGATGGGTGGAGGTGGCAGAGAAGAAAAAAACTGGTCGCAGTTGGAGCGGAGACCAGAAGGGACAACCCCAGACCACACCCTATTACCGGGGGCCGCCCAAAGCCCCACCTACCTCCCAAAGAACCCTCCAGACCCCTTATCGTCCCACCACCCTGTTCTCCAGCAACCCTCCTCGCCCCAGTGACCAGTCAGCTGGACGATGTTTTAAATGTAACGAGCTGGGGCATGTAAAGGCCAACTGCCCCAAGAACCCCAACAGATTACAGTTCATTGCACCGGAATCACACCAGAGGTCCACAGGCCCAGATACCTCCCAGATACCCTTGGAGCGGAGGGAAACTGTGAGTGTGGGCGGGAAGAAGGTCACCGCGTGGAGGGACACCGGAGCACAAGTGTCAGCTATCCATGCTTCCTTAGTGGACCCCAATTTAATCAACCCAGAGATCCAAGTGACGATTCAACCCTTCAAGTCCAACTCTTTCGATTTGCCTACAGCCAAGTTGCCTGTCCAGTACAAGGGCTGGTCCGGAACGTGGACTTTTGCAGTCTATGATGATTATCCCATCCCCATGCTGTTGGGGGAAGACTTGGCCAATCATGTGAAGCAGGCCAAGAGGGTGGGAACGGTCACCCGCAGCCAGGCTAACCAAGCCGTGAGGCCTAGCTCTGTTCCGGAAACTTCTATCAGGACCCGGTCAGAGGTGATGGATCCGGACCCCAGACCAATGTCTGCAACAGCAGTAGTGGATCCAGTCCCAGAGACCCAGACGGAACCAGTCCCAGAACCGGAACCAGCCGAACAACCAACACCAGACCCATTGCCAGCACTGAATCCAGTACTTGCAACCTCAACACCAGAGGGCCCCACCGACCCTGAACCGACAGCAGCCGATAACCCGACACAAGAGGCTCAGCCGGAGCCTGAATCCCAACATAGTTCACCAGCGGAGAGCGGTTCACAGTCAACAGAAACAGCCCCATCCCCTATATCGCTTCCAGAGGGACCAAGCCTAGGTCCACAATCCAATAAGGAACTGATGTCTCCAGCATCAAGGGAACAGTTCCAGACCGAACAGGAAGCAGATGAAAGCCTCCAGAGAGCTTGGACGGCGGCACGGAGCCACCCACCGCCTCTCAGCTCTTCTAATCGATCCAGAGAATTAAAGGTTTGTCAGTTTACAGCCCAGGGAGGAGACGACGCTGAGTGGCCTGAAGGTGTCTACTACGAAGGGAAATGTGCTGGTGGTGTGGAAGAGGTGAACCTCTCCATGACCCTTGGGCGTATGCAGCGACAGCAGATCCAGGAGCTGTGCACTAGCTACGCGCCAACGTTCTCAGCCACCCCAGGACTGACTGAACGGGCATACCACTCCATTGACACAGGTAATGCTCGCCCAATTAGAGTCCAACCTTACCGGGTGTCTCCTCAAGCTAAAACTGCTATAGAACGGGAGATCCGGGATATGTTACAGATGGGTGTAATCCGCCCCTCTGAAAGTGCATGGGCATCTCCAGTGGTTCTAGTTCCCAAACCAGATGGGGAAATACGTTTTTGCGTGGACTACCGTAAGCTAAATGCTGTAACTCGCCCAGACAACTATCCAATGCCACGCACAGATGAACTATTAGAGAAACTGGGACGGGCCCAGTTCATCTCTACCTTGGACTTAACCAAGGGGTACTGGCAGGTACCGCTAGATGAATCTGCCAAGGAAAGGTCAGCCTTCACCACACATCTCGGGCTGTATGAATTTAATGTACTCCCTTTCGGGCTGCGAAATGCACCCGCCACCTTCCAAAGACTTGTAGATGGTCTCCTAGCAGGATTAGGAGAATATGCAGTCGCCTACCTTGACGATGTGGCCATATTTTCGGATTCCTGGGCAGACCACCTGGAACATCTACAAAAAGTCCTTGAGCGCATAAGGGAGGCAGGACTAACTGTTAAGGCTAAGAAGTGTCAAATAGGCCTAAACAGAGTGACTTACCTTGGACACCAGGTGGGTCAAGGAACTATCAGCCCCCTACAGGCCAAAGTGGATGCTATCCAAAAGTGGCCTGTCCCAAAGTCAAAGAAACAGGTTCAATCCTTCTTAGGCTTGGCCGGTTATTACAGACGATTTGTACCGCACTACAGCCAAATCGCCGCCCCACTGACAGACCTAACCAAAAAGAAACAGCCAAATGCGGTTCAGTGGACCGAAAAGTGTCAGAAGGCCTTTAACAAGCTTAAAGCGACACTCATGTCTGACCCTGTACTAAGGGCCCCAGACTTTGACAAACCGTTCCTAGTAACCACAGATGCGTCCGAGCGTGGTGTGGGAGCAGTTTTAATGCAGAAAGGACCTGATCAAGAATTCCACCCTGTAGTGTTTCTCAGCAAAAAACTGTCTGAGAGGGAAAGCCACTGGTCAGTCACTGAAAAAGAATGTTACGCCATTGTCTACGCTCTGGAAAAGCTACGCCCATATGTTTGGGGACGGCGTTTCCACCTGCAAACCGACCATGCTGCACTGAAGTGGCTTCACACGGTCAAAGAAAATAGCAAAAAACTTCTTCGGTGGAGTTTAGCTCTCCAAGATTTTGATTTTGACATCCAACACATCTCAGGAGCTTCTAACAAAGTGGCTGATGCACTCTCCCGTGAAAGTTTCCCAGAATCAACTGGTTAAAATCGTCCTTGAGATGTAGAAAATATTGTTAGTCTTTATGTACTTGGTAGTATATTTAGAGATGCATGTGTCTTATTAACTCTGTTTTTCCTAGAGCTCCAGGAAGAAATCCCAGCCAGTGTTTCACCCTAGCTGAGATTTGGGGGGCGTGTCATAAATATAAAGGGAAGGGTAAACCCCTGTAAAATCCCTCCTGGCCAGAGGAAATCTCCTCTCACCTGTAAAGGGTTAAGAAGCTAAAGGTAACCTCGCTGGCACCTGACCAAAATGACCAATGAGGAGACAAGATAATTTCAAAAGCTGGGAGGAGGGAGAGAAACAAAGGGTATGTGGGTCTGTCTATATTTTGTCTTTGCCGGGGATAGACCAGGAATGAAGCCTTAGAACTTTTAGTAAGTAATCTAGCTAGGTACGTGTTAGATTATGATTTCTTTAAATGGCTGAGAAAAGAATTGTGCTGAATAGAATAACTATTTCTGTCTGTGTATCTTTTTTGTAACTTAAGGTTTTGCCTAGAGGGGTTCTCTATGTTTTGAATCTAATTACCCTGTAAAGTATTTACCATCCTGATTTTACAGGGGGGATTTTTTTTTATTTCTATTTACTTCTATTTCTATTAAAAGTCTTCTTGTAAGAAAACTGAATGCTTTTTCATTGTTCTCAGATCCAAGGGTTTGGGTCTGTGGTCACCTATGCAAATTGGTGAGGCTTTTTATCCAACATTTCCCTGGAAAGGGGGGGTGCAAGTGTTGGGAGGATTGTTCATTGTTCTTAAGATCCAAGGGTCTGGGTCTGTAGTCACCTAGGCAAATTGGTGAGGCTTTTTACCAAACCTTGTCCAGGAAGTGGGGTGCAAGGTTTTGGGAAGTATTTTGGGGGGGAAGACGTGTCCAAACAGCTCTTCCCCAGTAACCAGTATTTGTTTGGTGGTGGTAGCGGCCAATCCAAGGACAAAGGGTGGAATATTTTGTACCTTGGGGAAGTTTTGACCTAAGCTGGTAAAGATAAGCTTAGGAGGTTTTTTTCATGCAGGTCCCCACATCTGTACCCTAGAGTTCAGAGTGGGGGAGGAACCTTGACATCTCTGGTCACTCGATTAAAGACCTAAAAGTCGCAATATTACAACAAAAAAACTTCAAAAACAGACTCCAACGAGAGACTGCTGAATTGGAATTAATTTGCAAACTGGATACAATTAATTTAGGCTTGAATAGAGACTGGGATTGGATGGGTCATTACACAAAGTAAAACTATTTCCCCATGTTTATTTCCCCCTCCCCCAGCCCCCACTGTTCCTGAGACGTTCTTGTCAACTGCTAGAAATGGCCCGCCTTGATTATCACTACAAAAGTTTCTCCCCCCCCCGACCCGGCTCTCCTGCTGGTATTAGCTCATCTTAAGTGATCGCTCTCCTTACAGTGTGTATGATAACACCCATTGTTTCATGTTCTCTGTGTATATAAAATCTCCCCACTGTATTTTCCACTGAATGCATCCAATGAAGTGAGCTGTAGGTCACGAAAGCTTATGCTCAAATAAATTGGTTAGTCTCTAAGGTGCCATAAGTACTCCTTTTCTTTTTTCTATATTGAAGGAGATTCTCAAAGAGTAATTGGGTGGCCCATTCTATGATGCAATCTACTTCTCAGGTGGAGTGGTGGAGTGTCCTTGTTTGGTGAAGACGGTTTTGTGTGTGTTAAGGTGTATACCCCAGACTTTCTCCTTGGAGCATATTCTGTGGTTTCTGAGCACCTGGCTGTAGATAACAGATTTCTTGGTGTGTCTGGAGTGATTACTGGTTCTGTGGAGGTAAGTGTGACAATATCAAACAATTATAACCCATACATGATGGGACCACATCCTGAAATAAATCGTTCCTGAACGCACTCTTCTGGCCTTCAAACCCACCCCCTCACAACCTATTCAAGTTCATCATCAGAAGCAAGCTCCCCACAGACCAGGACACACTAATTCAGAGAAGCACCAGACCCTGCCAGGAAAACAGAACAAAACCTGCCGATATATCTCCACCACTACAATGTTCAGTACCCCCACACAACATACCTTTCAAGATCATTGGGTCCTACACTTCCCTATCACAACATGTGGTGTACCTCATCTAAGTATATCAAATGCCCCAACAACAGCTAGGTGGGTGAAACCAGAAAATCACTTTGCTCTCAAATGAACTCACACAGAAAAACGATAAAAAGACAAAAATATCCTTTCACCCATGGGTGTGCACTTTTCACAGAGTGATCACTCTATATCTGACCTCTCAGTCCTTATCCTCAAAGGAAATCTGCACAACACCTTCAAAAGATGAGCCTGGGAACTTAAATTCATAATTCTGCTAGACTCTAAAAATAGTGGATTTAACAGGGATAGTGGTTTTATGACTCACTACAACAATCTGTAATCTACTAACCTTCCTTTGTCCCCTGACTGCAGAGGTGTTAATTGCGCACTACAGCTTAAATGCTTTTTTTGCAACATCTGTTTACTCTTTATGCTAAATAATCCATCCCACCTTGTACGGCACTCTGAGTACCTTTTACAGATCTGAAGACGAGCTCTGGGTAGCTCAACAGCCTGTCTCTTTCACCAACAGAAGTTGGTCCAATAAAAGATATTACCTCACCCACCTTCCCTCAGTTATTAATGAAGTTATCCCCATTTTACAGATCATAGATTGAATAACAAAGGATTAAATTACTCCAAAATGACTGGTGATTTTTTGAGTGCCTCTGTTTTAGGTGTCCAGGTTGACACACCTTAATGGGTCCTAATTTTTCAGAAGGAGGATGCAAAAGCACCTGTGCAGATAAACACTTTTCAAGGTATTTCCAGTTGAGCATCCACAATCACTAGTCACTTTTGAAAATGAAGGCCAAAGAAGTTAAGTTACTTGTTCCAGGTCACACAGGAAGTCAGTTGATGAATGGAGAATTACAGCCAGAATTCCTGAGTCCTAAGTCGGTGCTTTAGTAATAAGAGCGTCGTACCTTCTGGAAGGAGCAGCCTATACCCAGATCTCTGATCCTGGACTGTTAGTTTTTGATATTTTCATATTTGACCCAGTTTACTGGGTGAGGCGACCTGTTTACATGAGTGTAACCTTTTATTCCTGAAACTGCCGCTAGGAGTGGTGCAACCACCCTAAAATTAGTCTCAGCTGTCTGTGCATCGATAGTAAAACATGGATGCCTCATAATTACATACAGCTCAATGCAGCAAAAATATACATACTTTTTAGGGAATCATAGAAATGTAGGGCTGGAAGGGACCTTGAGAAATCATCAAGTCCATTTCCTTGCATTCAGGCAAGATCAAGTAAACCTAGACCATCCCTGGCCATCCTAGGCCATCCCTGGTGTTTGTCTAAGCTGTTCTCAAAAACCTTCATTCATGGGGATTCCACACTGCCCTTGGTAACCTATTACAGTACTTAATGGTTCCTATAGCTAGAAAGATTTTCCTAATATCTAACCTAAACCTTCCATGTTGCAGATTAAGCTGATTACTTCTTGTCCTACCTTCAGAGGACATGGCGAACAATTGATCACCATCCTCTTTACAACAACCCTTAACATCTTTGAAGACTGTTATTAGGGTCCCTCTCAGTCTTCTATTCTCAAGACTAAACATGCCCAATTGCTTTAATGTTTCCTCATAGGTCTGGTTTTCTAAACCCTTTCTCATTTTTGTCGCTCTTCTCTGGATTCTCTCCAATTTGTCCACATCTCTCCTAAAGTGTGCCTCCCAAAACTGGACACAATACTCCAGGCGAGGCCTCACTGGTGCTGAGTAGAGCAAAACACCTCCCATGTCTTATATATGACACTCCTGTTAATACATCCCAGAAAGGTATTAGCCCTTTTCACAGTTGAATCACATTTTGATGAACCTATGCATCACTTTATTCTCTCATCATTTCCACACTACTACTCCACTGTTTTGTGTAAACCATCATTTGTTTCTGGAAGCTTGGATGTTCGATTGTAGACTAGTCTCCACTCCATGTGTTCTCATCCATGTGTTTGAAACTTTTTACCATTTTAGTAATAAACAAGAGATAGTTACATTACCTACAAAATATGAAGGCATTTTAATAGAATATTCATTTACTTTTTGTGATGATTATTGAAATATTTGTCATTTAAGAAAGAGATCTTGGTCACATCTTCTCTCTCAATACTCTCTCAATAGAGTGACTGGTGTTGTACAAAAGCCTAAAATACACATTTTTAAAAATCGTCCCACCTTTATTATCACAATGTGCTATTTACTAGTATTCCTATAGGTACACAACCGATAGCCTACATTTAAAGCTGTTCAGATAATAACCAATGGAAGAAAGATTGAAAACATTACTTACTACACCAACCATGAATAAGCTACATTAGTAAGCTCTTAACAGTAGTTAAAGCCCATTTCTACCCTAAGATTTTCATTTCATTTATAAGGCCTTACAAAATCTGGGGCCAAGCAATCATGATGATTTTTGATTCATTATAACCCAAGTTATCATCTGACATAGACAGGATCCCTCGTTTTGCACAATACCCAGATATTTCATCTTGGAAAGATTTAACGAAAAACACCCATTCCATACAATGTGAGGTCCAGGCATGTATTTTAATTAAAACCAATAATTTTCACACATACCCTTTTAATGGTGCTCCTTGTCCAGTGGCAATGGAGTGATGATCACTATCATTCTCATTAAGTCTCAGTTGAGTAGTTGTTGATCTTCAGCCTCTGCTCAGTTACATTGGTGTCACACTAGTGCAACTCCTGATTTACTCAGTTATTCCTGATTTACATTGGTGTACCTAATGTCGGAATAAGGCCATTGTTTCTGGTTTTAAATATGCAGTTTTGTTTTCATTCCTCTTTCTCACCCAACTCTGCTTTCAGTTACACTGGTACAAAACTGGCATAACTTACAGCACATTGTTTTCAGCCAGGCTGTGTGCCTCCATAGCCTATTGTCTTCAGTTGGAGATGTGGATGCTCAGGACTTCTGAGAACTAGATTCTATTGGCTTTAATGGAATTACTGCTGATTTCCATGGATGTCAGAGAGCAGATTTTCAGCCCCTTTACTCTCACACCCTTTTTTCCTCACCTCTCAACCCCCTCCTGTGTTAGGATGCTTTAATGTGTTAAGGCGCTCTATATACTAAAACTGAGCTGCTGTTGTAGAATTGCTAGTGGGAGCTAGCTAACACATGTATGCTGTGTGTACATATTTTATTATTAGTTTTCTAGCACATCCAAGACTGTCAAAGGAAGCCATGGCTTTATTTTACAGTTTTCTGTTATAGTTAATGTTTTACACTTCAGAAATATTTTATAAGCAGGGCATAAGTTGCAGGAACACTAATGCAAATCAGATATTCAGTATAACTCCAAGTCCCCTATTAACTTTTTCATCTCCCTGCAGAAGTTGTTTCTGTCCATATTTTTATTTCAGCTGGGCTGAGTGGGAGAAAGAACTCCAAGGGAGGTCTTAGCAGATGGTTGTCACAAACTGCATACGGCAATTGAGAATTAGTGTGCAAGCATATGCAACCTGGTACAGTATGAAACATTCCAGCATATGAATGCTGAAGTAAATCAAGCCTGGACAGACTTTTTTATTATGAAAATTAAAGAATTTATTTTTCCTTTTCTTTGTACATATGGATTTCAAGGCTTCAGAACATTGCCAGTTCTAACCGTAACTCTGCTGAAATCCAGTTACACCAGGGATGAATGTGGTCCATGGATTTTCATGTCAAAGTAAGACATATGCACACGCACACAGAGAGAGCACAGTATATATAAATTTAACTTCGCCTTTTCCCTCCTCCTCCATAAATTTTCTAACTAATATCTGAAACACAATTTCTAAGGAGAAATAAGAGAATACTAAGATGGATATGAAAATAATAGTGGAGGTACTCCAACAATGTATATTTTACAACTTTTAAACATTATTTCCACCAACAAACGAATGGTTACGTTCCTTTTTCTGGCAAAAACTGGAAGTAAAACGTATACAATTTGGCGGGAACAAACACTCAACCCACAGTTTTGTGGGTCATGATTTCACCTAGCAGAGGAAACTTTTGGATATCTTTGCCTTGGGACATGGCAGGATTGAAGCCAGTCTAGTCCTGCACAGGGGTTCAAAAGGTATCTGCTCCCTTGTGCAAGTTATGCTTCCTTGTGCTTCCTTGGTAACATAAGTGAGACTGTTTTAGGCACAACAACTGAAGTTTCCCATTCTCCCCTCAGTCCCCCAACCCGTCCCTTTGGGGATTTAGAGCGACCAATTTTGTTAAAAAGGAGGCTACTTGCAATTGAGCCTTGATGCCTTCCTCACCTTCCACTTGCCCTTCTCTCTAGATCGTGGCAGAAAAATAAGACTGAAAGGTGGGGGTAAAATGTAAATATTGGCACACAAGGAAATACTGAATTACATATTGGTCGACCAAAACACAAATCAACTCAAACTACAGGAGTCCACCAACATGCACATAAATCATTTATAACGATAATCCAAGGCTAGGTCCAAATCTCATTAAACTATATGAATCCTTAATCTATTTTGGCAAAAAAGAGCCAATACACATTTTTTCTTTTTATCATAAATTACAGTTCTGTGGCACTGTGCAAATATTACCAAGCTGTAAGACAGCTGTGCTCCATTAAAATGTGTAATGGTCGCTGATTTCTTACAGCACATGGTCATCAGGCTGAATCTACAGCCAGTAATTAGGAAGATGAAATGTTTAATTGTGCCTTAATTTTGATAAAATTTATCTGTCACACATCCCGTAGTCAAGCACTATGCTCACAAATCAATGTCATCAGGCCCAAGCAGGAACTGAAGCACCATGCTCTGGCTCCTGACAGATCCTTTTGAATATCAAACTGCTCAGGGTGAGCCTCTAGACTAAAGAAACAAGTGAAAACTTTCCTGACATGCACAGCTCCTGTGACATATGTCTCACCACCTATTTAAAAGATATAGCGGGCAAAGCAAGAGGCTGCTAACACTTCTTCTCTCACCTCTCACACAGTGAGTTCTCCTGGAGCTGTAAGCATGGTTTTGTTGGGTTCTTTAAATTCTCACTGCCTACTTAATCTAACCTCAAGGGCGGTGGTTGTTGTGAGTTCATTTTTTCATCCCTCTTATTTGTTCTCTTGCTGCAAAACCACCCAGGGGAAAGCCAGGCCCCATTGTGTGCAATGAACAATCATTCACTTTCTTGCTGGCTTTACAGCAGTGCACATTACAGTCACTCACATGCAAATTGTCACACATACACAATGTTATTTTATTATTGATTTATTTTACATGGGAAAGGGTTCATACGGAGTCTCTATTGAAAATGGCAGAGGGCAGTTTGATGCATTTCTACTACCATTTTAAAAATGTCTGGTTTGTTTTTGAATATATGTGAATATTGGTACCTTTGCTTCTGCTCATCATACTGCATGAAAGCATTATTTAAAATGAAAAGCTTACAATTCTCTAAGTAAAACATAGGAATAGTCTATCAAGTGTCCAGTCTACTATCTAGCTAGGCCTCGGACTTTCTTTGCCCTTGAATTCCGATACAGTTATTTCAGGGGTTTTTTTTAAATTTTTTCGGCCAAACCAACACAAAATGTGCTAAAAACACAATCCATTGATGCTGGGCAGGCTGAACAAGAGTGCAGGTTTTACAAGTGTAATCCTTCTGCCAGCAACTAGGACCAGGTTCAATATCTAGGGGTTCCTCTTAACAATACAAAACAGAACTGGCTCAAGACCCCATCCAGTAATCTGGGAAAATCGAACACCACCCCTGGGCGCCTCAAAGAGGCAATACTTCCCCTCTCGCAAGCACTGAGTCTGTATAGCAGAGAAAACTTTTAATAAAAAGGAAAAAGGACCCAGCATTAATTTGAGATAATACCACAATCAAGATTTGAAAGCATATGACCATGAGCAAACACTCACCTCAGAGTATGGTGGGCAGTGTCCTTTGACTCAGTTTCTCACCTTGCGCTGTGGAAGTCCAACAAACAAATATTTCTTTAACACACCACTCCCCTCTCCTTCCACTACATCCCACTCACAGTTGCTGTCCTTGGTCAGTGAAGACCCAGAGTTCAGAGGTGAGTTCACGTGAGTTCACCTCCCATCCTAGCATGAGGGAGGGAGAAGCACCAAGCAACGCCTCAGCTGCTGTGTTGCCACTGCAAGTGGTTCACAGTTGCCGCCGTTCACTTTGCCGCCTTGCCTGCTGCAGCCGCCGCTGTTCACTCTGCTGCCATCCCACTGCTGCTGTCTCTCTGCTGGGAGGTCATGTTCTGAGGTTCCACCACTTAGCCCAGCTCTCAGTGATTTCAGAGGGTAGTGGGGACCATCACTGCTAGTGCAGGCTGCACAGTCTTTCTCATTGCAACCCTGTCCAACACCAGGTCTAAGACTCAGTTCCTGGTTAACAGTGATTCCAGTTCTAATGACCACTGAACAAAACAAGGACTCTCAATTGAGTCTAACCAGCTTTGTTTTTAAACAGTGGAGAGGGAAAGGTCAAACGGTGTCTAGGACCTGTCAGGCAGAATCCAAAACACCTGTCCCCACTCTTTTTCACTGGGATTTGGCATCCCTACCACCTGCTTAACAAGTGACATTCAGTTTAGGGTGACCCCCTCAATCAGGGCATGCTAAGTACCATTCTGCTGCCCTTTACCCGTACAATAAAGATAACAACATTTCATTACCCCTGCATTCGAATACTAGAGTGATTTATAACCCAAACCAGCCAAAACTAATCATTTGTCAAAACAGCTCCATCATGCTGTGCACCTAGGCAGAGTAGCCATGTCTATCCAAACATGGTTTGTTCCTGAAGTCTTTTCCCCAGCTCATCACTAAATGTCAGGGGAGCGCTCATTCAGACCTGCTTCCATAAAAATTGAGAAAGTTGAGTTTCAACATTCTTCTCTGAATCTACTTTAATTTTGATGCAACACACTGTGACAGAGCCTTCTAAACAAACAGATTTGGGGTAAAAATTTGGATCTTCAATTTTAAGTACAAGAAGGAGAAAGAAGAAACTCGGGATTACATTCTGTCTGACACATTTCAGCTTCTTCTTCCTCTTCTAGGCTCTACCTCTTTGCATTTGAGATTAGTCATGCTGGCTCAACAATGAAAAGGTTCCATAGCTTTTCTGAATTATTTTTCAATTTTGTTCTTCAATTCCAGTTTTGTTGTTTACACAGATACTGTGACAGTATCATCAGTCTATAAGCTATAAAATCCTCCAAAATCTGCTTCAGATGTTTGTTTTTGGGGAGGGATTGTTTACTTTGGGAGGTTGTTTGTTTTGTTAAGTGACTTTTTGTAGAGCTTTTTCTTCATGATCAGTACAAATTTCAAAATACTTAGGCCTGGTCTATGCTAGAAAATTTAGGTTGGCCTAACTATGTTGCTCAAAGGTGTGAAAAATCCGCACCCTTGAGCAGTGTGGTTAAGGTGACACAAGTTCCACTGTAGACAGTGCTAGGTTAATGGAAGAATTCTACAATCAGCCTAGTTACTGCCTCTCTGGGAGGTGGATTACATATGCCAACAAGAGAATCCTTCCCATCAGCATAGGTAGCATTTTAAGAAGTAGACAACTCCTTAGCATAGTTGGATGCAAAGAGAGAGAGTCTGGGAGTTCCATTAGTGTCATCTGGAAAGGGAATCCTCCCTTTTTCAGACAACCAACCATGAGAATCACGGTGGTTGCTGAAGAATGTCTAAACTCAGTGCACACTAAAACTGTGGTAGATGTTACCATCTTTCGCCAAAAGATTTAAACAGCATGCTAAATTGCTGTATAGTCTATAGGATGATAGAAATATGATGATAGAAATATAGGATGATTGCACTTGAGAAGTTTGCTCTTCATTTTCATTTTATTTTTGTTGTTTGAGCAAATACCAAAGAACTCATTATTATTTATTTGTTTCACAGTAGCTCCCAGTTTTTATACATAAAGGAGATATCACACTGTGTGCTAATTATCACTCAAGTAAGATGACATCACAAGCTATGAAAGTGTGAGAGAAGATTACTGAAAAGCATGTGTGTGGAATTTGGGAGGGCCAGTATGGATTCACACAAAGAAGGATCACAACTGATGCCATAGTGCACTAGGAATCCTCATGAGAGAAATTCAGAGAAAAGAGACAGCAACTGGCCTGGAGAAGGCATACAATCGTGTACCAAGAGAATTAGTTTTGCAGAGTTTGTGATGGAGAGGTGTGCCAGAAGAATATGTCCCTTTTATCCAGAATGTGTGTGATACAGTGACTACCAGAGTCAAAAATAAATGGGATTACAGTAGAGAATTTTTAGTAAACAATGGCCTGCATCAGGGGTCAGCATAGAATCCCTTTTAGTCTGTGGTCTTTTGAGATCTAATAAGTGAAGTGCAAGTGAAATATACAAGGGAAGTGCCTTGGAAGCTGCTATTTGCTGAGGTCTTTGTGATACGTGCGGCAGATCGTAAGTCCCTACAAGCCAACTTTGAACAGTGGCAATATAAGTTTGAGCAGGCTGGACTTAGAGTGAATGTTGGTAAGACAGAGGCTATAATAACTGAGGGAGGAGGATTCACCATAAAGGATATCACAGGCAAAGAACTTAGAAGAGTAAAAGAATTTTAATACCTAGGATCAATGGTTCCTGTCAATGGTGCCCTTTTCAGTGATGCCTGGAATCATACTAAAGCTGCTTGGCTTCAAACGGTGGGAGCTGACCCCAGTTCTTGGTGACAAAAGATGCCAATAAAGTTAAAAGGTTGAAAGGTAATTTGACTCATTGTAATGTATGGAACAGAGACTTGGCTAGCCATAAGAAAAGAAATCAGTATGCTCTCCACCACAGAAATGAAGATGTTGAAATGGCCGAATAGTTGGTTACTCCAAGATAGAAAACAAAATGATGTTGTACAGGGCCTAATATGGATGGATCCAATTGCAGACAAGTTGATGGAGGCTAGGCTACTTCAGTATGGGCATATCTAGTGTAGATCTGAAATCTACAACAGTAGGATGGGTCTTACAATAATCATGGATGGAAGATGACCATGGGAGAGTCCTAAGACTCAGTACATGGACCGATACCAGTGGATTTCAGACAGACCAATCTGCATGATAGACTGGCGTATGATTATGAGTTTTGGAAGAAAGCTGTAAAAGTTGCAGACCCCGAATAAGGTCAGTGGCAAGAAAGAAGAAAAACTAGAAAACAGTAGTCCCTGGTCAAGGATAACCATTTTGCAAACAACTAATGAGAAAACAGTTTCTGTCCCAGAAGCTCACAATCTGGATTTATGACAGGACACAAACAGCTATCTGAAACAGACAGAGAGGAATAGGTTGGGGTAGGCCAAGGAGAAGATGAAATGAGCACATTTGCATTGTAGGCATTAGTCTCTTTTCTCCACCTCCCTAGCCATTGGCAGCTGGTAGTGCTTTGTAGGCATCATGACAGAAATAAATCTTAAAGAGGAATTTGAAAGAGGCTTTCTGGATTTTGACAGCAAGCTTTTCCCAAGCATAAAGGATGACTAGGAAGAGAGGATGGATGTGCTCCTCGTCATACCTTCCTCTGCATTTTTGGAGGGTAGCAATTGGACACAGTAGTCTGACTTTACTTCCAGACACAGAAATGTAGACTGATTAAGAGTACTGTAACCCTGCTGCCAATGGTGCTGGCAGCATAACCAGCTGGGTCCCCATTTTCTAGGGCTTTTTCTAAAACTTAAGTAACTGTGGCTTGAGCCCCCACCCAGTAACCTGGGAACCTAATGTGTGTGTGTGTGTGTGTGTGTACACATTATATATATACACATATATCCCTCTGGGCACCCTTGATAGGCAATTTATTCCCCACTCACATGCATAGTGACCACAGGATTTTAAACAAGAGAACTTTATTGATAAAAGGAAAGGGAAATGACAGGGTAAACTTGAAACATCAGTCTTCATCAGGGTGACCACGAATCCAGGCGTTGTCTGAGCATTGCCCAGCTGGTTCCCAACAGGATAATTTCCAAAATATCAGCCCCAAGTACAGAACTTAGCCAAATTATAACACAATGTCCCCAAATTATCCACAGTTAATATGTAAATGAGGTATTGCCTCATTCAGTCAACTCCCCTTACTCTCCAGCAGATGGCAGCAAAAAACACAGTTGATATGTAAATAAGGTACTGCCTCACTCAGTCACCTTTCTCTCGTAGTCTTCTGACCACAGGCCTTACAGCACTAAGTTGGCAAGCATTTTGCCCTGTACAGGTTTTCTTGTAGCCATTATTTTAGTCATTTTTATGTTTGATCAAGGTCAAAGTTGAGTCTTTTAACTATTCCTCTTCACTTGCAGCATTTGCATCATGCATGAGCAAGTTTAAATCTGTGTAGAGTATAACCAAGGAGAAATGCTTCAATCATATATTTAAAGGACTCGTTTTGCATATGCTGGTTTAAGGCAATATGGGGCCCTAAGCCTTGTTTGTACATTCTACCACTTCCCCTGACCCTTTGTCTATGTCTCTTCTTTGTTGGCTCCACCCCTGCAACTGACAGAGTGTGAGAGGACTGCTATGCCCATGCAGATCTCCACTGAAGTCAGTGTGGCTCCATATGGGTGCAGCAGTCTACCTGCTATGCTGGCAGTTGCAGGATCTGAATCTGAGACAATCAACTCATCAGGGCAGGGATTGTTTATTTCAGGGGTAATAACAGGATCTAACCCTGATTGGGGTCTTCACATGCTATCAGAATGCAAATAAATAATAATCGTCATCATACCAATAAATAAATAATAAATACACAGTTAACCCAAGATTTATTTATCATTAATTAAATGAACGATAAGGGACCTAAATTCTAGCCATTAAAGCAGTTGAAAAGAAAGCAAGATATGTCAGAGAAGGCATTTATAACAATCTGAGAAATTATAACCAGCTCTATTAATTGTGCTGTTTGTTTCTTCAGACAAGCAAACTGCCTATTTTTAACACCAATTGAAGGAAGAAGCTGTGTCGACTGTGTATTATGTATGCTGTAAATCGGGATGAATAGCCATTTTTGTTTATTCCAGTTGGTTTTCTGTGTGATCCCGTGGCAAATTTTCAGTATATATTGGATCCCTAAAATAGAAATACTCAGTGCTGGGTGCAGACTGAAAACATGTAATGTCTAGCATTAATTTCAATAAAAAACAAACATTCATTTCTACCATACTCACACATTCTCCACTGATAGTCATTGCCCATTAACGTGTTTTGATGATTGTTTTAGTCACAAGAATGTTCACATTAAGTGAACATTAAGTGTGTATGCAGCCATCTTGGAATCTTTTTAATTACCCTTCTCTTGTTTATGAATATTTTAGAAATCCAATGTATTTAGGGGAGCAATCACACATTACAAATAGTGAAAAGTCACAACAAATACTGAGCAAACAACCTTCAAATTATAATATTTATATATAATGTGTTCAAACAATTTCAGATACTGAACAAATCTAGAAAACATCAAAGTCTATTTGAGGATAATTCGCAGACAGAAAGAAGGAAGAAATTTGTTGGATACATTTTCAGCATAAATAGTTCATCCAGCTCTATTTAGGATTTATTTCTTCCCACCCTGGCTTAGAAGGCTACATGCCAATACTGGGTTCCAATCCAACAGCATCCCATATCTCCCAGGGAAGTCAACTTTAAAATAAAATAAACGTATAAAATTTAAAACAATAGCAGCAGCAAAACCCCTAACAATTTCTTCCAAATAAACTTTCCTGCTTCTATGTGAGTTTTAGGATCCTGGGACAGAAATGATGGAGCAACACTATTTTTAAGTCTTTTGTTTTTAAATTCAGGATTTTCTGGACTATCTGAGGTTGGCTCAAACTCAAATATTTGAAAGCCAAAACCTCAGGAAAATGAACTCAACAGATACAGCGATAGGGAACAAAGTCCCAGCTCAAACCCATAAAAGTCAGCATCCACCTGGATCAAGTGAATACAATACAAGTGAAGAGGGGAAGAGGGTAGGATGGAGAAATGGACCCAGTCCACAGCTCCCTATACATGGGGGTAGATCCTCAGCTGAGGATCTACTCCATGGTATTTTTGAGCCAGTAGATCTGTCTTGTATTCCAACCTCTCTGATCACTTACCAAAACACCACATGCTCCTATACAATCATTGCTTCAATGCTCCTCCACTATAGCGTCTTAGCCCTGGTCTACACTAGGAGTTGAGGTCGAATTTAGCAGCATTAAATCGATTTAACCCTGCACCCGTCCACACGACGAAGCCCTTTTTTTCGACTTAAAGGGCTCTTAAAATCAATTTCCTTACTCCACCCCCGACAAGGGGATTAGCGCTGAAAATGGCCTTGCCAGGTCGAATTTGGGGTACTGTGGATGCAGTATTGGCCTCCGGGAGCGATCCCAGAGTGCTCCATTGTGACCGCTCTGGACAGTACTCTCAACTCAGATGCACTGGCCAGGTAGACAGGAAAAGGCCTGTGAACTTTTGAATTTCATTTCCTGTTTGGCCAGCGTGGCAAGCTGCAGGTGAGTGCAGAGCTCATCAGCGGAGGTGACCATGCAGAGCTCATCAGTAGAGGTGACCATGATGGAGTCCCAGAATCGCAAAAGAGCTCCAGCATGGACCAAACGGGAGGTACAGGATCTGATCGCTGTATGGGGAGAGGAATCCGTGCTATTAGAACTCCGTTCCAGTTTTCGAAATGCCAAAACATTTGTCAAAATCTCCCAGGGCATGAAGGACAGAGGCCATAACAGGGACCCAAAGCAGTGCAACATGAAACTTAAGGAGCTGAAGCAAGCCTACCAGAAAACCAGAGAGAAACCAGAAACCAGAAAACCAGAGAGGCAAATGGCCGCTCCCAGGTCAGAGCCCCAAACATGCCGCTTCTACGATGAGCTGCATGCCATTTTAGAGGGTTCAGCCACCACTACCCTAACCGTGTTGTTTGACTCCTTCAATGGAGATGGAGGCAACACAGAAGCAGGTGTTGGGGTCGAGGAAGATGATGATGATGAGGTTGTAGACAGCTCAGAGCAAGCAAGCGGAGAAACTGGTTTTCCTGACAGCCAGGAACTGTTTCTCACCCTGGACCTGGAGCCAGTACCCCCCGAACCACCCAAGGCTGCCTCCCGGACCCGCCAGGCAGAGAAGAGACCTCTGGTGACTGTACCTTTTAAAATAGTATACATGGTTTAAAAGCAAGCGTGTTTAATGATTAATTTGCTCTGGCATTCGCGGCTCTCCTGGATGTACTCCCAAAGCCTTTGCAAAAGGTTTCTGGGGAGGGCAGCCTTATTCCGTCCACCATGGTAGGACACTTTACCACTCCAGGCCGGTAGCACGTAGTTGGGAATCATTGTAGAACAAAGCATTGCAGTATATGTTTGCTGGCGTTCAAACAACATCCATTCTTTATCTCTCTGTGTTATCCTCAGGAGAGTGATATCATTCATGGTCACCTGGTTGAAATAGGGTCCTTTTCTTAAGGGGACATTCAGAGGTGCCCGTTCCTGCTGGGCTGTTTGACTGTGGCTGAACAGAAATGTTCCCCGCTGTTAGCCACGGGGAGGGTGGAGGGGCTAGCCACGCGGTGGGGGAAGACAAAATGCGACCTTGGAACGAAAGCACATGTGCTATGTATGTAATGTTAACAGCAAGGTTTACTGTGAAAGAGTGTACCCATTGTTCTATAAAATGTGTCTTTTTAATACCACTGTCCCTTTTTTTTTCCTCCACCAGCTGCATGTGTTTCAAGGATCACAGGATCTTCTCCTTCCCAGAGGCTAGTGAAGATTAGAAGGAGAAAAAAAACGCACTCGAGATGAAATGTTCTCTGAGCTCATGCTGTCCTCCCACACTGATAGAGCACAGCAAAATACGTGGAGGCAGACAATCTCAGAGTGCAGAAAAGCACAAAATGACCGGGAGGAGAGGTGGCGGGCTGAAGAGAGGGCTGAAGCTGAAAGGTGGCAGCAGCGTGATGAAAGGAGGCAGGATTCAATGCTGAGGATCAAACTAATATGCTCCAGCATATGGCTGAGCTGCAGGAAAGGCAGCAGGAGCACAGACCGCCGCTACAGCCCCTGTGTAACCAACCACCCTCCTCCCCAAGTTCCATAGCCTCCTCACCCAGACACCCAAGAACGCAGTGGGGGGGCCTCCGGCCACCCAGCCACTCCACCCCAGAGGATTGCCCAAGCAACAGAAGGCTGGCATTCAATAAGTTTTAAAGTGCTGTGTGGCCTTGTCCTTCCCTCCTCCACCACCCCTCCTGGGCTACCTTGGCAGTTATCCCCCTATTTGTGTGATGAATTAATAAAGAATGCATAAATGTGAAGCAACAATGACTTTATTGCCTCTGCAAGCGGTGATCAAAGGGAGGAGGGTAGGGTGGTTAGCTTACAGGTAAGTAGAGTGAACCAAGGGGGGGCGGCTTTATCAAGGAGAAACAAACGGAACTTTCACACCGTAGCCTGGCCAATCATGAAACTGGTTTTCAAAGCTTCTCTGATGCACACCGCACCCTCCTGTGCTTTTCTAACCACCCTGGTGTCTGGCTGCTCGTAACCAGCAGCCAGGCAATTTGCCTCAACCTCCCACCCCACCATAAATGTCTTCCTCTTACTCTCACGGATATTGTGGAGTGCACAGCAAGCAGTAATAACAGTGAGAATATTGGTTTCGCTGAGGTCTAACCGAGTCAGTAAACTGCACCAGCGCACTTTTAAACATCCAAATGCACATTCTACCACCATTCTGCACTTGCTCAGCCTGTAGCTGAACAGCTCCTGATTACTGTCCAGGCTGCCTGTGTATGGCTTCATGAGCCATGGCATTAAGGGGTAGGCTGGGTCCCCAAGGATAACTATAGGCATTTCAACATCCCCAACAGTTATTTTCTGGTCTGGGAATAAAGTCCCTTCCTGCAGCTTTTGAAACAGACCAGAGTTCCTGAAGATGCGAGCGTCGTGTACCTTTCCCGGCCATCCCACGTTGATGTTGGTGAAACGTCCCTTGTGATCCACCAGTGCTTGCAGCACTATTGAAAAGTACCCCTTGCGGTTTATGTACTCACTGCCAAGGTGCTCCAGTGCCAACAAAGGGATATGGGTTTCGTCTATGGCCCCACCACAGTTAGGGAATCCCATTGCAGCAAAGCCATCCACTATGACCTGCACATTTCCCAGGGTCACTACCCTTGATATCAGCAGATCTTTGATTGCGTTGGCTACTTGCATCACAGCAGCCCCCACAGTAGATTTGCCCACTCCAAATTGATTCCCGACTGACCGGTAGCTGTCTGGCGTTGCAAGCTTCCACAGGGCTATTGCCACTTGCTTCTCAACTATGAGGGCTGCTCTCATCTTGGTATTCTTGCACCTCAGGGCAGGGGAAAGCAAGTCACAAAGTTCCATGAAAGTGCCCTTACGCATGCGAAAGTTTCGCAGCCACTGGGAATTGTCCCAGACCTGCAACACTATGCGGTCCCACCAGTCTGTTCTTGTTTCCCAGGCCCAGAATCTGCATGCCACCACATGAACCTGCCCCATTAGCACCATGATGCCCACATTGCCAGGGCCCATGCTTTGAGAGAAGTTTGTGTCCATGTCCTCATCACTCTCGTCACTGCGCTGACATCGCCTACTCACCCGGTTTCACTTTGCCAGGTTCTGGTGCTGCATATACTGCTGTATAGTGTGCGTGGTGTTTAATGTGCTCCTAATTGCCAAAGTGATCTGAGCGGGCTCCATGCTTGCCATGGTATGGCGTCTGCACAGAAAAAAGGCACGGAACGATTGTCTGCCATTGCTCTGACAGAGGGAGGGGCGACTGACGACACGGCTTACAGGGTTGGCTTACAGGGAATTAAAATCAACAAAGGGGATGGCTTTACTCCAAGGAGAAACAAAACCAACTGTCACACAGAATGGTCCCCTCAAGGATAGAACTCAAAACTCTGGGTTTAGCAGGCCAATGCTCAACCCACTGAGCTATCCCTCCCCCTGGTATTTCAGGCAGGACTGAATCTCCATTAAACTTTTCAAGGTGTCCCTAACAGACCTCACCGAAATGATTGTCGGTCGTTGATTTCACGGAGGGATGGAGGGGGGAGCAAATGAATACAAAACAAATCTGGTCTATTTCTTGTTTTGATCCACTCCATCTATCTTTTACATCTTTGGCTGGCAGCAGACGCTGCAGTAGGACTGCTAGCCATCCTTATCTCCTGCCTGCCCGGCCGAAGATGGTACAATAGGACTGCCGGCAGGACTAAAGAGAATGACCTGGTCGAATCACTCCTAATTTAGTTCCTGTGCCCATGTCCATGTGCTCCTGACCGACCTTACCGAGGTGGCCAGAAGCACCTCGGACACAATGACGATGGTTATCAGGCCTATTGCACCGTCTGCTGCCACAAGGCAATGGGTTGCTGCTGCTGTGTAGCAATGCAGTACCGCGTCTGCCAGCACCCAGGAGACGTACGGTGACAGCTGAGTGGGCTCCATGCTTGCCATGGTATGGCGTCTGCACAGGTAACTCGGGAAAAAAGGCGCGAAACGATTGTCTGCCGTTGCTTTCACGGGGGGGGGGGGCCTGACGACATGTACCCAGAACAATGCGACAATGTTTTTTGCCCCATCAGGCATTGGGATCTCAACCCAGAATTCCAATGGGCGGCGGAGACTGCGAGAACTGTGGGATAGCTACCCACAGTGCAACACTCCAGAAGTCGACGCTAGCCTCGGTACTGTGGAAGCACTCCGCCAAGTTAATGCACTTAATGCACTTAGAGCATTTTGTGTGGGGGGACACACAATCGCCAAAAAAAGATTTCTAAAAAACTGACTTCTATAAATTCAACCTAATTTCGTAGTGTAGACATATCCTTAGAGTGACTGTGCTTTGTAGTTTTACCTGGGCCAACAGGACTGTGAGAAGAAGGGTTTGCCTCTAAGCAATTATTATACAAAATTTATAACATCAGACATGATGACTGAAGAATACAAGATAAATTTAGACCTAATATAAACAGTTCAGTGGTTTCCAAAAGAGTTGCATCCACTGACACCAGATCTTAAATAAGGTTTAGTGTTTGCTTTCTATAGCTGCTAAATGAACATAACATTTTACATCTAATAAAGCACTTGGCGTTAGTGCATATTTTATATTCTACTTGTGTTAGTAGCTTTAAGGAAAAAATATGTGGTTTGAAACACGCTCTGTAACTGGCTTTGTTTTAGATACTTGGACTCAAGAAAAAAAAAAAAGCCTCTCCTGCTCTGACTCTGGGTGCCAGCCATACTGAAGCATGAAGGGTTGTTGGCCTGCAGTGCCAACATACTCCACCTTCACGGGGAGGCTGTGCCCCGCATGCTCCAGCGCTGCCAGACGGCACTCAGAGGAGGCGGGCTGGCTCGGGCAGGTGGCCGCACAGAAGGCAGTAAGTGAAAGCAGCACAGCGTAACTCGCTCATAATATCCTAGCATCTGCAAACCTGTAGGGTTCCTTTTGACTTTCACTGTGTCCCATATCTAGAAAATATTAGATCATGACTTTCGGTATAAAGGGCAAACTACTAATGGCCATTCCAGTGATATTGCGGAGGACAGGAAGAGGTGGCACTCAGGCCAGCCCCCAACTGTCAGCCCCCTGAACCCATAAGAACACAATGTCCTCTTCTTAACCCTCCCACTATCACCCCATACCCATCCTATCAGCACCCAGATTCCTCAGCAGATCCCACCCAAGGTTTCTTGTTGTGACATCCTGGGCAACTGCAAACACTGTGGGAGATGCTGGGTTACAGGATTTTTAATTATTTATTTATTTTTAGTATCTTTCAGATTGCAGGGCAGCAAACGTTGAGGACCATCATTCTGCCAAAAGATCTGGTGATGAGCACCAGACGTATGTTTGGAAATCTCAACTAAGCAGTCTTTCACTGAGGGAATGAAGCTAGAAAAGCCCCTCGATGTGGCAGCCAGCCATTCCCCTTAATGTTTAGATTTACAGGTCTACCATAGGACCACTTTTGGGGAATGGGGAGCCTATGAACAAGCAAATTTAAAACTATAATATCTAAGTATAAGACACGAGACAAAAGATAGATACAAACCAAGGGCCGGGGTCAAAGGAAACTATGAGACAATATCAGCCAGCATAATCAGACAGTGGTGTCAGTGCACCAGCAACCCAACCATTGTCAAGTTTTTTTTTATAGGCACCTTGTCAAAGGAGTGTTTTGAAGGTCGATAGAAAGGCTAGCATAGTCTACTTCAAATCTGACACCACTGTGCAGCCTTCAGTCAGAGCAACTTTGAAAGAAAGTATTGACAAAGGAGCCAGCACTGCGGAAGATGCCCTCATTCCATTCCGAGATACAGCAGCTATCTCACAGCTGCCCAGTTGGGCATGCCAGAAGGCAAGATTAAGCCAATTGCGTCTAAACCTTAGTGAGACAGATTGCTACACTGGCTGCTTGCCTGGGTTGTACCTACTTTGTACATACTTAGATTTTTTTAAATCAAAAAATGTATGTGGCCTTAGTATTTGCTTGAACTTGTATCTTTCTTGGTAGATTAATTGTAACTGGTAGTCATTTGAATTCAATGCAGTTCATGACTGCCCTCTCCATGTGACTGTTTCTGAGTCCTCTGGCCACACTGAGCACCTCTTGGTTAAGCAATGCGGCCAACAGACATGTAAGTAATGCAGGGGTTATTAGGCCATAGGCAATCCAGTCCAAAATATTTGGGTACAGTAATAGCACTTACAGTAACACATCCTGTTTGCATCGGGAAAGACCATCAGCAGATATGGATATCTGGGCACTCTATGTGTTCTGGCTGAAACAAAAGAGAATTCAACAGGCCTTTCCCTCAATAATTTGGCTTCTACAGTAGACAGACAAAATTACATAGATTGAAAAAGCAGGTCCAGCTAATTATTGGGTTGCTTTCGGTGCAAAAGGTGTCTCCCAGGTTCACATTCTAGGCCAGGCACAACAGCCACAAACATGGTAATGGATGACACAGAATTTGCCAGCAAATCAAATACATAGGTTCAGATAAACTTGAGCCAAAGACATTTTCTTTTGCCTTAAAAACCAAGGGCTGAAACAGGGCTTCCTAGTGATTTGACTGTAACACTATAACTGATTGGTTCTTTGCTGGTATTTTTCATCTAGGACCTGCCATTGGTTGTGGCTTTGTTTGTCTTTAAGTTCTGGGTAGTAGCAGCATATCCTTCTGCTTCCAGAATTATTGCCTGAAATGTTCAATAAGCAGGGAACTTTGGGGAGAACGGAGATGGGAACATTCAGTGAGAAATCAACAAAATCCAGCAATTCCTGGAAATGATCCAAGCAATCATTTGGAAGTTTCAGAAATACTTGAATAGAACAGGAAAAAGCTTAAGGTCTGCACAAGATAAAGTGATATTTTGCAGCTCTGATCATGGATTGAAATTTTTTTTGTATTTTACTCTTCTTTACACTTTTCAATCTTTCTGCATTTAACTAATTCTCATTGTTATTGTCCCAAGTGTTACCATAGGGAAAACAGACACAGGGAATGAACTATGCAAAAAGACAATGAGAGATCAATATATTTCAAATATGAATAGCACCAATGCCTTTAGGCAAGAAGGACACACATCTTTGAAGCTACAACTGAAGCACTCAGCAGAGGTCAATATGGGGGGGATCTAAATCCCTTAAGAGACTTGGTCCTATCACATTTTTGAAGGTAATACTCTGACAGTGCCATGTTGCAACTGTTTGCTGTACCTATATATTTCATTTAATTGTGAGTTTGGTTTAGAGTACAGTTCTGCTCTGGAAAGTGATTCTAAAATGGTATCATGGGGTGCCATGTTTATTGTGCCTCAGTGATTTCCAGTTCAAATTTGCTCAGTTTACAAGTAAGAAGAACTTTTTTTTCTAATTGATTCTGCAGGCCAAATTCTGTCCTCAGTTACATCTGTGCAAACCCACAAAACTCCATTGATAATACAAAACACAGGTGACAGAATAGAATCCAGTTCACACTCTCACCTGTGTCAGATGTGCAGTGATAATTGGAGGGGGAAAAGTGAAAAAGATATTTTTTTAGTAAGTAGATATAACTCTGAATCGAAAGTGCAAGGAGATCTGTTGAGCAAGACGGTTCCCTTCTTTGGCAGTCACTCTTTAGAATAGAATTGCACTTTAAGGTGAGGTGATGTTACTCATTCAGAAGTTTGTAGCTTTGTGTTCCTTGGGAATCAAGCCTTCTCCTGTCAGCACATTTGCAGGTATTGGCAACTACTCGTATTTGCCACAAATTATGCACCAATAGATTTTGCATTCTGTATAATACCTATTTTATTGTGCAATAAGGGCTGTGCATTTGACTAGAGCATTTTACGAAGGTTGTGCTTGATTAGTGTACATTGATTATCATGCTGCACACTGAAGCTGATAGGTCTGGTTTGGTATTCGAAGGAGCACTACATTCATCGGGCGATGAAGCCTTGCAATAAAGAGAAACTAATGGAATCAATTAGGAAAGAACACCTGTCGGTGGAAGACTGCAACCTCTATATTGACCATAGCCAGAAATTGCTCCCAATTGTTATTCACAACAATGGAAGGCCTCTGGACTGTGAATGCAAGCGATGATGGCGTGCAATAAAATTTGCAAATGAGTTTTCACATTGTTCAATAAAATTCTATGACATTGTCAATCTGTGTTGACACAGACCAACACAGGCCTAAACAATAAAATGATGCAACTCAGGGTACACCTACACTGCAATAAAGACCCGCAGCATGGCTGCACTTGGCCCAGTTCAGCTGACTCAGGCTTGCGTGGCTAAAAATTGCAGTGTTGACATACAAGCCTGGGCTGAAGCCTGTGTTCTGAGATTCTGTGGCAAGGGAGAGTCTCAGAACTGGGCTCCAGCCTGAGCCCAAATGTCTCCTCTGCTGTTTTTAGCCGCACAGCCGAAGCCAGAGTCAATTGACCTGAGCTCTGAGACTCAATGCTGTAGGTTTTTCACTGAAGTGTAGATGTACCCTGCGGGGTTAATAGTCACAGTGGGATAAATACACTTGCCTTGCACGTCTAGAAACCTGGGTTCAGATCCTGCACTGGTCACAAACAAACATAAGATCACTGGCCTCATCCTAGTCTCTAGTGGACATTTAACCCTATCATGTAATTGAGCACAACCAATATTCTGTACTCAAGACAGATCCAGGACCATAAGACAACAATGTTTATAGGTCAGCTACAGCGCTATATGCAGAAGACAGGTTTCAGAGTAGCAGCCATGTTAGTCTGTATCCGCAAAAAGAAAAGGAGTACTTGTGGCACCTTAGAGACTAACCAATTTATTTGAGCATAAGCTTTGGTGAGCTACAGCTCACTTCATTAGATGCATCCGATGAAGTGAGCTGTAGCTCACAAAAGCTTATGCTCAAATAAATTGGTTAGTCTCTAAGGTGCCACAAGTACTCCTTTTCTATATGCAGAAGAGAGCAGAATGCATTCCTTCACTATATGTGCCTTTAGCGAATAAATCATTTTCCGAACCACTACATTTACTAACAATTTATTTCAGTTGTTACCAAGTTACAGATGTGAACTATCCACAAAAGAGACCAAGCTCAGAAATAACATCTTTGGTTATTATGGAAGTAAGACTATAATAAAGAGAGGTACAAGTAAACACAGCTACTGCCACCAACAGTGCAATCACTATTTGGCAAATATTTAATATACAGTTAGATATTACAGCCTTTGCCAGGAAGGAGGGATACACAGAGAGGGAGAGGCAGTGGTGGGAGGTAGGAGAGATAGATAGAGGAGAAGGAGCAGTGGAAAGGGGAGACCATTTAGGGTCTGGTTCAAGAGCTCAGATTATTGCATTATATAAACTATGAGATACATTTTGAATTACTTCACTTTAATTCCATCAAATGGTTCTGGTGACTACAGATCTCATGTTGAAAGAAGTGGTAAAAGATCTTCAACAGATTAATCAAGATTTGCTTGCCACATTTATGTCACCAGAACCCCTCAAATGGAATTTTAGCCCATAATTTGCAATCACTCAATTTTTTTTTTATTGAAATGTGTATAACAAAAATCCTAGAGCGAGCAGGCAAAAAATAAACTTCATTGCAGTGCTATAATGTGCGCAATGAACTTCATCTCACCAGTGCAAATGTAAAAAAAAATCACAGCATTTTAATAAATGGGCTTAGGTCAATTCCATAAATGATGAGCAGTGTTATGTCAGGCCCAATTTTATGGCTGCCCCCACCCCACAAATAATATATCCACAAAACATGCAGGGGGATCTGTCTATATGTATCAGAGTGGTAGCCATGTTAGTCTGTATCAGCAAAAACAACGAGGAGTCCTTGAGGCACCTTAACAAGTTAGTCTCTAAGGTGCCACAAGGACTCCTCGTTGTTTTTGTCTATACATACTTAAACATGCATTTGTATATACCAATTGTAGTTAGGTACCCAACTAACAAACAACAAAGACGTAATGATAATAATGACAACGACAATACTTTTCACTTATATAGAACCTGTCAGCCATAGACTCCAAAGAGCTTTATAAAAGTTGGGTAATCATAATTATCCCTAAACTCACTCTTCTCCCCTACACTCCTGTCTCCACCCCTCCATTCAGGAAACAGATTCAGAAGGGTTAAGGGCCAGATTCAGACATCCTTACTTAAGTCGAAAAGTACCTTATTCCATGAAGAGTCCCAATGAATTTAGTGGGACCACATCTGAAGTAAGCTGCTACCCAGCATGTGTAAGGGTATCAGAACCTGTCTCTAAGTGATTTGTTCAAGGCCACAGAGTGAGTTAGTGACAGAGCTAGAAACAGAATCCAGATCTGCTGACTCCCAGTCCCAGCCACTTAATGCTTCATGCACAAATGCTTGGTTTTTGTTTGCAAATTTGGGGCTTTGTGCACAGAAATAAAGATGCTTCTATATATTACTGAGTCCAGCTAAAAATTAGGCCTAGTTTAATCCCCACAAGCCAAGAGGTGATAGAAAAAGTGTTCCCTGTACCATCCTGCTGGCAGGGAACATTTTCAACACCACTGCTGAAGCAGGAAGTTTAATGGAATCTTCTATGCCATAGATAGAGAAATTTCTGACTGTCAACATGAATACATTTCTTGTTTAAGAGGGGGCGGGGGGAAGATTTTTTCTAAATGTGGAAAATGGGTAATTTTTTTTCTAGTTGTAACTTCAAAACCACCTCATAAAACTAGTTGATAGGGTGGACTAGAAATTTCTCCCCTAACACAGACAATCCGTACTATTGATCAGTAACATTATCTCTTTCTTGTGTTACAGTGGGACGGATGAAAGGGGGGCTTATGATAGAACAATCTGGCTAAAACATATGACTATTTCCTCTTAACAAACATTTGCTTGAATTGGGAGACACACATACGTGGGCAGCCATGGCCCCAGTCTCTCACTACTAGTGACTGAAAATAATAAAGGGGTTAGAAAGAGGTGAAAAAAGCAAAAAGGTAAGAAAAGCCATTTCCTTTGGGGAAGGGATGAGAGAGAAGGAAATCCATCATTTTTGGAGGCATAAGCCCTACCCCTACTGAGAGACTCGGATATGAGAAAACATGCATCATGATGAACAGCTCTGGGATTCATTTTTTGACGGGAACAGTGCTTGATCACAGACAATGGCATTCATGTTTAATGATAATTTCACCAAATGGGCCGTTTTCACTATTTTGTTCTTTTCTATTTCACTTCAGGGAAATCCTGTAGATAAGAAAACAAGAGTGCAAAATAGACTGATACAGGATTGCACTGATGCTATCTTTCTGCTTAGTGAATAAATGTTTAACAAACTGTAATATTCATTTAAAATATTAAACCAATTTTACTTTGCTGGGGGCTATTTTATCTAAATCTTATGTCTAAGTTTCCTTTGTCACTGTTTCTATTATAAGCTTTAATGTGAAATGTGCTTGCCATGTTTGGGGATTAGGTCATTTGTTTTGAAAATGGGCTGACTGCCACAATTAATATGGGCTGCTTTTTCTGAAGCTGTTAAATCCCCTGTTAGAATTCTGGTCTACTTTCTTTGGCCCATGTCCTCCTTAGCTTAATCTAAGTACTGGCTGAAAAAATTAACATTTATTCAGGGCCATATTCTGCCCCCTTTCTTCACACTGAGTAATGCCTTATTCCCTAATTAACCCCACTAAATGAATGCGGCTACTTGCAGTTTAAAGCCTTGATCCTGCAATTTGTTCTTCACCAGCACAGAAAAAAATGCAGCATCTGGGTCTCAGGTTCTGCTGCGTATGAGTTCAGTGTGGCAGAATCTAGCACTCCGTGAAGGAAATTCTTTACCTTGCTAAGTTTGACTCCACCAACTTTTTGAGTTCTTCACCAACTCAACTTTTATTCTGGGCACAAAATTTGTAGAATTCACTCATATAAACACTGCATTTTGACAAAATGCACTCTGACATAATAATTGAGTCTCATTTTACTGATAATAATGGAGCACAAAGTAAAAAGGAGTCAGGAGATAACTGTTGCTAGCTGATTGTCATAGGTCCCCAGATAGACTGAGAGCTGATCATAGACGCCTTTTTTACCAGTCCCATAACTGGAAAAGGCAGCACTCAATGAAATTGAAAAGGCTTGCATAATATTGCTTCTTTACAAGCCATATCATCAACTGCAGTTCACTGCTGGAGGAAGTTCCTGAGGTAAATCATGAAGCAGGAACCTTAAGGGACCTGAGCAATCTTGTGAACATTAACAGCTGAAGTTAGGCAAGCAAAAGCAGCAATACAAGTCAGGAATCAAACCCATGGTTCAATATTTAAGATGATTATATGGAAGAGTGTATATGCTAGGATGGCCAAGAAGCAATGCTTCCCTATGTTCCTATAACAGACAACAGTTAATAGGTGTATGTGACAATCAGGTTCCAGACACTCCAAGGGGAAAGCAGCAGGTTTAAAAACCCCAAATATAAGTAGTTAAATCAACTAATTGTATACAATGTTATTGTACTATAAAAATATATCAAGGAAGGTCTTTTATGAAAGCTTGTAACGTTTTGAACTTGATGGTTATTATGAGATATGTATACAGATGATGGTGTACAGACAGAACTGTGCTCATAAACTTCAGCTCCTCCTCACAGCAGGGCCATGAGTGATCAGACGGGAGCGGCACCTCCCAAACCAGGTGTTTACAAAAAGCGGACTCAAGTAACAGTCCATTGTGCAAATCAGGAAAAGACAATGATGTTTGGGCCTTTAGTGGTAGTGGAAAGCCTCTCACACAGTCCAACTATCAAGACAAGAGGAGATTTTTCTCTTCTTTGAATAACCATGAGTCAGCATGCCAGAAGACAAGGGGAAAGGAAAAAGTCTTTTATAAAAGGAGGCATGAAACTGAGTTTGGGGATCCAGAAACTGAGGGACCGTCTCTAGGCGGGAAGCTGTCTGTGAATGCTGAATGCCCCCTATAGCTAAGGGGTATGCTAGGAAATTATTTAAATGCAATACATAGTTTGTACTAGAAAAGGGATTTCAATTAATATGGAACTGTAAAGTGTGATGTTGCATTTATTTTCTGTGTAACTTGTCTATGTTTGCTTTGCCTTACTATTTCATCTTTGAATCTGGGGGCTTTCTATTAAATAAACATTTTGTTTACTTCTACCTCAAGCAGGTCTCTGGTGTGCAAGCTGCATGGAGTGCATGTGCCAAAGTAAGGTGGTATCCCGGGGGGGGCTGGTTTCACACTTTTGGCAGTGACAAGCCAGAGAGGAACGGTCCGAGTGTCTGGTATTTAAGAACTCGGGAAGGATAGATTTGGGAAGACTCGGGACTGGAAGGCTCTTACTGTTACCCTGCAAAGAGTAACTGGATTGCTGAGAGCCATAATGAGCCCTTATGCTTGTGAGCTGGCTGCTGGTGTCAGTGATCTGAACCATAGCTGCACGGGCACAAAGTTACAAGACAGGCAGTCACAAAACCCCTTACTGATCTGGGCGGTCCCCAGAACATCACAGTGTATTAGCAGTAATTGAATAAATTGGAGGAAACATGTCACTTCAAAAATTCCTATCAGTAAAGTCCACTATTATTGAACAATCTCTCTAAAGGAAAAAAGAAAAGGAGTACTTGTGGCACCTTAGAGACTAACCAATTTATTTGAGCATAAGCTTTCGTGAGCTACAGCTCACTTCATCGGATGCATACTGTGGAAAGTGTAGAAGATCTTTTTATATACACACAAAGCATGAAAAAATACCTCCTCCCACCCCACTCTCCTGCTGGTAATAGCTTATCTAAAGTGACCACTCTCCTTACAATGTGTATGATAACCAAGGTGGGCCATTTCCAGCACAAATCCAGGGTTTAACAAGAACGTCTGGGGGGGGGGGGGGGGTTAGGAAAAAACAAGGGGAAATAGGTTACCTTGCATAATGACTTAGCCACTCCCAGTCTCTATTCAAGCCTAAGTTAATTGTATCCAATTTGCAAATGAATTCCAATTCAACAGTTTCTCGCTGGAGTCTGGATTTGAAGTTTTTTTGTTGTAATATCGCAACTTTCATGTCTGTAATCGCGTGACCAGAGAGATTGAAGTGTTCTCTGACTGGTCACCTACTACAGGACAGGCCTAACAAAGAAAATAACAGAACGCCACTAGCCGTCACCTTCAGCCCCCAACTAAAACCCCTCCAACGCATTATTAAGGATCTACAACCTATCCTGAAGGATGACCCAACACTCTCACAAATCTTGGGAGACAGGCCAGTCCTTGCCTACAGACAGCCCCCCAACCTGAAGCAAATACTCACCAGCAACCACATACCACACAACAGAACCACTAACCCAGGAACCTATCCTTGCAACAAAGCCCGTTGCCAACTGTGCCCACATATCTATTCAGGGGACACCATCACAGGGCCTAATAACATCAGTCACACTATCAGAGGCTCGTTCACCTGCACATCCACCAATGTGATATATGCCATCATGTGCCAGCAATGCCCCTCTGCCATGTACATTGGTCAAACTGGACAGTCTCTACGTAAAAGAATAAATGGACACAAATCAGATGTCAAGAATTATAACATTCATAAACCAGTCGGAGAACACTTCAATCTCTCTGGTCACACGATTACAGACATGAAAGTTGCGATATTACAACAAAAAAACTTCAAATCCAGACTCCAGCGAGAAACTGTTGAATTGGAATTCATTTGCAAATTGGATACAATTAACTTAGGCTTGAATAGAGACTGGGAGTGGCTAAGTCATTATGCAAGGTAACCTATTTTCCCTTGTTTCTTCCTACCCCCCCCCCTCCTCAGACGTTCTTGTTAGACCCTGGATTTGTGCTGGAAATGGCCCACCTTGATTATCATACACATTGTAAGGAGAGTGGTCACTTTAGATAAGCTATTACCAGCAGGAGAGTGGGGTGGGGGGAGGTATTTTTTCATGCTTTGTGTGTATATAAAAAGATCTTCTACACTTTCCACAGTATGCATCCGATGAAGTGAGCTGTAGCTCACGAAAGCTTATGCTTAAATAAATTGGTTAGTCTCTAAGGTGCCACAAGTACTCCTTTTCTTTTTGCGAATACAGACTAACACGGCTGTTACTCTGAAACCCTTAATTATAAGGGTTGCATTCAATTTAAAATCTTTGTGCATCAGGGGATATATTTTCATTTGAACTAAAATCCAGCCTCCACGTTTGAGTATGTAAATTACACTCACAAAAACTGCACTTACATTTTTGCAGGCAGAAGTCAGAGTACTTTCTCTTCTGTTGTCACAAGTCAGGTAGTCACAAGAGGTGCAACTTCTCTGATCCATGTGCTCAGTTGAATCGGCGGGGCAAATTCTGAGATACAAATTGCACCTGAAAAATGAAACTCACCCATCTGAATTTATCTCCTTTTTGCATCCAATCCATCCAGATTACACACAGGAACAGGGGCATAGAATCTGAAGGGACCTCCTGGGTCATCAAGTCCAGTCCCCTGGTATCACAGACAACCTCATCATATAATCCCATTCCTAAATATATCAAGCTCCATCTTAAAACTAGTTAAGCCTTTTCCTCCTTCTTAATTTTGCCAGACAAATGGTAATACCTACGTCACAGCTAGAAGGACAGTGGGAAATCTAATTTGTGAACATTTTAGCAAAAATTCTATATCTCCCTGATTTGTCAATATCAGCACCTTTTTTGTTCCCTTCATGAACATTCATGAGAAAGCGATTTTCTCCACACAGATTGTGAAGGGTTGGATCCCTCTATACAGGATGCCACCTGATATACTGGGGTTTCACTTAGCCAGCCTGCTCCACTAGCCTGGGCTCCCTCTCCCTGTTTTGCTGAATCAGGCTCGCCGGTCTCTGGTAGGGACACACACAAGTAGGGACACACCAGCTGTAGAATCACACAGAGTCTGCGAGCAGCTCTCTATGGGAAGATTCAGCTAGGAAATTGCACACCCACTTTGGGGAGTAAACCCAAAATAATATTGTCTTGTGCTGTATAGAAAGATCTGCACAGCGCAAGCTCATAAAAATTCACCCTTTCCCTCAATGGGGAGAGGTATGCACAGCTTTTTGCCCCTCCTCCCCCCACCCCTGATAAGAATTGCATAAACTGGGTTTTGGAATAAACTAAAAAACAAGTTTTTTAACTATAAAAGGTAAGGTTTAAGTGATTATAAGGGATAGCAAACAGAACAAAGCAGATTAATAAGCAAATAAAACAAAACAAGCATACGAAGCTTAAGATCTTAAAGAAACTGGTTACAAGTGGTCATTTCTCACCCTAAACGTTGATTTTGGGCAGGTTGCAGAAAATCTTGAAGGTTGGCTACCCTGCTGAAGCTTAAATCTTCAGGTATCTTATTCACAGACCAGATCCCTTTTCAGTACTCCTCCCCGCTTCCCTTTGTCCTTGTTCCTTGAATCCTTAGGTGTTTCCAGCAGTCATTCTGGGTGGGAATTCAGTGAAGGGTGAACCTAGATCAACTTACTCCCCAGCCTTAAATAAGCTTAAATAAGATTTATATAAGGCAGGAATCTTTTGTTTCCCAACCTTGATCTCCCCCTCCTTTTAGTGGAAAATTACTAGAAGTCCAAGATGGTGTTTAGTTCCAGGTGACATGAACACATGAGCTAATAGTGCCACAATAAAGTCCCAGGACGCCTCTCAGGAGGGAGAGAAATTAGTATCTTGAAAGTCTTCTTGTTTCTTCTTAATGGCCCATCAAGGCTGATGGCCTGTTGTCTGGTGGGTGTTTCCCAAGTACAGCTGTAATTGTTACCTAGTTAATATTCCTGACTTTAGATAAAGAAATTATACATGCATTCAAATTGGATAATCAGAATCAGTAAATTATAACCTTTCCAATGATACCTTACAAGACCCATTTTGTATAATATATATCTCAGTTATGCCATATTCATCTCATAAGCTTATTTCCATAAAGAATATGGAGTGTAACGTCACACAAATGTTTTAGGAATTGCAGTTTTTCTTGCTCTAGAAGTATATGCCCCATCTTTATAAAATTGTGCTGATCTAGTCATAGAACAGAAGCAATATCTAACTTAAGTGACCAATCCCACAGAGGCAGGACTGAGAACAGAGGAGTTTCATGGCATGTTTTTTTCAAGCTTTGTTTCATTTTCTTGGTCTGGCTTGGAAGGGCACAAACACTCTAGGACAGTGGTTCTCAAACTTAATCGCGCCCCCTTTCTTTGTGCCTGTTGTTGTTTGCACCCCTCTCCCACAAGTACATGTACTGCCACCCATCTCTGAAGGCAGAGGGGAGAGCAGCAGCTGCTGGCTGGGTGCCTAGTTCTGAAGGCAGCGCTGTGCCAGCACAGCACAGAAGTAAGGGTGGCAATGTGAAAAGTGATATTCGTCAATATCACTTTTCACAGCAGTCTCAGCGCCCCATTGCCACCCTTACTTCTGTGCTGCTGCCATCACCCCGGGGCTGACAGCTGGAGTCCCACTGCCTCTAATTGGAGGATTGGGGGCGGGGGAGAGCCCAAGCCTGGGCTGCTTCCTGGTGAGGGATGGGCGGGGGGACAGAGCCCGAGCCGCAGGGCTCCATTTTCCCCTTTATCCCCACCTTACGGGTGTGCACGGCCCTTTTGCACAAACTCCAGCCACACAGGGCTGACAGCCAGAGCTCTTAAAAAAAAAAAAAAAAAAAAAAAAGCACACCGCTCACTTCCCTTGACACATTCCCAGGGCTACCTTGGGAGGCCCGCCCCATAGTTTGAGAACCACTGCTCTAGCAGGAGATGTGAACTTCCATTCCTTCAAGCAGTGACAGTACCTGGGCCATGTCTGTCTTGTTCTGTATTAGTTGTTTTAGTCTCAAACAGAACTGCCTATTAATTTATCTTGAAAGCGGTACCAATCACAGAATATTGGCTGAAGTGCCCGTACAGCTTATCAGTATCCTAGTATCCTGGACGATTAGAGGACCAATAAGACCATCGCTGTAGAATGCATCCCAATAGACATGTATGATAAGCTATCAGAGAGAGTGGATAGAATCCCAGACATCAGCATCTTTAAGGTCTCGAATTGCCTTTTCTAGCTTGGTTTCATTTCCTTTACTGAGCCCTTGAGAACAAGAAACTGAACTTGTTATGGACATCATATGGACTGAGCAACATCATATGGACTGTGCATGTCACTCCAGGGTGACATGCACATAAATGGATAAAAACTGCAAGATGGAGCTCATCAAACTACATGAGAAAGTGACTAAAGCCTGGAGTTAAGGTTTTCAACACACTGATTTCCATTATGTTCTGTGGCACAGCAGCTTTGTTTAAACTTCTTCAGGCTTTCAGAATTGTCTTGATCAAAATGCTCTCGCTTCAGTTTTTCCACCTGAGACCATGTAAAAGGGGTGGGTAGACTGCACAGCAGAACATGTGGTAGGAGGGAATACACAGCCATGAAGACTGCAAAAAATAAATAAAAAATCCAACAAAGCCAGGCTGAGATTCCGGCACAAAACAGCCAAGAAATGCAAGGGGAGGTCACTGGTAGGAATCAAATTTGAAACAAGGATTGTTTGAATGTTCAGTGTTTAATAAAGTAACATGATAAAGGTAAGCAAAACTATGTTGAGTGCCAACTGTCATCGGATGTCAAATATATAAATTAGTACAGTGGAATACTTTTTCTTCCTTACTAAATGCCAGTAGTTCTTAAATTTTATTTCTGAATTTATCGCTATATAACAGTGGTTCTCAACCCATGGCCCAAATAGCACACAGCTGCAGCCCAGCTGTGTGCTAAAGGCCACCTGGCCCATGCGGCAGGGTCCGGGTTCCAGGCTGCCCGGTGTGGGGGCAGGGTCCGGGGACTAGGCCACCTGGTGTGGCAGGGTCCAGGGCCCCAGATGCCCAGCCACCTGGCTGCCCGTGGCTCTGCTCCTGGTCCCACTCTGTGGAGGGGTCTCTGGGCAGGGGGGCAGGGTATAGAGGTCTGTGGAGGACTTGGGGGGGCACTGTGGTTCTCAACCTGCAGCCCAGTAACACATTGTGCGGTATATGCGGCCCACAATGATAAATAGGTTGAGGAACACTGCTATATAAGATACCAATAACTACCCAACAAGAGCTGGCAGGGATGGGACATTCAGGAGCTCCTCTTTCAGGTATTCACCATCATATGTTCCCCTGAATTTCTAGTAGAGCTGGTTGGAAAATTTAAACAAAACAACATTTCAATGAAAAGCAGAAATAAAAATCCATGAACCTTTTCATTTTTGATTTAGTCAGACAAGGAATTAGATGATGGATCTGAACAGTTCTACCACCTAAACTAAGCACCTACGTTTTCTAGAAAAAAGGAAACAGTGGGTGCTTACTTTTAAAAAGTTCAGAAGTGCCTTACGTTCACAATGTTACCCGAATACATAAGTGACAGAATTTCGTTATTTAATTAAAGGACTCCAAAAAATTTGAAAAAAATGAGGGCATGTTTTTGGTAAAAGAATGTTTTTAAATGTTAAACTTTGCAAAACTTAGTAAATACTCTCCTTGAACAATTCTATAGAAAATTCAATTGTCACCTGACCATTTAGTGTGCCACATTTGGAGACTAAATTCAAGCATTAAAATGTGAAACATAATAATTTTAGTTCTGCTTTGGGAGGAAATCGCAGTGTATCCTAACTACAAAGTCACTATTAATACCTCCATAATATACATATTAAAAATAGGTAAAGTAAAATAAAGAACGTAATACCTCAATATCCAGCAGTAACTGTATCCACAGCCTTGTACCATTCTCTCATGTCTTTAGTACAGGGAGCCAAAGAATTTACTGCCCCCTCCTCTGTCCCCAACCGCTCTTCTGCCCTTCAGAATGTCAGGATTAAAATGCAAGTGATCATCATGTTCAAAATCTGTGGCCAGTGAATCTCTAGGAATTTTTGTAATAGGCCTGTGTGCTAATGACCCAAGCAGTGAGACTCCCAGGGTCATTTCCAGACTAAGGTCTCTTGTGCTGCAGTACAGAAGGCTACTACCAAAGCACCAGGACAGAATAGCACTTTCGCCCCTAGTAGCATGCAGAGAAAAGACAACATAGTCGTATGGGTAATTAAAATGTTGGATGCCCCTATCTTCCTGCCTAGCTCTTTTAGTAGCAAGAATTCCAGTGCTCATAAATCAGGGATGGAGTCTGTGCATGTACAATCCATGTGGCTTTCTGCATATGTCTGCACATCATTTCACAGGAAACTATTTCACACTACACCAGCTTGATGAGTTGCTGTTGTTCACACCCTCTGAGAAATAAGTACATGTGAGAATAATACCTTTACAACTTTGAAATGTCCTTAGACAGACTTTTAATCTCCAGGCCATCAACCTGCTGTGAACTCTCCTCCTGACTGTTCACACTTACAGAGAATAGACTCAAGCAACACACCATAAAGCAATATGAAAGGACAGAAAAATTCTGAGAAACACAAAATTAGGTACAAATACAAATAAGTAAGGTTTTTAAAGCATAGGCATAGTTAGTCATATATGTAAACACACACTGGTATAAATTAAACAGGCAAATTAGACTACACTGTTGAAAATGCAAGCTGATGCTCATGAGTTCTAACAATAGTTTTCAGCTCCATTTTCTTGGTGTTTATGCCATGGTTGGCACATAGAAACACCTGGTTTCCATTGAAGCAAAACGAGTGGAATGAAGTTTAACCTCTGAAGGCTATCTAATTGAATCTATTAATATTATTTATATAGTGCCATAGGTATGCATGATACTTCACATACAAACATCAGAGCCCTGAGGAGCTTTCAGCTTAAGGCCCAGAAATGGCAAATAGATGTGCTAGTACAGACCTTTACACCATCATGGAGTCAGATTCACATCAGTGAGACTCTGTCTCGGTGTAAGGATCCTCACTAGTACACCTATCCCCAGCAGCAGGGTCTAAGTTAGATTGACAATGAAAATGACAACAGGGCATGGCACGTAGAAGGAAATGGGACACAAGAGGAAACAAAGAGAGAGCATATTGCTGGGTGCGGAAGTGTTTCTAGGAGGAGCTGATCACGTAAGTTACGTATTGCAGGTCTCGATTGTTACATTTTGTTTGTCTCTGAGGAGTTGTGCTCACCACAACTGTACACAGTGGATCCTTGTTCCGCTGACCAGAAGGAAAGGGGTTGTTGCCCCTTTCAGAGCTCCCTTTGCAACTGGTAGCAGAGCGAGAGGAAGGGGAAAGTTTACCGGATACAGCAGGGAAGAGGAGGAAGTGGCTGGAACAGGTATGGGGGTCATGGCCCTTCCAACTGAATAGAAGAGTGGGCTGCAGCTCTGAAGAAGCCCTCTCTGACCTGGATTGGGCTGGCAGCACCCATCCTCCCACCCAGGAAATCTGAGAGAGGAGCGGGTCCCTTCATAATCATCTGTGGGCTTTATGCTAATCACCCCTATTTCTTTGGTGACTGAGAAGGATTTTTTCCTTCACTGCCAAATTAGCCAAGGCAGGGCCTGTTTTTTCACCTTCCCCACAACAGGTTTGGGACCATGTGGGGTGGGGCAGAAGATTAGGTTATAATGTCGCAACTTAATATATAAAACTTGTGGCAGATGTCCAGTGAACGTATTTGGTGTGGAAGGGGTCTGGTTATCAGCTAAAAGGATTGGCAGAGGATTGAAGGGAAAATATCCCTTAAGGGAGCTGAGGAATGGAGGTTGGGGCGCCTACATCTGTTAAAGCAGGGAGTCAACCCCCCTCCTTTTACAACCCCCTTAACCCTCAGAAGTGGGGTTCGTAGTGGGGTCTCAGCAGCAGGATGTCTGGGACCTGGTCAGGGATTACTTGGAAATGATTAAGAAAAGGATGGTGACCTGCACTGTACAATTTACTGCCAGGTGCTCAGAGCTATTTTAAGTGAATAAAGTTGTGGTCTAATTAAACCACATCCATTGCCTGTTGTATTTCTTCCAGCATGGCCAGACAACAGTTTATAATACATATTTCTTACTTTAGGAGAAGTTATCACTTGCATGAGTTCACAGAGGATGTGTTCTAAGTGTAAGGGGACTGTTGCCCCCTTACTAACATTCAGTTGGGGTGTTTTAGTTGCTAGCTCCCAGTACTAAAAAGGGGGAAGGGTCGATGGGGAATCAGGACCCTGAGACTGACAGTCCCCAGGAACAATGGGGAGAGGCCAATGCTCCAGGTCAGCCTGAATGACAGGGCGAGCAGGCTAATCAGGGAGTCAGGAGGCCAGGGAGGTCCCATCCTCCGTGTGAGCTGGATTTGCCTGGGTCAGACAGAGTGGGGCCGAGCTAAGGAGAAAGCAGGGGCCCAAGCTAAGCTGGGGAGCAGAGCTGTGCCAGATCCAGAGGGACCAGAAAAGCAGCCCAGAGAGAGCAGACCCTCTCCTGGGAGCAGAGCTGCGGCCCCAAAGCCAGAGGCACAGCCCAGAGAGAGCAGACTTGCCCTGGGAGCAGAGCTGCAGCAACCAGAGGCAGAGGGGCCAGAAAAGCAGCCCACGAAGCAGGTCAGTGCTGGGAGCAGAGTCACAGAAGCAGCCTGCAGAGCAGACCTGTCCTGGGAGCAGAGCTGCAGCAACCAGAGCCAGAGGGGCCAAAGAAGCAGCCCAGGGAGCTGGAGGCAGAGCAGCAGAGAGAGAGTGGTGGAGCTAGGGCTGGAGCAGTCCGGAGCCGGGTGCAGTGAGCAGCTGGGAAGACCGAGGGGGACCCTGGGCAGTGGGCCCAGCACAGGGAGACGCCTCAGCCAAGAGGCTCTGCAGGCCAGGCTTGGATCGTAACCCCGACAGGGCAGGGGCGACACTGGGGAGAAGGGTCCTACCACTTAGAACCTGAGAGCATGTGGCCACCACCAGAGCAAGTGTCCTACCCACAGCATCCCTGCAGCAAAGCCAGGGCCTGAGAAGGCGGCCTGGGACTTACAAGGAACAGACTGTGAACTGCCCTGACGTTCCAGAGATACTGTTTGTGATGTTCCCTGCCACAGAGCGGGTTGAGGTGTTTCCTTTAACCTTTCCCATTTTTCCTTATTCTTTTTAAAATTAATTGTTGATTAAATAACTTGCACTTGCTTTAACTTTTATGTAATGGTCAGTGGGTCAGAGAAGTGCCCAGTGCAGAGAGAGTACCCTGGAGTGGGGACACCCTAGCCCCTGTCCTAGGTGACCACAGCAGGGTTGGGGGTCGAGCCCCCCAGGAATCCTGGGCCCAGCCTTGTTGGGGTTACGAGGACTCTGCCAGACAGGAGAGTGGAAGGGGAGTCCTCAAGGCCAGGGAGGCCACTGGATAAAGGAAGTAGGAGCGAGGACTCAGATCCTTTCGCTAGCCCACTTCACCGGAGTAGTGCAGAAGCCAGGAAAGTTCCCCACAATAGCAGGACTATTCCCCCGCTTACATAATAAAGAATTTGAATGACAAGAAGATGGCTGGCTGGCACCCAGGAAGCGGAAGGCTACTCCAAACATAAGCGGTAGTTTAGAAGAAGGCACAAAGAGAAGAATGGGAGAAGATTACCAGTGGAGAAATTAAGTAACAGCAAGTGAGGAAAAAGATGTTAGCAACCAGATTTCGGATGCACTCCAGGGAAGTGAGAAGAAGCAGCAAGGAGGGTGGAGAGGAGGACATTACAGAAATTAAATCAAAATGACCCAGGCACAGACAGGAGTTTAGGAGTCATGATGAAAAGGAAGGACAGATATTGGAGGTGTTTTAATGGAAGAACAGATAGAGCAGGTTTGGCAACAGCTTTAATGCAGGATGAAAAGAGAGAGGGGTCCAATATGATTCTCAGATTAGTTTAGGACCAAAATTTAGGTTTTGTAGAAACAGAGTTTTACAAAATCTAGGATCAACAAAAACACTATGATTGTTTAAAATTTCAATTTAAAACGGTTTGTGTGGATTCAATCCTAATGAGAAGCATCATAAAAATATATATAAATGCATCTAGAATATTCCTCTTCAGTGTTTGCAACATTGCTCTAGTGCCAACAAGTAAAATTGGTTAGAAACAGATTATAAACAAAAGTGAAACTGGCTATATGTTTTCATTGACCAAGTAGTGTAAAGTGTACAAACGCACACACATACACAAAATCAAGTATTCAATAGCCCAGCCTGTGCTGAAGAAACCATCACTCAGTGCAGGTGACCTTGTCAGTTGCCACTCTGTCAAACCTTCCTTCCCCTAAGCAGCTAAGCAAAAGAAACTGACCAAAGGGGGAAAAAAAAAGGGTCTCCAAACCATCGGAGTCCAGGTTCAGGCTAGAACATGGTACTACGCCTGGGGAATTCTGCACCCAAAAAATTAAAATTATGCACCAAAAAAATTAAAAGTTCTGCATACAATATTTTAAAATTCTGCATATTTTATTTCTCAAAGTAACCCAATATAATCATGCCAGTTTCAATTATTTTGGTAATTTATTTCAAAATACCTGTCAGCAAGTATGTCTGTAACAATATAGACAACAAAAAAAAGATTCAGGAAATGTTTTTTTTTGACAAAGATTTCTAACTAGGCATGTTAATATAGAACTTTGAGTAATAATTAATTTAAACTACAATACAAAAACTAGTTTCCCTCATCTCGTAGAAGCAGTGCAAAGGCTTAGGGCACTCAGAGGAAATGGACCTGAGGGAAAGGGAAGTAATTGCTGGGAAGGAGCCTGGGAGTGAACAGGTTGTTGGGTGTCGGTAGAAGTCTGGGACAGGTTTTTTTTGGGAGGGGGGAAGGATTGTTTGGGAGTTGGAGAGCCTCCCCCAAGCAGACCCTGATTGACCCCTAGCATTTCCAATTCAGTCAGGCATATCTGACCCATCCCTGTGTGTCCCTGCACCCCCACTTCCCATTCATCCAGGCATAGCTGCCCCATCCCCATGTGTCCTGCACCCGCACTCTCATTCAGCCCCGATTCAACGTTGTCACCCCACTAGCTCCTGTCCCCGCCACTATCCCTCAGCACTATCCCTGTGTTCCATCCCCCCATATCTCGTGTCTCCTCACCTGACCATGCAGGCAGAGTGCTGTGAGGAAGGCACCCTCTGCCCCCTCCCTCTCCACAGGTGGATGTTCCAGCCTGTTAGTCAGCTGTCCTCTCTTCTGGCACCACATCAGCCCCTGGTGGTCAAAGGGTGTAATTGCAGCGTGACCCCTCTCACGGCTTTCCTTTGCCTCCCTGTCAGAATCAATTATTCTGTTGGGGGGGAAATCTGTGGGGGACATTAATTCTGCACTTGTGCAGTGGCACAGAATTCTCCCAGGAGTAAGGTACAGAGACAGAACTTGTTGCTTTAGTGTATGACCTCTTTCTGTGCACAGAGTGGCAAAATACATCTATATTCATTCTATTTGACCTGTCTTTAGTATTCGTTAACCACAATCTACAATTCTCCCTCCAAGAAACAGCAGAGGTACATGGAAATGCCCTAAAATGGCTCAATACATTTCTCTTAAAACATACTCAAAGGGCAAGTCTCAAATATGAGACTCTTTGACAAATTCACTGAGTTCAATGCGTTTACACCAAGAATTAATTTGGCCCATTGAGGCAAATTTCTGCCATTGAAATCAGTCGTTTATTTCAGAAAAATGTATTTTAACAGTAGAAAATTAACAATGATTCAGATCTGAGCTCCTTCTATGGACAAAACTATTGAAGTCAATGGGAGTTGAGTCTGAAGAAGGACTGAGTAAAATCTGAGGGCCCAGGTTTTCCTAACACCTGGGGAAAATCCATGGTGGGGAGAGGATATTCTCTGAGTTTCAACTCATGAACTTTATCATTCTTTTGTTAGGGATGTTCTTTGGTCTTGAGCTGTCTGCAAAAAAACTCATGGATTCCCTAATAGCCTTGGGCTTCATACAAGATAAGGGGCACTTCTGATTATTTTAAAAAGCCACTTCTAGTTATGCAACTGGATATTTCATTTTAAAGTGAGTTTTTTTACGTATTAATTTAATATTTCAGCTGAAAGTTGTAAATTTGAGTGTTGGTGTAAGCCAGGTGGACACTACTTATTTTTTTCCCCATCTAGATGTAAAATCACCATATAGTCCACAATCTGAGCAAGCCTCTCTTCCAAAATATGTTGGCTGTTAAGGCTTTTTCTTGAATGACCTGTCTGCATAGCATTTTGTCCAGAGGGACTATCCTTCCTTGTTAAGCTCCTCATAAGCCCCTCCTAGTCTTGCTGACAGGGTGAGTGAGCAGAATAACTCTGCACAGGACACAGAATCCTGGAGTCTGGCTTCCTGTCACTCTTTGTTTATAAAAGGGAAATAATATTTCAACTGGATTTTTCATTTTCAAGAAGGACACTGCTGGGTAATATAGTTGTGGTTCATTCTAAACCATTTAAAAAAATTCAGTTCACAATTGCACACAACAAAATGTCACCTCCCTCTAACAACTGATTAAGACAGGCAACGCTGAACTTCACATACAGTCTGTCTGACAGTCTTGCCCCGTCAATACAGGCTACAGAATCATCATCCAAACAACCAGACAAGCTGTCTCTATTAACATCTGCTCCTGTTTCAGTACATGAATTATCCTCTTGGGTTATCCCATCTTCAGCTGCTTCTGCACGATGGCATCTCATAATTTACCTACTCCAACGTTTCATCCTTCTTTAACAACTGCTGTTTCTAGAAATAAGTTAATCAATAAAATAATATAAAAATAATAGCCAGAGCACCCTGAATTGCTCTTTCCAGGATGGACTGTGTGTAAGATGGGAGAACAGAGGGTTATGGGTTGACAGGGAATTCCTAAATTGACAATTTCTCTAAAATATAATGCTTAAAGCATTCAATAGTATTTAACTGTGGACAGAGGAAGCTTATGTAAAGCCATAAGCTTGTCTTACTTATTACTGTTACCGTAGCCTGTCCTCCCTCCCCTCATCCTTTGTATTGTTTCTCACTTGTTTCATCTTGACTTTAGTTAAATAGCAAGCTTTTGGGGGCAGAAACCATGCCCGTATATGTCTGTTCTGGGCAATCCCAATGAGGGTCTTTGGGTTCTACTGCAATATGGTTAATAAATACACCCCATCTACATCTGCTGCATTACCAGCATTGTAACTCTCTGTTGGGCCTTCTCCATTAACACCTATCTGAGCACCGTCTTCAAGGGTTCTTGAATGCAAAGATGTTTTTCTGCACATATGGGTACCAGACTGCACATTTGTTGTGCCTCACTCCATCATCAGTGCTAGAGACGCTACAGAAAAACACTATCTTCATCATGCTCATCATCAGTTGAATAGCTGTACAGCTTTTCTGTTGTCTCATGATTCACAGAAGTTCGGATATTAGTGAAAAAAAACCTTAAAGACCTATATACTTTCAGATCACAATAAAACAGCATATGATGAACAAGAACACAGAGTTGGCAAAGAACTCCCTGATAGACACTAATGGAGCATCTGATATTTGCAGTCAGCTTAGCCAAATCAATTGAGAGAAACAGAAAGAGCCCATATAAAATTATACTGACAAACTTTGTTCCTGGACATTGCAGACCACCATTTTGTGGAAGCCGGGATGACAGTCCTATCTTAGAGAATTGCTCTGCTCAGAATGATGGAATACTGAATAAGAGTGTTCATGCATTTGTTGATGTTGATAAGAAGGGGTTGTAAAATCCTCTAAAATATGGTTCAAAAATGCACAAAATAAAAAAACCTATTCAAAATCAGATGACTGTTTGTCAAGAAATAACAACACACTAAACTAATCATTTCAAAGTTTACAAGCGGATTGCAGACAAAACAACAAGCAGAGGGGATAAAGAAATAAATTACCCTTTGCTTAAGGCACTTGCACAATGCCAGAAAGAACGTCTTTCAATCTATAAAGATATGTGTTTTTGTAAGAGGCATAACAGAGAAGAGAGTAACTGATCTGCATACCTTAACAGTGCTTCTCAGTGGACTGGTGAACTTAGACTTTGTTGTCACGAGAGTTATTGAAATGGATGGATGCTTTTCTTGAGCTCAGGAACTCATTCAGATGAACACGCAGCTACTCTTAATGTCCATTGCATGAGTCAACGTCTAACCTTGGTGATCAACTAATCTAATGAGGTTTCCGCAATTTGTGATTATTGGAGGACAATTGCAAACACAGTCACTCATCAATAACTCTGCAAAATTTGCAATTTGCAAACACCTAGAAAATAATAAGGTGATAAATAACAGTCAGCATGGATTTGTCAAGAACAAATCGTGTCAAACCAACCTAATAGCTTTCTTTGAAAGGTTAACAGGCCTTGTTAATGGGGGGAAGCAGTAGATGTGGTATATCTTGACTTTAGTAAGGCTTTTGAAACTACCCTGCAGACCTTCTTATAAACAAACTAGAGAAATACAACCTAGATGGAGCTACTAACAGGTGGGTGCATAACTGGTTGGAAAACCATTCCCAGAGAGTAGTTGTCAGTGGTTCACAGTCAAGCTGCAATGACATATCAAGTGGAGTCCCACAGGCACATGACAGTAGTACCACCAACATATTATAGACATTCACTATTTCTTTCCTTTGTGGATACTTTACTCATACAGCTACATTGCTGATTTGGAGCTTACAGTAAAGTTGCCTCCAGTGTTATTGTTGTGCTGCCTGTGTATTCCAGCAAATATAACTGCAACAAACTTGAATAATATGTTATATACATCAGGTCCCTACTGAGTACCAGTAATAGAGGATTCAGAGTAGCAGCCGTGTTAGTCTGTAGCCGCAAAAAAAACAGGAGTACTTGTGGCACCTTAGAGACTAACAAATTTATTAGAGCATAAGCTTTCATGGGCTACAGCCCACTTCATCAGATGCATAGAATGGAACATTTAGTAAGATATATATATATATATATATACATACAGATAAGTTGGAAGTTACCATACAAACTGTGAGAGGCTATTTAGTTAAGATGAGCTATTATCAGCAGGAGAAAAAAACTTTTGTAGTGATAATCAAGATGGCCCATTTAGACTGTTGACAAGAAGGTGTGAGGATACTTAACATGGGGAAATAGGTTCAATATGTGTAATGACTCAGCCACTCCCAGGCTCTATTCAAACCCAAGTTAATGGTATCTAGTTTGCATATTAATTCAAGCTCAGCAGTTTCTCATTGGAGTCTGTTTTTGAAGCTTTTCTCTTGCAAAATTGCCACCCTTAATCTTTTACTGAGTGGCCAGAGAGGTTGAAGTGTTCGCCTACCAGCTTTTGAATGTTATGATTCCTGATGTCAGATTTGTGTCCATTTATTCTTTTGCGTAGAGACTGTCTGGTTTGGCCAATGTACATGGCAGAGGGGCATTGCTGGCACATGATGGCATTTATCACATTGGTAGATGTGCAGGTGAACAAGCCCCTGATGGCATGGCTAATGTGATTAGATCCTATGATGGTGTCACTTGAATAAATATGTGGGCAGAGTTGGCATCAGGCTTTGTTGCAAGGATAGGTTCCTGGCTTAGTGTTTTTGTTATGTGGTGTGTGATCGCTGGTGAGTATTTGCTTCAGGTTGGGGGGCTGTCTGTAAGCGAGGACTGGTCTGTCTCCCAAGATCTGTGAGAGTGAGGGATCATTTTTCAGGATAGGTTCTAAATCTGTGATGATGCGTTGGAGAGGTTTTAGTTGGGGGCTGGAGGTGACGGCTAGTGGCGTTCTGTTATTTTCTTTGTTGGGCCTGTCCTGTAGTAGGTGACTTCTGATACTCTTCTGACTCTGTCAATCTGTTTTTTCACTTCAGCCGGTGGGTATTGTAGTTTTAAGAATGCTTGATAGAGATCTTGTAGGTGTCTGTCTCTGTCTGAGGGATTGGAGCAAATGTGGTTGTATCTTAGAGCTTGGCTGTAGACAGTGGATCGTGTGGTGTGTCCTGGATGGAAGCTGGAGGCGTGTAGGTAAGTATAGCAGTCAGCAGGTTTCTGGTATAGGGTGGTGTTTATGTGACCATCACTTATTAGCACAGTAGTGTCCAGGAAATGGTCCGCTTGTGTGGATTGGCCTAGGCTGAGGTTGATGGTGGGATGGAAATTGTTGAAATCATGGTCGAATTCCTCAAGGGCTTCTTTTCCATGGGTCCAGATGATGATGTCATCAATGTAGCACAAGTAGAGTAGGGGCGTTAGGGGATGAGAGCTAAGGAAGCGTTGTTCTAAGTCAGCTATAAAAATGTTGGCATACTGTGGGGCCATGCGGGTACCCATAGCAGTGCCGCAGACTTGTCCCCAAATGTGAAATAGTTGTGGGTGAGGACAAAGTCACAAAGGTCAGCCACCAGGTTTGCCATGACATTATCCGGGATACTGTTCCTGACGGCTTGTAGTCCATCTTTATGTGGAATGTTGGTGTAGAGGGCTTCTACATTCATAGTGGCCAGGAGGGTGTTTTCTGGAAGATCACCGATGAATTATAGTTTCCTCAAGAAAGTCAGTGGTGTCTCGAAGATAGCTAGGAGTGCTGGTAGCGTAGGGCCTGAGGAGGGAGTCTACATAGCCAGACAATCCTGCTGTCAGGGAGCCAATGGGGCATCCAGGATTTCCAGGTTTATGGATCTTGGGTAGCAGATAGAATACCCCTGCTCGGGGTTCTACGGGTGTGTGTGTGCAGATTTTTTCTTGTGCTTTTTCAGGGAGTTTCTTGAGCAGATAGTGTAGTTTCTTTTGGTAATCCTCAGTGGGATCAGAGGATAATGGCCTATAAGGGCTTCAGGATTTGGAACTCAATTTCCAGAGTAAAAGGATGGAATAATCAGTTTTCTGGAATATTCCCATAGCATACAGATTCTCAAGGAGACAAGAAATCAAATTAGTAGCGATGGGCCAAAGTCACAAAGTAGATGTGGACTAACCCCAAGTTCAGGGATGTTTGCTTTGTGGGTTTTCGTTTGAGCCCATCTGCACTGTTAGTTATTACTTTTACTGCAGTAGCACTTACAGACCCCAGTAAAGATCAGGGCACTACTTTGCCATGCACTGGACAAACAACACGATGACTGCAAAATTCTTAGCAGAACAGCCACTAATATGAATGCAGACATCTTCCTTGTCAAAGGAAAACAGAAGAAAGATTTTTGAGATGCAATCATACCCTTTGGCAGATGACATAAAGAGATGATTGTGCTTTTTTGGTATTCTCTATGATTACATTAAAATGTAACGGTTACAATGCAAAACATCATACTGAATTTCCTTCCAGATATGTGACTTAGGGCCCATTGCTTCATATGGTACTTTGTGTTGTAGCTGATGGGATGGAGTCAATATTCTTGAGGCAAATCTCATAAAGCAGAGTCACCAGCAATATGATATTATACAGTATGCAAATTGTATTATTGTAAAAACATGACCATGTGCATGGCCTCGGTAACTAGGATTTTTGGAAGCAAAGTACTTAGTAAGTGTAACTGAGATCTTCCAAGCCCTTGGCAGCTAAAAGTCACAGTTCAGAACTTTTATTTGTTGATTGATTTATGCCTCAAAGTGTTCAAGGGACAGCTAGGAACTCAGAAAACCTTTTACCTTGCCATCAATATTGAAATCGCCTCCAAAGCTTCCGTACAAATTAGGAATAAAAATACTCAAGAGAAAAATACCAGCAAACATAAGGTGCTCAAAACTGTGAAATTCAAACACATTTGAATAGCCAACTTGTTCATTGTTTATTCCTTAAAATATAGGTAGCATAGCCAAGGGAAATAGAATTAAAATTTTTATTAAAGCTAATGTTAAAAAAATTATATAATACATGGGTTGAGAAAAGAGTGTCTGTACATGCGGGTTAAATTATCCACAAATACAAAGTTTGCTTTTAAAGTCATAAGATACATATAGTGTATAATCAGCAATAACCCAAATTTAGGTGAATGAATTTAAGAATACAGTTTAGATATCTATCTTCCATGCATTTGGGTACCTTACTCATGAAAAAAGTTATACAGAGAGTTGGTGGTGGAAAGCAAAATATATCAATGAGTGAAGATTGTCCCTCAGTAATTGAGAATTAGATTGGTTGTCCATTTAGAAAATGCAATCCATGAGGAAAGTATTTGTTGTACTACAACAGGTTAAGGTACAAAGCATGATAAGTTAAGCATGTTGGCCACATGAATAACTGAATTTCAGCACTGTAATAAACGTTTTTAATGAAAATCTCTCAGATACTATGGTGGTGGGAGCTACCACGGAATCCTTAAGATAGATACTGTAGTAAAATCAGTCTAAGCAGAATTAAGTTAATGAGCCCTATCCCTCAGCAGATGTAAATCATCCCATTACAAGTGAAGTTAATATAGCTGTACCAAATTACCCCTAGGCTATGGCTATACACCTTACTGTTTACTTACGTAAGCATTTTGCACTGGGTGTGCATGGGTAGGAAGGCACCCACCTTCTTTTCCACTTGTGCCAGGCCCTTCTGCGAGCCACACACACGTACAGGTCCTTTCACTCAGGGGAGCACTGGGACTTCTCTCACACTACTCCCCAGGGCCCGCTGGACCCAGAAAGGGGAGATGCAGTGGGGAGATGCAGTAGCAGGGGTGTAATACCTATGCAGTTTATGTAATGCCTATAGTCTGAGCACTGGTAGCAAAAGGTAACGTTATCATTCCTAATAATCTGTCAGTCGTTCATGCTGATTTCCACCTCATCTCCCTTATTACAGAACTTGCTTCTATGGCATGGCAACATCAATTAATGGTCCCACAATACTGTCACAAGCCCCAAGAATAAAATGCTCCCTTTATTCCACCCACCCCCCATTTACAACACAGTTAATCAGCTGAGTGTTCCTGACATGCCTTTATTATTGCTTTTCCTCTACAAGAACATAATTCCATCCCACACCAAGCACCCCTTACAGTGTGGAATAAGAGCACACCCAGAGCTACACAGTGTTTCAGAATAACGGTGGAAGAATTGCTGTCAAGTGTTTGATTTCAGCAACCTGAATTTCAGAGAAAAAATGGAGGGGGTGGGGGGGACATTGTCCAATTAGTATTTCACACTAGAGAGAGGCAGTTTTGTGAGGTTTACAAACAAAGTTTAATTCCAGCCCTGGGCCAAACATCATCATGCGGGGCTGATTCTCCTCTCACTTCCTCAGGTGAAACTCAGGATTAACTCCAAAGGCATCAATGGAATTACAGTATATTGGTACAGCTGGTGCAAATGAGATCAGAATCAAGCCCAAAAAAATCTGTTTTTGTTAGTATTTGTTCTTTCACCTACTCAGATTTATATTAGATACATGCCATTCTGGTGACTGGGTAGCTTGGATCTATAAGAAGTGGTTATTTTCCCCTTGTTGCATATGCATAACTATTCATAAGAATCATGTGCAGGGACTAAAAGGTGGGACGGGTATAAACCCATAAAGGTACATGCAAACATTTTTTTTGTTGACACTCATAAACCTTTAATTCAGTTTGGGCTATTACCTGAAGTCCTGATTCACTTCACATTCACTCAGTATTAGGGAAAACCTATACTGACATCTATGAGATTTTTGCCTGAGTAAGGACTTCAAGATTTGGGCTGTTATGAGGTTTAAATGCTTCTCCGTTTACCCTACAGTTGTAAACACAGCGGTAGTGCACTGAAGTGCCCCTGGTATTAGAATGTTCTTCTTATGACAATTTTGCAATGTGTGTACAAGAAGCATTGTATATCTTTTTATTACGTTGATGGAATCTAGATTCAGGACATCTACACTAGGGCTGGAGCTTGTTCCTGAGTTAGTGAGCTGCATCTCAAGATGAGCAGGGTTTAACTACCTCTGAAGTGCTGTGGATTAAGTACTCCACTCATATGCTTTGCTAATAGGGTTGTTTCTTTAATTTGTCTGGTAAAATGGGTTCTAGTTCACACCCTTTGTGACAATTTCTCATGAAGATACATCTCATCCCATTGAAATTACACTCTTTCAACTGAAATAAAATACGAACACGTTTAAGCATCATGAAACTTGTCATATTTTGTGACAACATTTAAACTGCAAGATCCTTGTGACCGGGTCATATCTTGTCTATCTAAGGGATTTATATTTCACCAAAAGCAAGGGAGGCCCCTGTCAACCATCAACAAATACACACAGATAGATACATAATATAGCTATTGAGTCAAAGTGGTTCTAAATATGATCTCACACTTAGATTGGTTTTATATCAGTATAATGCCATTGTCTTTGCTAGAGCTATTCTTGGTCTAACACTAGTGTAAATTAGAATTAGGCTTATAATCTATATTGAATTTACAATATATAGAAATCATGTATCTATTTTATTTCCACCTGTCATTTACTTTACAAAATATATTGCATGTGAATATAGGTTTGTCATTTCCCCTCCCCCAACTATTAATCTTTGTTTAGAAAACTTTCTACACAATATCTTCATAAAATAGAAACATATGTATCTGGTTTTCAGTTTTCATTTTGTTTAAAATTTCCTGGGAATTTATCATGTTTATTACTAAAATTTAAAAAATGGGTAAAAATCAGTGCAAAAAATATATCAGGGTTAATATTGGGGGGGGCAGCAGCACAGAAAAAAGCAACAAATAGAAAAAGTGAGACTACTGAAAGCACAAGCAGTTAATGCTGTGGTTTATTTTATGAACTGCCTATTAACAGTACATACACGTGTGTACATATATATGTATCTTCCACTACATTGTCTTACGTCAGCAGTCATACATTTACACTTAGACTCATTTATTACAAACATAACCATATCTACCTAATGTAATGTATTGGATTTTCTTGACATAATCAGAATTTTCACGCACTTGAGTGGTCCAAAATTCAGATGAAAATAAGTAAAAATGTAAGTTTTTGTAAAGTCCAGGAACTTTTCAGTAAAAAAAAAAAAATCAGTAAAAACTGAAAATGAAGGGCTTTATATTAGGGCTGTCAAGCGATAAAAAAAAAATATTTAATCACGATTAATCACACGATTAAAAAAATTAATCACGATTAATCATGCTGTTAAACAATGATAGAATGCCATATATTTAAATATTTTTGAATGTTTTCTACATTTTCAAATATATTGATTTCAATTACAACACAGAATACAAAGTGTACAGTGCTCACTTTATATTTGATTACAAATATTTGCACTGTAAAAAACAAAATAAATTGTATTTTTCAATTCACTTAATACAAATACTGTAGTGCAATCTCTTTATCATGAAAGTTGAACTTACAAATGTAGAATTATGTACAAAAAAACCTGAATTCAATAAAACAGTGTGAAACTTTAGAGCCTATAAGTCCAATCAGTCCTACTTCTTGTTCAGCCAAGCGCTCAGACAAACAAGTTTGCTTACATTTGCAGAAGATAATGCTGCCCGCTTCTTGTTTACAAGGTCACCTGAAAGTGAGAACAGGTGTTCACATGACACTGTTGTAGCCGACATCACAAAATATTTACATGCCAAATGCGCTAAAGATTCATATGTCCCTTCGTGCTTCAACCACCATTCCAGGGGACATGCATCCATGCTGATGATGGGTTCTGCTCGATAACAATCCAAAGCAGTGTGGACCGACGCATGTTCATTTTCATCATGAGTCAGATGCCACCAGCAGAAGCCTGATTTTCTTTGTTGGTGGTTTGGATTCTGTAGTTTCTGCATCGGAGTGGTGCTCTTTTAGGACTTCTGAAAGCATGCTCCACACCTCATCCCTCTCAGATTTTGGAAGGCACTTCAGATTCTTAAATCTTGGGTTGAGTGCTGTAGCTATCTTTCACATTGGTATCTTCTTTGCATTTTGTCAAATCCGCAGTGAAAGTGTTCTTAAAACGGACAATATGTGCTGAATCATCAGCCGAGACAGCTATAACATGAAATATATGGCAGAATGTGGATAAAACAGAGCAGGATACATACAATTCTCCCCCAAGGAGTTCAGTCACAAATTTAATTAATGCTTTTTTTTTTAAATGAGCGTCTCCAGCATGGAAGCATGTCCTCTGGAGCAACGTCTGAAGCATGTGAGGCATATGAATCTTTAGCTCATCTGGCACATAAATATCTTGTGACGCCAGCTACAACAGTGCCATGCAAACGCCTGTTCTCACTTTCAGGTGACATTGTAATTAAGAAGTAGGCAGCATCATCTCCTGTAAACGTAAACAAACTTGTTTCTCTTAGCGATTGGTTGAACGAGAAGTAGGACTGTGTGGCACTGTAGGCTCTAAAGTGTTACATTAACACACTCTGTAACAAAAAAAAAGACATTTGTAAGTTGCACTTTCATGATAAAGAGATTGCACTACAGTGCTTGTATGAGGTGAACTGAAAAATACTCTTCCTTTTGTTTATCATTTTACAGTACAAATATTTGTAATAAACATAATATAAAGTGAGCACTATAACACAGAATAGAAAGCGTACAATTGAAATGTATATGTTTGAAAGTGTACAAAAACATCCAAAAATATTTAATAAATTTCAATTTGGTATTCTATTTACAGTGCAATTAATCGCAATTAATCTTTTTAAATCACTATTAATTTTTTGAGTTAATCATGTGAGTTAACTGCGATTAATCGACAGCCCTACTTTACATATTCTGTATGCTTACTGACTTTAAATACTTTGATACATTTTGATAAGTTGATTTATCATATTCATTTCGATATTAATGAAGAGCGTTATTTTTTCATTACTGATATGATCTTAGGAATATGTTGTTATAATAGAAAAGGAGAAAAAAAATCTACAAAAGTTGTAATTTCTTAGACTAAAACTCTTCCTTAGGAAGGTTAATTATAATATTGTACTCTGTGTGACATGTAGTGGTATTATGAAAGTGCTTCAGTACTAGAAGATTACAGTATTGTACACAGTCCTAGCAAATAATGAATAATTGAAATCCAGTGCTTTTATGCTTCACTAGAAAAAACAATATTTCATGGCACATATAAATTTATTCATCTTATTTGCATTAAGATTGAATGATCAGCAGTGACCAAAGCAAAAATAGTGATAGTACCTTGCTTTAAGTGGTGAAAAACATTCATAAATATTCTTAGGAAGCAAGATGTACCTGTATTTAATCAGTACTTATTAAAATTTTATTCCCTATAGCTATTCAACAGGATCTGTGGCATAAAAACATCATTACAAAAATCAGATCTGAGCTCATTTGACAACAGAAGGGTTTTATGGTGACCTATCTCCAAATGTTCCTATTTGTAATTAAATGCAGCGATCAGCAGTAAGGATTTTGAAGCCGTTTTAGTAGTTCCGCTATTCTGCTTAACATGTGGCACCCGTAATAATTAAAATGATACTAACACATGCACAATTTTATGGCCCTTATGGTGCAACCCATTATGCCAAATAAGGGCCTCTGTTTTCACAGCATACTGCACATGGTCTCATTACACCCACTTTTCTTTTCCTGTCTTCACACTAACAACTGTTAAAGTGAATCAACACACGAAACGTACTATAACAGCTTAGTGTTTATGATATGTGTGCTGTTAGTCAGTGAACAGGAAAATCTAAACATTTACTGTTTATGTAAAGAATAGCGTTAGTGTTAGCGAATTGCTTGGGTCTGCTTGCTTTATTGTCTAGATCACAACCGTAATGATGGGTTTCAAAAACAGCTATGGTTTTCCCTTTGTCTTGCTTTCCTATGCAGGTGTCTATAAAAGTCAGAGGAACTTTGCGTTTGCAGAACTTGGAATATTTATGAACCATTCAATTTTTCTTCATTAAAAAAAAAGAGTGTGAAAAATATTTCTAGCATAATCTCATTTAAAAAATTTTCAAATAATTTTTGCTTCCTCCTCAATATATTGTACTGGGAACAGTTTGGTTTATCCAAGATGTTAGAAAGTTAAACCATTTTTATGTGGGTTCTCGGTAAAATTTATAAGAAACTGGGAATTCTAGATTAGTGCTTTTTCATCATGAATAATTTTGTAATTACGCAGCTACTCAAAGACCTCCTACACTCATTTTACAGTCATCGGTTCCGAATGGCTTTCAGTCTCTTTGGTCTGGGATGCATTCCAAAGTAGGTCCCATAGGTGGAACACCAATGGATTTGACTAAATCTGTCCTCCACATTTTATATTATAGCTTTGTGTGAACATTAGTTGAAAGTTCAGATAAAGAGTAACAACCTGTCCTTTCATTTTCTCCCCTTTTCCCGCTGTGGACTGCCACTTAATCCTAACAGTTTCAGGATTTTGTTCTGTTATTAGGCACTGAATGAGAATGGCATAACAAGTCAATTGATTTCAGAGACATAAAACTAAAATCATCACAAAGTTACAGTGGTTGGGCTCCAGATATCGTGAACATGTCAACCGGAAAAGAATAATGTGCATAATGCGTAAGAGCCATGCGCTCATTAAAGCACTGCTTTTCAAAAGAAAAAAAGTGGAATTGTGAGATTTTGAACATACTCATGGTGATATAACACGTGAAAAGGGTGTGATAGGCAAGAAACATCCTAAAAAGTCAGAAGGTTTAAAGCAATCTGAACTACCTCATGAATGGAACATCAGACAGTGCTGTACTGTATTATTTCCATCATCCCCTCTCACTCCAAAGTTCGGTGGCGTGATATTATCCAGGATACTTGAGATTTTGCTCATGGAGGGAAACTGAAAGGAAAGAGAGGAATGATTGTCTTTGTTCCTGTTTGGCCTAAAACTGTCTTGCTAAAAAGAGATGAACAACAATTAAGGGGTAAGAAAAAGAGATAATTACTTCTGCCTGAACTTGAGGAAAGTTGAGTTCCATGAGCCCTTTTCTTTGATTAAAATGAACGTTTGTGATCAGCATTACTATTTACTACCCCATGATCAAAAACAAAATAACCCACTTTGTTTGTTTCTTACTGCAAATGAATTAAATTAGACACCATTAGGAGCACTAGCTGTTTATATCCTTGTTTCAGCAGTGGTAGTATTTGAAGTTTCCTGCGGTAAGTTCATTACTCGTATTTTGTCCAGAATTAGTGAAGCGTGCTGAAAATTGCTAATGACAGATGTTTCTCCACTCTGTCACACTTCTTGTATCATTTGATTTGGAAAGCAACATACGGTGTTCTGCTCTATCAGTATGTCACAGACTGTCTGTAAACAGCTGGTCATAACTCAGTTCAGTGAAAACCATTACTTTCCAATGAAGTGCTGGACACCCTCCAAATTGCATTTTGGCATGGCCTGGGCTGCATAATGCACAAAGTTCTTCTGTTCTGAGGTTACCTAAAGAAGGATTTTCCCCCTTCTATTTGTTTATTGTGTTTCAGGAAAACAAAGCACCTTTTAAAAACAGTAGGCAGGAGATCAACAGCATGAGGAATAAAAAATCTTTTTCTTCTCTCAAGAGCCCAGATAGGTTTGACTAGTACTGTATTAAAAAAAATAAAATAAAATAAATCTAACCCTACCTCACCATTTCTGTTTGTGTCTCAGGTTGAATGGGGTGTATTATTGGGGTCAGGGCACACAAGATGATGACAGATTGAAATGTCTCCTATCAAACAGTTGTGGCATTCTAACATTGCTATTCCACAACTCCTAATCACAATGAATCCAATTAAAACATCTCCCTGCAGTTTATACACTGGTCAGCTCCAAAGAAATGCATTTCATTATGCATGTGAGAAGCACAAAAATCAGACCTCAGCATTCATGTCAAACATATTGACACCTAAGGTGTAAGATTTATTTTTGCAAGTTGTAGATTATTTTGGTTTTGGTTTTTTGTTTTTAACCACAGCTTGGGTCATTTTAAGAGACCCTAATATTAGATTATTAATTTACAATTTAATTGAATAATCATCACATGTTCCATAAATACCAATACTAATACAATCATCACATGTTCCATAAATACCAATAATACTATTATTAGCTATCAAGTTCTGTGGCATAACAAGTATGTAATTATGAAGAATTTATACAGCATGTCTTAATAATTCTATTTAATTTACAGTGATTACCACATATTTTAAATTTAAATCAAATCTCTATTTCAGCTGCTCGGTTTAAAGCATGATGGTAGACATAGGCACCAGCGACACCTGCAGCCTCTGGAGACCTCCACAGTAACTGGAGACCACCAAGCCAAGGGAATCCTTCCAGCTACTACAAATAGACAGATTGTTTCCATGTAGAAAATTAAAGTGATAAAACGAACATTTGTATTCAAGAGCCTTGAAACACAAACAAAGATCCCATTGGAAGGGGAAGAACAGAGAAGGGACAAAACTCATGTTGAGGTTTCTGACTGTACCCACAACCACAAAAATGTAACCCATGAAAAGGCTGAAATAGCCACAGATTGAAACAACCCAATGTCAGCTGATAACGATGGATTCTCCAGTGTCTGCCTAAATAAAGCCCTGATCTGTCACGGGATGCTGCCAAATGTGGATCTGAGAAACAAACATACAGAACCCAAGAACTTATAGAATATTTCTAGAGTATTCTAGAAAACAATATGCCAGTGTCTCAGATTAGTAAGAAAAAAAGCCACATGAAATCTCTTGTATTCCTTTGAAATGCATCAATACGAAATCTTTCCATTTGGTATAGAACAAATTCCTTATTTTCTCATTGTCTTGTTCAGCACTGCTGAACAGATTAACGTCATTGAGAAATACCCTGGCAGAAGTACTCCCAGAGTTTGGCTGATGATATCACAATTTCTTTATTGGTGTGATATTTTTTTACTACCCTTGGAGAATACAACCAGTTGGGATTATCACATTTGAGAGGTTTCAGAGTAACAGCCGTGTTAGTCTGTATTCGCAAAAAGAAAAGGAGTACTTGTGGCACCTTAGAGACTAACCAATTTATTTGAGCATAAGCTTTCGTGAGCTACAGCTCACTTCATCGGATGCATACTGTGGAAAGTATAGAAGATCTTTCTATACACACAAAGCATGAAAAAATGGGTGTTTACCACTACAAAAGGTTTTCTCTCCCCCCACCCCACTCTCCTGCTGGTAATAGCTTATCTAAAGTGATCACTCTCCTTACAATGTGTATGATAATCAAGGTGGGCCATTTCCAGCACAAATCCAGGGTTTAACAAGAACGTCTGAGGAGAGGGGGAGAGGGTAGGAAAAAACAAGGGGAAATAGGTTACCTTGCATAATGACTTAGCCACTCCCAGTCTCTATTCAAGCCTAAGTTAATTGTATCCAAATTTGCAAATGAATTCCAATTCAACAGTCTCTCGCTGGAGTCTGGTTCTGAAGTTTTTTTGTTGTAATATCACAACTTTCATGTCTGTAATTGCGTGAGCAGAGAGATTGAAGTGTTCTCCGACTGGTTTATGAATGTTATAATTCTTGACATCTGATTTGTGTCCATTTATTCTTTTACGTAGAGTGGGTCTGTATGTGGGGGCGGGGGGAGGAGAAAACCTGGATTTGTGCTGGAAATGGCCCAACTTGATTATCATACCCATTGTAAGGAGAGTGATCACTTTAGATAAGCTATTACCAGCAGGAGAGCGGGGTGGGGGGAGAGAAAACCTTTTGTAGTGGTAAACACCCATTTTTTCATGCTTTGTGTATATAAAAAGATCTTCTATACTTTCCACAGTATGCATCCGATGAAGTGAGCTGTAGCTCACGAAAGCTTATGCTCAAATAAATTGGTTAGTCTCTAAGGTGCCACAAGTACTCCTTTTTTTTTCACATTTGAGAGGATCCAAGGGAATCAATGAGGAGAAAAAAAGTAAAATTACCAGAGAAGGATCTTAGCTCCATTTTTGCCATGGTACGATTATATTGTTATTTGTATAGCAGCAAGCAAAGCTCTCTACAGGCAGGCAGGAACACAAGGTCCCTAAACAACATATAAATATGGAAAAAGGAATGGGATACAACAAAAAGCAATGTAAATGAATAGTACAGTTTATCATTCACTGTGTCAATTCAATCATTTTTTTTTGGATTACTAAAGTTCACTAATTTTTAAAAAATAGCCTCTCTTTATTTGATTCAACTAAATAGCAAACATAAATGAACACGTTTACATTAAAAATGCAAAAGGCTACCAGTGAGTATCCTGTTACTCCTAAGTATATATCATGCCTCCTTCAGATGGGGGAAGAGTAACAGTATTCACTCCTTCAGTGAAGCTCATTAGAAACGTTTAGATGTTTTCCATTTGGTAAAATATCCATTTGGTCTGATATCCAAATCAAACACAAGTCAGAGATTTGCTGTCCTAAAAATCTTGTACAAACCAGGAACTCTGTAAAATCTTGTAGGAAAACAACATTTTATGAAAACACCACTGATGAAGTCTCACAGGAGTTTGCCATCAATCAGGTGATGGTACCTGGTCTACTTTCTGATAAGTAGCAGGAGAGGAGGGAAGAGAGATGGGCTTCAGTGACTTTCAACGGCAGCTCTGAAAAATATGGCTCACCTCTAATTATATCTCATCAATAAAAAGGAAATGTAACTTCCTCCTCAGAGAAAGAGGTATTATTGGATAAAAAGAAAATTAGATCAGACCAACTAACCTCTTTCAGAAGATACTAGAGAAAGAAAGAAAACACTGCTTGTACTTAATAGGGTATAAACATGTGTGAAAGCCTTTTGAGGGTTATTTTAATGGATATTGTCATGTTAAAAATTCATATTAGAAAGTGTCTTATTTTGGTTACAAATGCTGTAAACTTAAATTACAACAGTGGGGGAAAAAAGTAAAAGTGTACTCTAATTTATTCTTCCCTATTTGTGCTGTTTATTTTTTGCATTTCTCTCAACTTGGAGCCTGAAATTTAATTAGACATTCAGTTTTTTACAGCTATTTTTCTTTCAGTTTCATACTATGTCCCTTCTGCCCTAGCAAAATGCTATAGTGTTTGTAATCAAACAGTACAGGGGAATGTTTGTTGAAAAAAATCTATTTTGGGGGCTTGTTTTCTTTTTTGCTTGTTTGTTTGTTTTACAGAAAAATTATTAGTCATTAGGTTTTGTGAAGAATTATTCACAAAAGATAAATCATTGGCAAAATTTGACCTGAAAGTATTTCATTGAACTATGCTGGTTGGTCATGCTAGTCTGCTCTGTTATTAGTACAAATGGAATCCTAAAAATCCTACAAAATCCAACTGAAGGTCTCTCATTGGCTTAACACACTTGCAACCAACTCAATCATTTAACTGTATGAATGCCTTAAGTCTTCCCACTCTAGGGAGCTGTGGTGTTCCCATGAGGTTGGAAGAAGCAGAATTCAATTGTAGTGAATTTAAAGGTAACAGATTATTTAGCTGACAGGCCATAGACTGAGATCTTGGTGGTTCACTTTAGCAATCTACCTCCTACTCTGACTAAAACAGGTGCTCTAGCATTACTGAGTAAAGTCTCCATAAGTCCTGACTTAATTAGGTTGAATACTAGGTAGCCAGTATTGTACATTATTGGGTTGACTTTTAGGTCCTATGTTCACCATATGGGCCCATAATGTAATTATACCAACTGAAACATGGTACACCTAAATAAATGAATGCAATGGGGAGAGAGAGAAAAGAGTCAATATGAACAGGAGGCTTGTTTTTGAAAGCCAACTAATGCAGTTAGATTTTGTTATAGAGTTAATACTTGTAGTGAGGTTAGAGCAATAGCACCATAGCCATTTTGCCACCAAACACCATCTCAGACAGCTACAAAGCATGGGACTTGCATCCTGAGCAGTAATGCCGCCTGTTGTATTAATTTAGATGCAATAAATGGGCCAAAGGTGTTAACATAAGCTAGTCACTGTCCAAAGTTAAACAAGGTCCAGGGTTTGGTATACAGAGACCTCAGCCTGCTTAGCACCATGGCAAACACACCATTAAAAATGTTTTTAACCCTTCATTAAGGATACAGAAAACATGGGGAAGTGGTTAAGGCCTTTGAAATGTAAAGTATTAAGTAAGATTTCCATTTTAACAACATTTTTTGTTCCCTTTCCCTTAAGCTGGAGAGAGTGTTGACAGCCTCTTATATGCCATCAAAGATGGTAATGATTGTCCTTGGGGGTAAAAGAGAAGAAGTCAGTTGAGATGAGCTGGAGCTGTCATTGCTGGAGTTGGTGTTGTAAAAGTCTGATCTCATTTCATCGCAGGTGATGTTTGGGATTCAGCTGGTGCTAATAAAGGTAGTGATGTTATCTGGGTCCCTCTCTGTGGCCCAGTCATTAGGATCTCAGAATTAGGATGACAAAGACCCGGGTCCCAGGAGATGGTGAAGGTCGCAGTCATGATGGTGAAGTTTGCTCCAATATCCTCCATCTGTTCTTATTTCCCCCCCAAAAAGTCTCTTTCTTTAAAAAAGAGAGTGATGGGTGGAACTGCCCATCGCCTCATTATTTGTCCCCCAGTTAGGCCTAATACCTGACACACCCATTTTGGTTCATTAATTTCAGATTCCGCATCTTCTGTTTTTACCAGGCATGATTTCAATGCAGTCCTCGAGTTATATCAGTAGGCCTTTTTGTTTAGATTAATTCAGTCTGTCTCCTTCTCACACCTTTTCCCATCAACATTTGTTATTATAGGTTATTATGACACCTTATGAACTTTCACATACTTTTTACAGTTGAGCTCACAATTAGAATAAATTTGTAGGTCCAATTATTATAATATGCCAGCAATCTGAATAAAGCCAGTATCTAGCAGGAAGGGGCTCCTGCTTTGGTATGATCTCCTAACATTGCAATATAGTGTGTCCGGGTATTCCATCAATGACTGCTTTTATTCAGATTCTCACACTGTGAGTACACTGTTAGATAAATATTATTATATATGGATGCAACTTCACCATGAAACCATCACCAAGAATAGTCAAGACATTGTGCCGTGATTACTTTGTAGCTCTTTGACTCAATTTGTCACATTGACCTGATTTTTATGTCATCCTTGTGCAACTACAGAGTAATTCCACTGAAGAAAATGGAGTTTAATGGTATACATGAGATGAGAATAAGGCCCAAGGCACATTTTCTCTATGAGAAACCACCGACAAGGTAGGGCCTTAGACCATGATGTTACAGACCAGTGCAATTAACCTAAATAATGTGAATTTGAACATTGAACAGGTGGAGTGATAACAGACTGAATTATGTGTGGCATAACCCAACATCCTCAAGTTCATTTCTCATAATAATCTTGTGTTGACCTCACTGTTGGGTTATACCACACATTAGATATAGTTTATATTCACTGTTCTCACATACTCTAAGAACAGTGAATATTTACTGAACTAGTAAAAACTATGCTTCCAAAATGAAAGCATTATCAAGGCATAAAAGAAAAAGTACATCTACATATGAATGCATAGAGACAAAATGCCAGAGTAAACAAATGATAGGGGCCAGATTTGTTTGCAAAAAAATATGGAGGCAATCACAACATGACACAAAGGTGCTCAGTGCAAGGAGTGCTGTTTCATGTATCTCATAAAATATATCATTTTGCCAGAGTGTGTCAATCTCAGCACAAGTTGCAAAGAAATATAAAAAAAAAACATATTCATAACTGTACAGCTACAAGACAAAGCTCGGATGACGATGTTACCAAAACAGAGGTAATTTTGGGGTCCCATGAATAAAGCAGGATTTAGCAACAGATTGGTGTGTGAAACTGGAAATAAACACGCAAAGTGAATTTCAAAATAGATACGGGAGCTAAATGAATTAGTCATACCAAGTACATACAAAATTATTAATATCAAATGCTACATTTGTTTCATATAGTTTGCACAAAATGAGCTCAAGAGGCAAAATCATATTGGCATGTCTGTGTAGACGTATGCTAGTCAACAGTGTTTTAAAGAGTGCTTAGTTGAAAAAGCATCAAGTGCAGATTATCAAAAAGGTGAATAACTTTGTCCACAAACAGCATGCAAAAGATATTCTTAAATAATTTCATGAGGTGTGTAGCAGACTGAGATGCTTTAAGGGTATAATGCATCATAGTTCCAGTATGCCAGTCAGGGTTCCTTCCCCACTCTGAACTCTAGGGTACAGATGTGGAGACCCGCATGAAAGACCCCCTAAGCTTATTCTTACAAGCTTAGGTTAAAAACTTCCCCAAGGTACAAACTTTGCCTTGTCCTTGAACAGTATGCTGCCACCACCAAGCGTTTTAAACAAAGAACAGGGAAAGAGACCACTTGGAGACGTCTTCCTCCCCCCACCCCCCAAATATCCCACCAAGCCCTACACACACCCTTTCCTGGGGAGGCTTGAGAATAATATCCTAACCAATTGGTTCCAAAATCATCAAAGACCCAAACCCCTGAATCTTGGAACAATGGAAAAATCAGTCAGGTTCTTAAAAAGGCGATTTTATTAAAAAAAAAAAAGAAAGGTAAAAATCATCTCTGTAAAATCAGGTTGGAAAATACTTTACAGGGTATTCAGATTCAAAACACAGAGGATCCCCCACTGGGAAAAACCTTAAAGCTACAGAAAACAGGAATAAACCTCCCTCTTAACACAGGGAAAATTCACATAAAACAAAAGAGAAACTAATCCGCCTTGCCTGGTTTACCTATACTGGTTGCAATATTGGAGATTTGGATTAGGATGGGTTGGAGAAGTTGGATTTCTGTCTGGCCTCTCTCATTCCGAAGAGAGAACAACCACGTTAACAAAGAGCACAAACAAAAGCCTTCCCACCCCCCCACCCCAAGATTTGAAAGTATCTTGTCCCCTTATTGGTCCTTTGAGTCAGGTGCCAGCCAGGTTAGCTGAGCTTCTTAACCCTTTACAGATAACAGGATGTTGCCTCTGGCCAGGAGGGATTTTATAGCACTGTATACAGAAAGGTGGTTACCCTTCCCTTTAAATTTATGACACCATCAAAATACATGCACCATGTAAAGTCCTGTTAGCACTGACAGAATGAAGCTAGATGTTACTTAGCTAATTTAGACCCCAACTGGTTGGGTTAATAGTATTGTCACCATATAAAACCCAATTTGGTAAGTCTTTGTAGAGATCTAAACGATTTGAATTAGGTTATCAAATGTGACAGCTACTCAATGATGAGAGCTGTTGAGGTCAAGTCTAGACCTCAACATTCAAAAGTATTTTCACTTTTGGATACAAACCAAGAGTTTTGGTTGGTCCAACAGCATAGAAAAAAATGCCAAATTCAGCACCTTCTATTGCCTATTTGGTAAGCGTGCATATAAAAGACTTTCTTTCAGGACTCTTTGAGCACCTGAAATTCCAAGATCTTTGAGAATCTGGATAAGGTGGGAGTAGTTTTTACTTATTATGGTTAATCATTTGTATTTCAACAGCATGCAGAGGACATCAGTCAAGGCATCAGGGCCCCAAGCACTGTTTACACATATAGCAAAAAGGTGGTCTTTGCCCGGAAGAGCGTACAATTTAAGTGATATTAACCCCACAATGACAGGCTGCATTTGGCTCTACACCATGACAAAGAAAATAATTAACTTTGTCATTTCAATGGGAATTTTTTGGTGAACAAGGCATACGGGAATGAGCTCCAAGATGTTACGTATTTGTTCCAAGACTGATTCAACAGAACATTTTGGACCCCAGACAGTTGGAGGTAACTAATCACTATAATCTGGATACCAAATTTGATGAAAGTATTGAAGAAGAGACTACTGCAAGAAAAAAAAAACTAATATTAATAGAGACTATCTGATTCAAGTATGAAAGATGAAGAACATTTTGACCTAATGGGGACTACAACTACAAGAGTAAACCACATGTGACAGATTCTAGTCATGTCATTTAATGCTATTGGGAAGAATTCAGATACCATGGCACTGGATGTGGTAAAATACCTGAATAGAACAGAATAGAACACTTTGTGAAATAATCATCTGCATGATTTCTAACATGGTACATGAAGAGAAGATTTTTACATGTTAGAGCTTTTTTAATATGCAGACTACACTAAGTAAACAATTGTGAATTTGGACCATTCAAAAAAAAGATAGGCACACAAGAGTACATCCTAGTTTTAATACATTTGGAAGTATTTATTTTCTTCTATTCTCTGTCCTACAATATACATGGTTCTCTGTAGAGACCTCTGATGTGTGAGATTATTATATGGGGCATTTTTCACTTTGCTTTTTAATTCCCCCCATAAAGATGGTTAAATTAAACACTTTATCCATCATTAAGATACATTCTGCCCATAGATGGAACAACATAATGGCAGCAACTTTTTAAAAGTGACATCATTATACCTGACTCCTTCACTCCCAAAATCCACCTATAACAAGGGAATTTGGGTGATCCACTTTTAGAGGGATGTTTAATAAAGAATTAATTGACAATTAACTATTTTTGCTTGCATAGAGAATGGTATCCCCAATTCCCTCTGTGTTATCGTAGGCTGTTTCAAGGGCAGTCACATTAGACTGCTTCCTTCTTTCCTTAATTACTGTTCTATATAGTTATAAATAGCAGACAGAAGGTGAGGGAAAGTGACAAAACAAGTTTATTCTTAAGTCTAACATAAAACACTACTGGCTAAATATGTACAAGAAATTATAGAAGCAAGTGTTGAACTATATACACATGTTATAACAGAGGGAAAACACATTTTATATATACTCAGCAAAAAATTCAGAAATAACTTCTTAACCAAAAATGATAACTTGTCCTTATCTAATTACTTTATGAATCATTATCATTGTCCTCCCGCAGAGATTAATACCCTGAAGACATTCTCTTGGTATCTTTCCAGTCTCATCAGGGAATTTCCAACAATCTCTCCTTTTAATTTGTCAGGTCATCTCAAAGGAGGTATTTAGTAGATCTCTGTCTCTGTTAGGCTATTTAGAAGATGGCGATTTCTCCCAATTCATTCCCACTCAATGAGTTAGAGCAACTAAACAACCTCTCAAGTCAGATTCCAGAGACAAACTAAATACTGCAGCACTTGGACTATCAAATACAATGAAGCATGGAAACTGCAATCATCAGTTGCCATAGAAATGCCATATGGACATCTCCTCAGGTTCTTCAGTACCCAACTAGAGCAACATTTACATCACAATACTGTATCTCAAAAGGACACTGTATTAAATCAATTCTTTGGCCACAGGTACAAAACAGAATTTGTACACTCATTTAATTCTTGCCTTGTTTTGTTTAGGAGTAGGAGAACTTCAAAGGGTTTTGATTGTGGCTCGAACCACTTTTCAAACATTTCTGACTACAATACCACCTACAGAACCATCCATTAGTATTCTTCTGTGTACCATTCCAAAACCTCAGCCATATCATCAGTAGATTAGCTTTCCATTAGTATTAACACTGGCAAATGCCAATTCTAAACAATAAAATCACTAGAAATGATTAGAGAAACAGTTCACATAGAAATCAAAGCATTTTAATGATATCCTAGTCTTATGCTGCCCTTGCTTTTATATATCTCATTTGAGGGCAAGATAGAGCTAGGAACTGGAATCCTAGAGAATATGAGTCCCTTTTTCTGTGCTATGTGACAGGAACAAAGGAATGGTTAAACTGGATTACACTGTGGTCCACCAAGCCCCATATCCTGCCTGACCGTGTCCTAGTACAGGTGCTTTAGAAGAAGGAGCACAAAATTCCATAGTGAACAATTTAGGAATAACTCTTGCCTTAGAGGAAGTTTCTTCCTAGCCTCCATCGATTGTTGCTAATCTCCTGAAGTATGAGAGTTTCTCTTTCTCATAAAAATGTTTATTCTGTTTAATATAATTGTGGATGTACTTATTATACATAAATGTCTAATCTTTTCTTAAATCCTTCTAAGTTCTGGAAACTAGGAACAAATACATGGCTATCCCATTAGAAAGTGATGGAAACCCAGGAAGTTACAAAACGGTTGTTTATTTATCAAAAACATATACTTTTTTAACTAGAATTAAGCTGGCTCATTAAAACATGGAAATTTTAGTTCTCAACACTTCCTAAAGGGAAAAGCAGGCTCTTTTTGCTCTCTTTTGCGTCAGCAAACAATCAAAATGGCAGCTTCCTCTTTAACTGTTTTTTTTTTATTTAAGAGATTTCTTTTTCTTTTTAAGGTGTTTTTCTTTCCACGGAAATTTTCTAGTAGATACTTTAATGGTGCCTGAGCAGACTACAAATGATTGCATACAATGAAGTGACAGCATGCATCACATATTCTTCCACAGTCTCTAATCCTACTCTGAGAAGATTACCATAACACAGGAGCCACAAGAAAATGATTTGTCTAAATCAAGGTAGTTTAATACAAGCCTTAATGAGTGAAATTATTGAGGTGGGGGTTACTTCACTGATTGGGTGGCCATCAAAATATGCCATCATTGTACATTTATTAATTTTTAATATTTCAGTTATAAATGACTTTATTAATTCAGTTTAGTGGTAGTGTTAGATTACTATTAAAATTTAAGGTTTCTCTCACTAAGGGGACAATCTGATGCCTGCTGAAGCCTATGGGCTTTGAACCAGTGCAAAGAGATGCATTTGGGTGTGTGTCAGTATTTACACAGAGGGGGACCATGATGCTTTCCAAGGTACCCAGAGTTATAAGGCACCTTGCTCTCACCTGACTTGCTGTTATTCTACAGGTTAATGATCTGCACCCTCCTGTGATGGGTTGGGTCACAGAGGCCCCCTTGGGACTGTCACCTGATGTGCTAAAATTACTTCTGAGCCTGTTTTCCCTGCCCGCTTGGGACTCCAGAACCCTGTCTTGTTGAGCCAGACACGCTAGCCTGCTGCAACACAGACCCAGGGTCTGGTCCATGCCCCCAAAGCTGCAGACTTAACTGAAAACAGCTCAGCAGGTTACCTGGCTTCAGCACACATACACCCAGTTTCCAATGGGATCCAAACCCCAGATAAATCCATTTTACTCTGTATAAAGCTTATACAGGGTAAACTCATAAATTGTCCATCCTCTATAACACTGATAGAGAGATATGCACAGCTGTTTGCTCCCCCAGGTATTAATCACTTACTCTGGGTTTATTAATAAACAAAAGTGATTTTGTTAAGTATAAAAGTAGGATTTAAGTGGTTTCGAGTAATAACAGACAGAACAAAGTAAGTCACAAAGCAAAATAAATCAAAACATGCATGTCTAAGCCTAATACAGTAGGAAACTAAATGCAGGTAAATCTCCCCCTCAGAGATGTTCCAATAAGCTTCTTTGACAAACTAGACTCCTTCCTAGTCTGGGCCCAATCCTTTCCCTGGTACAGTTTTTGTTAGATCCAGCAGACATCTCAGATAGTAAGCAGGAGTTTTCTCATAACTGGCCTCCCCTTTTGTCCTGCTCCACCCCCTTTTATAACTTTGGCACAAGTTAGGAATCTTTTGTCTCTGCTTGTCCCCACCACTGCTTCATCCATGGAAAAGTACAAGGATTAAGATGGATTCCAGTATCATGTGGAATGGTATCCAGTATCACTGCAAGACCCCTAGTCTCCATTCTTCCTGGGTCGGCCCACATGTACACAGGAAGGCGTGCAGGTAAATAAACCATTTACAACCAATTGTTCTAGTCAATGAGAGCCATCAAGATTCTAAATCACTATTAAGGGCCCACACTTTGCATAATTACAATAGGACCTCAGACTTATAGTTCATATTTCTAGCTTCAGATACAAGAATGATACATTCATACAAATAGGAGGAATATATTCAGTAGGTTATATCTTTATTATGATACCTTACAAGAGACCTTTTGCATAAAGCATATTCCAGTTACATCATATTCACACTCATAAGCATATTTCCATAAAATATATGGAGTACAATGTCACACCTCCAACCCTCGAGTCCTCTGAGTGTCCTTCTAAAGTGCCCAACAACTGACCCATTGCACATGAGCAGTATTCACTGATTCACTGCTTACACCCCAATTTACAAGTTCCACCCCAGATCACTGCTCAGCTTAACATGCAGCATTTTGCTAGGTTCGTAGTGAAATCAAGTATGAGTTTACTTAACTAAGCATAGAGATTCAAGTAGTAGTAAGCAGAACTTTTGGACAAAACTAATTAAAATCATAATATGCATCCTAGAATCTTGACTTATCTAACAAGATACTCTCCTGTCTTGTAGTAATGCTCACTCAAAATTCTTGCAGTGCTTTACAGCCAGGTGGGCTATGACATGCTCCCCCTCCCCAACTAGGGTTGCCAGCTTTCTATTTACAGAAAACCAAATACACTTTCCCTGTCCCCTGCCCTGTCCCACCCCCCTCCCTCCATCGTTCGCTCTACCCCACCCTCACTCACTCACTCATTTTCACCGGGCTGGGACAGGGGGTTGGGGTGCAGGAGGGGGTGCAGGCTTCAGAGTGGGGCCAGAAATAAGGGGTTCAGGTTATGGGGAGGGGCTCAGGGCTGAGGCAGAGGGTTGGAGTGCGGGATGGGGTTCAGGATGCAGGCTCTTGGAGGATGTTTGGGTGCGGGAGGGGGCTCAGGGCTGGGGCAGGGGGTTGGGGTATGGGAGGGGGTGAGGGCTCCGGATGGTGCTTACCTCAGGCAGCTCCCAGAAGCAGCCAGCATGTCCCTCCCCTGGCTCCTTGGCAAAGGGGCGGCCAGGTGGTGCTGCGCACTGCCCCTCCCTGCAGGTGCTTCCCCCACAGCTCCCATTGGTTGCAGTTCCCGGCCAATGGGCACTGCAGAGCTGGTACCTAGGGCTGGGGCAGCCCGCGGAGCCCCCGTGGCTGCCCCTGTGCCAAGAACCCAGAGGAGGGACATGCCGGCCACTTCCAGGAGCCATGTGGAGCCAGGCAGGCAGCCTGCCTGCCTGCCCTACTGCAGGCGGCCAACCAGACTTTTAATGGCCCGGTTAGCAGTGCTGACTAGAGCCACCAGGATCCCTTTCTGACATGGTGTTCCGATCGAAAACCAGACACCTGGCAACCTACCCCAACAGATAATCACACTATCCATTCTGCCTTCTCTGTGAAGGACCCAATGTGTTTCTTTTACAGCAGGATATACCATAACTAACCTTCACAATCTCTTATTTTGCCTGTGGGTCAGTATGAAAATAGGTCTATATTGTGGAACATAAAATACACAATACACAAATAACCATACAGGGAGATAGATGTCTGTTATCTCCTGCCTGAAAAGAACCTTCTGAGAGGTCACCTCCTGTTGCCCTGACTTAACTCCAAGACCTTAAGAATATATTTTTTAGTCTAGATTCATAGATAGGTATATACATAGATATTCCTTAAATGTTATCCATACATACATTTTGCAATGATTATGGTGACCAGTGTGCTACTGGCTCTCAGTAGGGACCTCAGATGCCACCCTTCAGTGAGCTATTATGCATATAGCTGACCCAGAGGATCACTGTACAACCTTATGCACCCCCAATGCCCTCTGCCATTTGGCACCAAGCGGTCCCTGGGGCATAGGGACATTGGTCAAGATGATGCTGGAACAGTGGAGAGCACACAGGTAGCTAGACAGGCCAATCCAGGTGTGAAGCAATGCAGTGTGGGATAGCTGCAGGAGATCTACGCTACATGAAGGAGTATAGTTCATTTGAAATGAAGATGTGTACACATGAACCTTATAGCAACATAAGGGATTCTGAAATAGTTATGTCACTTCCAAAGTGATAATTATGATAGCAGGATAGGAGGTAAGAAAGTGAGATAACATTATTTGTGTGTGGATGCAAGACAGTTTATTATGAAAAACAAATACTGAAAAAAAAAAAAGAAAAAAAAGCCTTACCCATATCGACTGGGCCTAGCAGACTTTTTACTTCCAGGCAGTCCTTTTAAATTAGGACTTTATCTTTTGACAATTTAATCTTCAATTGCTGATCACAGACAACTATATATGTAATCACAGCTTCTGCAATATCTGGTCAAAGTTTCGTTTCATATTGTCGGAGTTAGCAGGAAACAGAGCCTTAAAGAAAACCGAATAAGTATCAGGGTTACTTAAGGTAATAAATTCTTTAGGTTATAATCACTAAATCTGCTAAAATCTTCAGGTTGGTCTATATTTTAAAAGTTATATCGGCATATCATTTCCAGCGGGTACTTAGCTACATCAGTCAGGGGTGTGGACTCACATAGCTATTCCGACAAAATCCCCAGCAGATGCAGCTATGTTGACAGAAGAGTGCAAAAGATTAGTTACTTGTCTAGAAAATTTCTTTCCCTTTGAGATCAAAGAGAATTACTAGAAACCAAGTTCAGTCCTCTTCCCTAAACCAGCTATTTCACTGGCCTTAAAGAACTGAAAATAGTATTACTTGAGAAGTAGCTATTAATAATGTCCCCACAACTAACTTTTAGCATCTTAGCCCAAATTAGATGGATCAGATTCAGGGAAAAATAATTAGCCAAGGACCTGGGTACAATGTGGACAGCTCAATTAGAATGTCTATTCCATGTGCAACCACAAAAAGCAAATATTAGGACTGAAAAAGAATGGGACAGAAAACTCTAAAAAAGTTACATATAAATCAATGGTAGACCCTCACCTGGAATACTGTGTTCAGTTCCAATCATACCATATCCAAAAAGATACAACAGCAGCAAAGGCGGTTCAGAGCAGGGCAACTAAGATGATTAGAGGAATGAAGAGACTTCCATTGGGACCAAAAAGAATGTTGCTGCTTAGTTCAGAAAGGAGATTAACAAGATACTATGTGCTAGAAATATGCAAAATAATTAATGGTATGCAGATGAGACATGGGTGCTTGCTGTTTATCTGAAAGACCCTAAAAGTGATCAAAGGAAATTCTTTACACGGTGAGCAATTAATCTGCGAAACTCATTTCCACAAGATTTATTGAGGTCAAGAGTTTAGTAAGACTCAAAAATGGATCATATCTCTGTATAGCTAATGAGAGCATACAACCAAAATTTACACTGCATAGGATAAACATTTTTGGAAGAGAGATAAACTCTCAAGATTAAGGGCATAAACCAACCAGTATTTGATGGAATTCAGGATGAAGCTTTTCCGACACAAGTTATTCCATAATTGTCCACTATGACATTTCTTCTACCCTACTCCAGTATATCTGCTATTAACCACACACTGTCAGACATAGGATACTGGACTGGATGGACCACTGGTCTGCTCTGGTATGACAGTTCCTCTGCCGAAGTGATAACTGGACAATATAGAACAGGTAGTATATAAAACTACAGCAGAACTACTATGACCAAAAGAGAAGTGTAAAATCAAGACAGGTGAATTTTGTTTAATACAATAATAATGGCAAGTTGCACTTGTATACTGCCTTTCAGTTCAAGGTTCTCAAAACACTTTGTAGAGATATGTTTGTGGAAGATTATAATTTAGAGATGCTCCCTCATAAGGGACAGTATTATGAATATAGGAATTTAGAGATGTGCCCCGGAAGCTGGGGTGGAGAACACAATGTAGCAATGTACAGCAGTTCACCACAGAAGCTCTCTAGTTTGTTTTATTAAAAATGTTATTCCTTTCTCATTAACTGGTTTGTTATTTAATGAACCCCAAGATCACTACACACTTTACAATCACAACACAAGTGTCACAATATCTGAAATAGGAGTTTTACACACCAATGAGATGCAGCAGCTGCCTGAGACAATATAGAAACACCAAACAATAATTCAGGACAGGAAGGGAAGAACATTACATCCAAGTGAAACTGCATGGGGAATTTAGATAGACTGAATCAAATTATCTGAACTAGCATTTGGCCACAGCACTGAGGGTAACACAGGCTAACTCCTATGAAAATGCCATAGCATCTTTAACGACCATATGCAATCAGGACCTTGGTTTTCTATTTCTTCCGAAATATGGCACCTCTAGCAGCACAACACTCCTTAATAACATGCAGTAGCATTGATTCAGTGCCCAGAATCACAGTAATCCAAGTGTCAGTGATTGCTCAGTCCAGATATTTTTTGCTGGAAAAAAGAGATAGGGTGAAGAGGCAAATCAGTACATTTGGTTTCATTACAGAGAAGGTCCTTAATTTTAGACAGAAATTTACCACTCCCCCAAATAAATGACATGTTAAAATATCACCACTTTTTGTTGCAAATTATTTACCCAAACTACAATATTATGAATTTGAAGTACTAGGAAACGCTATTATTGTACCAGTGGTTCTCAGCTTTTTCTATTCTGTGACCCTCTTTTCCATACAGGATCCCTCTGCCTTCTAGTTGGGATCTAGTGGAGACCCTCTTCCAATTGAGCTATATCAGAAGGGCTGGGTGGCCATGACTCTCTGACACCTGTTTGTGTCGCTCAGGTTGAGAACCCAGGAGAGTGGGTCTATGTGTGTGTGTGTGTGGCGGGGGGGGGGGGGGGGGGGGGGGGGGAACCTGGATTTGTGCTGGAAATGGCCCAACTTGATTATCATACCCATTGTAAGGAGAGTGATCACTTTAGATAAGCTGTTACCAGCAGGAGAGTGGGGTGGGGGGAGAGAAAACCTTTTGTAGTGGTAAACACCCATTTTTTCATGCTTTGTGTGTATAAAAAGATCTTCTATACTTTCCACAGTATGCATCCGATGAAGTGAGCTGTAGCTCACGAAAGCTTATGCTCAAATAAATTGGTTAGTCTCTAAGGTGCCACAAGTACTTCTTTTCTTTTTGCAAATACAGACTAACACGGCTGTTACTCTGAAACCTGAGCTTTTACTGATTGATCCTGTGCTAGCTGGCCAGGAAAAGAACCACACTAATCCCACCTGCAGAAACAAGACAAGATTCTCTGTCACAGACTGGTGCCCAGGCCAGGGAGTCAGGAATTCAATACAGCTCCCATTTTTGCCACTGACTTTGTAACCTTGGCCAAGTCACTTAATCTCTCTGTACTGTAGCTTCACTATCTATAAAATGAGGATTATACCCACCTCACAGAGGGGCTGTGATGTGATGTGCAATGCTTGTGAAGTCCTTAGAGCCACTATAGAAGTGCAAAATATTTGTATGCAGAAGAGGAGCCTAAGAGTTAACTTTTAGTGCTCTGGGAAGCACCAGCATAAAACCCTCAGATCTTACCTCATTTCTAGCTTCCTGTGGTTTTGTCTCTCATATTTCAGCACATGATCCAAGGGTGTGCTGAGCACCCACAACTCAGCGGACACTGTGAATGTTCAGCTACATTTGGAACGTGGCCTGCTTTGTCCCATGTTTGGCCACTGACAAGTTGAAAAGTGTATTGTGAAAAGAAAATGACCCTAGAATAAAGAGGAAGGCAGTATTCCATGACCAGATGATTGAGGGTAGTTCACTACCACAAAAGCCTTTCAATGTATTTGTTCTAATTACCCAAATGAGTATCTGGGTTGCTAAAATTTTAAAGGGCTCCACATTTCTCTGTATTTCCTGTATGCCACCTATCTTCTCACAGGACTTTCACCCCATTCCCTACAAGGGCTAAATCCATTAAAAATATGCAGATGGACTGCACTGATTCTCTGCTATTTTATGTTCAAAGAGACAGGGGTGCCAGGGTTATACTGTAGATGGGGATACTATAGGTTACAGGTGAATGTAGGTTTATGTGGCAGTGAGGAGTACTTCTGTTTTTCCAGAGAAGCTCTCAAATAACAGGAATCAACACAGACCCTCATTCAATAAAATAGAAATTGTCACCATTTTGCTGCGCTTCCGCCAGAGCAACATATGGCGGCACAGCTGACAAATATAATCTTTTCCTTTTTTTTTTTTTTTTCATTTCACATGCACATTTCATTTTGTGGAATACTAAGACTTTACATAAATTGTTTGTTAACCCCTTGGCACCATGGCATTCGTTGCTTGGGATGCCTTGCGCTCTCACATGTCTGAATCCTGGCACGTGGGGGTTAACCCAGTTGGAGAGTAAATGAGTGGTCTGAGGCCTTCAGCACATGGTCAGCTGAATCTTTCAAGTTTCCATTAGGAAAAGGTTGTTTTCTCCCCCTCCCCTGCCCCTTTACCACCCCCCCCCAATCATTTTTAGGCAAAGTTGTCTTTATTCTAGCAAAATTAAAGCATATTGGCACAAAACTGAACCATGTTCTGTCTGCAAGTGCCTTTCAGTTTCCCAAATAAGTCCTACGTGGCTAGCTTCTGGCCACCCACAAAACACATATGCCTCCACCTTGCCAGCACAAAAGTAAAACCTGCTTCTCACAAACATGTAATTTGCTTTCTGACAGTTTGCAAACGTGGACTGCAACAAACGGTTGCTTTTAAAAGCTGAGAACACCTGCACAAGCTGACAGGAAAAGGCTGGGTTTTAACTGCAAACTTCTGACACACTGCACTATATCACACCACAATTTTGAAGAAAAAAAAAATACTACACAGAATAAAGTGCCTGATCGCATTTAATAAAACAAAGCACATCAGAGAACTAGAAGGGAAAAATCTGCATTGGCATATACCAAGTGTTCAATCCCACTTAAATTCTTTTTTTAAAACCTCTTTGCTTGCCTTTGCTATTAAGGCAGATCTGTTGCAATAATGATGACACAATACTTTATGGCATCTAAAAACCTGAGGAGCAAATTCGTTGTTCAAATAGCTTGCTCAAGGTAAATCATGTTTGTTTGTTTTTCCAGTGCAAAACACATCTACACAAACTGTAGTCAGAGCCAAAATTTAAGACATTGGCTGAAGGGATCAATTTTCAGCAAAAAAATTTCTTGCTTAAGCCCTTAATTCTCACTTGAGCCCTTGATTTGGAATTTGACTTTTTGTTAGCTGACATCTCCTCAACACTTTTTCTTTTTATGCTGTTCATTTCACAGACTGATACTTTCAAATTATATCTAAGCAAATTATCAGATCCATCTCCATGAAAAACTGTATCATATTTTATTACATACTGTAAACAAAGCCTTTTGGGGAAAGAGGCACATTATATCTTTTACAAATCACTGCATTTTTCCAGATGTATGGTATGTTAGAAAACTGACACAAAAGATGTGAATCGACTTAACGAGCCCGCCCGTATTTTCACCAAAATGTTCTGTTGATTCATTTGAATAAATTTGACCTTTCCTGTTATTGCCTTCTTGCGGGGGGGGGGGGGGGGGAATCAGTCCTTAGCCAATCATTGTGATGACCACAAGTCCACTCAGGCACCTTGACAGCTGAATCACCATCTCACATTGAGAGATTTAGCCTCCGGCATCCGGCTGAGCTGACACATATTAGTTGGTCCTTTTTACACATTAAATATCTTTACAGCTTTCATATTTTTGTTGTTTTTACACTCTTCTGTTCTGCTTTGTGTAGCAGCTGCAGAACAGGAAGCTAAGATACATACGGCACAATGTACACCATTAGCACTTCACAATTCTTTGCTGTCTATATGCCAAAGCAGGTCAGGGGCTGGGGTTGGTTTTTAATGTTTTAAAAGAATCAAATTTAGTTAAAAATAGAAATAAACTTGTGACAAACTGACAAAAGCCTGGAAGTTCAAAGTTCATCTGGAACTCTGTCATGCCCCAGTGAGGAAAAATGGAGTGAACTGGAGAAAAGCCAGGATAGCGTGTTCCTCTTAACTTAAAATCCCTGACTTTTCTTGCTTTGTGGATGGAGTTTGTACTTTACACATTTTCAAGAAGATTAATACGGGGAAAGCTATAAAATTCATACTTGAGCACGATTCTGCAACACTTACTCACATGAGTAGTACTTACACATATAGTATTCCCAACTGATTTAAGTTGCAGCAATGATTTCAGTGGTAGCCACTTAATTGGAGCTACTTGTTGAAGGAAATACTACTCCATCTGAGTAAGAATAGAATAGAACTGAAATCATTCTTTTGTTTGAAAGACCAGAATGACTCCTCCTGAGCCATTGCCACACATAAGACAAGATGGTGGGCACAACAAGGTAGGTAATGGTAGCGATACATTTATCAGCATAAGTCTCAAGCGTAACCAAGGATACCTTTAGCAGACTCTTTTCCTTTTAAAATCACAGCCAGCTAAAAAAATTAATTGAACTGCAATAAGACTTTTTGAGAACTCTTATTTATTTAAAGTGGTTTTGAGATGTTTAGGCACAAAATTGAATCTTAGATCTATAAACTATTTTTCCTTACACTCCCCGAGCTTTAAAAGAGCAAGTCAAGGAGCAGCCTCATAACTCCATGGTTAATTAAATCACAATGCTACCATGGTCAAACCAAGCTGGATTGAGGAAAAAAAGAAAATATTACAATGCCACTGTAAAATTCATATCTATTCAAGGGACACCATCATAGGACTTACCCACACCATCCGGGGCTCGTTCACCTGCACATCTACCAATGTGATATATGCCATCATGTGCCAGCAATGCCCCTCTGCCATGTACATTGGCCAAACCAGAAAGTCTCTACGCAAAAGAATAAATGGACACAAATCTGACATCAGGAATCATAACATTCAAAAACCAGTAGGAAAACACTTCAATCTCTCTGGTCATTCAATAACAGACCTCGAAGTGGCAATTCTTCAACAAAAAAACTTCAAAAACAGACTCCAACAAGAAGCTGCAGAACGGGAATTAATTTGCAAACTAGATACCATCAGATTAGGCCTGAATAAAGACTGGGAGTGGTTGGGTCATTACAAAACCTAAACTTAATTTCCCCAACACTAATTTCTCCCTACTGTTATTCACACCTTCTTGTCAGCTGTCTGTAATGGGCCACTCTCTTACCAGTTCAGAAGTTATTTCTCCTCCCTTGGTATCCTGCTGTTAATTGATTTATCTCCTTAGACTGACCTAACACTTGGTAAAGCAACCCACATCCTTTCATGTATTTATACCTACTCCTGTATCTTTTACTTCATACATCTGATGAAGTGGGTTCTAGCCCACGAAAGCGTATGCCCAAATAAATTTGTTAGTCTCTAAGGTGCCACAAGGACTTCTTTTTTTTTTTTTTTTTGCTGATACAGACTAACCCGGCTACCACTGAAGCCTATCTACAATATTGTGCACAGAACTGGTCACTCTTTCTCAGAAAGGATATTGCAGAATTAGCGAGGTTTCAGAGAGAAGCAATGAGAATTATGTGGGACTGGAAAAATTCCCATATGAAGGAAGGTTTGAAAAGATTGGGATAGTTTACCTTAGAAAGGAAACTAGTGAGAGGGGATGTGATAAAAGTATGAATGGTCTAGAGAACGTAGCTTCTGTTTTACTTGTCTCATAACACAGATGAAGGGGGCATTCAATGAAATTTAAAAGGCGGCAAATTCAAAATCAATAAAAGTAAATACTTTTTTCACACAACACATACTTATACGGTGGAACTCATTGCAACAGGATGTTCACTGAGTCCAAAAACTTAGCACGATTCAAAACATGGGTTCGATATGGATATGGATAACAAGAATATCTACAGTTATAATAGTTAATAATAATGTATTTTGGAAGAGCTATTAAACCTCAAGTTTCAGGGTTTAAGTCTCTTTCTAACTATGAGGGATTAGGATGTAACTTGCACCTTCTTCTGAAGCATCTGGTGTTGGCCACTGTTATAGGCAGGGTTCTGGAGGTGGTGGACCATAGGTCTGATGGAACAGGGCAATTCCTATATTGTAAGTTTGACTCTCACACATCAGTGCCACAGTGACAAGAACCATGAATACAATGCCAAAACTCACTGCCCCATCAGAGGGTAGTTAACAAGTCAACCTCCAGCATCTTTCAGCAGCTGGGTTAAAGCCAAAGTACACAAGGAAGGAAAATGTCAGCCCTCTTGGATATAGGCTGGATTGCTCAGATTTGTGTAGCAGGAGTAGGAAAGTAGTAGCCAGAATAAAGCGATGGGCGAAAGCCCTATGACATCAACTTGATCTGATCTCCCTGATCATTATCTTAAGGTTCTTCTGCAATTCAGTTTTGAAATACTGAAACTTGGCCAAAATTTGGATATTTTTATTCAGCCGGATATTTTTCCTATTTACATTTATATCTTTTGCAGAATGAGAGTCAGGGACTACCCATACCAAAATGGATTGTATTTATGACTAATGGCTTTGGGGCAAAGAAAAATTCTGAAAAAAAATAGTTTGAGGTTGGCCAAAATGTTTCAGTTTTGACTTTTTTATTTTGAACATATTGTACAATACAAATTTTTCAAAAGGATAAACAAAACAATTTTCAAAATGAAAAATCAAATTGTTTCATTCAAACATGTTGAAATGGGATATTTCATCTTTGTCCTAACTTTTTCCCCCAGTTTAAAAAAAAAAAAAAAAAAAAACATTCCAGTGAAATTGACCCTTTTTAATTTTGATAGAACCACATATTCCAGTGGTGTATAGTTCTAACTTTCTTCAATCAGTTTTAGTTATCACCACCCAACTGGTACAGGATGGAGTCTCCATTGGCCCCGTCATTGCACATGCCACACTGCCTAGGCCTCAAAGAAACTAGATGTTTCTTAGCTCTTTCTGTTCCTTAATATTTTTAAGTATCACATTTACAATGTGTTGCTTTGCCTCCTGCCTAGAGGATTCAGCATATGTAGTTTCTTACAGTTGCATCACAAATAGACTAAAGGAATTTGGGATACAGAGTGTGATATGACCCACGCTCAAGCTTCTGCAGGATAGAAGGGTAGGTAAAGTAGAAACATTTTAGACTCTTGTGATGTCATGAACTAGAAGCTAACTTCAAAAGCCAATTCAGGAAGGAATTTACTCCAGGGTGTACTGACAGTCTGTGGGATTTAGACTGGGGAAAAGGTTCATGCGTCTGTGGAATGGTGAGGAGGGGTTGTGAGTAGATCCTATAGCTGTTTCTTCAACAGCAGGAAGCAGACACTGTTGAATCTTTGTCCCGTACATGTCTATGTTTCAATGTCCAGCTTCTTACAGGCCTGGAGAATGGAAGCCCAAGCTCTGTGCAATGTTGCAGTTTTCAACTTATTAAGCATATGTTAAGTTTATAACATGTAAAGCTGCCAGCGTGGCATTATGAAATCTAACACAGAGCTACAATGTTATACGTATACTCTCACTGAAAGCACATCTCCGAAATAGATCAAAGCGATACTACCAATGCTGACAGATCCACGATTTAACTCAACTTTAAAAAATAATGTTTTAGAAGAAAATGTTTTCTTAATCATGAATAAAGTATCTCAGCCACCGAGAACAAAGGCTGTAACAAAGAACATGTTATCACCTCAGCTTTGCTAGGTGACCGTCAGCAGCAAATGCAGGGTATCAGTTTTGTTCATGACTGATCACAAACTCATACAGTTAGACAAGGTATTAAATTCACCCCGTGCAGTAGGCCAGTTTAAATTGTACTAATTTACACAAAACAGGGCATAAGTGGAACTTAAATTGTTCATAGGCCATTTGTTGACCATATGTTTCACTCAAGATGGAGGGGAGATTTATACATTGTACCGTCCATTTACATTGGTGTTGGAGAGCAGTATTACAAGCTTGGAAATGAAATGGAGGAGACAGGCAGAGTAAAGGTAGCATCACCTACATGGGTGAGTGTGTACACCTGAAAACCAAAGATGAGAGGATTTAATCTTAATCTGAGACTGTGGACATTTAAAAAGTGGTTCGTTATTTAAATTTGTGATGCAAAGGGCCAGTAAAACTACAAACTCTGGATAAAAATTTAAGCAAAATGTCTCAACATTCCCTGCTGATTCCGATTGGCCCTGCAGGTGCAGGAAGTTAGGAACAAAAAAGATATGTAATACCTAGATGGAAGATCAATTATCATTATGGAAGAGACTGCAGCTCTTCAGCCCTTGGCTGCCCTGGAGAAGCACAAAGGGCCTCAGTGAAGGCTACTCTCCCCACTAGTGTGGGACAAGGCACACTCTATCCCTCTGTGAGCCTGGCAACTTGGTCTCTGGTTTGGTCCTGCCAAAGGATGATATTTTTAAAACCTGGCAAATATCCACACAATTTCCTGCAAAAGCAGACAACTTCCTGAGATTTTTCAATGCAAGATCTACTAAATGTTCATACTCTTATCATTGTGGCACACCAAACATTTCGTAATAGTCTCACTAATGTGGAACTCAAATAACACTGCGGCTTATTTTCAGAGTTTCCCCGGGCTCTACTCATCAGAAATTCTCTAAGTGGCCTTTCCAGAGGCTGCACAGACTCTTTTCTCTGTAAATTGTGACTCTCCTTCTGTAAATCTCAGTGTGTGGTGGGTCTAATTGCAATTCTGAGCAATTGTGATTCTGCAGAGTTGTGCTGGACCCACACAACTCAAATTATGGTTTATTGCTTCTCTCTCTCTCTCTCAGCATCTGATGATCATTGTCAGTAAGTACATTAATGTCTACCTCCAACCAATTCTACAAACCTTACAGATGAATGCTCATTAAAATAATAAGCTGAACAAATCTTAACATGAGATGATCAAAATTTTCTGAATTTTAATATTTCAGCGCATTCTTCCATTGAAATTTCCATTTTCAATTAAAAAAACTTAAGGAATCTGCTTAGATTGTATCTGTTCCCCCAGTTAAATAAAATATACTTCCTCCACCCCCATCTTGTCAAAAACAACACTAAATTTGGCCTGATAGTATGATCACAAAATTATATGAAAATTAAACCAGCTCAGAGCAGAAAAAAAAGTTTCCTTTTTTTGTTGTAAATAACATTGATATATTTCTTTTCATAGGTCTGTTAAAAAAGAGCTTGGGTAAAATTTAAAAAATATCTAGTGCAAGATATGGTACGTGTACAGTATAAGAGAACTTTAAAAATCCTATAGCTCTTTAAAACTGCTTAAAGTGAGAAAGCCTGAATTATCTATAAAAACCTTCAGTAAGAAAGTGCATAGGACTTCATCAACAGCTGTGCTGTAGATGTTGTGACACCCATTTTAATTTTCACCTTTTGCAATCAGTTCTTCCACCCCATCTATTGCAAAGGGGGGACAAAGTGAGTTAGCCTCCACAGGTGAAGGAAGCACCAGCAACTCAAGTCTTGTTTATATTCACAGACTGAATGAAGCCTGAGCAATGGCAGTGTAAGCTTCCCCACACTGCCCTCCAGGGACCACCACCAAGGGTAAGTTAATTTCCATGCCTATTCAATCCTCTGTCTGTCTGCTGACATTGCCAATAAGGACACTGTACCTATTTATCTATCTTAGGCATTTGCAAAATACCCATCACTGCAGTATTAGGAGTTGGGGCAGCAATTAATACCAGATGGGAGCACAGTCGTTGGGATCCAGATGTTTGTTGATTAGCAGCTAGGCTGAGACCACCAACACATTTCAGATAAGTCTCTAAGCAGACATCAAATTGTTGATCTTTTGGCCACTACCAACCTCTGCCAGATTTGAACCAGAGGCTTAGATGTGGTGGACGCAGTGTGTTCTTATCAGTCCGCCTGAGCCATCCACTTACCTTATCTGGTATTTTTTTTAAATTATAAATCTGCCCAAGGATAGCCAAAAACTACGAAAGAGCAATGTAATCATTAGACTACAACAGTTCACGCTTTTTTCAGATGTTAAAGGTTATCTTAGCAAACACATATTGTAACTAACTGCTAAGAAAAAAATATTCATTGCATATGAAAAGAGGTGATTTCCCCCCCCCCCCCCCAAATATCCCTATTTTATTTTATTTATTTTTTGTAAAACAGTTGAGCTGTTAAGTTCTATGCTGAGGCACGTATGCACTTTGGAAAGGTAATTTGAAAGCGAGTTGAGCCATGACAAATAGGGACAGCTGGCCTAATTGAATCATTTGATCTAAGACAGCTCAACTTGCTTATCTTCACTGCAGCCCACATTGATATTAGTGAGTGAATCATTAGCCATGAAATCATGTCGACTTTCCCGACTGCAGCGTTCTTGACATGACAGGGAACGCAGCCTGCCTTTCATTACAGCACCAATGAGTTCTTTAGTCTGTCGTGAAAGGAAAAAAAAAGGGGTGTCTTGGAAAACTTTCAGTCTCAACAACAGAAAGTAATTTGCTCCAGCATACATCATATAACAGTTAAAGAAAGACAACCTGAGCCACAACAAAAGTATCTGGAAACTAGAGCCTGATGTTAGCCATACTAACCACCACTTGCATGCTTTATATATTGAACTATTTTGCAAGGGTTATTTATGTGAGTAATGTCTAATGTCATAACTAATTTTATGTTAATTAATATAAAGCTAGAGTCATGGCTTTTGCATTTGGTCTGCTATTTTTGGCTTTTCAAAAACTAAGATTGCTTCTAATGCAATTCCTAGTTAACCTATTCTAGCACAAAAATAAGAACCCAAATAACTTTGCAAATATCTCAGAAGTATTTAGGAAGGTATCTCATATCTTTAAAACCTTCCTTGATTTGCATATCAATGCCCTGATTCTGCCGTCAGTTCAGTAGAAATTTTGCTATTGCTAAACAATGGAAACAGAGTCAGGCCCCATGTTCCCTTAACAAGCGTAGGTGGACAAAATCACCTCACGGTTTAAATCAGATCATTGGCAAGAACTGGCAGACATAATTTGGGCAAATCTATGAGCCTGATGAAATTTGGATTACATCCAATTAAGGAACAGTGACACTGGCAGATTTTCACAAGTCAGAAAGATTTATCAATTTTGGATGGGGACAAGCCTTAGACCTCAGAAAAGAGAGCTAATATTGGGACATTTTGAGGAGGACACCCAGAACTGTGAGCCACTATGTTACTGCTCTGCCTAGCAAGGAGCTTTGCCCCCTGTGTGTCAGTTCCCTGACACACCAGCTTGTCTACCTTACTAGCAAAATCCTCAGGACTCTGCCAGTCTAAACCTTGCCTTGCAGGTGACAATCAGTGAACACCAATTCCCAAGTTCCCCAGAGATGTCTCCCTGCAGTGTCCAGTCCCACTCACAGAAGTTAAGTTTGCTGCCTCCAAAGAGGCAGTGTACAAACCAGCCTGTTAGGTTTACAGTACTGAGGACTCTCCCTCCACTGTTAATACACTGCACTGAAATGGTTTTGTAATAAAACAAGAATGAGTTATTAATAAAGAACCGAGATGTACATGATACTAAGCAAATATCAATGAGTTTTGTTACAAACAAAACCAATCAAAATGCTTTCTAGTGACCAAAATGATTTCAGCAAGTTGCAATCTTTGTCTAAGCATGTTTCTCACTTACATCATGTTTCCAGCAGCTCTTGCTTTTCAAGCCAAAAGGATCCAGATTTCATAGGCTCAGAGGGTGCTGTCCCTTTATTTTTCCTAAGTGATAGAGAACTCAAATGTCTTTTTTGCTCCCCTTATAATACTCAAAGTCCATTGTCTCTGCCTCAAGAGCCAGGAAGGTTTCCTGCGGCAAGAGCCAGGAAGGTTTCTCTCCCCCGGCATGATTGTTGAAGGGTCTTCTCCCCTGTTAATTTAGCTTATGGCTTTGTGTACCTGATATGTAAATGTATGTTCATTGTTCTCTGCCTATAACTAAACCGGTCACACAGGTGACTGTGCATTCCTTTGTCTAGGGTAGGCTGCTTTTATATTCTGCCTCCCAAACACATTTTAAGAACATATTTCCAGCACACATCTATAAACTCATTGTGCACAACCTGTACATACATCACACAATGATTTTCAGTACTAGCATGTCACCAGTTTACATATACCACCTTACATGATACCTTTGGAATACATATTATGACAATAGTGTATTGTGGTAATGAGTGTGTCAGGCCTGATGTTAGTCACACTATGTGGGGCCTTCTGCCAGTTGGCATTGAGGGACTCCCAGGTCACAAACATACCTTTCCTTAACAGTGGTCTAAAGAGAGAAAACCCAGTGACAGTAGCTAACAAGAGGAGTAGATGCAAGATGTGGAATGTTTGTAAATCAAAAATAAGTATCCTAAAGAGGAGTTGAAAGTCTCATAATGGCCTCAAAAGGGCTATTTTCATCAGTTCTTGTTTTATAGATGCATATGGATATAAAGGATGGGTACAGAGAATTCATTGCTTGTAACCACAGGGTATTTATCAATTTGGTAAGCAAAGAACTTACCACCCCAGATGTGGAGTGACATTCTGTGCCATTAAGGTCTGAGGAGATAGCTATTTACCAGAAGAGGAGCATCTTGCCAGCTTTACTTTTCGAGAGATGAAAATATAACATCAGCAGCAAATAGACTGATGCTAATAAATATACAAACCAAGTGACCAGTTGGCTAAACTAACTTGTCAAGGTGGACATTATATTGGGTGATTGGCTATCAGGGCTCCACTGACATTTGCCTGGGATGGCTGTATGTGTGCGGCATAAGCAAAAGTGATTTTATGTAGGTTACCACACAAGTGCCAATAAAACCTTCATAGCACATCATACCTTGCTAGTCTGTCCATGTCACACTTGTTACAGAGGGGCTTGTTTAAAAATGTTTTAGCAGTTCTAAAACATTTTACTAGCCTTTTTACACCACGTAGCCTGTAAAGCCAGGTTCCCTTAGTACTGTGAATAAAACTCTTAGATTTCTGAAGGAGAGGAAAAAAGAGTTACTAATACATTTTAGAAACTGCTGAAAATGGCCAAGGAGACATTCTCTAAAAATAATAATGTCAAGAACGTGTGACTTGATTTCTTGATATCTTCCAGATTTCTTGATGTCTACCCAGCAGCCTTGTACTTTTGGAGAGAAGAATTCCTGACTTTCTAGTGATACAGAAAGCCCATTTCTTCCCTTGGCTGGACACAGGATACTGGACTTTAAACCAGTCACTGGGCCATGACTGAATATTTCCCATTCTGAACCATGGGGAAGTGTAATTTGTGGGGAGAAATGTCAAATTTGAGAGGAAACATTTCTCTGGCGGGATGTTTTAAATTGGGTGTTGAGAGGTTTGGAATGTTAGCAGTTGTCCCGGAGAAATGAAGGAGAAGGCAGGGTGCAGGTGATACAGTCAAAAGCACATAAGTTGTAAGTATCATGATTATTACCACTACATAAGGCTTGTCTGTATATATGTGTCTGTGCACGTGTATGCACGTGTGTGTGCTATATATGTCATTATGGTCAAGTCCAAGGATTCAAATATAAGTCAGGCCTCAAATGTTGAGACTGGCTTTAAAATAATACATGTTGGGTTCTATAGGGTGCACATGGGTCAGATTTTCTCTGTGACCATGAGGTCAAGAAACTTACTTATCTCATGTATTCACCTGACTCCAGTAGGGGCTTTAGAAAAGGCTCAAATAATCCAAGACTTGCAATAAAACCATGAGTTAGTTTATCTATCTATACGTAAACACAGCCATACAAGAATTCAGCATCTTGGATGAATTTTATGCTTCTGGTGTACATTGAAAAGTATCCACATAGTATTATTATTGATCATGTTTATTACAGTCGTACCTAGAGACCAACCAAGAATGGGGCTGCTTGTGGTAGGCACTGTACAGAGTAATGGATAGTCACTGCCCTGAAGAGCTTGACACATACAACCTCACTGATCAGTAAGGAGAGCTGGGCAACATTTTTTCTACAAATTTTTATTTATTTATTTGGTGACTAATGTAGATTTGGTGACAACAAACTGTTTTGCGAATGTGTGTCAGTGTCACTGAATTGTTTGCGGGGGGGGGGGGGGAGGCGGCGCATCCCCCCAATCTCAAAATGTTTTGTTCAGACATTTTCAAAATTTCAATTATTTTTATTTAAACAGCTTTTGTTTGAAAATTAAAGGAAATTTTATTTTTAAAAAAATGCTCAGAAATTAAATTAAACATTTCCATTGTGTCTAAACAAAATGCTTTTTTAAAAACAAAGTAATTTTTTGGTTTTCATTTTTTGATTTCCCACAAATTTTGGAACATTTTGTTTTTGATATGATCTGGAGTGATTTCCCCCCCCCCCAACATTTTTTGAATTGTCAGAGCTGAAAAATCTGTTATTCACCATGCTCTACTGGTAAGTCTTACTATTATTTGTTCTTTGTCAAATGCTTTGCAATGCTATTTTCTGACTAAAGCAGCTATATTGGTGTGTTTCACATCGTCCCATGTTCCATGACTGTTACAACAGTGGTACAAGATCTATCCTTTCACAGTAATATTCTTTTCCCTATTATATTTATGCAAAGAAAAATATACAGCCTGTACAATACAGCTCAGGGCAACAATGAATACAATAAACCAGACTACTAGACTATACTACATAAGAGAAAAGGGGCAAAATCCTGGGCTGGTGTAAATTGGTGTAAACTCCGATGACTTTATTGAGGAGCTGGTCTATGGTGGCTGTACAAATCGTCCATTTCCACCAGCTACGACTCCTGTTTAATTATTGCTAGTACACAAATGAAAACGTGACACACTAGAGTAAAATATAAAGTGTATGTGTACTTAACACAATTTAACCAGCTCCATATTCTTCCATGCTTGATATGATTTCAATTTTCTGCCCAAATTACTTTTAAAACAACGGATACCAGGGCTGTGTTTTTATTATAACTTTTAAAGTAAAGAATATAGTCCAAACTGATGCAAAGTTTTCTCTTAAACATTCCCATTTTCATCGACATTCATAAAAGCTACTAGTTTAAAAATAATGAGCAATTTATATACATTAGTTATAGGTTTCTGGCTGTTTTACTGTCCAATGTTTACAATAACTCATACAGCTAGGCAAAAAATAGATAATACCTTCAATCTAACAGAGACAATATGGTTTAAAACACAACTTGTGTTTCTCTTTCATTGAACCTCTAGTTTCCCACATCTTTCCCTCCTGGTTTACCTATCAGTCTACATTCTTTTCTCCAACGTTGCTTAGAAGTCAGGTACAGAATCTCCAGCTCACAGGTCTCTTCTACAAGATTTTCTCAGACAAAAATGTCTTCCCCATAGACCTAACTTCTGCTCTTTTATCAGTCCTTTGGTTTAAAAGACCACCGATAAGGCTTAGTGATTTTACGGATCTTATTCAAAAAGTTAACACCTTTCAAAAATTACAGACACAACACAGTTCCAACTTCCTGAACCTTCCAATTTTTTCTACCTTAAAGTAATCTGGATCACTTGGAAAGCTGGGTGCATGAAAACAATATGCCTTTTAATATTGCTAAATGTATACAACAAGGACCAAAGAATGTAAGCCATACTTATACAATGGGGGACTCTGTCCTGGGAAGCAGTGACTCTGAAAAGATGTGGGGGCCTTGATGGATAACAGCTGACATGAGCGACACTGGGGCCAAAAGGGCTAATGCAATCCTTGGCTGCATAAACAGGGGGATCTCAAGTAGGAGTAGAGAGGATATTTTATCTCTGTATTTGATATTGGTGTCACAATTGTGTCCCATTCTGGTGTCCACAAGTCATGATGTTGATAAATTGGAGAAAATCCTGAGCATGACTGAAGGATTAGAAAGCATGCCTTATAGTAACAGACTCAAAGAGCTCAATCTATTTAGCTTAACAAAGAGAAGGTTAAGGGGTGACTTGTTGTTAAGTATGTACATAGGAAACAAATATTTAACAATGAGCTGTTTAATCTCGAGAAACTCTTTAAGCTCGAGAAGTGTGCTGTTTGCCTGGAGCTACAATTCAGGATGTGATGGAGTGTCTGCCGAGACTGATCAAGCCCTCGGGCTGCTACCCCTTCCCACTTCTCCATGTGTGCACCAATGATACTATCAAGAATGACCTTGAGCGGGTCACTGCAGAGTACGTGGCTCTGGGAAGAAGGATAAAGATGTTTGAGGCACAAGTCATGTACTCGTCCTTCCTCCCTGTTCAAGAAAAAGGCCCAGGAAAGGACCATCGAATTGTGGAGGTAAATGCATGGTTATGCAGGCGGTGTTTGCTTTGGATTCTTTGACCATGGGATGTTGTTCCAGGAAGAAGGATTGCTAGGAAGAGGTGGGATCCACCTAATGAAGAGAGGGAAGAGCATCTTCACAGGCAGGCTTGCTAACCTAGTAAGGAGGGCTCTAAACTAGGTTCGCGAGGGGATGGTGACCTAAGCCTTGAGGTAAGTGGGGAAGTGGGATACCAGGAGGAAACACAAGGAGGAGGGTGAAACAGGGGAGGCCTCTTGATTCCTACTGAGAAAATAGGGCAAAAGGTTTGTTATCTTAGGTGCCTGTTCACAAATGCAAGAAGTCTGGGAAACAAACAGGAAGAATTGGAAGTCTTGGCACAGTGAAGGAACTATGATGTGCTTGGAATAACAGAGACTTGGTGGGGTAGCTCACATGACTGGAGCACTGTCATGGATAGGTATAAACTGTTCAGGAAGGACAGGCGGGGAAGAAAAGGTGGAAGAGTTGCACTGTATGTAAGAGAGCAGTATGGTTGCTCAGAGCTCCAGTATGAAACTGGAGAAAAGCCTGTTGAGAGCCTTTGGATTAAGTTTACAGACAAGAGCAACAAGGGTGATGTCGTGGTGGGCGGCTACTATAGCCCACCAGACCACAAGGATGAGGTAGACGAGGCTTTCTTCGGACAACTAACAGAACTTTCCAGATCACAGGCCCTGGTTCTCCTGGGGGACTTCAATCACGCTGACATCTGCTGGGAGTGCAACACAGCAGTTCACAGACAATCCAGGAAGTTTTTGGAGAGTGTTGGGGACAACTTCCTGGTGCAAGTCCTGGAGGAACCAATTAGGGGCCATGCTCCTCTTGACCTGCTGCTCACAAACAGGGAAGAATTGGTAGGGAAAGCAGAAGGGGGTGGCAACCTGGGCAGCAGTGACCATGAGATGGTCAAGTTCAGGATCCTGACAAAAGGAAGAACAGAGAGCAGCGGAATGTGGACCCTGGACTTCAGAAAAGCAGACTTTGACTCCCTCAGGGAACTGATGGGCAGGATCCCAGTGAGGCTAATATGAGGGGAAAGGAGTCCAGGAGAGCTGGCTTCATTTTAAAGAAGCCTCACTGATAGGGTGACCATATTTCCCTATGCTGAATAAGGGACATCTGGTAAAATTACTCATATTCAAGCAAGTTCAATGGCAATCATTCAGAACTATGCAATACAAACATTCCAATTAACATCAAGTTGACTGAGCCCCCATTAAAAAGAAATACTGCATAGTTGGATTCTATTTATTTACTTTGCATCTTTAAGGCTTTAGGGAGAGGCAACCTAATGACAGACAATGTGGCAAAAGCTGAAGTACTCAATGCTTTTTTTGCCTCAGTATTCACAGACAAGGTCAGCTCCCAGACTGCTGCACTGGGCAGCACAGTATGGGGAGGAAGTGAGCAGCCCTCAGTGGCGAAAGAACAGGTTAAGGACTATTTAGAAAAGCTGGACATATACAAGTCCATAGGGTCTCATGGACCAATCTAATGCATCCGAGGGTGCTGAGCAGGGAGATGGCTGATGTGATTGCAGAGCCATTGGCCATTGGCAGAAGGGGGTGGCAACCTGGGCAGCAGTGACCATGAGATGGGTCCAGTATGGGCTGGATGAATGCACTATAAGGTGGGTAGAAAGCTGGCTAGATTGTCGGGCTCAACGGGTAGTGATCAATGGCTCCATGTCTAGTTGGCAGCCGGTGTCAAGTGGAGTGCCCCAGGGGTCGGTCCTGGGGCCGGTTTTGTTCAATATCTTCATAAATGATCTGGAGGATGGTGTGGATTGCACTCTCAGCAAATTTGCGGATGATACTAAACTGGGAGGAGTGGTAGATACGCTGGAGGGGAGGGATAGGATACAGAAGGACCTAGACAAATTGGAGGATTGGGCCAAAAGAAATCTGATGAGGTTCAATAGGGATAAGTGCAGGGTCCTGCACTTAGGACGGAAGAACCCAATGCACCGCTACAGACTAGGGACCGAATGGCTAGGCAGCAGTTCTGCGGAAAAGGACCTAGGGGTGACAGTGGACGAGAAGCTGGATATGAGTCAGCAGTGTGCCCTTGTTGCCAAGAAGGCCAATGGCATTTTGGGATGTATAAGTAGGGGCATAGCGAGCAGATCGAGGGACGTGATCGTTCCCCTCTATTCGACACTGGTGAGGCCTCATCTGGAGTACTGTGTCCAGTTTTGGGCCCCACACTACAAGAAGGATGTGGATAAATTGGAAAGAGTCCAGCGAAGGGCAACAAAAATGATTAGGGGTCTAGAGCACATGACTTATGAGGAGAGGCTGAGGGAGCTGGGATTGTTTAGTCTGCAGAAGAGAAGAATGAGGGGGGATTTGATAGCTGCTTTCAACTACCTGAAAGGGGGTTCCAAAGAGGATGGCTCTAGACTGTTCTCAATGGTAGCAGATGACAGAACGAGGAGTAATGGTCTCAAGTTGCAATGGGGGAGGTTTAGATTGGATATTAGGAAAAACTTTTTCACTAAGAGGGTGGTGAAACACTGGAATGCGTTACCTAGGGAGGTGGTAGAATCTCCTTCCTTACAGGTTTTTAAGGTCAGGCTTGACAAAGCCCTGGCTGGGATGATTTAACTGGGACTTGGTCCTGCTTTGAGCAGGGGGTTGGACTAGATGACCTTCTGGGGTCCCTTCCAACCCTGATATTCTATGATTCTATGATTCTATGATTATCTTTGAAAACTCATGGCAATTGGGGGAGGTCCCGGACAATTGGAAAAAGGAAATTATAGTGCCCATCTTTATAAAAGGGAAGAAGGAGAATCTGGGGAACTACAAACTGGTCAGCCTCACCTCAGTCCCTGGAAAAATCATGGAGCAAGTCCTCAAGGAACCCATTTTGAAGCATTTGAAGGAGTGGAAGATGATCAGGAACAGTCAATATGGATTCACCAAGGGCAAGTCATGCCTGACTAACCTGATTGCATTCTATGATGAGATAACTGACTCTGTGGCTATGGGAAAAGTGGTGGAAGTGATATATCTTGACTTCAGCAAAGCTTTTGATACGGTCTCCCACAGTATTCTTGCCAGCAAGTTAAAAAAGTATGGATTGGATGAATGGACTATAAGGTGGATAGAAAGCTGACTAGATCATCAGGCTCAACAGTAGTGATCAACAGCTTGATGTCTAGTTGCCAGCCGGTATCAAGCAGAGTGCCCCAGGAGTTGATCCTGGGGCCGGTTCTGTTCAACATCTTCATTAATGATCTGTATGATGGAATGGACTGCACCCTCAGCAAGTTCGTGGATGACACGAAGCTGGCGGGAGAGGAAGATATGCTGGAGGGTAGGGATAGGGTCCAGAGTGACTTAGACAAATTGGAGGATTGGGCCAAAATGAATCTGATGAGGTTCAAGAAGGACAAGTGCAGAATCCTGCACTTAATACGGAAGAATCCCATGCACTGCTGCAGGCTGGGGACCGACTGGCTAAGCAGCAGTTCTGCAGAAAAGGACCTGGGGATTACAATGGACGAGAAGCTGGATATGAGTCACCAGTGTGCCCTTGTTGCCAAGAAGGCTAACGGCATATTGGGCTGCATTAGTAGGAGCGTTACCAGCAGATTGAGGGAAGTGATTACTCCCCTCTAATCGGCACTGGTAAGGCCACATTCGGAGTATTGTGTCCAGTTTTGGGCCCCCCACTACAGAAAGGATGTGGAAAAATTGGAGAGAGTCCAGTGGGGGACAAAAAATTATTAGAGGGCTGGGGCTCATAATTTATGAGGCGAGGCTGCGGGAACTGGGCTTATTTAGTCTGCAGAAGAGAAGAGAGATGGGGCATTTGATAGCAACCTTCATCTACCTGAAGGGGGGTTCCAAAGAGAATAGAGCTAGGCTGTTCTCAGTGGTGGCAGATGACAGAACAAGGAACAATGGTCTCAAGTTGCAGTGGGGGAGGTCTAAATTGGAGATTAGGAAAAACTATGGAGGGTGACGAAGCACTGGAATGGGTTGCCTAGGGAGGTAGTGGAATCTCCATCCTTAGAGGTTTTTAAGGCCCAGCTTGACAAAGCCTTGGCTGGGATGATTTAGTTGGGGTTGGTCTTGCTATGAGCAGAGGGTTGAACTAGATGACCTCCTGAGTTCTCTTCCAACCCTAATCTTCTATGATTCTTCTATGATTGTATGACTCTAGCAAAGAAAGGTATAACATGATCCAACAGCTGGAAGTTGAAATTTAGCAAATTCAGATTAGAAAAAAGGTGTAAATTTTTAACAGTGAGAGTAATTAACCATTGGAAAAACTTGCCAAAGGTCATGGCAGACTCTCCCGCACTCACCATTTTTAAATCAAGATTGGATGTTTTTCTAATTGATCTGCTTTTGGAGTTATCTTGTGGAACTTCTATGCTCTGTATTATACAGGAGGTCAGACAAGATGATCATGGTGGTCCCTTCTAGCCTTGGAATCTATAAATCTATGGAAGGTGCAAGGCTTATTTAGGACTTAGCAGATGTGAATGCTAGCTGTCTGAGAGCAGCTTGATTTAACAGCTTGTTTCAGTCTGAAATAGAGCAATGTTATGTTTTTATTCACTGATGAATTTGAACACCACAGTGTTAATAATTCTCAGGACTTTATGTCACCTGAATCATAATTATCATCCCCCAATGTACATGTTTCTAAATACTGCAGAGCACCATTTATCAATAAGACAAACCCTGTATATATTCAACATGTCTCAATTGGGCAGAATAAGCAGGGAATTACTGTGTAAATAATGCAGCATGGGTATGTCTTAAACCAGTCAGAACATAAAAACAGTCATAATGGGTCAGACCAATGGTCCCTCCAGCCCAGTCTCCTGTCTTCCTACAGTGGCCAATGCCAGATGCTTCAGAGGGAATGAACAGAACTGTGCAATTATCAAGTGATACATCCCCTTTCATCCAGTCCCGGCATCTGGCAGTCAGAGGCTTAGGGACACCCAAAGCATGGGGTTGCATCCCTGACCATCTTGGCTAATAGCCATTGATGGACCTATCCTCCATCTTTTTTGAACCCCGTTATAGTTTTGGCCTTCACAACATCCCCTGACAACTAATTCCACAGGGTGACTGTGCTCCTTTTGTTTTAAACCTGCTGCCTATTAATTTCATTGAGCGACCTCTAGTTTCTGTGTTATGTGAAGGAGTAAATAATATGTCCTTATTCACTTTGTCCACACCTTGTATGATTTTATAGACTTCTATCCTATCCTATCCCCCCCTCAATCATCTCTTTTCCAAGAGGAACAGTCCCAGTCTTTTTAATCTCCCCTCATGTGGTTCATAACATTCTTTACATTTTTTGACTGCCACGGCACATTGAGCAGATGTTCTCAGAGAACTATCCACAGTGACTCCAAGATCTCTTTCTTGAATGGTAACATCTAATTTAGACCCCCATCTTTCCGTATGTATAATTGGGATTATGTTTTCCAATATTCATTACTTTGCATTTATCAACGCCGAATTTCATTGACTGTTTTGTTACGCAGTTACCCAGTTTTGTGAGATCCCTTTGTATCTCTTCACATTCTGCCTTGGACTTAACTATCTTGAGTAATTTTGTATTGTCTGCAAACTTTGCTCCCTCCCTGTTACCTCTTTTTCCAGATCATTTATGAATATGTTGAACAGATCTGGTCCCAGAACAGATCCTTGTGAGACACTGCTATTTACCTGTTTCCATTCTGAAAACTGACCATTTATTTCTACCTTTTGTTTCCTGTATTTTAACCAGTTACTGACCCACGAAAGGACCTTCCCTCTTATCTGCTTACTTTGCTTAAGAGCTTTTGATGAGGAACCCTGTCAAAGGCTTTCTGAAAGTCCAAGTACACTGTATCCACGGGATCACCCCATCCATGTTTGTTGACCCCTCAAAGAATTCTAATAGATTGGTGAGGCATGATTTCCATTTACAAAAGCAGTATTAATTCTTCCCTAACAAATCATGTTCATCTATGTATCTGATAATTCTGTTCTTTACTGTAGTTTCAACCAATTAGACTTATTGGCATGTAATTGCCAGGTTGGTCTCTGGAGCTTTTTAAAAAATTGGTGTCACATTAGCTATCCTCCAGTCATCTGGTACAGAAGCTGATTTAAGTGATAGGTTACATACCACAGTTAGTAGTTCTTCAATTTCATATCTCAGTTCCATTAGAACTCTTGGATGAATACCATCTGGGCCTAAAGAAAAGGAGTACTTGTGGCACCTTAGAGACTAACCAATTTATTTGAGCATAAGCTTTCGTGAGCTACAGCTCAAATAAATTGGCTAGTCTCTAAGGTGCCACAAGTACTCCTTTTCTTTTTGCGAATACAGACTAACACGGCTGTTACTCTGACATCTGGGCCTAGTGACTTATGACTGTTTAATTTATCAGTTTGTTCCAACCCTTCCTCAATCTGGGAAAGTTCCTCAGATCTGTTACCTAAAAATAATGGCTGGGGTGTGGGACTCTCCCTCACATCCTTTTCGGTGAAGACCGAGACAAAGAATTCATTTATCTTCTCTGCAACAGCCTTGTCTTCCTTGAGTGCTCCTTTAGCAGCTCAATTGTCCAGTGGCTCTACTGATTGTTTGGCTGGCTTCCTGCTTCTGATGTACTTGAAGAAATTGCTATTGTTTTTGTGTCTTTTGCTAGTTGCTCCTCAAATTCTTTTTTGGCCTGCCTAATTATACTTTTACACTGGACTTCTCAGAGTTTATGCTCCTTTCTATTTTCCTCAGTCAGATTTGACTTCCATTTTTTAAAGGATGTGCAAGTGAATCTAGTGGAAGCCTGTATCTCTTTAGGGCTGCACGTGTCTAAAAGGGGCAGAAAAGATGGGAAAGTGGAGCTTCTATGATAATAATAAAATGCACTTCCTTAATTATAAACTTCAGAACAAGTCTAAAAAGTTTGGTTATCATTTAGGATCTATCCTACTCCAGCCATAACTAACACGGCTCAACACTTATCTATCACATACCTGAAGCTGTCAACTTAAGCAGCATTACTGAGGAATTTTTTTTACAAGGCTAGCGTCATCTTGCACATTTACTGTAATGCCATCTGTACAGTCCTAAATTCCTTGAGTATAGAGTACAGTTTTATTCTTTGCCCATTTTTGTTTTACCCGACTTAAGCATTGGAGATAATTGTGATTTAATATGAAGAAAGTCATGGATCACTGAGAATGCAAGATCACATTCCACATGTGGATCTCCCGTGGGATGCAGTTTAGGAATCAAGTTCCAACAATCTATTTTCTCACTTCTCTCTCTCAAGGATTAAAGATTGCAATCCAAGAAGAAACGATCCAACGAATGGCTCATCTCCTAAAATGTTGTAGAAGTACCAATAGAAGATTGTCAAATTCGGGCAAAGTAACGTTAATATGATCAGTTTAAGGAGACCCAGCTGGAACAGATTTTGCTGGGGGGAGGGGGGGGGGATGGCGCTGAAACAAATTGTTCCCTTGTAATGTCCAAAAACAGGAGTATTTACCTATTGATGAATAAAGACCAGCATAATGACATAAGGGTTGAGATTGGTAGATACTGAAATACCAGAACCTCCAAGGCACTAACTTTAGTATCACCAAAATACCCACAAGCAATCTGACCCATGCACTGCAATCCAACCAGTGTGGGTTGGGTACTCAGTCATCACTAGAGTTAATGGAGGAAAGGACTTTACAGTAGCTGTGATGTTCCAAACGTCAATGTTAGATTTTTATTTTATCTTATTATGGGATTTTTTTTTAAACCTCAATGTTACTGTATAACATCCCTAAAACCTAATTGATCCACTGTGCCCTTGAAATAATGCCCTTACAAGCTTTAATCTGCAGCCCAGCATGGAACAAACTAGTTCACCCACCACAGATAAGCAAATTTGTTTAAAAATTTGAGGGCTACTAAACAAAGTGAATTTCCCCAGTGAATCAGCAGAAATTTATTAATCCAGGTGTTGCTGTAATTGTGATTCATTGGGGAAATGTATACTGGTTCAGCAGCCATCAAACTCAAATTTCTATTTAGGGATATGTGAACACACAGAACTGTAGGCTGCTGGCTGGCTTAAAACTCTGTATTTGCATTTGTTGCATGCCATTGTTTGTATTTATCTGTGTTTGATTCCATTTTTAAAGGCATGAAAGATTATACAAGGCTGGTTTTGCTCTTGGAAGCTTTTTAAGCCTCTTCTGGGTATACCTATATTTATACACTAGTAGTGTTCCTTTATTTCTGCCATCATAACACTAACATTTAAATATGAATAAACTTAAGTGATGATTATAAAAGAACAGCCTTCTGGCCCCATTTCCCACTACACCTTTGCTCATGCACTCTTAGCTCACTGTATTCATTACCTTCTCCATCTTAACACCACTGCCTTTTTCAGGCTACCCAGTATGCCCAAACAGCCTCCCTGATCTGGTGTACCAAGCACCCACACTCTGCTCTCATGTCTCCCCTAAAAGCTGACCTCTCACTTAGCCTTTGTTTCTAATTATCCTTTTCCACTCTCTTGCCTACAAACATTATAAATAGAATCACACACACAATATATACACACAAAGTTTTGAAATACCAGGACACAATAGGCACGGTACACCTCAATGGCACATAGTCACATGACTGTAATACCAACAACTCCCATCTATACGTTTTCTGACTTCAATTGAAGCATGTGTAGGCAGAGGCTGTGTGCTGGAAATGCCTGTCAAATACCACACGTAAGTCAGCCACTGTAAAAATGTTAAAAAATAATTATATGTCAAACAAGCACTTACCCCACAAGTCATAGGTGTCTACTGGAGACATATATGAAAAGGGGATGGCAAAGTTTCATACTTACCATCTATTCATCCCCAAGATTCTGATTTGTTACAGGCCTAATCTTAGTTTTTGAGACATTGGACCGAAAAACATCTGCACCTAAGATGACCCAGATAAGAGTAGGGGAAAGCAACTGCTCAGAAACAGGGAAGAATTGGTAGGGGAAGCAGAAGGGGGTGGCAACCTGGGCAGCAGTGACCATGAGATGGTCAAGTTCAGGATCCTGACAAAAGGAAGAACAGAGAGCAGCAGAATACAGACCCTGGACTTTACAAAAGCAGACTTTGATTCCCTCAGGGAACTGATGGGCAGGATCCCCTGTGAGGCTAATATGAGGGGGAAAGGAGTCCAGGAAAGCTGGCTATATTTTAAATAAGCCTTATTGAGGGTGCAGGAACAAACCATCCTGATGTGCAGAAACAATAGCAAATATGGCAGGCGACCAGCTTGGCTTAACAGAGAAAGCTTCGGTGAGCTTAAACACAAAAAAGAAGCTTACAAGAAGTGGAAACTTGGACAGATGACTCGGGAGGACTATAAAAATATTGCTCAAGCATGCAGGAATATAATCGGTAAGGCCAAAGTACAATTGGAGTTGCAGCTAGCAAGGAATGTGAAGGGTAACAAGAAGGGTTTCAACAGGTATGTTAGCAACAGGAAGGTGGTCAGGGAAAGTGTGGGACCCTTACTGAATGGGGGAGGCAACCTAATGACAGACTATGTGGCAAAAGTTGAAGTATTCAATGCCTTTTTTGCCTTGGTCTTCACAGACAAGATCAGCTCCCAGACTGCTGCACTGGGCAGCACAGTATGGGGAGGAAGTGAGCAGCCCTCGATGGTAAAAGAACAGGACTACTTAGAAAAGCTGGACATGTACAAGTCCATGGGGCCGGATCTAATGTATCGGAACATGCTGAGCAAGGAGATGGCTGATTTTATTGCAGAGCCATTGGCCATTATCTTTGAAAATTCGTGGCAATTAGGGGAGGTCCCGGACAATTGGAAAAAGGAAATTATAGTGCCCATCTTTATAAAAGGGAAGAAGGAGAATCTGGGGAACTACAAACTGGTCAGCCTCACCTCAGTCCCTGGAAAAATCATGGAGCAAGTCCTCAAGGAACCCATTTTGAAGCACTTGGAGGAGAGGAAGGTGATCAGGAACAGTCAGTATGGATTCACCAAGGGCAAGTCATGCCAGACCAACCTGATTGCATTCTATGATGAGATAACTGACTCTGTGGCTATGGGAAAAGTGGTGGAAGTGATATATCTTGACTTTAGCAAAGTTTTTGATACGGTCTCCCACAGTATTCTTGCCAGCAAGTTAAAAAAGTATGGATTGGATGAATAGACGATAAGGTGGATAGAAAACTGACTAGATTGTCAGGCTCAACAGGTAGTGATCAATAGCTTGATGTCGAGTTGGCAGCCAGTATCGAGCGGAGTGCCCCAGGGGTCTGTTCTGGGGCCGGTTTTGTTCAACATCTTCATTAATGATCTGGATGATGGAATGGACTGCACCCTCAGCAAGTTCGTGGATGACACTAAACTTGCGGGAGAGGAAGATACGCGGGAGGGTAGGGATAGGGTCCAGAGTGACTTAGACAAATTGGAGGATTGGGCCAAAATGAATCTGATGAGGTTCAAGAAGGACAAGTGCAGAATCCTGCACTTAATACAGAAGAATCCCATGCACTGCTGCAGGCTGGGGACCGACTGGCTAAGCAGCAGTTCTGCAGAAAAGGACCTGGAGATTACAATGGACGAGAAGCTGGATATGAGTCAACAGTGTACCCTTGTTGCCAAGAAGGCTAACAGCATATTGGGCTGCATTAGTAGGAGCATTGCCAGCAGATTGAGGGAAGTGATTACTCCCCTCTAATCGGCACTGGTGAGGCCACATTCGGAGTATTGTGTCCAGTTTTGGGCCCCCCACTACAGAAAGGGATGTGGAAAAATTGGAGAGAGTCCAGTGGAGGGCAACAAAAAATTATTAGAGGGCTGGGACACATAATTTGTGAGGCGAGGCTGTGGGAACTGGGCTTATTTAGTCTGCAGAAGAGACGAGTGAGGGGGCATTTGATAGCAGCCTTCAACTACCTGAAGGGGGGTTCCAAAGAGAGTGGAGCTAGGCTGTTCTCAGTGGTGGCAGATGACAGAACCAGGAGTAACGGTCTGAAGTTGCAGTGGGGGAAGTCTAGGTTGGATATTAGGAAAAACTATTTCACTAAGAGGGTAGTGAAGCAATCGAATGGATTACCTAGGGAGATGGTGGAATCTCCATCCTTAGAGGTTTTTAAGGCCCAGCTTGACAAAGCCCTGGTTGGGATGATTTAGTCGGGGTTGGTCTTTCTTTGAGCAGGGGGTTGAACTAGATGACCTCCTGATATCTTTTCCAACCCTAATCTTCTATGATTCTATGACAGAGGTACTATGCCAGGGTGATAAAGGTTGTAGAACATCTTATATATAAATGGACTTGAAACCTTTTAAAGCAGTTTCTCTCTCCCCGACAAACGAATCCTTTCATCTCAATGGGATTTTACTTGCTATTAGATATGAAAATTACTCCATGCTTCCTGACATGGGGTTTTCAGTTTTTCAAACCAGTCCATCTATAACTCAGGATACAGTGGGGAGTGCTGGCTTATTACTGTCACTCTCAAATGATTAATCTGTGCTGCTCAAACCAACTGTGTAGGAAAACCCGTCAAAACAGAGATGAATCCACGAAGGTTAAATTCTGATGAATAGAACAAGAAGAGCTGGGGGTCTCTGTAATTGTGTGCATTAACTATATCATGCTGGAAGCGGGAAATTCCCAGGCTGATGTTCTAAATTCAGAATGCAATAGTGCTAAAATGAGCTTGTTCCAGAACTCCTATCTATGGTTTCAATCAGTCCATAATTTTCAGGTTTCTTGCTAGTGTGTGTGTCGGGGGGGAGGGTATTTTAAATATGTTATCTCATGTCATGACTTTAATATAAAATCTACTATATCTTTGTTGGGGGGGGGGAACCCTCCAATTTCCCCCCTTTAGTTTCCAGAGGGTTTATTTGGTGTAGCGGGCCAGATCAGTCTTTGAAACAGATTTTTAAACTTACTAGCTGTATCACACAAATTGATGTTGTAGTACAAAAAAATAACTACCATAGATTCTTACTATATTTCAGCAGCACCTGGTATCATGTAAAAATAAAGTATTAAACTTGTGTAGCATAGACTGCTCCTCTATTTTTGTTTCAAAGAGCACAGACTAGTCCATTAAATCCTTCTTTGGCAGAAGTGGGCCCGGGTGACCAAAACATCAAGGCCTACCTTGCAAATCGCCTGATACTTTTTCTTCACAGGATTAAGCATTTGCTGTGGAGTAGAAGAAATGGTGTGAGAAACTATCCACAACTATGGGAGGATATTTATTTATACCACAGAGTAACAATTATGCAGAATTGTTTAATGGCAAATAATGAAGAGTAAACAGGGATGAAAATAAGAACAGGGAAACAAGCTGAATGTCAGGAAAAGCTTTGACAGTGAGATATGTTAACCTTTGGCATAGTGTCTCAGAGGAAGCGGTTGAAGTTCAATTATTTAAGACACTTCAAACTAGATTGAACAAATGCTAGTAAATATAATATAGGAAGCACCCTTGCACTGGCAGGGAGATAGGCTAGATGAACCAATACTGCTTTTCTTTTCCACCTTTGATTTCTATGATTCTGTGACTGGAGAGGATGGTTGTGGGTGGAGGTGAGGCAAGGAGAAAAGACAACTCCTGGTGGGGCAGGAGATCTGAACTTGGGAGCCAGGTGGCAACTGCTCAACCAGAGAACGTATACAGGTCTCTTATTTAAATTCCTACTCCAAGTCAGCTATGTCTTCTCATGTCATGTTGTTTTCTCTGGCTGGTAGTCAGATTATCTTTGTTTTGTCTGTCACTGTCAGTTGATGTGGAAAACATTGGGGTTGTCTTGCCCAGAAATAAGTAGGAAGTCTCATCCTATTTCTTGCCTGAAGATCTGAAGTGTTCATTTTTAGGAGTATTTAGTAATAAAATTCCAGAGCTTGTGAACTAGAAATACTGTACAAAAGTCTAGCAAATCTCTTAATCTCACTGACTCCTCAACGAGATGCTAGAAGGAGAGATCATTCTGCAGAATAAAAAAAACATGCAGTTCATGGACCATGTTGAATTGAAACAGAAAATTCTCAAAACACCACAAAAAGAAGGACACTTTTCAGAACCTCTTGCAATCTCAGATACAAAATTAGAAAGCCAAATAACCTTAATGTAAAAAGAGTTAGAAAGGGGTGCAAGGGACATCCTGGTACTGAGACAGAAACAAGTAAACCTGTTCATAAAAACCTCCAACAATGGGGATTCCATAACCTCCCGTAGAAGCCTATTCCAGAGCTTAATTACCCTAATAGTTGGAAAGTTTTTTCTAACATCTAACCTCAATCTCCATTGCAGCAGAGTAAGCTCATGACTTCATGTTTACTGTGGGTAGGACAAGGAGAACAATTGATCACAGTCCTTCCTATAATAGCCCTTAACATATCTGAAGACTGTTATCAGGTGTCCCCTCAGTCTTCTTTTCTCAAGACTAAACATGCCCTGTTTTTAACCTTTTCTCCTAGATCAGGGTTTCTAAACCTATTATTATTTTTGTTGCTCTCCTCTGGACTCTTTCCAGTTTATCCACATCTTTCTTAAAGTGTGGTGCCCAGAATTGGATGCAGTAATCCAGCTGAGGCCTCACCAGTGCCAAGCAGGAGAGTTAAGTCCTGTGTCTTGCATACGACACTCCTGTTAATACGTCTGTCGTGGGGCTGATACACCCATCACCCTTTGGGAGGCAGGGGTGGGGGCGTTCTGGCCCCACAGTTGTGTTTATAGGGCTGCCCCCGGCCTGAGGGCTGTGTGGCCTTAGTCCGATGACCCTTGTGATCAGGGCAGTACGGCCTGATGGCCGGAGTCAATGATACAGCCCCTGTTATCAGGGCAGTTTGGCCCAGTGGCCAGAGTCAGTAATACAGCCCTTGTTCTCAGGACAGCGCGGACCAATGGCCAGAGTCAATGCTACAGCCCCTACTGTCGGGGCAGTGCAGCCCAATGGCTCGAGTCAATGGTATGGCCCTTGCTCTCAGGGCAGTGCAGCCTAGCAGCCAGAGTCCATAATCCTGGTGAGTTGGGTCATGACCCCCGGTGGGTAGTGGCCAGGATAGGGGGACCCGGGACCACCTTCTCCACGAGGTCCCAATCCAGGGCCCTATCAGTGGTGGGGTTGACCGACACCAGCTCAGCAGGGCTCCAACCAAAACACGCAGAGCCTTGCTCCGGTTCTGTAACTGTTTCCCCACAAAACCTCCCTGGGTTACTTCCTACCCAAGACTCTGGGATTGTCCGTCTCTGGGATTCTCCAATCTCACCACGGTCTGCGCCGCCCCAAGCCAGTGTGTCGGGGTCCATCTCCAACTGGCTAGTCTCTGCGCCTTGGAATGCAGGAGGTCCTCCCTCAGGAGCTAGTGATTCACTGACTTCCCTGCCGGCAGTCAGCCCAGACTGAGCTGCTCTGCTGGCTTTTGTACCCTGCTTCCAGCTGGAGCATGCCCAGCAGAGCCGGGGGTGTGTAGCCTCCTTGGCTAAGACAGAAGGGTTAACGCCTGCTGTACCAGTGGGGGACTGATATACCAGTCACAATGTCCCAGAATGATATTAGCCTTTTTTGCAACTGCACCACATTGCTGACTCATATTCAATTTGTGATCCACTGTAGTCCCCAGATCCTTTTCCGCAGTACTACTGCCTAGCCAGTTCACAATTTTGTAGTTGTACATTTGATTTTTCCTTCTTAAGTATAGTACTTTCTATTTGTCTTTATTGAAATTCATCTTGTTAAATTCAGACCAATTTTTCAAGGTCATTTTGAATTCTAGTCCTGTCCTCCAAAATGTTTGGTGTCATCTGCAAATTTTATAAGCATACTCTCTACTCCATCATCAAAATCATTAATGAAAATATTTTGTAGCACCAGACTCTGGACAGATCCATGCAGGACCCCACTGAATACGCCATCCTAGTCTGACAGCAAATCATTGATAACTACTCTTTGAATATGATCTTTCAATCAGTAATGCACCCATCTTATAGTAATTTCATCTAGGCCACATTTCCCTAGTTTGCGTAGGAGAACATCATGTGGGACAGTCAGAATCCTTACTAAAAATCAAGATATATCATATTTACTGCTTCCCCTCCATCTACTAGGCCCAAAATGCTGTCAAAGAAGGAAATTAGGTTGGTTTGGCATGATTTGTTCTTGACAAATCTATTCTATCTATTGTTATAATCCTATTATCCTCTACATACTTACAAACTGATTATATAATAATTTGTTCCAGCATCTTTCCAAGTATAGAAGTTAGCAGAGTGGTCTACAATTTCCTGGGTCCTCTTTGTTCCCTCTTTTAAAGATAGGTACTGTGTTTGCCCTTCCCCAGTCCTCTGGGACCTCACACACCATCCATGAGTTCTTGAAGATGATTGCTAAGGGTTCCTAGATTACTTCTGCTAGTTCTTTAAGTACCCTAGAATGAATTTCATCAGGCCCTGATGACTTGAATACATTTAACTTATTTGCGTATTCTTTTACCCTTTCTTTCCCTATTTTGACTTGTGTTCTTTCCCTGCAAGGGGATATTATTAATTCTGTTGAGTATCGGGTCACTATTAGCCTTTTCAGTCAAGACTGAAGAAAAATAGGCATTAAACAACTCAGCCTTCTTGATGCCTTCAGTTATAAGCTCTCTTTCCCTACTAATTAGAACACCTACACTTCCCTTTGTCATTCTCTTACTACTAATGTACTTAAAGCACCTCCTCTTTTTACTTTTTATGTCCCTGTTAAATGTAACTCCTCTTGTGCCTTAACCTTTCTGATTTTGTCCCTACGTACCTGTGCTCTTCTTTTGTAATTGTCCTTAACAATTTGTCCATGGTTCCGTTTTTTTGTAGAATTCCTTTTTGATTTCCAGGTCATTAAAGAGCTCCTGATGGAGCCATATTGGCCTCTTACTATTTTCCCTATGTTTCCTTCACATCAGGATAGTTTGCAGTTGTGCCTTTAATAGTCTCCTTGAGAAACTACTGCTCTCCAGAAATCCTTTATCTCCTAGATTTTCTTCCCATGGGACCTTACCTACCAGTTCTCCAAGGTTTGTTTCAGTTTGGTTTTTTGAAGTCCACTGTCCTTATTCTGCTGCTCTCATTTCTTCCTTTCCTTAGAAACCTATTTCATGACCACTTTCACCCAACTGCCTCCCATTTTCAGATTCACAACCAATTCCTCCCTGATGGTCAGAATCAAGTCTAAAATAGTTGTTAGCCTCAGCTTGCAACAGGTGAAGTTGGGTAATTGTGTGGAGAGAGTTATCAGCTTTGATGCTTTACGTATATAAACTATTTTTGATTGATTTGGCTTTTGTGCTTGAAAATAGACACGCAAGATCTTGGGGGGGTGGGAGAGGGAGAGGGCCGAATATTTGTCATTTTCTGTCATCCATTTTTTAACTCAGTAAAAGAAATATATTGACCTTGTCTGAGATTTATTTTCTATTTGCAATTCTTTCTCTTGTTCAGGACAGGAGGAACTTCCTGAAAGCTGACCAGCTCACAAGTGAAGTAATTCAAATGTACATAGCATACATCAGGTGACACTGGATGAGCTTCTAATGTTTGTTCATCAGTAAATTACTCAATTCAGTGCCTAAAAGCTAGTTTAGGACAGTAATGATAACATGCTAACCTAAGTCAATATTTCTAATGCTTTGTCAGACAAGGGACTAGTCAGAAGTCTCTCATCCAACAGTTTCTAGTTTATATAACAAACTAAAACTATCAAGTGACAGTTAAAGACGCATTGGGACTCATCTTGAAAGCAAGAAAAGAAAAAATCTCCAGCATTCCTTGTCACCATGACATCACCTACCATCCTCCTAATGAGACACTCCAGCATTCAGTAAGGCATTCACTTCTGTCTCCAAGAGATAGTCAAAAGCAACTCTCATGTACAACCTTAAAGTGTGTATTACTATCACACCATCCATTCATTTGGAAAGTTATTCTAGCTTAACATCAGTGTGGTCACTATTAAGGTTTTGTGAGTTGGGTGAAACTAGCAGTATAGAAATTACAAAAAGCATTTCAAATTGATCCTCCTACTCAAAGAAGTGTTGACAGAAATTTTTTCACTCCAGCTAAAATGACAAATTTGACAATATTAATCACACTGTTGCTAGAGAGCTACACTAAGAAACACCTGTGTGTAAATAGTGGATTTTCTATAACTTGAAGTCTTTAAATTATGATCTGAGGACTTCACTAACTCAGCCAGATTATGGGTCTGTTACAGGAGTGGTGGAGTGAGGTTCCATGGCCAGCAATGTGCAGGAGGTCAGACTAGATGATGCTGGTGGTCCCTTCTGGCCTTAAAGTCTAAAGTGTGAAAGTCATTATGTTAGATTGCATTAAGGGTAGGAATTCTGACTCCCAGATCGAGGGTTGTATCACCACCAATGTTCCCTCTAGTTTTTGACAGGCCATGTGCACAAAAAATTTCTTCTGTGCAAATTGTTGTGCTTCTGTGCAAATTTTTGTGCACGCAGTGTTTCGCCGTGTGTGTGGGGTTTAGGATCTGTGTGCGCATGCACACGCGCACAGCTTAGAGGGAACAGTGATCACCACTGAGCATAAAGAGCAACAACCTTTATTCATACTCTGAGCCAAATTAAGCTTGACTTCCCAAAAGTTGAGAGTTTCATTAAATTTTAAATAAATGTAATGTTTTTTTCAGATTAATTTAAGATTAATTTGCATTCAGGCATTCGTGCAGCTTTAGCAGTATCTTCTCTTTCTGTCATTTCCATCATCTTACAGACAGTGGAAAGGTGAAAATGTATAGTTAAGATTTGCTGTGATAAAGTAAGTTAGGAAGATTTAATTACAGTAAGTCATTACATTTCTTGCCCTTGCAAGCATGAAAAGAAGTAACATAAATTTGTCAATGATTAGAGTTGTGAAATATTAGGAAATCCTATATAAATGTAGTGTGTACTTTTGAGTGGCATAGCAAATCAGATTACTAGTATTAATGCTACAGCACTATATGTGCTGATAAGTGGGAGACTTAGGGCACGTCTACACTGGCAAAGTTACAGCGCCGGCAGTTACAATGCTGCGCAGAGAGCGCAGAAGGAAAACCGCTGTTGTGTGTTCACACTGTCAGCTGCCTGCACAATAGCGTGTTCACACTTGCGGCACTTGCAGCAGTATTCGGAGCGGTGCACTCTGGGCAGCTATCCCACAGACCACCTCTTTCTCTTTTGCTGTTAAGGCTTGTGGGAAGACGGGGGGAGGGATGGTCGCAGGGCATCCTGGGTCCTGTCCCAATGCCCCATGATGCATTGCTTTGCATCCCAGCAATCCCTGTGCTTCCATCCGCATTTGGCACCATCTTTCAACAGTTTGTGTACTGCACGCCCTGCCTTGCCTCTTTCGGGCTGCAGGTATGGATCCCGAACTGCTGACCAGTATGCTGCTTGCTCTGACCAACACGGCATGAGTGACAGTGGAGTTATTCCTTAAACTACAAAGGCAAGAGGAGTGCAACACTGATCTCGCCATGCATAGTAGCTATGACACAAGATTGCTTGTGGCATTGGGGAAGAGATAGTTCAGTGGTTTGAGCATTGGCCTGTAAACCCAGGGTTGTGAGTTCAATCCTTGAGGGGGCCATTTAGGGATCTGGGTCAAACATTGGGGATTGGTCTTGCTTTGAGCAGGGGGTTGCACAAGATGATCTCCTGAGGTCCCTTCCAACCCTGATATTCTATGATTCACGGAGGTGTTGACCACAGTGGAACACCGCCTTTGGGCTCGGGAACAAGCACTGAATGGTGGGATCACATTGTGATGCACGTCTGGGATGACGAGCAGTGGCTGCAGAACTTTCGCAGGAGGAAAGCCACATTCATGGGCCTGTGTGATGAGCTCACCCCAGCCCTGCGGCGCAAGGACACGAGAATGAGAGCTGCCCTGTCGCTGGAGAAGCACGTGGCGATTGCACTGTGGAAGCTGGCTACTCCAGACTGCTATCGATTAGTCACTAACCAGTTCAGAGTGGGAAAGTCGACCATTGGAGTCGTGTTGATGGAAGTGTGCAGGGCCATTAATCGCATCCTGCTCCAAAAGACCATGACTCTGGGCAACGTGCGTGACATTGTGGATGGCTTTGCACAAATGGGCTTCCCTACCTGCGGAGCGGCAATAGACGGCGATTCCAATTCTGGCACCAGATCACCTAGCCACCCAGTACATTAATCGGAAGGCGTATTTCTCAATGGTTCTCCAGGCGCTCGTGGATCACCGTGGGCATTTCACAGACATTAACGCAGGCTGGTCGGGAAAGGTGCATGACACACGCATCTTTTGGAACACTGGCCTGTTCAAGAAGTTGCAAGCCGGGACTTTCTTCCCGGACCAGAAGATCACCATAGGGGAAGTCAAAATGCCCATTGTGATCCTGGGAGACCCCGCCTACCCCTTAATGCCGTGGCTTATGAAGCCATACATGGGACACCTTGACAGCAGCAAGGAGCAGTTCAACAACAGGCTGAGCAAGTGCAGAATGACTGTTGAGTGTGCTTTTGGCCATTTAAAAGCCCACTGGCGATGCCTGTATGGGAAGCTGGACCTTGCCGATGACAATATTCCTAGGCTTATAGCCACGTGCTGTACTCCCCGTAATAGTTGTGAAGGGAAGGGTGACAGCTAACATCAGGGCCAGACTGAAGAGGCTTAGCACCTGGAGGCTGAGTTTGAACAGCCAAAGACCAGGGCTATTAGAGGGGCACAGAGCAGGGCCATAAGGATCAGGGATGCCTTGAGGCAGCAATTTGAAGCTGAAAGCCACTAATATTTGTTGCTATGCTTGGGATTGCAGTGTTTGTAATACTAGGAGGTGATTGGTGCACATGATGCAAGAAGGGGGCTTAACATTATTGTATGTTGCTTTGCAGTGCTCTTTTTGCTTTCACTTATAGAGTAAAGATTGCTTTCAAAGAAACACAAATCTTTTATTAAAAGACAACAACCGGAGGAGAGAGTCAAATGAAAACATTCATCAGCAGACACGGGGAGGAGGGAACGGAAGGTCCCGGGACGGCTACCACCCTGACCCCTATGAAGCTTGCCTGTGTGCAGCAATGGTCTCACCCCCTTGCCCCGTGATGGCAAAATGGCGCAGGAAAGAAGTGATTTGCCTCTTTAAGAAGAGCACCCTTACTTAATAAGCCAACCGAGCTGTTCTGCTTGTGACAAAAACTAACTGACCTACGTCACTGACTATAGGAAAAAAATTTCCTTGACTGGGGATTAGGGGAAAAAGAGAACAAGAAAAATACATATCTAGCGCCTGGAGTACTGCTGCACCTGCTACAAAATAGTCTACTAAGAATGACAACTCATGCTAAATCATTTAGATCATCCTACCCAATGTGCTCTCTCATAACTCTCAAAATAAAACACTGTCAATCTGAGTAATAGAAAAAGCAAATATGGAAATCATACCACAATATTTACAAATGTAAAACAATCAACAAACTATTAGAATGGGCCTGTTGACTTGAGCAAATGGAATGTAGAAGAACAGCTGTTAGCTTTATCCTACCCATAAAGAAAAACCTTTGTGAGTCACTTAGGGCTTTATGAATTATCAGCTTTTTCTCATCACTGGTACAAATAGAATTCCTCAATCCCATCCATTCTTTAACACATATTTAAATCATACATGCATGTACAGGCAAGGCCTATGGTACGCTAACTACCCTCTACAGAGAAATAAAAGGAGAAATTGACTAACCTATTTTCAAAATAGTTTATAGCCATTAAGTGATTTAGCTTTCACCAATAGGCAGAATGAACAAGAGTTTTGGGAGACTTTTCAGCTTCCATATAAAATGTAAAGAAGCCCAGTGAGAGCACAAATGAAGTTCCACAGACTGACACCAGGAAACATTCTTACTCAAGTTTTCTGAAACAAAGGTCTTGTGCTAGGTGTGGCTCTGTGGAATAGTTCAACTTTAGATCAGTGCAGTAACCTCCATGTAGTCACCACTGTAGCCAATGATTTTCGTTTATTATCCATTTATTCTGTGATGCTATGATTAATCATGTTATATACATTCGTTCTACGTCAATTCTAGTTAATTTGTAGGATTATAAAAGTAGAAGATTGATCAGTATTTAGAGGAACCAAATATTAAACATAAGTAAGACAAGCTAAACGCAAGAACCTGTAGGCTGAGGCCTGCAAGACTTTAGCTTAGCTATTTTATGCCTTGGAAATGAGAAATGCTGACATAAATTAATGACCGAGAAATAACCCGAAAGATTATGGGAAAAGAGGTACCAACTGGTAATATTGCAAAAATCTAGCTTGGAAATTAAATTTTAAATTATAAAATGCTGTAACAGCAAATATCATCTCCAACATGTGTCTTAACCACAGGATAAAGGTGTCAGAGTAGCAGCCGTGTTAGTCTGTGTCTGCAAAAAGAACAGGAGAACTTGTGGCACCTTAGAGACGAACAAATTTATTTGAGCATAAGCTTTCGTGAGCTACAGCTCACTTCATCGGATGCATTCAGTGGAAAATAGAGTGGGGAGATTTTATATACACAGAGAACATGAAACAATGGGTGTTACCATACACACTGTAAGGAGAGTGATCAGGTAAGGTGAGCTATTATCAGCAGGAGAGGGAAAAAAAAAACCTTTTGTAGTGATAATCAACGTGGGCCATTTCCAGCACCTGACAAGAACCTATGAGGAACAGTGTGTGTGTGTGGGTGGGGGAAATAAACATGGGGAAATAGTTTTACTTTGTGTAATGACACATCCACTCCCAGTCTTTATTCAAGCCTAACGTAATGGTGTCCAGTTTGCAAATTAATTCCAATTCAGCAGTCTCTCGTTTGAGTCTGTTTTTGAAGTATTTTTGTTGAAGAATTGCAAATTTTAGGTCTGAAATCGAGTGACCAGACAGATTGAAGTGTTCTCCGACTGGTTTTTGAATATTATAATTCTTGTCGTCTGATTTGTGTCCATTTATTCTTTTACGTAGAGACTGTCCGGTTTGGCCAATGTACATAGCAAAGGGGCATTGCTGGCACATGATGGCATATATCACATTGGTAGATGTGCAGGTAAATGAGCCTCTGATAGTGTGGCTGATGTGATTACGCCCTATGATGGTGTCCCCTGAATAGATATGTGGACACAAAAGGTTGTTTGTTTTTTTTTGTTATTTTTTTCCCCTCTCCTGCTGATAATAGCTCACCTTACCTGATCACTCTCATTACAGTATGTATGGTAACACCCATTGTTTCATGTTCTCTGTGTATATAAAATCTCCCCACTGTATTTTCCACTGCATGCATCTGATGAAGTGAGCTGTAGCTCACGAAAGCTTATGCGCAAATAGATTTGTTAGTCTCTAAGGTGCCACAAGTTCTCCTGTTCTTTTTGAGGATAAAGGTGGTATGTCAATATTAATGAGAACCTACATAGCCTGTGGAATTCAGGATCCCTTGTGTTTCTATGGGACACAGACCAATAAGAAAGAGAGGGCTGACACTTTCATGTACATGTGCAGAATGTAGGTATAGACCGAATCACAGTATAAAAAAGGGTGCCCAGAGCAGGGAAATTCCAGCAGAAACCACCCCCTATTGATGATCAGTCCATGATCAACAGACTAACACCATCTAGGAGAATGGCAGTATGTCTAGTTATAACTGATACATGGATACATTTAGGAATTGTTTATGCTGTGACATTTATAACTTTGTTGGTAACTTTAATAAAACTGCTAAAAAGATAGTGGACCTTGTTCTTGTGATTGTATGTGTAACTTGCCTTGTATGTGTTCGTAAGAGCTCTAGAACCAGAACAAACAGAGATAACGCTATTGAACTTGAGACTGTGTCTGCCAGAGCCTAACCCACTGTAGTGTAATTAACATTAAATAAAAGGCTACACCACTCGACATATGTCTGTATACAATGAACAGTATTATAGAAATGCATAATAAAAATAGTTACAGAATCATCCCACAATTGGTAATAATTCTTTCTGCTCAGGATCGGCTCTTCCTGGAATAATAGAGAAGTTCCTTATCAAGTCAGATGCTTGTGGAAGTTTACATAGAGCCTATATGGATAGTATGATTCATTAGTGTTCCATCACTGGGGCGGTTTGTGAATTTGGGGAGAAAAGACTCTCACTGAGACAAAAAGAGACACATTTTAGTTCCTCTATGGCTTGTACTTTTCTAGAAAAAAATTAGTTTGTTCTCAGGATAAGCCATTGGTTTCACTACTCCGACTGCATTGAATATACTGTTTGCATGAACAGTCAAATAATCCTGAGCATGCTGTGTAGTAAAATAGAATATATTAAAATTGCTCCGTAATTTCAATAACCACAGGCACTTAGGGCAACAACGTTAGACTAGAAAGATGCATTTAACAAAGCACTTCTGTATTCCAGAGGGTAAAAGGAAGCCAAGTTTTCTGCCAAAAAAGCTTTTGTTGCATGACCTTCATTAGCACAATGAAGACCAACCACTGGCATAGATGATGACCTGCCCCTACATTTTGAGAGTGCTGGGATCTGGCCCAGCAACTCTCTGTGGGATTTCCGTAGCTCAGTCACTGGAGTGTGCTTTAAATTTTTAGGAAGAAGTTTTCCGGAGGAAGCTCGGGGAAACCAAATAGACTCACCAAGAAGCTCTTGGAAGACAAAAACCTTGCAAGAAACTGCAGGGCAGAAAAGAACCCCAATCTAAAAACAATATATATGATCTTCAAAAAGTTAAAAAAAAAAAAGGATGCCTAATTAACATGCTTTAGAGCATAAAGTAAGCTGCTGCAGGAATCAGGAGGGAACTTTTTCATCTTCCATAGACAGCCAGTTTAATTATGAGAGAGAGTTCTTTCTTCCTCTAAGGCATCACTTTTTGGCCATTGCCAGAGGCTACATGTCACAATGGATAGATCAAATGGCCTTGTCTGATCAGGCACAATCTATTTTCTTATCCAACTGAGATCATTCCCAAGGCCCAATATCAATATATAGGATTGTTTTTATTCTGGAGCTGGAGCCATTTGTGGGGAACAGAACAAGCACTAGTATAAATGTTATCCAAGAAGAAAATGGATGCAGGTAGCATCAATACACACATTACACAAAGGGTTAAATTTGAATAAGGTGCTGATACTAGAGTTTAAAAGCATACAGAATGAGTAGTTGGTCCGTTAATAGTAGTGAGAACACAGATTTCTTCAAGCAGGGAAGACATACTGTGCCTAATATTACTCATGCATTGTAATGATTCTGTGTGTCCTTATTCCTGTAGCAATCATGGCCTTAAACAGACCAAGTCACTGCAGGTCTTTCTAGTTCCCTAGTCTTCATTGTGCCTGGTATTAGGTAAAGAGAATGAGTGGGTCATCTCAGAGCATGACAGAGATCTCTTTCTGGAGACTGTTCAGCTAACATATTAGAGGAACTGGGAAGGACTCCTAAAAGATTTCAATTTAATAGAGCCATATTGCTGAATGGCACGTTCCAGACAGACAGCATTTCCATGGGCTAGTACAAAAGTAGACTGCATGCTGTCACTAAGCAACAGCACATGCCAACTTAACTTGAATGAAATCCAATAGAATCAGTAGAAACCAAAGGGCTGAAGAGCAGAAAGGCTCACACCCAGAATACCGACTTATGGCATCTTTCCTCCACTTGACAATCATTTTTTAACATTATAGGAGTGAGTTTGATTGGAATGGACTCTGCATGAGTAACAGCAATTTTGCCAATTCTCCTTAATCCCACTTCATTGCATTGATTGGTAAAGGTAACATATTAATTATAGGATTTGTTCGTGAATTGTGAATTCAGCAAGAAAGAACACATTGCTGTACAAAATGTTCCACTCACACCAACATGTACCCACCCACTTATTTTCTTCCCATTTGAATATTATTTTCCAGGTGTCTCCCAGTATTGCCTCTTTTTAAATATATTTGCAGATCATTGCTGTTGAAGGCCTCATGATAAAACCATGGTTTTAAATGGACGCTGGTCAAATATAAAACTGACTTTGAGAATAAAAGCACTGAGTTTATTTGTTTTTGTGATGCTATGCTGCTTGCAAGCATTCAGAATGATCACACACTTGGGAGAATCCTCATGAAACTCAAGAGTTCCTTGAATTTTAAAATAAATTGTCCAAATATCCATACTGTGTGTTATTCACTATTAAACTGTTATCTTCTAGCTGTAATAGTTTCAGTCATCCTATCAGGGAGAAGAAACAAAACCATGTGACTTCAGTGATTGATCCCACACGAATGGCAAATAGTTTAAGTGAACAAGCTGGTCCGCTCTATTCATAGAATCAAAGATGATTAGGGTTAGAAGAGACCTCAGGAGGTCACCTAGTCCAACCCCCTGTGGCATCCAATGCAAAGTTTGTCCTGTCAGGTGTCTTCGGAAGGCTCAGCACTGAGCATTGTTGTTATAGTAAGGTTATAGTAAGGTTATAGGTTATAATTTCATGTATGTAGTTATGAGGCTGAAAATGTATCCTCATGGCTTAAAATAAGCCCAGGCAAAAGCTCTCCAAGAGCTGAGAGGCAGTTCACACCTCATCAGGGCATATAGGGGACAAACCCAGCCCAGCCTCACGGGAACAAAGGATGCTGGCCTAGGCAGCAACAAAAAAATCTGTTGGACTCTCGAGAGAGTCAGCCCTCTTCCTTTGGTCAGTTTGGAACTGCGATAGGGTAATGCTCATCTGACTCTGAATGCGGGGGCAAAGCCAAGAGAGAAGAAAGGACATGATAAAAGGGAGAGACATTTGCCATGCTCTCTCTCTCTCTTCCACCTACAACTTCAGACACCATACCAAGCGAATGAAGTGCTGATCAAAGGGGAGAGCCTGGCTGAAGAGCAACCAGCCGGCCTGTGGTAAGAAGCATCTAAGTTTGTAAAGGAATTGAAAGTGTTAAGAGCAGCTTAGAATACGTTTTGCTTTTATTTCATTTGACCAAATCTGACTTATAATCACTTAAAATTTATCTTTGTAGTTAATAAATCTGTTTGTTTATTCTACCTGAAGCAGTACGTTCGGTTTGAAGTGTGTCAGAGACTCCTCTTGGAGCCTTTAAACCACGATTTGAGGACTTCAATAGCTCAAACATAGGTGAGAGGTTTTTCGCAGGAGTGGGTGGGTGAGATTCTGTGGCCTGCGTTGTGCGGGAGGTCAGACTAGATGATCATAATGGTTCCTTCTGATCTAAATGTCCATGAATCTATGAATCCTCTTAGGATAACAAGCCTGGTACATATCAATTTCTTTGTTAAATTGATGAACTCTCATAAGCTTGCAGCATCCAGCAGGCATAACTGGACCCTGCAAGACAGAGGTTCCTAAGGTTGTGTCTGGGACCAGAGATATTGGCTATTGTCATTCGGTTGCATAATCTAAGGAGCAGCTTACATGCCAGAGGATTGGAGTCAAGGATTGGGCTGGATTGGAGTGGCCTAGCAGATCACAGGTCCAGACAACACCAGAGGGGAATGTCATAACCCCCCTTCAGGAAGTTGAAGGCTGCTATCAAATCCCCCCTCACGTCTCTCTGCTGCAGACTAAATAAGCCCAGTTCCAAATAAATACAGTCACAGATATCAGAAAAACAGAAAAAAGGGGATAAGCAGACAATGACTATTATTCACAATTACTAATTCAGCCAGCTCTAGTTCTAACCATTTCCCTTTGGTAAGGGCAATATTGAAAAAGCTTGATTAATATATTCCTCCTGGGATGTGCACATCACCCCCTAAAGGCCACGAGCTCACAAGTGGTTTAGTGCCTTCAAGTGCTGTGGCAATTGTTGATGCTCAGCCCCATCCGACAGGACCAGGCCCTTATAAAGCAGCACAGTCAATGACAGTACATTCAAACCAGTGCAGTTAAGGAAGTCCACTAAAAACCTTGCATTTCAGAATTTTCAAACTAAGTGATAAGTGTTTGCCTTGGACTGGATCATGAATTGCCAGGTCCTACAACATGGCACGAAACAGTTTTACTGTTTAAAAATCTGGGGTCATTATACCCAAATCCCCAAATATGGCTGTGACATTTGGGATTAGAGGCAGTGAGAGTCTGTTTGAGACTCATCAAAATGAGTGGGTTTACTCCAGAAAATGCACCCCAAGCATTGAACTGATTTTTACTAGGCAACGGATCTGCTTGCTGAGTGTACTGACCAGAGATCACTAGCAATCTTAGGCAGAGACATATTACCCTCCACTCAGTTATGGGGAAGGGTGCTCAGCAGTATTTTAACAGCCATAATAATTGGGAGAATAGAAGACCCTCCACTACTATGTTGGACAGTACAAGTGAAAAGTAAAATTTAACATCTTCCCAAGGACCACACTGAGGGGGTGCTAGAGAACGCCTACTTCTCCCCCCAGTAATCCTGATCACTGTAAAAAATAAGAAGAAAGGACTCAAAAGCGTACAGTCAAATAGGGACTTGACTCTGAATCCCAGTCTGCCCAATGTGACAGGTAGTTCATTTGAGTTCTCAGGTTCCATTCCTGTGCACATCCCTCATCCAAACAATATGACGGCATCAAAGAAGAATCAAGGTGATGCAGTTAGAAGTAGCCCTTGTGATCTATTGTTTCAATCTGTGTTTTGAAAAAATGCTTAAACTTGCAAATTTCCCACTAGAAACTTCCAAAATGAGTACAGCACTTACACCAGCATGCAGATTTGAATGACAGATGGTAACAATGGCAAAGATAAAATATGGTAGAAACATTTAAAAAATGGTACATGTAACAAAAAACAGCTAACTGTTGACTAGAATAGCTTTTTTGGACCATCATACTATAATAATTTTATATATGCAACATCTTTATGGTTAGATGGCTCAATACACTGTGTACAACTTAATGAAAACAGAATAAAAAGCCTAATAAGACACACGCACACATATATATATGTGTGTGTGTGCGTATATATACACACACATACATACACACACACCCTCACCCCCCATTTCAGTCTGTTATGAAATTAGAATACCACAATAAGCCTTTACACAAATCTAAATTCTTATTCACTTCACAACTCAGTTACCTTTTTAACTACATTTAAAAGCCAATAGGAAATGTAAAGACAATATGACAGACGTAATTACAGTCTTATATAAAACGTTAATGGGCACACCTGGAAGGTGTGTACAGCACCTTGAAAGAGAAACACAGCAATTTATAGAATCCCAGGCACTAAATCGTAAATTAAATGCCCAATCCTGAAATCCCTACTCACAAAAGTAATCCCACTGAGATACATTTAAACAAATGTAAATGACAAACTTACAGCTAGACATTCCATTAGCCAGCTGGACTGGTCTTGTTAGTAAGGCTAGTTGCATGAGTAAGGGCTGAGGGACCAAGCCCTGAAAATTATTACATTCAGATTTAATACTGACACAATTCCTTATTTCACCCTGGGTTTGGCAACTTTCCCGAATGGGGAAAGTTACCAACAGAATGGCAGTGAGCTAAGGGCAGAGTGGCAGCCTTATTTCTGAATTCACTGTTTTTTGTCAGCTTTTGTTACAATATTCAGATTATTTAAATGTAGTGGGGTTTTGTCTTTGAAACAGACAGACCATTGACACTGTATGACATGGGTGACTGGGGGAGATTTTGCATGTCAGAATATATTTGCAGCTTGACTATTCTATCTATGGATAGATCTGTTTTTAAAAGCTCTAGTTTAAGCCCGGTCCTGCAGGCCATTTCTTTGAGTCTGAAGAATGAGTTTGGGTTTTTTTGTTTTTTTTTCAAAAACAGCTTTTACCACCAACTTGCAAACATGAAGATGTTGTCAGAGTTTGATTGATGTTAGTTTATGGATTTCCTTTTGAAGTTGTACAGAATTACCAACTAATGAGTTGATTTCTTTAATGGTTCTTTTATAGTTGGGAGCAGCTGGATGAGAATCAGCCACAAAGGGATCTTTATTTTGTTCATCGTTAATTCTGACTTCAACAGATGAAGTCTGTCTACCATTGTCACCTTCACAGTTTGCTTTTGTGTTATATGAAGCTCATATCCTCAATTAACAGACTGATTAGCAAGTTCTTTAATTCTTCAAGTAGCTTTTTCCATTATTGCCACTACATCAACTCCAACGAGCCGACTATAAAGTACACTGGTTTTCTGCCTGCTATAACAAGATTGACAGTGCTAGTGTCAGTGAGCACAACAGTGGACTTCTATGGACCTATGGACAGATATGATTAGCAAAGCATCTGAACCAGGAAGGCAAGAGTAGAAGGCTAAATCATATTTAAAAATAATTTCAGGGCATAGTTAATATTTAATATTGTTTGACCTAGCATCAATTTTCTATATTCAATTGTATTACTAAAAAGGTTTCTTTGGTTTTGCTTATTTTGTCCAAAATCTGAAGTTCTTGCATAAATAGAGGGGGGAGAGTAACATGATATTTCAGTGGAAATGTGTAGTTCAATATGCTATGAACAAATATGTTCACAGAGGAGATGAGCTCAAATCAGAATACTAGATATCCCAACATTCCTGAATTTGCTCTGAACTTCGCCACTCATGCTAATCTCCAGTTCACAATAAGTGTATGTCAGATCATTACCCGTTTCTCTTCTGTATCCTTCAATTTGCAAGCAGTGTTCTGTAAACTCAGAACAAGTGAAGGTCAGTTGGTGATGGGAACCTCACAAGGTTTGGAGGGCTGGTTCAGATAAGCTTGAGTTGTTAAGATCAGAAGCTTGGATGCTGATTGGAATTTGTTTGATCTAGATCTGAAGATGGAAACTATACCTAAAATAGCCTCTTGTGATTCTAGCCAAATAGGAAATACAAAAATATCCTGTCTTGCATTATGTGGGTATGACTGCTTCTGATTTCAGACAAAACCAGGAAGCATGTGTGCATATGAAGATAGTTCAGATTTTTTACCAAGTTATTTCAAACCTTTAAAAAAAAAAACCAGGGGTTAGAGTCTGTTTAGTTTAGTTTTGTTTTTTCCCCAAACACAGATATGAAATGAACCATCCAGCGTTGTTCAGATACACCAGAAAGGAGGTTATATACCAGTTTGCACACTAATCACCCATAGGTAAATGTAAGACCTTCTTTTTTTTATTAGATTACCTTTCTAAAACAACCTTTAAGAAGAGCTATGAACCTCTTCCCCACCCTCACCTTTCTGAAAACTGTTTCCAGTTTGCCAGGCTGAAGGATCACTTTGTGACATCATGTCACATCTAGTTGCATTGTTAAGTCATGTTCCCATAACACAATGTGAATGACCCCTGCTACCTTAGTGTCTGAAAGTTCAAATGCATAAAACTTTATTTCCAATTCAGTGAAACTGATCTTTGCCTTCACACTGGTAGATGGAATAAGCCATGGAGGTATGTTTCTAGACCGAACCCTGCATGCTTCAGAGGATGCTGAATTCCTTAGAAAAACTTGAAATGGCAAGTATTTCTTTAAAAAGGTGGTGAAAAGCAATCATGGTTTTTCAGGAAAATGGTAACACTTATGTTAGTGCTTCTAAAGGTGATATAATGCTTTGCACTTGTATAGCACTATCTACCCAGGTGGGATCCCATAGTACTTTACAGATATTAGTGAATTTAGTTCTGTGACACCTTCATGAGGCAGGTAGATATTACTATCCTCACTATAAAGATAGAGCAGCGAGCCACAGAAAGGTTAAGGGCCTAATTCAAAAGTCAATGGAAAGAGTCCCGTTGATCCAGGGGGCTTTGGACCAGTTGCTAAGTGACTTGTTTAAGGTTGCACAAAGGATTTGTGCCAGAGCCAGAAACAGAACCCACGTCTCCTGTGCTGTGCCTTAACCACAGGCCAGCCATCTGCCCGAAAACACAGTAAGCGTTGAAAAAAAAAAAGGGCACCCTTGTCCCTGTCACTCATCAAATCAATAAACAGATACCATGCAGAGTCTAGACATCATCACCAGGCTTCTGTCATTGATTAGCTGCATCACATACATGTCAGCACAGTAGGGCACAGATCTTCTCAACACATAGGTTTTGCAATGAACGATATCAGAAAGCTATACTGCCAGTAAATTAGATCTAGGTGGCCTTGGCGCCAAATCCTCAACCCAGGATGCAGACTGAGCAGCCCAGCTGCGTGCTGTGTTTCTTTGTGAGTGCAGGAAGCCTTCCCCACACAAACTTGTGGAGTAGTTACTCCAGCAACTTCATCAATACCCTCTCTCCCAATGCACACTGTGCTAGAGTGGCCAGTGGATCTGCATAATTGGCGATCCAACCCATCCTCACTTCTTCTCAGCCTGTCCCTCCTCACTCCCCAGAAAATACCTGCATGATGCAGTCCAAGGAACTCTCCTAGAACAGGGCTGTATGATAGGAAAGGAGGATGCAGACTCCATATGGAAGGCCTCCAAACTTTGTCCTCTTTTCTACAGCAAAAGGTCATTACTTTCTCTGGTGCACAACTCTCCATACAAACAGCTTAAGGAGTGGGATTTGGCCCTTGGACTTAAAGCTACACAAATAAATTTGAACCTGGGTATTCAGAACACTTTTTAACACTGGGTATTTAGAACACTAACGTCTACACTATCCGCCGGATCGGCAGGTCGTGATCGATCTATCTGGGATTGGTTTATCATGTCTAGTGTAGATGCAATAAATCAATCCCCGATCGCTCTGCTGTCGACTCCTGTACTCCACAGCGGTGAGAGGCGGAAGTGGAGTCGACAGGGGAGCGGTGGCAGTCGACCCTGTGCCGTGAGGATGCGAGGTAAGTCGACCTAAGATACGTCGACTTCAGCTACGCTATTCTAGTAGCTGAAGTTGCGTATCTTAGGTCGACCCCCGCGCCACCCCCCCAGAGTAGACCTAAGATTCATGAATCAATCATTCATGAATCAAGTTTCTTTGTCCAATAGAGACAGATCATCTTCTTTCCTTCATTCTTCAACAGAAGTTTGCACTCACCTGCATATACATTTACAAGAAGAGAGTCCATAACAGTGAACCATACCAGGGATATTACATCAAAACTGTATGTGACACATTTTACACACAAAAAGTAATTGCCTGCTTATGAGACATAAATCCCTCAGAATAAACCTCACTCCCCTACTGATGCATCTCTTCAACCTTTGGATATATGTATAAAGCTCATTTTATAAACATTTTAGTTAAAATAATAGTATATTAGTAACCTTCGTCTATTTAAAGCAAACTAAAAAAATTACTACAAAAGCCAGCTTCTTCGTAGTTATACACCAACCCTAGTGTGCATTTCATTCACCAAAATCCTGTGCTGAGTCCAAAAGGTACAGTTAAAGCAACACATTTCCCTGAAATGGTAATGAAGTGCAGCCAAAATAGAGATAATTATTTTAATTAATGGTAATGATTTTAACGGTTGAACATTTTAACTAATTAATTATGATTGATTGCTTGTTACTAATCAAGGAATGTGATTCAAAGTTCTAATTGAAAAACTGAGCGCAGTGGGTACTAAAGTGAGTATGATATACTTCTGCTGAGAGTAAAGGCATTTCCTTTTGATATGAAACATTTTTAACTAAAATTCTTTCTCAATGTTTGAGATAGCCACAAAGTAATGTATGTTAGCTTTATGTGACTTTAGATTTTTTTCACCCATAGAAATCTGAATTTTAAAATAAATGGATGACCAACTCCCATGAAAACTGAACATTATTTCTGGCCAGTTCTAAAATCTGCTTAATCCTTGAATGCTATGTTTACTGCTAAGATGGCATGGGTCTTTCTTCGAATTATAAGCAATGGAGGAGCATGCTGTACAATAGCTTTTCCTTATATAAATCACTGAAGTTCTCCAAAATTAGGCTGTGCTAAAGATCCCAGTGATTCAATCAATGAGTTAAAAAGGTCTTGTGATCCTTTTTTTCATATTCAATAAAGCGATCAGTCAACAACATACTAGCTCATTTCTGAAAATTCCTCACCACTGCACTACCACCATCATGGATCACTGCTAGCCTTTCTTCCACTGACTCATGAACCTTAGCTCAAAAATTCCAACAATAGCACTTCCTGTGTTGCTAACTGCAACCGTGACAGAATTCCCAGAGTACTCAATGTAGCAAATAGATACTTATCAGCTCAGATCGGAAAACAACAACACTTGGTACCATGTGGCACTTCTTGTAGAAGCATCTCAAAGAACTTCACAAATATTAATCCTTATAACACTCCTGTACGATAGCTCAGTATAGTCCTACAGATAGGGAAAGGGACAGGTCAGGTGACTTACCCAAGCTGCACAGATGGAAACAGAAACTTTCAGATCCCTGCTCTACACCTTGCACTCTCCCAGGTAAACTTGGGAGATTTGATTTTAAAGAATCACCCAAAAGTTTAAGCATTCAAACTATCTGAAACTCTTGGTTCTGGAAAAAACAGATAAAAAGCTCAGACTCTCTTGTGAGATATCCTGTACTCCTTGCTCCCAGCCAGAAGTACCATGGAAACAGCCTTTCTGACAGTGTTTTGGCACTTACGCTTTCTGTCTTGGCTGAAAACAGAAGAGCATAGCCATGCAAAAGAGCTAAATAGTCAAATTTGGGGTCAGGCTGTCTTTTGGATAAAGGAGCTCGGGTGGTAGGAAGAAAGGGAGTTTACCTAAGTCAGTTCCCCTATACCAAATCCTAAACATTTCCTTTTACCTGCTACAAAGAAGCATCAGAGACTTAATAACACTTAATTTGTATCTACAACTTGTCTCCTTCTGTTTTGTGTTCCCTCGGTAGTACTTCCCTAGTTAAAATAATGGTAAAAATTGTATACACTAAATGAAAAAACAAACATATGTGCTAGTTGTCTTTTGAATACATCACACAAATCATAGTTTGGCACAACTTGATATGATTCTCCATTTCTGATCAAGAGAAGCCCAAGACAGGAATGTCAAGGGAGTTGCAGGTAACAAGGGCTATACTGGTAGTGCTGTGTGGAAATTTGCACAGTGCTTTCCAGTACTATGCCTCACTTTCATTAGTGCTACCAGATTTATTCACACTTTAATATGTACATATATAGATATTGCCCTATTAATAAACGGAAGATACTTATATAAAAAGTAACTAGTTCTAGACAGATAGCTTTAAAATAGTAGCTAACTATAATTTTTATTTGCAATTATTCAACAGTAAGCTAAACTCTGCCCCTGGTTACAGTGATACAATTCCCAACGGATTCTTGTGCAGTTTCACCAGTTTAAGAGAGCTGAATCTGGCCCAGTATGTAGAAGGTAAAATGTAGTGATATCCGCACATAATCTTATCTCAAAGGGAAACATGATGTCGGTTTCTACTCTGTAAGGAAAAGGTGTCTGGACTCAATTCGGATTAAATATTACTGAAAAATAGTGGCTAGTATAATCAAATTTCTCTTGCTGCTTTGTATTGCCCTGCATGTGGGAATGCATGTGGAGAATGAGAAAGTTACATGTAGTATCTTTTATCAATCTCATGTTGCATATGGAGAATGAGAGAGTTACATGTCGTATTTTTTTCTTTTAAATCTCATAAATTTAAATGGCTGGGATAAATGGCTTTACCAATGTTTGGGTCATAAATTGGGAAGTAGTTACCTATCTGGCTCCATCCAGGCTGGCATGGTTTATTCTTCCCAGATCAAAATCTAGAATCAAAGGGGATCCTAAATTTTAAAGATTCTGATCTCAGGAAGGATAGGGCTGAGTGAGTTGTCAGCAGACTAAGGCTGACACCCCAGCTGACAGAGAGACACAGGGACTACAGCAAGTAGGGTGACTGTCTCAGCCCAGAGATGGGAATAAATTGAACCGGCCTGAGCTATGGAGAGAGAGATTAAGCTTAGGTAAGGAGATGTGCAGCCAGGGCTTTTGTTGGTTTTTTTACCCTTTGTTCTCCAAATGCTATGTAACTTTGGGTGAATAAATAAAGAGATCATTGTTTTGAAAAAGTTGGCTTTGAGTCACTTGAATCAGTTGACATCATGGGCTCCTGAAGAAAAAGGTACCAAACAGAGCTGGACCTGGGTGATTAACATGGTTGAGAAAGCTGGGGTTGGCACCCAGAGATCAAGTCCCAGAGTGGTTGGACTGTGTGTTCCACCCAGAGAGGAGGAAGGTAGAGAAACCTGGCCCCAAAGAGGTGTAACTCGAGAGGGACTGAAAGGGGTCTAAAGAGTAGTTTACACTGTAACAGGCCTGGAGGTTTGAAATGGCACCAATAGTCCACAGAAGAATTAAGAACTTCAAGAAGGTGTTTTTCAGCTTTGACAGTGGGTTTGGTCCCACCCTTCCATACTCAACAAGAAGAATCCCAAAAGCACCATTTGGCACTTATTTTAAATTAAAATTGCAGGGGTAGTGCTGTATCTATCATCAAAGAATACACTAATCCTCACAATAAACCTTGATTGATATATGTGGAGCAGAATTAAGACAATCTGGGATCCCAGACATACCCTTATAGCAATATCAGTGGGACCTTCCAGGGCAACAAGGGCAGGCACAGCTCCGACGGTGGTGATGAAGTCTAGTGGCTTCCTCCCTGAAAGCCTTCTGTACTTCCTTCTGCTGGAAGCTGTCTGCAGACTCAGACAAACGCCACTGCATTGATTTACACCTGATTCATGATTTCAAGCTTTTCTTTGCAACCATAAACTTCTGTGCAAAGCTGCCACATTTCTAGAAGGATCAGCAAGATCTGTGGTGAGGCAATGCCCTCTCTTGCCCCATTAGTATCTTGGCTACGGAGAGGGGCATTTCAACAGGTTTTCATATTGATTATTTTGTGTTTGAGTGAAGAGCAATTTCCTGACAGCTTTGATTCCAAGTTTCAACATTATGTCACTTGCTAAAGTATCAGACACATCATTAACCAGCTCTAGCAGGTTTTGTTACACGATGAGTCAACATCGACATAGAGTATTTAACCCATTTGTTCCTCTTTGTACATTCTGAATGAGATCTGCCCTGAAAATTTCTGCCTTGTTTGTAAAGCAATTTATCTGAATCGCTAGAAACCCAGTTCTATTAAACTCTGTGAATGTCTTAGTCCTTACTGAACACTTACTCTATTGTAAAGCACTAAATAGTCAAATTGCTTTGTACACCAACTTTAATCTCAACACCCACTGAGGCAGCTAAATATTATTTTCCCCATTTTACTGACTGGGAAATGGAAGTAGAGGGATTAAAAGCCTGAGCTTCTAAAATGCCCATTGACTTCAACTGGTGTTGCAAGGGATCAGACCCTCTGAAAATCAGACTATCCAAGGACACATTGCAATACAGTGGCAAAGCTGGGAGTGACTAGGACCTGGGTCTTCTTGTCTGCTAATGCTATGTTCAATGCACACTTCCTCTTTCATGATGTGCACTCTCTACATTAACCAACTTTAAAAGGAAACCACAGTTGTTTTTTAAAGAAAGATTTTTTTAAAAAATCATATTCCGCCAAGGACGGATTGGATGTCTTAGATACCAAAAAGGCTGACATGCATCCACACTTTTAAAGGGTTTACTAGATGTGCTGGACAGTATAGAAAGCTAGGATCAAGCTGATTTTTTTTTTTGAACTGCATTTTTGCCTTTTGTGAAAGTAGCAGCTTTGCAGCCCAAGAACAGCTTAAACTAGAGATGGGCTGTTGTCACATTTGGCTTTATCAAACCCACTGATTTTGGTTTGGGATGCACAGGTTATAGGAAAATGTCTAAAACCTCTGATTCCAAGTTTCTCCTTCTCATTTGTGGTATTATCAAGCTCAATAAATCCCCATTCCCCTGTGATGTAACTTTTGCCCAGATTCTTGGACTGAGACCATTGAACCAACACACACCTGGCTCAGCATTATTAATCCACATAGCACATAGGAACACACAGTCAGTTCCCAGCATTGCTAAAACGCCAGCAGGAAAATGTGGTTTTGATTGGGGGAAGAAAAGGCAGTGCATTGTATGCTCCGTCACTAACCACATTGCTGGCACTTTGAGACATAGAAAATCTGTTTAACTGGGGGACAACTAGCAGGGGACAAAAACAGTGCAGGGGCCCTTCTGTTAGAAATGGGCTGAGGCAGTGTGCTGACTTGGATTTGGGTTAGGTTAGGAACTGAATTATGGCTACGATTTCAAGGCCCCTGATTCAAAAATCTCTTGAGCACCTTCAAGAGTTTGCAGAAATCTTGTGAGATTGGGCTCATTCTTAAAATCTGATATTTTTGACATCTGAACTGTGAGAATGCGTCATGTCCTGAGGAATGAGAAAAGGAAAATGTAACAAAAGGTAAGAGTACTTACCAACAAGAAAAGAGGGAGAGGCAACAAGCAGTAGCCAGTTACAGAATGGCCACTTTAGGTACGTTTGCTAAATTTAAAGGGCTAGCCATAGAAAGGCATTCTGGGAAAGTTCTGATAAAATGGCAACTCTCCATTAAGGAGCATCACTAGGGAATAGGCAGTCACCAAGGAAGGTGCTTCTGTGTAAAGAATTGTTTCTGTATTGTGCATATTATGTAAACTTAAACTGGAAAATAGGCCCCTACCATATTTAAATCTGTTTTAGAATTAAAACTGAAAAGCATGTTCTAACCTGGGGATATGAACTGTCCTCAAAATTCAAAGTGATCTAGGTTCCATCACCAATCTCTATAGACTACAGTAATCTCTGTTTCCTGCGGGAGTTATTCCATTGTGTATAAATTAATTGTTCATTGGACCAGAGAGAGAGAGAAACTGACTCTATAGCCCAGTGTTTAGGGCACCCACTGGAGATGTAGAAGATCTAGAGTCAACTGAAGATGAAAGAGACCCAAGATCAAGATGCCATGGATTAAACAGATATGAAGACTGAACCCTCTAACTCCTAGAGGTAAACCCTCCAATGGAAAAAACTGAAGTACACATGTGGGACTGCATGACGAACTTTTGGCTGTCACTGCCCATGCTGTACCTATCCAAAGGACAGAGGACCTTCCATCTCTAGAGCTGTCAGTCTGACTCCCTTCTCAAACATTTTTTTCCTCCGGAAAATAGTGGCACAGCATGACTGATATACAAGAATAGCGTTCTAGTTGGTACACACAGTACTAGTTTTGGATCCCAAAGGCACAGTGGAAAGGTAAGATCCAATGGAAATAAATCACCATTTTGTGAAGCCTCAAGTGAAAATTCATGCAAACTGCATTGGGTTTTTGAATGATTTTGTTTTGTGGCAGATAGCAAAATTTCTCTCTCTTACTTTGGAAAAATAATTAATTTAGTCAAGTAGGTGATACATTTGGTATTAACCTTATGTTATGTATGTGTATACCAGTTTAAGTAATCTCATTTTAAAAAATCCAGTAAGAAATGGGGTTTGTTTTTTTCCTAAGAAAAAAGCAAGGAAGGTGAACTTGGAGAAAAACTTACTGTGTTATTCTCTTTGACTGTTTAATAGATAAGAATGAATGTTGCTGTTTAACTAGATCCAGTCTCTGAAATATCTAATTAAAACTGATGTGCTTATTTAGTTTCCAATTCATCACAGGTGGGCCCACATTAATGTGAAAATGAAAGTAAATTACCAGCATTTGGCAATCTCACTGAATGTCATTCACATTATTAGCTGAAATCTCAAAATGCATTTTAAAATATGGTTCATGGGTAGCGCTGTGTCTCAAGTAAAACCTGTGGTCTCCAGCTTTTAGTATTTTACCTTCCTTCATATATCAGTCTCAACTCTACTGCAGGAGCTGCTAATTAATGTACATTGTATGAACTGCAAAATCAAAAGTGCTTTTAGGCAGAACATTCTGGGGAAGTTTCACCCACTTTCCTATCATGAATGTCACCTGGGAATTGTTGTTTAGATTGGCACAACTCTTGCTTACCCCTCTAACTAGAACCTCAAAATTTTCAAAACATTTAATTGTAAACAGATTCCAGGATTACACATGAGAATGTTTCCCTCCCACCACTTTTCATTTGCCTTCAAACCTTTATGGAATTCATACAAATTTTATTTAGATCAGGTAACTTTCATGCTTTGATCAGAGTGTGTTTTACTAGCTTCATAACTATACAGTAAAATGGGACAAATAGAGAATTAACATTTTTAATCATTCCAAATATATTAGGATATTTTACTAATATCTTAGCTTGTCTTTGTCTCAATCAGTGAAATCAAAATTAATTTTACTGTGTTTGGTTGTAGAAAATTCACATGAATCTTCAGAAACATGTTCACATATCATTTGAACCACACATTTTGTATACAGATTTGGATACTGAACATCCCAAGGTTCAGGAGTGATTGGATTTTACCACCAGGAACCAGCTCTGAAAATTAGATTCAGGTCCAGAGCCAGTTTACAAAACTCCTCCAAAGTGCAGCAGTGTTCTGATCCAGCTTTTAGGTTGGGTCATTTCTAAGAAACACACATTTATTTCTGTGATGAGTGAAATCTTTAGAGTGGCTTATGTTATTATAATTCTTGCAACATTGAAATAATTGGGCACATGAGGCCTAGAAAAGGAAATGCTGAGGGGGCATGTGAACAGTCTTCAAATATGTAAAATGTTGTTATAAAGAAGACGGTGATCAATTGTTCTCCATGTCCGCCAAGAAGTAATCAGTTTAATATGCAGCAAGGTTGATTTAGGTTTGATATTAGAAAAAAAAATTCCTAACCATAAGGATAGCTAAGCACTGGAACAGATTGCCAAAGGAAGTTGTGGAATCCCCATCACTGGAGGTTTTTGAGATGAGGTTAGATCAGGGCTAATCTAGGTATACTTATTCCTGCCACAGCGCAACAGGGGGATTAACTAGAGGACCTCTTGTGGTCTCTTCCAGCCATACATGTCTATGATTCCATCTTGTAAAATCAGCTGCGCTAGCACACATGTGCTCAGTAAGAGATTGTATAAGATACACACTGATGCAAAGCCATGTTTATATGAGCAATGGATCAAGCCCTTCGCATGCAATTATTTTCTTTCAAACTTAAGCTCCTCCATGGATCAAGTATTAGTGGAACTATAGTAAAGGGTAACATTGTCAAAAAATGCAAATCACTTTTTGCAAAAAAAAATTGAAAAGTTCATAATTTCCCATTCGGTATGTTTCAGAAAGGAATGAACACTTTGATTTTTTCAAAAATAAAAAAATCTTATTCAAGTTACATTTTTAAAACATTTTCATTCCCTCCCTGCCATTTCCATTTTGCCATTGAAAAAAGGGGGAGCAAGAGGGAAAACAAAAACAAAATGAGAAAATGAAAAACAAAGTAAAAACTGAGAAGATTTTGTTTTGTTTAAAAAAAACAGAACATTTAAGGAAAAATATTTGTGCTTGTCTATGAAAATTTTCATTTTTAAAAAAGGCCATTTTTCATTTGAAATATTTTGGACAAAAAAAATTGACCAGTTCTAATAGTATATTAGCACAACGCATTGATTTAATTCCTAAGAATCAAATATACTGGGCTTGCCTCAGACACACCATAAGATGCTTAGGGTTGAGAGGCTGAGCTCCAGCCTAAGTCACAATGTCAAAATAATATCTACACAGCTATATTTAGTGCACTAGCACAAACCCACGATTGCGGACCCGGGCTTGGAGTGTCACTCCCAGATGTAGAATAGACATACCCAAAGGGATGGATGTACCCGTTGACATCTCCACTGGATTATGCACAGTACCTCAGCCTACAGTGGAGTTGGATAAACAACCTCTTTCCTCAGTGACTGACAGGTCAAGTGACTAGCTCAGGGATCTCAACTGAGATCTCAACTCATGTGCATTGACTGACACTTGTCAATTCAGTCTCCCACTAGCTAACTATCTAGAACACCCACAACAGCTGAACAGGCTCTAAATCGCTCCCTAAAACAACGAAAGGAGAGAGGGAGGAGCAAATGAGAGTAAATGGAGGGGAATGAGGAAACATACTGAAGCTAAGCATACAGAGAAGGAGAAGTCAAATTAGAAAAGAAAAAAATACCTTGAAGACATTTTAGATGAAAAAATGAAAATATAGAGAAGGGTGAGATGTTACAGACAAGGACAACAGTGCAAGAGGAGGAGAACAGGAAAGGGAATAAACAAGCAAAACGCGGGATTTTGTTTGCTTGGGATATTTTGGATCACCATCATTTTGTTTGGTCAGTTAAGTTAGAGGCCACTGGCTGACACTTTCACAAGAATGCAGCAAGAGCAGCCTGGCTAGAGGGCAAGAAAATGTAGTTTGAATGACAACAATGCAATGAATTTCTAGGTTCCTGCATTGTATATAGGCTCCGGCAAGCAAGAGGAGGAAGAAAAATTCACACTACTACTAGCACTGACAGGACACTGATTAGGGATTAAGTTTTCTTCAGTACTGTCTCCACCCAACCACAGAGTGTCATTTTGAAGAATCATTTGCGGTAAATGAAGGGAGAGGAGGTACAAGGCCAAGAAATTGGTGGAAAATAATAAGAAAGAAGTGCAGTGGTTTGAATGAGGGTAATAGCCTTTCTAACCAGTGTCTTACTGCATTAAGTTTTCCATGAAATTATTTAAAACAGCAGGGAATCCAACATCCCCACATTATTAACCTCTAGCTTGTTGAAGAAAATCAGAAAGTTATTTATGGGTCTTGGGCAGCAGGTGAACTTGGTGTCCCAGACTATGTCAGATGGAGCTAGGGCACTCCAGGAGCACTGCTTTGTGTTGATAAAGAACAGCACTCTAGTAAAGTCCCTGATTCAGTAGGGCTGGAAGTGATCTTTCAGGCCAAAGCCTGAGACAGCAGGTCAGCCACCAGGCTTTCCTTTTTCTTTTTCTTTTTTTTGTACAGTTGTACAATGAGCAGGAAATTTGCCACATTCCGAGTACTTTTAAAGTCATAATGCAATCATTATTAGAGCTAGTGAAATATTTTCATCAACATTTTTTTTGACCAAACTAAACAGTATTTATGAAAACCCAGAAACCCCAAACTGAAATTTTTATAATCAAACTTTTCAGGTTTTGGTTTTCAAAACTGACTTTTTTTTAAACCTACAATGGTTAGAATTCATATCATAAGTGACAATTCACAAACAAAATGAAATACAAAACTATATAAGTAACCAGGTCTAATCATATTTCCTAAGAAAGCCTCTGAAATTGTATCATGGTCAGGACCATCCATATTATTATTCAAATTATCCTTCCTTTTTGCTAGACAGCTTGGGAAGTAGTTTGACACCACTTTCCTAACATCTTAATGATCAGTAAGAGTAACATTCGGTTTAGCAGAGAAAAGCACTAAAGTAGTGCTATCTAACAAAAAGTAAATTCAGATTTCAATATCAAAAGTTTTTCTGACATTCTTGGCTAGAAAAAAAATATGGTTTTCTTCATTGTTAAAATATATCCTTTCTTCCTTCAGGGAAACGTGTATGACTTCTTTATTTTTCAAGTATTTACATTTAATAGGCTACAAAATATGGAGGAATTTTTTACAAAATAGATGGAAGTCATTTAAATGTTAATTTTGAAATATTTGAACATTTGGAGGGCAGGTTCAAATTTATTATGGTTTATTTTTGATGTTTGTATAGATCTACATACATCAATTAATGGTAGCTCTGAATTCCAAAGCTAAAAATACAGAGAGGGGCCTTAGTGCCATCATAATGAACAGCTGTTTGTGGAGACTATGCCTTCCTCAACACCCAAAGGAAGAGAGGGAATGCTGAAGTGTTGCCTGAATATTCAAAAATATTCCAAAGACTAAATCTCTCTGAAAACACAAAATGTGAGTAGCACATTTTTGCTTCTAATTCTTTGTGGGTGACACTGCAACCAGTACTTGATTGTGTATTTTATATTAATTATATGTACACATATACATGCATTTTCAAGAGAGGTTTTTTTGTATGGCTGGTTTTGGTTTGTTTTTTATATATTTAAACTTATTACTATTTCAGTGTCCCTGAGAACAGCATTGCACAATTGCACAAGTGCATTATAGAAGTTTTTGCCATCTTTTGAAGAATTACTTATTAGCCCTGGGGGGAAGGACACTGGGCTTGGTATGAAAAAGCCTGATGGCTGACATTTTTAAAAGAGCACAAAGGATTTACCCACACATCTTCCAGCAGAAATTGCAGTTCACCGTTTGAATGAGAAAGGCAGGAGAATTTTAAATTGTTGTAAGATCATTTTTAAGAAATATATTACTGATTACTAACGTAATGTAAGTAAAGAGGCTCCAGTCAAAGAACAGTGCCCCGATCATGCTCGGTGATTTATAGATATCTAGTAAAAAGGACAGATCCGACCCCAGATAGCTTACAAGCCAGGTTTATGACAAGACAACAGATGGATGTAACAGAGAAATATGTAGGAGGGGGACAAGAAGATAACAATAAAATGAGCATATTTTTGCATAATAAAAAGTAAATTCAAGACTTGATTTAACAAATGATTTAACCAAAGTGCCTACGCAATAAATTATCTAACAACTTTGAAAGTACCTTGCCTTTCTCCTGTACTCATAAGTTTTAAGTCTCCATACAGTACACATTCTACTCCAGTATTTTACAAGAACTAATTTATTTTTATGTAATGGTCACCATTAAAAAGTCAATACTTACCAATAGTCATTACCCAAGGGTATAGATACAGCAATTACTTACATTTCCTATAACTAGAACTGTAAATTACTGCACTATTTCGGACTACCATGTGGTAGCCATTGGTAAATGCTAATTGTATAGGTGTCCATTGTACTATACTATATCAGTTCTCTATATCACTTTGTTATATTTTCACAGTGCTTTGGGATCCATTGGTATGAAAAGTGCTACGTACTGTAAGTATAAATTATTATTATTATTATTATAAGTTAGTTCTGCGGAGGAATGGACAAAGCTAGAGCTGTCTTTGGCAACAACAACAAAAAAGGATTAGCTCCAGAAGGAATTGCATTTTCTGTGCATAAAGGTGTTTCATAAACATTACACATAAAGCCAAGCTCTGTACTGGTTCACTCATGATTCAAATGAGATACTGATGTGGATAAATGTACAATCCTTTACCTTTATCTGCTGCCCTCAACTCCTGGTTTTTCCCTCCACATAAAGCTATCCTTCCCTATAATTCAATTTCAGAAATATTCAGTCATCCCTGGCCAGAAAACTAGGTATTAATGTGTCACTAAGTACACTTAATTCCACCTCAGAAGGTGACATTAAATAGGAGTCAAATTTTAGCTGCTGTCCCATTGGGCCCCACAAGATACTTACTATCAGAGGAGGAGCAATCAGTATCCCGTCCACACTGAGACCAAGTTCACATTGAAATATATGCTGTAATTGGAAGTGCTGCCAGAATTGATTTGTGTAGAATTGAAATTCATCTCGCAGATCCAAGATTTAAAGCTATTGAAGCAAATTCATGCCTGATGTAAGCTGAACAAAGTAGGTAGAGTAAAGCCAGAAATTAATTTGGCCCACTGTTATTTTTAAGTGAACATAGTCTTGAAAGGTCCTGTATTAATGTTAAGTCCTTTATTTATCCAAAGGGGTACAGCATGAGCAGCAATGTGCCTCAGCCCAGTTCTGGGGACCAACTCATTTGAAATCTTTGAGCTATTAGGCTAAGCCAATCAGCAAGAGCACCAGTGAGTGTCCTATGTAACGGTGTTCTTTATGATGTGGACATATCCACAGGAATTCATATGAGATCGATTGATTTCATACAGGCTGCTGAAATTCTAGAGGATGGTAACAACTTTCAGTCTTGACTCGTATGGTCCAGATTTGAACCAAGACCTAATGATCTTTAAACTAAATCAAGAAAAAAATGTAGGCTTATTCTTCAGAAAGTCTTTGGTCCCTCACTCTTTGTTTGCATCAAGTTCAAGGCCTTACACAAAATCTGCCCCTCTCTACTCATTCACTCTTGCCATTGATAACGACTACAATGTAATTACATGTTTATGTAGATAACATGCACTTAAGAGAATGATAACCCTTTTAGAGAATATTTAAGCCATCATTCTAGAGGAGGGATATTATTCTCTATTACATTCCACAGTTTTTTATGTAATTTCTATAGAAACATATTAGTCTCGTGCCTTTTAAGTTCTATAAAATATTTCTCCAAGGGAAGATGTAAGAGTAATTACTGGGTAACTGGTCATCAGCAAACTGGCCAAGTGTATACACATATACCTGATTGGTGAATGCATGCTTGATATTTATATCCACAAGATGTTGTGGTAAAAAAATATGCATGTCTGACTTTGAAGCTCTGGCAAACTAGTGAAAAGATGAACACAGGGCATATGGCAGTGGTTCTCAACCTGCAGCCTGCAGGTTGCTTGCGGCCCAATCCACAAAGCTGCAGCCCATGTGACATCCTCAGGGCCATACAGATAGTATTAGATGTGGCCCACATAACACACTGTGGGCCCACAATGGTAAATAGGTTGAGAACCACTGGCATAAGGCATGCATCTATGCCACCTGAACTTTTGGTTGGAGAGGTTATTCTAGGCCTAATACATAGCACTGATTTCCCTATAGTTGTGGGGAAATAACCAGGCATGTTTAATTGACACAGCCCTGGCTCTGGGGAGTGGAGAACCCATCTAGATATTTGCAAACACTAACAATTAATTTGAGATGCTTGCACAACCTCCAACTTCATATGATAATTTCTAGGAAGGGACAATCCCTGGGGTTGGACCTGCAAGCTCTCCACACCCAAAATTCCAGCTTAAGTCAATGAGAGTTTTGAGATCACAGGGGTCACAGGATTGTGTTCCTTGTGAATGACTAGCTACACGAGCTAAATTCAGACCTTGGATAGAAGCCTGCAGTTCCCTTTTGGATGAGTGTGTGAGCATAGGTTTCAGGGTGGAATTCGGCTCTCTCTTATTAATAAAGAGAAGATGATTTACAAGATCTTTTGTCCCGTTACCCATATTGCTTTTGGGGAACTACATGACACCTCTGAAAATACTGAATTCCATATAGTTTGTCCATTATTTTTCCTGAATTCAATCTAATGGGCAAAACATTTTGAACAGTGGTGGGTTACACTGCAGCAGAAGAAATCCCTCCATTCTTTTGTCAGTAACTTCTGCCTGGAACCTCTTATGTTTTTTCATTTATTGTAGTGATTTTTGCAAGCTTCAGAGAACTAAAGGAGAATACCAGTCAGATCATGCAAGGAAAGGAAAAACTGAGCCAAATTCATCCTGGGTGTAACTTGAATGAAATCAGCTGAGTTGCATCAGGGATGAATTTGGTCCACTATCAAGAAATACAGAGCTGACAAAAAGTAGGAATAAAAACGTGCTGCTTATGAACTCTGGGAGGAGGCAGAGAGATGGGGGGGCACAGGGAGGAAGAAGGTTTCATGATTCAGAGAGTGGCATATGAAGCAGTGCTCCAAAAGCTGCCAAGGCACATTTGAGTCCCTTGCGGAAGCCACGAAATTCAAGCAGCTATTGAAAAAGTCAGGATAACAAAATGAGGGAAGAAATGCTGACCAGCTACCTCAGGGTAAAAAAGTAGAAAAGCAGGAAGTTGAAAAGAAAGGATAAATGTTTAATAATTGGTTGCAAGAGGAAGTAGAAGACAATTCTAGCTGGGCAGGAAACGGTTTTCCCATCTCTTGAGTATTTTCAAGAGCTAAAAAAATTTTCCCTGTCTCAAATCAGGACAAAAAGTCAAAATCTCAAATGCTCATGACCTCAAAAAAACAGAAAAACTTTGGTTCCGGTCAATCAAAACATTTTGATTTTGACTTTTAAAAAAATCTTTTTTAGTCTAATTAGTCTAAATTCTAACTGGCTTATCCTTTTGAATCAGTGTGACAGTGTGAATCAGTGGGGTTTTATCCATCTTGCTATGTTGCATGTGAGTCTTACTGTCCTATACTAATACTGTGTGTACCTTAGTTTCCCTGTGTACTACACCAATACGTAGGTGGTGGGAATTGGGTGTGTGATTTTGCTGAGGCCCTCAGGGTAGACTGCCTAGCTATTTGCAGCTATGTAACCTGAGACCCAGGAGGGGGGTGAGACACCTTTGGCCCGGGAAGCAAGACAAAGAGAAGGAAGAGGGGCAACATGGGGGGTGTTGGAGGTCGGGTGGCTGGCACCCTGCTTGGGGGACTGGAAGAGGGAGAATCCAGGGCGTCTGGCCCAGGATTCCCAAGATGGTCTTGGCTGAAAGTCACTGATGTTTGTAATAATAGGCTCTGTTCTATGCTGTGGTCCTGTCTATGAATAAACCTTCTGTTTTACGCTGGCCGAGAGTCATGTCTGACTGCGGAGTTCGGATGTAGGGCCCTCTGGCTTCCCCAGGAGCCCCACCTTTGCGAACTCGCTGTGGGAAGCACACGGTGTAAAGAGGGGATTCTGAATGCTCCGAGGTCAGACCCAGGAAGGCCGAAGTTGTGTAAACTTCTTGCCCTGGAGACAGTGTGCTCAGAGAGAGGAGGCATGCTCCCCCAGAGTCCTCACTGGCTTTGTATGGAGTAGTTCCAGAGCATTGCCTGGTGACTCTGTGACAATCAGTAAAGTGGAATTTATTTCAATTTTGAAACTTATTTTCAACTTTGTTTCAAGTTGGGAGATTCACTCTGATTCGTAAACAGTTTTGGTTTAGACAAATCAGCTGTTTTCCATGAAAAAACATGTAGTCAAAAAATTCCCAACCAATTCTAATGATGAGAAAAACCCTCCACCCCAAAAAAACATTTGTATGGTGCAATTATTTTTAATTATAATAAATAAATATATAAAAATATATTATATAAATATAATAAAAAATAATTTATATATTATATAAATATAATAAAAAAATAATAAAAATTATAATTAGGGTTTCCACACTTCTAGGAAGAGTGGGAAGTACTAAGGAGGACATTCTGCAGGGAAATACAACTTAGTATCTAGTGCTTTCTCTCTGGAGATGAGTGAGAACACATTAAATAATCTATTTTAGCATTGGTCAACGATAAGAAAGGCACAGACAACAAGCTTCCAAAGTCTGTTATGTATGTTGCAAATGCCATTAGAGATTTAGACTAGTAGAAAGACAATAAACTGTAATGATCACTGTGGAAAATAAAGTATCTAATATAAGATTATTGCAAATTTGATGGGGGAAGTGAGCCACTGACCGTCCGTGCTCCTTCCCAAATCATCCAGGACTAGCTAAAGCCAATGGCGCCAGGGGTGAATCCTAGCTTTCCAGCTCCTCACATGAGATGCAAGACCCACCAAGGACACTGTGCTCACCAGTCCCCGCTTCCTACCACCACATCAGGAACTTCACCAGCAGTAGTACTTTCACAGCCTGACATCATGCTCCCTGTATATACAACTTTCTCATATATAAACAATTCTGCCTCTTCCAAGCTGTATCTGTAATTCCCCCTTAAAAAAACCCTTAAGGCTATGCCTTTCTACTGTAAATAAAGCAAGGAATGAACAAGAGGTGTGTGCCAGCCATCACCTTAATCAACTGGGTTAGTTTGTTATATACATTCCCTCCCACAACTGGGCACTAACTTTTTAGAGTACAAGCTCTTCAAGACAGAGGCTACTTCCTATCTGGGTTTTTTTGGGTGCCACTATAACCCAAACACTTCTGTAGAAGGGTGCTGTACACTGGGAGAGTCCTTAGACCAGCTTATCCTCTCTCTTACACAAACACAGCCCCATTGAACTCAACACATGTCCTCAGTATAACTTAAACAATACTTTGGCCCCTTTTGCTCCACTATTGTTTTCACTGATGAGCCCATACACAATTTTAACAACGATTATAAACCAAAACTTTTCAGGCTTAGATAGTTTATGGGGTCACATTGTTTAGATGAAGCATTTTAACCTCATTTTTAATCAGATGTTTGAGCTCTGTGCCTACATAAAACTCCCTTTTAAACAGAAGTGTGCTATCCATGTTACTTTCATATGCTGGTAAGGTGAAGGTATCAGAATGTATGTAACGTATGAAGTCTTTATTCTTCTTACTTTAGTTTAAGCACATGATTTCTCTTCCCTTGAGCATTAATCTTCCACCTTCTAGAGAGATCACCCAGTGTAATACCTTTCCAATTAACACAAACAAAAATGCATCATCAACTGCATCATCATCAACAAATGGCAATTACTGCCTAGTTAAGCTACTTGTTCTGTCTTTTGGGTGGCATGCATACTCACGCTGATGATGATGATTACAACAGCAAAGGTTAGGCTTGTAGTCTCTCAGTACCCAGTCATCCAGGCTATTATCATAATTGACAGTTTTTGCCAGAAGCACATTTATTGAAAGCAATGTGAATGCCACAAGGACTGTGTATAAAAGTAGAGGAGATGTGTCTGCAGTCTTTCCTCATCTCCCGTTTGCCAATTGTAATTAGATCTTCAGACTGCTTTGTAATCAGCTATCACTTTCAGAGTATAAAGACCTCTGCAGCTGAATGTGTGTTCCATGTCTTTATCGGCCTGAGTCCCAAAGGCTCTGGAAATTGCCCACAATGTAAATTTCTGCTCAGTGTAACTTATGGTGTATGTGCAAAGGGAATTATCACTATATGCACCAGAGTTTCCTCTAGCAGCACTAGCAAGGAATTGTTTGATTGAATGCATAGTGTTATTGTCATGTGGTGTTTGCCATCAGAGATCTTTAAAGATGAGGGTGCATTATTGCTTGTTACTGAAAGAGCTGCATGTTCTGATTTTTACATACATACATTGAGTTGGTTCACACCACATGGTTAGTTGTTTTGAGGGACATACAGAAAAATGTTTTTATCAAATACAACAGAAAATCCAGCCTGCTTCCTTAATTTCCCCAAAAGGGGTCTGTTTGAATAAAAGAGCTCTCACCTATATCAATTTCCTGATTTTCATTGTGAATGATATTGAATAAGGAGATTTGAAAACCTGATACTTGCCCAATCAGTTACTTTCTCTTTTGAATTGTAGACAGTAAGGCAAAAATCTATCCTAGTCAGTTTCAGAAATTTACAACAGGATAGTATTTTCCTTTGTCTTAAACTTTCAATCCACTTACCCTGAGCAGAACTTTGATATGAGAGAGAGAGCACCAACAACATGACAAGGAAACTGGGAAAATATACACCTTCAATAAAGAAATGCACTCAAAACTGACAAAGGCTAAGGCTGACACCTTTCTAATTCAAACTTTATTGTTTATAGTAGAGCAAATTTAACAGACGACATTCAGCAGATGACTATTGGGGGAAAGGGTTCACTCTGTCAGTCATGCCTGTTCTGCAGTGGTGTTGGTGGGTCACATACACACACACACACACACACACCTCTCCTTGAATGGCGTCAACAGGGACTCCCCTTACCTCCGACAAAGACAGATCCCAGCCCCCTTGGGACACAGGAAGCTGTTGTGGTCGGGAAAGTCCTAGCCTACGCAAACAGGAGTAGCAGCAGGTCCACAGACCAGCCGAGTAGATGGCTCTTGTGTGAGGGCTTCTACCACTACCACCTCAAACAGAAGTGGGCTCAGAAGCAGCCATGTGACAGATTGCCTTAATCTGACCCTGCTCCTCAGGTTTTATGGGCCTTGGCTGGTGATGTCACTTTGGGAGCAGTGGTTGAACCTCAAAGGCAGCGGTAGGGAACAGTAAAGCATTTAAGTAGGATCTCATAAGACTTAACAAATTTATTGGCCAGCTCTTAGAGCAGAAATGTTAGTTTCAGTACATTCTCCTCCTGTTTCACTGTGCCCATCTGACTGTCCAGATTCATTAACTGAGCAGCCACATTTTCTAACAAATTTCCTGCAGTGATTGAAGTTTGTAACACTTCTATTTCTGCATATAGCAATTCCAACACTTCTCAGAATGATCCCTCAAAACCCAGACTTGTGGCAGATTGTCTTTCCAGAGGGACAGCACAAGATGGGCTCTGACGTGTGTCTTGATATAGTGGTAAAGTACATTAAAATAAGTCAGCTACTTACATAGTGTCTTTCATCACAGAACTGTATGAGCTGTGCACTGTACAAACTATGCCATACAATATCAGTCTCTGGGCAAGACTATGTAGGGTAGCTCTGTGAGAAGAACTTATTTCTCAGTTTTGTGGCAGCTCAAAATAATTGGAAAAAAAATTGTTTCATGTCAACCGAAAAACTGAATTTTTTTGGAATTTTCAGAAAATAAAAAAATTCAAAAAAATTGTTTCATTCAACCTGAAAAACAGTTTCATTTCTGGGAATTTGTACCCTTCTATTAATAAAAACAAAGGAAATTTTGAAACAGAAGACTTAATGCACAAGGAGACGTAGCTGCCAGTCACAAAACAACAGTGGTGGTGATGCCCCCCTCCCCCAGTAGTCCAGTTAGTGGGGCACTAATATGGGAAACCCAGATTCAAAACCCCACTCTAGAGCAGGGACTTGAACCCAGTGTCCCCGTCCCCCCGGCACCCTCCAGCTGAATACCCCAGTCACTGGCATACAACCACAAGGTTATTCTGGGGTATGTCTCTCCCAACCTCTTCTCTTGAAACTGTTCCACTTTGTAGAAATAGTAAAATACTTCTTGGGACACAGACTCTATATAGCCTAGTGTTTAGGGCACTTGCTTGGTAGGCAGGACACCTAGCTTCCAGTCCCTGCTCCAATGAATATTTAATTAGCTATACAGTGGATCAGCTTTTTTTGTTTCTTTTTCTTTTTTTAAAGTTTGTCATTATTGACACAAATTAACAAAAGGCTTTGGTGAAAAAAGTTTCAGACAAAAATTTTTGCTCATCCTTAATGTACCAGGGTTTTGCTCAGGTTAGTATGTGGGGGGACCCTTTGTATTGGATTTACTGTCAACCATTTTATCACTGTCAAAAAAGCAGTTTCATCTCTCTTCCCCTTTCTAAGGTCCCATCCTAAACTCTTTCGCAGGTGTGAAGTTTTACTCACCCAAGAAGTCCCATTGATGTCAGTGGTACTCCTCAGGTGAAGAGAGTTGTGTACGTCTGTTTGCAGGATCAGTATTCGAAAGTGCAGTTGGACGGTGATGTTGTATACTGTGTGTAGTGTGGCAGTTAGGCAGAAGAAGGGAATATCCTATTTGAATTTGTCATCAACTGAAAGTTTTGCACTTAGTGTATTTCATCAGCCACAGATTTAATACAACAAAAATCAATGTGCCCTTCCTGAGCTGATCCACAAGGCCCCTTCCCTCTTCTTCAGACCCACTTCCTGACGTGATTCAAACATGACATTAGACATTCATTTAGTCATTAAAAACAAAAAGAGCATGTCTTTACCACATCATGTCTTCCACTAGTGCTCCTTGGTGAGTAAAAGATGTTACCCCATACACACACACCCTTCTTACTGCCTAGCCTAAAATTGAGATCAAAAACTTATTTCACTTGTGACCCAAACCAAATGTAAACCTAGAGGCCCTTGGACAGATGAAAGTCTAGACCAGTAACACGCTGTGTCACCCAGTCTCTTCTAGTTCATGGTTTCATTTAGATTCAGACTGATCAAATCAGGCTCTGCTACACATTTTTCATTTAAGAGCATAAAACTGGATGCTAATGGTTCTCATTAATAGAGTCATACTATTTAATGTACAGTGAACAACAGGCTTCAATTCCTTCCTCTCTTTTCCAGTACTAGGGCTGCGAATTATGCCAACCATTGGCACCGCAGGCCATGAGAGAACACAATGCCAATTTTGTCAAGTTCCTTTAGGAAAAATGACATTACAGCAGCAGCTTCTAGATCTCTGGTAAGCTCCACATATTGTACAGACTGCTCTGAAGTTGCCTTTGGATGGTCAGATGGCACAAGCAGTTGCTGATGAGCCATATGAACTGTTTTGACCTCCTCAATGCCATTTTCCTTTGGCTTCCCTTTTCCTAGAACTAGGCCTCTGTTACGCAGCTCATGGGGTCATTTCATCACTACACACAAGTCCTTTTCCAGTCTGAAGGGATTGATTTTTGTTCTTGGTGAATAGGAGTACAAATCAATAATTTCTCTCCTTGACACATAGAAAATGCTTATTTTAAATGAGCTCCTTATTCAACCCTACGACCAATGCAGAGAGAACAGGATGGCTTCCATTGAGGATTTTCAGTCTCTGTTCCACTGTACTGTCCTTGTCCCATTTTCACATTGTCAAAACCTGGCAAACACATACAACAATTGGTTTTACTTTCATTTAGAGAAGCAACTTTAAATAAAAGCATTTGACTTTAGGAAGAGTTTAATTATATACAGCATTCACAGGTAACAAGCCACTTGCCAACATTTTTACACATACAAAAGGTGTCTTAAACTATACAAAGCTGCAGAAGGTTTTTGGAGGACTTCTCCCTCAAACAAGAAACTGGGTCATCATTGTCTCATGCTGTGTTATAGTATTTCTAAGGGTTTTAGTTAGGGTCCTATGCTCCCCTCAAATGTAAGTAGAGAGAGGTGCAAATAAACCAGAAAAAAGCCATAAGGGTCCTAGATCTACAGAACGGGGAGCAGAGTGAATACAGAATGCTTCCCCTGAGCCTGCAGATTCCCCTACAAGGACATGCAGTTGAGGTTTCATAGACTTGTGAGAGCTGGTGATTGGTGAAGACAGGAGTTCTTTGAATAGTGTCCCTCAAAACCAAGTGGATTTCCAAGTGGATATTTTTACAAGACGAGATGCTGCCCCCTACAACCTATCCCACTAGAAAAAGGAAGAAGTGTGGCGCACAGGGAAAGGAAGCACATAGAAGCATGGTTCTTGAGTGAGCCATGGCAAGAGGACACTGGTGAGCAGAGAAAAGCATCCACCTGTCCATATGGAAGGCCCAGAGATTTAGGAATGGAACTGAATTTCTATGTTAACATTCTACATCATTGCAGGATAAAGTCCACCTTCCCTGTTTCTTCCTATAAGATTATAAAATCTTCCCTGCACAGGGAAAAAGCTTCTGAAACTCCTTCAGTCTTAACTTGCAATGTTCAGATTACATATCCTGGCCCTCGTTTTCTAGGCAAGAAAAAAAAATACAGCTCTCATGGCCAAATTCTGCCCTGACTAAACAGCCCGTGCTGCCCACTGAAATCAATGGGCTGCCCACTGAAATCAGTGGGCTACCCACTGAAATCAATGGGCTGCACAAGGTGACACACTCAGGGTAAAATTTGGTTCTTGGTCTTTAGGTTTAGAAACTTATGTTTTGTTTTAGATTTCTGATGTATGGAGTGATTGAGAGTTGATATTTCAAATCTTTTCCAAAAATCTATTTTAAGGCATGGTACATGAATACATAAGGTTAGCAACATTTTTCAAGTTATCAAATTGTTTAATCAAAGTTTATAAAAGATTTGTGCACCTTAGGAAGTGTCACACATGCAGAAGTACCTGCTGAATTGGGGCCTCTGCGAGCAACAACATTTAAAATGAACAGGTGCCCAGTGACCTAGATGTATTCATTAGGGGTGGCTGGAAATACACCAATTCTCTTCCGGGGGAAATTTGGAGGTTTTGACATTTGTTTTCATTCTAATGCAACATGAAAGCGAGACCATTTGAAACTTTTCACACAAAAAAATATGACAGCAGTAGCCTAGTGGTTAAGGCATTTGAGTGGGATGGGGGAGACCCACATTCTAGTCCCTTTTCTGCTTGATTCAGAGTATGTATCTACAGAGATATGTGTATGAGGATTTAATTAATATGAGTAAACAGCTTTGAACTCATGTATGAAAAACTCTAAAGTAAGTGCAAAGTATTCGGTTGTTTATCCTAGATCCCAAGGTGATAGCCACCTTAGAAATGCCTAGCTGGAGGCTTATTGTTATTCCCTTAAGTGATAGCCACAAAGAATATATTTCTAGTGCACTCAATCACAAAATTAAGATTCTTTCATTAAACCGGTTAAAGGATATATCCTCGGAACATCAAGCTATGACATCAATACAGATAAGTTTTCTTAAACACTTATCTGACAAAGAACTAACCACTTGGGAGTATATTTACCACATATGTAACTATTTAAAAGTTTTCCACTGTATGTTAAAAAAAAACAACCCCTAATAAATATATCTGATAAATAATGATGATAGTCTCCATATTTCTTTGTTTAATTCTCAGTTTTCTTGCAAGACCTTCTTGAAGTTTGGTTGTAATGGATCATTACGTCCATAATGTGCTCAATGTTGGAGTGAATTTTGAACAGTTTTTAGGCTGCATACTGTTTTCTTCCAGATAATTTACTGGATTAAAATTAGCAGTGTGAAAAGCTGTAGAGAAATCTAAATGCCTGCCAAATCAAAGAAATAATCACATTTTTATGAATATTTAATATCATAGTCATGGCAAATAAGGCAAGTAATTAGTACTTACCATAAATTTGCAAAGTATTATTTTATGTAAATGTTACATTCTACTAGTTTGATATGAATTATTCATTGTATTGCCAGACACTGACACAAACCAGTAAACATTTAGATCTATGTGTTATTAGTTTACTTACCTTTAATGATATTGTGTAGAGTGCTTTTTTTTTCCTGATATTGCTAAAAAAATGTCTAAAAGGGGATGGAAACAAGAAGAAAGTCAAAGTCACCTACTATGCAGTCGAATATAGGAGAAGCTTAGATGCAAATGTACAAAATGCAAGTTCTTTCATGTGTACAGATGAAGAGCCTCACAGCTATGCCTCCAAAGACCACACAGGGTCTCATATTAATGAGATAGGGTAAGGGATGTTTACAAAAATAATGGAGGTAGGAGAAGAGGAACAATTTTTAAAAAACCTTCCCATAAAACCTCCCAAACGCAGGTCAGACTCCTTAGGTCAGTGGCAAGGTCATTAAGAGGAGGACTAGATTCATCTTAACCAAGCAACATCAAAGTATCATTTTAGGAGAAGAGACCCATGCAGCCCATCTGTAAGTGCAACTACAGCATTGGAGTGTTCGCACCGTCACCTTGAGGCCCAGTCCTGTGAGCTGTTGAGCATCCTTGAGTCTCACTGAAGTCCTTTAACTCTTCTGATCTGTGCCTTGCAACTAGTAACAATTGAAGACAAACCCTTTTGACATTTTCAGTCGTATGCTAGGTTTCAGAGTAGCAGCCGTGTTAGTCTGTAACCACAAAAAGAAAAGGAGGACTTGTGGCACCTTAGAGACTAACAAATTTATTTGAGCATAAGCTTTCATGAGCTACAGCTCACTTCATTGGATGCATTCAGTGGAAAATACAGTGGGGAGTCATATGCTCATTACTTAACTATATTAAAGTGCATGAACCACTTTCAGCCCATGCCCCAGGTTAGATGCAAACACATTCTTTTTGGTATTAGCAATTCCTTCCACCTTTGTGTCATTGGCAATTTTGCACTTTTCACCACTATTCTTTCTTCAAAGCCATCGGTGTACAGTGTGAATATGATCCAACACAGATTGTTAGAACACTCAAGTTTTCACCTACCTGATAGGTAAGTAAGTATGTAGCTACCCCCTGCACATGCCCTCTATTTACCAAGCGAGTCTTTATCTAATCTTTCATTAACACTACCATACTTTTTAGTCTTAGACATTAGTCTTATGCAGTACAGTATGGAAGCCTTTTTTAAATCCAAGTAAACTAAATCTGCTACTTTGTGCCTGTCCACTGTCACTGTAAGCTCTAACAAAGTTTAATTAATTTGATGATTATGTCCTTCCCGTTTGCAGGTCCATGGTGAGTCTCCAACCAATTTGAATCTATTGTCACATTCTCCTATTAAAAAAAAGCAACCCTTTCCTAGAATAGATCAATTATATCGTTATTGTATCTTTCAGACAAACTGTATCTACTGGAAAGACAACCCCATTAGTTGCTACATTATAGATACTTAAGCCTTCCTATTGCATATGCAGATTATGATACTTCAGGCTCTTGTATGACCATACAATCTGCATCTACCCTTTCTAAGGGATATTGATTGACTTTCAATGGATGTTGTGCACCTTGCTGCTTTAGTCCATTTTGAAAAATCCAGCATATGTGGGGATCTTTGGCTCATTTTGAAAGGATATGTACAGCACTGGAGTCTGAGGCCTATCCATTCAGGGTACATATGGAAAAAGTTACTCTCTGTCTTGTATGCAGATTGACCAGTTTGGGCGGGATGGTTTGGGCAGGATGAAGTTTTCAGAAGCCAATGGAATAGTGGAGAGGGTCTTTGTGGACCACACGTGAATGGCAATTCTGGTCAATGTTCTGGAGAAATGGGTCCCCATAGCATAGCTAGCATGGGAAATTTAGATTACAGGCCAGTATGTACAGTTTTCTCTGGGCCACTTTGTATCTATCAAATCAAACACAAAAGCTATCTGAGGGATGATTGGTAGCATTAATGGGGAACACAGTACATAAGAATGGCCACACTGGGTTAATATTGGAAGATTAAAAGACAACTTTAACTCTGTCTCAAATATTTTTAATCTAAACATACAACATCTTTTCCATTTTGTAGAACTTGGAGTTTTGACACAATGAGGCAAATTCAACTGTGACGTAACACCATTAAAATCAATGGCATTACAACAGGGATGAATTTGGTCCAATAAGATTACTGGCTTACAATGAGACTTCATAATCTCTATTTTAAAAAAAAATGTAAGAAAATCAGACTGAACAGTTATTATAGCCCATGTATTTGTGAGCCGTATAAGAAATTGTTTCTTTTAAACTCACCAGCTTCAGTAGTTTCATCATCTGGAAAAATTCTGCAGGAAGGGGTATGAACATCTCTATGGGAAAACAGTTAATAGAGTGGAGCCTCACCATAAAATTCGTCTTGATTTGAAGGATTTAGCTGCTCTTGCAAAATGTACGCTGAAAATGGGGGAGTCCATCATGGTGTTGATAAGATACAAGGAACATCTATCAGAAAAAGTTTTACAAAACAGAGCCTTTGATGATGTTTATACTCATTTTAGAATAAAAGTTTGCCAGTTGGCTCAGCAGTGAGGGAAGTGGGAAGGAAGGATAGCTCTTAGCTGATGGATGGTTTAGCATGTTGACCAGCGAGGGTCCAATCCTTCAGTCCTTACCCAACACAACTTAAAAAAAAAACCAACAACCTCAAGGAGCTACATTCCTATTATTATTATTAATCATGTTTATTATGGCAGTGCCTCAGGATCAACAAAAAATGGAGCCCCATTGTACTAGACACTGTACACAGAGTGGTAGATGATCCCTGCCCCTATAGATCTTACATCTAAACAGACAGCCACACCACGGGGGGGGGGGGAGGGGGAAAGGGCTACAACACAAAAGCAGAGTGAACTATTTGATGGAAACAAACACGTTAGTAACGCCTTTTGGGGGGGGATGGGATTAGTTAAGAGGGGTAAAGCTAAATGGAAAGAGAAGGGAGGAGGGGTGAGGAGGAGAGGGCAACAGAGAAGAGAGTAAAAGGGGCAGGTGTGGAGTGAAACTGAGGTGAAGAGACTGTGACCGAGGGTGAGAGAGAGAGTTGGAGCAAACAGACAATCAGCACAGGGCAGAGAAAGGCCAGTCAAAGCTGTAGAAAGTTCTGTGAATACTCAAAAGTCCCTGCTTTCTGCTCCTACCAGCTGGAGTCTCTGGCTGGCTCCTCTGCAGTTTTACCCCAAGGCCACATGACAGGGAGAGGGGAGGTGCCACCTGTATGGCAGTGCTACCAAAATGGAGGGGATCTCTCCCATGTACAGCTCTAATCTGGGTCCAGGGGTCCTACTGGAGGGAGGCAGCAGACCCAGATGGGTGCCCTAAGATGAACACAGGTGACTCCCACTGGCCATAAAGGGAGTCCCATGCATGCATTTAAGGGCTTAATATGGTTCCCTAAAAAAGCAGAGGGGAGATCATTTTAATGCTCAAAGTAATATGCTGAAGAAACCCTCTAACCCCTAATTCCTCCAACATTCCACACACAATCTCTTCATTTTCCACTGCTCCCCAGTTCCCCCATCCTAATTCTGAATAACTCGTGTAACACAGCCAAGGAAGGGAAGCATACTCCTTGCACAACCAAAACGATGGGAGAGAAGACATAAGAAGTCACGACTGTGGACCGTAAAAATGTGGTTCACATAAATGTTTGTTTTTAGCTTTAATATTTTAAACTAAGATTTCCTTCCATTTGGACTCATCCTGATCTGCAATCTCCACCTGGTGTTTTTCAAACCAGATGGAAATGTAAATTATTTAAAATCATGTACTTCCATTAGCAGTTGCGGTTAAAAAAAAACACACCACTTTCCAGGATTCCAAAAAAGCAATTGTGGTACCCCTGGGAGCAGGGGGGGGTATGCAGTGACCACAAAGGAGTATTTGTGAATCCTCTGCACACCAGGACAGGGGTCTCCAAGCCCATGCTGATTAAGCTTTGAGCAGATCATAGGAGAACAACTGGCTCCTTCGAGCAACAAGAAGGTGGTCAGGGAAAGTGTGGGACCCTTACTGAATGGGGGAGGCAACATAGTGACAGATGATGTGGAAAAAGCTGAAGTACTCAATGCTTTTTTTGCCTCAGTCTTCACAGACAAAGTAAGCTCCCAGACTGCCACACTGGGCAACACAGTATGGGGAGGAGGTGAGCAGCCCTCAGTGGTAAAAGAACAGGTTAAGGACTATTTAGAAAAGCTGGACATGCACAAGTCCATGGGTCCAGATCTAACACATCCGAGGGTGCTGAGGGAGTTTGCTGATGTGATTGCAGAGCCATTAGCCATTATCTTTGAAAACTCGTGGCAACTGGGGGAGGTCCCAGACAATTGGAAAAAGGCAAATATAGTGCCCATATTTTAAAAAGGGAAGAAAGAGAACCCGGGGAACTACAGACCGGTCAGCCTCACTTCAGTCCCCAGCAAAATCATGGAGCAGGTCCTCAAGGAATCCATTTTGAAGCACTTGGAGGAGAGGAAGGTGATCAGGAACAGTCAACATGGATTCACCAAGGGCAAGTCATACCTGACCAACCTGATTGCCTTCTATGATGACATAACTGGCTCTGTGGATATGGGGTAAGCGGTCGATGTGATATATCTTGACTTTAGCAAAGCTTTTTATATGGTCTCCCACAGCATCCTTGCCAGCAAGTTAAAGAAGTATGGATTGGATGAATGGACTATAAAGTAGATAGAAAGCTGGCTAGATTGTCGGGCTCAGTGGGTAGTGATCAATGGCTTGATGTCTAGTTGGCAGCCAGTATCAAGTGGAGTGCCCCAGGGCTCAGTCCTGGGGCTGGTTCTGTTCAACATCTTTATTAATGATCTGGATGATGGGATGAATTGCAGCCTCAGCAAGTTCACAGGTGACACTAAGCTTGGGGGGAGAGGTAGATATGTTGGAGGGTAGGGATAGGGTCCAGAGTGACCTTGACAAATTTGAGGATTTGGCCAAAAGAAATCTGATGAGGTTCAAGAAGGACAAGTGCAGAGTCCTGCACTTAGGAAGGAGGAATCCCATGCACTGCTACAGGCTGGGGACCAACTGGCCAAGCAGCAGTTCTGCAAAAAATGACCTGGGGATTACAGTGGACGAGAAGCTGGATATGAGTCAACAGTGTGTCCTTGTTGCCAAGAAGGCTAATGGCATATTGGGCTGCATTAGTAGGAGCACTGCGAGCAGATCGAGGGAAGTGATTATTCCTCTCTATTCGACACTGGTGAGGCCACATCTGCAGTACTGTGTCCAGTTTTGGGCCCCCCCCCCCATTACAGAAGGGATGTGGACCAATTGGAGAGAGTCCAGAGGAGCGTAACGAAAATGATTAGGGGGCTGGGACACATGACTTAAGAGGAGAGGCTGAGGGAACTGGGGTTATTTAGTCTGCAGAAGAGAAGAGCAATGTAATTTATTTATGTGATATTTGAACGTTATACTCACTTTCATCCCATTTATTATCTGTTGAGCATTGTAAAATATATACATAAGCAAGCAACATACCATATGACAAATCATGTAATTATTCCAAGATACGCACAGGGTTCTGGTATCCCACAAAGACAGAAGACTGAAAGCCACGTGCATTCAGTGTGCTGAGAACTGGTACAATTTCTGATTGGGTATGTTCTGTTAACTCAATCCATTCTTTGCTGTATTCTTTATCACTCTCATATTCTCACTCCTATCAATGAGAAGCAGATCCAAGATTGCAACTCTTCTTGTTGGAGATGCTACTCTGTTCTCTTTGTGGATCACAACATCATCTTCATTGTAACTTTGGAACCTTCTGAAGGACGGTTGGTTGGTTGGTTGTACTAGTTATCCACCCCACATCAGGATCATTAGCGTTCCCCATGAACATGGTGTCTTCTGGTTAAAATTGTTCAAGAGTTGATCTGAGTATTTTTCATTCTCACTCTCCTTCAGTAGCCATCTATACTGATGTTCCATTTATAAGAATCACCACACCAGATTTCAGTTGCACCCACCAACTCCTGACCTCCCATATACTGGTCTCTTTTAGGTAGCAAAAACAGTGCCCTTTTTAATAATGGTTTCACCTAGCAAAGTTGTGCCACCAATGTGGATATGACATAACTTTGCAAAAAAATAGTTTTAAACAGGATCATTAAATGTAGAGTGTAGCCTAGTCTCAAGAAAAAAAAATTAAAGCCATTAACAAAGTTAAGTGTCACACCTCTTTGGGGCATGGACTGAAACGGATTATATGTTTGTACAGTACCTAGCACAATGTGAGCCCTCTCTGGTTTAACTCTCTAGGTGCTACTTCAACAAAAATGCTAACTAACAATAACCACATTTATGAGGGAAATGGTTCATAAAAACATTTTTAAATGAACACTTTTGCACAATAAATGAAGCCTATTAACTTCTCAGATCTTCTTGCTCAGATCCCATACTACTGCATTTGTGTAAGCACATTTAAGTATTTGACCTTTGAGCCAGTAAATTTGAACAGCATACATTTCCCTAGTGTGGCTGAAGCTTACAAAACATAACCTCTGATAAGCTAACTGGAGACATAATATACCTTCCATTCGTGCCTAACACACTTGTTTGATGGCATAGGAGTTGTGCAGGAGGATTAAAGGCACAATGCAAGTCATGGCATGTTTACCTAAAATTCTTGGTATTTCATGCTATAGCAAAGGCAACCTCTTTTTCTAGAGAAACTTTGTGCAATATTAACAAGAACTCCTTAAAAATACCAAGAAGTGGTGTACTACCAGAATTAGGCAATGCTCCATATCTCAGCATTTGCAAGCTAAATTCAGTTTTCATAGCAAATGTTTCATGGAGGAGAAAAGCTGGTTGCTTCACACAGCTCTGCTTTTTCTTATTGCCTAATTGAAATGCAGGACATATTCATGTCATGGTCTTTTGACTTTGTGATTCCAAAGAAAGAAACCAGTGCCTTTGGTTACAGTGAAAAGGCTGAGAGAAAGATCGTTCTTATAGTATAGCTAATGGGAAAAATCACCTGGCACATTATGGCTGAAGTCAGACAAATTCAGACTGAAAATAAAGCATAATTTTTTAACAGGAAGGGTAATTAACCATTGGGACAATTTACCAAGGGTTGTGGTGGATTCTCCTTCACTGCAATTTTTAAATCAAGATTGAGGGTTTTTTTTTTAAAAGAGATGCTCTATTTGGAAAGGCATTACTTTGGGGAAGTTCTATGGCCTGGGTTTACAGGAGGTCAGACCAGATGATCGGAATGGTCCCTTTTGGCACTGGAAACTATGAACCTATGAAAAGAAACAGTGTTTTAGCTGTAAAACAAGAAGAATTTTTTAAGGTAACACACCATAGAAGTAATCTGAAATTAATCACAAAGGGTAAAATTTACTCCCACTGCAGTATAACAACCTCCTCTTCTTCCAAATGTAATGCTTCCCTCACACAGCAAGACCCAAGGAAGCAGGGCCATATTGTCTGAAATCTCCATGGTTTCAAGGAGAGCATTTATGTTTTTCCTTGTGGGGGCAGTGGTTTGCAGCAGTTTGGTGGGGCTGCCCCATTAGCCCTTTGGAGCCCCTGAATGGACAGGCAATATTGGGCCCAACCCAATGGATCTGGGGTGTCCATGAGGACAAGCTCTTCAATCCTCCCAGCCACTAGGCCTCACTCAGGAGAATTGCTTACATTAGCTCCCAGAGCTGAGTCTGTGCAGTTCCTTCTCTCCAAGAGGAAGTAGGGTTGCCAACTCTCCAAGATTGTCCTGGAGTCTCCAGGAATCAAAGATTAATCTTTAATTAAAGATGATGTCATGTGATGAAACCTCCAGGAATATATCCAACTAAAATTGACAAGATTCCTTCTAAGAGGAAGATGAGGGGAAGAAAGAAACTAAGGTTTCTAAAAGCACTTTACAAAGGTAGGCAAACATTAGCCCCATTTACAGATGGAGATATAGGCAAGACCATATAGTAAGTCAGCACCAGAACTGGGGAAAAAATTTGTAGTCCCAGCCATCTGCTCTAAATATTGAACCATACTTTCTCCCATCCTGCCATATAATACATTATTTTATAATATTTTTCCTCAGTAGATCTCAAAGTTCTTGATTAAGGCTTTGTATACTACTGTGGTAAGTCGATTTAAGTTACGCTACTTCATGTATGTGAATAACATAACGGAAGGCAACGTAGCTTAGGTCAATTTACCACAATGTCTACACCACTCTGTGTGGACAGGAGATGCTCTTCTGATGACTTACCTTATTCTTCTTGGGGAGTTGGAGTACCAGAGTCGACAGGAGAGTACTCTGCCATCGACTTAGAGGGTCTTCACCAGACCTGCTAAATTGACAGTGCTGCATCAATCGCAGCAGTGCCAATTTACCCGTAAGTGTAGACATGGCCTAAGGAGGTAAGCATCACTATCCCCATTCAACAAGATGTGGAAACTAAGGCATAGGGAGGTGCAAGTCACTTACACAAGATCACCCTGACAAGCTGGGACTAGAACCCAGGCCTCTGACGTGCCAATCGAGGGCTTTAGCCACTGGGTCACACTACCTCCATACAGAGAAATACCCCCCTTCTACAGCCCCTACGGGGAAGAAAATGGACACCAAACGAGGAAAGAATGCCTCACAGTGAAGAACTATTGCTCATGCTCTTGGCTGGAACCCTTCTCCAAAAACAATGGGTCCTCTCCAATGTTCAACACATCTAATTTTTTGGGAACAGGACAATTCAGGTCCAGATGAGACCCAGTTCAGGGCCCAGTGGACTGCAGCAGTTTTCATTTATACAGAGACATTCAGAGTTTATAAACAAGTCTCTAACTGGGGAAGAGGGGAATCAATCACTGAAGCTGCAGTAATAACCGAACAAGAAAACAAACTAATAATTTTCTGTGTCTGCCACAAGCTTCACTTTAACTAACTAAGACCTATTTGTAAAGAAATGATGTGAACCCCCTCCTTCCCCTGCTTCCCACACTGGGGACCATGTGGAGAGAAGAAGAAATCACTTTATTTCTAACATGATGCAGTAAGATATAAATACAATCAAAAGGGGTTAATCTAATCCTTTTGTGAAGCACTGAGTCAGAGAACAAGACAAAAACAAATCTGTGATCTGGAACTTCCTGAGCACCCACTCAGGGTGGATTAATGAGGAGTACACGGCTGTGAAATTACGTGCCCTCTGAGTCAGGAAAATGGTCCTAGTGGTGCATGACCTTGAAATGAGGGGAATCAAACTTCACCTGATCCACAATTATAAAGACCTAAAAGGAGGGGGAACAGGGAGGAGGGAGAACACATTAAAAGCCTGGAAAATGTTCTGAATATGAAACCAATAAAATACTAAACATATCCAAGGCTTGAAACGTGAATTAAATGTAGCATTAAAAAAAAAATCAAGGGGCTTTACAAGGATAGTGGCATTTGTGCTTGAGCATTATGAGGAAAGCTTGTCTTCTTTATTTACATGAAGTAGGTATTTTGTTGCTGTTGTGATGGACTTAGTGATGTTTGTCTCCGTTCAATTTTCTCTTTGCAATGAAAAATTGTTGCGAGATGATTTCTAGTCTTAGCAGCTTTACATGACAGTATTATCAAGGATTCATCAAGAGGCCATCTGTCGAATTTATGAAAAAAATGCAAAAAACAAAACAGATGAAAAGGAAAGAGCAAGACAGAGACTGGTCCAGGGGAAGATAGATGTGGCAGCATGTGCCTCAGTGTGAAAATTACAACATTTAAATACTGTGGAATAAATTACTCTGCCGAAAAATTAGTGAGCTCTCCCACTTTAGATTCTGCCCTTACCATAGAAACATAATGAAATATATCACATACCAAATCACCCTTTCCTGTGACTATTATTATATTCTAATGAAAAATTAAAATGGGGTAGAGACCTCAACCTGTTAAGGAAAATCAAATAAGCTTAGCTACTGAGTCAGTTGTTAGATAATCCCAAAATGTACATCTCATATGGAAACAATATATTCATATATATTTTATACATGCATGGTCAATTAATTGAACTTAGATATAGACAGACATATGTTATAGTATTTCCAATATATTTGTTATGTTAAGAATGGGCCCATCGCATTATAGCATGATTGGACAGTATAACAAAGTATAATTTAAATATAAAAATATATTACCAAGCAATATGTTTTACAGATGAAACTTGCCCAGTTTATGTATTTTCTGAATTGACTAATAGATATATTTACATATTGTATATGTGAAATGAAGTTGAATCAAACACATGCTAATTCATTGAAAATAAGCAATTAGTTTCTCTTTGACCAGGATTCACTACTTACTGAGAAGGAGAAATGTAAAGGCTTATGTATACGTTTCAAAAACGATTCTAGTCTGAAATGCAGAAACAGAGGAGACACACACACATAATCTTGAATCTTGGTTCAGTTTTGTGATATATAAACTGATGAAACATCCCAAGGATTGTTGCTTCTTGATTTATATAAGTTGTTGAATTCCAAAACACTGCAGCCTTCTCTCCACAGCAAGCATGACTTTCTCTCTTGCTCCCTATGACTTCTGTTGGTAAGGACAAAATCACTACAGTCACTTATATAAACAAACAAACAAGAGAACTAACCTGAGTTATTTGGTTTTGGTTTGCACCAGGAAAGCAGAGAGAGGGAGAGATGGGGAAGGAGAAGCTTCATAATTTTTTTCCACCATAACCCTGAAGACATTTACAATAACCAATCCTACACATCTCCACCAAAAAACAAAAGCAAACAAAGCAAGAATCTGGCCCTATACCTGAGAAGGGAGATGAGCTGAAGGCCCCCAGAAGTTCATTATGGACCTTACTATAGCAATCTAATTCCCGTGGGAGACAGTCAGCCACTAGGGTAATAAGTGGCAGTACAAAATCCTGCTCTAACTAGCTTGAAATACAATGTGGCTACACAACTACTCAAACACATGTTCCTGCAGATTGCTTGGTGATTATACTTGGTACATACAAAAGAAAATATCTTGCAAGCTTCAATTTACTTCAAAAATCAAAATAACTATTTCTTTTGCTTGGGATTACATTGCAACTACCAGGGAAATATTGATACATTTATAGTTCAGTGGTCAACAATCATCATGAAAACAAATTGTGCACATATTATGTTTGTACAATGTAAAAAGAAACTGCTTCCAACGCTTAAACTCTAATGGCCTCCCAATCCTGCAAAAGCTTTTATGCGTACGGACCCTTACACAGTCCCACCAAAGTCCATGGGAGTCTGCGTCAATGTCAGAGGTCTTGTCTTTATACAACGGAAGTCTTTGGGCCTGACTGTGAAAACAATTTTTTAGGTGCTGAGTAATTGCATTGATTTCAGTGGTACTCTGAGTGTGAGGGTCAACCTATGTGAATCTCTTTGCAGGAATGGAGCCATAAAATTTACACTCTGAAATGGTGTAATTTTTACAATTATACAAATATATAACCACACTGTACTTTCATGGCCAACCCTTTACTTATGTAGGTATCAATATTCACCTGATAAATATGATGTAATTACATGCAGAGTGGGTAGTTATGATTTTTAAATTGAGTGAACTTTTTTTCTTTTGAATGCACCAGATGCAAAGGCAAAGCAGTCTGAACTCACTAATCACACATTTAAAGTGATGTGAATGTTTGCAGGATTGGGTTCTTCATTTTTAATGAATTATGAGTAAGTCAAGTCCTCCTTTATCTGAGCGGATATGCCCATTAACAAAATTATAAGTACATCACTTGTCAGTAATCAATATTCTTGCTTGTGAAAATAAATATTGTGTGAAACCGGAGCTATCAAATGCCTATAATGTGACAAAACATTCAACACTAAATTGCCACACTGTAACCGATGAGAAATAAAAGCACTAGTTGACACTATAGCACTGTAGACACTTTGGGGCTTCATTTCAATTCATCACTAGGAACAGAAATAACAAATGGTGCAACTGAAATATAGCAGCAAGCAATAGGTCTGCTTTCCCTTCATTGGAAGAGAAGGGGAATTGGGAGGGCTTTGTAAATATTCAGCACTTGCATGTCCAGCTGCTATGGTGACATAGTTACCCATTTCCTTTTCTGTACAGGTTGCTAAATTCTGCAAACACACATACAAAGAACTGACTGCATTGGGGCAAAACTCCCACCAATTTCAGTGGATGCCCAATTGAGCCCTTATCCTTCACACACGTGCAAACCTTTGCAGCAGACAGATATATAGTATGTTCACCTCTCTCAACATGTCATTTATGTGCTTTATGTAAAAGCTTAAAGCTAAATTGTGCAAAAAAACTAATGAACTGCTTCAGGAACAACTGGCAAAGGAAGGTCTTCCTGTTTATGTGCCTTACATATTTATGGTCCAGCTTTGCTCCCTTTGAAAGTAGTGAATTGTTCTTAACCCTAATTTAACATATTCAGGTTAAAAGGCAGTTGTTTTGTTGGCAATGAATCTAATTTGGGTGCTAGCTGCATGAGCACCTGTGTTCCAGAACAGTCTTGTCTTGGGGAAATCATGAGTCCTTGTGACCCTCCTCACCTGTCCTGAATTGCTCTGTACCTGACAGGAGAATTATTCAGCAAGAGGCCTGAGCAGAAGAACATGAAAACACATCCCATTAAATTAGTTACTCAAGTGTGTAACACTACCACACAATGGACTCAATTACCCTGATAGTACAGCTCTGCCCCACTCCCCATAACCATCTGACTTAAGATCCATTGTGTAGTAATAGCCTGCAATAACGTGTCAAGGAAGGACATTAGGGGTCCCTGAAGCAATGAGCATTAACTGGGTACAATATTTTCCCTAGGCTCATTTTACTGGAATAATCTTTGAACTATTCAGATACATGAACTCCCATATGAAACAAATATCCTTCCATCTGCACAGACGTGGGTTCTGGAGAACAGGCTGAGAATATATGAGAGGTAGAGAGCTATTTTAAATAGCTGTTCCACAAAATAAATACTAAGCACACAGCTCAGCATTTCAAAAACTGTAAAATAAATCATCATCAAAAAGCTTATTTTATGAACCCATAAATCTCCTGAAAATAAACGTTTTCTCCATCTTCCTGTGTTTTAATAAAGAATTCCCCTTTTTACTCACTCAATTACAATATCACTATCAGTTCAAATTACAGGTCAGAGATATGGGGCTTAATGTATGTACAGCCAGTTCTCTTCTCCTAATAACCTGTCATTCCCAGGATTTGAATGTCAGAATACAGCCTGCTGTGGTAATGCTATTCGGCAGCACTGTGATGAAAACTTTGGACAAATCATGAAGAACATTCCAGATCCAAATCATCAGAAGGTTACTGGGGAGAGCCTTTCATTCCGCTTTGACCCCTTGATCTGACAAGTGACACCTACAAAATGAACAGCTCTCCAACTTAAATTGTTTAACTGTAGCCTGATCAGTTTTATTATCTTGCTAATCCGGATATCAGCCGTTTCATCAGAATGGAAGATATGCATATCATGAATTATTTTGACACCAAGACCTTTTAATTTTTGCCAGCAATATTTCACCACACCAATCAGGGCCTGCAGTCAGTGATGCTGCTCGCCTCCTGGGATGTCAGAGGACAGTGCACTCCTGACAGCACCAAATCATCTGGGAGCTGTAACGAGCTATTGCTGCAATTATTATTATCTCCTATAGTCATGCATTTCATTACAGTGCAGGCAGACAGAGGTTTCCGTTTCAGGCCAGTCTTATTTAGGAATCTCTGCCATTTTATGGGCTGCAGGGCTCTGTAGGATAATTTCTTTTCTCCTCAGTAGTCAAGGATAGGTGAATTTCTAATAAAAACAAAACACAAGCTAGGTACTATAGAAAGAGTGAGCACAAGACAGTACATTAACCAGTGGTGAAATACTTTAAATGGCCCACTTGTAGTTTATGAAAGCAGTGGTTAATCTGCAATATGGTTTGCTACAGAGAGAACGAACAGTTTACAGTTTATCTTTTATTTTTACATATATATATATATATACACATACATACACACACACACACTTTCTCTAAATTACTGAGCACTAAACTTTTTTTCAGTGTTATCTTGACTATTGAAGAGACAATGATGTGGATATGGGGGTGGGGGAGGGGTTGTGCTTCTTTATCAATATGAACTGAAATACTCCATTTAAAAATAATAAGTTGCCTGCTTTTGTGTATCTAAACAGCACATGGGCCATTATGGCTGTGCTTACAATATGTGTGTACACATGTACACACAAGTGAAAGGGAGACAGTTTTCTTGTTTTTATCATTTAAGAGTGATAAATGTTCAGAGATGGAATTTGCTGTGAGCCCTTGCTCCGCAAAGCAAAGCAATCATCATTTTACCTCACACCAAAATGGTGGCTCACAAGAGAATGCCACGGCAGCCACGTGCTGAGTTTCCTTTGCAAGGTTTCTCCATTGACTTTCATGGACCTAATTTAAAAAGAATGAAAAATGATAAACACATTAATGGTGAAACAGACACTCATAAATGCTAGGCTAACATTTTCCTGGGCCTCAAGCTCTCCTCAGTCATTTGATATATCTCTGTGCTTGTTCCTATTTCTCCTACTCTCATCCTTGTTTGGTCTCATCCTCTCATTTTCAAGGCCCCCTCCCACCCTTCTTCAGGACCTCTCTTTGTACAGGTCTCTCTTTCTCATTCTCAAATCTACCTACCTTTTCTTGTAACTCCAGGGCTAAAGTGGCTTCACCTGACAAGGCAGTAGAAAGAGAAGAAGCACCAACAAGAAGGGGAGTAGAATAAGGCTGTATCCATTCTCCCACACTTTCGGTGATGCGACCTGCTACCCTAAATGAGAACATTCCTTCCACAAGTGTGGCAGGTTCCATTGGCTAGAAAAACACCTTTCAAGCTATTTGCATCCAATGTAGCATAGATATCAACCAAGGGAAGCTGATTGAGCATCTTGGAAGTTTAAAATTAAAACACTACTTACATAGCAACCAATTACTGTGGTAGTCAAAAAAAAAAAAAAGACATGCAAGGCCATTAATTTGAATGAGAGAAACAGAAGAAGCTCAAATGAAAGAGGCTGAATTTAGCAGTCTCCTATATGAAGTTCTCAGACCCCCTTGTCCCCCCCCCCCCCCACACACACACACACACAAAGGTTGGACACAACAACTTCATTAGCGGAGGGTGTAGTAGACATAGACTACCGACAATCTGCACTCCCCTTTACATGTATATTATTCTGGTGACAAGATTAACAGAGCTCTGAATATTAAATGGGAAGTAACATATTCTGCCACATCTTTTGTGTAAAGACAGATGATACTGTCAAAAAGTTTGGCACCAAAGGCCAAGTACCATATTTTCAACCGCCCACACACAAAGCCTTTCAATAAGATCACTAGGGACCCGACTGTGAAATTTTCAGACATTCATGGCTAGCAAAGATTAATAGTAACATTCCCCATTGTAGCCAATTACTTCATTTTATCATTCATTTATTGTGTGATGTTATGATTAACACATCGTATTACATACATTCACAAGAACAACATCATCTAATATCCTTTATCAATTTTATTAAAGATACCAGCAAAGTTATGATTATCCAAGCATATAAATTATACACCATGAGGGACTCTCTTCATGAAAAAGCAATTCTTCAGCTTTTTTACCCCATCTATATCATGAGAAGAGAGCAGAAAGGCCTTGCATCAAAGATAGACTGTGATGTCCAAAGGCAGAAGAGCAGAAAACCGGGGTATGTAATGTTTTGTTTTTTAAGGATGTGATATGAATTCCTTGCTCACTGAGGGTTAATGACTGAAATTAGTTGCCCTGATGCTGCAGACCCTTAGTCAGGTGAATCGTTCCACTGAAGTCAGTAGGACTTGTCAGAATAAGGATTGCTTATATAAATCAGTTGTAGCAGGATTTGGCCCAATCCTGAGAGGTGCTGAACACCAGTTGCCATTGCCTTCCATGGGAAGTTAAAGCCACTCAAAATCCTTGCAGGATAGTGCAGCAGAATATTGAGTAGGGGTTATAATTCAGCTTTGTGAAAGCCATTTAGCTGAGAGGTCTCTCAATGCTCTTTTAATCCCAATTCTACCCATTGATGTGTGCATTTCAGTGGGAGCTCTCCCCATGCATTCAAGGGCAGTACATGGATGTGCATACTCTGTTCAACTTACAGTTCTCTTAAAATTTCTCCTAAAATTAAAGATCTAGTCCTTTATAAGAATACTATGAGTTCTTAGCACTTTTCAACCCAAGCATGAATTAACCCTTGCAACACCTCTGTGAGGCAGATAGATATGTATTATCCTCATTTTCAGAGGCAGAGAAAATAAGGCGGAGAGATTTGAACCTTATTTTGAAAGAAGAAAAGGAGTACTTGTGGCACCTTAGAGACTAACCAATTTATTTGAGCATAAGCTTTCGTGAGCTACAGCTCACTTCATCAGATGCATACTGTGGAAAGTGTAGAAGATCTTTTTATACACACAAATCATGAAAAAATACCTCCCCCCACCCCACTCTCCTGCTGGTAATAGCTTATTGGGGGGAGGTATTTTTTCATGCTTTGTGTGTATAAAAAGATCTTCTACACTTTCCACAGTATGCATCCGATGAAGTGAGCTGTAGCTCACGAAAGCTTATGCTCAAATAAATTGGTTAGTCTCTAAGGTGCCACAAGTACTCCTTTTCTTTTTGCGAATACAGACTAACATGGCTGTTACTCTGAAACCTGTCATTATTTTGAAAGGTGTCTCAACAGGACCTTCAACTGCATATCCACAATCAGTTGCAGGTGCAATTTTGCAATAATAAAATTGGCACTTAGCTGTCTAACTACCCAATTTGAGGATGCAGTCAGATGCCTGAGCATCACTCCTAGTGCCTACAAAACTGTGGGTGAAAAACTGGAGGCATTTGTAAATGCCTACAGGCCATAACTGAAGTCAGTATCAGAGACAGGATTAGAGTTCAGCAGTTCCTGCCTCCCAGAACTGTGCTTAAGCCATGCGCCTTCATTTTCCATGTAACTCATTTGAAATCTGTATACAAGAGCTCTCTTTCCCTTGCCCCAGATAAGGGTTTGTATCTATTCTTGCCAGGATACAAATTCAGGGATGGCCAATGTATATCAACAGCAAAAATAATTTTCATTTTTATACTAATAAAACTTCATGCCTATGTCGGGTATGCAGTATGTATATGCCTAAATTCCAAGTGCCCACACGTCTGGTGAATTTAACATGGAGACCATAAAATGTTTTGCAGTTTATACTGCATACAAAAAGTAATTTTTAAAAGTTTTTAAAAGGATTTTACAGCTCATATATGACACAGATGTGAGCAAACTCATTGTAAAGCAGAATCCAAAAATCTGTAATTCTAGACTGGCATGAAAAGGCTTGGGCCAAAATTTTCAAACTTTATGCCTAAAGTTAGGCTCAAACCCATATTTAGACAAATAAAATCATCTGATTTCCAGAGATGTTGAGCACCCGCAGTTCCCATGGATTCAGTGGGCGCTAAAGTCACTTTTATAAAGATGCCCAAATATGGATTTGAAAAGCCTAACATTAGGCAGAAGGTATAAACAGTTCAGCCTATAAATTTTGTGTGTATTGTTATTTTAAAGTAGTCCTAAATCCATATTTTCTCTTTAAAACCTTTCTTTTTTTCCCTTTGAATATTTGAAGTAGTCCTCTATATACTGCTGAATTTATCAAATAAAGATTTAAGTTCTTAACTTTACTCACATGAGTAGAGTAGTCCCATTGACTTCATGAGATCAAACTACAGTAACTAGGATTATTTCAATTCACTGAGTAAAGTTTAACACATGAATACATGTTTTCAGGCTTGGGGGCCAAGCTAGGAAGAGCTAAAGTGACTTATTTTAACACTCTTGTCTGAAAGTAGAAAATCACTTATTAAACACTCGTAATAATAGCCAACACTCCCTTTTATGCTAAACCCTATGGGGATTATCATAATAATAATAATTATTATTAACACTTAAAATTTAATAATTGAACAATCATTGCACCTGTAAAGTTTTGCAATATTTCCTTGAAAGCTTGCTGGGATCCTAACCCTATGGAGTATTTTCAGTCACTCTTGCTTACACTGAAGGAGAAGGGCCCATCACGATTTAATAGGCTCTCCAGAGCTGTAAGATGCACCCAAGATTTGGGGCCCAAGTTCTACGGGACAGCTAAGAAGAGAACTCAGGTGTATCCAACTTGATCCAACTATTTATGGAGCAGCTGTCATATTTACAGAACATTTGCTTTGTTCTATATTTGCCAAAATTGCATTTTCCTGTTAAAACTAGAGTGTATAACATGCCTGTGAAACTACTCAGGCACTGCACTGGACACAGAGGCTTATTACCATAGTTCCTAAGAAGAGGGATCATTTCGCCCAGCTACTGTATATTCTAATGGAGGCCCCTGAATGCAGAGACCTATTGTTCTTGCTCATAGTAATTCACTCAAGATAGCGCTCGCTCTTTCTTTCCTGTCAGTCTGCATTAATTCATATACCACTGGGCAGACAAATTTGTAATTTTGTTTTACCCTGAACAATGTGTTTCTCATTAATAATTAAAAACCCTCTGGGTTTTATGAACCTTGATTGGTATAAACCAGTCGGTCCGATTCACTGTTGTCAGTCTGTAGACAGTGTGGTCTTATCTAACCCCCTTAACTACCTTTTTTTAAAAAAGCTACTCCTGATAGGGAAGGAGTCTGTGTAACTGTAGGAAGTTAATTTTATAATACACATTAGAATCCTGAGAGAGGACTGTTTACCTTTTTTGTATTGGTTTGTATGTGGCAATCAATGTTTGTAACACCCATGCCATAAGATCCAGTTTTTGCACAGAGAGGCCAATTTTCTACAGCCTTGCACCTCGTGTAGGATTGCCACTGGTTTTCAACTGGAACACCCAGTCAAAAAGGGACCGTGGCAGCTCCAGTCAACACTGATGATTGGGGCGTTAAAAGTCCAGTCGGCGGGGCTAAGGCAGGCTCCCTGCCTGCCATGGCTCCACGCAGCTCCCGGAGGTGGCTGGCATATCCCTGTGGCCCTTAGGCACAGGCGCAGCAAGGGAGCCTCCACGCACTGCCCCTGCCCAGAGCGCCAGCTCTGCAGCTCCCATTGGCCGGGACCGCAGCCAATGGGAGCTGCAGGGGCAGTGCCTGTGGGCGAGAGCAGTGCGCAGAGCCGAGCCACCTGGCCACCTCTGTACCTAGGAGCCAGAGGACATGTTGCCAGTTCTGGGAGTCACCTGATGTGAGCAGCGGCCAGAGCCTGCACCACACCCAGAACCCCCTCCTGCAGCCCTGAACTCCTTCCACAGCTCAACTGCCTCCTGGAGCCTGCACCCACTCCCGCACACCAACTGCCTGCCTCTGGCCTGTGTCCCCTCCCCTCTGACACCCAAACTCCATCCCAGAGCCCACACCCTGCACCCCCACCTGCACCCAACCCCCTGCCCCAGCCCTGAGCGCCCTCCTGCACCCCAAACCGCCATCTCTGGCCCCACCCCAGAGCCCGCCCCCCCCCCAGCCAGAGCCCTCATCCCCTCCTGTACCCCAGCCCCCTCCCACACCCAGAACACCTCAGCTTTGGCCCCCAGAACCCACAGCCCCAGCTGGAGCCCTCATCCCCTCCTGCACCCCAATCCCCTGCCCCAGCCTGGTGAAAATGAGCAAGTGAGCAAGGGTGGGGGAGAGCAAGCGACAGAGAGAGTGGGGACGGAGCCTCAGAGAAGGGGCAGAGTAGGGGCTGGGGCAAGAGTGTTTGGTTTTCTGCAATCAGAAAGTTGGCAACCTTAACCTTGTGTAGTCATTACATCTGGGCCAAGTGAATGTATAACACTTCTAATCAAATCTGGCAGTGCTTTACATTCATTTTTCACAGGTCAAAGGCCCTGATGTGCATGTACTCAACTCTATGAGTAGTGAAGTTGACTTTGATGAGACCACTCGTGTTTAAAGTTAAACACATGCCTGTCTTTTTAAGAGCAGGATCTAAATGACCACCTAAGGTGCCAGGCACTAGAGAATCAGCCCCTGTGCCTTTATTCTCTGTGTGAAGCTCCATGTGCTCCTATGAAACTAGATAGAAATGTTAAATAACAATTGTAACAAAATAATTGCACATTGATTTTATTTGTGATAATACTGCCATATCTGGTTCATAGTTCTGTATTTTCATTAGCAAGCCCACAAATCACAAAGCTAAAACATACAACCTTTTCAAGATTTGAACTCAGTACCTTTGACATTCAGGCCAAGCACCTCATCCAACACAATCTTTGGTTAGCATCTGTGAAAAATTTTACTAGGCTAAACAGCTTTTTATTACGAACCATAGGAATTGCTATGTGTTAACTTAGCTGCAGAAGGTCTCCCAGACTCTGAATGCAGAAACATATTGAGGATAGTAAGGAAAAAAAATTATGACACACACAGAGTTCAAACAAAATTTGTTCTGTAGTTCATAGCAAGATTTATCTACAAGCAAAAATTATGCAAATCAGACATAGTCTACTGTGGGCCTATTTCTGCAAAAGCTCAGCACACAGAACTCCCTTTAAGAATGAGACTTATGGGCCACAGAAGGCCACATCATCCAAGGAGTAAGACCAGTTTTCACCACCTGAGAATCTGAACCAGATGGTGTACAAGACTGGATCTATTCTTCTTCAGAAATTAGGTAAGAGAAAGAATAATTTGCTCTTAATTTTACTTCAGGGTTTCCCCATTAGCAAGGCACATACCAAAGTGAGATATGTGGGTAACAAAGGGACATAACCATCAGGTCAAGATAAAGCAAAAATAATAAAGTGCCCAAATCTTTGGGGCAGACTCTTCCGTTCTTGGCACAGCCTGGGTTTTGTGTGTGTGTGTAGAGAAGGTTTTAATCCTTGGGTCACTGGGCACTAGGCTGGTCCTAGGAGCAACTTACAGCAAAATTCAGGCTGCTTTAAACTGCACAATCTAATAGCCCCAAAACTCCAATATGATGGTGACAGATGCCCAATAGTAGAGGACCAGCACTCTGGCAGCCAAGGTTCACAAGATGGCAAGGGTGCTCTTTCTGCACTCTGCACAAGATGGGAAGGGATGGAGCTACTAAACTGACTTTGCACGACCCATAGATTGCCATAGACAGGGGAGGATCCCCGACTGGCTGGTTACTCCATATTCAAGACTGCTTTGTGCTGCTGAAACCGGGCAAAGCAGCCTTAACAAGGCCAAGAATCCAGCCCATTGTAGCCCAGTTTGTTGTTACACAACAATGGGTGAGTCTACATACTGTGCATTGTATATGCTGTGTGATATGAGTTTGCAAATGCTGTTCTGCTGCCTGATACATGGGTATTGAACTTCAAGAACTGCAAAACCACTGTATGTTGCGTTCAGCGATAGGTGTTGGTACTGTATTATTGCAGTCTATGAATGACAGGTATTTTTTGTTAAGTGCAGTTTTCTCCCGGATTCTGGCCTTTTCTGAACTACTCCGCCCCTGCGAAGTTGGACTCCCATTATCATAAAGATTCAAGGTGATGTAAAAGCAGTTTGATGAAGCATAAGGAAAGATAAGTGACATGGAAAAGGAAAATACACAATCCATGCTTTCTCCTGTGGAAATTATGTAAAATTGCTGCCACTGTCGTTGTTGTACAACAAGTCCTTTTGATACATTTACTTGTCTTTTGTTTTGTGAGTATTTATTCAGACATTTTACTTGTTTTTTTTTTAAATGGACCTATTGTTTCTTGCTATACATTGACAATCGTTGTAGTAAGTTGGAGGTGCACCACAGAGGAGCACGTTTTCCCCCACTTTGCTCCACAATCTAATATTATTGCGTGTTCACTGTTGTATATGTTCAAAACCATAATTTAAAAAAAAAACCCACAACTTTTAAAATTGATTTGAGATTGGATTTTATCTTACAGACTCCAAAGGTACATTTGACACATCTGCATCTATTAGAAACATATTAGCAGTGCTAAATAAGTGACACCTGGAAATCCAGACTATATTCACATTTCTTCTTTTTTTCAGTACTTATTCCACAATATACAGGAAGAAATTTCCATCAGTTAACCAGAGGCTAGATTATCCCTTCCCGAATCTTGGACGTTCTCCTTTTTGGCCCAGCTGTAGCCATTGGGTACTTCACTGGCATGACACCCACACACCAACCTTAGGGAATTTGTTAGATATAGTGCTCTCAGCAAATATCCTTAAATAGTTTACATACTAACTTATATAGCAAAGTCCATTATACTTTTAGCACTGATCATATTAGTCATTTAGGACCAAATCCTGAAAGATGCTGAGCCCCCCAATTCCCACCGAATGCAACAGAAGTTGGGGGCAGTTAACACCATGTAGGATTGAGTCCCAAACTTCTGCTCAGTGTCCCGACCTTTAAATTTATCCAGTAGTCATTTTAGCACATTAGTTTATTTTTAGAATTATTTCAACAGGTCATTTCCCCATTCACAACAAGTACATGAGGTATGCTGAAGTTTGCTCTGAGTAAAGCTAGAGTTCCTTTAATTCACCACATCCTCAGAAATGCCAAACATATTGAGATATTTGCATCTTCATTTTAATCACTTTAAAATATTTAAGAGAAATGTCATGGGATATATAGGAAATGGAACACAGTAAGTGTCTTTTTGGTGGTTCAGTAAGATGTTGGAATCTGGTCTTTGCAAAAGATGCACAGAATTAGAGGTGGGCTTAAGCAAAGAGATAACCATGATATGGTAGATTCAGAAGAAGGAGTAAATTCATAGATTCATAGATTCATAGATATTTAGGTCAGAAGGGACCATTATGATCATCTAGTCTGACCTCCTGCACATCGCAGGCCACAGAATTTCACCCACCACTCCCACAAAAAAACCTCACACCTATATCTGTGCTATTGAAGTCCTCAAATTGTAGTTTAAAGACCTCAAGGAGCAGAGAATCCTCCAGCAAGTGATCCGTGCCCCATGCTACAGAGGAAGGCGAAAAACCTCCAGGGCCTTCCAATCTGCCCTGGAGGAAAATTCCTTCCCGACCCCAAATATGGCGATCAGCTAAACCCTGAGCATATGGGCAAGATTCATCAGCCAGATACTACAGAAAATTCTTTCCCGGGTAACTTGGATCTTACCCCATCTAATATCCCATCACAGGCCATTGGGCCTATTTACCATGAATATTTAATTACCAAAGCCATGTTATCCCATCATACCATCTCCTCCATAAACTTATCGAGTTTAATCTTAAAGCAAGATAGATCTTTTGCCCCCACTACTTCCCTCGGAAGGCTATTCCAAAACTTCACTCCTCTGATGGTTAGAAACCTTCGTCTAATTTCTAATCTAAATTTCCTAGTGGCCAGTTTATATCCATTTGTTCTTGTGTCCACATTGGTACTGAGTTTAAATAATTCCTCTCCCTCTCCGGTATTTATCCCTCTGATATATTTATAGAGAGCAATCATATCTCCCCTCAACCTTCTTTTAGTTAGGCTAAACAAGCCAAGCTCCCTGAGTCTCCTTTCATAAGACAAGTTTTCCATTCCTCGGATCATCCTAGTAGCCCTTCTCTGTACCTGTTCCAGTTTGAATTCATCCTTCTTAAACATGGGAGACCAGAACTGCACACAGTACTCCAGGTGAGGTCTCACCAGTGCCTTATATAACGGTACTAAGACCTCCTTATCCCTACTGGAAATACCTCTCCTGATGCATCCCAAGACGACATTAGCTTTTTTCACAGCCATATCACATTGGCAGCTCATAGTCATCCTATGATCAACCAATACTCCAAGGTCCTTTTCCTCCTCCGTTACTTCTAGTTGATGCGTCCCTAGCTTATAACTAAAATTCTTGTTATTAATCCCTAAATGCATGACCTTACACTTCTCACTATTAAATTTCATCCTATTCCTATTCTGCAGCTGTGCACACACATTCTGTATTTTTGGATATTTGTGACATTGAAAGAGACCCCAAAGCCATGATGCACCTCACTTGAGTGGTTTCTCTCGGGAGAAATCCTACTGAGGTAAACAGTGAGTAAATTCCAGTAAAGAGCCTGGACCAGGTTTCTGACTCCCATCTGGAAGCAAGTTCCTGAGCTGAGAATAAATCTCACTCTACATTAAAAGAGTTTGCACCAGTGTCACTATATCAACATAGTTTACATTAGTGTGATTTAGGCTAGGTCTACATTCTAGCTTATGTCCACAGAACTTATGTCGCTCAGGGGTGTGAACAAACCACAGCCCTGAGTGACATAAGTTACACTAACATAAGTGCCAGTGTGTCCTTAGTCTAGTTCATTACAGGAGTATGCAACACCAGGGTCAGACCCATTTTCCATCTGTGCAGTACATTTATATTAGGGGACAGCCAGCTTAGTGACACCCGTGCAAATTTCTCTAATGTAGACAACACCTAACACGCTGTAGCCCTAGACTGCCTGAATACATCTCAGGTAAACAGGTGGAACTTAAAAGGATGCTGGGCTCACATAGGAATTTGCTGACTAGATGCTAGGATTAAGCTGGATAAGGAGAATGTGGCTATTTAAAAAGAATTTGGTTGGCTATAGACTGGCTTTTTTAGAAAGAATTTGGTTGCGGGGGGGGGGTGAAAATTAATTTGATAACTGAGTGTTAAGAGCTGCTGTGAAGATCAGCCTGAGGAAGTCATTTGCAGTGCACACAATAAGCTTTATCGGTCCTACAAAAGCAAGGAGCTATGCTGCATATTCTTGAGTGCCATCTACTGGCACTTTAATCTATTACCAATTTAAGTATACACTGATAGAGATCCTGTAATAGCGAGGAGGGGTTTATCCATGCCTTGCTTGGGAGTCCTGAGGAGTTTCTTTCCTGCTGCAAGAATCCTCACTCGGTCACACAGCACACGAGTAGTTTAAAAGGGGGAAAGGTTGGGTGTTACAGAAATGAAGTAGGCACCACAAAACATATTAGATGGAACGGGCAACCAGCCGCTCTAGTCCTTAAGCCTGACATGTTCAAAAAATAAACATAACTTCAAGGAAAACCAAATAAGGATATTCAAAAATTATGGGAATGCAAATATAGAAGCTTCCAAAAAGGGAGCACTGGCCAGGTCTGGCACATATAGCTAATACGACAAACAAACCAAAAACACTGGCTAAAATCATATCTTATCTTAAAATCTTGTCTTATTTGACATTCATATCAATTCTTAGTTTGTTTCTAGAAGCATAGAAAGCAAGAGCTCAAGTGGCCTTTCTGTTCCGTTGTTATTGCAAAAGGAATAGGTGTGGCTTGATGCAACACATTGGATCAAGATGAATGGTAGCACACTTACAACTTTATGACTATAAATACACAGTAACAACTAATCAAAATGACTTCCTGGCCTCAGATGGTTTACATCCATGAAGTAGAGATGCTCATTATATCCTATAACATTTCCCTAAATGTTGAACCTCTGTCTGCTCTCACATCACTTTAATCATATCATGAGAATACAAACCTCTATTAAAATCAGATTACGTGTGGACGGTGTTCTCTTTTTGTTTTTAGCTACAAGACAAAGCCATATTCTGTGGCTTATTAGAAAATCAGAGGAATAAACTGGGTTGGACTGTTATGTGTACAGAAATTAAGCAGCATACATCAGAAATAGTACCCTTTATGGGAATGTTCCATAGAATTGAATAGAGAAGGATAGCATTGCTATGCAATTTTTAAACCAATTTACAGAGTTCTGCAGCAGGGATATCCTTCTCTATTAAATTCTTCATGTTTTAGATACATTTCTAAATAATTCATTTGGTTATAACTCTATTACATGTGATCTGTTTCGTGAAGAACTGGGAGGTAATAGCATAACATTTGCCTTTCACTTTTTAGTATATGGATAACTACTGTTTGTCTCTCACGATCTTTATATGTTCTACCATTTGGCCAAAGACACAGGGGTAAACTTCTACCCTACGGCTACACTAGGAGCTAGGTGTGTGATTCCCAGCTCACATAGAGATACTATGTTTTAGCTATGCTAACCCAACGTGCCAGGGTATTTCTAAAGATCATGCAAGCACACAGGATCTCAGTTTTTAAGGTCTCATCTTTACTCTGAGTTTAAGCACACAAGTTCTGATCCTTCTGTAGACTCCATAAAGGTGGACTTCTGTACTCAGGTTAAATCTCATTGACTTCAGTGTGGATTCTCACTAGCAAAGGAGTCCAGCTACACAGACTTACAGATTGGGGTCCTAAAGTCTCTCCTGTCCCAGCAGCTGTGACAGAACCCTGCACTTTTGCTTTCAAGTAAAATTGCTTTCTGAAATCATTTTTCTGACTGGCAAGTTGTACTTGAGTTGAGATGCAGAGGCAGACCACATAACGTGATCTGAAAAATATTTGCCTGAAAATAAAAATCTCACTGTTTTAATCTCTCATCTGTACCAGGGTTTGCTTTTAACAGCTGTCCAAGGATCCCAAAAGATCAAATAATCTTGTTCCATCTTCAAAACAAGCTGCCACAATCAGAATGAATCTCCTGTTAAGATCCAGCTATTTATTTTCAGTTATTTCCTTCTTTTTTTTTTCAGAGCACAAAATAGTTTAATTCTGTCCACCAAGCAATTAATATGTTCTACTAAACAAATCAGAACTGGAGAACCAAATTAACACCCTTCAAGAGTGATATATCAGTGCCTGATTTCACAGAATGCTTTATGACCCTTCCACCTACTCTACTGGATAGATTTTAAACATGAGAAAGCCCTAACATGGCTTGAATATGAACATTTAGACTCCTGGTAAGTATGTAGCACTGATTATATTGTATTTTTTATTAAACCAAGTAGTAACCTCTGTTTTTCAAAACATTTTGTCTACTTCCTGAAAAACCTAGTAAAAGTTTTTTTTTTATTAAACAATAGATTAATTGATTATTATACAATGCATCTATGGATCTTTTTATTTAACCCAGTCCAGCAGGGGAACTTTTACTATATCGATATTGAGTACATATCAAATGTATTTATAACCCTAAAATAAACCAAATATTCAGCCTCTATTCAATATATAGCATTATCCAATCAAAATTGGAGAGACCAATCATTATTTTTTCCATCAACCTTTCCTCCAAATTTATTAGCAGTTTTAGCAAAAGGGAACATAGAATCAAAATAAATTATTCATCGGTAGGTATGTTCATTTAAGCAATAAAACTGTTCCTTTGTAGCATTTAACAAAATAAATGATTGATTAAACAATGAAACTAAAGATTTAATCAATAGCAAAAACTGGGGGGGGGTTAATGTTTTTGAATTAATATAGTACAGTGTTGCCAACTCGCATAATTTTAGCACAAGTCTCATATTTGATATTTTTGATTAGGCTCCACCTTCAGGAGTTAAGTGATTACGAGAGATGGCTTTCATTTTTAGAAAATAGTTGGTTGCAAAGGGCAGCTTATAACCCTGAGTAGAATAAGAACCCCAAATTGTTTTTGTTTAAAGTTTCATTATTTTAAACCAATCTAATGAGCTTTTTAGGCCTGGCTCATTATTTTTGACAATGCTGAAATTATACAAATATCCAAAACATCATGATAGTAGCTGGATAAATGGTGCCCAGGTACGCAGTGCTCATGACAGGTGCCAAATTGCACAGTAGACAAGTTTTCTGTCAACACAAGATACAAAATGGGCCGCAGCTGTACAAGCGCCTTACAATTGGGAAGGTGTTGTCACTTTAACAATGCTTTCATAGATAAATCAGCCCCAGTTTCAAGTGTAGACGAGTCCCAAATAACTGTGTTTAGATAGATTTGAATCAATGACCTACAAAGTGGAAGGCTCTAAAATCTATTACCAAGCCTCTGAGCCATTCAGTTCCTTGCAACAAAATGTTTTAATAGATTTTAAGTGATTAGTAATAGACAACAATCCATAATATCTAACTGAAAAAGCTGTTTCTCTCTTTAGGTTAGTTTGAAAGTAGTCTGGTGCTAATAATGACCCATTTCTTGCGCTAATTATGTATGTATTTGACATGCAGCTAAATTCATTTGAGAAGGAGCAGAGTTAAATAAACTGAGATTTTCAAAGCTGACATGGGGATTTCACTAAACATTTAATTTAAATAGGAGTTGTGTGGCTAAGTATTTGAGTCAGCTTTGAAAATCTCAATCACAATGATCAAGAGCAGAATTTTAAAGTGAATTCCCAGACAAAAATCTTCATCAAGCTAAAAGAGAAGGTTTTATATACATATTGATAATGTAAGCATTAAAATAACTATTTAAAAGAGCAGCTTAAGTTAACAGCTGAATGCCAAAGGTTGCGATTAAACTTTTAAAAATTCCCATGTTTGGAAGTATGGAGCTGCAGGCAGCAACAACCTTCCCATTTACATACAAAAGCCAGGTATTCAGACAACCAAATACAATATTTGAAAATATAAAAGGCTATTTGTACAAACTCTGAATATTCTATTTTGGAGGCAGTATTTGATAAATTGGGCCATAATTTATACGGCATATCATATCCTCCATTATAAGAAACGAAGGAGGTTCTCCATCAGAGGCCATTTGTAGCTCATAATTTATAAAAAGCTTTAATACTCACAGAGCTACTGCTGACATCATCGCAATCTTTATCAGAATCGCACAACCGAGAAATAAACTTCATACTGAATTCAGACCATAATAGTTTGTCACTCATCTTAGTCCTGGAGATGGGAGATCATGATGTGATACAAATCTATTAAAAATCAAGATTTTACACGTGGAAAAAAATTACTTTGTTAGACAGCTATCGCTTGTTTTATTAGTATCGTTTACTTCTAAGTAGACTGAGAAGTGGAAAAAGAATTGTTTTTTGCTTTTAACATTTCCTTCTCCAGTTAGTACCCATTGTCAATTGCTGTGATCAATAATATTTTGACACACCATTTTTAATCTCAGGCAGGGGTTGTTTTACTTTTTTCCATGTTACTTTCTAGTCCAATACCAGTTTTGACAACCACATGTCCAGGTTTTTAGCAAAAGTTATGACCTGACCATTCTAAGCATTGTTTACTTAATACAAAGTTGACATATGGCCGCTATTGTGCTTTTAATCGTGTAATTTTGTTTGCGCTGTGTTGTTGCTATCTCATCTCCTAAATTTTCTTCAGGCAATTACTGTCAAAGGCATTTAATTTCTTCTGTTATGTATTACCTAGTTGCCAACATTCCCTTTCTTATAGTATATGGAGACTTTTTAATGAGGCTGGAGTAATATTATCATAACATGTTTTAGGTATATGCAGCTATGTGCAAAGTTACCGACAAATATTCTGGTCATTCACTAAAGAGAGGTAAAGAAGCTGTGGAGATAATAAAGCTGTTCTTCCCCCTACCCTAAGATGTCACGTAGCCATAGAAAGCATGCTGGGTTGCTTTTCAGCTCTAATATGTTGAATATTTGCCTGTGGTTAATTACACTGCATCGTGGAAAGTGCCACAATCAGACATAGGATTAAACCAGTTGAAAGTGATGTGAGGAAACAGGGGGAAATAACTCAGGTATCCATACAAAGTGCTAAGCCACTAACCAAATGTGGTGTAACATCATATAATTAACCACTTTGATGCTGTACAGACAGCAAATATCCAGGCAACAGACAACCATATGAGCTAGTGAATATGCATTGTTCATTCTTCTATTTATTCACTCCAGTGTAGTAAACAATAGATTTGCCTTTAGCAAGCAGGACTGTAGAAACTCAATAGCCATATTACAATATGTATTTCAGTCCATTGTAATTTAGTCCAGCTATGACAGAACTGCAGATATAGAAAGGTAATATCACCATAACATAACATGATATTGTGCTCTCATTTCTATTGCATGGTAAACATCTATTTTACAGTTTCTCCATTTATAAAATGGAAATATGCCTTCCTTACCTCACAATGCTGTGAGAGTTCAGGTAAATTTTCAGGTAGCTGGTCTCTCCTTTACAGGCATAATCTGTACCCACAAAATTTGCATCCGCAAAATGGATTGCAGCCCCAAATCAGCTAGCTAGAAGTATAAGTATCCAGATTTGTTCCCACTGTTCATTTTGCAAAGACAGTCCAAATTTTCAAATTGCATCCACCACAGGCAGACAGGCAGGCCCCCAACCCTACAGAAAATATATCTTTTGATTTGTTAGGTTAGATATTTGAATAGAAAGCAGGAGAGAAATGTAATATATTGCTATATTTCAAAACCTGCCAAGTTTTGTGCTGAAATTTAGGAGGCCATTACTGAACCCTAGCAGGACTCTGGATATTTACAGAAAATAAATGTTACTACTGGTTTCTTTCAGAAATGCCAATATTTTTCTTCAAAAATATCCAAAGGAATATTGACGTGTGAATATAGCGAGCATGGGTGGCAGTCAGATGGACACAACAGATATTGACAATATTATAAAAGCAGCAGTTATGCTTGAGCTGGGCAGTTATATGAAACAGTATCAATGTCCGCTAATCAGACAGCTGGGTACCAATTGATAAACCAGTTTATTCATAAAGCAAAATGTATCATTAAGAACAAGCAGCTGTATGACTCGGATGTGATTATATTGGTTGAAGCAAATCCTACAATAAACCTGTTCTCAACGTGTATCAGAATTCAGCTATTCAATAATGGTTCAGTCAGCAACTGTCACTATTTTGCTCAGATATCGGTTGGACAAAATGACAGCCTGAACTAACTGGGACCTGTGAAAATTCACAGCTTGTTAAATGGTGATTAGAGAGCTAACTCCATTTCCTGCTTCCACTCCTCTTTTCCCTGTTCTGCTCTCTGATAGCTTCTTTCTGCAGTGGTAGGATTGACTGAGGTAAACTGGTGACAAACAACAGTCCAGGGTAGCACGCGGTATACAGTTTTATTAGCAGCCATTTGTGATGGTCTGCAGAACTACACCTGGTCAAACCTTGGTAAAGGTGCAGTACTGTAGACTAAGGGTTGTCAACCCTTTTTTGTCTGAAATCCAACACCCACTCCCACAACATACTATAACAACTCCACGGCCCACCTGTGCCACAATAACTGGTTTTCTGAATATAAAAGCCAGGGCCAGTGTTAGGGGCGAGCAAGCAGGGCAATTGCACGGGGTCCCTATGAAGCTACATTGCTCAGGCTTTGGCTTCAGCCCCGGGCAGCAGGGCTCAGGTCCCAGGCTTCAACCCCATGCGGTGGGGCTTCAGCTTTCTGTCCCAGGTCCCAGCGAGTCTAACGTTGGCCCTGCTTGGCGGACCCCCTGAAACCTGCTTGCCGGGGCCGGCTCCAGGCACCAGCGTTCCAAGCAGGTGCTTGGGGCGGCAGTTAGAAAGGGGCGGCAGTTCCTCCGGTCGCGGCGGCAATTCGGCGGCAGCTTCTTCCTTTTGCCGTCCACCGCAGCAGTTTTTTCCACTGCTTGGGGCAGCAAAAACAGTAGAGCTGGCCCTGCTGCTTGCGGCCCCCTAGGGGGCCCCAGACTCCTGGTTGAGAAACGCTGCTGTAGACCATCACAAATGGGTTTCAACAAAACTTGTAAACCATGTGCTACCTATATAATAAAAATGAAAATCAGGCCCTGTTATTTTATTCCAAGAGAAGAAATTGCTGCCTTTGGCTTGGTTTCTACATTTGGATTTCTCACTGGCTGGAATACAAGGGTGTAACTGATTTAAACATTCTGTTTATACTTTGAAACCAAGTTTAAATGTAAATTAAAAACACAACATTTACCATAAATATGACTCTCTTCTACCACTGTCATATTCTTGTCTCCTAATTGAAATACTTTGTCTCATTTTTCTTGCCTCAGTGAGCCACTTTAAGTGATACTTGATTATAAGGAAAGATACCACAAATTTGCTGAAAATATTTTTTTTTCATTAAGGTAAACATTCTAATTTCAAAAAGGGTCTAGAACGATCATTTAATCACCTTTAACAGCATCTGGTTAGTTTGAAAATTAATTTTTCCTCAACTTCCATATCCTATGTCATGAATGCTCTGTTGCAGATTTTCCACTAAAGCTCCAACAGTACTAATCATAACATGGCTCCTACTAAAAAAACAAGTCTCTACATTACTATTGTTAATATAACCTCAAGAGATAAAATTTATGAAAAAAAAAGTCCATTTTCACTTTTTGAACAGAATCAACCAGAACTTCACCCACGGCTCTATTTTGAGCTACTAAATACAACTATACACATTACTATGGATCTGATCCAAAGCCCACTGAAGTCAACTCGAGTCTCCAATAGGCTTTAGAGCAGGTCTCATTGTTCATAGGTTTCAGAGTAGTACAAACTCTGAAAGTAAACTGAAACTGTGGGCCAGACTGGTCAATTCAGTCCTCCCCACCCCAGCAAAAAAAGAAAATTTTAGAGATCCAAGTTGCAAAGCTGACTGTGGGGGAAAGGTAAGGAGAGTTCATGATAATAAACACCCAAACTGACACACAACACGGGGGTGCATTGGACTTAATTCTTATGCATGGCCCGGTGTAGAAGAAAGGATATTACCAGTCTCTACAACATACTCCATACTTATATATGGCGCTCATATGCCCCCATCGTAAGGAGTGCTTCAAAGAGGTCCACAGCTTCATTGCTGCTGTTCCCCGGCATATGATATTCTCTTTTGGGTGTTGGATCATATTAAAGAAGTTCTGTATTAAAATCACAAATGAGTTTGATTCCCCATAGTTTAAATTCCATGGTATTACTAATTAAGAGGTCTCTTGGTTTTTGGTACTGTTTCTCTCCCTCTATGTGTGAAACTTGCAAGCTGCTAATTGTGTTAGTACATTCTAAGACAGAGTCTGTTCTCAAAGCAATTCTTTGTAATAACAACTGCTCACACAGAGAGAGACTCAAAGCAATACTCTGTAACAACAGAAACAGCACCCCGCCCTTTTGTTGTATTCATCTTGCTTTGTTAACAATTGTGATTAAAATAGAGATAGAGGATGTATGTGGATGGATGCTTGGTGTGGATAATAACTGAATGATCAGGGAGGTGCCAGCCTAAGAATCCAGTGTTCATCGGCTGAAGAAGGCATCAAGTGGAAATAACCAGAGGACCCCCAGAGGGCAGACTGGAATCCACCCAACAGCCTCAAGAATGGGAGAACCAAAGAACAAGATAACATCTAGCAGCACGGAGCCATCAGGAATGTGCCATCTGCTGATTGATTCAGCAACAGCATGATGAAGCAATTCCCATAGACTGGCATAGGAAGAAATTCCTATAAAAATGGACTCTAGAAAGTGAGAACTTTGGGGTCTGATTCTGCAAACCAACTTCCAGGAGCATCAGATATGCATCTGACGAGGCCCTGCTCCCTCCTCATGTCCAGGCCACCTGGCCAGTGGCTTGGCATGAGCAACTCTAAGGCTGGTAACTATGATAACAACCTTGCAGAACCTGTGTGTGTGTGTTTGTATGAATGAATGTGTGAATAAATATGAGATTGAATGGAATGTTATAGATATAACTAACTGCTTACTATGATTCTTTCTGTATTCACAATAAATGTGGTATTTTGCCTTTTCCCCTTTAATAAGATCCTGCTGATTTTTATTTTATTGGTATAACATGGGGGTGGGAGAAAAAGGAGTTTTCAGACTGCAAAGCGTCATTTTTAATCTCCCTGGATAATTTTTTTTAAAAGAACAGAAAAAGGAACTTGGGTCAAAAGCACTCTCTCATATTCAGATAGTCAGAAAATTGCTAAGTGGATCCCTTAACACCATTCCAAAGAGCTAATTTATAGAAATCGGGCTGGTTGCCCCTGGAAATGGGGAGACTGCAGAATGTCTGATATGTTTTTCTGGGCTATTTCATTACCCTTCAGAACTTTTCAGCTGCAGAGTCCAAGAAGTACACAGATGAATTTGGGTTGGCACAATAAAGAGCTAGTCTACACTAGAAGTGCTATAGCAGTGCAACTGAGCCACTGTAGCATATCTGCTGAAGACACTCTGTGCCGACGGGAGAGAGCTCTCCCGTCAGCATAACAAAACCACCTCCACAAGAGGTGGCAGCTATGTCAGCCGGAGAAGCTCTCCCGCCGACATAGCACTGTCCACACTGGAGCTTAGGTCAGTGTAACTTACGCCGCTTGAGGCGGTGGGCTTATTCACACCCGAGAGTGACATAAAATATACCAAAATAACCTGTAGTGTAAACAAGCCTGGATTACTGTCAGGAAGATTTCCTGACACGATTGAAGTCATTCCTGAGCTGCTAGAGGAGATGGAAAAGGGTGAGGCCAATAGAAAGAACCGTCACTGGGTTTAGCAGGAACAGCTCAGCCATCATGTTGAACAGCGGAAACAGTCAAATGGCTATTCTAGGGAAACTTAGCAAAAAGAAAGGTTAAAAAAAAGAAAGTGAGAAACTCCATTTATGGGTTTTCTATTTTTTCAGGACATAATAAATATAAAGACTTAGTTATATCAATGAATTAGGACCTGGTTTCCATCAGCGTCTAGAATCCAATTTGAAATCATCATTCCATTTTCCAAGTAATAGATATAAAAGTTTACATAGGAGACAAAGCACCTGAACTTGAATCACATCATCAGTTTTGTGCTGATGAGACATTGGATGGATTTTCTATTACATATCTAAAGAGTGAACATCTGTCTTACCAGAGAGCTTATTCAACCTCAGCCAAAAGCCTTCATACTCAGGAATACATGTCATAATTTGAGACTACTGAACTGAAGATACTCTGGAGAGGAGACATGCCAGCAGGGTATATTTTAACACAGCTGAGATTAGTCTTACATGAAAAGGATTCTTGGAGTTTCTTTTTTTTTTCTTTTTAATTTCAATTTTTATCCCGAGTTACTTCTCTCCCTTTCCATTTTTAGCGGGTGCTTAGTGCCCATAATAGCACTAACAGTGGCAACACCATTCTGCAGAACATATTTATAAAAAATTAAAAGTAAGATCCATAAATTGGCATGTTGCAGTTTCGTGATTTGATGAATAGCATCAGGAAGAAGGCCATAAACCACCATAGAGTACTGCTAAAGCTAGAGCTACCTGCCAGTTAGCAGCAGCGAATGCCTGAAAAATGCCTACCTATTCATGGGCTGTATTTCTGTGGCATGCCTGAGATGCAACATGTCCATAAGGCAGGGCCTTCATGGAATGACATTATATTATAAGCCAACTAGCATTTCCAGCAGGGAAATTTCAAATGCAGAGATACATCTTCCAGGGCTAACAAGTCCAGGAACAAAATAAACAAATGTGATGGCATCCAAAATTTGAAGGTAGGGTAGAACATGAAACACTTAACTACTCCCAGCACAGTGTTGGATTGCCCCCTTCTCCTTGTGTTGAAAAGCCCAGTTCTCCAAAGCAGTAGGTCTCATTTCTGGCTATGGTATGGGCTTGAAGTGGTAATTAATTCAGCTAGGCTTTTTAAAATTATTTTCTAAAACACAATGTTTTTTAAAAAAGCATTGTAACCAGCAAGTCAGTGGCACACACACACCATATTAAGTTCCAGGCCTGCAATCCCTTCCTCACATGAGTGGTCTCATTGATTTTAATGAGGCTACTTGTATGAGTAAGCGTTTTCAGACTGGTGTCTTTATTTCATACAGTGCCTTTCAAACAAATTGTACCCTAAAACGTTTTATGGAATTAAACAACACAGAGAGTGGACAGTATATGACATTAATTACAGAAAGCAATGTCATAAAGACTGTGTGGTGAATAAATTAAGCCATTCAGTCATAAGGCCAACAACCAAGGGAGAGAGAAATTAAGAGACATAGGCAAGGGGAAAAAAAGATATGTTTTAAGATGAGATTTGAAAAGAGAGTCAATGAGGCAGAGAGATACATTCCTGCAAGAAGATTGCATACCAAGAAAAAACTTTCAGATGGCCAGATAAACCAAGCATGGACAGGTTTGAGTAGGTGCATGGTACATGGAGGCTATCCCTACACAAACAGCAATTCTCACATGTCACAAATTAATTACAGGGAGAAGCCCATTGCTTGATTGGTCTACTACAGGTGTGGCCAACCTGAGCCTAAGAAGAAGCCAGAATTTACCAATGTACATTGCAAAAGAGCCACAGTAATATGTCAGCAGTCCACCATCAGCTCCCCTACCCCACTCCCAGCACCTCCCACCCACCAGCAGCCCCACCAATCAGCACCTCCCACTCCCTCCCCGCACCTCCCGATCAGCTGTTTCATGGTGTGCAGGAGGCTCGCGGAGGGAGAGGGGGGAGTGGGGAGGAGTGAAGGCACGGCAGGCTCAGGGGAGGGGGCTGGAAGGGGTGGAGTGGGGGCAGGGCCTGTTGCAGAGACAGGGGTTGAGCAGCGAGCACCCCCTGGCAAACTGGAAAGTTGGCGCCTGTAGCTCCAGACCCAGAGTCTGTACCTATACCAGGAGCCGCATATTAACTTCTGAAGAGCCACATGTGGCTCCAGAGCCGCAGGTTGGCCACCCCTAGTCTACAACTTGTAGTATATCTAGTTTTTCAGTTCACTGCTCTATAAAAGTCATTTATACTAGCCCCTACCAGCAGAGATCAGAGGAACATCCACAAGTCATAAACCAGAGCCCATCCTCACGTTTCTCCAGACAAGGAACATTTGTGTTAGATTCATTACATCCCTATGCAGATATTTACACAACTGGAAATCATTACACTTTAAAAACCTGAGATAAACAGTACTATAAGTGGACACTATTATTGTACACACACACACACACACAAACACACACACACCTACCTCAAAGCGCCAGGGTTCAATTCCCAGCTCTGCAACAAACTTTGTGTGTGACCTTGAGCAATTCACTAAATGTCTCTGTGTCTCAGCTCCCCAGCTGTAAAATGGGGATGTTTCTACTTCTCTATCTTACAGGGTGATGTGACACTGAAAAATGCAGAATGATTGTGAGGCACTTAGATACAACAGTGATGGGGGCTGTCTAAAAACCTATACAGGAATATCTGTTGTAACATGCACCTAATACATTCAAGATGGTAAAAAGTGAATGAAGAGACTAATAACCAAATGCCACAATTTGAGAAAGTCCCAAGACTAGAGTCAGACGACTGCAATGATTATGAGCTGAATCGTGCACTTTAAGGATTAAGGAGATTGAAAATTTCTTCTAGATTTAAAGGAATCAGCTCTACTACTATAAAGCACCTTTATACTGGTATAATTGCATCCACACTAGAGGATCACATTGGTTTAACTAGATCTGTTTCTAAACTTGAGAAAACAAAACTGGTACAAAACCTGGGTGCAGATAAGTCCTTAGAAGCGTACACACCTGAGGCAGAACTAATTGGTCTACTCCTTTTTGCTGATGCCACAACCTTTTCAGACTGACACATATTCACATGGTACTTAAGTAAGGACTGATCAGTCACATGAAGGAAAAACACTTGGAGTCTTGGCACCACGTCAACCCTCCCTAAATTTCTGCTCTCATTTTCACTGTCTATTTTATTCCCAAGCCTCATGGTTTTTGTTCTCTTTTTGTTCCCTTCTCCCACCTGTGCTTGCCACACTCTTTGATTTCAACTGAATGTGCAGGTGCTCAGATCATCTGAAAACCAGGCCCTCAGTGTCTCAAGTTGGTCTCACAGAAATGGAGGCACACAAAATCAGTGACTACTTTTGAAGATTTGGACCTTAACCTCTTTGTTACTTGAAAAAACCACACCCCTGACCGACATAACTTTTACCAACAAAAGCACAAGTATGGACAGCGCTATGTTGGTGGGAGACACTCTCCCGCCAACATTGCTACTGCGAGTCGTTGTGGGGTGCTTTAATTATGCCAGTGGGAGAGCTCTCTCCCATCGGCATAGGGCGGCTACCCGGGAGAATTTACAGCAGCACAGCTGCAGCGGTACAACTGTGACGCTGTAAGGTCTGTAGTGTAGACATACACTCAATTTCCTCATCTTTAAAACTAAGGTAATCTCTGTCTACCTCAGAGAGGTGTTATGAGGCTGAACTCATTAATGTCTGCAATTATGTTAAGGTCCTCAGATGAAGCTGCTACAGAGGTATTTTTATATAACAAGTTCTTCCTAGATGAAGAAACATAGGCAAGACACATGCTACTTCTTGTTGAGACTGACCGTTGAAATGAAATCCTAAAGATTGCAGGGCATATGGAAACGTTATGCCTTCGTAAAACTGACACATTCTTAGAGTGTTCTTTAAGTAAGTCATATGGATGCTCTCACTAATTCTTCATTAACCTGCTGCTTCCTATGCATTAAAGGATGAAAAGGGCTAAAGATTTTCCCATATAGCCTGGGAACCATGAAGTCAGCCCTACTGAATGGAGTTATCGATAGAGTTAGAGTTCTAATTTATGTTGTGTGTTTTAACTAATAAGGCTGCTCCTGCTTTAATTAGTGTTCTAGGGTTAGGAGGTTATTCTTTTAAGTGAAGGAACTGAACTCACCTGCTGAGAGACAATCTAGAGCATTCCAATAAAACAATAATGGCTTCATGCCTCCTCTGTCGCATTTAAATCTATGTTAACTGTTTCCAAAAGCTAAGCAGCCAGGCCCATGCTCTACAGTGATCAATAGCCCCATGGTTAGATATTAGAGTATTGCACTCAGTAGGATAAATGTTCGGTCTTTGGTAGATTTAGTGGTGGGTGAAAATGACAGATGGAACGCAAGTCTTTTGTTCAAAAGCTTTGTTCTCTAGACTTTTTGGTATAAAGAATTCTCTGTGATATTTCTCTCTCTTTTTAAGAAACAGGAAGCACCAAGCATTATGCTTTGTTCCCCTTAGGAAAGCCACTCTTGTTTGCCCAGGATAATTTATTAACAAAAGGAGTAGGTCAACTTAAAATAAAACAAGGCTCCACTCACTAACATTAGTCTGAACCTTCAAAGTTGCCACTGTCTGAATAAAACAACTGAAATATGTGACAAATGACCAAAATATGGATGTGACCCACAGACCTCTTGGTGCCAATAGCAGAGGGCACAGGGTTTTAGATCCTCTGTATTGGATATACATCTAATAGTTCACGAGAGGGTGGCATGTGAGGTCTCTACTGAGAACTAGGAGCCCACTGGTCATCAGAATCCTTGTGAAATGCAGGTATGGATAATACTGAAGAAGTTAAGTATCTCTACTGAAAATTGCATTCTTAAGGTCTTGGAGTTAAAGCAGGTCACCAGGAGGTGACATGCCTCTGACAGGTTCCTTTCAGGCAGGAGTTAAACGCTTATCTCCCTGTCTGATCAGGTATGTGTTTGTCTGCCTCACAACAGAGGCCTATTTGCTGGCTGAGCCAGGTACCAGTGCAAAATCTACACAGGAGAAAATCTCCATAAAGAAACAAAACAGAAGGGGTACGTCCTTTTTATGAATGAAGACAAAGGATGGGACTTGTGTATCTTGGGAGGCAAAGGAACACACTGGATCCTTCCCCGAGGAGGCAAGGTAACAGCATGTTTGTCTTACCAAAGGAGGGTCACAGCCAGCCTGGCTGTAAAATGCTGCAAGGATGAGCAACATTCTACAAGACATGAGAGTATCTTAATTAAGTCTGGGCTCTAGAAAGCATGTTATGATTTTGTTTTACATTTAAATCATTTGTTTCCAATGCTTCTACTTGCTATTACTTGAATCTCTATGCTTTGTTAAATAAACTTAGATGTATTTATAGTGAAATCAGTATAAGTGTCATGTGATAAGAAAAGCAGCAATCTAAGATGAAACTGGTAAGCTGGGGTGTACTTTTTCTTTTGGATGCACCAAATCTGTGAATACTGTGAGTGTCCAGTGGATTTGTAGGTTTGGACACTTGAGGGAGATGCTTGGAGGGCCCAGAGGTTAGAATCTACCTATTGTTAATCTGTAGAAAAACAGCAGGGCATCTGTAGGCCTAGAGGGCAGCACTTGTGTTGCCCATGGCTGGTGGATTTGGGGGCCTCCCTCTACCCCCCGGCCTATCAGGCACAGACAGGGCTTCCTCATGCTAAGGGCAGGTGGCAGTGATGTGCCTCATAACCCTGGGGACCCCTGGAAAGCATCACAATGAGCACCTGTGTTTTGTTGCACATCACACCGTAACGCACATAATGGCTTTTAACTATTAAAAACTGTTTTTAATGGTTTGTTTTCTCACTCTGTAGATCAAATAAACCAGTTGTTTAAAAGGAAAACTGGAAAAAGCGAAAATTCCATCATGTGCAACCACTTGAAGCCATAGTCAATAGTAAGGGGTGTGAAATGCACAGAAATATGAAAAGCAGTCAATGTGGAAGAGGTGAGCTAGGGACCCATGGCATACTGGTTCCCATTACACTGCACTGTTCCCTTTAGATCGCCTCACCTGGCAGTATTGTGGAAAAGGAAGGCTAAACAACACAAAAGGTGCAACTTAAAGCAAAATCTGGAACACTCAGAAAGTATGCACACTAATTCAAGTTCTGGCCTTAACTTTTCCTAACCTTATACTCATGCAATCCTCACTGAGGGTTTCATGGTTGTATCTCATGGTAGAATTTTACCCCCAAGGCTTTGAAGAATAGACAGGACTTCAAATTCACAGGAAGGGTTCCTACTTACTGCAATGAGAGTGACACTAGTGCTTGAATTAGGTAGGTGGGAGATATAGATGGCTATTTAACTTCCTTACTTCTCACTACTACTATTTGAACACGGGTGGGGAAATATTGACACATGATATTTTGTAGGAAGTGGCATATATTATCACTCACTTTTCCTTTTATTGGAACAATACATTTATGATGCATTTTCAGGCCAATCTCCAGATATTTTATTTTCAAAGACTACCAATTTTATAAGGTGAACTGTATTACTTTTATTGGGAGGGAGTTTTTAAATTTGTTTTTATGAAACAGTATTAATACACATAGATATGGAGAGAGGGGATTGACACTTTATAGGTGAGCAGTTTTGCAAGCAGGTTGTATTTTGTAAGATACTCACAGAAGTGGTAGGATATCTGCAGACTGGTGGTAGGTGTCAAAGGCCTTCACAAACATTAATAAATTAACCCTCCATCCTGCTGGGAGGTAGTTGTGATTTCCATTTTATTGATGAGGACTCTGAAGCACAGTGTAGTTAAGCAACTTGCAGAAGGTCACAAGGAAATTGCTAGCAAAGGTAGGTATAGGATCCAGGACTCTTCCTTTCCAGTCCTGTACCACACATCCATCCATCCTTTACTGACTGACCCTGACTAGATTATAGTTGGTGTCAGGGTTCCCTCCCCACTCTGAACTCTAGGGTACAGATGTGGGGACCCGCATGAAAGACCCCCTAAGCTTACTTTTACCAGCTTAGGTTAAAACTTTCCCAAGGTACAAATTTTGCCTTGTCCTTGAACAGTATGCTGCCACCACCAAGTGATTTAGACAAAGAATAGGGAAAGGACCACTTGGAGTTCCTCCTGTCCAGATTGGAAGCTGAGGAAAGACAGAAGGAACTCCAAGTGGCCCTTTCCCTGTTCTTCGTCTAAATCACTTGGTGGTGGCAGCATACTGTTCAAGGACAAGGCAAAATTTGTACCTTGGGAAAGTTTTAACCTAAGCTGGTAAAAATAAGCTTGGGGGTCTTTCATGAGGGTCCCCACATCTGTACCCTAGAGTTCAGAGTGGGGAGGAAACCCTGACATGGTGGCAGAGCAGTGGGATCATTTTGAACCAGAGATCATTTTGAACCAAAAGTACAGACCTGAAGAGGTGTGTATTTTTTTAAGCTGAGAACAGCTAGAGGGTTTTCTGTCTCTTTGTCTGGAGGCAGAGGTGTTAGTTTTTAACAAAAGGATTTTTCTGTAGGCTGAGAACAGCTATCAGAGGCAAAGGTATCAGGTTACAGCACAGCAAACTGGGAATTCACAAGCAGGTTCTTTCTTTCTTTCTTTCTTTCTTTCTTTCTTTCTTTCTTTCTTTCTTCCTTTCTTTCTAACTCTTGGGTATAACTAGGTTAAAAACAAAGGGGCTAGGATGACAGAAAGCAATGTCCAACAGAAACTGGAATTTGCCAGAAACAGATCAAGGATGCAAGCCCTCCAACTCCTGTAAAGTTAGTAAGTAATCTAGCTAGAAAATGCGTTAGGTTTTCTTTGTTTTGGCTTGTGAAATTCACTGTGCTGGAGGAAATGTGTATTCCTGTTTGTGTGTCTTTTTGTAACTTAAGGTTTTGCCTAGAGGGATTCTCTATGTTTTGAATCTGACTTCCTGTAAGGTTATCTTCCATTCTGATCTTACAGAGTTGTTCTCTTATCTTTTTTTTTTTTTTTTTTGGTTCTTCTAATAAAGCTCTCTTTTTTTAAGAATCTGATTGGGTTTTTTGGGTCTTAAAAATCCAAGGCTGGTTTGTGCTCATCTTGTTTATTCTCAAGCCTCCCCAGGAAAGGGGGTGTAAGGGCTTGGGGGGGATATTTTGGGGAAATAGGAACTCCAAACGGTCCTTTCCCTGTTCTTTGTCTAAATCACTTGGTGGTGGCAGCATACTGTTCAAGGACAAGGTGAAATTTGTGCCTTGGGAAATTTTTTAACCTAAGCTAGCAAAAATAAGCTTAGGGGGTCTTTCATGCCGGTCCCCACATCTGTACCCTAGAGTTCAGAGTGGGGAGGGAACCCTGACAGTTGGCAACTGAAGGTTTTAAGAAACAGAATATACAGATATAAGTGCTGTTAAAATTCAGACAGAGCTTTACAGGATGAACCCATGATACAATGGAAGCTTGCATTGCTTGTAACCTATTGGACAGTTACACCATAGTATTAAACTCCAGAGCATAATGAACCCTTTAAGCCACTGTTGACATAGGTAAGGAAGGTTGGGGACCATAGCAAGCAAAACTGGTAACCTAGAGTGAATTATCCAGCAGATATCCTACCAACCTACGCAGAATGTGGTGTAAGCTCTACAAATGCCACTTTGGAAATGTGAAAGCCTCCTAGGCTGGATCAATGGACATGGGAGGTGGGGAGGCAGCACATGAAAACAATAAAAGAAGGGGCAATAGGTTCTTAATTCCACAAGCAAATGAGCAGTCTAGCCACAGCAGACGGTGAGTGTGTTCCCTCAGGAAAAGTGGAAGACAGGCTGCATTCCGCAAATAAACATGTTATTAGTATAGATCATGCACTTACTATGATTTATTGGTATCCTATTTGTCGCGTGCATATTGTTACATTTTTCAAATTACTTCTTGGGGGGAAAAAGGTGAGAAGAGTGGTTAACAGATTCTATATACATACTTCATGAATGGGTTTGTAAATTCTCAATCCCATCAATACCTTTTACATGTGCAGATATAAATTCAGATCTCTCACATTTGGGGGAAGAGGAATACCAACTAACCACCACTAATCCAAAATTGACCTAATAGAATTTTGCAGTTTGCCTCCTGTCAAGAAATAAAAATATAAATTATGTTTTTCACAAGCAGGGCCTCAGGAAAGTCCATGGTGTCAGAAGTTTCCTGTTCAAGGTCTGACATATCTCACCACTAGCTCCTTCACAGTGATTGAAATTAAAGAAATCTTTTATTAAATCACTAAAGAGTATGTGGCTCTAGTTTCAGTATGTCTGTCTGAAATAATGCCAGTGTTGTATCCTGCCCATGTGATCTCCACTTTATTATTGGGAGCAAAGTATCCAGTTCTCAAGTTCTGCGCTCTTAACAGTACCACAAGATTGTAACTCAAACTGTTTTTACACACTGGCCTCTCATGACTGAGTCTTAAAGAGAAAGGAATTGTGTTCCTGCCACCACAGTACTCTGAGTTGCATGCTCTAAAGTGAGCCATTAAATAGAACTTTGAATATTTATAGGCATGTGGTATACAAGTCATCAACAGTGGGCTCTACTTTATTGGGCCATCCATTCATGTAGAGTTTTTAAAGCTTTTTCAGCTGATTCCGAGTTTCCCAATAGCAGAGAAGTAGAAAAATTTACTAATACTGTACCAAGAAAAACATGACGAATTGTGAAGACAATTTAATCAGAGAAGGGTAATGATGTAAAATACAGTTTATGAGCTTTAATTTCAGTAAATGCAAACCTGTAAAAGATCCTAGAGGTAACAGAAAACAGGTGCCCAGTTTTCAATGGCAAGAGAAAAAAAAAAGACAACAAATACAGTTCCAAGGAATTACTTGAAAATCTAAGGAAATTACAAGTCCCTTTAACAAGGCCACACGTGAAGTAATTTGTTCAGTGCACTGACCCCGAAGACAGAGGTTCAGGTTTAAAAGCAAGTATATCAAAGGGCAATGAGGCTCATTTAGGGAGCAAGGATTTCAGCGGTGGAATAGGTTTGGTTCTGAGATAAGGTATCGAAGTGTGTGCAGTGCATCATTACAGTATTTCAAAACCAAAAGGAGGTCAAAGCATCTAAGGGATGCCGCATTTGACTCATCAGGAAGAGATGTCATGAGCAACATTTTAAAAATTGCTTTCTAATTTTGGATGCCTCAGTGGGGAATGTGATCACTCAGCATCTTTGAAAATCATTCCCAAGCTGTCTAAAAACGGGCAGCCAAAATTAGAAAGCACTTGAAAATTTTGGCATACACGTGGCCGTAATTGGAAATTGATGAGAGACAAGCTTAGGGTAAACATTAGGAGGGTTTTATAGCTCAAGCTGATGCAAAACCAATGTGCAATAAGTGAATGATAAAGACTCACTAATCACCCTATTATATAGAGCATATGGGTATATCTCCCGTAAGTCAAAAATGAAAAGACACAAAGGGAGATGGCAAACCTAAGGAAGATGAATATTCTGTGAATGTATCTCTTTTACATTCAAGGCAAATTGAAGAACAATATTGTTAAATATTTACTTATCACCTACTAGCTTATTAAACATTGTTGCACCAAATACAGCTGACAATATAGTGTGGGAAGGAATATTCTTTACTAGTAAAATGTCAGGAGTGAGCCTCATAGGTGACAAATGCTGTAAGAAAAAGTGACTCAGCTGTATTACAAGCAGTCAAATACCCAAACATGGGCTGGCATTCCAGAAAATACTTGTATTCTCTTGCCTTTTTGTTAATTTCCTTCATCCGGTTCCCAGTGTTGCCTTGTACTGAATGATGCTGAAACATCCCAGAATTTGTATTTATATAGCACCAACACTGTGCTAGCTCTTGCAATGCACTAAGTTCTTGCTCCAACATGAACTAAGTGACAGCAGACCGTCAGCTGATCAGAGCTCAAGCAGGCACTTTCCAGATTGATAGTAGGAAAAAAATGCATTAACTTTTATTCACCACTAAGTGTGGATTTCTACAGACTACCTAAGGGGCAGTTCCCCAATTGCTGCACCCAGATATTCCACTTTGGAAGGGCAGGTGCTTATGTCAAGTCCGGTGTGCACTGCTGCTGCCCACAGCCAGATCATCAAGCAGCATCAGGATGGATTCTGACCTCTGAAGTTACCGAGACAAGTTTGAATGTCAAAACTTCATTAAAAATACAGAAGTCTGGATAATATATGACAAAACAAATGATACGTATATAGGGAAGAAAAAGAGTTTTGTATTTATAGCACAAGACAGCAAGTCAGAAGAACTGAATCTGTTACTCATTGGCTGAAATGCAACCTTCCTGCATGACTCTGGGCAAGTCACTTGGGTGGGAAAATTTAGACCCAATTTTGGGTGCCTCAGTTTTTGGATGCCTAAACTTGAGGCATCTAGGGCGTGTTTGTCAGAAAGGGTGAGTACTCGCAGCTCCCAGTGAGGTCAACTGGACTTGTGAAAAATCTTGCTTCACATTTTCATAACACTTTTATATGTTCAAAGCACTGTTCAGATAATAGCTAAGTGATGCTCACACACCTTTGTGAGATGGGCTGGAAATATCTGTATTCCTATTTTATAGAAGGGAAATGAGACAAAAGGTGAAGGGACGTGCTCAAGACCACAGAATGAATCAGGAAAGAACCAGGGTTAGAACCCAGGACCTCCTAGGAGTCTGGGTAACAAACAGGAGGAAAATTTAATCTAGTTGGTATTACTGAAACCAATGGTTATATTGAAATTGATGGTTATAACCTATTTAGGAAAAAAGTTGACAAAAGGGGTGGGGGAGTGGCACTCTATGTCAAAAATGGCATTACCTGTTTCCGAGTCACTGAAAACTCAGAAAAAAGTGATCTTGAATGCTTATAAATCAACATCCTAACAGATAAAACACAATATGGGGTATTAGTTGGTGTCTGCAACAGATCGCGAAATCACACTAGGGAAACAGAATGACTGGCTCCTTACATACCTATTGTCATAAATATAAAGGGAAGGGTAAACCCCTTTAAAATCCCTCCTGGCCAGAGGAAAAATCCTCTCACCTGTAAAGGGTTAAGAAACTAAAGGTAACCTCGCTGGCACCTGACCAAAATGACCAATGAGGAGACAAGATACTTTCAAAAGCTGGGAGGAGGGAGAGAAACAAAGGGTCTGTGTCTGTCTGTATGCTGCTTTTGCCGGGGATAGAACAGGATTGGAGTCTTAGAACTTTTAGTAAGTAATCTAGCTAGGTATGTGTTAGATTATGATTTCTTTAAATGGCTGAGAAAAGAACTGTGCTGAATAGAATGACTATTCCTGTCTGTGTGTCTTTTTTGTAACTTAAGGTTTTGCCTAGAGGGATTTTCTATGTTTTGAATCTAATTACCCTGTAAGGTATCTACCATCCTGATTTTACAGAGGTGATTCCTTTACTTCTATTAAAAGTCTTCTTGTAAGAAAACTGAATGCTTTTTCATTGTTCTCAGATCCAAGGGTTTGGGTCTGTGGTCACCTATGCAAATTGGTGAGGATTTTTACCAAACCTTCCCCAGGAAGTGGGGTGCAAGGGTTGGGAGGATTTTGGGGGGAAAGACGTGTCCAAACTACGTTTCCCAGTAAACCCAGTTAGTTTGGTGGTGGCAGTGGAGATCCAGGGTCAAAGGATAAAATTAATTTGTACCTTGGGGAAGTTTTAACCTAAGCTGGTGAAAGTAAGCTTAGGAGGTTTTCATGCAGGTCCCCACATCTGTACCCTAGAGTTCAGAGTGGGGGAGGAACCTTGACACCTATCTATAATGTGTAGGGAAAAAAGCTCTATGATCATGGGGAACTTCAATATGAGCAACATATGCTAGAGGTCTCATGCTGCCAGTACTGAAACATCTTGGAAGTTCTAAATGTTATAGATGACAATTTCTTAACTTGCATCCAACATGGGAGAATTCTATTTTATACCTTGTCTTGACAAATAAAGAGGAACTGATCACAGAAGTAAAAATTAATGGTAGCTTAGGTACAAGTGATCATGACTTGATCACATTTATAATGAGCAATCAGAAGGAAGTCCAGACCTGTAATATATCCACTTGGTGCTTTTAAAAGGCTACTTTCACAAAGCTGAAAACAATTATAAGCCAAATCATCTAGGAAGAATTTAATCAGAAAAATGTGAATGATAATTAGGAATTGTTTAAGAACACTTTATTAGAAGCCATAATCCCACAATCGAGGAAGAAGGCTATATTGGTTAAAAACACCCAACCTGGTTTAGAGGAAAAGTGAAGGCAACTATAAAAAATATTAACAAATGTAAGAAAGAGGTGGTGGATAGTAATGAATCTAAATCAGAAGCTAGGAATTGCAGAACACTAGTAAGGGAAGCAAAGGGACACAAAGAGAAATCTATAGCCAGCAAAGTTATGGACTATAAGGAGGAGTTTTTAAGTACATTAGGAACGAAAAGAATAACAATGGTATTGGCCCATCACTACATGGATATCGTAGAATTATCAGTAATAATGCAGAAAAGGTAGAAGTGTTCAATAAATATTTCTGTTCAGTATTTGGGAAAACAGATGATGTGGTCCTATCATAGATAACACTCTTCACATTTTGTTAGTATATCAGGAGGATGTTAAACAGCAGTTACTAAAGTTAGGCATTACTAAAATCAGCAGGTCTGGATAACTTACATCCAAGAGTTTTAAAAGAACTGGCTGAGAAACACGCTGGACCATTAATGATTATTTTTAATAAGTCTTAATACACTGGGACATTCCAGAAGACTGCAAGAAAGCTAATGTGTCAATATTTTAAAAGGGTAAATGGGATCACCTGAGTAATTATAGAACTGTCAGTCTGTCTTTGATCCGGAGCGAGTGGGTGGAGTGGCTGATACAGGACTTGATTAATAGAGAATTAAAGAAGGATGATATAATTAATGCCAATCAACATGGGTTTATGCAAAATAGAGCCTGACAAAGTAATCTGATATCTCATTTCTTAAATGAGATTAAAAATTTAGTTGATACAAGGTAATAGTGCTGATATAATGTGCTTAGACTTGTGTAAGGCTTTTGACTTGGTACCACACCTTTTGATTTGATTGTCTTATCTTTTCCAGACTTGGGTTTTCAGGGAACTTTTTGCTCAAAATTTACCTATATTACTAAATCATTCTTCAGTTACCCCAAGAAAGCCTGGCCAGCAATTTTGCCTGCATTTCTAAAAGTGCTTATTCAGATACCAGTTATTAGGCCCTAGTTGTTTAATTGTTCCCCAATGTTCCAAACCACACTGCCTTTCAGAATGAGTCCCTAGGTATCTAAAATTGGGTGTTCAGGAACCTAAATGACTGGGCATTTCAGAAAATTTGAATCTCCATTTGTGTTTTCTCTTTATTATATTGGGGTGTTGAAAGGAGAATATGAGAGAGAATGTTTGACTGTTGCCAGAGTAAAACCCTTTTTCACGTCAGGAATGGCTGTAACTCAGTATAGCAGAGGAAAGCAAAGCGACAAATGAGTTATGCATGGTCATCCCTATGGAATGAAAATAAGAAGTATATTACATTGCCTACCATTACATATTATATTTAATGATACCATGGCCAAGAGGGGATTTCTCTACAGCAAATGTAGATGTAAAGTTTTTACTAATATGGTTGTAGGGATATTATAATTTATTGCATTCTTCCCATCGGTTAGGTTTAAATATATAAGAGAGAAATTAATGTACATGTTTCTGAAGGAGAGAGACCCCGGGAAAATGCTTAGAAATAATCTGAAATGTGGCCACAGTATCTTTATTTTGTATCTAAGGCATCTTCCCAGTCAATGAACCTCTGTGAAAGATTAATGTAGTTTGAACTTTTATTGAGGAATATCATTCGTGTACTGTCACATTTAGCACAAATGGTGCTTCAGTCACAGTTCAGTAATATTCCAGCATATTATTTCCAAGGCATTTGAGAGTTTAGAGAATTATTGAAGGGCACACTGTACTCATTTGGTACTAAGGCAGAGTGCAGTTGCAGTCTCCATATGATTTCAGCAAATGGAATCATTGTTAATTTCATTGTACATAGCAAAATAGTGGTGATAATAACCCAGGTGAAATATCCCACTGGAGAAAATAGATGGAATATAGTGCTCTATGAGATCTCCACTAAGAATCCTAGAGGCAATATGGGAATGAGAAGAATTAGACTTCATTCCTATGCATTCTGTGAAAAGCTAAACTATTTTGTTTTACAAACACATATGTCTCAGAATATCTTCATTTCCATTTTCTGAATGTGCTGTAAAAGAAAAAATTCAAGTCCTACAAAAATCACTTGTCAGAAGGTAGGTTCAGATATTTCAATTTAGGGATCATTATTTGTATTAAATACATCTAAGGCTGATCCTGAAAATAAAGACCAAAGCCAAGATTTATAGCAGATGTTGCCTTTATACCGGTAGTTGTGAGTTTACTCTGTCCTTATACATTGTAATAGAACTAGTCTAATTTTTCATTAAAATAAAACAAATATAGTCCCTTTTCTAAATTGTTAAATCATTCACAAATTGAGTCTGATTTCTATGAATGTGTTATTTCCAAGTATTCACTGCATAGTTTAAGCAAACATATTTTAGCCTATCAGTTGTTTCCACCAGCTATTTACTATCTGTGGTGTGTGATTGGTCATCTAAATCACATGAGATTGCTTCTGCTTTCTGATTGGATAACAATCCTTTTAAACAGGAGAATAATGACAGACAATGAGCAGTGACTAATAAATACTCTTCTTTGTGCACAAATATCCACCTTGGTACTTGTATTGCTCGCATCACCATAGCATCTGAAAGCCTTTTTCACATGTAAATACAGGTATTCATATGAGAACAATAGCCATTCCCCAAATTTTCATGCAAACTAAAGTGAGTTGGTCTCAATTTACAGGCCACAAATACTGTTGAACCAAAAATCCATTGAGAATTCAGAGGAACCAAAAAGCCACTGAGAATTCAGACTAATGTTTTCAGTTGTGGACCAGACATTATCTACATGAATATCTACATGTAGTCACCTACTACAGGACAGGCCCAACAAGGAAAATAACAGAACGCCATCGGCCATCACGTACAGCCCCCAGTTAAAACCTCTCCAGCGCATCATCAACGATCCCCCATTCTCACAGGCCTTGGGAGGCAGGCCAATCCTCACTTACAGACAGCTCCCCAACCTGATGCAAATATTCACCAGCAACTACACACCACACTACAGAAACACTAACCCAGGAACCAATCCCTGTAACAAACTGCATTGCCTTCTCTGTCCCCATATCTAGTGACACCAGCATAGGACCCAAACACACCGGCCACACCATCAGAGGCTCATTCACCTGCACATCTACTAATGCGATATATGCCATCATGTGCCAGCAATGCCCCTCTGCCATGTATGTTGGCCAAACTGGACAGTCTCTATGTAAAAGAATAAATGGACACAAATCAGACATCAGGAACGGTAACATACAAAAGCCAGTAGGAGAACACTTAAATTTTCCGGGACACTCAACAGATTTAAATGTAGCCATTCTTCAACCAAAAAAAAACTTCAAAAACAGACTTCAATGAGAAACTGCTGAGCTACAATTCATTTGCAAACTTAACGCCATCAATTTGGGCTTGAATAGGGACTGGGAGTGGTTGGCTCACTATAAAAGCAATTTTCCCTCTCTTGGTATTGACAACTCCTCATCAATATTGGGAGTGGACCACATCCACCTTGACTAAATTGGCCTTCAACATTGGTTCTCCACTTGCAAGGTAACTCCCTTCTCTTCATGTGGCAATATATATTTATGCCTGTTTCTGTAATTTTTCACTCCATGCATCTAAAGAAGTGGGTTTTTTACCCATGAAAGTTTATGCCAAATAAATCTGTTAGTCTTTAAGGTGCCACCGGATTCCTCGTTGTTTCTGTGGATACAGACTAACACGGCTACCCCTCTTATACTAGGTATGGCTTTGTACTCGATGCTCTTTGATTGTGTAATATTTAGAAGCTTGTGAAATGTGCAGGTCTATTTGACTATCAAAGTTTGGGAAAGGCCCTGGACAGGGTCCACCCACAGAGATGACATTGGCCACCCACATGAGAAGGGGAGAGATATGAAAGGTGCAGGACTGGCAGTTTTGAAGGCTAGAGTCTTTATGTATCCACAGAACAGAGAGCATTGCAGCCATGCAAGAACACACAAATGTCAAGAATCACTGTGTTTGATTCAGCCCTGCTATAGCTTCCAGCAGCATATCCCAGGGTTACAGGACAACATTTAAGGGCAGTTTTCTGGGAGGGATTGAAGGAGGCTGCAATGGAGCAAGATACCGCACTTCATTTCCCGCCCCACTGGGATGAGCATATCACAGAAATTTAGTTTTGAACATAAAAATCAGAATCTATGAATCCAATGGCCCCTGCGGAGTGGTAACCAAATCCACTTATACAAACATGTAGTCCCCTCCTGTGCCTGCATTACATCTTGGACTTTTTTGTGAGCCAAGTAAAAAGTTAAGCAATAAAATAATTACACATTGCTAGCACTTTTCCAATCTCAGTTCTCTACCTTGCATAGGGTGAGCAGCCTGCCCTCTGCTATCTATGGGAATAGATGAGTGTTCTGGAGAGAATACATACAAGCTTTATGGGGCTAAATATGACAACAGGGCCATACTGGACAGAACTCAAGTTTATTATTCCACAGATACTGAAAGAAAAATCTTCTTACTGAAGATTGCAAACTATAAAACTATGTGAACAGAAACTAAAGACAGGAAAAAATCATCTTGTTTTTAAAGTATAAAACAAATGTTTCCATTTGCCAGATCAAGTCATTTGTTATGATTTTATTTTTTGGAGCTCTTTCAACCTCATTCCCAAAGATGACCAGGACAAAGTCAGTGACTAAAAGCTTCTGTAAGGTCCAAAGCAGCTTGAATTAAATGTCTGACCAAGCATATTATCAATAGGTCAAATCCCAAAGACCATAGTATTTAGTCAGACAACTGCCATTGAGGTCAATAGGATTTTTGCCTGAATAAAAATTGAATAAAGACATCAGGATTTAGCCCTACGAATGGCCAGGAGACTAGTGTAATATTCCAGCCAAGAAGGACAATACTAGACCTCTGAACTAAACAGTTTCCATAATAAAGATCCATTTTGTTATATGGATGTTCACAAAAAAAAAAAATCCTCTCAGCCATAAGTAGGGCTGATATGTAGATTTGGAAGTTTTCTACATATCTACTATTTTAGTCTTTAAATATGCAGTACTGGCGATGGGAAACAGTTTTTGCCTTCATGCAGGTTTCAGATGGAAACTGTGAAAGTTTAATTTTGAGGATATTCATATTGCCTGCTCTCCAAGCAGCAGACTGGATTCAACTCATGTGGTAATGACATGTATATGAGACCCTCCAACCAAGGAGCCCAAAGTGCTCCACAGACTACACCATATGCATATATCACTTTGAAGAACATGACAACAATATAACAATACACAATGATTCAGGGCAGGAGAGGAACACTATATTCATTTGAAACTAAAGGTGAAGTTTTAAGATATACACAATGTAATTACACAAGCTGCATTGTCAACCAGGACATTAACTCCACTATTTCTGCTCTTGCAAAAGATATTATGGAAATTTCCTTGGTTGCAGGTAGTCAGAACTTCAGTTTTATACCATACCTAAACATCTTCATCTATACCTACACAGTACCCCATACCTAACTTCATGCTGGGGTACCACCTACTAAGTATCCCACACGATTTCCTTCACCATCTCCAGTTTACCTTGAAGTTTTCCCACCCACATACTGTCCAAATCCAGCACTTCTTACTTCAGGAGACCTGAGGAGATTACATCCTGAGGGTTATAGACACACCCAATGTGATCAGTAGCTTTATTTGGACTCACAAAGGAGAAAGAACTGAAAGGAAGAGATTTCAAGCCCAATCTTGAAAGAGAAACTTTGAGAAAGTAACATAAATTGGTAAGGGTCAAAGTGAGGCACATTTCTTTGGTTCTCAACTAGTTTCTAAAGGTTTTCTTTGTGTTTTGTTGGGTGAAAGAGGTGATAAGGTAATTGTGCATGGAGCAACCAGCACAGATTTTGTTAACATAGCCCTATTGTACTACACATCAAGTTTAAACTTCTTGTCCTTGGCTTTGGTAACATTTTGACACGCTGTCAGGTTGGTTTGCTTGAAGAACCTATAGGCAATAGCTTTTTACCTAAGAAGTCATTTCAGGCAGAGAGAGATTTGAGGCAAAGAATCAGTGCTACTGGTGATATTATCAGCTTCTAAACAGAACTGCATCAACAAAACAAATTTCTCGAAGATCTAAATGCCTCTTTATTTGTTACCCTGGATATGAGGGGTGTGTGTGCCCCCAAGCTAATTGCAACCATATTATGTGCTTCAGCCACCATGAATGAATAAAAATAGAATACCACATAGTACATGGGTAATTTGAAAGCAGGCTTTTGAAAGTTAGGTCAAAACTAGCTGGGAATTTCTGCTAATCAGAATGGGAAAGAAAAGTCAACAATTGAGATTTCATCCACCAAGGTTTTCAAACCTTGGATTTAAGCACATATGCTATAGAAGATTGTTAGGAATGTTTGTTGATAAATAGTTTATTGAACATTAGAAAAAGTGATGATTTAGTAGGGGTCACTATGACCTATGTGTTTTGTAGAAGTTATAAAAGACTAGCTAATGTCTTGTACTTGAAGCAGTCCTCTGAAGCCATCTTGGGAGATGTTTTTCCTGACACCTTTTCTCCCTGGTGGGTGAGCAACTGGCCACTGCAAACCTGTTAATTACTCAATACCATTCCAGATTTTTGGTAAATATTTGGGATGTTTTAAACCTATTGCTTATGTCTGTGTGTGCTTAAATCAAACAAATTGCAGTTTTAGATAGAGCACGCTTACTTGCATTAATCTTTTATCAGACAGAATTGCTGTGTTCCCATTGATTTATTCCTGACACCGCCTGGAGTGAAACAGGTAAGTTACCACTGCTGTGGGTTCTGAAAACCCTGGGTAACACATTCAAAAACAAGTTTAAGCAAAAATTTGTTAGGACAATCTGGCAAATCCCAATATTATTATATTCAAGGCCCTACATCACGCAGCCCCGTCAACATCTCTGATCTCGTCTTCTTTGGCATTCCCTGGCCTTTTCTGTTCCACTAATTATGTCAGTCTTAATACCTTATTTATCATCTGTCAAGCATCTATATACCTTCTCCCAGGCTCACTTACGCTGAACTCATCAAAATCCCTCCTATAAACTCACTTATGTCATTGCATCTTGAAGCACGGGGATGAAAAAACAAGTAATGCAATGATGTGCACATGCCTCACTGAACTGAGTGATTATGTGATCTTACTGGTGTCATCCTGATCTCCCCTCTTTTTGCCTATTCATTACTCTCCTCTGTTGTGTCCTGTCAATTGAGTCTGTCTGCTGCAGGAATTGTATTTTTATTTGCTCTTCTGAGGTATTAAACATTTTTGGGTGCTCAAAAAAATAAATGAAATAGTGTCTGATATAGAATGATCCTCAAATTCTAAAAAATGGAAAAGTAGATTAAGCTGGGCCTGATCCAATTATAAGGACTTTAGGAGAAAGGAAAGGCTACCTAACTCTAAACTAGCTAGCTAAGGTACTTATACGCCACTATTACTGTAGTATCTGAACTTCTTTAAATGTATTTACCCCCCCCCCCAACCTCTGCGACAGAGCAACGTATTGTTATTCCCCTTTTACAGATGGACAACTGAGGCACAGAGGGACTTCAGCCCAGATCCTCAAACGTATTTAGGTACCTAACTCCCATTGACTTGCCTGAAGTCACACTGTATGAGCTGCTTCTATCATCTCTTCCTTTGCTTCTGGATGTAGGGAATGCCTGTGTTTCTGGAGACAAAGTGGATTGTGCTTGCACTCAGTTCTCATTGCTTCTTCTTGATTTTGCTATATTAACACAGAAAGGCTATGTTTTACATAGACACTCAGGACTTGCCAACCTTATATATTGTGCTTTGATTGCTGTCTAGTGTTGGGAGAGGGACTGTTATAGCTGGTTTGCGTACCACTTCTTTCCCTCCAATTCTGTATATGTGAAGTCATACACACAAAATCCAGTGGAACATATGGGGGGAGATTTTCCAAGTCATACACGGCATTGACTTTCAGTGGGATTTAGTAGCCTAATTGCCACTTGTGCCTTGGAAAATCTCCACCAGAGTGTATTTGACTCATATATTTCTGAAAGGACTGTTGGGAACAAGGCAATAAGGAGATTTTCACTTTACTAATATATTCCTGTTCTAGTTAAATAAAGAAAATTGAACAAAAGCATAAACATTGGGCTGTATAACTTCACTTAAGTCTCTGGATCAGAGACTTCTCGACCTTTTGGTAACCACTTCTTGCCATTTGGCGCATTTTTTGAAGTTATGGCTTAATTCTCTTTTCATTCCGCCTCTTGGGAGAAGATGATTATCTCTTTTTGGTGATCCCTCAACCCAAAACGTGAGACCTGAACTTCCAACTTCTACATAATATATAATGCCGTACCCAGCCTTCCTGAATCATGTTCTGCTATACATGCTGCTTTTCTGTTCTGCATCTGTTGCGGCACAAGCTCTTATCCTGACTTTCATTCTCTGACTCAGTATTTGTACTTCTGTCTCATATGGTGATGAAAACATCTTTAGCTGCACTACACTGTAATTGGTATCAAAATATTTGGTAGCACAGTCAATAACAGCCACAACTTTCATTTATTGCTTCTGTCAGTATAGAATGATCGTGTCTTCAGACACTTTTTGGTGGTTTTGGCTTATTTTCTTCTAGGAAACAGGTACATCTTTCTCATTTTAATGGTGGAAATGCTATTTCTGAGTAAGGGAATCTTCTTTCTCTTAAGTTTCTTTTCCAGAGAAGTGCTTTGGAGGACCATGAAGAGCACTGGATCCCAGTGAAAGCAACAGCAGCAGCACGTGTACCTGCACGTTCATTTGTAATCTCGAACAGAGTCAATAAGTATGACATCGGTACAGAGTGGGAAAAGATAGATCATAATACAAAGACACTGTGGGTTCTAATATTGAATATTAAAGCCTTTGCAAGTGTGGCAATCTGATGACATATAAGAACCCTAAAATATCACATAAGACTGGAGTAGAATATTGGATTTAATATTTTGGAGACAAAACAGGTACACAGTACTTTGCCAAGAGCTCTCTGAAATCTCTCTCACACACGTCTGCACATGCACCCTGAGTAAAAGTTGCAGAACTGATCTCTCTGAAGCCCATTGTAAACGGGACTTACAGCCCTAATAGGTAAATGCATAAAAATAAGGTGGGTTAATTTTTCTGTGCTGGAGAATTCATTGTTTGGCATAGAATTTGTATATTATATTTGTCATGCTGTCTGGAATGGCTCATGACTGAGTTCCTACCTCAGGGCAGACTGTCAAAAACAGGACAAGTTGGTGGGGTATGTTTTACTCTTAGATTTCACCAAACCAGTAACAAATGTGAACTCCTGGATCACTATAACAGTCTTACCATTCACAGACAGTCCACTTAGACTCTCCAGTCTATCTTGCCACCCGGACAAACTGGACTTAGTGATAAATGGTCATTTACACTAAAAAAATAAATAAATAAATCACACCACATTCAGGTTGCTTCCAGTCCCAAGAGACTGGTCACTTACCTAAGCTCAATTGGTGCCCTAGATCTTACGACAGAGACAACGCCTGCAGCCAATCCTGTAATAAACTATCTAAAGGTTTATTAACTAGGAAAAGGGAATCAGAGTTATATACAGGTTAAAGCAAGCAAACATATGCACACCAATGAGTTACCATCTACAAAGCTGTAGTGATCTGTACATTCAATTTGTCTTTCAGGGTAGATCCAGGAGGCAGTCCCTGGGGATCTCTGGCTACAGTCTAGTGTCTCTGGTCCTTCAGAGTTCAAACAGCCAAAAAGATGCAGTTTCTTCTTGTCAGGGATTTTTATTCCCTTCCCCCAGAATTCAAGATGATGGGACAAGTTCACATGCACATCTCCTCTTCACAAGTGGTGGGGAGCAATCAACAACGTCTTCTGTCCTCTGATGTTCCAAAATGGTATGTCTGGTGTCAATTGGGCCTTCTTTTGTTGGGCAGGCGAGAACACCTCTTGTTGCAAACTAGTATTTCACACTTGGTAATGTTTCTCTCCTGACTGTGGGGTTTATAGTTTCAGAGCAAACACTTAAATATTACCTTATGACATGAATATAGATATTACAAGTGAGATTAATACACACAGCAACACAGAAACATTTCACCGAATCTAAACATTAAATATAATTCTTTCAAGAATTATACCAATTTTGAGCAAAACTAACATAACAGGTGACCTGGTCTGGTCTCCAGCTATGAGGTTGTCAGTTCTTAGCTAATGTCTGCAGCCTCATTAAGAGCTGGCATCTGGCCTCCCAGTGTCAAAATATTGACAAGCAGAAATCAGTTAATCTACTCTGGGTCTAGCTGATGCACTGCCAAAGCTAATTAAAATACCTTACTGACTGCTGCAACATGCACTGCCAAAGAAAAAGAAGAATTTGGTTTGTTCTGATTTCATAACTGAGGAACCCACTTTTCCTAAGTGCTGACGCAAAAGTGGTCAGAGAGAAGTAATCTCTTAACACCACATACACAGGAGTGCAATTTTGATCTTAGGGCTTGTCTATACAAAAACGTTGTATCACTTTAAATTATACTGGTGTAGCTAAAGTAGTAAGATTCTTCCTAGTGTGGATGCAGTTACACTGGTATAAAAGGTGCTTGTATTGCTACAGGGAGGGGAGTAAGGTATACTAGTAGAAGCACGATTATACTGGTATAACTGCATCCACAGTAGGATACTTATATATAGCCAGGATACAAACCAGTATATAGGCAAGACCTCGGTTTGTTGTGTATTTTCACATGGCTTCATCTCCAGGTTCCTATCTGTACCGCACGAAGTGAGAGAAAAAGAGAAAGAGAGATTCTTCTCATGGTATAATGTTTCCAGTCAACCAGAAGCAGGAAATTCCAGAAATAACATGAGATGGGCTACTACAAAAGACTTACAGCTCAATTTTGCACACCCAAGAGATTATGGATAGGACAACCAGACTTGTGGATACTTACTTATATGAACAGAAACACCCTTGCAATCTTACTGGGCTTTACCAATCAAAGCTGTGATCTCAACACAAAGCATCACTCTAGGGCTCAAAAGATAAGGTACCATTGTCTTCATAATATCAAGATAATCCAGAACTTCAGTGTTTATTTACAAAGATCCTGGGCTAAATTCTGCTCTCAGTTACACCTGTGTGAATCCAGAGGCACTCCATAATATCCGCTGAGTTACTCTACATTTAGTTTGGTGTAAATAAGATCAGATCAGACCTTCTGCCACTAAAAGTAGATGGAATTTACAGCATGGGGGGAAAAAACACACACACACATATTATATATATATATATATATATATATATACACACACACACACACACACACACAAGCTTCTTACATTTACAAGATGATTCAAAACTCAGGTTAAAGAAAGTTAGTTTGCTTATAACTACAAATACTACCTCTGTAATGAAAAACAGACACTCAAGTTAGATGAGGTTTGCCTCTGGCCCATGCAAGTTATCCATGTAAAAAGTAAAAAATAAGACTGAGATCTAACAGTGAAAAACAAAGGAATTGAATATTCAATCACAATCGCACCAAAATTTAGTAGCCAAGCAAATGCATCTATCAAAGGGAGTTAAAGATGGAAAGTAATCCACTACCTTATGTTAAAGATGAGAAAAATGGTCTAACAGTTCATAAAAACAACCCCTTCGCCACCCACACTTTTTTGGCATAACAAAATGCAAGGGAAAATTATACCGTTCTAGAGTCAAATTCCATATCCTCTAGTATTGTGAAAGGGCTTGCAATAATATTTCTATGCTGCCATCTAGTGCACTGCTCAAAGAATACAGGCTTCTTGTCTCAGTGGCTAAAACTAATAGGGAGAAAAGCTCTCTCTACCCCCTTTTCCACATATAAATGACTTATTTTCAGTGCCCACCAAACAACACAACTTTACAAGTTCCCTGCTATAGCAATTATTATGAATACATTTCATCTGGCCAATAGTTATATTGAAGCCCATATTTTGATACAACATTCATTAGGATTTCTTCATGCCCAGTTTGCAAAACAATTTAAAAAGATGCTGAAATTCTTTTCTGTAAGCGTGCATGATTATTAACTGATTAATACGAGGAACTTACTATATGTAATGATATTGTAAAGGTCCAGTCCTGCATCCCCTACTGAGTTCAATAGAACTATGCAAACAAGAAACAGCTATAGGATTGAGCCAATGCGTAGAGAAATACAAATCTGGAGAAGTGGAAAAATCTGAAACATGGTAGGCCCAATTAGAAATTAGAGTGTGTTTATACCCCATAGGAGATCAGCATAATCAGTCAGTCAATAAAAAGTCACCTTGAAATAAAGGCATTATATTAAACAGTTCAGAGCACAGAGGTCTCCATTATCACTGAGTGAAAGTACAACACTACAGTCAAAATACATTTAAGCTTTGCTAATTGGGAAACAAAGAACAAAAATATCAGAAGGAATGGATGCGTGTAATATAACTTGAGGAATTTGAAGCTATATCAGCACACCTAGCTCCAGTTCACCTGCATCCTTTCACATAGGCTGAACTATGGCATGGGAAGTAGCTGAGACACACAGATGTGGCCTCATGTTCACTCAATGCCACAATATCCAGAGGCACAACATAAAAGGAAATGACCCTTCTCCAACGTACAATCTGAAAATAGTCTCATCCTTTGGTAGAACCCCAGAATTAGCCTGTTCTTAAGAACTTTTTATATAGAAGTGGAAACATTTAAGTAACCTCTAAGAGTTTAGGGAACTAGGCAAATTCCACAGGATTTTTCAATAACCAAAAGAATATAGCTACATCAGCTGTAATACCAGTCACAGCTCTTCCCATCAAAACTAACAGTAATGTCTTTCTGAAAGGACAGGGTGCTAATACTTCCTTCCAAATATAGTTGAAAGAAACAAAGCAAGTCAGTTGTTCTCTCATATTAGACTCTCCAAGTTCTCGCCTTCAAAGAGTCCTGGCTCAATCAGGATGCCTAGTAAAGAACTGCAACCTCCACACAAAGTAACATAAAATTTTCAGTCTTACAAACCCTCTATAAGGGCCACATTCCACTGTTGTTGGGCACGCAGAACTCCCACTGATGTGCCACCCATGATCCCGGTCCTTTTTCTAATGGTCTCAAAGTAATCAAAAGTTTGTGTACCACAGCTAATTTTGGGGCTGGGAGCTCATAGTGCTGGGATGAAAAAAAAAAGTATCTCCTGAAACTCTAGAGACTTCCACAATTTAGTTGCCCAATAAACACCTATGCCCACTCTCTAATATCCACATTTCAGAAATATCCTTCCAGTTTTGTAAGGCTGTGTAGTGCAGGACTCTACACTGGACCCAAAAGAACATAAGAATGGCCCTACTGGGTCAGGTCAAAGGTCCATGTAGCCCAGTGTCCTGTCTTCCAACAGTGGCCAGTGCCGGGTTCCCCAGAGGGAATGAACAGAGCAGGTAATCATCAAGTGATCCTTCCCCTGTCGCTCATTCCCAGCTTCTGGCAAACAGAGGCTAGGGACACCATCCCTGCCCATCCTGGCTAATAGCCATTGGTGGACCCCCGCTCATGCAGGTCCTACAGAGTTGGCCTGCTCATTCAGCATCTCTGATTTGATACAGGCACCCAGATGTGAACATACACAAATTGGAGAGAGCAGGGAAGACTTTCTCTAATTGGTACCCTGCTCTGCTTGGAGCAAAAGACACACAGGACCATACAAAGGAAAGGAGAGTGCCACATAGTAAAGAACTTCCCTCTCTGGCCCTTATATGCCCAACTGGGCAAGGAAGAGCACCACTGAGCAGGGAAGCAGAAAGGAGAGCTAAGATCAAAGCATGGAGCAGAAAACTAAACAGTGGAGGGTAGGAGGTGAACAAAATGGTGTTGGCAACTCTCACTATTTTATCACTGCTTTTGTGCTAGTTGCTTGTTTTTCTTACAGTCCCCACTCTTAAGAAGTAATTCTATGGGAAACTCAACTTTCATTAGAATTTCTAACCCTCACCGTTGCAGAGAAAAGCTGCCAAGTGCATCTCAACGGTTAAAAAATAACCCAAAATCCAACAAAAAAAATGGCACATAAAAAGAACCCACATTTATTTATTAATGATCCCAGAATTTTAAACCATTCTTTTGAAGGGGGGGGCCGGGCTTGACTCATGATTTTTAATATTTGAGGTTGGAAATACTGAGTACTGGGAAAGAGGAAAGTAGAAGAGAGAGCAAGAGGGAGGAGTACAAAAAGCTAAAGACAGAGTATGCTTTGGAGGAAGCAAGTATTTACTTTACAGTAACTGATTTTTCTGAATGTTTTGTCTGGGTGGATCCCATTTGTAGTGTGTGTGCACCTCACACAAGACTGGAATCTCTGACCAGCACAGCCTGTTGGGGCTGCACCTGCACTGTGTCTCTCCTCATATGTCCCCACTCCAGAATACATAGGGCAGAATGGGCCTGATGGACTCTCTGTTCCCAGCAGAATCCCAGCAGAGGTGGACTGTGAAGTAGCAGGGATGGTTGACTGGGCATAGGCTAAACATCTCAAAGAAGCACAGTTACCTCAAGGAAAGAAACTGTTCTCTTCTTCTTCTTCACATCTTTGTAGATCCCATATGTGGTGGCTAGCTGTCAGTGTCCCAGCAATAGAAGTGGAGGAGACCTCTCTGTGGTTAACTAAATAAGGATTGCAGAACTGCAATGCTAAATTTGGCCAGATCCAGGATATAATGGTTTGAAAAGTATGAGCTGAGCTCCATGGAGCTGCTCTGAGAGAGCCAAGAGGCAGTGCTAATTTGTAATGAAAGAAGTGCTGGGGTTCAAGCAATTTTTTACTTTCATAACTGACATGGCAAGCCCAGAAGTGCTGGGGCTATGAACTACCAAGCCTTGAGGTCCCAGGGCTCAGCCCTGGCAAGCCTTGGCACAAGACAGCACTGGAGTTGCCTTTGCTTCAGTCAGTGCTGAAGGATGCAAAGGGCCTGGCTCACTAACCAATGTGGATTGATCAGGTTTTTGGGGCTGAGATTTAAAACAGTCAGAAGATTCATGACTTTATTCCTCCTCTTTGGTTTCTCATGCTCAGGGAAAGAGGATCAATACTGACAGTCACCCATGATACAACCTTCTGATCGGCTCAGTCTCAGTGAAGTGGAGGTGATACCAAGCTTCAGAGCTGAGATCCCAACTAGCGTAGAGCTTGATTTGGGAAAACAAAGGCACCTTGTTGAAGGATTAGAGAGTCCCTTCTCAGCACTGACCAAAGGAGTTTTAGGGATAGAGTCCCTACTTACTGGGGTCCTGAAGGAATGGGATTTTTGCGAGGATAGTCCCTTTGGGGAATCAGAGGGACATCTTTCTGAATCTCCCCTCAGGAACTGCTCCAACAGAAAAACATTTTAGCCACGTATCTCTGGAGTGAGGGGTTCTGTTGGAGGAAGACTGGCACAGGGAACAATGATCTGGAACATGTCCCTCACCCACACACAAAAGGCAACAATTATGACCATCCAGTGAAGGAACAATACCACTGCAGGATGGGCAGGGCTTGATGCCCAAAGATTTGAGCTCAACCAGTTGGTGGGATGGCAGCTCAGTGCTAAAGTGAACCACACTGTTTACATTTAAAACAAAACCAAATAAGAAGCTGCTGAGAGGAAGGAAAAAAATTCTATCTGAAGCTACAAAGACAAGTTGTTTTGAGGTAGCAGTAGACGCTGCGGAGTTCTCTCTCTGCACCATGGGCAGGAAGACAGCACTGAGCCAAGGCTTCTCTGTCCTAGATGTTCTCAGGTGGGGAGATGAAGGCATGAAAGGCACAGGTGTAGCCCTAGAAACACAGATGGTCAAGAGAGTCGATCTCACAAGCATACATACCACACACAGAATCCCCATGGAGAAAGATTCCAAGAACTACAGCGACAGAAAGGCAAAATTAGAGGGGGACAGAAAGGAGGAGAAGGTGATAGCAGGAAAAACAGGGAGAGGGGGAAAAAAGAGGCAAAAAGGAGAGGACAGAGCAAGAGGGAAATGCAGGGGGTGGGAACAAAGAGTAAACAGAAAGCAGGAGATGGAAATGGAATAAGAAAAGAGACCCTGAAGAATTCATTTTAACCCTACAATATTATATAGTACTATAGGAATCCTACAGTAGTTAGAACCTTTAATGTAGGATTCTGTAGTATTATTAGATAAGTGCAGGTAGGAGATAACGGTAAAGACTAGAGGAAAAGAGAAAGTTAGAGAGACAGGAGAGGTTAACCAGGAGAAAAACTTGTCTGTTAAACTGAAAGTACAGAGCTCAGACTTCAGTAACTTGTTACTAAGGGGATAACAGGACCCACTATAGTTATTTCAACACCAGTCATTCTGGTACACATATTTTCTATACTAGGCGTTGAGGGATGTGCCACGGTAAAAGAAAAGACAAAACTAGAGAAATACATAAGAGGAGTTAAAAATATTTACTGTCTTGGAAGAATATGGCCTAGTAATTATTTTGGGGAAGTTCTATGGGTTGTATTATACAGGAGATCAGATTAGATGATCACAATGGTTCCTTCTGGTCTTGCAGTCTAGGACTCCATGAAAAGGCAATGCACCAAGCAGCCACTAATTACAAAATGGCGACTGAAGGGCTACAGCTGCTTTCCTCTGAAGGATTTAAAAGGCTAGTCCCAGAAAGGTATGTTGGGAAGAAGTTCCTACCAAAGGGCACTTCTGTGCTAGGGAGGGTTGATTACAGAAGGAGTGGTTGCTTTTATATACTACTACATATTACTACTGCATTGCAAGGTGCTATTTTATTAACAATTAACATAAGAATGGATTATTGGAGTAAACTCTAAAAAGTGAAAAGGAACGTTTATCAAGATGATCATGTTTATATTTCCTTATCTGTGTTACTGTTCCATTTTACATCATTAACATGAAAAGCATTTTTAAAACATAACTTGATATTCATCATGCATATTGCATTTGTTTGAGCATTTTACTCATATCAGATGGTGGAACTAGACCAGTCCGTTTTGCTTTCTGATTTTATCAATTTGTAAGATGATGTTTCACGTTTCCAGCAGTGCAAGCTAATTTTGTCTGTTTTCCCATCACTGTTTTTATTTCTTTCATAAGTATTTGTATTATATCATATGCCTAGTTACAGTCCCATGTATTTAAATAGGAGTCACACCGGGCCCATTCTGAATAAAGCAATGGTCATTAAAACCAAATATGAAAAAATATAAAATTACTTAAATATCTCAGTTGAGACTTTGACACTTGAATATATGTAAGCTACCAAAGGATCACAGCAACTAATGTGCTATATTTGAAACCTACTTCATAAATTAGCGTACAGGTCTAAATACCACAACATAATTCGCATGATCTATTAACCAAATACATACATCATTTTTACTAGTGGAACATCATTTATTTCTACAGCAGAAAGTGTTTCAGTGGCAATGGCCTTTTGTTTATATTACAGTGGAGCATACTGATAAATTAGCATACTTCTATTTCAACAATTATGCTAAGGGACAACGCTGCTATTACAACAGCATTATATGTGGACATTTTCATCAGCACTGACAATTTTTACACCGTGCAAGTGTTAGTGTTTAATAAGGACATGCATTCTATACAGATGGAGGACTTATTTTGTAATAATGATGTAAAGGAAAAGTGGACTGGGTCAGTAGTTGATATCCAAACTGATGCTCGCTACCACTTCTATCTAGAAGTAGGTAGGTACTAGCGATGGACTCCAGTCACAATGCCTGGGTTCAGATACAAACTAAATAAAGTTCACTGATGTTTAAACCCAGGGTTTTAGTTTGACCCTTTGTAGAAATGGGCTCAAACCATGAAGTTCAAAACCAGATCTTCATTTTCCCAAAGCTTTGGGCTGTTCATCTGTAGGATTTTGGCTGAGACACACCTCTCATACTTCACCTGGCAGCATATATATTTTTACATCAGCCATTGACAAGAGACTTTGACTCAGTCTGACTGGCCATGGTATGGTATTGTTCTTTCACTAGAAATACAGTTATTGGTGCTTTGATATTGATTGCCCATACGGTGACTTGTAAATGCCTATTTTCTGGACTAAAAGAAAAGGAGTACTTGTGGCACCTTAGAGACTAACCAATTTATTTGAGCATGAGCTTTCGTGAGCTACAGCTCACTTCATCGGATGCATACTGTATGCATCCAATGAAGTGAGCTGTAGCTCACGAAAGCTCATGCTCAAATAAATTGGTTAGTCTCTAAGGTGCCACAAGTACTCCTTTTCTTTTTGCGAATACAGACTAACACGGCTGTTACTCTGAAACCTATTTTCTGGACTGTGGACTGTATATACCACCATGTTGACAACAAGAATATTAAAGTACAAATAGTTGCATTCCTAGTGGAAGTAACATCTGCAATGATCCATCTAGCTTCCACCAATGTATTCTTCTTCATTCAATGGGAGTTGCATGTGAGTAAAGTCTACAGGATTAGGCCCATCCCCTCCTGTTTATGTTTTCTCCTCTCCAGTCACCCTGTGACAATTCTCTATTCCTTTGTATATATGACTCTGCAGCTTCTGGCAATGCACCTGTATGGGCCAGGAAATTAGGAGTAGAACTAAAGTACTGCTTTCCAAAAAAGAAATGCAGTTAGAGCCTCATTCTATGCCATGCTCATCTGATATCAGGGTTAGATAGGACTTTGGTCAGAAAATTGAGACAGCCACTCCAGCTTGCATCAGGAGGTTGTGTGAGAGAGATGGGGTCCCTAGAAGAGCAGGATCTGATGTAGTTACATCAATCATACAGACCTAAGGCAGTTCCTGTTGAATTTTTTTCTTTGCTAATTTGATTTACTTAAATAATGCAGTTAACATTGCTTTGCACATAAGATATCTTTTCCTCTCCAATGATAATACTACCTAGTTCTTATATAACACTTTTCATCAGTAGACCTCAAAGTGCTTCACAAAAGTCCCTATCATTAGAATGTATGATTTCCCCAGTGTACGTTTGTCGAAATAGCTCAATAAAACATATTTTAACATATTTATAGTCACATTTACTATTTTAAAAAATCTTAAGCTACTCGGTGTTCTCTCTGAGAACCACAGCTCACTTTTCATAGTTTATGAATGTCAAATTATATATATGATAATGGCTGTCTGATTTTCATCATTCGATTATACATAGGAATTGTTGCTCAATTCCTTATTGCCTATGAAATTACAGTACTGCAGCACTGATATCAGATTCAAAATTCATTTTACTCTATAGGTTGAGGGTAGCATTATTAACTACTCATTTTATCAACTGTATGTGTTGATGAAATGCAAAACTGCAATAAAAGAAGCACTCAGATCCCCATCCCACCCCTTGCGCACACACACGATAAGTTGAAAAAGATTAGAATAGCACAATATACTAGAATCTTGTTTGACTGACATTGGACACACCAATCTAAGCCACAAACAATCGACTAAGGTCAGTATGTTTCCAGGAAATCCAGATTGGTGAACAGCCTGTGCCAGGTTTAAGCTACAATGCATGCACATCAGAACGGATAAAATGTACCATTCTGTATTTTGTAATAAATAATGCAAGGTCTCATCTTAAGAAAGAAGTTATTTGAAAATAACCTGTTATCTCACTGAAGATTTCTATGTACAAGCACCATTTAATCTATTGTTTTTTCTTAGAACAAAATTTTGCAGGAAGGCATGAGCCTTCATTATTGAAAGGCTACTAATAAAAGCGGTTTAAAATATATAGTCTTTATTAACTTTATCTTTGTTTACTAAATTGAAGGGTTTGGATAAACCTTCATTTCAATCAGCCAAAATAGCCCTGCAGCTCATGTAATTTACTGTTACAAACAGCAATTCATATTATGTACCAATACATCTAAACATATGCAGAAACAAAACTGGTTACATTCACTTTAATAATGAGATTGCTTCTGTAGCATAAATGATAGTAAATGCTCAGCTATGTTAAATGACTGCTATTTTTCCCTCTTATAGTCAGTGATATGTCTTCATTGTTTCAGTAATGTAGCCAACAATTGAGAGTTAAGTAGTAGCCCCTATTCACTATCAGTAAGCTTTACAGTTACTTTATACACCAAGAAATAGACTTTTAAAAAAAGTCATTTTACTATGTCTCACTGAATTACAGTATATAAACAATAATGGTTATTTGCTAAAACATAATAGCATATATTTATTGTAATAAAAGAGATAACACCATGAAAATGTATAACTTTTTTATTTTATAAGCATTGTAGAGAATTTTAAAGGGATTACTATATCACTATTAATCATGGCATTTTCACATTTGCAGTATAATTTCGTAATCACTACGGTTCATGTAGGCTTTTATAAGCCAGTGTTTTGAGGTAGTTCATATTTTATTAGCAAAAATGAATCTTGTAATAATACCAATTACACATCGTCTTTATTCCATTCTTATGTAAGATTAAACTAACTCTGCTCCTGTGGCACAAAGTCTGCTAAAAGGGTAAAGCTCATGTGTACAGGCAATGGAGTGTACTCTTAAATGCTGGTCCAAGAGTATACAACTTGCTCCTGCAAAAGCCAAGGACCGTCACAAACGCTGGCGCTTTTCATTCCAAGATTTCAAGCTGACCTTAATAAATAAAAATTCACATACAAGTTTCCCCGTAGGATGAATGAAGAAAGAACCACATTACATATGCTAGTCACATTGCCTAATGTATCACTGGAAAGTGTTTAGATACCATGGTGATGGGCACAGAATAAAAACCTTAATAGAAGAGAACAAAAGCCCTTTGAAATTTATACCTACATTTACTGCTGGTAAGGTAAATGCTGGTGTCCAAAGTGCCTGAAATACCCTAATTAGAGTATACAGAAAGGTACTGAGAGATCAGAATCGCCATTTAGGGGAAATCATGGAGTGTGGAGTGGCTGTTGCCACAGATTCTTCCTTCCATAGAACTTTAACAGCACAAGTGTCTAATTTGAGAAGAAAACTAGCTTTCCAGCATGCCTGTTTTGAAATGCAGCATGCAGTAATTCAGTAGGAAACATGTAGTCAGGCATACTAGTAAATGAATTTTTCCACCCTTGGCTTGAGTCTTCTGGGGAAAGTGAAGAAACCTAGGCCCTTTACATGGGAGACTGCCCAGTCTAGTAATTAAAGCACAGAATTGGGAGTCAGACTGGCTTAATCTTTGATAATATTTAAGATTCCTGTGTGATCATGGGTGGACCACTTCCCTATCCCAGATAATTATGGTATGTTTATGACTATGCTATCTGAGCACCAGGTTACGAGATCAGTCAAGATGAAGGTGACAGCTGAAGAAGGCAGTGACCCCATAGAAGTATTATGGAAGGTTTCTGCGGTATTGACTTCTGCTTTGTTTCATGTCATGCATTTAAAAGAGCCTTTTGGGTAGCACGTGCACATTTTCACCATTTATTGCTCACATTAAAAATGCTTTCTATATATTAAAATTGGTGCTAGACCCATTTTCACTATCACTTCCTGGAAATCCATAAGTATTGTATGTCATACTAGCACAAGCACCGAGAATTGGCTAGAGCCATGAGCATTAGCCCACTATTAAAATTAGGATAATGTTGTAAATTATTTAGATGTGGAGGCATTTATAACTCTCTAACAATTTGAAAACTATTCTGGGCAGGGACCATGTCCCTCCTTCTGTTCGTACACTGCTCTGCTCCAAATTGTATGTTTGGGAACTACCCCAATAAAACAACCTGTACCATTGCATTTTACAAAAAGAAATGTGGTACAAGTTGGATATCCATTCACAGCTGTTTTCAAGGTATATCTTCAACCATCCCCACTGACTAATTCAGCTGATCTCAGATTTATTTGGCGGAGAGGCTCAGCCGCACTTCTGCTCACTAAGGGCTTGTCTACACACAGAGAATTGCACTTGTTAACTTAAATCTGTTTAAAAATGGATTTAGTTTATGAAACACAAACCCTTGTGTGGACACCTATATCAGTTTAAACGTGGCTTTTATAGGTATAACTTGCACCGTAAATGGATATAAGGCAGATATAAACTGATACAAGTGTCAGCACACGAAGTTATACTTGTTTAAAATCACTCTTTTAATTAGATTGCTGCAAGTTTATGTTTAAATTAGACGTAACAATATCAATGGTTGCTGTATGTAAACTGTAAGAAATAAGGACAGATATATTTGATTCTTGTTTTAACTTAATGGAAGGCTATTGCACTAAGTTTTAGAACATAGATTTAAACAGCAAGTTTCACCTCTCATTCTAGTCAGATGCTGAACCTCACTGAGACAGTGACCCTCCAACTAAATAATGTGTACTTAACTATTCCCGGAGAGTCACAGTCTTCATCTGTGTGAAAGGGGTTGGGTATATTTTCTTCTCCCTCATTTGTTTTCAATGCTTAGTTTTAATAAATTGTTGCATTTGCATTTTTGGGCACTAAAAGGTAGTTAGAAATAGGGGAGGATGCATGATTCAGGCCTAAACAAGGGGAATACAGCAAAGGCTGCTGCTGCTGCTGCTAATTTTTATTAGATGTATTTGTAAACTCCACTAGTTGACAGCTGGAGAGTGGTTCAGAGGCAAAAAGGAGAACCCACATTTTATTTTCCTGTGTACACAGTTATAGGAATACTTCACACTTGCCAGTTTATATCTGCCCAGGTATTCAATGTTCACTTTCGAGTTAGCCCCCCACTCTACTCTCCTCTCAGTTTACATACCCTATGGCAAAACTAAGCAACATCAGCTATTTTCGTATGAAACAAACCATAGGTGTTTGGAGAGTGGGGAAGGAACAGCCTATATTGTACTTCGTTGTGCTGTAAACATTCTACAGTATTTGACAGCTATTTACATGGAGTCACATTTAGGGGTCTTGATTTTGCCTCTACCTACCCTATCAGCACTTATTCTCATTATGAAAGAATATGGTAGTGATAAAGACACTACACTCTACATGGGGCTACACCTTGAGACAACCCAGGCTCTTTAACTAGTACAGAAGGTAGCACCCTGCTTGGTAAGCAGTGCTTTCCAAGGGGAGTACATGACACCTGTTCTCCTTAATACTTCTTTCCCAAGTTGAATTCTTTTTCTGAGGCCCCTGATTTTGCAAGCTTTTTATTTTAACTCCTTAAACCAGCTTTGAAGGACTTTCTTATCCCTGATTTCGGTCCCAGGCAGTACAGACAGCAACTCATGACTTCTAAAATTGGCAACCTTTACTAATTTCTTGCATTTTACCAAAACTAGGGATTGGTGAAGACTATCCAAACCTTTTATGAATTAAATGTGTTCTTTTCTGAATTCCTGTGTACTCCTGAGCTTCCCCTCATTATCAAAATTCTGGTTTAAAACCAAAAATGAGTTCCTTGAGCCCATGTCCTTACACTAGCATGTGCCTGATTACTTTTTACAAAAATGAAGGTTACTTGTTACTGGAGTCCTTCAAGATGACTCTACATATTCACACTTATGCATTTTGCGCCACCTGGTGCAGCTCACAGAATGAACCTACTTCAAGTAGTGCCCGTTAGAGCACATGTGCACCTACTCCTGATGTTCTGAGGGCATGGCTACATTGTGGGCACTGCATACTCTACTACCTCAGCTCCTTCCACTGCCAACCGAGAAAAAACACAATAGTACTTTGAGAAAGAGGGGAAGGTTGGTGGGAAGTGTGAATATGCAGTCACCTCAGAGAACTCTTGGTACTAGTAATGGTCATTTCTTCTTTGAGTGGCTCTGCACAGTCACACTTATGGGTAGTCCAGCAAGCAGTGCTGAAAACTCAGGAGGGAGAGTCCCAATTAGATGACTGATGCCCCAGTTGACCAAATCTAGCAACTGCTCTTGAAGCTAAATCCAAAGCATAATGTTTAATAAAGATATGTATTGACTTCCATGGTAGCAGCCTTACAGATTTCTCCAGTAGGAACATGCTGCTATTTGCTGAGACCGTACAAGTGTAGGCACAGGGACAGCTACTAAGTTATTATATTCAATGACCTTGTTTAACCCATCTGGAAATAATCTGACCAGATACAGTATAGAGACAAATTGAGGGAGGCAATATCTTTTATTGGACCAATTTCTATTGGTGAAAGAGAAGCTTTCGAGCTCTTCTTCAGGTCAGGGAAAAGTATGCAGTGTCACAGCTAAATATCAGATGGAACAAATTGGTTAGCATAACTAGTTAATACATATTCTAAGAGACCATTCAAAGTGAAGTGGCCCTCTGCAGTTAACTCCTCTCCAGTCATAGGACAAAAAAAAATAAAAAGGGTTAGTGGATTACAGATTGTTGCAATAAACTATAAATCCATTGTCTTTGTTAAGATCATGATGTTTAGTGTCTAGCAAAATTATTAATTTAAGCTCCCAGGCTTGTCTTTTGATGATGTTGTGCAGGTTTCCTTTGAGGAAGACAACTGAGAGGCTGGATATGGAGTGATCACTTTTCTGTGTGAGTTCATTCAAGAGCATAGTGATTGTCTAGTTTCATCCACATTGTTGTTATGGGGGCATTTAGTGCACTGGATGAGGTACATCACATGTTGTGACAGGCATGCGTAGGACCCTCTTCAAAAGACAAGCCTGGGAATTTAAATTCATAACTTTGCTAGACATTAAAAATCATGGTCTTAATAAAGACACTGGATTTATGGCTTATTATAACCATCTAACTCACTAACGCTCCAGAGGTGTTAACTGCAGAGGGCCACTTCACCTTGAATGGTCTCTTAAAATATATGTTAACTACTTATACTAAACAATCTGTTCTAACTTTTACTTGGCTGTGACAGTGAGTACCCTTCTCAGACCTGAAGAAGAGCTCTTTGTAGCTCAAAAGCATGTCTCTTTCACCAACTGAAGTTGGTCCCATAAAAGATATTACCTCACCCACCTTGTGTCTCTAATATCCTGGGACCAACACAGCTACAACAAAACTGCACCTGGATATACTATGATGCATATAATTCTTAGCATAAGAAACAACTTAGATGATTCCTTAGAATTCTAGCTTTATTTAGACAACATGCTAGAATCTTTCTAGCATCTAAAGTAAAAAAGATTCCCATTTATTAGTATGCAACTTTGGGAAAAATACCAGTAAATTAATAGTCTGATATGAAACTCGCACTATTTGTGGTAAAAAACCTGGGATCTGGTCTAAGAACCCCCTTGTTTGTATGGAAAGTAGTAAAAGGTAAATTAACCATCAAAGAATGCAATTTGCTCACCCTTCTGGCTGATGTTATAGCAATAACAGTTTTAATAGGTAAGTTTAATAAAGAACGCTGCCTAGGGTTCAAAAAGTGGTTTCATAAGTATAGATAAAACCAAATTAAGATTCCACGTGGAACCGGATCCCTTAAAGGGGATCATGTTAGACAACCCCTTCATTAACCTTTGAACTATATCGCATAAACAAAGATTAAAACATGAAAAACTAAAAGAGCAGCCCAATGAACTCTGAAGAAGAATTAGATCATCCTTCAGACTTTTAAAACATTAAATACTATAAAACACAGGAACAGAAGCTGTAACTGGTTAATCAGATTTTCCTCGCATCCAAGAAACAAAGTTAGTCCATTTCAAATAATACATCCTTACAGACTATTTTCTAGAACTGAGCAATAAATTTTGAACGAGCAAGGAACAGGCTTGTTCAAGATCAGGCAAAGTCTGATAGATCAAGCTGTCAGATGGAAAGGCTATGGATCTGGATGAAGGATCCTGCTCACTGCTGGAATATCAGGTGTGGAGACAAAGGGAGACACTTGCAGACTCTGTCTGACATCTGAAGCAGGTCCACATACTCCTACTGTCAGACAACCCGGAGCAATCAGTCATGACTCATCTTCCTCATTGCTTTCTGAATTAATGGAAAAGGAGGGGAAAGCATGCAGAAGGTCCCTTCCCCAATGCAGCAAGAAAGCACCTGAGATGGATTGATTGTCCCTTTCTGCTCTTGAACAGCACAGATGACACTTTGCATTGAACATGGTTGCAACTAAGTTTTCATTGGGTTGATCCCAGCTGGAAAAAACTTAATCCTTCAGGAACCACTCATGCATCTGAGAACTGTCCCTGCTGAAATGACGGCTAACACATTGCTCTCCTCTGCTAAATGCCGGGCTACCAGATAAAGACACTGTGAAGAATGCACCAGTGCCATAAATTGATTACCTCTGCACATAACAGGAAAGAATGAACTTGTTTACATAATACATAGCAGTTGTATTGTTCATTGCTATCTGAACAACCTTCCCCATTTAAGTGAGGAAGAAAAGATCTGAGAGCCAAATAAATGGCTCCTAATTAAAAAAAATAATTATATGTAAGTACTTCCCTTGAGACATCCAGTGGCCTCGAACTGTAAAATGATGTGGCTGAGTTCCCCCATCCCTTGCTGGATACATTGGAAGTCATTGTGACAGATGGCAAAGAGGGACTGAAAAGACACTTCTGAGAACATTTGATCTGTCTGTCCACCATATCAACAAATTTAGAACATCTGAGACATGGGCGATAAACATCCGAAGCCTGTTCATATGGGGTCTGGAAAAGTGTGACATCCAAATGCTGCATTAATCTCATTCTGAGGCATGCAAATGGAGTAATGTAAGTGGTCACTGGCATAAGATCTATTAGACCTAAAAAGAAAATAATCTTCTGGGTGCAACACACTGAATCTTTGAAACAGGCTGTTTTATCTTCAAAAAAATGTTTGTTCCCAAAGGAAAACTCTTCCAGCTAGTGAGTCCAGCATACAGCCTTTTCACTGAATTCTCTCAGTCAAGTAGAGATTTGACTTTTGACATTCAGAAACAGTTCCAAAGCCATAAGAAGGGATATTGTAGATTTGATATGAAATAGGAGATCCTCCTGTGAAGATGACGTTAGCAGCCAATCATCCAAATATTGGTAAACAAAGATACTCTGTTTTCTTAAATGTGCTGCTGCTACTACAGAAAGGCACTCTGTAAAGACGCAGTGCTGTAGAAAGGTAAAATAGTAGGTCTTTATACTGAAAAGATCTTTGCGTCATTACAAAACACAAAGTACTTCTGACAATTTGGTTGGACAGAAATATGCATCCTTTAAATTGAGAGTTGTAAACCAATCCATAACTGGACAGCGAGGGAATTATGGAGGCTAGAGTTAGCATTCAAAACCAAAACTTCTGAACAAACCTGTTCAATTTTTTTAAATCTAAAATTGAATGGAACCCACCCCATCTTTCTTCTCTACCAGGCAGTTGACTAAAACCGTTAACTCAACAGATGTTTGAGTACCTCTCAACAGCACCTATCAGGAGCAATTTCTGAAATTCTGATAGAAGAATAACCTCATGAGAAGGTTCCCTGAAAAGGGAAGGATAGGGGAAATTGAAAGGGGGTAACTTTTCAAATTGTATTGCACTGCCCTTTTCTATAACTTCTAGGATCCTTGTGTCTGATGCAGTAAGCATGTATCAATAAAATGAGCTGACATGTCTCCAAATGAAGAAAGGGATGCATTCTCACCAATTGGTCAACAACTGTTGATCCTCACATCAAATTTGAGGCCTTGTATTCAGTAAAGATGAAGAGGAAGGAACAGATTGTTTTGATTTAGGTCTGGATTGGATTTATTTCTTTTTATGCTGAGACTGTGATGAAGATGTTGTGTGTAGATGTTGTCCCTCCATCAATAATGCATTTGCCAAGCTCCTCTTATCATCTGAGAGTTCCTGTGCAAATAGAGCTAACTTCTCCCACAGATGGACTTGGTAATGGGCTATCACCCTTCTGGTAATAAGGCACACTAATTCGAGGAGATGAGGAAGAACAAAAATCTCTCTCCCCGCCCCAGGGCATCAATATTCTTTTCTTCCCTTCTGTGTCCACAGTTGAATGGGCCTCACCAGACTGAAGCCTATTATTGGCAGCAGCAACCACTAGAGAGTCTGGCACAGGGTGAGAGTGAAAATACAATAACCCTTATAAGGTGTCTGATACAACTTTTCAGCTTTCTTAGATACAGGCTGACAAGAAGCATGGGTAGCCCAAATAGTCTCAGCAAGCTGCAAGAGACCATCCAGCACAGATGGTAACACTAATCACCTGAAAATAGCACCAAAAACATTGAATACCAGATGTAATGTCTTCGCACAACAATGAAGGTAAGTTCAAAGTGGATGCCATAGAATCCACTAGGTCACAGAATTGCAAAATGTTCTCAAAAGGAGATGACACAGAAGCAATACCCATATGTTCATCAGGTGCCAAGTCAGGATCAAAGTCTCTATCCATCTGATAGCTCCTCTTGTTGAACAGTATCTCCTCATCCTCCTCTTCAGGCAGAGAATCAGGCACTATTGCTGAGCTGCACGCGCACTCTAATGGGCACTGCTGGGAGAAGGTCCTACCATTTGGCTGCACCAGATAGCACAAAACCTATGTTAATATGCACAGTCACTTGAAGAATACTGTTTAAATAAAAGCACATTCTAAAAATATTTGCCGCATGCAAGACATAACACACTAAAGAAATGGTTGAGCATGGGTCATTTGATATTATGATGAGGTATTTGTGTTTCTCTCTCTTGAAATCCAAAAATAAAGAGCATGAGCTTTTAGAAGTAGAAAATCCAAGAACATAACAGAAGTCAATTGTCATTACTATACCCCAAAAACCACAGGATGCAGGAGTATGTTTAGTTTAGTTATATTACCCTTTATTATTTTACAATATATTTCAAAAACTTGTACAGATGCCTTAACTGTTTTACAAGACCTGCAATACTGTCAAAAAATAGCATACCTAAAGACTGAATGCACAAACTGTAATACCTACTTGTATTGAACCATTAATATCCAAAGGGGTATAGTAATTTAGTAAGTAGATGTGCAGTAATACAAAATGCAAACAAATGTTAACAGAGAAAAGTAAACTTTGCATTCATGGCTATAGAACAGAGGGCTTTTCAAACACATTTGGTACTGTAACATTCTAGACAGCAAAATGAGTAATATTACATATTTAAAGCAATACATGCCCTGGAAAGCTTGTATTTTCAATCTGTGCGTGTAAACCTGAATCAAAATGAGCTAGCTACATTAAAAAACAGAGACATCTAGTCTGCAAGTAACCTTTTTCGTCCCCAAATGACACTGAATTTGAGTGGGTCAACTCTGACTTTTGTTACTGTTGTTATTTTACACTATTCTTTCCTGTACACTGTTGCATTAATATGACAGCCTGTGAATGATTTTACTCCCTGCCCATAACACTGGGGAGTAACTTTTATGGAGCAAACATTTGTCTCAGTCTCCAAATTGAAAATGTAGCCAATGTTATAGCATGGATGTCATCACAAAAAACTATTTTTTTTTTTTTGTCAGTTTTATAATAGCATTACAGTTTTTTAGCTGTATTCCTGTGAAGCAACAAAGCAGTACTGTAGTTTTCAGAACACTGAAAATGCTTACTAATATTTCAATATCTAATTTCATAGATTCTACCTACTTTTGTTATCTTTTCTGGTCACAAAACAGAGAGAAGATGTTAATGACCAAGACATCTTTAAACTTACACTGTCTGCAAATAACAAGACAAAACCAATTGTTCAGGTATGGTTTTTGTCTTATCCAAGTTGATGCGCTTTCATGGGAAAATAATGAAGGCAATAAGAGGAAACAACTACAGTACTACCGATCAGATTTCTGCCAAGCAATAAAAGTTTAAAGTCAAAATTTATGAGAGTGGCACTGTGGCGGAACAGGCATTCAATTTGTTTTATTTTTCAAGTTTATAAAGTTTCAGTTACCATTATAATCACTTATAGTGGACACTATCTGATAACTGAGTAAGGCCAACAACCCACCTTCTCTCTCAGAAGAAACTGCAATAAGCAGTTGAGCAGATCACAGCTGTTGGGAGTATGATCTTCTTAACCAGCCTAAATGGCAGTCAGTAGTATCTGGTACTATATACACAAAGTCACTCACACCCATCATTGAAATGATTTTCCTACAGCAGTTTATTTACTGTATAACATATACATACATACATACTTCTTTCTGCTCATTTAATCCCTTACATGTTAATCTCATAGCTCACCAGTGGTTTAAGGGCTGAAAAATATTTCAACAAACATAAGGGGTTATAAAGTTCAAGTGTGTAGCAATTTTATTTTCATACAGAAAATTAATATGAAATGCTGGTTCTGAACATGGTTGGCAAAAATAAAAGGCAAAACAAAGGCAGAGTATATTTTCATCTGGAGTCAATGTCTAGAAAACCAAAAGAAATAAATCTGAAATAAGGCAAAACAAAAAAGGCATTTTGATTCATGCACAACTAGAACTAATAAGAATTTCCTTTCACAGAGGTCCTGAGACTTGAGTTGAATGGGTTCTCCCTATCGCTTGCTTCGTGTGAAGTCAAACTTAAAGCTCCATAAGCATAAATGTTTGGTTTTTAATAATGGACCCATTTAAAAAAGGAGACAATAAAATGTACATGAAAACAAACAAAAGCGACTTGATCTGAGGCCTCTGTCCTTTGACCTGCCTAACAGGCTAAATGGCCAATAAAATGTAAAATGCAGCATACATTTGTGTAATCTAAAATCTTTTCGTGATAATTTATTGCAAATTGCACTTGGCAGTTCACCACACCAATGGAAAACTGGCCACCCTGTTGGTTGTTCATGCAGTCCTTTAACCACAACGCAAGTCACCAGTAGAAAGACCTGGACAGAAAGTTTGCCGCTGTGCTGAGCCAGCTGGCTGCACCTTCTGGGTGTGACCCAACCCGGGATACTGCTTTGTCTTGTTCCTTTGTAGGGCTTTCATCCTCTGGCAAATAGTCAGGTAGATCTGTATTTTGCTCTACTTCTACAGGAGTATCTTGGAATGGAACCAGCACCTGATGAATAGAAGAGTTCAAGAAAATGTTAAATGCTGTGAATCAAAATGAATACAAAAAAAGATAAGGGCCTCATCCTGAGAGGCAATGAACACCTCCCTAAATAACTGCCATGGTAGATATTAGGCATTGTCAATCCACTTTATTTAGACCATATGCAAGAAAAGTACAGGTTTAAGGTAAAAACATACCACCAAAAAGTCAGACTATCTTTCTCTACAGCTGTGAAATAAAACCACATCATTGAGATTTGCCTTCTTGACAGAAACCAAATCTCAGTTTCCAGACTCATCTCTCCAGGTCAGGAGAGTCTAGTGTCAGCAGGAGATGGCTGTCCTGTACGGTTACACCTCTTGCTAACAGTTCAACGATAATTTCTAGGAATACTATTATATGGATTCACATCTTTGGGCAGTATACACTTTAACCTCTTTATGTTGTGTATGAATCTCTGACAAGTACAACAACGTACAGTTCCTTAAGAATAGAAGTGATGGGCATTGTAGTACAGGTACCAAAGATCCAAGCCAGATCCACCTCTAGTTAGAAGGAACTGTATCTCACCTCCTCTCCACTTTCACTTTTCACAACTTGCTGTGCTTTCATAACTTTGGTTGATGCTATTGCTGTTGCCAAAGCCTACAAGAGGGAGAAAATACAAGGAAAATAAAGGAAGACTTTTAGTGTTATAGAACTGCAACAGATGCACAGGCCTTAAAGCAAGCACAGTTGTAAGTACTTACTTCTGCTTTTAAGTCTGAGCGAATTCGGACCACACATCTTTGAACCGCCATTTGAAATGTAAAGCTAATAACTCCTTTAATTTTCAACAAGGCTTCTTCACAAAGATTCCTTCGAGACTAGAAAAAAATAAAGTATTAACATGCAAAGGCCATACAAAAGTAATAACCGTGGATGTTATGACAAACTCCTGCATCTTTTAAGACAGTTGGTAAATAAGGTAATTTTGCAAAAGAAAATAAATAGTGCCGGTTACAATTATTTGTAACATATACTGACATTTCATATTGCTACAAATCTTGTCATAACAAAATTTACAACATTTTTGCTTATATTTTAAAAGTCAAACAAGGATGGAATCAACTGTAAATAATCAGGAAAAAGTGCTGAAAAGCAAAGAATGTTTTTCTCCGTATGATCAGCTAAACAGTCCCCTGAGGTTAAGTCCGGATTGAGTGGAGAGCTCATTGATGTGTAGTTAGTGTTTAAGTTGCTATTTATCAGACACCTTGTATCCATACTGACTGAATGCATCAAAGCAGCTGTTGTATCCTTCAGCTACCTCATCTGTGGCAGCTCATGGACATCAAAGCACAGCATAATCTTAACTCTGATTTCAAGGGAAAAAATGTTTGGTTAAAAAACCAACTGCTTGTTATGTTTAAAGCAAGTGACAATGCCTACTGTGCAATAACATTACATTGACCTATACTGGTTGCATCTAGTCTACATTACCTTAACATGTTTTCTTACTTTTTCAGTATTTAGAAAACAAGATGGTTACTACAAAGAGAGTAAAATATCTATTTGGGAGACTGCTACCACAAACAAAAAAGCTACATTGTAGTGGGTTACCAGAGATAGATACATATATACACACCTTGACTGTCTTATAGACTCAAGTGTTAGGTTCAAAATCAGATTTCTATATACCTTAGTATTTAATTTTAATTGAAAAGTGCTGTGAGATCTTTGAAAGAAAAGCACTATAATATTATTATACAGTAATTACTGCGCAGTACTTAGACAACAGTGGTTTCAATACAGGAAGAAGCACACTAATTTCATCAATCTGCTAACTAATTGGTTCAGCTAAACTATACAGAGGCAAAACTCAGCTTACTTCCATGCACATATGAATGTCATTTTGGACTGTATTAAAGAACATTAATAATTAGAATTGTGGCAATATAGTAGGCCTGGGCTAAATATCTTTACACAAAAGTGTGTGTGGGGGGGCAAACTGCATTGTACAAGTGAAAGACAAATAAAACCACCTCTGGCCACGAGGAGGGAAGGCACAAAAGGGTGAGAGGCAACATGGTTTAGTAGACTAAACAAGGGGTGATTGCATGGATACATATATTAACTGACACAGTCTCTCCTTCTGAGAGCTTGGTCAAATCATATAATCTGTGCCTCTGTTTCCCTAAATGGAGTAATACCTATTCCACAGATAGTTTACTACTTTAAGTTGTAAAACACTACATGAATGCTAAGCCTCACCAGAGTGTGTACAAATCCCTTCACTAGCTGGAGACTTGGCAACCTCCAGCTATTTGGACAACTGTCCTTTCCATTGATAACTATGAACAAATCCCAGCTAGGCAATCCTTCTACCACAGCATGGAACTTAGGGTTGGGGAAAACAAAACCTAAAGGTAACTCAGGTATCCATGTTTTATATAATGAGTCAGTTAAGTCCAAGATGCATATCAAAGACTCATCTTGCCAACTGTTCCCAAAACCATCAGGCCAACTCTGTGTACCGTGAAGTATCACAGAATATCAGGGTTGGAAGGGACCTCAGGAAGTCGTCTAGTCCAACCCCCTGCTCAAAGCCGGACCAATCCCCAATTTTTGCCCCATATCCCTAAAGGCCCCCTCAAGGATTGAACTCACAACTCTGGGTTTAGCAGGCCAAAGCTCAAACCACTGAGCTATCCCTCCCCCCTTACCAGTAATTATGGTAGACAAGTCATTTACAGTTGGTGGGGGAGTGGGAGGGATAACAAAAAGTGGGCCCAAAAGTGCTAAGGCTGCCTCTCGTGTAGTGTTCTTAAAAATTAATAAAAGATTCTGATTATTTGGGGCTGACAAAAAATCCTGCCAACTCCGGCTAAAATTATACAGACTACCCATTTGTTACCACTATGAAGTCTTATTGGGAAGATTAGACGGCAGTAGATCAATCAACAGACTTCTGTTGTACTACATTTTTTGTTTTTTGACTGAGATCATTATCAAACTCTATAGAATGTAGCTTTACTTTGAATGAACTGATCAAGAACTATTTCAGGTCTCCAACAAGTCAAGAAAGATTTACAGGATTTCCAATCACTCTTACAGAACATGAACTGGTAAAAAGCCTTAAGTAGGTCAACTCTGACATATGAATTTGCAAGCCCAAAAAATCAGACAAGTCTATTCAAAACTTTGAATTCCTGCAGATTTGTTTGATACACTGAAATAGTTCTTAAGTTTAAAAAGAAAAATAATTTAATAAAAACAGACTCTGCTATTTATTCACATGAATACACAGAGGTAGGTAATGGGTCATCGCTGGAGACAAGAGTCAATTATGGGGGCAGGGAAGAAGCATTGCAGACAGAAGCTGGTTTTTTTGCTTTAATTTTGGCAGGGATGAAGTTAGTTATTTGACAGTAAGAATGTTTCACAGACCTGGCAAAAAATGCTAAGGCCAGCCATGCATACGCATACACATAGATGAAGTTACACACATACCTCAGACCGAATCTTCTTTGTCAAGTGCTATATAAAGCTAAATTATTGTTATTGTTCACATCCTCTACCATTGTATAGTTCCCAACTTATTCTAACACTTAAAACTGCTTTGTAGGGATGTTTTACTGCTGCTGTGTTATTCCAGGCACCTTGAATATCAGTAGGGTTTCTTTGATAGTCTCATGAAACTCAGAACTATGTACATTAGCTAATCCAGCCAGCACACAGCCAGATTCTTCTTTTCCTTTAATAATGAGCTGAGAAAACATGCTGGTGTATTCCAGGCAACCGGAGAAGCCTGAAGTTCTGCTCTCTGGATCCAAACATCTAAATACCTTGTTATACACTTTTTACTAGGATAGCAATGAATATCTTTGCCACAACGCTTAAAAAGTGAAATTGCAAAGAGCTGCATTAGCTCCATTTGTCAGGGAACACAGATAAGAGGTCTTCAGACCTGCTGGCCTCAGTCCATTTACAGGATTATATGTACTTGAATTGGCAGACAAAGGAGAAGTGGATAGAGTTTATCTGTGTTTTAGAGAAGCTTTAGAGACTCTGATGCACAAATGATCTACAATGTTAGTAAACATAATAGGAGCATACTATTGGAATGTATTAAAAACTGGTTTGAAGATACAAAAGCAAGTGATGCTGATAAACGAACAAGTGAAGGGTTCCAAGGTAAGTATTTATTTCTTTACTACACATACAAATGACTTGGAGTACAATCTAATTTCAAAAGGAGCTAAATGTACTGACAAGAAAATATGAGGAAGGGAATGCTATTGATAAACTGGGTTCCCAGACATGCTTACTTGGAAAAACGTAAAGTAACAGAACAAAGGATCAGGTCTGATCATTTAAAATGGGTACAAAGCTGAAGATACAGAGACCTGAGGGCATTTGTGAAGAACATGCTTAAAAAATCTACATGCTATTTGGCAGCCGTAAAAAAGCAAACATAGCCCTGGGGTGTTGTACACAGGGTATGGTGGATAAATCTGTAGAAGTTATTTTGACATTACATAAAGACTCAGTGAGATCTCACTATCTCAAGTGCCAGTCTATAGTGGTCACTATAGTAGAAAACATCTCACAGACTACAAGAAGATGTAGCAAAAGGACGCTAACAAAATTCAACGTTCCTTACATTAGAGTTATAATAGAAGATTAGTCAGTGGCTAGAATCTCTCATGCTGTACAGGCAATTGTGAAAAATAAGGAATGGTTTTGATTCCAGTGCTCTGACCACAGAGAAATATCATGAATCGAGATTGATAAAAGGCAGTACCTCATTTATTCTAAAGGTGACTGAAACAGGAAACAAAATTGGCAAAGATGGAAATGGAATTATTTAAAAATACAAAGTTACAAAGCAACTAGCCATAAATATTTCTTGCATTAAATGTCTTTAAATTATATATCAGTATTTCAAAATATGACTCACAGGAGTTGCTGGCATACATGAAAGTAATAAAAGCATTCTTTGAATGCCCTTCTTTTTTGGTGCAAAGTATGTTTGAATATAACATGCATGTACATTATCACAGTATTTCCCTATCATTTCCAGTCTGATTCCTAATGATAAGTACTTAGGATTTACTTACTGAATCATCAAGGCCATCTATATGTAAAACCACTGTTTTAGCACGTTTATTTGTACTGCCCAGGAAAAACTGAGCTTTCCGCCGGCAAGAATTCATTTCATTCACACCATCCATGTCTGACATGTTGGAAGCCTGAAGGATGTCATAGACTTCAGAGGCTAAAAGTTTAGTCTCTCCTGGTGTAGTAGTCCTTAAAGAAAAAATAATACATTGAGATTTATAAGGATCTATTTTCACAGTTTTATTTCAAATAGCTGCCCCATTTATGACTCAGTACTTGAATGATCAGCACACTACGGAAGCATTTTATATAGCTAATATGCAGTTAGAAGAAGAGATTCCTTAATTTAAAAAAAATAAAATAAAAGAGAGGGTCTACCCAACCCACTTCCATCATCCATATGCCAGTGCTATTACCAGCCTGAAACTGAAGCCAGAATGTTTATGTTAATTTTATACCTGTGAGCTTCTTTTGCACCATTATTTTTAAATGATATATCAAGAACTCTTTTAGTTTTTATTTCTCTCTCTGCTATGTGTCATATCTATTTAGAAACTTGCAAACACAATAATTAAACTGATTGACAAACTTTGATAACCCCCCCTCCCCACAACATGTAGATTAGGATACACAATGCAACCATGTTGTGTTCTATTTGCTTAATAGCATCTTTGATTAATCTCAGTTCCCAGAACTATGTTGACATAGCTGGTGCTACAAAAAGAAAGCAAATGCAGCTGTAGATATAACATAAATAGTTGCCCCTGTACGAGAGGATATCAAACTGCCTTAGAGATAAGTATTCCATCTCTTACCTACCTTGTGGGGTACCATTCCCATTTTACCTGGAGTTTTACATTTTAAATAGAGTCACAGAGATTAAGTAACAAGTCAAAAGTTCTGCAGAAAGTCAACAGCAGAGCAGGGACTAAAACCCACAAGTTCAGACTCCCAGGTCCCTGCTCTAACCACCATTCCACACCCTTCTCGACTGTGGATCTTTAAAAATAGCATTGTGGAGATATTCCCTATTAAATAAGTTAAAAGTAGGTTAAAATTGGTGGCATAAGCTATATGGGAAGCTTTAAAGGAAATGAATTTAGATATTAGACTGGACATCTTTCATTATTTTCTCATGCTTAATCACAACTGAATTTAATGGGCCAAATTCATCACTGAATTAATTTCACTGACTTCAATGGAGGGCAGGATTTGACCCATCATTAATAAACTATAATATTTTGAATGAATAAAAACAACACTACAGGAACATCGTACAATGCATCTTACTGTGGCCAATCATAGGCATAAATATATTGTAGTAAATAGCTAAGTTTTTCCTTTGAAGCTTTCTTCCTTACTATTTCATCCCAATAACTAGCCCGGGTCAAACATTACCTCCATCCCAATTTCATATCACAGAAGAATAATGTTGGAGCAAAATCTTAGTCAATTCCCTCCCTCTGGGTCTCCTACTGAGTCTTGTCTTCTCTTCCCTGTGACTGTCTTTTAGATTGTAAACTCTTTAGGGAAGAACTATCTTATTTGAGTATCTGTACAATGTTCACCATGCCTGCACTTTAATTTAAGTGATACCGTGAGGTTTGTCCTAAAGATGATAAAAAACAAGACACTGGGGCCTGAACCACTACAGCATTTAAACAGTCACTTAAAATTAGGCACATGCTTAAGTTCATCCCTCTACAAGGAAACACATACTTAAGTAAATCGAGGTCATATAAAAAAATGCATGCTTTTTTTTCCATGATACTCAGATTCATTGGACAAAATGCGTACATGTCGTCCACAGCTTGAAGTTGAAGGATGGCGTCTATATTTAGGTGCTAAAATTTGACAGCAGTGCCATGTGAGCTGATGCCTCAAGGAACGATAAGTTAACTTTCAAGAAAATGACAGCTTAACAGGGCACCGTAACACTAAACAGCCGTTTGTTATGTTAAATTGTGTCCAACAAAATTAAAAGACACAGAAGCAAAGTCTTCTGTAATACCTATTCCCTTTCAAATATAATTTGTTTTTCCATTAAACTTAACTGGCCAGTTCACAATCAGTATAACTTTTTCCCAAAAGCTTTTTCCTAAATACAGTAACTCCTCACTTAACGTCATCCTAGTTAATGTTGTTTTGTTGTTACGTCATTGATCTATTAGAGAACATACTCATTTAATGTTGCGCAATGTTTGCTTATAACATTGTTTGGCTGTGGGGGCTTGGACCCAGGATGGGCTGACAGCTCCCCTCCACCCTCCCAGTGCCTCCTGCCTGCTGGTGGCCCCGTAGATCAGCAACTCTCCCCTCTCTCCCTGCACCTCCCGCCTGCAGCAATCAGATGTTTCGCAGCATTTAGGAGGCTCTGGGGGTGACCCCTTGCGCAGCCTTCCTCCTCCCCCCTAGAGCCTCCTGAACACCCCGAAACAGCTGATAGCTGCAGGCGGGAGGCACAGGGAGGAGCGAGGACATGGGGCACTCGGGAGGAGGAGGTGGAGCAGGGGTAGGAAAAGGCAGGGCGGGAGTGCAGCGACGGCTGGAAGAGCCAGAGGTTGAGCACCCCCCAGCACTTTGGAAAGAACAGCAAGAGGAGCAGCTGGATGATCCACACTCTTTCAACCTCTGACTCCACCACCTCAACCAAGCTTCACTATCATCGTTGCTGAGTACAGTATTAAATTGTTTGTTTAAAATTTATACCTATATTACATTGTTTGTTTAAAACTGTTTAAAATGTATCCTGTATATGTATATAATGTCTTTTGTCTGGCTGAAAAAATTTCCCTGGAACCTTACCCCCACAATTTACATTAATTCTTATGGGGAAATTGGATTAGCTTAACATCGTTTCGCTTAAAATTGCATTTTTCAAGAACATAACTACAATGTTAAGCGAGGAGTTACTGTACAAGTTTCTTATCTTAGCCTTAGAGTACATCATGGAACACAAAATAATCAGTTCAGAAAAGACAGAGACTACAATAATGAAAGTTCCTTAAAAAAAAAATCCCACTAAAAACGTTAGCCATAAAAAGGCACAGAAACTTAAAATTCGAAGTTGAATGGTATGCTATCTAATAATGAAATGGGACTTAATGTATAATGTAACAGTAAGCTGCATATATTTAGTGCTCCCAATATCACAGCTGGCAGGAATTCTTATATAATTCCAGCTATCTTCATATAACTTAATTATTAAAATAACCTGCTAATTTGACAGCACAAAAAGCAAAATCTGCTATTTTTTACAGACACATTAAAAAAGTATTCTCTAGGTTGTCCCCAAAACAATCCTTTTTTTAAAAAGTAATAAAACTGCTATGGAAAAACATTGAACAAATGTATTATCATTAACAACTTCTACTCATCAGTCTGCAGGGGAACACAAACTATCTTCCCATTCAAGTTAATGGGAGTTGGGATTGGGTACCAGAATCTCTGTTCACACAAAGATGATAAAACGTAAGAGTTTCTATTTTTCAGAAAAGGTTTAGACACTATTTGAATACTGAACTGTAAATCAATGCATTAAGAAAGCTTAACAGTATAAATTGCAGATAACTAATTTTCTAAAAATGTAAAGGGTTTGTAGCAGGTTGCCCGCAACCATAAGTATTACTTGACGGAGCGAGTTACTCAACAAGATTCAGTTCACATCACATACGTACTATAACAATAGCAGTAAAATGAAACTAAATAAATGAACAGTCAAAGAGAGGCCAGCTGAAGTGATACCACCACAGTATAAAATCAGAGACACAAACCAGAAATAGGAATATCAGTCAAAGAAAAGTTATATGAAGTATCCATCTACATAATGCAATACTGCCAATACTTACAATAACTAAGTTACAAACAAAAAATAGCATTATGCCAAATACATTACAGTTTCTAATGTGCTGGTAAAATAGAGTAAAATCTAAGTCTTGCACCAACCTGTTCCTGTTTCAGTTAAAGGGACTAACAATATAACATCACCACATAATTAATTAAGGATGAAAGCATGAAAAACTAATACAATCATTACAAAATTAAACACTTTTTGGCAGAAAAATAAGTTGATCATGACCAGGGAAATACACTCTATATATTGTAAAACCAATACCATATTTAAAACTTCTATGTTCTTTTGTGTTTGTATGGCACCTAGAACACTATGGGTGCTACTGGAAAAATAAAAATAAAAAATATAAAAATGTAAACCACTAATACACAGAATAAATACAGTCAAATGTAAACAGGCAAGACAGTCTAGCAAAGACTAAAATACAATGAAGTTAAATCAAAGCTCTAGCAGTACTGTCAACACTGGATCAAAGTAGTATGTGATATGTCAGGAGAGGATGTGTGAGATAGATCCTGTTTAAAAAAAATAAAATAACTTAATTGCAAATACAGTAAACTCTGAAGCAATGGTGTGTGCGCTCAACTAAATTTGTACAGTTCATCACAGGGTTCTTATCTTTCACTTTGTGATGGGGTGTATCTATTTCACCCAGATTTTTCGAAGCCATTCATCCTACAGACGGATGCCTCAGAAGTGGGGTTTGGGGCGGTACTGTCACGGGAGCTGGATGGGGAGGAACGCCCCATGCTCTACCTGAGCCGGAAGCTACACCCCAGGGAGACTAAATATTCCACCATCAAGAAGGAGGGCTCAGCAGTGAAGTGGGCGATTGAGGCCCGAAGATATTACCTATGAGGGGGCCCCTTCCGCCTCATCACGGACCATGCACCTTTCCGTTGGATCAACACCATGAAGGACTCGAATGCCCAGATTATGTGGTGGTACCTCTCCCTCCAAGATTACAAGTTCAGTGTGCTACACCTTATAGGTAGGGATCATGCTAATGCGGACTTCTTTTCCTGAATGGGAGGGGAAGACGAAGGAGAAGGACCCTCGCTGGGTCCTTGCTTGAGGGATAGAGTGTGTGGCAGGGTGTACCTACCCTGCACTGACTCCGCTCAGGTTAACCGCACACTGTGGACCAAAGAGGCCACCCCCCTTGCCTCTGCCGGGCATGCTCAACCAGGAGACAGGATATAAAAGGGAGTGGTCTAGCTCAGTCTGGGCTGGCTGAGGAGGAGAGCAGATGCATACTGGAGGCTCCTGCCAGGGAGCTGCAGGGGCTACAGACCATGGAGGTCAACCCGCTGGGATCAACGGCAGAACCACCAGACCTTGGAGGAAGAGTGAATCGGAACGCTGACGCCCCCAGGAAAACTCACAGAGCAGGAACCAAGGGTAGGAAGCAACCCAGGGAACACAACTGTCAAAATAGGAAACTGAGCCAAACTGCAGACTCCTGATTTTACAGGGGCCTGGGTCAGGACCTGGTGGAGAAGGGTGGGCCAGGGTTCCCCTGCCCTGCCCCATACCTACCTCAGGGTGCAGGCACTACTCAAGGGCTCCAGCCCCGTGGGGCTCCGGCCACGGTGCCCTGCTTTATAGGCTAGGACATTAGTATCTATTCTAGCCACTTGAGCTGTAACCCATTATTTGTCGCATGCGACCTGACACCTCGTGTTGGGGTGTATCTACCCCATGACACACAAATATTTAAGAGGTCAAAAATAGTGAGTAAATTTTATAAAGAGCAAGTAACTGATCCTACTAACACTGTTGTCAATGGGATAACTTATGGTAATCAAAGCTATTCCAAATGGAAAGTGTCTGAAGAATCGGATCCTAACATTTTAAAGTTAAGTTTCATTTAATGTAATCCTTCCTTTGCTATTCTATGAGTTTACATATTCATGGAAAACAGCACCTGTTATGAGTCCCAGGGAAGCTGTTTATGTTCATAGTACTGAACCGAGTGAATTTCTGTCTTAACACTAAAATGAGAGCTAACCAGTGTGGTTTCTGCACAGGGCGATTTACATTCCCTGTTACATATGGTCTCAGGAATCTTACTGAAAAGTCTGAAGCACTGATATAAAAACCTCACATTTAAACTGCCCTTTTATTATCGAATGCTTCAACTGAAATCAGTAAAGAAATATATAATATGAAAGGACTCAAAGTATTCTCTCTAAAGACATCTATTTGGAGAAACCCATTCTTACAATGAACCTCAATTGTCTTTCCAAACAACGTTTGGGAAAGTGTATGTTTTGTTAGAAGTCAGCATTTCCAGAGGGCCACAATGCATATTTTTAATACTGAAATACAGTAATTAGAGACCTCAGGAATGGAGGTTGTTCATAATTCAGAAAAAAAGTTATGGTTCTTTCAGAAGTTTACAACTGAATATTGACATAATACAGCTTTGAAACTTTACTACGCAGAAGAATGCTGCTGCTTTCTTTTTTTTTTTTTTTAATAGTGTACATTTTAACACAGTACTGTATTTGCTTCCTTTGTGGGGAGGGGGTTTCTGCAGGTGCCTGACTGTGTACTTCTGGTCCCAAATGAGGTGTGTGGTTGGTCAGTTCGTAACTCTAGTGCTCATAACTCTGAGGTTCTACTGTATAAATATGCTTGACAGAGGCACTCTCCAGTTAAATATAGGTTCACAAAAAATCAGCTGATTTTTGCCATAACTGATAAATTATTTCATTTCCAATCACCACAGTGCACCAATTAAATGTCAGAGAGACTTTATCCTACACGATATTGAAAGTACATGGAAGGAAGCTCTAAGTTACCCATTACAAATTCAACACACTGTGGGCAGGTGTTAAGAATTTTTCAAGAGTTAAATGTATAAACTAACACTTCAAATAAGGGTTATAATTTTGTTTTATTAAAATTATAATAGGATAACAAATCTTTCTATATACACTTTAACTATATGCTTTTATCAAATATACCCAACTGTCCCTCAATCTATTCATTTTCAGATGGCCAATTTCTCATAAGCTTCACTATTCTTATGTTCAAGATAGTTTCAGTCAGTTGGGATAGTTTTGATCGGCACTATGGTGCACAAGATTGGATACTCCACGGCATGTTGATGGCAATCAGCTAAATAGGGAAAAGTTGCCAACACTTGTTTCCAGAAATGGATCTGTCACTAACACTAGCTTGCTGAAAATTTACAGCACAGATGAAAATCCAAAAGGCAGAGCACAATATTGAAGAAGACTTGCAAGACAAAACCATAGGGATTACTTCTGCTTGGGGATTATGTAAAAAGTAGGCAAGCATTTTGGAGGCTAAAATATTATATGGTATAATTGCTAAGGACATTGAGTTGGTTCTCTAAGATAGGGTAATCGTTTTGAGATCTCTTTTCGATCAACAAAATTGATCAGGATTCTGAGAGTTGCTCAACATTGCCTCTATTGCTGAACAGGTATTGAATAATCTCTTTAATACCCTAGATTTCTTCTCCAGACTACAAGGAAGCAGGACAGCAAGGAAAGAAGCAGGAAGTAACTGCTTTTGACAAATGATCCAACTCTTCTGTCTTAAGTGTTGAAAGCAAAGAAGCCCCTCTAGTCAAAAGGATGTTGTGAAGGCCAAGACTATAACAGGGTTCAAAAAGAACTAAATAAATTCATGGAGGATAGGTCCATCAATGGTTATTAGCCAGGATGGGCAGGGATGGTGTCCCTAGCCTCTGTTTGGCAGAAACTCGCAATGGGCAACAGAGAATGGATTACTTGATGATTATCTGTTCTGTTCATTCCCTCTGGGGCACCTGGCATTGGCCATTGTCGGAAGACCGGATACTGGGCTAAATGGACCTTTGGTCTGACCCAGTATGGCTGTTTTCATGTTCTTATGACTTTTGATAGAACTGGGGATGGACACTGCCACCACAAGCAGTACCACAGACCTGACAAGAACAGGAGCTTCTTATTCTTTCTGGTATATCAAATGAAGAGGTATACCTGAAGTCTGGCTGGGCATAAAAATTAGAACTGGAAACGAAAGCTTCCAACTTTTCCTGTGTGATAGGCACATTATTCACCTTTTTATTTTCTTCGAGTCCTAGTCTAAAGGTTCCCTGAACATCTGGCTGTCACTATATGGCAGGGCCATGATGTCAAATTTAGCACAACTGATGAATGATCCCGTTATGACTTCAGTAACGATGGTGGGCTAACATGTGCCCAGCAATAAATCAGGTGGATAAATGGATGCAATCCTGCAAGCCATCAGGGTCCTCTACAAAGGGAAAGAGCCTCTTAGGACTGTAAGAGCAGCTCTTCAAGAGGGTTGATCTCAGCAATGTGGTCAATTAGAGTCTAAGAAGTGTAGAGGGAGTAAATCAAAAGGAGTAAGTTATGAGGGGAAAATGAAAATAAAAAAAGCTTATCCAATTCTTGTCCTAAGACTAAGATTTCAGTGGGTAAAGAATTGGTCATCCTTTTCATCAGGAAGCCTGTATAGAGAATTAGCAAGTGGAATAGGTATGCTGGGCTGCACAGAATTTATTTATTTCTGGACCACTTGTTGAAGACAAATTACATAACTCAAAAGTTACTAATGTTTGAGATTCCCTATAGGAGACAATCAATATTATTCTTGCACAGAATCAGTAGGCTCGCCAAGAAAATAAAATTGTGATTTGTCTGGAACCGCTGCCGTGAGACTGTTATCACTTGAGAAATCTGGTCATTCAAATCCAGCCAGGGCCTGGAGACAAATCTGGAGTAGCGGACAGTTGAATCTAATGCTCTGGTACCCTTCTGAACCCAGTTCCTCAAAAGGTAAGTAACTTCTTAGAAGATATGTATCACTAGAAATTTTTGAGTATTAACTAACTTGAAATTGACTAGCATCTCAGAGGGAGATTTTTCAATAGCTTATTTCCCAGGTGGCTCTCTGGATTTTCACCACAGTGGGTAAAGGATCCTCCACATAGTACTGGGAAGAAGAGAGGTCTGAATTAAAGGATGGAAATGGAAGATAATATCCCATACGGTAACCAGACCCCCTTTGTATCTCACATTACGTGCTAGGTTGACCCTTGGCCTTTTGAACATGCTGTTGCTGATGTGAAAGCTCCAGCCTCTCCCAAAGCCATGACTAGCAGCAGATGATCTAGAGAGGTTTGACACATTAGGCAGAGAGATCTGGAGGGCCCAGATTGCATTGCTTCAGCAAGAGAAGAGCATTTGTTTTCCTCTTCACCTTCATCCGTCTGTCAGTAACTGCACAGCTGCCTAGGTTTGTTCAGCTCCATATGCTCATTAGATAGCTTTAACAAAATGAGATATCTGCATATAACCAAAAACTCCAGCTTTAACAATATGAGTGCCCATACAGCCCTACTGAAAAAAGCCCTCTGCTTATCTATTGGGCAGCAGCAGAGCAACACACTGCCCAGCCATCATACCTCAACCTTTAGCTGGAGGAATTACCTTTACAAGTAACAGGTGGGACTTATTCCATGGCCCATGAAATTTTTGGCCTCTCTGCTGAGTCTGCCAATCAAAGCAAAGTTACTTGTGGTAGTTACTTTGTGACCATATGGGAGCTGGAACTGAGACCCAAACTCATCTCATAAAGAGGGCTACCAAGCATCCATTAGAAAAGAACAACTGTTAATCCCTAACTGAATTGGGCTGGTGTAAGGAAGGAAGGAAAATATATATTTTGCAGTTTAACTAAAACAAAGGAGTTTTTAGCAGCCATGAAAATGCTTTGAAAACAGAGAGGTTGGAGGTGAATGTAACAAGGCCTTGAAAATACGTTTAAAAGACAAGTTTTGGGAAGAATGCGGACATTAAAAGGTAACTGATAAGATAGGAGGAAAAGTCCTTGAAAAACACTCTAAATTATAGAAGATGGTCATGAAGTGATTAAAAGTGTTCAGTAATGTACTGGTAGTGTCCTTTAACATATCAATATTATCTTGAAGAAAGCAACCCAGTTATAATTCTTGTCTAGTCCAGGCCTAAGAAAAGAGTCCAACCCCAGAGTGCCCAAATCTGTTTCTTAGCTAAGGTCAGCAATTGCAATGACATCACTTGTTTGTTAAAGAGTGAACTCTTGAAGGGTTTAAGCACCCAGGTCTAGCCCTTTCATGAGTATCTTGATCAAATGCTTATGAATGATTGTTACTGAATGGAGGTAGGAATTGCTTATTGTGTAGGATTTTTAGACATGTTTAGAGCAATTGTACAAATATTATTTAGCCTTTGGATTTAATAAAGCAATTTATGGTTGAACTAGTGTTTGATGATATTGATTGTTTGACGGTATTGATAACATTAATTCCAGTGTCTGGTTTCATATTGGTGACCTACAGGCAAAAGTCTCTGAAGCTCATTAGCAATGCCCAGAGGCATCCAGTGCCCTAATAAGTGCTACTATTACACCTTCAAGAGTGAAGTTTTCTGGAAAGAATATTTATTAAATCAAGATCTGACCTTTCCAGAGCTTACACGGGCAGGGTCTTCCCACTTTCTGCACACACAACCACCATCTCACATACACTGCTCTCAGTCTTCTTCAAACATACCCTAATACGTGCCCCCCACCCTGTTTTTAAAAGCACTGCACTCATTAACCAAAATACACTAAACAACTATTAACTCGACATTCAAATATGTTCTGCAATGCAAAATCCTCTCAAAAACTATACCAAAATCCTAATACTAACATATATATTTTTCCCCACATGATTCATCATCCAAATTTGAACCTACAACCTTCAGATGCACAGCTCAGAGCTCTTCACTTCAGTTATAGGAGTAAGTGGTAGTGGAGGCATGCTGTTATTCTCTATGAGGAACATCCCAAAGACGATGACAACTATTTGTGAATTAGCACTGAATGTTGGCTATAAGTATTCCAGGTTTCTATTCCTGATTCTGGGGGCAGAGTATGGGCCAGTGGTTTAAACACAGACAAGTGCAGTCAGCTGCTGAACCCGGGATCTCTAAAACTAAAACATGTACTTCTATCACTTCAGCAAAAGGACCATTTTCACTAGCATGGGGGCAGTAACAGACTCAAACGTCTCTAATTTTGAGGGCTACTAGAGAGGGAAGAGAGCCACATTCTGTTATTTCCTTGAGAAACCTAGCCTAATTGAGCCTATTTCACCTAAAAGGAAGCGTGGCAACATGAATGAGACTTGGGTCTGTCACAGAGATCTGAGTTCTATTCCCAGCTCTGCCTGACAATTAACCTGCATCTTAAACACATATGGTCTGAAGAACTTCAGCCTTGCAATCTTAAATCAGTTTAAGCCCTAACCCGTTTTCCTCTGCCTCTTCACACGCCACACTCATTTTGTGTTGGCGCTGAATGTATAGCTTTAAGCTGATGCTAAATAATTTGTTTGTGCATGGGATGTGGGGGTGGTCTTTTGAAATTAAAAGCTTGCTAGTGTGAAATTTTAGATTTGAACCTGGGACCCTCATCTGTGTATGGCAGTGTGACGTTCGAGCTGGCCTCATACCAAAATTATCACTGCTCTGTCTGCTTAGGTGAAAAACTTGGGTAATCTGGTGGTGGACATGTTATAGATCTTATGCAAAGATAAGCCAAACTTGTATTGGTCAGTCTAGCAGGTGTGCTACTGCTGCTTAAACTGGCAGTTTTAAAGTAAATCCTAAACATATCTCGGGGTCTTTTAAGACCCATGGATCCTTCTTCTAATCCAGCCATGCTGTGCTCATGGTATTGAGAGAATTTGCACTGCAAATTTGGACGATTTGTCTTTCCAGTAGCTCCAGAACATAAGAGTTATAACAAGGTCCCAGCACAACCTACCTGTAGGCAGTCCTCGCCAGGGATGGGGACAGCATTGAGGGCTACCAGGGCCTGAGTGCAACATGTGTTGCCAAGCCTTTTGGGGTGAGCAGTAGTAGAGCTTTCAAGAACAACTCTTGGCTATAGCATTTCTTACTATAAATGCCAATCAATACAATTGCCAGTTAAAGCAATAAATCCGTGTGTGCAAGTTTGTTAAATATTTTTGGACAATCTATATGGATCTGTTTTACACATTAAAAGGAGAGTGTAACACTTTGTACGGTTCTTAATTGTACATAATGACGTTCTGTCTTAAATATATCTTAAAAAAAATAAATAACCTTGCCAAACATCTGTTACATTAGCTGTACAATGTGTGACTGGTAGTTATACCTCCCCTAAGTTAGAGGCATGAAGTCTTGGCTAGTAAGGGTTGCAAAGTATAAAGAAATATTAAAAGCAGTCGGTAGAAGAGCTAGGATTAATGTGCCTTCCCCAAGGCTACAGGGTATTGAAAAAGAGAAAATTTTACTGGTCATGAAGGAAAGGTATGACAGACCTGCAAGATGAATTACAAGCAGCAGATCTGTTATCTCCTTAGCATACTAACTTTACAAATTACCTGTGATATACTAAACTAGGGAAAGTTTCAATAAGAGCGAGCTCTGCATTTAGACTGTCCATTTTATGCAAGACAAAGACAGTGTGCTCAAGAAATATTTTATGACATTTACGTAATCACTCTAAATTTCTCCAGTTTCCTTGATCATCTGTTCCCATTCTATTATGACATGAATATTAAATTGTGGGATGAACCTGTACTCTCGAGGAACCAAATGTAGGTTTTTGCATGCTATATCTATAGTCTCACAAATGCTCCTGAAAGCAATAAATTAATTCCCCTTCGTGTATAGCGTTAATAGTGCAAAACCACTAATCTCTTGTTATTGCAATGTAATTATTTTACTATTTAATAAAAATACACAATGCTAACTAGGCATCGAGTGTTCACTAGTTCAGCCTATTATCCGTTTATCACCAGAAAAGAATACAAACTTTAAACCATAGTGTAACAATAGATTTAAACAGATGTCATATGCTTATCCCAGCTATTTGTCCAATTTCATTTAACTCTTGCTATATATACACACACACACTAAAAGGGAGGTCAGTATTTAAACTTCCACAGCTTGGTATCTACCAGATGGACACATTCCATCAAAATCAGGCCCTATTACTCAATGAAATTTCAGGCTTTTAGCATTTGCTAGATAAAATTGGGCCTAATAGACATAGAACTTCAGTGTTGTAGCTATGTCAGTCCCAGGATATTGAAGGGACAAGGTGGGTGAGGTAATATCTTTTATTGGACCAACTTCTGTTGGTGAGAGAGACAAGCTTTCAAAAAATATTACTTCACCTACCTTGTCTCTCTAATAGAACTTCATGCTGAGTTTCACAGTATTTAGTTGAAACAGCTTGTCCCAGTAGTGAACAGCGATCACTTAATGTAATATATGTTTATGGCAAGAATCATTTTCATGGTACTTCTGCTACAATGATTTAATGGTAACATGAGGAGCACCTCCTCTATCTATCCCACCCCCACTCTATGACATTAATGATGTATATAAAGTCATTCCTGCCCTTTGTCAGTGACCATCCTGAAAGAGCAAGATTAACAGTAGTGCTGATAGCATTGAGGGAAAACTCTACTTCTGGTTAACATTTTTTTATTAAAAAATAAGTACCTTTCCAGGAAAATATTTACGGGATTACTTAATCTTGGTTTTCAGTGGTAAATTTCAGATGGTTTTATTTTTCTGAAACCTACCAATAAAAAGCAAAACCATGCCTTGAAAAGGTTAAGAATTAACCTAATCCCAGTCATAACATGAATGAACAGGAAAAGCCTGATACCAACATGCAGTCATAATAGCAAAGAGCTGTGGGCTTTCAAAATCCTGAAGAGTCAAGTTGTGGTACTACTACCAAGCATCAGTATGATGAACTATTTCTATTCATTCATGATGAAAGTGTCCAGTTGGCTAGCTGTCACTGAAAAGAAAGGGCTTGTTATCTGCAGAAATATATTTAAAAAAAAACAACACTGAATTTAATTACTTCATTTCACACATGTATGTTGTAACTTTTGCTTATGTTGGGAGCTATGAGGCTAAATACTGTAGCTAGGATTTATTCAAAAGATTTTCAATGTAGAAAACTCTGGAAAGAGTTAAATGCAGAAACAGATTCCGCATTAAAGTTTTCATGCTCCTGGAACGCTGAATTGGAGCTCAGTTCCCATAAAATAAAGTCTTGCTCTCATAGAATTTAAAATTACCAGAAGAAGAAACTTGTGGTAAGGCAAGAGAGACAAATAGCTTTACAATCTAGAAAATTTTCAAAGGGGTAGATGATTAACACTGCTAATGTTAATCAATGCAATATAGAGAATGTACTTGAAAATGAAGATTGTTTAGGTAATAATATTATTTCCTGTTTCAGTGCTCCTAAAACTACTTCCACGTTGATATCACAATGTGTACTTTTATGAGAAACCTCACATTACTGAGGCCAGGAGCGAAGTACCCGGCACAGGCCAGCAGCCAGGACCCAAGAAGCGGGGCTAGGAGCAGAGCCCCACTGAAAATCTGGGGGTGCTGCAGCACCCCAGAAAACCCTTGGGTCCCAGCGCCCCCTCAAACCTTCCCACAGACCCACTCTCCCACTCCCTATGGCACTCACCAGCCCCCTGATGGCAGAAGCGCTGGTGCAGGCTGCAAGACGGTGTCTTCCCCCATAAGCTAGCACCGCTCCCTGCCAGACCAGAGAGGCAAATTTTGAATTTTTTTTAAGCACACAGCTGTGAGCTAAATAAGCTGCATGTGGCCCGTGGGTTGAGAACCAGTGATATAGAGAATGGAACATGTGTTAAAACTTCAAAAACCTTCTGTACCCCTCGGTGGACTGGAATGAATGGTAATGGAACAATTTACCAAAAGTTATGGTGGAATCTCCATCACTGGCAATTTTAAACTTCAGATTGGATGTTTTTCTAAAAGCTACGCCGTAGGAATTATTTTCAGGAAGTTCCATGGCCTGTGCTATACAGGAGGTTAGACTAGATCAGAATGTTCCCTTTTGGCCCTAACGCATGAAAATAGGTCACCATTGTAATTTGTCCAAAGTTGCTACTTAGGACTTCTCTACATGGGGAAATTGATTGGAATAAGTATTGCAGAATACTTCACTGTGAGTACTCATTATTCAGGAATAAAAGTGTGTTCTTTCTGGAATAATTACTTCACTATAAACTCTCTATTCCAGCATAAAAATCACTTTATTCTGGAATAATTTGAGTGTCCACATGGGGAGCTATTCGAGAATAACCCAAGAGCTATGCTAGTCTGTTTCCCCATGTAGACAAGCCCTTACACAACATTTCTATCATTTGCTGGGTTGTGTACAATAAATTAGTGATCTCAGTCCACTTCCTAATAGACCCGCACCTGCTTCATAAAAACCAACATGACAACTGGCATTTTTGTTGACACTCAACAAAAGGGGCCAAGGACTAATGGGGCATGTAGACTGGCATCACATGTGGAGATGCTCCCCACAAGCTCGGGTTGGAGGCCCAATACTGGCAAGGAAGGGTGGGGAAATTTGTACTGCCAACTGCCTGTGTTGTTCCTTTTTCACAGATAAGTGACTTTGGTCTCCAACACTATCAATCTGGCATCTTTACGGGTACTAAATTCACTAAAAAAGAATCTGCAGCCCCTTTTAAAAAAAATATTTTGGCAATTTTTGCTCTTTATTCCAGAGAGCTGTCAGAGTCAGCATATCACAGAAGCAGTGTCGTCCACTCATGATTCTGTCATGAGTCTCATGATAATTATTTCAGAGTGGTAGCTGTGTTAGTCTGTATCAGCAAAAACAATGAGGAGTCCTTGTGGCACCTTAGAGACTAACAAATTTATCCGGGCACAAGCTTTCGTGGGCTAAAACCCACTTTATCAGATGCATGGAGTGAAAAATACAGTAAGCAGAATATATATTATAGCACATGAAAAGATGGGAGTTGCCTTACCAAGTGGGGGGTCAGTTCTAATGAGCCAATTCAATTAAGGTGGAAGTGGCCTATTCTCAACAGTTGACAGGAAGGGGTAAATACTAAGGGAAGGAAAATTACTTTTGTAGTGCTAACGAGGCCAATGTAATCAAGGTGGTCCATTTCCAACAGTTGCCAAGAAGGTGTGAGTATCAGCAGAGGGAAAATTACTTTTTGTAGTGACCCATCCACTCTGTCTTGATTAAGGCCTAATTTGATGGTGTCGAGTTTACAAATTAATTCCAGTTCTGCAGTTTCTCGTTAGTCTGTTTTTGAAGGTTTTTTGTTGAAGAATTGCCACTTTTAAGTCTGTTATTGAGTGTCCAGGGAGACTGAAGTGTTCTCCTAATGGTTTTTGAATATTACAGTTCTTGATGTCTGATTTGTGTCCATTTATTCTTTTGCATAGAGACTGTTTGGACAGTGTACGTGGCAGAGGGGCATTGCTGGCACATATATATCTATATATTCTGCTTACTGTATTTTTCACTCCATGCATTTAATGAAGTGGTTTTAGCCCATGAAAGATCATGCCCAAATAAATATGTTAGTCTCTAAGGTGCCACAAGGACTCCTCGTTGTTTTTGATGATAATTATTGTTTTTCTTAAAGCCCTAGCTCCTTGAGTCAAGTGGATGTGTGATGATTTCAGCCTTCATTCTTAAAGAAAAAGTACGTTTCTATCCCTTGCGACTGTGGAAAAAAAGCTTCAAAATGTGACCCTATTGCACCCTAAAGGCTCAAAAAGCTGAAGGCAAATAAAAAGAACAAAAAAATCATGAGATTATGTAAAAATATTAGATTTTGTGAACATTTGGGGTTGGCAATTCTGCAGAAGAACCTGCCTCAGCATTTTGTCTTGTAAACTGAACAGCTACCAAGGAAGGACACCGTATTTCTAGAATGTATTTGACATTGGCTGACTGCAAGGTTTAATTAGTGTTAAAGACACTCTGTGTTCCTGTTATTAAACCTTCCTCTCTGCTAATTTACATGAGTCCTCCTTTCTCTTCCACATTCCAATCTTGAGTGTGCAACCCTTCCTTCCCTCATACAGACAGACAGAATGGACGCAGGTTTTAGAGATGCAAATAGGTCTTTCCCCTGGAATGCCTTTTAAAGTTAATCTTGACACATTAAATTCAGCAAATTAGCAAGATGTTTTTTATATGATCAGCAATTAAAACAGTTGATATTTAAATTGTTCGGTATCAGCTTTTACACTACAGAGATGAATGGATTGTTCATATACATCAAAACTATTGCTTCAGTCTGTCCCTGAAGACCAGGGAAACAGTATTGCACTGATTATATGTAGAAAGAAAACTTCACAGATAGAAGGGGCAGACACTTGTGATGTAAAATGAAACATTAAATGCTGAAGAACACATTGAAAATTCCAAATTACATGGAGATCCCCTAAACTAATGCTATTGGTTGACCCTTGTCATCAGAGTTTCTAAAACAGCAGATTGAATACAGATGTTTTCAATGTGCTTGCCAAACAAGTTTATTTCTCAAAAAGAAAAGGAGTACTTGTGGTACCTTAGAGATTAACAAGTTTATTTCTATTATACCAGTTCAGACTTAGTATGTTCTCGCAATAAATTTCAAATCTCACTTTTCTATTTTGAGATTACATTTAACCGCTTCACAAAATTCCTCGGTTGTGACCAAGGATTATGTTTAAACTGCTAGTGCATTTTGCAATTTTATAGTCCTCTTCGCATTTAACCATGAAGGCACAGAGCTCAAACTAAACAATGATTATGAGCCTTTCTCTGCCAATAAGCTAATACAAGAATAACGTCCACTTTCTTCAGTAACCAGCACAGAAAAAGTCTTTATCCATTTAGCATCATACAGCTTGATAAAATGGTTGAGCAACACCTTTTTGAACATAGGCAGCGGATTCTTACAAACTGTTCCATTTTCAGATTTTGCCCAGTGATCACCTCTCATTTTCAAACCTTGCTAATTTTTCGTTTATTTTGAGATGCATATGGACAATAACGAAGGCAACTCAGATCTGTTATAATAATCCTTGCAAATACAAATAAACCTTATTTTAATCTTTATAAAGTTTGGTCTGAAATTTCAAGTCTATCATTTTAATGGGATTGCTCTTGCAGTCTACCTTTTATGCATCCATCTTTTTCTTTTTCAAATCCCTCCTCAAAAACCACACTCCTGTCATGAAACCTACTAGAGTTGGCTATCAAACCCTGAACTGTTAGGTTTCAGAGTTGTAGCCATGTTAGTCTGCATCAGCAAAAACAACGAGGAATACTTTGTTAGTCTCTAAGGTGCCACAAGGATTCCTTGTTGTTTCTGAACGGTTAGGATTAACATAACACCTGTTGCACTACCAGGAATCTCCACTGCTTGGCTATTTAGTGCTTTACATATATAATTTTAGTTCTGGCATGTGTCTGCTTGAATTGTAAATGTCCTAGGGCAGAGAGTGATTTTTTGTATGTTCTGCAGGAGCACTGAACGCACAGACATAGCACAATGACAAGAAATACTACGCAAACAACACTCCCTATATCTCCAAGGAGAGATACTAAACAAACTGATGCCACATATATTGCATGATATTTCACTGAGCTTTGATCACAGAGAACGTGTGATTTTGCAAATGAACTTTAGCTTTGCAAAACTGTTATTATTTACCAGCCCAGCTATAAAATCTACTCTACAATGCTGACAAAAACAAAATTATTTGATTCACTCTTCAAAATAGTTGTCCACTTCAAGTCTTATGAGGTTGCTCTGCTTATGGTCAGACTAGTAATAGGAGCAGCCTAGGAATACTTGACCAGACATTAAGTAAATGCATCTTAGGCATACCCCTGGATGACAAGAGCCTTACCCACATTGATTTTGCCAATGATTTTGCGCTAGTTGTTGAATCAATGGACAAGCTGGTTGTGGCACTTTGCCATGTGAAAAATCCATGGGCAAAAGTCAGCCTGAAAATTAATTAGGGCAAAAACCACAATTCTTTTGGTCAGCAATTCTGAACATGTGATCACACAGTTAAGAGTGCCGGTAATTTCACCTACCTCAGCTCTGTTAATCGGATAATCTGGGTGGCACTGAGAAAATTGAAACCTGCACTGCAGAAGCCTTGTTAATAGAACACTTCATCAACAGCGTCTTTGAAAACTAAAGATCTTGATAAGCAGAGCACAAAACTGAGGATAATACAAGGCTTTGGTGGTCAAGATTGAAAAGAAGTTGGACACTATTCAGTTGAAGCATCTCTGAGTGATTTAAAATATTCAGTGGTTCAAATTTAAGCCACATGAACAGATCTATCTTCTAACTAAACAGGTCCGGCTCTCAGTCGCCCAAGGCTCTCTAACGTGGTAAGGTCATTTGCTCGGAAAGTCTACCAACTTCCCTGCAAGAATCATCTTTGAATTTGACCCAATGAAAGCATGATGGAAAAGACATGCCGGAAGACCTAAAACATGATGGTTGGATGACATCACCACACACCTGTTCCCTGCAAACAATCTGTAAGTACAATCTCATAATGAGCCAGTTTATAAGACAGATCATCATAGAAATGCATAACATGTTTGCTGTCCTCTACGCTGTCCAGAAAACCTGAGAGCCAACTAGCTTGGAACGCCACTAAGTTTTAAGTCTTGAAAAACACTCTTTTTAATCTAACACCTGCTGTAACCAGTAGACCTAAAATTTGACTTACTAGAGCTGGTTCCAAATAGAGACCAAACGAGTATACAGAGTGTCTTTCCAGCTCCTTGCTGTGACCATCTATTATTAACAGTTATGTTGCGACAGTACCTAAAGGCCTACTAGACAGGGTCTCCCATTGTGGAAAATGAATCTCTGGTCCAGAGAGTTTACCATCTAGAAAACAAAACCATGGATGAGACAAACAAACAGGTTAGGGTGTGGGCCAAGAAAGTCAGAGTAATACAAATAGGGTTTGCACATCTACATTATGCTTGTACAAGATGATATGTTATAATTACCAAACTTCAGCTTCAAGCGTTTCAGAGAGCAGTTGCTCCATCAGTTTCTATGTTAACAAGAATAGTGAAGATGGAGATTTACAAACATGCAAGCTCCCACACAGAAAATGCAACAATTGTTAGTATATGCCCACAACCACTGCACAGTTGATCCTCCCCTCACAGAAGATATCACAAAAAAGAATAAGGTTTTTCATCACTCCCACCCTCCTTTTCTTGAGGGTATACATAACACAGAGAACAAATTGTTGCAACTTTTAAGGACCCTATTGACCCTCCTTTAGACATGCAAGTTTAAATATTTAAACTAACATATTTAAAGTATACAGCAGATATGTGACAAGTACATGAAATATTTGTACACTGATTTGCATAAAATTAAAAGGACAATTCTCCAACCAACATTTTCCCCTCCTATTACCCCTCTAATATTCAGATTTGCTTTATTTGGACTTTACTCTTTTTCCCCCCAAGCGTTCTCCCCTTCCCCCAAAATCAAAAGGAAGACATTATACAATGAACATAAATAAAACCAATGTGATTCTGCATCTCTTATTGTATCAGTTTCAGCAAATATTACCTGAATTACTTTGATTTTTTTTAAGCTAAACATAATACATCTGAGCTTTGCCAGTTCCAGGGAGTAATTAAATTTTCAAAAACTATAGGTAATTAAGACTACCCAAAATTAAAATTGAATAAGAAGTCAGGAATTACAGAAGTGCATGCATTTCACCATATCTGCAAGGGACTCTGTATAATTAAACACATATTAATTGCCCTAATCTTCTTAGGCAAGTAATAAATTGGAAGAGCTGATTAATACGCTGGCTTTAGTTCAGCTTGTTAAACATGACACCCTGATAAAGGAAGACTATCTTGAAAAGCTCTTTTAGCTAAGTAATTGGAATTTTACTCTCAGCAATTTGCCATTCTGCAATAAGAGCTATTTGGTATATTGATTACTCATCAGTATTTTTTTTTAATACGTCAGTTATATTGAAAGAGTACCATTATGATGCTCAAAGATTATGAAATAATTGTGAACTTTAATCTTTACTGTCCATCAAGAGTCACTTTCATTCTGAACAGAACATGAGTATTTTCTTATAGGCTATAAATCCTAATTAATTCTAGAAGTTGCTAATAATATTTTATAAAGTCCAAGCAGACACATTAAGTTCCCCACACCAGGAAACCAATGACTACATCAGTATGTAACATTAAAGAGCTGCTGATGCCTCCTGGAAAACTCTGAAACACTTAGTTTTGAGAAAATTCTCCATTCCTTCCCTTTTTAATTATTATTATTTTAAACACAAACACATACACACACAATCTCTCTCTCTCATTGGTAAAGTTTACCAGGACAGGAATCATGTCTTCCTAATGCACTACACAACAGGTCCCTGGTCCTCATGAGGACACTACCACAACAAAGAATAAATTGAATGGAAACAAGATTTTCATTTAAAAGTGTTTACTCCAGCTGCTTATTCATCACCTGAAAATACCTCAATTTCCAATTATAACACAACTGGTTGCTGAGGAAAGAATAACATTACAAAGAATTAGGGCTACAAGGGCTGGACTCTCATCTCACTATGATAATTTAAGTCCATTAAAATGACGTTACTCTTGATTTAGTAAGCATAAGGGAGAGGAAAATCAAGCTACAGTGAAGGACAATCAGCAGGAATAGAAGAACTACTGAGAAGCTAAAATATTGTTTTCATACAAATCTTACTAATACAGAAGAATGTAGAAAATATGGGACATGTAGATAGAAGTGTTTCTAAATAAAATGGCTCTTCAAAGTTTTCTATGAAAACATGCAGTTTTAACCTGGATTTCCCATATGCTATTGCAACAAGCAGCATTTTATAACAACCTTCTTATGAAATATCCACAAAGCTTTATAAAACATATTCCAAATCAAAGTAAGTCTGAAAGAACCTAGAAAACCCCAAAACATGTCTTTAAACTCAACTTTACTATTCCACTGAGTTGACATTTTGTGTTTCTCCTGACACAGGACTCTAGAGCTGAATGACTCTGGCCCCCAATATTTACTATTATTTCTATGCTAGCAAGAGACTAGCAATTATGTACAGGGCAAAACAAAATAATAGTGAACCTAAAACTCCTTTTCGGTTCCTTAATTGTGACGTAATATTAATGGTGAATCAGTATACTAGCCAGTTTAAGTAGTGGAATAACCTCAACAATTGAGATATAACACCAATTAAAAAAAAAAAAAACAAACCTTCAAAATCTGAACAGAGAATTCTACAGGCCCAGTAATTTGTGAAGTGAGGCATAAAACAGACCTATAAGCAGAGAATGACAGTAAGCAAACTTGGATGTGTCACAAGCACACATGGGTGCACCCATGCAAAAATATTTTCTACCCATTTTCTGTGATCCGCTGATACCAATGTAGACTGTACAATCCTAATTAAGATTTCTCTTGCCGTCTGGGGGTTCCTAGGAGTTAGATTTCCTGTTTCTCTTCATATGAGAACTTCTCTAGCTTCAAATGAATCATTATTTAGATTGTCAATTCTTTAGGACAAGTGACCATCTTTTTGTTCCATGTTTGCACCTAGCACAAGGAGGTTCCTAGGCGCTACGACTATACAAATAAATAACCAACCACCAACTCAGAAATGTTTAACCATTGAAATTAATGATTTAGAAGTTTGCAGACCACACTAATTTGCTGAGTTGTGGAGGGATCGCGGAACGGAAGGTGATGAGGAAATGTGTTTCTGTGGTCTGGATGTCTCTGATGCTAATTTCAGAGTAGTAGTCACTCAGACAACCAAAAAACCCATATGCACCTGAGTGTCAATTCATCTGAACGCAGAAGAGAGCTGCAAGTCTGATTACATCCTTGTATTGGTCAGAGTAATAGACTGGACACAGGTCCCTGAACAAACATCACATCCAACAAGACCTGGATATAATTTATAACTGTAGAATGAGTGTGCAGCCTCCTGCCTGCTTTTAAATAAACAACAAAACAAAACAAAACACAAACCTGGCTCCCTTGCTCTGCCAATGATGCAATCTGGTAGAAAGGGAAATTGAAAGTGGAGGGTTGGGAGTTTATTTAGGGGAAAGGAGAAAGTACAAAGGCAGTAGGTGAGAAATTACAAATCTTTTTTTAGATGAAAAAAGAATTAGGTTCAGGCTTCCAAGACTGAGGGCCTAACCTTACATCAGTGGTGAGAAGCCAGAGGGGCACTGCCCACAAATGCCTGAACCTGAAGGATACTGATATCAAAGCTTTCATTCAGTCCTACCTGCAGGAATTCCAGAATAGTTGGGATAGCACCATTATTGTTCTCAGTTGCTGTAACATGACATGAATTCTGTCAAAATTGTATTGCAAGATACAAAAGTCTGAGGACAGGACTTTGAAAGCTTAACTCGTTAGCTGATTTTTCCATCCTTTACAGAAAAGTCCTTCTTGAAATTCATACATTTATATATATATATATATTCATATATTTAATATAATTCTAGAACTGAAGATCATCCAATTTTGGAAATGGTATGAGCCTTATACAGCATCTACCCCATGCTGTGAAACTACCAAAAACCAAGAACACTACCACTACAAGAACATGGAAATTGTCATAATGGATCAGACCTGTAATTCATCCAGTCCAGTATCCTGTGTCCAGCGCCAGATACTTCAGAGGAAGGTGCAAATACCCCACCGCAGGCAGATGTGACATAACCTGCCCTGCAAAAAGGTCTATCTCATCCTAATCCCTAACAGCTCAAGTCTGGTTTAAACCCTAAATAATTCCTTTCACTATTTTACCAGTTGAGTATTAATGACAGACTTCCAATGATTTATATGAAAGAAACTGGGTGGTTTCAGCTAACCATTATCCAACCTTGTGAGTCGCTCATTTTACTGAAATTTAGATTTAGAGTATTCTCAAACAAATGCACCCAGTTGGCTCATATATTCTTCTCCAAGAGTTTCTGGAAATGTTTCACTAGCTCTTTCTGAATGATCACTGTTGACAACTTCAACATTTATATTAATATTTCTAGCTTTGATATGACACAAAAGTATCACATTAAGGTGTCCTGCTCAACTATGTCATTCTGACCAACTAAGACAGCACCATGTTTTCCGAGGCAAATAAAAATGGTATGTGTCAATATGAGGGACTACTCGCTTACTACACTGATCACTAATGTAGTCCTGAAATAGGTGGATGACTACTATGAGATTTAGTAACTAGATAGCAGTATTCTTGTTAGTAATAAAAGAATCCTCCCTCCCCCCCCCCCAAAAAAAGAGATTTGACACCTGGTACAATTTAAAGGTTATTCTGATTTCTTTTCTTTTTAAATAAGGACTGTTCAAATTCTGCAGCACATATTAACTTTCCCTGGGTCCAGCATATCTAACAGATTCTCTAAAGTTCCAGGATGAATAGTGTGGTCAACAACTCTTCTCCTGAGGCACAATGGAACTTTCTGCCATAAAGGTAAAGCTTAATCTGTGCAGGAGACACAGCAATCCCACAGGTTGATCCAAGACCACAAACTAACTCCCACAGAAATTAAGGACGATTACAAATCTCACCATCTTCCACTTCAAGTGCAAGGCACATATCAACCTTGCTTTCTCAAGGACATAGCAGCAGGTACACAAAAACCCACTCAAACAAAACACGATACTGCACACACTAGTCTCCCTCTGGAGAGACTACGAGCGAAAGAATGAACCACAAGTGACATGTTAGTCAAGTCACTTAATTCATTACTGGAAGGCACTTGGATACTACAGTGATGAAAGCGATATAAGAACCTATAGTATATAGAACTGAACTCTGAGCAGTTGAAACCTCCCTCAGTAGGCAAGCTCCTTTCAACTGGGCACTTGTAGTGTAATAACATTTAATTGATCTGTTATACTGAATAAAATTCAAACTAGTAATAGCTTTAAACCATAAGATCCAAAGAGGAACAAATGCATGCTATACAGTCATGAAATTCATTACATAAATTCAGGTGGTAGAGTTTTATTTGATACTAACTTGTTATTACACAAAACAATGTGGCCTGTCTGTTTTCAGATCTGGCAGCCCCTACAGACTTACCTTTGTATTACAGTTTGTAAGCTCAGCATCATACCCAGTTCACTTTTCATCTTTTCTCTGTTGGCCCGGCATTCTGCCAAATACCGGAGAGCCTAAAAGAAAAGAAGGATAATAGCCATCAGAAGCTGCTTCTGTTATTTCATCATTATTTTCTATTTCTGATATTTCAAATAATTAACTATTTAACAATTTATAGTTCTAAAATAAAAAAAAGGTGTTGGATAGTTAGAATATGCAATTTCAGTGCACCAGCTCCACCTCAGAGACATTTGCCACATCGTGCTACGTGCAAAAAAGAAGCAGCAATTACAGGCACAAGATGCCTCTTTAGAATATTCAGACAGAACCTGGAACAGAAGACTGCCACCGTTACCACTCTCTTTTGTGAGTATTAGGGAAAGTCTGAACATTGTTAATAGATACAAAGAAATAGTTGAAATGTACCCTTTCTGAGATTCACAAATGCAATACAATACACATTCTGGAGGTGGGGTCCCAAGAAAAGAAAATCTTTCTGAGACACTCAAAGTTTGCATTTAAGAGTTCTTATACTGATTATTCTCATGGGTCTCCTCTTTCATGGAATACAGAAACAGTTGGCTGAACTCATGAAAACCTTACGCATAACTCAATGGCAGCTCTCTGTTTGTATGTATTTTTGAACACCAGATCCAATCAATTCCAAACATGATCATCTGTTTAGCACAGCTACAGCTTTAAAGCACCTCTGAAATTGTCTACAGATCTATCAACTAGTTGACAGCAGCCATTAAAACCTTCAGGTATAACAATACCCCATCTCATTTCTGCCTATCCCCAACAGAGTTTAACACACTGATGTCCTGAATGATTTCTCTCTCAGACAAATAATAATGGCAGGGAGAGGAAGGGGAATGTGAATGTGTGCACAGAATCTAGCATGGGGGAGAGGAAGAATGGGGAGGGGGGGCCACAAAGAACCCCTGGCAGTGGGAGGAGAAGTTAGGGTACCCTGGTATTGTTGGGAGGGTGGCACACAGAGTCCCTAGCATACAGGTGAATACGGAAATGGGGGGCAGGGAGGAATACAGAGTCCCTAGCATACAGGTGAATAGGGAAATGGGGGGCACACAGAGATCCTGCCATGTAGAGAGAAGTAGGAATGGGGGGCACAGAGACTCTCCCATTGGGGCAGAATGGAAAACCATAATATGGAAGGGGAGAGGAAGCGGGGGAAGGGATGCACATAGAAACCCTGGTTTGACCGGGAAAATGGGAGACCCAGGGTGCTCCTCATGCTTTGGAAAAGCTCCCCATATACATTTTCAAAATTAACTCATTATTCTCCTTCAAAACCCTCCTATAAACTCCAGTTTGCTCAGAGGCCTACAAAAACTTTGACCACCAGTGATCACACTGACCAATACTGTCTCATTGCTTTGTTGTATTCTCCAGTCTGGTTGTACCCAGCTGTTATCTCTTTTTAAGCTCTCTGGAGTAGAGATTGTCTTTTTGTTCTGTATTTGTATAGCGTCAGTATTATGGGGTCCTAGTCCATGCCTGGAACTCCTGGCTGCTATGATAATACAAATGATAAATAACTGTAATAACGGCAGAGTGGTGAAATGATGGACACAGACTCCCTGGTGGGAGGAAATTGGGGGACCTTGGTACAGGTGGAAGGGAGGAATGGGGGCACACAGAACCCCTACTACTAGAGAGATATGGAGAAGTTTCAGGGAACCCCGAAATGAAGGGGGATGGAAGGGTGGCACACAAGGAGCTTATGGGGGCATGGAGGAATACAATGAGCCCCTGATGTATGCTCCCTGCTCAAGAAGTGTGTGACCCTCCTAGTAGATCTATTGGAAAAATGTGCCTGTTGATGCAGGGGACTAGGAATCAAGGCTCCCAGGTTCTATGGAAGAAACACTGGTAAAGTCACTTGCTTTCTCTGTCCTTATTTCCATTTTATAAATGACAACACAGCTTAAGTATTTCACAGGGGTGCTGAACAGCTTGTTGTAAGACTGCATGTGCAACACCTTCTTAATGCAGGCAAACTTACCCACAGAACCGTATTTTGATTAAAATCTGTTAAGGATATGCTACAGTATTTATGGCATTCCTTAGATTTGTCATTTTCTCTTTAAAAAAAAAGGATAATCTGGAATTGTTTGGCAAGGGGGATCCCCACCTTGTTTAATGTGTCCCTTGAACAGCAAGATAAAGGTGCCTGTGGAACCCTTCTTGGGAGCCTACATCTCGTGCCATTGCAAATGTTATGTAAAAAGCAAAATTTTCAGTGTTGCAGAAATATGGATGAGATACACCACCCCCAGTTTTCAGCTGTGCAAGCCAAAACACTTTGAACAAGGCAGGGCACCACAGGATCTCTGCCTTATTCAACGTGAAAGCTTCAACTAAATTTGAACTTTTAGTAGACAACCAAATTAACTACAATATATGCACAAGGCATCCTATCTTCCACACTGGAGAACTGCGGTAAGAAATATTACTAGCATGTTAATTTACTGCCCAAGTGCAATGTGCAATTTTTAAAGGCTCAAAACTCAATGAAAACAAAAACAACTTTCACCAGAACACTCAAAGGGGCTTCTTCTAAGACGCTTCTGCCCTCAGTCACATCACCATTACAGCCATAAAAAAAAGCCATATTTAATAAAAATTCTTAATGAGAGAAAGTAGTTTATGTATCTACTTTCTGAATACTCAACAGCAGCTCTACTGTTTATACTCATACTTCAAAAAAAGAACCAACATTTCAGATAATAGTCTGACTGTAAACATAGATTTATAAAGGAAACCCTTGAGTAGCCTTAATCATTGCTATTGCTAGGGCTCCACTTCTAATAAAGAGTGATTTTTTAAGATTTTGGGCATGCCACAAAGAGGATGTTGTAGCCTCAAACCGAAGAAATAAATAAAAAGAAGAGCAGTAGAATGTGCCACAATGTACAGAATAGATACTGCTCTTTTATCAAAAAGCTGTTGAAACAAAAAGAGGAGTACTGAAGTGGGACGGAAATACCAGGCGAAAGAACTCAAAGATTTTTCAGCCTCCAAGTCTCAATTTATTTGTATTACATAGTTTCTCCATTTTTTTGATCAACAGCTAGAAAGTGAAAAATGTATCTCGTTCATGGGATTCCTGGATATTATATGTAATGTTCATCTGATGTGTTTGGAATCATTGTTCACGATGCCATAACTTTAACAGAAATTTCATTTTATTAAACTACCTCAAGGGCATACTGCTAATTACTCTCCTATGACAAGAAAAAAAGAAAAATCTGAAAAAGGTTTTTAAGATGACGACTGTGGCAAAGCTTCAGAGGCACCTTACAGCTAATGATTTGATAGCTTTAATCTATTTCGTATCCAGGTAGAGCTTTGATTGCTGTTCCCCAAGCCTGTGATATGGACTTATTTGCTGCCCAAGGTTTTGTTTTCTTGTCTTTACAGATGAACTTTTCTGCAAAATTTGATACTGCTGACTAGAGGTTTCCAGCAACTGATTATTGGCACTGCTTTGTTTGCAATACCACTTTCTTGGTTATAATCTCAAATTTCTCAGCTGATGAGATGTATTGTATTTCCAGTGCTACCTTTTTGTGGGGGGAAAGGGAGGTGGCTCCCAAGGTCAATACAGTATTGTGCTTGAAGGTTTTCCTCAAAAGCACTAGCTTATCTACCTCCATTCCAGGACCACACATGACAGACTCATACCTGAGATATAACCAAATAGCTGAGGACTTTGCACAAGTACTCAGTGTGTTACATAATTGGTTTTGTGACAATAAATTGTGAAAGTTGACTCATTCCCTAAATGGAATCATACAGCAGGTCTGTTGCTCAATGAACACCTCACAACAGTGTGCCTAGTCCCTTAATTATTTTTATGGTAGCTATACATTGTTCTTTCCAAAGATGTATTTCTAACATTTATTCTCAAATCCTACCTTTATTTTTGGCATGTTTCATAGTTAGAATGCAAGGCCATTTTATTTCCATCTGAGTAATCTAAAGTCCTTTAAAGTCTCTGGTTCTACATTTATGACAGTTTAATTACAACCTTTGCTATCCTGCCAAGATGTGGAGACTCATATACTTCTATCAAACTCTACTAATCATTTCCACTTATAGTCTGAGTTTCTCTGCACCGCTATTCAAACACTTCTAGAAGTCTGTCTAAACAGTCATTGGAATTAAAGACCTGAGCACAGTATTTCCATGTTGAGACAAACAGCTGTCTATTCGCAAAGCAATAGATTAATTGTTTTGCTTATATTAACTTCTCCTTTGGCTCACTATTCAATATCAAAGATTTTTAGCTCAAATCACACATTCTGTAACACTACATGATTTGTTACAAATGGGAGCTGCTGGATGCTCAGTCAGCATTTTCAAAAATGAGGTCATTTAGGGCCTGATCCAAAGCCTACTCAAGTCAGATGAAAGAGTCAGGCTGAATTTCACAGATCAGGCCCAATTCAGCATACTTAAGGATGTGACAAACATTAAGCACATCAGTAGCCCCATTGATGATAAGCATAGGTTTAAGTAACCTTCCTGATTTAGGACTTTGCTTAGTCACCTCAATGTGGATTTAATTTTTGAAAATCTTAGTTCAAGTTTTAAAAAAAGGATTAGATACACCTAGTTAACCATAAAGTTTCTGATTTTTTTAATGTAGAATCAAGTAGGGACTCAAGATAATCGCTCATTTTAAGCTCTTCACTCTTGGGTTGCTGGATTTCAATGACATCCACATTTATACAGCTTCTTCCATCTGAGGATATCAAGTCACTTTACAGATATTAACACATTAATAGGCAAAATGCTCCTATGAAGTAACTATAATCCTCTCCTTTTGGCAGTGTTTGCAATATCAGGCACTAAGATGGTATTTGTATTAAAAACTTAGTGGCATAAAATCTTTGTAACTTCAAACAGAAATTGCTTCAGTGTTAAAAGTCTAAAGAACTTCTCATTGTTAATACATACAGTTAGAGTGATTTTTTTAAATACATGCAGGTCAAATTTTTGACGAAACAGGAACCCAAACTTATTCTCCAAAGACAATATTATGGCACCTGCAGGTGGAATTTTCAAAAGCACTCAATGGGACTTGTGGTCCTAAGTCACCTGACTTCAAATTGCAAACCTTGATGGAGAAGCATAGCAGGTGGAAGCATTTCAGGTTTCTTGATTTGTGGAAATTCACTGTATTTGAGGGTGAAGTTTGTTGCAAATATAGCACAGGCTATATTTATCTCTGTTTATCAATTTTGTGTTTAAGTTTGTGTTGTTTTTACAATAAGGATGTTAATGAGGCCATAGACTTCTCCCTATCAGAACAGATGAGCTTTTAAAGTGTGGAACCTCTCAGTAGGAAAAGAAATCTATGTAAAATCTGAAACTCTACTAACAATTAGGAAAACTAAAGAAACAAGTAAAACAAACCCATCCATTTTAGGAATTTAAAACTATGAAATGGGAAGACAGGAAAAAGCTAGCACTATATACATAATACAACATGAAGTAAAATTTAAAAATCTATTTAAATAAAAAAATTATGATTTTTTTAAAAAAATTGATTTTTATTCACCCACTTCCAATCAAGAGAAAAGGCATTATGTCAGTTTAGTACTTAGATTTTAAGAGTCACATTATTCACATTCATCAGGTACAAGCAAAGTCTGAAGAGAAGCATGCATACAGTTACATGTGACAAGCTACATTATAGCTTTTCCCTCTGCATACGCAAAGTTAGAAGGTTACCTTCTAAAACACACACACACACAGAGTAAATTAATCTATAACAACTTGTTCTCCAATTTCAGAATGATTTTGTCACTCATTAATTGTTGAAATGGGGGTGGCAGAAAATTAAGCACGACAGTGACAATAATTTGACATAAGGTACAAGCAGCAAACAAAGCAAATAAAAAGCCCACTGATCTAAAAGAAAAAAAAAATCAATTACTTACTAGTAACGCTGAGTGAACAACTGGAGGGCTAGGGTGATCCAAAAACAAAATAAGGCCTGGCAGACATCCCTGATCCTGAACGATGGCTCGTCTATTTAAAGGGTCAGCTGCTAGGTCTCGCAGCTGGTTAACTACTGCTAGCGCATCAGGCTCCTCACTCATAGTGGAGTTCATTTTCCTATGCCAACACCTGTTGAATAAATTCTGTATTAGTAACAGTTCATTATTAATGAATCTCTGATTAAACTGCAGTCAATATAGAATGCAACACTCTGTCTTGTTCTTAGGGGCATACAGACAAATGGAACTCACAATATGTGGACTCTATACCACTGAAACTGGAAATATAAGAGTCCATATACAGAGAACGACAATTTTTGTTAATTGTCTACTAGTTCAATCTTCAAGTATAATTTTTAGGCCTGACAACCTTTACAGAAGATACATAGGCAATAATTGATAAAAGTATTGTCAAATACTGTTTAGACCAATTATGGTCATAGATGAAGAACCAACAGTTTATTAACGATGACACTGTCTATGGAAACCTAAAACGTATCATCCCAATTCTGTATTATATCTAAAGTAAATCTGTAAAGAAACATACAATCCATGTTTCCATAATAAATGTTTTAAACTGCAAGTTTCAGCTTTCATATTAATCTCTTACACACAACAAATGTGTACGAAAAAAGCAAATCAAAATTTGTATCCATGTCATCAGGCACTTCTAACGTTTTACTTCATTCTGGAATTACATATCAAATATGTATAACCCAGCACAAATTCAAGCCCCTTACAAAGTACCTTTGGTATTCTCTCTCTACTGAATACTTTTGGTATTCTCTGTCTTAAAATAAATAAATAAGGCATGGGCTTTATCTTGCTCCTACCAAAGACAAGGGGAACCAGTTTGATTTTGAATGAAGGAGATGTTGGGTGGACAGCACTGGACTCTAAAGCTGCCTAAAGAGAGAACAGTTACATCCTGGATAGCAACAGCACAAATTTTCCTATGGGATGCCCCTCACTAGTGGAGGAACCATATCTTGAGGTGAAAAGTTAGTTAAGATCAGAGGACGGATCCTCAGTTGTTCTGAGACTGACAAGTAGAGTACAGACTACGGACCTGTTCTTGACAGCACTAACTCAAGTACTTAACTTTAATACTCATGAGTATGATTAAAGCAACATTGTCAGCTTGACTTTTCTTTTTAAATGGATTGATTTTTTATAAAAAAAAAAAAATCCAAGTTTCTAACAGATCACTCTTTAAACAGTATGCCCTGTTTTTTTAAAAAAAATGTTGAAGAAAAATTGTATACAGTTTCTTCTGCTCTCATCTTGAAGTTTATAAAGACCTTTTCAGAAAAAAAGAAACACTCTGTGGAGGAAACAGTGAAACTCATCATATCAGGGTGGATTTAAATCATGATTTAAATCACAAGTCAAGACGACTCAATTTAATCATGGATTTCTACATAAAAGTGCATTCTTGTGGGTTGTTATAACCTTAATACATATTCTTCACAACTCAGAGACAGATGTAGGTTTCATTTTTGGAAGGTACATACTAGACATTTTTAAAGTAATTTATTTTGAAAACTTTTCAGATTAGTTTTATAACTATATCAGAAAATGAATGATTGTTTGGTTATTTCATTTACCAAAGATAATTGAAGCAGATATTTATGAAGTCACTGGGAGGTGAACTATCTCCAGTTCAACAGGATAATCATTAATATTTGGAGGATTTTCTTGACATGCTGTATTAGGAGGAGAACATCACCAGACAGACATTTAAATTGTTTTAATTAAAACAACATTATGTATTCTAGATTTTTGAATTTAGTTAAACATTCAAGCTTTTTAAAATCAGGTTTGTTTTTGTTAAAATTGTTTTTAACTAAAATAGTTAAATGAAATATTTTAGATCTATTCCATCCCCAACAATCTTCTATTCATTGAACTTTTTGAAATTTTGCACTTTTAGAGAAAGGTAAGGGATTGACTCTGTGTACACAAATTTGCAGAGGGGCAATAGGGTTGAGGTCTGTTATTTCTCACCTCTATACATTATTTATTTAAAAACATTTTTTGCTGTTAACAAGCATGTTATCTCTGGAGACACAAATCCACAGTTTGAGAACAGCAAAACTAAGCATCTCTGATGGTATCTTCTAGACTGAGCACTGAGTCCCATTGGGTAGATGGAAATATTAACCTAAATAATCTATACAAAAGCCCCTGGAGCCCCATAAGATTGAGTCCCTAATCCATGAACTTATTGGAATTCAATATAAAACTTTCTTAAATATTACATGAATATATTGTCTCATACTGTAGAATTAGAATTTATAATCCCTATTCCATGATGAGATATCTTTGAGCCATAATATATCTATCTTTAGATAGGTTTTTTTCCTCCAAAAGCATTTTATCAAAAAAAAAAAAAAATCCGATTTAAATAAAAAAAATCTGATTTTTTTTTAAATCATTGATTTTTATCCACCCTGAAAGTCATTAAATACTCAAAATAAACACACACACAAAAAGAAAGAAAAAAATCTTAGGTTTTACTTGTAACTATAGTAGGTTCAAAAGTTAAGAACATAAGAACAGTCATACTGGGTCAGAGCAAAGGTCCATCTAGCCCAATATCCTGTCTTCTGACAGTGGCCAATGCCAGGTGACCCAGAGGGAATGAACAGAACACATAATCATCAAGTAATCCATCCCCTGTCACTCATTCCCAGCTTCAGGCAAACACAGGCTAGGGCAGGGGTGGCCAACCTGAGCCTGAGAAGGAACCAGAATTTACGAATGTACATTGCCAAAGAGCCACAGCCATATGTCAACAGCCCCCCCCATCAGCTCCCCGTGCCTCTCACCCACCAGCAGCCCCTCCCCCCCTCCTCACACCTCCTAATCAGCTGTTTTGTGGCGTGCAGGAGGCCCGGGGGGAGCGAGGGCATTCCAGGCTCATGGGAAGGGGTGGGAATGGGTGGAGTGGGGGCAGGGCCTGTGGCAGAGCAGCGAGCACCCCCCCGCCCCATTGAAAAGTTGACGCCTGTAGCTCCAGCCCCGGAGTCTGTGCCTATACAAGGATCCGCACATTAACTTCTGAAGAGCCGCATGTGGCAACTCCTGGGCTAGGTACACTATCCCAGCCCTTCCTAGCTAATAACCATTGATGGACCTATCCTCCATGAATTTACCTAGTTCTTTTTTGAACCCCGTTATAGACTTGGCCTTCACAACATCCTCTGCCAAAGAGTTCCACAGGTTGACTGTGTGTTGTGTAAAGCAATACTTCCTTTTATATGTTTTAACCTTCCCTTTTATCCCATGACTGCTTACTTTGCTTAAGACAGTGTTTCTCAACCAGGGCTCCAAGGCCCCCTGGGGGGCTGCAAGCCGGTTTCGCAGGGTCCGCCAAACAGGGCCGGAATTAGACTTGCTGGAGCTCAGGGCAGAAAGGCGAAGCCCCGCCGCCTGGGAAACATAGCTTCATGGGGCCCCAGGCAACTGCTGTGCTTGCTAACCCCGAACGCTGGCCCTGGCTTTTATATGCAGAAAAGCCGTTGTTGTGGCACAGATGGGCCGTGGAGTTTTTGTAGAATGTTGGGGAGGCCTCAGAAAGAAAAAGGTTGAGAACCTTTGGTGAGGGACCTTGTCAAAGGCTTTCTGAAAATCTAAGTACACTATGTCCACTGGATCCCCATTGTCCTCATGCTTGTTGACCCCCTCAAAGAATTCTAGTAGATTGGTGAAGCATCATTTCCCTTTACAAAAAGCATGTTGACTCTTCCCCAACAAATCATGTTCACCTATGTGTATGATAATTCTGTTCTTTCCTATAGTTTCAACCAGTTTGCCCGGTACTAAAGTTTTCAGACCAATGTGAGATTCAGGTGTGATGGTGTCCGTTTATATTACTAATATTTCCTTCACACAGAGTGTTAAAGTGAAGAACTGGTGCAAATGACCAGCTTCAAGGTTAATTTTTCCATTAACACCATAAGATCTATACAGATCAAATAAGAAGCTACCATTTCACATAATAATTAGCATTTTACATTTGCAAAGCATTCTGCACACAATTTTCACAAAATCCCTGTAAACCAGTTAACTATTATCATTCCCACTTTATAGATGGCAAAACAGGCACAGATACTTTAAGTAATTTACCTAAAACCAGACATCAAGTCAATTACAGAGCTAAGATTGTAACCAGAGTGCTTTATTTCCAGTCCCATGCTCAATGCATCAGATCATTCATACCCTTTTATTATATACTACAAATAATTATTTTATTGGACCAACTTCTGTTGATGAGAGAGACAAGGTTTTGAGCTTACACAGAGCTCTTCTTTCAGGTCTAAGAAATTAACTCAGGCCTGAAGAAGAGCTTTGTGTAAGCTGAAAAGTTTGTTTCTCTCACCAACAGAAGCTAGTCCAATAAAAGACATTACCTCACCCACCTTGTCTTTCTAACTTACTGGGACCAACAAGGCTACAACAACACTGCATACAAATAATTCTGTTATTTTTATACAATGTTTTTAATTTAAAAAAGGCAAAGCCATGTTTCTAATCCTCCTCCTCCCCCCCCCCCAAAATAGCAAGAATCTGTGGATTAAGTACAGTATGCATCCAATGAAGTGAGCTGTAGCTCATGAAGGCTTATGCTCAAATAAATTGGTTAGTCTCTAAGGTGCCACAAGTACTCCTTTTCTTTTTGCGAATACAGACTAACACGGCTGTTACTCTGAAACCTGTCTGGACATCATAACTCCTAAATTATTTTCACATCTTTTACACAGACTTTCTATGTGATCTCAGAAAATAACAATCTCACTCTGCTTTAGTTTCCTTATCATCTGTACACTGGAGATATTTACTGACCTCACATGGGTTTTGTGAGAACACATTAGTATTTGTAAGTGCTTTGAAATCCTTGGTTAGGGCATCGCAGAATGTAGCGTTATTACTCATACTCATGGAAAAACATCATTTTCAGAAACCCATCCCCTACACTTTTTAAAAAATAATCCAAACCCTCCTAACTGCAGTAATGTGGAAACTAGTAAGGTTGTTGCATATAAGCACTCAATTTGCAAAAGCAGCAACAGATGACTGAGTCCAGAATAACCCAGTTACTTTCTTCCCTCTTCGCTAGTGGGAAAAACTGTTGCTCGAAGGAGCAAAAAACCGCTAGGACTTGTTTAGATCCTGCCACTGGACCTAGTCCGCTAACTCAGCTGCCCGCACCCAACCCTCAGCAACTACAGATTCTGCGCCCCCGGCCGTACCACGCTGCACAAAGGCCAACCCAACCCCTGCGGCCATCACTCTCCTCACACCCCTTCCAGCCTGAAAAGTGTGTGCCCGGGGTCGCAGCCTTTAAACCCCACTGCTCCCGCCTCACCGTCTCCAGCTGCCTCCTCAGCCGACCCGCTCCTTGGGCAAGTCCACTTCCCCTTACTCCGGCCCCCTGTCCCCTCCAGCTGCTTCACCCTCTTCTCAGGACCCGACCCAAGTTCCTGCCTTGCTCCGCCGGGACAAGGCGCCTTCCCCAGCCCACTTACCGCTGCAGGAAGGTTTCACAGGCCCGGGCGCCTCAGCATCGTGCCCGGGCCGGGCTTTGCGTCGCTGAGGCCTGGTAACGGGCGTCAGTGGGGGACAATAGGGGGGGAAGGGAATTCAGATCCTCTACACACACGGCACCCACCGGGACCACCTACGGCACCCCGATTGGCTGAAGCGAACAGCGCCCCTCCGCCATTCACAGCAAACGTTGTTACACCACAGTCTGATTGGCCGCTCCTAGGGCATTGTGGGTACACTAGGGTCAGCCCAGGGAAACTACACGTTCCAGTGCCTGTGCCTGGCGCGCCCGGGCTCCCGCTGGAGAAATGCATGATGGGATATATACTCTCGGTGCGGCTATGGCTCTACCAGGAGCACTGCATGCTCCACAGTGTAGTTTGTTGGCCACTCTGGTCCAGCGATGCCTTGCGTTTTGCTACCTGTTGTCTACTGACGTGCCGCTGGAACATTGCATGCTGGGATCCGCAGTCTCTGTGAACCCTCAGGAACATTGCATGCTGTAGTCGCCGCATGCTCAAACCCCTGAAGTTTGGCAGCGTTGTATAAATTGATTTAATCTAGGCAGTAGTGGGCTACTGTGGATAACCCTGATATGCACGGGAGGTTACTACTTTTACTGAAAATGTAATGCAAGGCAATCTGTGGTACAAAAGGCTTCAATACAGTCAACCTTTCCATATATGGCAGGGGATATTCTCCCATTCAAGTGCCTTAATTGTGATCACAGCACAGCTTCCAAGTAGGGGAAAGTATTCAGTGTCCCTTATTCAGTTCTACAGAAGGTGCAACAAAATCCCTGGTTTCATAGAACCAGTCGTGACACAAAGAGTGCACTGCAAAACTAGAACAGATCCGGTAATCTAGAATCCTGTCACTTTACGGATCTAAGGCAAAATAATTTGATTGAAATGCCTCTTTAAAGACCACTGTCAACTAAACAAACAAAACGTTGCAGACGAATATCTTTACCTGTGTTTCTATTATCAATTTAGATTAGATTTTAAAGTTAAATAATATTACAAATCCCGTTTACACTATTTATGCTTTTTGTTTACTTCTGCACTTCTCTCAGCTTGTACAATGAAAAGTTTCAAATTTGAAACTGACAAGAAACAATCAGGCCCTTTTTCTGCTATAACCATTGCAGGTGAATGTTAATTTTTTTTAAAAAAAGTTTTCATTTTTGTTTGATTTTTTTTATTTGTGGAAACATTTGTAATTTTTTTAGGTTTTATAAAAGCTTTTTTTTATCAGCATTTAAATTTGAAGCTAAATTTAAATTGACTGTTTAATCCAATGTTACTGTGTTCCAAAATTTGGAAAGCTGAACCGCTCTACTCTTTTCGGAAAATGAAACCAATTATGCCCCTCTTGCAACCTTGGTTTGCGATGATAGAGGCCTACCCATCTTAATGTATACATCTTCTGCACCCTCACAGCTAGCTAGTCCTTCATGGAAAAACTTATGTAGATTTTCATAATATTATACTTCTCTCCTTTCTTACGTGCTTTCTTGAGCAGTGAAATTGTTAGCAATATTGACATATAAAGTATCACTGGCATTTCAGTTAGCACCTATTGAAAAGAATGGAGCAGTCCACACCTTAAGACTCTCTGCAAGATTATATGGATATCCACTTAAAATTTTGAAAATTTTCCTTCCAAACCGACCATTCTTTTTAATGAAAGTTGAGACTCTGAACAAGTAAGGGATCTGTGTGTGCACCTCCTGCACCTACTAGTCCTCTCTCCCTCTCTCTAGTGATAAGTCTTACACTTTGAAAAACATTGCTTTACTCACAGCTCAGTGTGTTGGGTTTAAGAATTCCAGCAATACTATTAAATTGCATTTCTTTTGTCGTATGAGTGGTGTCTGAACAGAGTAACATACACAATAATCTATGAAAAGGCCAATTTGAAGAGACAAATAGGGATGCATTTTTCAATTCAATTAAAATAAAGCAGACCAAGAGAGCTGTCACAGTTTCACGGTGAACAGCACCTTTGATTCCTACCCCTGCCCCCCTCCAGGGCGCCTACTTAAGGTTTCAGGCTCCAGCCATCACCTCTCTCAGGCAGAGACCCACATCTCTCCCCCTTGGACCAGGGCTTTAGGCTTGCAGTGCCTCTGCACCTCACTGTGATTTCCCCAGCAGTTCTGACCAAGTCCCAGCACCTGTAGTTAACCTTTCTTCAGGGCCTACAACAGTGTATGTACACCATTACCAGCCAACCTTCACAAAGCACAATACATTTATTCTTATGGTCAAATCATTACAGAGAAAACATACAAAAAAACCAGTAAACTGATTTAAACACACTAAATGTACCAGGAGTTATCAACCAGTCTTATGGGACTCAGTAGACCACAGTCTTTCCAATCCTTCCCCTGTTCCCCTAGAGTTGCTCCCCTCCCTTGGAAAGAACATTCTGTCTGTGCTGGGTCAAGCTCACCTTTTCGTGCCAAAAAAGCCCTTTGTCTGCTGGAAAACCCAGTCTGAAACACTATATGGTGGTACCTCTTTGGAGGCATTTACAACCTGAGTGACTCAAGCACTTGAATGAAGCACTTGGAGGAGAGGAAGGTGATCAGGAACAGTCAACATGGATTTACCAAGGGCAAGTCATACCTGACCAACCTGATTGCCTTCTATGATGACATAACTGGCTCTGTGGATATGGGGTAAGTGGTAGATGTGATATATCTTGACTTTAGTAAAGCTTTTTATACGGTCTCCCACAGTATTCTTGCCAGCAAGTTAAAGAAGTATGGATTGGATGAATGGACTATAAAGTGGATAGAAAGCTGGCTAGATTGTCGGGCTCAATGGGTAGTGATCAACGGCTTGATGTCTAGTTGGCAGCCAGTATCAAGCAGAGTGCCCCGGGGTCAGTCCTGGGGCCAGTTCTGTTCAACATCTTTATTAATGATCTGGATGATGGGATGAATTGCACCCTCAGCAAGTTTGCAGATGACACTAAGCTGGGGGAGAGGTAGATATGCTGGAGGGTAGGGATAGGGTCCAGAGTGACCTAGACAAATTGGAGGATTGGGCCAAAAGAAATCTGATGAGGTTCAACAAGGACAAGTGCAGAGTCCTGCACTTAGGAAGGAAGAATCACAGGCACCGCTACAGGCTGGAGACTGACTGGCTAAGCGGCAATTCTGCAGAAAAGGACCTGAGGATTACAGTGGAGGAGAAGCTGGATATGAGTCAGCAGTGTGCCCTTCTTGCCAAGAAGGCCAATGGCATACTGGGCTAGTATTAGTAGGAGCATTGCCAGCAGATAGAGGGAAGTAATTACTCCCCTCTATTCGGCACTGGTGAGGCCACACCTGGAGTACTGTGTCCAGTTTTGGTCCCCCCCACTACAGAAGGGATGTGGACAAATTGGAGAGAGTCCAGTGGAGGGAAATGAAAATGATTAGGGGGCTGGGGCACATGATTTATGAGGAGAGGCTGAGGGAACTGGGGTTATTTAGTCTGCAGAAGAAAAGAGTGAGAGGGGATTTGATAGCAGCCTTCAACTACCTGATGGGGGGTTCCAAAGAGGGTGGAGATAGGCTGTTCTCAGTGATGGCAGATGACAGAACAAGAAGCAATGGTCTCAAGTTGCGGTGGGGGAGGTCTAGGTTGGATATTAGGAAATACTATTTCTCTAGAAAGAACAGGAGTACTTGTGGCACCTTAGAGACTAACAAATTTATTTGAGCATAAGCTTTCGTGAGCTACAGCTCACTTCATCGGATGCTCATGAAAGCTTATGCTCAAATAAATTTGTTAGTCTCTAAGGTGCCACAAGTACTCCTATTCTTTTTGTGGATACAGACTAACACAGCTGCTACTCTGAAAACTATTTCTCTAGGAGGGTGGTGAAGCACTGGAATGAGTTACCTAGGGAGGTGGTGGAGTCTCCATCCTTAGAGGTTTTTAAGGCCCGGCTTGACAGAGCCCTGGCTGGGATGATTTTGTTGGTATTGGTCCTGCTTTGAGGAGGGGCTTGAACTAGATGACCTCCTGAGGTCTCTTCCAACCCCTAATATTCTATGATTCTATGACTCGATTTAATCGCTCCCCGCTGTTTTTATTTCTTAGAGGAGCTGTGGTCACCCTCCTGCCCTGCAGTTGCATATAATGTCCACAGTGATACATACATAAAAAACATGGTCCCTAAAGATATTACATGCAGTTAAATATCTGTCACAAGAGCTTTTAGAAGGGTCAAGAATAGATTTTTTTTTTGATACACATATAGACGCTATCAGCCGCCTTTAATTTATAACAAACATGCATGCCCTTTCTCACCAACTAAAAGTAAGAACTTCATTCTTCAGGAATGCTTTAATGGATATATAAATCATCCCCAGCAGGGGTGTATTCAATAGTATTCAGAAAAAAGGATGAGCTCAACCAGGCTTCCTGTGGTACAAACCCAGTGTCACACCATGCCAATGAGCCATACAAGTGCAGAGCGGACAAAGTGCTTTGCTTTTCTGTGCACCAAAACCATGAATAGTAAAAGCGAGGGATTAATTTTAGCCCCAGATTAGTCATTTGTTAAAATAATAGTAACACAAAGAGAACTATTTTATGGGTTTAAAATAAACCATTCACTAACTTTTTAAAAAATAATAATTCTTGTGCTGTGCTGGAAACCCAAACACAACAGCACCCAGCGCTGGAGGAGACCAAACCGCAGCACCATCCAGGGAAGGGGGAGAACCAGTCCCAGAGCGCAGCTGATCGGACAGACAGAGACAGGATCACGCAGGGAACAAGGTCCGGGTGCTTGTCCTTGACTCTTCCACCGGGGCCAGCAGCATGTCACCACGGCGCGCAGGATCCCGGGCCCGCGCGCGCACACTGAACGGCCAATCAGGGCTTGCTGGGCCGCCCAGGAGGCGACGTCACGGGATTGACTCTTGGCAGGCGCCCTTCAATCGCGGGCGTGGGCGGGTGGCCCGGCCCCTGGGCGGGGAAGGCGGCAACTTGTCACTCCCAGACCGGAGCCCGGCGGCTGCCGCTGCGGTTGCGGCGCTCTGGCCCGCGAGTGAGGTGTAGGTTAGGTCCCGCCTCTCGCAGGCGCGGCGGCGATTGGTCAGTCCCGTGCAGCTCGCGATTGGCTGTGCGGAGGGGGCTGAGCTCCAAGCGGAGCCTCCGGAACCGAAGAGCCGGTGACCGGCGAGTGAGCGCGGAGGCCCTGGCGGGGCAGCGGGTGAGTCTGGGCGGGGTTGCGTTGGGCGCTGCCAGGTAGCCGGCAGTACCGGGACCTCTCGGGTCGCGTGTGTGGCTCCCCCTCCCGTGAGTCCGCGCACGCTGTCGGGGCCGGGAGCCTGATGGTCCTGGGGGGGCGCGGCGCCTTCGCTGGAAACCGCCGCGGGGCATCAGGGCCCGGAGCCACGGAGGTGGTGGGGACGCGGTAGAGCCGCGTCCTGGGGCGAGGGCGGGCAGCTCGGTTCAGAGCTCAGTCTGACGTGCCGATCCTCTCCCCACAGGCTCTCCCTCCTGCTGGGCAGCGGGGGGGAGCCGGGGTCCCTACCTCCTGCCCCGCTCCCCTACCACACGCTCCTTGGCCTGCCTGGGTGCGAGCAGGCCTTCCGCCCCAAGCCCCTCTCCCTGCCCCCGGGCGGGCGGATCCTTCAGGGCGGGCGAAACACGGGAAGGGTAAACTGCGAGTCGGAGGGGCCCTCGGAGGCTGTGCGCGGGGGTCCCCCACTTCCGTTGGCCAAGGCGCGCTCCCTGGGTGGCGGCACTTACAGGGGACCCCGCCCTTACCGGTGACTATTAGCTCTGGGAGCGTCTGTGGTTTCCGCCCTCCCGTAGTGCGACCCTGTGAGCCGTAGCAGGGCCATCGGTGCTAGTAACAGCCACGTGTAGCCTCCGTCAGCTCACTGGAGGGAGCCTGCCTGATGATTGGTTTCAGAGTAGCAGCCGTGTCAGTCTGTATTCGCAAAAAGAACAGGAGTACTTGTGGCACCTTAGAGACTAACCAATTTATTTGAGCATAAGCTTTCGTGAGCTACAGCTCACTTCATCGGATGCATTCAGTGGAATGCCTTTCTGAACAGCTTTCTGATGGCCTTTCTGATCAGCTGGTCGCGACGGCACAGTAGAAACCAACTTTATATGCAGCTCCAGGGAGGCCCTGCTTCAAGCATGGCTGTTGCTATTACAGCTCCAGCCTTAGGATGAATGGGACCTAAAGGTGATCCTGAATGAACAGTGTTTAGTACAGGCATACACACCAATTGGCTTACTAAATTCCTATTGCTTCTTCACTTACTAGCCTTACAGATCTTTTCCTTCCCACTTTGCTAATCTCGTGAGTGTTGACAGAGAGATCTGTGTCACTGTGTCGGCAGAGCGGGGTGCTGTGGTCACTGCCAGAGATTTTGCAATCTAAATCAGATACAAGTACAAGATTGTAGGTAACTGTTAATATTAAAAAAAAGAATCAAACAAACCTTGAGTTAACATCCACAAGTTCTAAGGAGAGCTTTGAAGGGAGGAAGGGAGATATGTGAAAGGCATTATATGTGAAAGAAAGCATAGAATCAAATGAACTAAAAATCGTAAATGAATCAAACTGTACCATAGAATCTCTAGGGATAGACATTCCATGCTTTAATAATAAGAATATAGCAGTAGGGATGATGATAGTGACTGCGAAATGCTCAGGGAGATTAGAGAGGCTATTAAAAATAAAAAACTCAATAATAATAATAATTAATAATAATAATAATAATGTGGGATTTCAGTTATCCCCATGGTGACTGGATACATGTCACCTCAGGACGGGATGCAGAGATAAAGTTTCTTGACACCTTAAATGACTGTTTCTTGGAGCAGCTGGTCCTGGAACCCACCAGAGGAGAAGCAATTCTTGATTTAGTCCTAAGTGGAGCACAGGAGCTGGTCCAAGAGGTGAATATAGCTGGACCACTTGGTAATAGTGACCATAATATTAAGTTATATATTATATCCCTGTGACAGGAAAAACACCACAGTGGCCCAACACTGTAGCATTTAATTTCAGAAAGGAGAACTACACTAGTTAATCAGAAATTAAAGGGTACAGTGCCAAAAGTGAAATCTCTGCAAGCTGCATGGAAACTTTTTAAAGACACCATAATAGGGGATTAACTTAAATATATACGCCAAATTAAAAAACATAGTAAGAGAACCAAAAAAGAGCCACCTTTTGTGGCTAAACAATAAAGTAAAAGAAGCAGTGAGAGGCAAAAAGGCATCCTTAAAAAGTGAAGCTAAATCCTAGTGAGGAAACTAGAAAGGAGCATAAACACTGGCAAATGAAGTGTAAAAATGCAATTAGGAAGGCCAAAAAAGAATTTGAGGAACAGTTAGCCAAAGATTCAGAAAGTAAGTTCATCAGAGGCAGGAAGCCTGCTAAACGTCCATTGACCCCACTGGACAATTGAGGTGCTAAAGGATCACTCAAGGACAATAAGGCCATTGCGGAGAAACTAAATGAATTCTTTGCATTGGTCTTCACGGGCTGAGGATGTGAGGGAGATTCCCAAACCTGAGTCATTCTTTTTAGGTGACAGATCTGAGGAACTGTTCCAGATTGAGGTATCATTAGAGGAGGTTTTGGAACAAATTGATAAATTAAACAGCAATAAGTCACAAGGACCAGATGGTATTCACCCAAGAGTTCTGAAAGAACTCAAATGTGAAATTGCAAAACTACTAACTGTAGCCTGTAACCTATCATTTAAATCAGCTTCTGTACCACATGACTGGACAATAGCTAATGGCTAATAGCTAATTTTTAAAAATGGCTCCAGAGGTGATCCCTGCAACTACAGGCCTGTAAACCTGACTTCAGTATCAGGCAAACTGGCTGAAACTATAATAAAGAACAATATTGTCAGACAGATAGATGAACATAATTTGTTGAGGAAGAGTCAACATGGTTTTTGTAAAGGGAAATGATGCCTCGCTACTAGAATTCTTTGAGGGGGTCAACAAGCAAGTGGACCAAGGGGATCCAGTGGATATAGTGTACTTAAATTTTCAGAAAGCCTTTGACAAGGTCCCTCACCAAAGGCTCTTATGCAGAGTAAACTGCCATGGGGTAAGCGGGAAGGTGCTCTCATGGATTGGTAAAAGATAGAAAACAAAGGGGAGGTATAAATGGTCAGTTTTCAGAACAGAGAGAGGTAAATAGTGGTGTCCCCTAGGGGTCTGTTCTGGGACCAGTCCTATTCAACATATTCATAAATGATCTGGAAAAAGGGGTAAACAGTGAGGTGGCAAATTTTGCATATGATACAAAATTACTAAAGATAATTAAGACCCAGGCAGACTGCAAAGAGCCTCAAAAGGATCTCTCAAAACTGGGTGACTGGGCAACAAAATGGCAGATGAAATTTAATGTTGATAAGTGCAAAGTGATGCACATTGGAAGGCATAATCCCACCTATACATATAAAATGATGGGGTCTAAATTAGCTGTTACCACTCAAAAAGATCTTGGAATAATTGTGGATAGTTCTCTGAAAACATCCACTCAGTATGCAGCTGCAGTCAAAAAAGCAAACAAATAATAGGACAGAAAATATGTTGCCTCTATAAATCCATGGTACGCCCACATCTTGAATACGGTGTGCAGATGTGGTCGCCCCATCGCAAAAAAGATATGTTGGAATTGGAAAGGGTTCAGAAAAGGGCAACAGAAATTATTAGGGGTATGGAATGGCTTCTGTATGAGGAGAGATTAATAAAACTGGGACTTTTCAGCTTGGAAAAGAGATGGTTAAGGGGAGATAGGATTGAGGTCTATAAAATCATGACAGGTGTAGAGAAAGTAAATAAGGAAGCGTTGTTTACTTCTTCTCATAACACAAGAACTAGGGGTTACCAAATGAAATTAGTAGACAGCAGGTTTAAAACAAATAAGAGGATGTATTTCTTCACACAACACACAGTCAACTCCTTGTGGAACTCCTTGCCAGAGGATGTTGTGAAGGCTAATACCATAACAGGTTTCAAAAAAGAACTAGGTAAATTCATGGAGGATAGGTCCATCAATGGCTATTAGCTAGGATAGGCTAGGGACATCATTCCTGTCCCTGTTTGCCAGAAGCTGGGAATGAGCGACGGGATGGATCACTTGATGATTATCTGTTCTGTTCATTCCCTCAGGGGCACCTGGCACTGGCCACTGTCGGAAGACAGGATACTGGGGTAGATGGACCTTTGGTCTGACCCATTAGGGCCGTTCTTATGTTATAAGAGCATTTCAAAGTGGGAGGTTGCAGGCTCGGTCATTTTTCCTGTCTGAGGACATCTGGTACCTTGTATGGAGATAGCAGTGTTTTATTTCAGTTTGCCATATGTAGGCACTACATGTGACTGCATCTAGCACAATTCAGATATGGAAGCTAGGTGACTTCAGATTCGTAACAGGATATGACGGCTTACAGTAGCTTGATTCCAGTCCAGTTCATTTCGACGTCAAAGTAATTACTAAAGTCATTCCAAGTGGAAAATGATCGTGGAATGTTTTTTATGATCTCGCAACATGGTGTGATTGTAATTTATAAATTATTAGTTAACTGCAGAAATTGAATTGTAGTTCTGTTGTCTCTGAAAAAACAGATGCACTTGAGTGCAAAAGCAAGAGGAGGAGCCTCTGTTTATGAACATCAGGATAGTGAAGTTTAGATCTGTGATGAACAGATACTTCTGAAGACAAGTAGTCAAACCTCTAAATTCATGTGGGTTTTTCTTTAAATTACTCTTTTGTAGCTGGCAAGATATGACACTGTCATTCTTCTATACTATGACTTTGTTATGCTTCTGTTTTATAAAACTTAAATATAAAGTTTAGAATATATTGTAGCATTTGTTTTTATTTGTTGGAATCTCTCTGGAAACTGGAGCATAGACAAGCACTAAGACTGTTACTCTGGTGCTCAGAAATAAGTAGCTCCTAGTAGTGACTGTGCAATCTTTGCTTACTAGTCATGTCACCCTTTATAAATATCTAGTCTGCACTAGTTTGGGAAATGGATAGTCTTCAAGCTGGTCCTACATTAAAAGATTCTTGATGGCTCTTCAGTATACTGCTGCAGTGGTTTTTTGTCTGAAATCTCGTTCTTTCTTTGACACTCAGGCCTGGTTTATGCTTAAAGTTTAGGTAAATGTAGCTATGGTGCTATGAGTGTGGAAAAATCCATACCCCCTGAGCGCCGTAGCTATGCAGACCTAACTCCTAGTGTAGACACTGCTAAGTGCGTGGAAGCATTCTTCTATTGACCTAGCTATTGTCTCTCACAGAGGTGATGTTTCTACAGCAGCAGAAAAACACCATCTGGTGCTGTAGTCAGTGTCTACACTATGGGGTTATGGTGGCATAGCTACAGAGCTTAGGTAAGCTGCTATAGTTCCCGAGGTAGACATGACCTCGGTATACTCGCTTTTATAGGTGCCATTTCATCAGATGATGTTGGGGCATGTGCCAGCATTAACAACTGCAGACATGCATCCCTGATAAAGTGGGTAAACCCGATTTTAAGGTATCTGCTTTAGAGGGAAACTGCCTACTTCAAGATTATATTTCTCTTAATCTTGTACCTGCAAGTAACACCTCTGTTCTCTGTACGGGATTAGAGAGGTTTTCCTTTATATTTTTTTTCTTTTTGTTTAGTTTGTGCATTTTACAACACTTTATACAAATACAGTAAATTGATTATATGCAGTCAGTTTCTTCTTTTGCCTGCATAGGTTTCACATAAATGGGTGGGAAGGGGAGATTTTTAGGAAGGAAAATGTGACTCTTTCACTTTAAAAGGTGGAAAATGACAACTGTGGACAGAGATTCAGACAGATAAAAGACTTGAAGCTACTTTTTTCATAAATGTGTCTACGTCGAGGTGGTGTCTGTTTTAATTTTTTTTCTTCTCTCCATTTCTGTGTAGCGCTATAAGCCTTGGTTGAGTGTTTCATTATAACTTTTCTCCACAGTACATTGTTTTCTGTTTGAATCTGAAAAGTGCTTTTAGATTTACTCTAACTCGTTATTAAATAATCAGTATTATTTCCTTAATTTATAAATCAATGTCTGATATAAAAATGTTGGGTAATATATACAAGACAGAGGCAAATGTGAAAAATGGGGGAAGCAGAGCATAGCAAGGCTCATGTTAGAAATACAGCACTCCCTGGGGAGTAGAAGTGTGTCTGGAATTCCTTCCAGATTAGGGTCACTGAACATTGTGTCAGTTTTTGGGTAAGCAGGTGTCTATAAAGGAGGACTTCTTGCTGTTGGGGGGAAGAGGGGGAGGGTTTCCCTCTTTCCTTCCAAATTTACCTAGTTGGAGTGGGATATTAATCTTCACTGCTTTTCTCCCAGATTCTGTTGGGAGTCTTCCTTCTCTGAGACAAGCTGCTTATAGCCTTCACAACCTGAATTAATAACTACCAATGAAGTGCTGCATCTTACAGCAGGGGTATTGCAGTATTCTGAATTACTGTAAATATAAAGACAGGTTTCAGAGTAGTAGCCGTGTTAGTCTGTATGCACAAAAAGAGCAGGAGTACTTGTGGCACCTTAGACTAACCTACTCCTGTTCTTTTTGTAAATATAAAGGAGAAATTGACATGACTCTTGTCAGTTTATCTGCAGTCCCCAAGGTTGCCAATGCCCTTTGTCAGACTGACCAGTCTCTCTTCACTTGTTTGAGAAAGCTATGAGCAGCAGCAATTACTGAATCATTTTGTTTGTTAACTTAATACTTAGAGGGTTATTTTGCAAACATAAAAGCTAGAAACTTTTTAAATGAACACCCAAAGTCTGCAAAAATGGGTCGCTTGAGTTTCTCCTCTCAGGAAGGCTAAGTTGAATAGGCTATTTCAGTGCATTACTTTTATTTCTTAAGTTTCAGAGTGGTAGCCGTGTTAGTCTGTATCAGCAAAAAGAATGAGGAGTACTTGTGGCACCTTAGAGACTAACAAACTTATTTGAGCATAAGCTGTCGTGGGGTAAAACCTACTTCGTCGGATTCATGCATTGGCCACGAAAGCTTATGCTCAAATAAGTTTGTTAGTCTCTAAGGTGCCACAAGTACTCCTCGTTCTTTTTATTTCTTAGGCACTTGGCAGCAGGAATTTCCAAACTATAACCTACATTTAGGAGGCGACCGTCACTTGGTCATGCTGATGAGTATGCCAACATTAAATATTATCCATGTCTGTAGTTTCAAGAGAAAAGATAGAAAACTGTGCCAAGTAACTTTTGTTCTTTAGGATAACATCTTGCTGCTACTTAAAGTAGTTCAAATGAAGGTTTTTGCTAGGGATGGTAAAGTGAACAAATGTTGAATTTCTCCTTCTCAAATTTGGCAGCTACATAAAGTACAGGCGAGACACGTTCTAGAAATTTCTGTTATTGCTGTCTAGCAATTTCATTGAGGATGAAATCTTTGCATTCTTGGGATATAAGTAGATTGTGGAAGAGTTGTAATTTATGAAGAAGGGTAGAGTGCAGTAGAATATAGGTAAAACAAATGTCTGGGGTGGTTGTGATAACTCTAGAAAATGAGTGGATCTCATAAAAACATCAAGGTGAAATATTGTTTGAGTATTTTGTTTTCTTTTAGATGACATCTTAATTGGAGATTATAAAAACATTAAGACTATTTGTTCTGGGTTAATGTAGCGTTCTAGAGGGATACTCAGTGCTAGCATGCAGTAGATCTGAAACAGATTTTCATGCTTTAATGGTTCTGATTCTATTGATGTAAATGGTACAACTTGCATTAACTTCTGTGAGAGCCAGATCAAGACCACCTTCAGCAAGGAACTAAATGATGTAAAATTGGTGCCCTGAACCCTAGAATGCCTTAAGTATCTAAACCAGTGATACTCAGACTGAGGCTTGAGAGCTGCAAGTGGCTCTTTAATGTGTCTCCTGTGGTTCTTTGTAACATGTCATATTAAAACATTGTGTGATTTTAATTATTAATCAGCATGCTTTTACTATGTTATTAACCAATTGCAGTTGATAAAATAAAACTTGATCAGTCATTTTGCTGTGAGAATTATGAATGTTAAAATAGTAAATAAAACAATGAATTCACACTACTGTGGTTCTTTTGAGTAACACTGAGTGCTAATTTGGTTCCTGAACCACTGAGGTCTGAGTATCACTGGTCTAAACCTTGCTTAAAACTGAAGTGGTTTACACACTGAATTATAAATAGTCAACTTCTCTAAATAACTCTGTTGTAGAATAGCTGTTCTATCAAACTTTAATCTCTCGCCAAGTGCAAAAAAATCTTAAACATCTACACTACTTGTGGTAGTGGTGAGGAACTCAGTCAAACCAGCTTTTTTAACCTCACCTTAAAAAAAAAAAAAAACTTTAGAGCTGAGTTCTTGGTAATAACTGCATATGGAAACTTGGCATAGGAGTTGTAAACTGTTGGGGAAAAAACATGTTTGTAATGGAAACACTGGCAGTCCTAACTATTACGCTTGCAGGCATTCTCATGTCTCTTCTAATCCTCTGGCTTGAGAATATTTCCTGCATGTCATTTCTTTCCCAGTACTTTAGCATTTTTTTTTTTTAACGGTGACTAAGGGTATGTCTACACTACGAAATTAAGTTGACTTTATAGAAGTCGATTTTTAGAAATGGACTTTATACAGTCAATTGTGTATGTCCCCACTAAGCGCATTAAGTCGGAGTGTGTCCTCAATACCGTGTCTAGGATCGATTTATGGAGTGGTGCACTGTAGGTAGCTATCCCACAGTTCCCACAGTCTCTGCTGCCCATTGGAATTCTGTGTTAAGCTCCCAATGCCTGATGGGGCAAAAACATTGTTGCGGGTGGTTTTGGGTACATGTCGTCAGTTGCCCCTCCCTCCCTCTGTGAAAGCCACGGCAGACAATCGCTTTGCGCCTTTTTTCCTGGGCTACCCGTGCAGACGCCATACTATGGCAAGCATGGAGCCCGGTGCTCACCAGCTCACCGGTGCTTTTGTGAGCATTGTAAACACCTTGCACATTATTCTGTAGTATGTGCAGAACCTGGCTAAGAGACACCAGCACGAGGATGATTGTGAGGAGGACATGGACACAGACATTCCTGAAAGCACAGGCTGTGGCAATTGGGACGACATGGTGGCAATGGGGCTGGTTGATACAGTGGAATGCCGATTCTGGGCCCGGAGAACAAGCACAGACTGGTGGGACTGCACAGTGTTGCAGGTATGGGATGATTCACAGTGGCTGCGAAACTTTTGCATGCATAAGGCCACTTTCCTTGAACTTTGTGAGTTGCTTTCTCCTGCCCTGAAGGGCAGGAATACCAAGATGAGAGCTGCCCTGACAGTTGAGAAGTGAGTGGCGATAGCCCTGTGGAAGCTTTCAACGCCTGACTGCTACAGGTCAGTCAGGAATCAATTTGGAGTGGGCAAATCTATTGTGGGAACCGCTGTGATCCAAGCAGGCAATGCAATCATTGACATTCTGTTATCAAGGGTAGTGACTCTGGGAAATGTGCAGGTCATACTGAATGGCTTTGCTGCAATGGGGTTCCCTAACTGTGGTGGGGCAATAGATGGAACACATATCCCTATCTTGGCACCGGACCACCTTTCCAACCAGTACATAAACCACAAGGGGTACTTCTCAATGGTGCTGCAAGAACTGGTGGATCACAAGGGACGTTTCACCGACATCAACGTGGGATGGCCGGGAAAGGTGCATGACGCTCAAATCTTTAGGAACTCAGGGCTGTTTGAGCAGTTGCAAGCAGGGACTTACTTCCCAGACCAGAAAATTACTGTTGGGGATGTTGAAATGCCAATAGTTATCCTTGGGGACCCAGCCTCCCCCTTGCTCCTATGGCTCATGAATCTGTACACAGGCAGCCTGGACAGTAGTAAGGAGCAGTTCAGCTATAGGCTGAGCAAGTACAGAATGGTGCCTTTGGACATTTAAAAGCTTGCTGGCGCTGTTTGCTGACCAAGTTAGACCTCAGCACAACTAACATTCCCATTGTTATTGCTGCTTGCTGTGTGCTCCATAATATCTGTGAGAGTAAGGGGGAGACATTTATGGCGGGGTGGGAGGTTGAGGCAAATCGCCTCGTGGCCAATTTTGAGCAGCCAGACACCAGGGCGATTAGAAGAGCACAGCTAGGTGCGCTGCGCATCAGAGAGGCTTTGAAAACCAGTTTCATGACTGGCAGTGTGACAGCTGTGTGTTTTTCCTTGATGCAAACCCACCCCCTTTGTTGATTTTAATTTCCTGTAAGCTAACCACCCTCCCCCCTTCAATCACAGCTGGCAAAGGAAATAAAGTCACTATTGTTTTGAAACCATGCATTCTTTCTTAATTAAAAAAAAAAAAAGTGAGATAACTGACAAGGTAGCCCGGGTGGGGTGGGGTGGGGGAGGAGGGAAGGACAAGGCCACATTGTTTATTGTAGCCACACTACAAATCAAAACTGTTCGAATGACAGGCTTCTGTTGCTTGGGCCATCCTCTGGAGTGGCTGGGTGCCCAGAGCCTGCCCAGCCCGCGTTCTTGGACGCCTGGCTGAGGAGGATATGGAACTTGGGGAGGAGGTCAGGCGGTTATACAATGGATGCTGGGGAGGGGGGGGTCTGTGCTCTTGTGGGCTTTCCTGCAGCTCCAACAGATGCTTCATTGTGTCTATTTGCTCCCCTATTAGCCTTAGCATCGCCTCCTGCCTCTGCTCTTCACTCTCACTTAATGCTTTCCTGGCCTCTGCAACTGAATGCCTCCGTATATTAAGTTGTGCCCTATCAGTGCGGGAGGACTGCATGAGCTCGGAAAACACGTCATCGCGAGTACGTTTTTTTTCATCTTCTAATCTGTGATAACCTCAGGGATGGAGATGATAGGGGGAGCGTAGAAACATTTACACCTGGGGGAAGATAAAAAGGGAGAGTAAAATTAAGATGTTACATTTCTGAGAACAAAAGGGAGACTCTTTCACAGTGAATCAAGCAATTCACAGTAGACAGCAAATGTGCTTTAGGTACAAGGTCGCATTTTGCCTTTTATATTGAGCACCTGCCGGTATGGTGACACATCACAAACGGCTGGGCAACAGAATTTGGTTTCCAGGCAGCCACGGTAAGCCTTTTGGTATGTGGCATTGGCTTCTTACGCCTTCATAACGTGTGGGAAATGTTTCAAACTGCAGCACCCTCCTTTCCCATAGCAAGCAAAGCCGGTTGGGTATCACATTTTAAAAGGAGGGGCTGAGGTTTTCAGGTGGATGTGCAGCACACACCTCCCCCCACCCCACTGCGTGGCTATTCCCTGGGATGATGCCTTTAGCCAAGTGCAAACAACCCAGCATGAACGGGGTCCTTTTACTGTTCCCTTACAAAAATTCCATTATTTCCGCCAGGTGACCTTGAATGATATCACTCTCCTGAGGCTAACAAAGAAAGATATAGACCAAATGTTGCTTGAATGTGACCAAAACCCAGGACCATTCGCTGCCATGCTTTGTGCTGCAATGATTCCAGACTACTTGCTACTGGCTTGGCATGGTAAAGTGTCCTACCATGGAGGACGAAATAAGGCAGCCCTCCCCAGAAACCTTCTGCAAAGGCTTTGAGTACCTCCAGGAGATGTCCCTGGAGGATTCCCGCTTCATCCCCAGACATGTTAACAGACTTTTCCAGTAGCTGTACTGGCCACGAATCATCCCAATTCTTCAGGGCAAATTAAACACTATTGCTTTTAAATCCTGTACTGTGGTTACAAATGTCCACTCACCAGAGCTGCCTTCTCCGGCTTCAGGGTTGGGGATCCCGCCTTGAGAGGGTATTGGCTCCAGGGTGATGAAAAGGTCCTGGCTTCCGGGGAGAATGGATTCACTGCTTGCCTGCTGCGCATTCTCCTCCTCCTCATCCACAAAATCCTCCTCCCTGTTGCGTGAGACTCCCCCCTTGCAGGTGTCCGCAGACAGTGGTGGGGTAGTGGTAGGGTCCCCCCCAGAATGCCATGCAGCTGATCATAGAAGTGGCATGTATGGGGCTCCGACCCAAAGCAACCATTTACCTTCTTTGTCTTTTGGTAGGCTTGCCTGAGCTCCTTAACTTTCACGCGGCACTGCTGTGTATCCCTATTGTAGCCTCTCTCCACCATGCCCTGTGCGATTTTGGCATATATATTAGCATTTCTTCTTTTTGATCGGAGTTCGGCCTGCACAGATTCTTCTCCCCATACAGCAATCAGATCCAGTGTCTCCCTTTCGGTTCATGCTGGAGCTCATTTGCGATTCTGGGGGGACTGCATGGTCACCTGTGCTGCTGAGCTTGCCACGCTGACCAAACAGGAAATGAAATTCAAAATTTCCCGGGGCTCTTCCTGTGTACCTGGCTAATGCATCGGAGTTCAAAGTGCTGTCCAGAGCAGTCACATTGGAGCACTCTGGGATAGCTCTCAGAGGCCAATACCGTCGAATTGTCTGCACTACCCCAACTTCAATCCAGGAAGGTTGATTTTAGCACTACTCCCCTCGCTGGGGAGGAGTACAGAGGTCAAATTTAAGAGCCCCTTAGGTCGACGGAACGGGGTTGGTTGTGTAGACGCATTCATTTTAAAATCGACCTAACGCAGCTAAATTCGACCTAACCCCGCAGTGTAGACCAGGGCTAAGGAATTTTATTAGCTTCCAACAAATCAATATATATAGTTCATACTACAATATTCCTGTTGTTCAGAATGATTCAGTGACTTAGACTTTGCATATAAACTGTCAGATGAAGCCAAAAATGATCCAGAATCTAGAGTGGTAACTAATTGTCATCGAGTGGCAGCACAAATACTTTTGTGATAAAAGAATGAGGCTTGGGTTGGACTTTTATTCATCTTCTGCTCTGGCCTTTGAAGCCAACTTAAAACAACACAGAGTAACACAGTAAACAAGATTGTGAGGAGAACTCCTTGTTTCTCTAATCTATTTACAGTAATCTTAGTTGTAACAATTACTAGGGAAGGGATTTGACAGAAGCTACTTGTAAACTGATGGTGTCCAAAATGCCATTCGCTGTTTACAGATGTTCCAAGTGACCCTTGCTCACTTACTATCAGATAATTATGTTTAGGACCTTCTCCTGCTTATTGCTGAAGTAAAGCCATTATGCCATGGAAACCGTTACTGCATTCTGCAACAGCAGTTTTAGTGCCTTAAATGTGACATATTTTTGTTTTAAAATCTAGAGCCTATTTAGAATACGTGGCTATTGTGAAAGTACTGGGAAGAGCTGTTGCTGAAAAATTCTGCATTCAGAGTCAGTTTCTACTGATCATTGTTGGAATGTGTGTAATTTTGTCGGACTTCAAGAAAGCCTTTTTACAATGTTTGCCTTTTATTTCAGAGGGACTATGGAACCTCAGCAGCCCTGTAGGTTTGGAAGGTTTAAATACCAGTTTGTGAAGACTTTTTGCCACTCCAGATGATCTGCTGGATTAAACGTGTAATTAGGATGGTTTTTGCACAAGTTGGACTAAACATGGAATCAGTAAGTGTTCCAGTTTCATTGAAATTCTATTAAGTGCAAATATTTCAAATGTAATCCACTTAAATATATAGTTCACAGTGAGAGCACATGGGACTGCATTTTAAATTTTATGCAGTGTTGGTATAATTCTTACATTAATTAATTTAACTTGATTGACATAAGGTTATGAAACCTAATGCTTCGGTATATGATCATAGTTGCTATATTAAAAGTTAAAACAGGCTGTTGTGTTCCTGCTGGCTTTAATGACAAAACGTATAACTTATAGTGGAACACTGCCATGCAGGGTGCACAAAGAAGGGGTTTTCTAAACACTTTGAAATTGAAAGGACATTTACTTGTTTTTTCTCAAAGGGGGAATTAATTTCCATATAAACTAGTATGATGCAATAGGTTCACCTCCCATACAGTCTCTTGGCTATTCTAGTACCAGTTCAGGTTCCTGAAATGCTTGTAAAACACAGTGGTACTTAGCAAGTCTTTGCGGGTATGTCTACATGGCAAAAAAAATACCTGCAGCGATGAGTCTGAGCTCTGGACCACAAACTCGGGCTCTTACTAAGGTCATGTCTTCACTGGCAGCGTTAAAGTGCTGCCGTGGCTTGTGTAGTCGCAGCATACTGCTGGGAGAGCTCTCAGCGCTCTTAAAAAAAAAAAAACCACCCCCATGAGGGGAATAGCTGGTGCACTGTCTACAGGGGCACTTTACAGCACTGAAACTTTCAGTGCTCAGGAGGATGTTTTTCACACCCCTGAGCAGGAAAGTTGAAGCGCTGTAAAGTGCCAGTGTAGACAAGCCCTAAGAAGCTAAAAATAGCCATGTAGATGTTCAGGCTCTGAAGCCCAGGGAAGTGGGTGCGTTTCAGAGTGCAAGCCTGAGCCAGAATGTCTGCATGATTGTTGTTGTTGTTTTGTTTTAGTGCTGTAGCATGAGCCTGAGTCTGTATACCTGAGCTCGGACTCACTATTGCTGTGTAGACATACCCTGTAGTCTGTTCAGTAACACCCCTTTCTCCCATTCTAGTAGGTCTGAGAGCTGCAGAAGTGGTACTCTCCTGGCTTCACCTATCCCAAAACCTTTCCCCACCTCAAGGGAGGGGCAATGGTGATAGAGACCATTCTTGACCTTGTTTTGCACATGTTGTCGATCAGCCAGCCAACCACACCATGTTCTTTTCCCCTTTGCCTCTTCTCCACACCCCATAAAATTTCCTGTTTCACTGTAATCTTTCTCTTCTTTCCCTCCTTCCCAGGAGCCCATAACATATTCTTATTCCTGCCATAATTTCCAAGCCCCCAGCAAAGCACCACAAAACTAATTGTGATCCTAATTGTGTTGTCTGTGCTTCTCTCTTTGAAGGCTGTGCTATGTGCAAGAGCAGAAGAGCTGCATTCTCTGAGGGGAAGCAGAAAGGAGCATGTACACTTCTCGACACCCTGCCTCATGCAGCACTGTAGCCCTTTCACTGCTCAGCAGAAGCAGCAGATCAAAACTAAAACAGTTGCACAGCAACCATTTTCCTATTGACACGGTCGGGAGCCACTCTGAACAGAAGCAGTAGCTTAGGTGCAGTCCTCCGCTGTGAGACCTCCTACATATTCTTCCTCTTAAATGCACAGGGAGGGTGGGAAAGGAAGATTTGCAATTGTATTATATTTAAATTTTTATTTTGCCAGATTATTGTAGATTGATGACCTTTTTGTCAGGAGAGCTGGCAAGCTGAAATTATAAAACTCAGTTTACATATGACCTAATTAGTGCCTTATGATGATCTAAAATAGAGGTTAGAGAATAGGAACACAAATTCATACCAGACACCAGTTCTTTGAACACAAAACTGAGATGTACAACCGTAGAAATCCTGAGCAACCTCACTGGATCCTCTTCACAACCAATTCATAGCATCAAACCAATCTGTATTGACATAGTCATTGTCCTATATCTTTGGGTCCAGTTTTTAAAAAATATTCTTAATATGGGAAAGAACAGCTCCAGTTTCTTCTTTCTTTCTTTCTTTCTTTCTTTTTTTTTCCCTTTTTTGTCCCCCTCCTCCTGCCCTTTCTCTTCCATAGCAGGCTTGTGGTAACAATTAAATTTCCAAACACCAAGTGGTGTAGATTTTTATAACATTTCTCATTTGTGGGGTTGAGGCAGTTAAGTCACCTAGCCTACTTGCTTCCTCTTATCAGCTGCTGATTCTCCTCCTCTCCCCACTATACACTATGTTCAGGTACATTCTCAAATCCAATTTTGAGTGACTTCCACTGGTTATGTAGCCTGTAGTCTAGATTTCACTGTTAGGGGAAAAAATGATAAACTTCCTCTCATTATTCAGTACTGTACTGCCTAAACAATTCCTCTCTCTGATACTGAGGTCAGATTTCTTATTTTCAGAATCCTGAATTTGTGCTGATATGCTATTTGCCAGAGCCCCAGTCTCAGTGTGCTAGAGACCCTTCTGATTTGAGTAGATACCCTTCGTCATTATTAGTGTGGTATTGACATAAGAATAGCTATACTGTGTTACCTCGATGATCCCTGGCCTAAATTTAACAAAGACTGGACAGGTCTGCATATCAATTCTAAGATAATATTAACGTTTCATCTTAAGCAGGTAGACAGTGTAATTATTGAGTCCATAAGAGTATGTAGTGTTTGCAGGGGCACAGTTCAAGTGTTAAGATGCATAGCATACATTACAGTATGTTTAATAGAACATGCAAACTTTCACAATAAACTATCAAGGAATCCCATAACTGCTTGGCCAGCCTGTGCTAGTTGGTAGCGATCCTAGCAGCATCAGTGTGCCTTGTGCTGTATGATACATAAGTAAAGGCAGTCCCTGACCCAAAGAGCTTTCATTCTAAGGTGAGAAAGAGAATGTGCTGGGAAACAGAGCTAGGGATAACTTATTAGGGTTTTTTATAATTATTAAACTCTGCTTTTGTCCATGTCTTGGAAGGAGGTATTTGACCTACTTCAAATTCCTTTTCTTCCCCCAACTTAACATGCTTTATCTATTTAAAGAAAAAAAAAAGTTAGCTCTGTTCTGAGTGTCTCAATGTGTTGTGACTTGAGGTCTGTCACATAGAATGTGAATTCCTTAGGGCAGAAGACTGTCTTTGAATAGCATTGAACATGCTGCAAATACTTAAAATTATTTGTGCTGATGCAAGCAAGTTAAAGTATGACTGTCAAAATAGTGTGGGTCACCAGTAGGAATTTGAGTCCATAGCATGTCTTCCATGCTGCAGGGGAATATGTAATTTTGGTATGTGTACATTTAAACATTATACAGTACAAATATTGCTGGATGGAGCAAATAACTTTATTGTATCTTAATTGTATATTGGGTAAATGATCTAACAAGTACTATAACAGTTCACCGAATTTTTTCCCTCAGGTGCTCTGGTCAGGAAAGCCTTATGGTTCATCTCGAAGTATTGTAAGGAAAATTGGTACTAATCTCTCTCTTATCCAGTGCCCAAGAGTTCAGTTTCAGGTAGGAATTCTCCACAGTTTAAAAACCTTCTTAAAATACTTTTCCATTTTTCTCTATGGCGTTTGTTTTGTGTTAGAGGACTTTAAAGTTGATCTGCAGGTGCATTTAAAACAAAATGTGTAGGTTATGTCTTGGATGCTTCAAATAAGCAGAGTAGAAGAGGCCCCTTGTTCATACCAAAGTTAGTTTTCCTCCCTCCTCCTCACTGTCCACCACCATGTCTTGCCAAAGTCTAGTCTCTTCAGTTTCTACTCTGATACCCCAGCAAATGTGACATTGGTGTTTATACCATGACACTTCCAACACGCTTCATTGAACCTCTAAGAATGTTAATTTGTAAAATAGCACTGTGTGGCTCTTGTAGAGCTTTGTCTGTAAAGTAGTCCCTGTTTTTAAAAATAAGCAGTATTTCAAAGAGCTCTACTTCAATTGGCCTGCTCCAATCTGTAGTGGAGCTGTGGTAAACGTTGCTACTGCAGCGTATGCTAGCTCCTCACAAAAGTGAGAGTCCTCTGCGTTGACTTCTAAGGATGTAAGAGGCAAGTTCATAATCTCCTGAATGCCTTTATTGTCTGGGGGCATTCACCACAGAATTTATTGTATGTTTCTCTTTAAAAAAAAAAAAAAACAAAACAAAAAAACCTCTTCAGGAAAACTTAGCAGCTTGCCGTTCTTGACTGCTTTCTTCCAAGGCAAGAGACTTTTTTGGCTACAAAAGTAAAAAAGCAATCTCCGCTGTGGCCAAAAAATAAGTATCATCAGACATCACTTCCAAAGCTGTATTTAACTGATAAATTGGGTTTATAAATCTGGGTAATGGAAAGGCAAACAATGTTACTTAAGAATGAGTGGAAAGTAAATACATGTTGCTTATGCACATGATACAAATTCTCTGAAGGTGAACATGGTAAACAAGATAGTGTGAGCTCACTATTTGTTCAGTCTTTAAATGTAGACTTGAACTGTGTAGGTGAAAGAATGTCAAATTCTGTGCTGCACTCTGAATTGTGCACTTCTAATGTGAACAGACTAGGAAGTTGGGTGGGGGGGGGATGGTAATGATATAAACAAGAGGTGGTTATTTTGTCCTCCTTGTGTTGCAACAAGAAGTCTTTCTGGAACAGATGGAAAATACAGAAACTGCAACACGTGCTTTCTAAAACTCTGTTTTGGATAGCAAAGAAAAGTTTCCAAATAGGATAATTTGGAGGGGCTGAAATTCTTGAGCTGAGAAAGAAACCGCATCAGTCTTTTTGAGATGTGGGGAGAGGAGAAGGCGGCTTTGTGTAGAAAGTTTCGTGGTTGGGAAATGTCCATTTTAAGGCTTAGTAATTCAAACAAATGTAGGCTTTTCACTGCTTAAAATATATTTGCTTCTCTAATTTTCTTTAATAGCATAGGAGTTAATATCATGGGTGATGTTGATAGGAAGACCTCCCTCTGCTATTAAAGAGAAATTAAGTTCCTTACCATTTTATTAGCCAGATAACTTCATTTCTTATAGGATGAGAGGAAACCCTGTGTCTTGTATTGTCTTCTTACAAGAACACTGTGCCTGTAGGAGCCCTAACTTGACTTTCCTGCTTCTTATATGAATCAAATATTAATATTTCAATCTAAACTTTGCATTATTATTAATGAAGTATTTGGCATTTCACAGACATTTTGAAGAATAAACTACTTCAGGAATAAAGTCACTTAAGTTTAAAATTTGTATTTACCTTTAGTATATAAATCTGATTGTGATAATACAGTGGATGAAAGATGATGATCTGAAGAAGTAGAAGCACAGCTGTTCTAGTGAACTGACTTTGAAATCTTGTAAATTAAACCTTCAAATCCCATTAAAGTTGTTTGTTTAAAGCACTGTATACAAGTCTTTTGGTCTTGTCCAACATGTTAGAAACCAGAATTATGTATCTCTGTGTGTTTGACTCAGAAGATGGAATTCTGAGTGTTCTTTTCAGCACCTGTCTTGACTGTTTTCCTTTTAGACTGTTGCTATGCTGAAACTTTCCTATAGATATCTCTTTTCCTTTTTTCTTTCCTGCTAGCTTTAGCTATAGTATGAAAGGACCATGCACTGAACCTGCTGTAAGTTAATTTTTTTTAAATTACTTGTTTCAGCCATTAGTGCATGCCTATAATCAGTGTGTCTTAACTCCAGCTAAGAACCATAACCCATATTCTCTACAAGTCTTCATTTCACCATGAACTTCTGATAAACAGGTTGGAGATATGTATCTGTTACTACCATGTTCATATGTGCTTTACAACATGGCAAGCCTTCATTCCACCAATCTTAAAACAATAGAGACTGACATAGCCTAAAGTTTTATTTGAGGGTTTAATGTCTTAGGGAAAGCTATTGCTTTCCTTTCTATTGGTCTCTGAGGATTTCATTGGAATTAAAAAAAACCAAACAAACATGTAATGGCAGATGCAGTTGACTTTCCATATTGTATGCGAGGCTCTTAGTATTCAGTAACCTATAATGTAGCAGCTTAATGCATGTACTATATAAACTACACCTGACACTGTAAATCACTTGCTGTAAGGGGAGGTATGGAAGAGTAAAAGTGAGAGTGTCTGGCTCACTCAGTCTATCCTTATTCATGAGTGTAGTTGAGGAACTAGTACAAGTTAGGGCCAGGCTTAATACAGAGGAGCTGCGCAAGCTTCCTCATCCAGCTCAGCCAATGCCCTTAAATCCACTATTGTTCAATTGTAACATTCTAGTCCTATGTCTCTTTTCTGTGCACTAATGATTCCCAGTTGTATTGTATTGTCTGCCTTTGTCAGACAAGCATCTGCTAGGGAAATAAGTTGAATTTGTCAAACTTTTTTGACCTTAGTATTCATCTGAGGCTTTCCAAGTGAAAGGCTAATGCACTAACCCAACAAACATGGCCGTGGATGTAGTTAACTTGCTCAAAGAGAAGTTATTCCCAGTGTTTGTTTAAAATATCCCAAGGTGTTGATTCCAGACTAGTAAGTCTTTATTCAGAACTTTCTAAGCTTCAGAAACTTTAGATGGTATTTCTCCAGTGCCTTCAGCCATACCTTGAGTGAAGGCAAAAAGTGGTTGGGAGCGTGCTGTGACAACACCCAGAGCAGAACAGTTGTACTTAATTTTTATGGGGAGGGAGGGGAGGTAGCTTTGAGAGGTGTCTGTGAGCAGGGGGGGTGGGAACTCAAGTAATTCCAGTAGATATGTTCACATATTATGCATTTAGGCTACGTCTACACTTGGCACGAGGGGTATGATTCCCAGCTTGCGTAGACATACTCATGCTAGCTCTCGTTGAGCTAGTGTGCTAAAAAAATAGCAGTGTAACATGGGCTAGCCACCCCAAGTAGTAGCATGGGCAGCAGTGACATGGGCTAGCCATCCTCAAGTACATACTCGGGGTCCAGGAGAGTCTGTACTCCGGGCAGCTAGCCTGTGCTGCCACGGCCTGTGCTACTGCAGCTACACGACTATATTTAGCTCACTAGCTTGAGGAGAACTCATGTGAGTGTGTGTACGCAAGCTGGGAATCACACCCTCACTCCAAGTGTAGACCTAGCCTTGGATGGGCTGAGAGCTGGGGAGAAAAACCTGAGACCGCTGGTCAAAGCTGGGTCCTTTCTCTCTGGCACTAGCAGCACGCTGCCCTCCCTGGCTCAACTCCTGCTACCTAGTGTGTCCTGTAGAAGAGATCAGTTGGCATGGGCCTCTTGCTGTCTCTCCTAGCTGGATCATACATCATAGCACCTGCAGGGAGATGCCTGTCAGCTCCCTGGTTCCCCACTGCTCATGATGTTAAAGCAGTGATCCAGACTCTATCTTCGGTCAGGAAGCCACAGAGGGGGCTGGTGAAGTAGTATATGACTTGAAAATGTATTGAAATCTGATGTAATAGAGGATAAAATAAAGATTCTTGGAGGTGGATTATGCACTATTTTAAATCTTTCATTTAAAGACTTGCTCACGCTTCATACAAAGCTTTTTGGAAAACTTCAATTATAGAGAGCAAGCTCATGTTGCAATTTTTTTCTTTTCTAGACATCCAAATCATCTATGATGTTGCAGTTAGCTATTATGGAGATCTTAAGGTGGTCAGAAATAAGATAGATATATATATGAATGAGAGAGAGAGCACACAAGCAGCAAAGATTCTATTTTCGTACAAACCTCCTTAGAGTTTAAAAAAATAAAGGGGGGGGGGGCAAGTACAAAAAACTCTCAATATACCAGCAAAACTTGTTTCTAAATATGTGGGATTCAGCTTTCAATCACCACTGATGTTTAGGTAACTTGACTTCGTAAATGTGATTTATAGAATTTAATCTCTTTTCTAAAGCACAGTTCCTGAGGTAAGAGCAAATTGTCTCTGTTATTTGAATCTTAACTATTAATCCTGTCATGGTGATAGCTCTGGTGTGTCCAATATCACAAGAAAAATCTGTGACAACACGGATTAAATGGCTAGAAGTATTTTAATTGTGATATTCTATTTATCACCCTTAATGTGAATACAGGTGTCATATCTGGTCCTAACTTCTTTTGGTTCTTTTAACCAAAAGACACCTCCAATGGAGCAGTGAGAGTTGTAATGCAGTACTCTATGCTAGTGTTTCCCAATCGGTAAATCCCGACCCTCTGATGGGTTGTGGGGCCCTAGGCAAGCACACTGCTCCTGGCCGGGTGCAGAAAAGAAGCCCCAGGGGAGGGGTTGGAGAGCGAGTTCTCCCCACGCTTACCCCTCAGCGGTGGTTCTTGTGCCATGGGGCTGGGCCTGGGCCTGGGTCCAGGTCCCTGCTCCACCTATTGCAACCTGGTACATACGGTTGCAGCAACACGTATTCAAATTTGGCCTGTCCACCCCGTCTGCTACCTACGAAGCAATGTTAATAGAGTTGTAAGTAGGATTACTAGCCTTGTCTACTGAACTCAATCATCATCAGCTACAGGTGCAGCGTCTCCAGTACTACTGATAACGTAAGTGCTAGTTTGTATGAAGAGTTGTAGCTGTGTCGGTCCCAGGATATTAGGGCTTGTCTACGCTTGCGAGTTACAGCGCAGTAGTGGAGCCCCGGGCGTCCTAGCTCACTCCACGTCCACACTGGCAAGGCATGTAGAGCACGCTGACTCTGCGGCTATGGCGCTGCTGGTACTCCACCTCAGCGAGTGGAATAACGGTTGCTGCGCCCTCACTGGAGCGCCGCGGCGCTAGTGTGAACGAGGTGTTGCATTACTGCGCTCTGATCAGCCTACGGAAACGTCCCATAATCCCCTTAAGTCAAGTGGCCACTCTTGTCATTGTTGTGAAATCGGCTGTAGGAATGCAGAAATGCCCTTTCAAAGCTCCGTTTCAGAGAAGCTGGCTGCTTACAGCTCGGAGAAAAAGCAAACATTTACTGTTTGCTTGAGTGAGTGAGAGAGAGGCGGGGGAGTCTGAACTTACAAGACAGCATGCTGACACACACTCAGCACCCCCAAAACCCACTCTCTTCCCCCACATACACACAACACACTCCCTGTCACACTCCATCCCACCCCACCCCTCATTTGAAAAGCATGTTGCAGTCACTTGCATGCTGGGATAGCTGCCCATAATGCACCACTCCCAATGCCGCTGCAAGCGCTGCAAATGTAGCCACGCCAGTGCATTATCAGCTGTCGGTGTGGACAGACTGCAGCACTTTCCATACTGTGCTCTGCGAAGCGATCTACATCTGCAAGTGTAGCCATGCCCCTAGAGAGACAAGGTGGGTGAGGTGATGTCTTTTATTGGACCAACTTCTGTTAGCGAGGGAGACAAGCTTTCCAGAATATATAGAGCTGCTCTTCAGGTCTGGGAAATGTACCCAGTGTCACAGCTAAATACAAGATGAGACAGATTGATCCCTTGAGATGTGTTTACTTATGCTAAACATTCAAGGTGAAGTGGCTGGTTAACACTCCTCCAGTCATAGGGAGGAAAGGGATGTACCCCTGGGGGAATTCTGCACCAAAAAATTTCAAAAACTGCAAAATTCTGCAGATTTTATTTGTCAAAATACCTGTTCATAAGTATGTCTGTAACAATACAGATAACAAAAAAGATTCCCCCAGTAGTAGAGAGTTAAAGAAATCTCTACAACAACCCAGTTCCTGTTTCTCTGTTATGCTTTTGTTTGGGCACCTCAGTCTGGGTTTGTCATATGTGTCAGCTTGGCACATCTTGGGGGGGAAAACTCTACCCTTCGGGTCTCAGACACCCGCACACCCTCGTCCCAGAGCCCAGCCACAGGGTGCCCCCCCTCAAGCCCAGACACCCACACTCTCTCGTCCCAGAGCCCAGGGCTCCAGAGAAAGAAACAGTCTTATGCTGGATCCTGGGCTTGTATAGAGTTTCCTGAACTCTACCTCCTTCCTTCAGGATATGTTGGTAACCACAGCTGTCCAGAACCCTCCAGCTCCCCCTCCTCTGCCCCTCCAGTAGTGTCCTGCATTTTATTTACTGGGCCCAGTGGTCTCAAGTGGGGGCCAGCAGCTCTGCAGCACCAATTCTGTGGGGGGGGAATGAAATTTGTGCGGAACATTAATTCAGTGCAAATTCTGCATTGAGCAGTGGCACAGAATTCTCCCAGAAGTAAGGAAGAAGTGGGAAGGCAGCTGTAGTGGTTAGTGTAGTATAGATTCTTGTAATAAGCCATAAATCTCGTGTCTCTGTTGAGTCCATGAGTTTTAGTATATAGCAAACTTATGAGCTCCCAGGCTCATGTCTTGAAAGTGTTGTGCAGGTTTCCTTTGAGGATGAGGACTGAAGTCAGATACAGAGTGATTGCTTTGTGAAAAGTGTTCACCCACAGCTGATATGGTATGCTAGTTCGGCAGGTAGTAAAAGCACCCCATCTATGCTGCAGCTTCTCCTGGTGTTAGCAATGGTAGAGCTGCACTGGGGTGAGTTACAGGCATGAAGTTCAGAAGTATAGACACAGCCAGCCCGCTTTCTGAAATATGAACAGGTTTTGCCTGGCCTATATAACACTGAAACCATTTTTCATTGTTGGTTCGGGATGAACTGTTGCTGAAAACCATTTTCAACTTTATTTCGGTTTGCTAGTGTACTGAAGGTAATAGTGATCACCTGGGGTGGGTATACAGGTTCAAACTACGTGGCTTTGCTTTCACTGGGGAACCTCTTCCAGCCTTTCAAACTGGTCTTAAAGCTAGTCTGAGCTGCTGCTGTAGACTGTTTTGGTGGCCAAAATAATTCTCATCTATTAGTTAAACCCTGTGAAAGCAGGTTTAAATCAGTTGTACAAACAGTTCCAGTCTCTGAAGCTTTGTCTGCCCCATGACTGCAAAGTTTTTAAACAAATACAACAGATCCCATTTTAAAAGCAGTTTGAGTTTGTTTGGTACGGGGCTCACAGGGACAGACAATTCGTTAAAACCTTCGTGTCGTGTCCCCATTCCCTCCCATCTCTTCCCTCCCTCTTGCACATTAAAAGACTTGTAATGGTTGGACTGGGAAGTTTCAATAACTTGCTCACTTGTGTCAGTTTTTTTCAGTTTTCTGATTTCTGCAGTGGTCATGTAAATACTAACTTCTTTCAAGTCCTGACATTTGCAGAGAGAACATCAGTTTTGAAGGAGGGAAGGGTCGAGTACCACCTAAAATATTTCACTCTCAAAATAAATGACATTAAATAAATCTGATCAAAATAGGAAGTTCTAGTGACCCTATTAAATTGACTATTAAAACGTATGATTTAATATAATATAATTGAGTGGTGACTGTTTGTAGACTTGGAATACTTTGCCTGCCTGTGCCAGTGAAGTACTTTTGTTGCTTATCTCCTATATAACAAATAACTTGCATTGGCTTTATAGTGCTAAATAAGCTGGTATAGCCTAGGAAACTTGCCATGACCTTTTAAATAGCAAAAATAATCTCAGTAAAAACAAGGGGTCTGATCCAATGCTTGTGGAAGTCCTTAACTTCAGTGGGCTTTGGATACTATCTTAGGGCTTTGGATACTATCTTAGTACCAAGTATGCTAAGATCCCTGGTGTCTTGTGTGTATTCTTGATAGCTACATACAGTATCAAGCTCTTGTACTCCTTCAAATGCAACTGTAAAATGGGTTGGAGAGTGCTTTCAAAAGGAACAATCCCTTATTAACTTTAAAAAATGAACTTTTGTCTTGAAAATTCTAGGTTACCTCTCACTCTACAGAAAGAAACCACTCTAAACATCTCAGAGAAGACACGGTAGCCTCTTTTGCAGATGTGGGATGGGTTGCGCAAGAAGAAAGTGAAGTCTCTACAAGGCTCAGGTATGTTTGTTAAATCTCCTCGATTTCATCATAGGTTCCCCTCAAATCGTAGCACTTGCTATCTAGTGTACTTAACACTATAGGTGTGCACGGATTTCAGTATTGTGGGGAGCAAGGAGGGAAGAAACTGAAGTCAGGTTTATGAATAGAAGGACCACAACTTGAGCGGACATGGGGCTTTGATCCAGGAAACACAGGCTATGCACTAGATAGTTCTAGCATTGCAGGCACCCATATCACTGTTTCAGAGTAACAGCCGTGTTAGTCTGTATTCGCAAAAAGAAAAGGAGTACTTGTGGCACCTTAGAGACTAACCAATTTATTTGAGCATGAGCTTTCGTGAGCTACAGCTCACTTCATCGGATGCATCCGATGAAGTGAGCTGTAGCTCACGAAAGCTTATGCTCAAATAAATTGGTTAGTCTCTAAGGCGCCACAAGTACTCCTTTTCTTTTTGCATATCACTGTTGTGTCCCCACAAAAATGCTCTCTACGATATGGGACCATTGTCAACGCTCTCTTGTTTTTGTTGTTGCTGCACTTGTTTTGAGCAGGGGTTATTGCTGCTGGTCCTGAACCTTGCTTCTGTGGGATTGCAGTGCTAAACAAGCAATAGGGATTCAGCTACACTTGTGCAATTGGTCTTTCTGGTGGTGTCCCTCAATATCTGACCTGCCTCTACTGACCTCTCTGGTTAAGGCTCTGCAGTGCAGAGCAGAGACACTTGTGCTTGTAAAAACACACACACACTTGCATTTTGTACTTAATTTTTATAAGCATGAAAATGGGCAGGCAGTGACTAGGGAGCCTCGCCCACAGCTGTAGGACAGGTACTACTGCAGTGGGCAGGGAGTGTTTTTATGGGTATAGTGCTCTGTATACACCTGGAATGAGATGGCTATTGTGGACACTGTATTATTACAGGTTTCACTGGTTCAGTCATGCTGGTGCAGGCTTCAGTGGCATAGGCTTTCTAGAGTAGACCAGGTTTCTGTTTACTTTAAATAAGGAGCATCTGAGGGCCCTGACTGATGGCTTTGGTATTCACAGATGTAGTAGCTTCCTCCAAAGGACACCTGTTTTAAAAGCATGAATTTAGTGATGACCTCAGTGCCCTCCAACACAACTTGCTATAGTGAAATATTGCATAATAGGAATATGGCTGCAAGCCACTGTTGATGTCAATAACTCCAAAGGGAGTAGCAGAAATCCATCAACTTGACTTTTCAGAGATAAATCCCTTTGATAGGTACATTTCAGCACAAGGAATGGCTGTTCAACTCCTGGGCTCTTGTGTGAGAGCTGACTTGTACAGTCATTCAGCTTTATAGTATCAATGGGAAGAGCAGCTCTTTGCTTCAAGGAAGCACCTACAGATTGTTGTGGAACTTGGGTATTGTTAGTTGAAATTGCTATTTGGGGAGAACTCGCTAAGGAACATTGTGTAAAGTGATCTTATCCTTGAACTCAAAAGTTGACAGTTGGACAGCAAACGGTGAGTTTACAGGGTAGCTCTAAAAATTACTTTGTTAGACAGGGTCTTAAATTTGGCTTGTTACTTGTACATGTGAAATATTTAACATTAATTACAGTAATGTTCAGTAGGTGCTTTCAAACACTCTCTAGAAGGGCAATCCCTGGTCCAAGAAGCCCACATAAATATAAAGATATGTATTTGCAATATCTACTTCCCATAAAATGCTTAACAAGTAGTTCACTATGAAGGCTGATGTCCCTATGTCAATATATATACCTGCTAACAGAGGATGAGATCCACTTTCTCTACATTGTCAAAAACAGATCTATTAACAGCCTTGCAGAACTAAACTGCACATCATTTTGTCCCCCTGTACACTGAATGCTATAGTCACATTTCAGACATGTATTTTTCAAGTGGTAAATTCCAAATGTTCTACTGAAACAAATATATTTCAATAAACTTACTGTGCATCAAAGTACCTTATTATATAAAGTCCCTTTACTACAGTATTTAAATAAGCTTTTTAAAAAATCAAATCAATTTGAAGTATTATTGAATGTCTTTCATTTAATCTGTGTGAATAAAGTGCTGTTAATTCAAAAATTCAGTGGCATGATTTAAGTCAGCACTGAAGGAAGTAAAAATAACTTGGCAATAATAGCCCCAGGCCAGACAATGAAATTCATCACCTACGCACACTGAAATGTTGACTCTTAAGCAGATATTTTATCGGTATGGATTAATTGTGTTGAATAAATACTTCACATTCCAGTTGTACATAGCTAGTGTTCAGCTCTTCTTTTTCAATACAAAATGAAGCTTTAAAAGCTGTCGGGGGAACCAAGGGGATAAGGTCCTCTGGAGTAAATCCAAGATGCTACCCAGGATTTATGGTTCCAGGAACCCTATGAAAATCCTGCATTCTGTCCTGGGAGGATACAACATTTATTTTATTTTATTTATTTCTTTATTTTAATTTTGCATTACCTTAAAAATAAGAACAGTCCTAAAACTATTAGAGATAAATGTGCAATCTGTAAAGTAGTGGTCCCCAGTTCAAAAGTCAAAGTAATAATATTAAATAGGCAGGACCTGGGTGTTGCAGATAGCTGGTAATAGGATTTGAAACCTCCCCCCTCTAGGTCACCAGTTCAGATGTTGAGTGAAAGGAGGAGTGTTTTGTCTTAGTACAGCTCTGGGTGGACAGACATCCAAGAATCCAAAAAAACTGTACCTGCTCCTGTCTAGGCAGTATGTATTCTGTGGATATTGTTTCCATTGCTGTCAATTCAGCACTTCTCAACAGTGATAAACATACAAATAGAGTATGAATTACAGATACCGCAATAAACAGCAATTGGGGATTCTTTTGTCTGCAGTTAATTTACTTTTCTATGAAGGATGGACTAGCTGCAAAGCCTGCAACGTCCACCTTACTTGTTTGTCTGTTATCCCTGGGTTAAGTTCTGTGGCCCGTGTTAGGCAGGAAGTAAGATCCTAATGGGTCCCTTTTAGCCTTAAAAGACCCTAAAATCTCCTGTATGGGCTTTCTCCATTTAAATAGGAGCAAGCGCTACAAATATATTGGCCGGGCAGCCAATACTACTATAAGAGTACAACTGAAACTCTGATTAAACCAGGGCCATGAACTGGGTAACTTAAAGCACATTCTGCAGATGAGCACTTGTGGCACCTTAGAGACTAACACATTTATTTGAGCATAAGCTTTCACTTCATTGGATGCATCCGATGAAGTGAGCTGTAGCTCACAAAAGCTTATGCTCAAATAAATGTGTTAGTCTCTAACGTGCCACAAGTACTCCTTTTCTTATTGCGAATACAGACTAACACGGCTGCTACTCTGAAATCTGCAGATGAGGTATTTCAAAAAGTCCTATTTCTATTCAGAATTCTTTCCCCAGTGTTTGACCAAGCAGTGCCACAGAAACCCAAGATCCTGATATGCTTGAGGAATGGTAAGAATTCAAGTGGGAGTTAATTAAATATATGGGCTTTTCTTCTGCAGCTACAGTATCTTAGTTCATTCTTGTAATCCTCTATCTCAGTAATGAGCATTAGTTGTACTATTGCCTTGAACAATATTTCTGGTACCTTGGTATCAACTTCAGATCTTGAAAGCTAATCAAATAAGCAGGAAACTTCCTATATTTTAATATCAGAGTGTTAAAATATTCTGGGTTTCTTTGACAGGTATAAGAAGGGAAGCAGCAAACACAGCCTATGTTTTCATTCCTTTACTGGTTACATACCATGAAGGGAGGGACTCATAAAAAGAATTTTTTTAGTGCATGAGGCTTCTCTTCTCCCCTGTTCTTCTTACGATGCATTATTCTCCTACTAAACAGCTTTTGTAACATTAAACTTTGCCACAAAGCTTCATGCCCCTTGACAATTCTGAGAACAAGAATCTGAAGAATCCTATCAAACTAGGGTTGTCTATGCAGCGGGACAGTATAGGTGGAAAGTGGACTTTGTAGAACATGGAAAGCTATTCCATCTCAAAAGGAACAAATTGCATACAAAAAAATTCTCAGGTGGAAAAAATCTAAAATTGTCAGTGATTTTAAGGCAAGTTTTTAAAGAAGCTTCATTCCAACAGCAAAGCAAACAAATGTGAAAACTTAGAAGTAACTGTTCATACAAGGCATTCAGAGGAAAAACAGATTGGAGCTAGAAAAATTAGTATTTATACTTAGAGTTTCAGATTGCCCTGCCAAGAGCTGAGTAATAGACTAGATGAGACTATTTTATTCACTGAATGTCAAAAACCCTATTATCTCTAACTTTTTAGTGTAACCCATGGGGCTGCTAAAATTTATTGTCTTGCTTGTAATTTAACACTTCAAATTTAACTGAAAGTATTCCAAGTATGCTTTTTCATCTTGGGCAATGAAATGACACTTAAGTTATTGTGCAGTACATTAGTGCTGCAATATCAGGTTGTGAACACTGCAGGGGAACGTGTAAATTCCATTGGAAAGCTTTTTAATCACAAAAAGCTTTTATAAACAGGTCTCTCTTCGTTTATTAATAAAAGTTTACTTTTACCAAACCTTAATTTTGGGCCTAACTTAACTTGATAGTGTCCCTTTTATTAGTAGTATTTACTATTTTGTTAGGCCGATTCACATACTAATTACTTTGATTATAAGCCCTTCCTGATATCTAGCCTGAATCTTGCCTTAGCTTAAATTTGTGTTCTCTTATTCACACTATTAGAACAAAGGTGGAATGTGTTCATATCAAGATCTTTGTTGCTTATATAACTTGTATATCATAATTACTAGTAAATGTCTGTAGCACTACTAGGCTCTCAGTGTTTCTGAGGCAGCATTCCATCCTCTCCTCCCCCCCCGCACCCCGCTCCGCCCTCCAAAAAAACACACACAAACAACAAAAACTTAAAACCAATGCCACTTCAACTTTAGTTTTTAGGGATCTATGAGTCAGATTCTGCCAGACGTTACTTGCAAGTATTTCATTGTAGAAAGAGGGATATAAAAACTTCTGAAGCAGGTGAGAAGATGTTTACCTGAGGGTTTTTTGATTCCTTCTTAAAAGGCCAAAAGTAAGTAGTTCGGTTTGAAGGTCCAATCTTAATGTTTGGCTCAGTGCTTACACTTAACTGTTTTGCTCTCTCCTCTTAGCAGCTTGGAAGACTTGGTAGAAGCACTTACTACAGACCAGCCCCATGTGACAATTGTTGCTTTGTTACAGATCAGAAGTCTGGTCAAAATCGGCTCCACCTCTTCCACATGAACCATATTGCTCTGGAAGACCACCAAGTAGACAAGTATCCTTACCAAACCTATTACAAGAAGAGCCAGCCCCCAAGGGTGTGGTGACCAAGAATGATGAAGCTCTGCAGAAGATTAGTGCTCTAGAAAATGAACTTGCCAGTTTAAGGGCACAAATAGCCAAAATTGTAATCTTGCAAGAACAGCAGAATCTGCCAGCAGGTATTAAACTCTGTCTCACTTTCATATCAAATTAGCTAAAAAGGAATCTGCTCCTTTAAAACTGATTGACCGATACATGTAAGTATAATGAAGTCATTTTTGTGAGATATTGCAGGATTGATAGTGAAGTTTGTAGGGTTGTAAGAAGTGCTAGCACCAAATTTCATTTATAGTGGTTGTACAGAGCCTCACTGAGGCTTGATTCCAGGATATCTGTGCTGTCTTACTGTGAAACTACAGTACAAAGTAAACTTGCAGGTGATGGGTAAAAGGCTCTTTTTTTAAAATTCCATCTGGAGTTGTGGGATGGAAATTGAAACCTGTGAGAGGAAAACAGTGTGTGCCCTTTACTAGCCCAGTTGTACATGAATGGGTTTATTCATATGCAGTAGTGAACTGCCGTGGAAACCTAAAACTTGATTGACCGTGAGCCGTAGTCATGTTATCTGACTTCCATTGTAAAGAGCAAATGGTGTTTTTCACCACCGAGTCGTAGCTGATAGACGTGCATGTAGTGGTGTGATGGCAACTCCCAAAAACCTGCCTGACTGGTGGTCAAAATTTATCTATTAAATATCAAATAGATGAGACTTCAGATATTCACTATCCTAACCTTCTGCAGATCAGGTTTAGTATTAACTCCTCCTTCTGCCTGGACTTCACGTTATTTTCACTTCCCACATTCAAGAGAGTGGGTACAGTATACTAACAGGGACCACACAGATGTTTCTCCAATGGTAGAGGGGGACCAACACCTCCAGATTCTTATATTTCGTACTTTTAAAAATCATTTCTTCAAATATTTGTGCAGAGTGTCTTGAGTTCTGAATTCTGCAGATAATTAGCATTTAATAGGATTTCTAGAACAAAGCTTGGCGCAAATATGAATGAAACCAAAGGCATAATATAGCTGTTAAGTATTATTAGGATACTTAAGTCCCACAGAGTATCAGTAATGTCATGAGGTCTAGTGTCACTGAGATACTATGCTTTTGGAATATAATACATATTTCAAATGGCTTACGAAACAGTGACATGTTGCTAGAAATGTTCAAGGACAGCAGAAATCTCTAACGAACTTCAGTGCTTATTACATGACTAAGAATAAGTAAGCACAGTACTTGTGATATCTTCTCACAGCTTATAACAGACCTAGTACTCTTCAGAGAATTGTAACTTGTTACAATGGCTGCTTATTTCTTAGTATTGGTTTCTAATATCATTGACTCACTTGTCTCTGGGGCAGAAGTTCACAAGTTAAATCCTCCCCATGAAAATGGGCTCATATAAGTCAGTGCAATAACACACAAGGGCTTTGGGGCAGGAGGAAAGGGTTGAATTGCTACAGGAGCCATTCTTGGGATCACATGTTGGTCTGAGGGCTCTTGAGTGCCAGTTTCTGTTCAGATGGAAGCTAAAAATCATACAGGGCCCCTGATATGAATGTCCTAACCTCAGTCCCATAGTCAGCATCCCTTCGAACCCCAACAATACTTTGTATTATATAGCACCTTCCACTGAGATACTTGGCGTGCTTTACAAACTTGAATTGTTGCAGCTCACAAGGATAGTAGGGCCTATTCTGTATTCTGTACCCATTACAGATAGGAATGAACCTCTGACGCAGTTTCTCACCCTTAAGTGGCTTGGCCACAGTCACCTAGCAGGTGTGTGGGAAAGCTGGGAATAGGTATACTGATTCTTTCCTGGGCTTTAGCCATTAGATCATGAATGCTGGCTCTCCTGACAAGATTGTAGAGTTCAGCATCCAAATCTGGGAGCGAATAGGGAAATAATGTGACCATTATATGTGCAATTAACTCATTGCACTGAAATAGTTTGAAAGATAATTCCGTTCCATTCCTCCTTTTGAAAGCAACAGTAGCTTGAAATTAACACACTTCTAAACATACCAAATTGCTAAAATGCTAATAATCACCTAAATGACACATGCCCTTGGTTAATATTTTTTCTAGGTGTGATTTTTTTCCTTCTGTTCAGTAGAAGGCTTTCAATCTAGATTTCAATTTAAATAACATTTTCCTTTATCTCCCTCTTCTGGTAGAATATGGCAACTGCTTTAAATATGTTAACATTATATATCTGTCTGTCCCAGATAGTTGGTTTGGTTCACTTTTAAGATTAATTAAGGGTGGGTGGGGTGAAGATTTTTGTTAAATAAAAATAAGGTCCTAATTTGCATGAGCAGAGTCAGTGACTTAAATTCCATAGACGTCTTTTAGAAACAAAACACTTGGGAAGTTCTCACTCTCTGCCAAGACCTGTGTAATATCTTTGGTGACTCCTGTAACACTGACTTAATATTCACCTAAAGTGGTGCAAGAAGCTTTAATTTTAGATTTTTGTTACAACCTAATTGGTTCAGTTAGTTGCCAAATCTCTCCTCTTGAGTCTTAGGAAGACATTCAAAAAACTTAAAGAAAAACATGGGCGGTAACAGAAACAAGGTGAAGACTTTTTAACTGGGCTTCACACAACTTTCTGACCTCTGCCATTCAGGTTTAAGAATCTCACAAGAGAAGTCCTTCCTTTCTGAAAACAGCACGAATAACTACTGCTTATCTAGGGATTGTGATTACAGTCAATAAACAGTTTCATTTAGAATCTTGTCTTGGCAAATGACAAGTATAATTGGAATTTTTACTTGGGGTGCATTCATTGCTGTTGTCCGGCCAAACTGTCATTAATGTGTAAAATTATTTCTAAACAGTGATTTCTTCCAGGCACAGTGGCTGCCTTAAGAATATAACTTTGCATTGCCTTTCAAACTCTCTCCAAGCATCATTAAATACTGATAGACCCCAACAGGGGGCAGAGTTGGTGGAAACGGGTCCTGGTGTTGAACAAGTTTTGTAGGTCTGACATGGATGTGCATCTACTGTTAGTATCTGAACTGGGAACTGAACATCCTTTTGGAACAGTAATTAGCTGAGGTGATTGTTTTAATGCTGTCATTTTTAGGCGGTTTAGGACTTAAACCGGGCCAGTAGTCTTGTGACAAGACAACCCTTTGAGGAAAAAATTGATATGCAGCAAATCTGTTCCTTTTCAAAATACTTGATGTATCAAGCTTTCTTTAAAAGGGCATTTAGTTCTTACGGGGAATGAATGTCTTGGTGTGTTTTAGCTGGATTAAGTCCTACTGCATCAGCTCCTGCACCACCACCACCACCACCACCACCTCCTCCTCCTCCTCCTCCACCGCCTCTTCCACCTTCTGGGGTACATCGGAGTATGTCTGCTATTGATCTCATTAAAGAGCGGAAAGGCAAGAAAATAAACGCGGGACAGACTTTGATAGATAATGGTCCAAAGAAGCCTGAAATACCAAATATGCTAGAGATCCTCAAAGACATGAACAGTGTCAAACTGCGTGCAGTGAAAAGGTGAGTACACAATAAGTTGTGTAATTTTATTAATGCAAAGTCTTACTCAGTAGTTTTCATGGAGAAACATTTGAATTTTGGACTGTTGCTGATCTAACATTTGAAAGGCAGCACGGAAATGCAAAGATGCTCTAACTACATTCTAAAGACTTGCTGTGACTGTTAATTTCCCTTTCCCTTTGAAGACCAGCAGAAGGCACAACATGCAAATCACCTGACCCGACTGATCCTGTAGCACTAATAGCTGAAGCTCTCAAAAAGAAATTTGCTTATCGATACAGAAGTGATAACCAAAGTGAAACGGAAAAACAGATTCCAGAGTCTGAAACAAAGGCAAAGCCTGAAATGATGCTGGTGAGTATTGAGATTCTGGACACATCCTGGGATTTGGTCCTACATACATTAAAGCTGAGGTAAATCTCTCTTCAAAAACCTTAGCTGGCTCTCAGACCAGCTCCACAGAACCCCAGTGAGAATCCAGAAAGCTTGGCTTGTGCATCAGGAGTGCTGGGGAGTGGAGAGACAGCCATTCAAAGCACTGCAGGGGGCAACTTTATCTAGGGCTTCTGCTGACCAGGTAAACCATGAGCAGGTAGAGAGGTTTTATTGCATCACTAAGACCTTAAAAGACAACTGGGTTCCATTTTAAAAATAAATACATTAATCATGGTGCTGGGAAAACTCATTAAATTGTGTTTTAAAAAGACTGAAATTGAAGTGAAACTCCAATGGTAAGTGTTCAGAAATTCTTTCAAGTAGTGCCTGCAATGCATCTCTCCGCATTTCTAGTGAAATCCAGTTTTGCTGGGCAGTAAACTTTGCCTGCAGTCTGGTAAGCAGTCATTGAGCATGGTGGGCTAGAAAGGGAGAACAAATAAATGATCAGATTAATCTCTTGCCCTTCACTCAGCTTGGAAAACAAAAGTGAAAGCAAACAACAAAAGAGGTAGAAAGCCTAATAACCTTACTCATACAGCTGGTTGTGTTCTGGGCCTGATTGAGGAAGAACTAGATTACCAACCATAAGCACTCAAAAATCAGGAGACTTAAAATAATAAAGGTTGGGTTTTCTGGTGTACATTCAGGTCACATTTCTTCTCTACAACCATGAGGGCTATAATTTTTTGTAACAAGGGCTGCTATTACTTGATTACTTGCCTCCAGGAGCTGGGAATTTTAAGAGCACAAATGTCACAAGACTTGAGAGAACATGGAATTAATATTTGACTTGTGGCATGGAATGTTCATTACTATTTCCACTCTGAGATTGTGATCCATCTTTTGTTGGGGCAAGGGATTGGATGGTAAACATCAGAGGCTAATAGAACCGGCTGGAAGCCTTTGACAGAGAATATTGTGGTGGTGACTAACACTAGTTGTGGTCTAGTAACATTTTTAACCTTATCAGTTACTGGGAGTGGCCCTTAGGCAGCCTTCTTCTCGCGCCCCCGCCCCATACTCCCCCAGTCTGGTCCTCACATTTCATTATACGTGATTTACAGAGGACTTGCAACAGGTGCAGGAAAAAATCTGTCAGCAGACTTGTTCTGGGAGTGGAGTCATCTGGTTCATCTGAGTAACTTCACTTGGTTCCTGATATGCATTTCCCCTGTGAGACAATTTCTAGTTAACTTTGTGGGTAAAATGCATCTAAATCAAATCCCGTTTGCATCCATGGCAGCAAGGCAAAGTGGACAAATGATGGATGGCCTCTGCTTGAGTTCTAGGGTCACTTATGAATTTGGATTATAAAATGATGCTACAATTTCCAGGATCTGTACATATTGTAATGTACTTGTTTTTCCCTTTTCAGTTTGGACCACACATGCTGAAGCCTACAGGAAAAATGAAGACTTTAATTGAAAAATCTTAACTACTTTTATATCACTACAAGAGACTATTCAGCTGCTTTTATTAGAAATCAGTGTTATGTAATAAGTGTCTCTTGGTATTTAGTGCCCTCCTACAAAACAAACCAAAAAAAATACTGATATCAAATTATAAAAACGTAGTGCCTTTGTTTTACATTTTGGAGTCTAGAGATACTTGTCCTTATGTGACTTTTAACAAGAGGGTTGAGTTGAGAGACAGTACAAGTTTTTAAACCTATAAAGTAAACTTTAAAATCTAGCTTTCAATACCTAAAATACTAAGACTTTTCTGTGGTGGTTTTATTTTAACACTAATTTATCTGTACAAATGTTTTTATATACGTGACTGACAGTCTTCAGACAGTTCGTGTAAATGATAATAATGGGAATGAAGTACTGTCAGTCATTTTATCTCTCATGTAATAGCTGATGTAACAAGTTTCTTGCACTGCAGAATTTAGTTTGAGACTAGCAACTTCAGTTCCAAATGAGATCTCATTAGTTTAACACAGCTTTTGCTGTTTTTAGCCTAAAAAGCATAAACAGCTCATGCAAGGGTATCAAACTGTTCAGTTAATAATGAAGGAGAAACAGATAATCTCTGATAAGCTTCATTGATTTTACTTGTTACAAAGCTGAGTGGTATGGAATAGAGCATTTCAAAAATAGCAAGATTTCTCAAATGAGACTGCCCTTCTCTCAATGCAGAATGTTCTATTTTTTCCCTCCAATACATATAGTGCCTTAAAGGTGAATTTGATCTTGAGCAACTGGCCACAGCTAGCTTCAGGTTCAGTCCTCTGTCAAAAAGTAGACCAATGTGTGTGAAATAGGGTAGAATAGCAGTGTAGATTAAAATACTTCAGACAGAATGTCAGGGTATGTGTCTGAGTGAGCAAATGTGGAAGTCACAAAGTAGTAGAGATGAGAAGAAATGGAGTGCTTATAAAATGAACTATAGGGTGTTTGTCAGTAAAATCTTACTGCTTTCAGAGGCCCTGTTCTCTGTTGCAGCTGGGGAGTGCTTGACACACAGAGATGTTTTTACCCTCTACACAGTTAATGGGGAGGTCTTGTGCTGGGTTAGTCCCTTAGCATAAAGCAGAAGAGACTGAAGGCTACCCTTATTTGTGATAACTGCCCATGGCCCCAAGATAATATTTCAGCAGTCAGGGATATCTTGACTACGATCCCTGCACTAGTTCCAGGAAAGCATTGGTGTGGGTCACCTGAGGACCACCTGGGGAAATCCTCTAGGCACCTGCTGTATGGCAGCTTTGTTCTCCTGATCAGCACTGAGCTTGGATCATCAGGGGAAAACAATCTGAGGCTTTCTGTACACAAATGCAATCCAGTTTTCTCAAGTATTGAAATTTGGGTAGAAAACATTCTGGCATTCACAGGACTAACAAGCAGGAACACAACAGATCTAGCTTGGCTATATATCAAGTAAACTGACAGCAAGTTTCTTTTGAATGTGGATAAATACAGGTAGAGAAGGTGAGTCAGCAATCTTGTTTTAAAGGAACAGCTGGTTACTGGAGTTGTGATGTGAGTGCTTGTTCTTGAAACTCCCCCCCCCCATCTCCCTCCAACTACTAGAAAAGTGCAGCATTTTCCATCCACCTTCATGCTAGTCAGTATTAACAAATTGAGATTTAAATAGTATGATCAACAAAGGGCTTTATTTCTGATATAATACTTGAAAGTGTTGTATTTACAAAGCTGTTTAAAAGTAAAAAAAAAAAAAAAAAAAGTTTTAACGAAAAATTCCTTTTACTTTGAAAAAAATATTGTTCAAAGCATTTAGAAGAGCAAAGTCCCATTACTTGGTCTCCAAAGAGTGTTCTGTATTTAGTGCTACACTGAGATGTACAAAATAGAAAAAATAAAATGCTGACTTGACTTAGGCACTGTCTGTCTTGATCATATGTGCATTAGTTGGCTGGCTTTGCGGGGAGAAATGGTCAGTCTGAAAACAAATTCAGAAGTGGTAGAGCTCTGAAGGGAGTCTAGTTGCATCCTCCTAAGATATTAAAAGTATCCAGCTCCAGTATGGCACTTTACTCCTATGTCACCGGATTAGAGTGTGTGCTATGAAAACCTGCTACTCCTGCACAGCAGCATGGTGGAAACAGGCTGGGAAAAGCAGTGTGGGTATTTGAATTTAAATTGCAGCTGCTTGTTCTATGGAGGCAAGTGAGCAAAGGCCACTTCCTTTTTACTTTTGGTGCCTAAGTATGGATTCTTCCAGACTTCCTTCCTCTTAGTTATGTAGCGGAGTTCAGAGATCCATTCCTCAATAACATTGATTAGCATTTCCTTCCCCTCCTCCACAAGACTTTTTTTCTCCCAGACTCCTCAGTAACCATGCTTTCAGGTGGGTTACCCTATTTTCTTGGCTTGACACATGTAGAGGTTTGCAAATCAGCAGGTTCCACCCAATGCTATACAATCCAAGGAACCTTTTCAGTGGATCATTCTATCTCCACTTTCATCGAGCACTTTAAGTGCCCTTGGCACTCACAAAACACCTGTGTTGTTTCCTCCTACCTCTGTAGGCACCTAAAATCAGTGCCTAAATTTTTGCTGAAAAAGTTCTTAAGTGCTTAAGTTTTTGTCTCTGGGCATGTACACTGGTGCCTCATTCTAGGCAGCCAGACACTTATGCCCTGGCATGATACACAAAGCAGGGGAAGATAAGCATTCATCTGCCGGGCCCAATCCAGTAGGCAGGAGCTGAGGCCACCTAGCAGGTCAGGGCCCATTCAAACTCTGTAAGGAGGTGCTTATGAGCCCAGTAGTTTGATCACTCCCGCAGGATTATATAGCTCCAGGTTTAATTTCCCCCTCTGCCTGATTGGTGGGGACTATGGTGAAAAGAAGGATTTGAACAGTCATCTCCAACTCCAGCTCCAGAAAGTGTGCAAATGATTGGGCTATTCTGATAGGTCTTTCTCATGCTCTCCTGTTGAAACTATCCAGGGTGCATAAAGTCATAGGGCCAGAGAGAGAAGAGAATGAGTAATGCTGGTGGTTAGGACACTCCCAGGTGGGAGACCCAGGAGCCAGTTCCCCTGTTCCAGTGAGTATGTATTTATATACAGCTTCAACCAGAGATTAGAGGAAGACCCACTGCAGAATAGGTCATTCTCAAATGGTTAGAGCACTGAGAGGTGAAAGACACCTGCTCAAATTTTTTCTCCCCCTGCAGGCAGAAATCAACCCAGGTCTTGCACATACAGAGGCAGTGCTTTGACAACTGGGTTAAATTAAGGTGGACAGCAATCCTCATTTCTGCCCCCCTCCAAAAAAAAAAAAAAAAAGTGCCTAACTCCAGGAGAGGGGCAGGGCTTAGGAAACATGGCTCTGCTCAGCATCTCCCATTGATTAGTTTAGGCAGGCAGCTGCCTATTGTGCTGGCTTACCTAGACTTTAGGAATCCCAGTGTTTTTCTAGGTGCCTACAAGTTAGGCACTGTAATGCCTATATCTCATTATGAAGCTAGTCCATATTGTTAACCTTGCATTTTGCTTCCTCACACCCTCCAAAATCAGGTTAATATTTACCTTCATATTGCACTGCCTATAGAAACAGTATCTTAAGGTTTGTAACATGGTCCCCACTTTACTAATTTCATAGCTCATGAGTCAAATTGTCAAATGAGATATTTCAGTTGTAATCCTAATTTATCAGACCGGTAGCACATGTAACTTAGTAACACAATGAGTAGTTTACAAAAGGGCATTTAAATGTTTTGCACTCATAATGCACAGAGACATGGCTTAGGGGTCAAAACTGAACTCTGAACCTTCCCTTCCACCAAACAAGTCAGCTAACTTGTTTGTTTAGATTAGTTAACTGAGGGCTATAACTGAAAATCCCAGCCTAAAATTCTGCTAAGAATGGGGTTCACAAAAACCGGTCTGCTGAGCAAGGAGCTGCCTAAGCCAAATACTAGGAAATGCCAAGGAGATGGGTGTAGCCTAAGCCCTGGTCTACACTAGGACTTTAGGTCGAATTTAGCATGTTAAATTGATGTAAACCTGCACCCGTCCACACGATGAAGCCCTTTATTTCTACTTAAAGGGCTCTTAAAATCAATTTCCTTACTCCACCCCTGACAAGTGGATTAGCGCTTAAATCAGCCTTGCCGGGTTGAATTTGGGGTACTGTGGACACAATTTGATGGTATTGGCCTCCGGGAGCTATCCCAGAGTGCTCCATTGTGACTGCTCTGGACAGCACTCTCAGCTCAGATGCACAATTGTCTGCCATTGCTCTGACGCAGGGAGGGGCGACTGACGACATGGCTTACAGGATTGGCGTGCAGGGAGTTAAACTCAACAAAGGGGGTCGCTTTACATCAAGGAATATTTCAGGCAGGACTTCACGGAGGGTTCCAAAAAGAAATGGTGCACGTAAGTTATTGTTCTTATTGGAACAAGCAGGTTGGTCTGGCCTCTGATTGATACATGGCTAGATTTACCTCGCTGCACCTTCTCTGTGAGTGACTGCAGTGTGACCTATAGGAATGAGTCCCCTAGACGGGGGGCTGGGGGGGCGGGGTTGCAAATGAGTACAAAACAAATCTGGTCTATTTCTTGTTTTGATACACTCCATCTATCTTTTACATCTTTGGCTGGCAGCAGACGGTGCAGAAGGACTGCTAGCCATCCTCATCTCTTGCCTGCCCGGCAGAAGATGGTACAATAGGACTGCTAGCCATCCTCATCTCTTGCCTGCCCGGTAGAAGATGGTACAAGAGGACTGCTAGCAATCCGTATTGCCTGCCTGCTCACCATAAGATGGTTCAATAGGACTGACTGCAGGACTAAAGAGAATGACCTGATCAAGTCACTCCAAATTTAGTCCCTGTGCCCATGTCTGCCCAGGCGCTCCTGATCGACCTAACAGAGGCGACCAGGAGCACCTCAGACATGACGATGATGGCTACCAGTCCTACTGTACCATCTGCTGCCATAAGGCAATGGGTTGCTGCTGCTGTGTAGCAATGCAGTACCATGTCTGCCAGCACCCAGGAGACTTACGGTGACAGTGAGCTGAGCGGGCTCCATGCTTGCCGTGGTATGGCGTCTGCACGGGTAACCCAGGAAAAAAGGTGCAAAACGATTGTCTGCCCCTTCTTTCACGGAGGGAGGGAAGGAAGGGGGGCCTGACGACATGTACCCAGAACCACCCGCGACAATGTTTTAGCCCCATCAGGCATTGGGATCTCAACCCAGAATTCCAATGGGCAGCGGAGACTGCGGGAACTGTGGGATAGCTACCCACAGTGCAACACTCCAGAAGTCGACGCTTGCCTCAGTACTGTGGAAGCACTCCGCCGAGTTAATGCACTTAGAGCATTTTCTGTGGGGACATACACACTCGAATATATAAAACCGATTTCTAAAAAACCGACTTCTATAAATTCGACCTAATTTCGTAGTGTAGACATACCCTAAGACCCATCACTCAAAGAGATTTAGGAGCATAAGTCTTGGCCATAGGGAGCCACCTCCCTCCACTTGGTATTCAGAGCCATGAACTCTCTATGGGAGTTAAGTATATAAACTGTCCCCATCCTTCACTCACTCACCATGTGGGAGACCCAGGTTGAAGTCCGCCCCCCCCTCCCCCGTGCACCATAGAGAAAGGATTAGAACTTAGGTCTCCCGCTTCCCTGCCAAGTACCCTACCCACTGGACAATAAGGTACTGTGGGATCACATTGGTCAATGAAACCATTCCATTGTATATAAATAACTATTCATTGAACCCGGGGGGAGGGGTGTCTCAGCTGAGTGCCCTAACCACTAGTTACTCTGAATATTCATTGGGCCAGAGACCAAAGTATATGCAGAGGGACACCTCCAACAGGAGACACAGAAACCAGCCCCAGAATACCCCAGATCCCAGTAGCTGGGTCTCCCACCTTCCAGGAGACTGCCCTTATGCCACAGCAGACAGTGAGAATTTGAAACTCAGGCTCCAGCCTCTTAGCATATTAACCACTGTAATAAAAGTTAAGGCAGAGTGCACCACCTCCTCTTTGCTACTCCATCCAATGCAAAATGTTGTTTTTTCTGCTCCAAGGGAGGAAACAGTCACAATTCATTGGGAGATGCCCTGATAACACCATAGCCCTATATCCTGCTATATGCTTACCCACCTCTACCTCTGATTCTCAAAACCTTACTCAAACTGTGACAAGTAAGAACAATGATTATCTTCACAGCACCATCCTGGCCAAGACAAGTGTACACTCAAACCTCCTTCACCTCCCTCTGGCAGTGCCTCTCTTGAGTTCATCTCACGAAGGATCTCCTGTCACAGAACTCTGAGACCCTGATCCATTCCAACCCCTTTTTCCTGAACCTGAGAGCACAGTTCTTAGATGATTCTCGAGGATGGTGCTAACCTGTTTGGATAAGGTCTAGTCAGTTTTATCAGGAAACTTAGTACTTGCAAAACTTACCTTCAAAAGCGGAAACTCTTCAATTTCTGGTGTTCTCTTCACTATTCTCAAGCATCAGACATTCTGCTCTCCAGAACCCTAGACTTGCCTGTTGAATTTGAAGACTAGGTCTATCAATGAGCTCATTCAGAGTACATTTGGCTGCTATCACAGTCTTCCACTCGCCTATCGAAGCATCTCAGTTTTTGCACATCCCACTAGCACCAGATTCCTTGAGGGCTTACACAACTTGTTTCCCCTGTATAGCCCTTGGCCACCCAGTGGGACCTTAATTTGATTTTCAATGGCCTGAGAAAACCTCCATTTGAACCGATGACTGCCTGTTTTCTCCTCCACTTCTCCCTTAGACTTGGTTCCATACGGCTATCACTTCAGCTTGAAAAGTGACAGACTCTGCTCTTATGGAAGATCTGCCATTAACTACCTTCTATAAAGACAAGATTACACTGTGTTCCCATCCTCACTTCCTCCCTGAGGTCTCTTTATAATTCCATATTAAATCAAGAGATCCATCTACAAGTGCTTTACTCAAAGCCTCACGCCTCCAGAGAGGAGGCGAGCCTACATACACTAGATGTCAGAAGGACTCTCACTATGTACCTTGACAGAACTAAGACCTTCCAGGCCTCTCCTAGATTATCTGTATCATTTGAAGAGGATGAAGGGACAACCCACTTCCACTCAAAGACTGTTAAAGTGGGTTTTGGGTTGCATTTTACCCTGCTACAAATCTGCTGGGATATAGCCCTCATAGTGCACTCCATTAGAGCCCTGTCCATATCCATAGCTCTACTGAAATACAATCCCATAACAGAAATCTGTAGGACTGCAACGTGGTCTTTCATCCGTACCTTTGCCAAGCATTACGCCATCTTACCTGTTTCCAGGGATGATCCTACTTCTGGCAGTCCTTTGAACAGTCGAACCTCCTCATTGAGTTACTGCCTGGGAGTCTCCTACAGTGGAGCACCCATAGGAACATATACTCAGAGAGGTTACTTGCCTTACAGTAATTTGAGTTCTTTGAGGTGTTTTGTCCCTATGGGTGTTCCACCTCCCTGCCCTCTTTCCCCTTTCTGTGGAGGCTCTACTTCGTGGTCAAAAAGGAACTGAGTGGTGGTGGGTCCATGTGCCTCCTTACATGCCCTCATTGAAGGCACAAGGTGCTGCTGTGTCTGCAGGCCCGCAGAAACTGCTCTGCATTTACGGTAGAGAGTACATGGGTGTGCATGCATGCTATGGTGGAGCATCCATAGGGACAAAACATCTTGAAGAAATCAAGTTACTGTAAGGTCAGTAACCTTTTCTTCCTTTGGATTGCTCAGTGTTATGTCTCACTTTCAAATAGCTTTTTTGCAAGCACCTTTTAACTCTAGTGACTAACTCAACAGTGGGCAGAAACAATATGAAGGCAAGATTTCAGTTCACATTTTCAGAGATCTCCAGGAAAAAAAGACCTTCCTTAGGTTAAAAAATATACTCTCTCCATTCCCTTTTTTAATCATGAAGTGAACAGCAATGCCATAAAAAAATTCTTTTCAGGTCACTTAATGTTGAAAATCAGTGGTTCCCAAACTTTATTCGTTCATATACCACCTGCTTAAAAATTGGTATTTGAAGTAACACATGCAAATTTCTCTTAATGCACATTTACTTCAAGCCTAATAGGCTTAACTGAAGTATTTCTGGAATCTATAGTAAAATAAATGCCTAAGGAAACCCAAAATGTTCAATTACAACTAAGGGTGGCCAGAAAACAAAAATCCATTTTGCAAAAGACTTGGTTTTGACATTTTTCTTCAGTCAGATGCAGAATAAAACTAAGGCCCTTTGAGGTTTTTCACTGAAAAATAGAGACCCCCTTCCCCCATCCACTAATAACCATAGCCTAGTGGTTAGAGCACTCAGCGGAGATGTGGGCGACCCACATTCAAGTCCCTAATCTAAATCAGGCAGAGCAGGAACTTAAACCTGAGCCTCCCGCATATCCCTGGTAAGCGCCCTAACCACTGGGTTATTGGATATTCTGGGGCAGGAATATACTCATTCTGGTATTGATCAGAAATTCCATTGTGAACCCAAGAAACCTTCCCAATGGAAGGTTCATTTAAAGTGAATTTTGTGGAAATGTTCATTTAGTCAAGTCATCATTTTCCAACTAAAAACATTTCAAAAAGCTCCTGACCAGCTCTAATTATAACGTCCTTTCTATACATCTCTGGTTTTTAGACAGCACATCACAAAGGAACGTGATGAATCAGCCATTATGTCTTTCACATTACTCAAATTACAAGAAACGATTGAATATGTCGTAAATGATGTGGTAATATATTTTGGTATGTGCCATTGAACTAAATTCCATGGCCCAACTTTAACCTATCTGAAGTACATCTGAAGTTCCTGGTAATTCTTATCTGGATTGTTGCTGAACACAAGCCACAGTTCATTTTGCTTCCCGTTTACAAAATTTAAATCAGTGGTCTCCAACCTTTTTATGCCCAAGATCACTTTTTGAATGTAAGGGCAACCCCAGTGTTGCCCTGTCCCTTCCCCAAAGCCCTGCTCCACTCGCTCCATCCCCCCTCTCTCTGTCACTTGCTCTCCCCCACCCTCACTCACTTTCAGCGGGCTGAGGTATGGGGTTGGGAAGTGGGTGCGGGCTCTTGGCTGGGGCCGAGGGATTTGCAGTGTGGGAGGGGGCTCTGGGTTGAGCCTTGGACGGGGTTGGGGTCCAGGAGGAGGTGAGGGGTGCAAGCTCTGGGCGGGAGTTTGGGTGCAGGAGGGGGTTCCAGGCTGGGGCAGGGGATTGGGGTGCAGGAGGGGGTGGGGGCTCAGGGCTAGGGTGCAGCCTCCTGCTGGGCAGCACTTACCTCCGGCAGCTCCGCAAGGCTAAAGCAGGCTCCCTGCCTACCCAGGCCCCACGCTGCTCCTGGAAGGGGACAATGTGCCCCTGTGGCCCCTGGAGTGGGGCAGGCAGCACATAGCTCCATGCACTGCCCGTCTCTGCAAGCACCGCCCCCACAGCTCCCATTGACCACAGCTCCTGTTCCTGGCCAATGGGAGCTATGTGGGCGGTGCTTGCAGGCAGGAGCAGCGCGCGGAGGGAGACCCCCGGCCGCAGGGCACGCTGGCTGCTTCGGGAAGCAGCGTGGGGCCTGGGCAGGCAGAGAGCCTGTCTTTGCGCCGCTGGAGATGGCGATCGACTGGGAGCTCCTTTAGGATTGACCAGTCGATCGCAATCAACTGGTTAGTGACCACTGATTTAAATCAACAACATTTTGAGTAGCAACTGGGGAAAATGGAAAAAGTGCCACTAACAAGAAGTTTGTGTTTGTGTGTGTGAGAGAGAGAGATGGGGTGGTGGTGTCTATAGTGGGTTTGTTACTTAGACAAAAGGAAATCAATCGTTAACAATTTAGTTAAATGCTATCAGTAGCATGTCCCACATACCTTAGTGGATGATACTGTAATCAACTCCTGTAAGAGTGGTGGTGTGGGATCTGGCAGGAAGATTTGTTAAGGCTTTACATTAGAAATGGTGGTTTTAGAATTCAAGACCTGTGCATGTTCTTCTCCAGACCAAGGGAGCATACAAATGGACAGTGAATTTAGGAAAATGTAACAATGTGGAGAATTTGAAGGGATAACAAGCCACTTTTAACCTAGAGGGAAACAAACACATAAGTCAGGATCATTTTTAAGTGAGCTCTAATTCTAACTGCAGGCTAAAGTTGCAGAAGTGAGGAAGTTTGACAAGTTGCAGGACAAACATTTAAACCCCATATAATGGGGTTAAAATAAGGTTTTATAATAGAAGTTAATTGCAAGCTTAACTACTTCGCTAATAATAGACTCAGTTATGTAACTTAAACGTACAAGAGCATAATTGTGAAAAGGTATTTTTTATTCATCAAAAGTTAAGAGCAACAAGCACATATTAAAATGAGTATGGTAAAGCCTTTACAAATGGCTTTACACTGAAGCTCTCTCCCAAAAATGGCTGTTGCAACGAACTGTAAACAGAATTAATAAACAGTCTTTTACAGAAATAACACGGGAAATACAAATGAACTAAAAGAAAGCACCGGTTTCTCTTAAATTCTGTAACAGTTGTGCTTACTGTACTTAAAACAGTGTAAAACAAATTACAAAAATGGAATGTTTGAAGTTTAAAATTAGTCCTTAAATTTTGTCCTTAAAAACATTTCTCCGTTTCACATCAAAAACCCGTAAATGGGTAATGTTTCAGGAGAGGGAGGAATAAGTAAACAATGCACTTTTTTCAATCAAAAACGAATTTGGTCACTTAGCTTTGTGCATAGTTTAAGGCATCTGTAGCAATCTGTTACAGTTTCCCCCCAATGTGGCTGTTCATTACACTGTCACATTCTAAAAGAATAAATAAAAAATGTTGCAGTTGAAACCCTTCCCACTCCCTCCCCCACATAACCCCGAACACTCTCGCACCCACACATACATACACACTGCAGCGAAAGGGGCATTTGTACCCTTGGTCGGAAGGACACAGTTCCCATCCCACTTTATTTCAGATTGGCAAATACCCTGAGTTGAATGTGGTGTTTATAGACATTCTGCCTTTGTCTTGCATATGCAAGTTCAAATGTACAATAGTGAAAACAACATGCAACGTTTTCAATGCAGAACTGCAACACGGTTAGGGACAATGTTCCCCCCCCCACCCACCCACCCCCCACTCTGCAAATTCAGAAGCATTTTCAAAAATTGCATTCCCATACAGCACTGGAGAAAAGCTTGGCTGTGCTCTATGGTGAACGCTCAGTTCCCAGTGCACAAACAAAATAATGACAAATGGAGTCTTTTCTGGCATCCAAAGGAAAAAGAGCTTTAGTCTCAGATTTGACCTTTTTTCTTTTTCTTTTTTTCTAAAAGAAAACCAAAGTTAGTGGTTCTTTCACAGCCATGCGTAAAGATAAGTCTAGAACCAATAGTTTCAGAGTACATTTGTAAACATCAAGTCTTGCCAGAGGCAGCAGAGGATGGGCACTTCACATTTCCATATTTTAAACAAGGACTGAGTGGAAGGTATGCTTTGAACATGTTTATGCAAGACTTGCTAAATCCCAAGAAAATGGAATAGTTCATATCAAGTCTTAGTTCTGAAGACCTTATTTCAAACTTTTTTTAAAAAACCCACGTGGCACCATGATGAAACTTCTTGTATTGTTCCTTCAAGATTCAGTCACTACTGTGCTTTGCATATTCAAGGTTCCAAACAAAAGCCAACTGAGGCATATGCATATTGCTCTATGTTCCAATCTTGTAATTAAAAATTGGGTTCAAGTGATCTGTAAAGGAAAACTTGGAAATAAATAATGCTGGCATCGTTTACACTGAACCTTGAGCAGTTATAACAAGTTTCTCCTCAAACCCCATTGTGCAGATACAATTGCAGAGGCAATTTTGTCATACGGATTCTGGAGTCAGGACAATCGAGTTTCCTGAGGTAATACGTCTGAGTCCATTTCCTCAAATGCAGGATCAGTATCATCACCACTGCTTGACTGTTCTCTTTGCAGTCCCTTCCAACTAGCTTTATTCAGTCCCAGATGACCAAGCATCGTCTGTGATAACCTGGTATTTGAAAACCGGGCCCACTCTGTAAATAATGGCTCCACTAAGTAGGTCATAAAACCTTTAAAGAAGAAAGCTTTAGATTAAAAACAGGAAAGAATAGGTAAAGGTTTTAAAGCATTTAGGAAGTGATATAAAAGATTAACAATGCATTAGCAACTCATCTCCAACTTACATCTAAAAATGGTCATCTTTCAATATTTCTAACACTGTGGCACTTTATTAAAATATAGAAGTGTAGTCTATAGAAATATTACAGGTTTGACAGTCAAAAGAAATAGCATTATATTGTATTAAGAAGGAACTGATGAATCTCATTTGTTCCCTTTTGGGGCAGTGGAGAAATAAAGGGAAAAAAACTACTGGAGAGGAGAAAGGAGGACTCCAATCATCAGATTTGAATTAAACTACACAAACTAGACTAAAAAGCCTAAAAGTCTAACAGAAACAAGCTCATATATAATAAATCATCCCACAAACAAGCTGAATTGTGTTACAAAGGAAATATACATTCAAATTCCCTCGGCATCACTAGACCAGTTAAGTGTATTGAAGTATGACCAGGCAAACTTGTGTCTCATTCAAGGCAAAGATGACTAATGGCCTGCACAAATTAAAGGGCTCCCAGAGTTGTGCAGCAAATGAGACATCTTGAAATAGCTGACTGCCCTCTACACACACACACACACACACACAAAAGTATTTTGTCTATGTCTAAGATTTTTAAAAGTATTCAGGTGCCTAACTCTCACTGATTTCAATGGCTGTGAAATGCCTGAATAGCTTTAAAAATCTGGCTATATATATGCAAACAAAAATTTAAAGATAAGGCTGCCAGAACTGTACTTTTGCCTTATTTAAAAAAAAAGTTTATTTTAAAAAAATCAAAATTATGGTCAGCTATTCAACAATCTACTGGTTATAATTGATGTAATTTAGTATAATTTGTGAGAACCAAAGTCACAATTTTTTTTACATTTCCAATTTTATATGAGATAAAAAAATTCAAATTATGTCTAGGGTTAAAATTTATTAATCTGCTTAATATAGTAGAACATATTTTTTCATTCAATCCCATTCAATCTATATGAAAGTATACTTAAAAAAAGAAGTCAATGTTTATTAATGGGAAAATCCTTTCACTTCTGTCCCTGGTATAAATCTAGCCCAGGTTGGCAGTGATCAAAAATCATCTACCAGCTATCCATTGGCCTACATGAAATTTCTATGCTTTAAGACTATCTTTAAACCAGTTCCCAGTGAATAGGTGTCCGCATTCCAAAAGGCTAAGTCAACTGGCAGCTTCACTAGAGGCACCAAGGACTGAATGGGTAGGTGAATGAAATGTCCTCTAACTCTGGAGCTTGTCATTCCAGGTTAGGATTAAGGCACATTGGAGTAGTAATATGGGAAAGGCTGCCTTGCTACTGCCCATGCTATACCTGTTCTATGGATACAGGACTTCAGTCTCCAGGACTATCAATCGAGCACCTTTCACGATTACTAAATTCAAAGGAGAAATTTTAAAGCAAAGAAAAAATTGCTTGTGGTGAAGGAGCATTGCCAAATTAACACAAAAAAAAGACAAAGGGCAAATTCTAAGATTTATAGGCAAAGATAGCTTTCCTTCCTCTAAAAATTGTCATTAAAGGGAACCACTGAAAGATTTTAAACTGTTCAAATACATATATTTGTAGTTACCAATCTGGATGTTGGCAATGGTTTCTGACTGTCGATCACACAGCGGACTCACACCCAAGTGATATTTTTTTTCAACATCTCCTAAAGAGAGAACAATTACTTAGAAAAGTAATTTTTAACCGTAAGCATTCTGGAATTGTTAATTCATAATCTACACAACCAAATCTGTTTTAGGCATCCATTCAAGGAAGGCAAGTCACCTTGAGAGAACAGTTTCTATGTATAACAGCTGTATCCTTACTTTTAAAATGCATTCTGCAAAAATATAACCCAATATAAGAGCAGATAAATATTAGGGCTGTTGATTAATCACAGTTAACTCACGCGATTAACTCAAAAAAATTAATCGTGATTAATCGCAGTTTTAATTGCACTGTTAAACAATTGAATACTAAATTTATTAAATATTTTGGATGTTTTTCTACATTTTCAAATAGATTGATTTCAGTTACAATACAGCATACAAAGTGTACAGTGCTCACTTTATTTTATTTTTATTACAAATATTTGCACTGTAAAAATGATTAACAAAAGAAACAGTATTTTTCAATTCACTTCATACAAGTACCATAAATGCAATCTCTTTATCGTGAAAGCACAGCTTACAAATGTAGATTTTTTCTCTTACATTACTGCACTCAAAAACAAAACAATGCAAAACTTTAGAGCATACAATCCACTCAGTCCTACTTCTTATTCAGCCAATCACCAAGACAAACAAATTTGTTTACATTTATGGGTGATAATGCTGCCTGCTTCTTGTTTACAGTGTCACCTGAAAGTGAGAACAGACGTTCGCATGGCACTTTTGTAGCTGGCATTCCAAGGTATTTATGTGCTAGATATGCTAAACATTCGTATGCCCCTTCATGCTTTAGCCACCATTCCAGAGGACATGTTTCCATGCTGATGACACTTGTTAAAAAAATAATGCGTTAATTAAATTTGTGACTGAACTCCTTGGGGGAGAATTGTATGTCTACTGCTCTATGTTTTACCTGCATTCTGCCATATATTTCATGTTATAGCTGTCTCGGATGATGACCCAGAACATGTTGTTCATTTTAAGAACACTTTCACTGCAGATTTGACAAAACATAAAGAAGGAGTCAATGTGAGATTTCTCAAGATAGCTACAGCACTTGACCAAGGTTTAAGAATCTGAAGTGCCTTCCAAAATCTGAGAGGGACAAGGTGTGGAGCATGCTTTCAGAAGTCTTAAAAAAGCAACACTCCGATGCGGAAACTACACAACCCGAACCACCAAAGAATAAAATCAACCTTCTGATGGTGGCGTCTGACTCAGATGAAAATGAACATGTATCACTCCGCTCTGCTTTGGATTATTATTGAACAGAACCAGTCATCAGCATGGATGCATGTCCTCTGGAATGGTGGTTAAAGCATGAAGGGACATACAAATCTTTAGCGCATCTGGCATGTAAATATCTTGCAACGCCAGCTACAACAATGCCATGAGAACGCCTGTTCGCACTTTCAGGTGACATTGTAAACAAGGAGCGGGCAGCATTATCTCCTGCAAATATAAACGAACTTGTTTCTCTGAGCCATTGGCTGAACAAGAAGTAGGACTGAGTGGACTTCTAGACTCTGAAGTTTTACATTGTTTTATTTTTGAATGAAGTTTTTTTTTGTACATAATTCTATATTTGTAAGTTAAACTTTCATGATAAAGAGATTGCACAATGGTACTTGTATTAAGTGAATTAAAAATACTATTTCTTTTATTTTTACAGGGCAAATATTTATATTTAAAAATAAATATAAAGTGAGCACTATACACTTTTATATTCTGTGTTGTAATTGAAATCAATATATTTGAAAATGCGGAAAACATCAAAAAATATTTATATAAATGGTATTTCATTATTGTTTAACAGCATGATTAATCATGCGATAAATCGTGATTAATTTTTTTAATTGTTTGACAGCCCTATAAGACAATCCTTCATTTGAAGTATCCTTTCTAGTGAGGAATACATTTCAGCTAGAATCTCAAACTTTTGGGTGTATTGAGTTAAAGCAGATTCTTCATCAGCTATTAGTAGCAGAAGAAGCCTGTTTCAAGAATGTAGCCACAAAAAAAAAAAAAAAAAGTATTTTAACCCTCCTTTAGTCCTAAACTTATATAGCCCTTCATCTCACAAAGTCACTATGACTCTCAGATATTCATCTTATGATACATTTACACATTCATTGGTATGAGATTAGAATATTTCTACTCTTTTACTTGCCTTGATGGAAGAATTCCTCTGTTACTTTTTCACTCCACTGCTTGCTCAGTTCCCAGGTCCGGCATGGATTACAAATATCAGCACACTTCAAAGCCATCTAGTGAATTACATGTACTGTGTTACACTACTTTTAATTTTTTTCTACATGCAAAAACATGAATACAAAAAAGCAGCATAATTTCTAGAGTAACTACTGTATTCCATAACGTCTCATGCATTTTTATAATCAGCATAACAAACCCAAACACTTGCATTTCACTCTAAAATTATATACCATAGTTAAGGCTGCAATTTAGTCACAGAAGTCGCCGGAGTCACAGAATCCATGAATTCCAGCGACCTCCGTAACTTCAGCCTGCGGTGGTCCGGAGCTGCAGGGTCCCCCGCTGCCTGCTGGGGCAGGAAGCTGTGGGGTACCCCTGCCGCCTCTGGTGGCCCCTGCAGCTCCCTGCCGGCGGGGAAACCCCCACAGCTCCCTGCTGCCGGGGGCGGTGGGGGAATTCCCTGCAGCTCCCTGCCGCCAGGGGCAGCAGGGAACCCCCCCGAGCCCCAGGAGGGCAGTGGCGGGGGACCCCCCGAGCTCCCTGCCGCTGCCGGGGAAACCCCTGAGCTCTCTGCCACTGGGGGTGGTGGGGCACCCACCCCCAACTCATAGTGGGTGGTGGCGGGGAACCCCCAGCTCCCAGTAGATGGCGGCGGGGGAATCTCCAGCTCCCTCACGCCCAGGGTGGCATTGTAGGGGAACCCTGAGCTCCCAGTGGGCAGCAGTGGGGGAACCCCTGAGCTCCTGGGGGTGGCGGACAGCTCCGGGCTGCTAAGGAGGAGCCCAAGCTCCTGGCCCCCGTGGGTGGCAGGGAATCCCAGCTGCTACAGGCAGCTCCTAGTCCCTGCAGCTTCCCCACTTGAAGTAATGTGAGGATCCGCAGATCCACGTTTTGTCAGAGATATTTTTAGTAAAAGTTAGGGACAGGTTACGGCTTCTGTGACTTTTTCTGTTTTGCCCGTGACCTGTCCGTGACTTTTGCTAATAAGATCAGTGACAAAATCTTAGCCTTAGCTAACAGAATGCTACTTTGAGATTTATAAGAGGTCATGAACAGAGCAAAGTAAAACTGAAGGCAAACAGACTTCTATCCTGGACAAAGTGAATGAGAGTTAAATACAAAGTACCTCTCAAAGGCACTGTATACAGAGCATTCAATACAAAGACATTTATATACGAAATAAAATGACAAAACGGTACTTATTTTAATTAACTCTAACCAAAAATTAAGTTAGCTGTTAGGAAAACACTATTTCAAAGCCAGTTAACATTCCTGCTCCCCATTTTATAACTGCAATAAGACATTTTAAAGAATTAACTGATAGCATAGTTTCAATGCCAGAGATCCTAGTAGGATTGAGTTAGTATAGTTCAGTTTACTTCCTTGCATTACTTATTTTTGAAAAACAAAATATAAATCCCCACTTAACAGAAAATGTATTGTTTATGGCTTGGTTGGGACAGTTCAAACCCTGGGTTCGTACTTTTGTAGACAGGATGACCAATCTGAAATTACAGGATTTCTGCATTCTTTAAGAGGGTCCTCCCTCCAGTTTAATGTCCCTCTTTCTCAAAGGAACTGTTTTAGCCTTCTGTACACCTCCCTATCGAGAAGTACCTGACAGCACAAACCAAGGGTTCATAACAGCACAGCAAAACCCCACAATATACTTTAGAGTATTGCCTAAGGGACCCAAAGCTAACTATAAAACAGTCTTAACCAGTCTCTTAGGGATTTTCTTTAGAGGGAGAAGCAAAAAACTTGAACCTCATTGAAAGATTTGTTAACCCAGTTTCTGACTGCTGGGATCAGTGACAGACTGAAAACCTTTACCTCCATTTCTAATTCCCCCTCTTCTGTTTCTGATTCATCTGTGCCTCCCTCTGCTCATTGAGCAAGCTCCTCTCTAACACGTGCAGGCAGAAAGGGCTGGTTTTGCCCTCTACAGAGTGAGGATCTTGGGGAACCTCAGCAGGACTTGCTGGTACTCCATTTCATTGTGTAAGCAGGCCTTGCACACACTAAGCATAAATTATGTCAACTGACTGCTAACAAAGAAGTGGTATTTTTTCCTAAAGTTTTGTCTTTAACATTCTCAGTGGTTCATGGATCCTCTGTAAGCCTGTAGTAAAAACTCATCAAAATGGCAACCAGAAAGCAGTTGCAGAGGTCGCCTTCCTGCTGCCTTCTTGTTTAGAGGCAGAAATCCTGAATTTTGACCGGTTGTCATCCAGACTGTATGGCAGTGAAGGAGGAACCACCTATGGTGTCTTACTGCCTACCGAGGTTTTTTAAATTTTCCGTGAAAATAATCTGATTCAAATAGGTCGAAAGAGTGAGGTCAGTAACTTTCTGTTCTAGCACAGCAACATTTTCTACTTTGAAAGTTAACATCTCAGTCGGTGCCCTTCTTGGCACTCTCTCTGCAGAGAGAAAGAATTGAAGATGATGCATCAAGACAGAAATACCCTCTTGACCCTGAAGATGGTCCCTCCAGAAGAAGGTGATATGCACTGGCAGAACAGCATAGGGAAAATATTGGTCACTTGTGCTGCACCTCTTCTGTAAACAAACATAAGAGCTTAATTTCCAGTGCTGTCAACCTGACATTTTACAAGATCTAAACAACTAAAGAAAAAAACATCCCCTCTTCACTGGTCACCCACGGCAGCTGAAGACCATTTTCCTGGGAGGAAAAAAAAGTATATTTGAAGCAATTTACTTCTGAATAGTATGGAACTTTCAAAACAGTCACCTGTAAAATGAAGTGGCGATGGCTTGCCTCCTCTAAACATAGGTCTCCTCTGTCCAAATGGGTTCTAAACAGGGACAGGTATTCATTTTGCCGACTTATGTCTGTAGCAAGAATGAGAGCACCTATCTGGCTTTCCATCAGCTGCCTGCAATTAGAGATATAAAACACCCAAAGGCACAAAATACGAGGAAAAAAATTAAAGCATCATATTTACACGTTTAAGTTGAATGCAGCAACTGTATATGAATGTATACATAAACTGTAAGCCATGATGGCTGTAAGTGCAGCACTTTCAAATGTTTATATAAAATTTTTAAAAACTACAATATTTATAAAAATACTCTGACATTTCACAGGTAGCTCTCAGGAAGAGAGAAACTTACTGCATATCTTTTTAAGCTAAATTCTAGCTATTGTTAAAGAAGATGAAAAGAGCTGCAATTTAAAAATACAGATCATGAGTTACTGTTTAGGTCACAGAATACAATTATCTCTTACTAGTCAGTCAATATTTTCTTTCAATCTAATCAAATGTTTGTATAATGAATACACTTCCATCACACAGTGATCACAATAAATACTAGTTTCCAAGTTGTATACTGAATAATTAACTGTTCCTGCAAGGCTCATACCACCCATTAAATCTTCAAATTGATCTGAATATTCAGCTAGGATTATGAATTGCTATGTAATATTTTAACAGAACACTTGTTTACAAAGTTGTCTGATGCCATGGATAATACATTGTGTGTAACTTCATATAGTGTACACTCTCTGTATAAAAAATACATACCTGTTTTCTAATGACATATGTGCAAATAAACCAGACTCTCTCAACAACCCTACTGCTGATCTCCAGTGGTGGTTTTCTAATACTGAGATATTCTGCAAAACAGAAACAAAATTACTGGTGTCACTTTAAAAGATTTTATTAGTTTTACACTACAGTCTATATGCCTCTTAAAAAGGTTCATGATTTTCAAACTTTTTAATACTTCTATTACATTAATAGCTTGTATTTATTGTTTTCACTCAATGGGACAAAAATCCCAGGTTCAAGTCTACTATTAAGTGAGTACATTAGCAATTTCACTGTTAATATAATTCTATACTGAAAAGATACTCAAACCTGGTTCTGATAAGTATGATATTTTCACTTACCTTATATAAAGTTGCTAAGTAATGGTTTGTTTTAATAAGGAAAGGCTGATTAACACCTGGATGATCCAAATCATGTGTGGCAGCTGCAATTAAACTGAGCAGAACATCCCATGGAGTGAGAGATTTGGAAAGCTGTAATAAATGTAACAGTATTATTCATGGGAACATTCACAGGTGAAAAAATTCTGATTGGCTTTTCATAGCTAGCATTCAGTCCCTGGAAAAAGGTCCCAAAAATGACCATTCAATTTCATCTTTCACATAGTGCTTTGAAGGCAGAGCACCATAAGAGAAAGGTGAATGCAGAGAAGCAGGTGAGGGTACTAGAAGAACTTTTAAAAAAAGTTTAATAGCAGCCATTGTACAAGGCAATCCAGGAGTAATTACCCTACAGGAGTTAAAGGCTCAAATCAATTTCATCCGACCTCGTCGATAATATCTAGAAAGACGCAATAACTACTTAAATATTTATGATAGCTAGAACTGTCGCTCAAATTGTTAGCTACTCCATTATCAACCAGAGAGTATTTCAAAATCCCTGTTTAAATTAAAAATCCTTGAAAGAGGTTATTTCTTCAAGTTAGTTGTCCAACTCATCTTCCGAGCCGATCTTAATGTGTATATGGTCAGCAAAAGGTCCTGCTATTTCTCCTCTAGTTTTAATGCAGATAATATCATTTCAACATAAGATGTTTTTTATTTAAGCAAGTTAAGGCTCTATATGCCTCAGATATTGTCAGAACTGTTCATTGGGTAGTTTCCATCTTGTATCACAATCCCATTTCCTACCCCTATTGGGAAAAAAAGGGGAGAAGGGTAGGGAAATAGAGGACGGCACCCAGTAAGCTCTCAAATTTCAGAGTCCCGCAACAAAGAGCTTTTCACAGGGAAAACAAAAAAGAAGGAACAGGGTAGAAAAGAGATGACAAAGTGCATATATGGGCAGACCAATGATAAGCTACCAATGTACCCTGGAATAAAGCTGTTTGAACTCAAATCATCATTAGTGGTAATGCATCACTTGATAACCATGCATTAATAATACTTATTTACCATTATACCAAAAAGAAAAACCTGTGCCAAGCCACCTTACTGCTGGAAGACCAAGAAAAAATTCAGATGCTAGTTTATTGACCAGCCCAGGAATCTGTGATACCATCAGTGACTGTTAACTGGGGTTGGCAGTTTGGGTAAGGAAAGATTTCTGTGGCCATGGCAATTAAATTTTTTTTTACGCTGCCTGGGGTGTCCCTGGAAATTTCTGGGATAGCTGATTTTTTTTTTCATTTTGCTAAATGACAGAGATATATTTCTGAACCAAATAGAATTTTCTCTTTTTACCACTAACAAATAGTTCAGGGGAATAAGTGTTTGGGGTGATAAACAGCATTTGGAGGAGTGAAAAGTCATAATGTGGACATTATCAAAGCTTTTCTTTTGCTCAGTGCTTATGACACTTGTCCAGTGTTTCATGATGAGGTATTTTAGAACGCTGACCTGCTGGAAAAATCCTCCACTTCAAGAAATATGCACGTCATTGTTGAATCAGAAGTTGGGAGTAATGACTCAAGAACACCCTCTTCCCTGCCCTCCCCACCATCCCACAAAAGTGCAGTGTTGTATGAATATTTCACAACCCTAGAAAGTGTCACCACAAAAGGATTTCACTTTTTTATTTTGAAAATATGGTCACCTACAGAAGGGGATAACACCTGAATCCTTTGTAAAATAAAAATTGTTACCTCCATAAAGCACCTAGCTGTGAATGGCTAAATATATAACTGCATGATCTTATTTTCATGACCCTCATCTTCCTCCCTCCTTTTGGTTGTCAAGTCATGTGTTGCATCTTGTCTCATACGAGTCCCCAATCTTGTACGGAGCCCCACCAACCTTAATGCAATGCTATAGATAGCATGCAGGCGAATGATTGCCACCTTGAAACTTCAGACAGTTTAGCTAATCAGGGTAGGTACTGTTTCCTACTATGTGATCATATAGCACCCTAGTACAACAGGGCCCCACTCTTAATTGAGATCTCTAGGCATGACAAAAATATAAATAAAATACTTACCTACCTCCCAGAACATTACAAACTTTATTTAATTAATATTTGTAAGTTCTTTGAGATCTTAGACGAGACACCATGCAAGAGTAGTGTAGACCACTATTACTCTACAAGAATAAACCAAACCGATAAAAAAAATCAGTGTTGAACTAGATAGCTGGTTTCCAACTGGCTACAGTACACCATGGGTCTTCTCTAATCTAATCAGAAAGTAGCATTTTTCCCTGAAGTTTCCTGTCTAGTGTGTAGCCTATACCAGAGTACCAGCAATTAAAGTTACCTCTGACAATTGTTAGCTTTGCTCAGCTCCATATGTAGAACTCTCTCTGCTAGGTATCTCCCTTTCACAATGGCCATTTCCAAAAGAAGAAAGGACAGACAACTCTTGTACACTGCTACAACCTGCATCTAGCAGAGGAGCTTTGTTCATTAGTATCCAAGGTGAACTAAGCATAAGTGATATATCAGCTTTTGAAAAACTGAGTTATTTGGGTCTCTACTGCCAGCTTCTGACTCAATGACGTGCATAATTCTTGGAGCAGAGGTTTTTTTCCCAATAGCTTAAAATCTTCATGGTTTTAAGGAACATTAAGAAAATACAAACATTATATTTGTACCTTTACACGTTATGTAAAACAAATTTTTATATCCTACCTTAGGTTCTTTTAAATAACAGTGCATGGCCTGAGTCACATCAGCAGCATGAACTGCATTATGATAAGGGTTTTGACTATGATAATCTTCTTGAACCATAACTATATAAAGAAAACAAACATCTGGGTTTAATTAAAATGGCAATTTAAAAAAGAAAACAATATAAATATCACAAATTGACATTTTTGATAAGACATATAAAGTTCACATATCAAATTTGTTTAAGTAGAACCATCTCCAGTACTCTCACACAAAGGTTTTATGTGGTCACGCAATATTTTTTAAGCTAACACAAGATTTAGTATAAAGTCATCCTGGAGATCAAGTTATTCAACTCTGATCACAATGTTATGATCTGGAATATTATGATCTTACTGAGCAACCACCTCCTTAGCAGGAGTCTCTCTCTCTGCTAAGCCAGTCTGCTTGAACGTTGAGGCAACTTGGAACACACAGATGGAAGTTGACTCTATTAATCAGAACAGCAGGGCTGACACCTCTGCTAATCTTTTGTGTCCCTCATAGATAATTTAGGCAATCCACGCATCATACTGGTGGGCCTTGATCAGAAAATGGTACCCTACAGCAACCCATCAGGGACAAAAGAGCTAGCTGTACTGCTTTTAGTTTCAGTACATGTGAAGAAGCCTTTCCTTCCTGACCACTGTCCAGCCACTAGCCCCATAAGAACCAGACTGTTGTCTTTGCTTGCCTTTCCAAGTCCTTCTTGCTTTCCTTAAGCACTCCAATTACAATATGTGGAAGGTCACTTGAGTGGAATCAGTATAAGGGAACTAGTTTATAGCAAACAAACAAACAAACAAAAAAATTGGTTAGTAATCTATTCTATAATTTCACTTCAACTGTGCACTGGGTGCGCACGCACATGTTGGAGATTTTCCCCTTAACGGTAACCCACTGGGGCAGCACAAGCCCTCTGTTACCTGGTGGCATCACATGAAGGTATAAAGAGCCACCTCCTCAGTCCCTCTCACCAGACAGAGTCTGATAGAAATAGAAAGGAGACTGGGTTGTGGAATTGACATATGTAACACATCTCAAGGAACAACCATTACAGAATAGGCTAGTAACCGTTTTCTCTTCAAGTGATTGCAACATGTCCATTCCATTTCATTCAGAAGCTGTTTGATCTGGCAGTGGGATCAGAGTCTACCAGGATAAGGACTGCAGGACCACATGCCCAAAAGTGGCATAATCTCTAGAACACTGAAAGATGACATGATGTGAAGCAAAGGTGTGTACTGAAGACCAAATCACTACTTTGCAAATGTCCAGAATAGTCACCTGGGCCCCAAAGGCTGCACGAGATCTTGTTGCATGTGTTAACACCCTACTCTGTGGAGTTATACTAGCCAAGTCAGAACACAAACAAATGCAAGTGGAAAGCCACAACAAAATCCTCTGAAAATAGACTGGAAAGCTCTTCATTCTGTCCACAATTGCCACAGCTGTGACAACGACCTAAATTGTTTAGTTTTGGCCAGGTAAAAAGCTTAATGCTCTTCTGAAGTACAGTGTGTGGAGTGTCTCCTCATCACTATGATTATGAGGTTTAGGGAAGGAAGTTGGTAAATATAGAGCCTGATTAATATGAAAGTGAGACACCACATTGGTGACTCACTTCAGATGAGGACACAGATAAACCTTGTCCTTGTAGAAGACCGTATATGGAGGTTCAGAAACCAGAGCTCTCCTGGATGAGGAGACTGAGACCAAAAATGCCACCTTCATGGAGAGATGAAGTAATGAACAAGTTGCCAATGATTCAAACGAGGATCCATTAGGGTGGTTGTCAACTGGTGGGTAGAACTCCAAGACATCTGCCAAATGGACTTTGACAGAACTAATGGCAAGACCTTGTTGCTTCAGGTAAAACAGATGTCCAACACATGATGGATCAGAGCCTGGACCAAGGAAATGCCTTTCTGCTGTAACCTGATGGAGAATCTCTTCCACTTTGCTAGTAACTATACCTCATAGAAGGTTTTCCATTACTTAAAAGCACATCGTGGACCTCCTTTAAACAAATTTCTTCGAGTTCACCATGGAGCTTCAAGGTTCTCAGGTGTAAGGCCCTGCAGATTGGGGTGGAGGAGGCAATCATGTTCTTGGAGATCAGGCAGTGTCAGATGAGCTCTGTGTGAAAGAGTTAGCAGAGTGGAAAACCAATGTTGCCACAGACACAGCAGAGCTGTCAGCTTAAGTCGAGTGGACCTGGAGGAAATGCATACAGGAGTCTGTCTGACTAAGGCAGAGAGAAACATCCATCAGAGACCTAGAGCTGTGACCTGCTTGAAAACAAAACTGGTGACACTTCCTATTGATTTTTGTAGCAAACTGGTCTATCAGTGGTCTATCCCACCACTGGAAAATGAACCTGGCCATATCTGGACAAAGAGACCACTCAAGGCGACTGCTGAACAATCTACTTAAGCGGTTTCTCAGAGCATTCTGAACACACGGGAGGTGAGAGGCTTTGAAGTGGATTGAGTTGTTGATGCAGAAATCCCACTGCCTTTCCCTGGTACCTGCCAGGATCATCCAGTGTCCTATCATCAAGTCCTGTTGCCTGAATGCAGTTGTAACTAGTACCATGACTGGTGAAGTCCTCAGGGCTTATGTAATGTCAAAAGATTGGACGCAAATACAGGTTATGACTGTTTTGCACAAACTAACAGCTCACATAGGAGACAAAAATGTTTATTTCTGTTACTCTTATCTAGCAAGACAACATAATGCTCCCATTTAGATGGCCACCCATACCCCATCTCCATGGATGAGAGGGCAGTTCAGAATGTCTCCATCCAGAATTTCTGCTGCTTCATAAACTGGTTCAGCCACTTGAAGTCTCAAATCCTCCCCCACTCACCTCAACTTACTGATTATTGCAACAATCCTAGGGTAACACACTTGTTATTTGAAAAAACCAGGGTCATGGTTCCATTTCCGGAGAAACAGTGGTCTGACAACACATTTGATATGTGTCTTCTCTGACTGATGAAGCTAGAGTCTGGAGATGAATTTGCAAACAGGAGAATGGGGGAGACAGAAGATCTCAAAGTAGTTTCTAGGTACCACAGAGAGCATATGCCTGAAATGCTGAGAGTCCAGTGGGACTGAAAAAATGCACACTGGAGGTAAAATCTTGGAGTGACCTCAAGTAATCAGAAATGATCTTGGGAGAGGACTGAAACAATCTGAACGGTCTTTTGGTTTCTAAAAAAATTGCAACCTTCTGGAAATTGGCCTAGGGAACAGCCAGAAGAGGAAGGCTTCTTCCTGGAAGCTGCATCCAAGACTGGATTTGGTTCATCATGTCAGCAGCTATAATTAGAATATTTTCTTACTATCCAGATATGCTAGGATAGAATTAAGGAAGACTCTGAAAAGTGGGAATATCCTTGGAAGGGAGGGGAGCCATTCCATGCTAGAATGAAAACTTGTCTTTCTCCCCAAAAACAGCCTAACTCAGACAGCCCTCCTGACAACTATGGAGCTGTTGAATATGTTGGCAGATGACCCAAGAGAATCTTGGACTATGTGGCTGAGGTTACTGATTACCTGAAGACATTTAGATAGGTTATTCCAAACTGATTTTAAAAATGAAATAAAGTCCCCTCCCTAGCTGAACCTCAGATAACCAGGGGATGACTAAGGAGACAAGACAAACAGTTTGTCACAGTGACGAACTGGACAGCCTAAAATCAGATGTTCGCCTAGATACTCTCTTCACTTTCCAGTCTACAGGTTTTTGAGGACAGGTGATGTGTTTGTTTCGACCACAGACCCTGAATCCACTTAAGGAGAAATCAGTCATTTATTAGGAGAAACTGCTAGGGAACTTGTAAAGCAGAGATTTAATTTGAACAGACTGATGAACAGACTGGACTCCTTCCTGTCCGGGGGAGGGGAGAAATCCTCTGAGTCCCATTTATCCTTGCTTTTTCAAACTTCATAACCACAAAAACATGCTTTGTATCAAACAGATCGAGCCTCCTGAGAAAACCTCCCAAAGGGAACAGAGAGCTGCTTCTCCTGGCTCAATCAAGAATTAGCCTTCCCTTCAGACTGAGTTGGAGGATATAGGGGAAAACAGGCAATGTGAGGGATGAGTCTTTGGTCTTGGTGCAACAAGTCGTGGTAAAGGCATCCCAGGACATCACTGACAAGTGAGATGTTGCACCACACGGTGACTCTTGTGCGAAAACAAGAAGGAACCATCTCATTCCAGGGTCTGTGCCAAGGACATTAGGATACAGAAATACAAGTCCATAAACAATTAAACAGATCTGCTCTCCCATTGTCAAATAAAAGTAACATTAATTTACACCTTTCTCCAAGGATACACAATACAGCATCACATCATGAAGGTCCCAAACCTCCCTGTACAACTTTAAGAAAGTAGCATTAATTCCTACATCAGTGGAGCAAGACGGGATCCTTTTCTATACTACTAAAAAGACCTGAGCAGAAATGGGTTCAGCAACTGGTACTTCTGAACTGGCGATGACTACAGGTTAGATAAAGACAAACTATGTTTCTTTTCAGAAACCAAGGTCAAAACCAACATTATATTTCAATAATATTCTCTCTATCTCCTCTTCCCTCATTTGTGATGTGAAATTCAGCCTTCATAATCCGTTGCATACAACTTGTGACGCATCATGAAATTCACACATTCTTGGGCAAAATCAATTTTTTCTGCCAAAATTAATGTAACTGATTTTTGCAGAAATTTTTTTCCTTCACCTCCCTAATTCTATTATTAAAATTAAGCTATTTCCCAAATTTGTAAGTGCACACAGTATGACAATACTACCATTATAGGAACCAGCTTCAAATCAGCACTGTTCAAACTTTCTTGCTAAACTGTAAGCAGTACTTCAAATGGTATCTTTTAAAATGGAGTTAAGGAGTAATGTTCACTTTAACAAAAGACTATAATATATTTACCTAAAAATCTACGAAGTTTCATCGTATCTAAGTGGAAGTGTTCTATCAGTCCATGAAGATTAAACAGGTGGAAGGTTAAGCTGACTAGACTGTTTCCTAAAAATAAAATACAAATATTAATTCATTTAAAAAAAGATGAAACTAGCGCTTCCATCACAAGGGAAAAATTATTTAAAAGTTTTTGTATTCAAAAGTTATGCAAACAGATTGAAAAGTATAAGAATTCTATAAGCATTAATTGGTCTAGTCCATTAACAATTTCCCCTAGTGACTCTCAATATATCCACTATCAGCAATAAACTGTGCAATGAGGAGTCTCACTCAATATTAAAAAAAAATTAAAAAGTCCATTTTCAGTAGCACTGTACCTTTAAAAACAATTAACCTGCAATCCACCTAAGTAGGCTTATTGCTTAGAAAAGGAACACAGAGGTAATTAAGGCAAAAAAATAATCAATGTTGGCAACTGCCCCAAGTTGAACACCTTACATTTAGTTATTCCAACATGTGTTTTTTTGCAAAAGTAATCCGTGCTTAAACCAGAAATCAAAGAAAATACAAATGTGCCATTTGCTATGAAATTTGTAATACTACAAAGCAACTGCTATGATCATTTATTTACTAGGAGCTGAAATATTCCATATCATACATTTGATTTCTTTTTTTTTTAAATTTCAGAGTCAGTAAGGAAGGCTTGCAAATTAAACACACATAACACTGACAACGAGATCAGTTTTTGGCATATTTACTTTGACACCTTAGAGACTAACCAATTTATTTGAGCATAAGCTTTCGTGAGCTTGTAGCTCACGAAAGCTTATGCTCAAATAAATTGGTTAGTCTCTAAGGTGCCACAAGTACTCCTTTTCTTTTTGCGAATACAGACTAACACGGCTGTTACTCTGAAACCTGTCATTACTTTGACAGTGTCACTTTAACAACAAGTTACACAGCCACTCAGTGTGCTAGGTGCTCTACTCAGAAGCACAAAGTTCCCCACCCCGTATAACTTATTGTCATGCTTCACCACATGTGTGCATGTCATTTTGGTACCACTTCCCCAAAAAGCTGTTATTCCCAACACTAGGACAAGATGTTCTTTTGAAGTCTATTCCTTTAAGAGGCATTTATCTAGAAGTACTCTGCTGTATTCAGTTTGTATGGGAAAAATCACCGAAAGATGTACGTGCAACACTCTCCCCATACAGCTTCAAAGAACTGGATAGCTAATCTAAAATGACTTCCAGGATGACAGAATGGGAATGCACCATATCCAGGGTGGATAAAAATCAATTATTTTTTTTAAATCAGATTTTTATTTATTAGATATACTTTTCATTTTAAAAATAAACCTATTTAATACTAAATTTGAAATTTGACGACCTATGTTAAGGCCTAAACTTAAATGATTTTAATAGAGTCTACAAAAATTTAATAAGTAATATATTCAAGCAGTAAATGTTTGCTGCCAAAAGTTTAAAGAAAGTAAGAACAATAAAATGGTGAAAGCACATGGAAAAGACGGTTACATTTCGTAACGGGAGTTCTTTGAAATGTGTTGCTCACGACCATTCCATAGTAGGTATGTGTGCTCACCACATGGACTGGTGCTGGAAATTTTTCCCTCAGTGGTATCTGTAGGGGACCAGCTCTGGCATCGTCTGGAGTGATGCACGTGTGCACCGGTATAAGGGGCGCCGCCGGCTTCCCCCCCGCTCTCCCGAGTTTCTTATTCCCGGAACTGCGACAGAGGGGAAGGAGGGTGGATCATGGAATGGACATGAGCAACACATCTCGAAGAACAACAGTTACGAAAGATAATTGTCTTTTCTTCTTCAAGTGCTTGCTCATGTTCATTCCATTGTAGGTGACTCCCAAGCAGCACCACCAGGTGTGTAGGAATTCATGGATGTGTCGATTGCAGCACAGTTCTGCCAAATCCAGCGTCATCTCTGACTTGCTGGGTGATGGCATCGTGAACGTGTGTAGCGAAGATCACATTGCAGCCCTGCAGATGTCCTGAATAGAAACATGCACCAGGAAGGCAGCTGAAGACCCCTAAGCCCTAGACAGAACACCAGGAGGAAGATATCCTGGTTAACAAGGAAGTTCAACACCATCTTTGGCAGGACAGCTGGATAGCGCCACAGCTGGTCATTGTCGTTGTAGAATATCGTGTATGGGGGCTCCAAAGTAAGGCTTGAAGTCGGGGATCGGAGCATGCCCCATCCCTAGGCTAAGTCTCACAGGGGACTAACTAACTATTTCTAACTTATGAACTAAGGGTACTAATAAACTATACAAACTTCCTAAGAACTATATACAGAGAATCACAACTAGACACAGTTGAGAAGGAATGCTTGCCGAGGCAAGGAGATGTTTCAGCACCATCACTGGCAGTAAGAAAGAACTAGGGAGAGGGGAGCCTGTGGCGCCTCTTATGCTGGTGCCATTCCAGAGGGCGCCAGAGCCGGTCCCCTACGGATACCCCCAAGGGAAAAACTTCCAGCACCGGAGCATGTAGCAAGTACACACATCTACAATGGCATGGACATGAACGAGCACTAGAAGAAGAACCAGAGTTTATTGATGTGTTAAACCAGCTTTTCATAGCAGTAGCCTCTTTTGCAGGCGCAAAGAGAATATTTCCTTCATTTCAGGTTATTCAACTCAGTTCAATAACTAGTTCATTTGAAGCTGAGAAACTAATTGGGAGTTGAAAAACCACAAAAGCTTGGTTTCCTCTTCTAATCTATGAATAAGAACTAGGTGTGAGTAGGTAAGATATACTAGGTCTAAAACCCTTAAGGACATGGTCATCAGAAACAATAATTTAAATTCACTAACTGCAGATAACATTTCCTTTGTTTAATTAATCAGTTTTAAATACAAAAACATGTTTTGATAAGCTTACTTTTTTCCTAATTTATCCAGCCCATTTGATTGTTTGTATTAGTTCAATAAAGCAATTCTAAAATGCTATTTTGTGCATTTTTAATTGATTTCCAATTTCCACCCAAATGCAGCTTGACACAAAATCACAAGTGAAAAATGAAACTTCTATTAAATAACATCATTCACCATTTTCTAATGTAATAAAATGTAAAAATTAAGACTGAATAACTGTATGTTAAGCTCCCTAATTGCTTAGACAAATATATGTAGATATAACCAGCCTAATGGTTAGCAAAAAGTAGTAACAAATTACACCAATTTAGAAAAATAACTAACAAGTACAAATGCAAAAAATAGGTTAAAACTGACTATTTAAATCAAGGTTTCCTGTTTGCTAATTTAAGTGAAAACTAAAAATCAGTTATTTAAATCACTTTGAGTAGACAAGCCTTTGCTGTGCCTCCTATGGCTCATGTGAACAGGGTGGACTGATTTAAATCAAAGTAATTTAAATTCACTAAATCAATCCATCCTGTTCATATGAGACATAGGGGGCACAGTTAGGGCTTGTCTCCTCAAAAAAGTATTGGTATAACCGGAATCTGCTTTTGCACAGATACTGATATAGTGGTCCAAAAAGGCTATGTGCACACTTGTTTCTATATAAAAGTCTTGTTTCAGTTTCGTAAAACCTGTTCCTAACTGATTTAAGCTAAGACAGGGGCGGGCAAACTTTCCGGCCTGAGGGCCGCATCGGGTTTCTGAAACTGTATGGAGGGCCGGTTAGGGGAGGCTGTGCCTCCCCAAACAGCCAGGCATGGCCTGGCCCCCGCCCCATCCGACCCCCCCACCTCCTTTTCTCACCCGCTGACTCATGCCCCATCCAACCCCCACTGTTCCCTGATGGCCCCCCTGGGAACCCTGCCCCATCCACCTCCCTTGCTCTCGGTCCCCTGACCACCCCCGGACCCCTCGCCCCTAACTGTCCCCTAACCCTAACTGCCCCCCACCACCCCATCCAACCCCCCTTCTCTTTCCTGACTGTCCCCTCCCTGGACCCCTGCCCCCATTCAACCCCCCTGTTCCCCGCCCTCTGATGGCCCCGACCCCTATCCACGCCCCGACCACCCCCCAAACTCCCCTGCCCTCTATCCAATACCCCCCTGCTCCCTTACTGCACTGCCTGGAGCACCGGTGGCTGGCAGCGCTACAGCCGCACCGCCCGACTGGAGCCAGCCAAGCCACCGCTCAGCACGGAACACCGGGTCAGGCCGGGCTCTGCAGCTGTGCTTCCCCAGGAGCTCGCAGCCCCGCCACCCAGAGCATTGCGCTGAGGCACAGTAAGTTGAGGCTGCGGGGGAGGGAACAGCAGGGGAGGGGCCGGGGGCGAGCCTCCTGGGCTAGGAGCTCAGGGGCTGGGCAGGACGGTCCCATGGGCCACCGTAGTTTGCACACCTCTGAGCTAAGATGCAGTAAGCCATTCTTATAGCAAAGTAAGAGTATCACATAGTGTGCATCTACATATCAGCATAGCTATGTCTGTGTAGCTACGCTGACAGAACCCCATAGTCTATTGACTAGTTTACACCTCAAACATAACACTGGCACAGCTGCAGCTGGGCTGCTGTAGTGCTTCATTGTAGACACTACAGCGATGGGAGGGATTCTCCCATTGCTGTAATTAATCCACCTCCCCAAGAGGGAGTAGCTAGGTTGATGTAAGAATTCTTTTGTCCACCTATCACTGTCCTCACTGGGGGTTAGGCTGGATTAACTACATCACTCAGGGATGTGGATTTTTCACACCCCTGAGTGATATAGCTGGGCTGATTTAACTTTTGCATGTATACCTCGCCTATATCAAAGGAAGTGTTTTTTCCATCAGTGTAAGAATAGCATGTCCCCAAAGTTAGCTATGTTGATGGAAGCATTCTTCTCTCAACACAGCTGCATCTACATTGGGGGTTAGGTTGACATAGCTATGTCAGTCAGGGACGTGGTTTTTTCACACCTCTGACCAATATAGCCATGTTGACCTAACTCAAGTGCAGACACAGCCACAGCTTTTTGTACCACATTAACCATACAGTAACTCCTCACTTAAAGTCGTCCCAGTTAATGTTTCGTTGTTATGTTGCTGATCAATTAGAGAACATGCTCGTTTAAAGTTGCACAATGTTCCCTTATAACGTTGTTTGGCAGCCACCTGCTTTGTCCACTTCTTACAGAAAAAGCAGCCCCCTGGAGCTAGCTGGTGGGGGCTTGGAACCAGCGTGGACCAGCAGCCCCCCATCAGCTCCCCACTCCCCTAAGTTCCCTGTGCAGAAGCCGCCCAGCAGGCTATCAATTGCCAGCAGTTCATCTGTCCCTCCCCCCACTACCATGTGCTGCTCCTGCCCTCTGCCTTGGAGCTGCTCCTGCGAGCTTCCTGCTTGCTGTGCAAGGAGGGAGGAGGGGGAAAGAGGGGTGCTAATGTCAGGTGTCCCCCTCCTCCACTCCTGTACCCCCATCTCCACAGAGCTGTGGGGGGGGGGAACACCACAGGGCTCAGGACGGAGGGAGTCTCAACTTGCTGATGTACTTAAAAAGGCAATCTTCTTAGAGTGGGTTCAGCATACTTAAAGGGGCAATGCATGTCTCTCTCTCACACACACACATACACACACACACACACACACGGTGCGTGTCTCTCCCTCTCTCCATTCATGCTGCCTTGTAGAGTGTGAGGCTACATTAACAACAACAATGAGCCACATTGAGGGCTCAGCCGAGTGTGAGTTCATCATTTAGCAGCAAGGCATTGCCTGGGAAATATCCCACCCTCTTCCACCCTCCAACTTCACCACCTCAGCCAAGCTTCACAATCATCATTGCTGTGTATTAAATTGTTTAATTAAAACTTACACTGTGTATATGTGTGTGTATATATATATTTAAAATATAGTCTTTTGTCTGGCAAAAAAAAATTCCATGGAACCTGACCCCCCCTATTTACATTAATTCTCATGGGGAAATTAGATTTCAGATTAGATTAGATTAACATCATTTCGCTTAAAGTAGCATTTTTCAGGAACATAACTACAATGTTAAGTGAGGAGTTACTGTATCTATTTAAATTCACATCTTAAATTACACCCATGCAACTTTCTCATGTAAAAAAGCTCTCATGCTCCTTATCTTAATGAGACTCACTTTTGAGACAAATGAAACCATAACAAGAATGGATAAAAAGTAAACTGATTTTCTTCCACAAGATGAAAATATAAAATATGATGCCGAGACCTTTCCTTCAACAAAAGAAAGACAGAATCCTGTTCTTTGGGGGTTGCCCCTGACCTTGCTGGGTTGATTCTTTAATGTTTCTTTTCAAGGTCAACAAGGTCCCTCAGATTGCTGCCCATGGCCTTTTTTTGATTCTATTTCTCTTTGGTGGTCCCATATACTACCAGCCATTCTTCTTCAACCCAGTTCCACATTTCTCTAGGGTGTCCCAACACAACAAAATATTATTAAGAAAGAGCTCATCTTTCCCCCAAAACTTTCTCCTCTTCTCCTTTACTTCATCATTGTTACCATCACAACTATCCTTCCTTCTATTTCCCAGACATGAAAGCTTGTGTCATCTTCAATCCTTCTTTCCCCCAACTATTCCCTCACCACCAATTCCTTTCCAATATTTTAAAAATTCATCCCTTTCTCTCCATTTGTATAACAAGATGTTAATCCATGCTCTAACAATTTCATTTTATTGTCTACCATAATCTCCTACTTGCTGGTTTCTCACATGCCCATCTCGCTTTCCTCCAATCTACTGACAACTTACCCTACCTCTACCCTATCTCCACCTGATTCCTTACATTGGTTTTACTACTTTTGTATCAAGCTCCATGTCTACTCTCCAATTACCAAGCTATCCATAACTTCAATATACCTTTTCTCTGCCATCAACTTTTTCTACAGTCCCCACCAACCCTCTCTGCTCTCTGAAGTCTGTATACTCACCTATTCCAACCATTTCCTTTGCCCACTGTTGATTTCTTTCTTTCTTTCTTCTATGGTGCCCCTATACCTAGAGCAGCCTCCCACTTTATGGATGCCTAAATCCTACTCTCCTTCAAAACCTTCTAAAGCCCCATCTCTTCTATAAAGTTTCCTGACTATAATGCACAGTTCTGCTTTTTATACTGTATTCTATTATACTGTAACTATTCTGACTTTACACTAAATTCCTCAGGGGAAAAGACATATTTGGCATAATTCACCTATTGGACATAATCCATATACACTAATGGCTTTCTATAACTAAGCAGCACAGATTTTAGGTGTTGAGTTTCAAACGTTTTAAAAGATCTTTGATAAAGAAAAAGAATAATTACGCTATGAAGCAAATACTTGAGGGGGTCTATTACACCAACTCAAGGATATGGTGATGTAAGTAGTAATACTACTGCAATGTAACTAAGACTAGATTTCAGGTCACATAGTCTAGGCTTTCAAACTAAAAGTGCCAACTATCCAAAAGCCTTTTATTAGTCACAACACTAGGATAATAAATTTGTACTTTTTAAAGTATAACCAAGAAGTACGATTCCTCCCCACAGAAAATGAAGTGAAATGTTAATAGATAGTTTATGGTAGAAAGAAACCTACCTAAGAACAGCACAGCATGCTTAAAAGAATATCTGCAGTAAAAGTGAACTTACCATTTGTTAGCCTATCAAAAAGAAACATATCAAAATTCCATTTTCCAACTTTCTCCAGCATACACTGAAAGCAAATAAAAACAAACATTTGCATTCAGTATGTGATTAGCATCAAATTATAGCCCACAAAAAAAGCTATTGCTTTCTAAGCCAGCTGTGGATTTTAACATCTATTATTGAAAACAGATTAAAGGTTTACCACTTGTAAACCACATTTTGGTCTGAATGTTTTTCTAGCTAATATTGTTTCAAACTGTTTAACACTTGTCAATGTTACAAATAAAATCACTGTAACTCAAATATTAGATATCTTTTTGACAGAACTGGGCAGTCACCTTTGCTCTTTCCCCTTTCGGTCAAACAAGGGAGAGAAAAATGTTTTAAAAGAAGAGTGGTCACAAGATTGATACTTCAGTACATATCTGAGCCAAAATGCATAATCCAAGAGTTTTCCTGTCCCTCCCTAAACAAAACTGGAGTGAATTCTAAAATGAATCCTAACACAGAGAACTTATGCTCATTTCATTTACAACATGTGAATAATAAGCTTTTATTTGGTAACCAATGAGCAGTCCAGTTTCACACTGAATCAGAATTACTGCTCTATTTTTTTAAGATGACAACATTAAATAAATACTGTTGATGTTTAAAAGGGCTTGACAAAAGGAGCAATCTGACAGAATTGGTTTCAATATATCCAGATTTGGGACAACAAAGTTGCACTGCAGAAATTATTAGCCACACAAAGCTCTCCAAATGATTACTCTCAGAGGCAAAAAGCCCCCATTAAAGTAGCACAGAGAAAACAGAAATCTAAGATATTTTGTTAAAATAGTCATTTCATCGCAAGTAACATTTTTGTTCTTAACTTCAGAAAAAAGGTCAATATGAAAAAAACTGCATTAATGATGAAAGAATACATAAAAAGGGTTTCCATTCACCTCAATAGATTAAGAGGCTGTGTATATAATAAATATGCATTGTATGCAGACGTGCATCTAGTTTGTTTCATAAAAATATTTGTCTGGAACACTGTATCTGACAAAAGACACTATTAAAGTTTAGCCACCTCCATTGTTATTTCAATCACATTTGATATGATCTGCTGCTTTTATAAACAGAGAATTAACAGATGTCGTTCTCAAAAAATTAAATGCCTCATAAGATGTGGATATTCAAAAACTAGCATCTCCCAGCACAGAGGTTGTTCTTCCTCACTGCCTATGATTCATCTACCATGCTGTTATTTTTTTTCGTTCTTTCTTTCGTTTGTTTGGTTGGTTTGGTTTTGGTTTTACAGGCTAAATTGCATAATCCTGAAGCAAAATTATTTGGGTTGTGGTTTTTTTGGACACAGTACACACTCAGTATAAGCTCACATTTATTTGCACATATCTGTTTATATACTGTTACAGTATGGAAGATATTTGTATTGTTATAAAGCATTCAAATTTTCCTTATAAAAAATTAGGAACAATTTTTAAAAACACACCTTTGCTTGTCCATTATAATCATCATCTAAAATGTTTGATGAATTTGGAACAGTAATACCACGGAAGAAACGAGACGATCTCAAGTACCGCTGGAAACTAAGTAATCTTCGGATATTCCTTGCAGACACAGACACTTCAATTTCAGAATTTGCTAGAAAACACAAGAAAATAAAGTCTTTCTTAAAATAAGAGAAAAATCTGTGTAAAAATATTATAACTATATTTTACCAGTGTTCGGTATTAGATGAAGTACAGTTGCATCTAGAATAGCTACATCCTCATCAACTAAGTAGTCCCTGAGCTATGTTTCAGACCAAATGTTTCCTATTTAAGCTTACTGTAAAGAGAAATAGATCTATAATCTCTATGCTGGTCATATGTCTTTTAACTAAAAATACAATGTATTCTAAGGAACACTGAAGAATAACCACATGTTGCACCAGCACTGTCAGGTTAGACAGCAGACCTATTGAAAATGGACCATCACAAAACAGTGTTGCAAATGACAATGTTTTCCAAAAACAACAAGTGCAAATACGTAATGACTGCCACCAACCATTTATAAGATACTTGCACACTAGGAACTGAACTATGTAAAGAGCCATGCAGTGGGATATGATTTCAATGACATTATATGAAGAAGCCATGAGTGTCCAAAAATAACATACAACAAGAACTAAAACCTTGAGACTTTCTGACCCTATAATTAGAAATTGTGTTAATTTTTCAAAAGCATCTGCGACTTAGGTGCTTTTGAGAAATGTTACCCAGAACAAATAATTTTTCCAAACAAGCACCCAAATTTCTACTTATTCCTGGGATGTTCTCAGTGAAAATATGAACAAAGTACCATATCAGAACACAATGAAACCTATAGAGAGACCATTCTTAGCCTGTTTTCAGAGAACAATCCAAAATACTGCCCAAGAATTCTACTCCACCTTTATTAGAACATAACTTTTAGTAAAGCAACTGATTTTTGCTCATCCTCAACCGCAGTTACACTGTGTAATGTACCAAAAAGGGATATCAGGTGGTTTACTTCAGGAACTTCAAGATCAAAGTATGGCTTAAGTTCTCTAAAATGATTTATATATTTTCATCCTTAAACCTTAAAGGTCAAATTCTGCCTTCAGTTTCTTTTGTACAAAACCTCTACAGGCAGCTTCATCTATTAAGAAAAAGTTGACTATTCTTATACTGAAACTGTCATTTTTCTCAGAGAAGTGATCAATAAAATGATTACATGTTTAAGAAGCTCAGGGTTAACACTCCTATTCCCAAAATACATAGGCTACAAAGCAGCAAGAACCAAAATTTACAATCTATATCTTTGTCTTTGCCAAAGGGTGGACAGATTAATTTCAGAAACCACTGATACAATGCAGATTAATATTTGTTCTTAAAAAATCAAACATTCTAACAATATTTTGTAAATGAAGGTAGAAGCTGGCCCTTTAAAAAGTCAATTTTATTAATCTACTAAAGCCCAAGAAAGTTACAAGATCATATACACCCTTGTTTAGTTTGATTTATCAAATATGTTATGGTGGCTTTGAAACCCAGTGCCAGATCCTTGTAAATACTTTTTAAGAATCAAAACAGTATAAAGAATTTTAAATTACAAAAAAGTTACATATTTTCCCAAACAAAAATATGATCTTAGTGAAACATGTCTTTCAATCCTCTATCTTTGGCTCCTCTTTTTTAAAAAGTAATTTGTCTCTTTAGACACATTTGTCTGAGAATCAAATCTTTTCACCTCTTAAAGTTGTCATGATGCAGAGGAGAGTGAGCAGACCAACAGATATTCAGAACCTAACATTCTTTTCACCTTACATTCTAGAACAGAGATTTTAAAAACATGCAGGGAAAAAACACAACTGAGCTGTGTTGTTTCTTCTGATTATGAAGGCCTTAAAGATGATTCATTTGGGGTTTTTAAAATACAGCTTTTTCTTGTTTTACTTTTACTTTTTTAAAATTATGCTGTTTAAGAATATAGGAGGTACAATACTGATTTAGACTAGTCATCTATCAAGTACAGTACCATGTCTTACCTACTAGATGTTTCAGAGGCAAGCACAAGAAACCTCCAAATAGATAGATTATTCAGTAATTGTGCATGGGGAAGTTTCTTCCTTACCATCTAAGTTTTAAACCTCATTAATTTTATGTTTCAGCAGTCTGGTTCCGTCTTGGAAAAGGGGGAGCCCATTGCTTTTGTATCAGATCTCCCTTCTCCAATAAGTTTCACAATGTCTTTCCTCTTTACATCATCTTATCAATGCACTTAGGCCTGCTATACACTAAAATATTACATTTGAACAGTTGCTAACAATCATGATAACAGACAAAATTGAAGGTTTAAGGACATTCATCATTGCATCAAGTAACTGTGATTAAACTTCCAAAGTTGGAAAACTTCTTCAGACATGGTAAAATTTTGTAGTCCAGACACTTGAATTCCTCAAAGCTACTTCTGCACATGGAACTGGAAATATTTCAGATAGCTACCGCAGAACCTTGAACCTAAACTTTTTTTTCTAGTAATGTAAATTTAGACTCCAGGTCCTCCCTTCTACATCCCCCTAAGTCACTACATATTGCAACTACTCAACTTGCTGCCCAGGATTCACTAGAAGCTTGCAGAGATGTCCAATATCTTCATATCCAGTAGGCAAGTCATCAGTTGGCTTTGTCACCACATATCAACCTATCAATATTTCTAATAATCAAATTTCCTGTCACCACATTTTGTGTCTCAGACCTGTAACCCATCTCTTGAAGCAATGCTAGTACATGAGGAATAAACCTCCTTTACCATTATTGGAAGGTAGCTTCCAGATAAGGGAAATTTTCCCCTCCTTCTTCATCATCCTCCTATCATAACACCAATTCTCCAACTTTTACTTGAATGCGATATACACAGAATAACCATCTTAAAAGTACTCAAATTCAAATACGAAATCCAGGAATTTCAGGATAGTCCTTGGTAAAAGAACATATACTATGCATCAAAAAGCTGAGAATTCAGATCACGTATAGTAATTCAAACATTATTCCTAATCAACATACATAGTTCTGGCTATAGAATTTACAGTTAACAAAGACACTTGTCATACCATAAGCCAATTTGGCTATCTGTAAGGGAAATGAGGTACTACCCTTTAAATTCCATATAACTTGATTCATTTAAAGATAGCACAGCAGAAATGGGTCTTTGGGGGTATTGTACACTGCATTTTAAATCCAGGTCTGTGCAACCCTGGCCCATGGATTCTGTTTGCAAGCCTGGGCTTAAGAAACCACAGTGCACTGTATGCCCATGTTTACAATTGCTGGACCTGAGTCTCACACCTGTAATAACGTATCCATGCTGCGCTACAGACACTGATGCAGATCTGCGGCTTGACCTCCATCCACACTGCAAAATGACAGCGTTTGGACGCAAATCACAGCAGGACTCAGGATCTTACACACCGCCCCCTAACAGGTTCCTAGGACCAGAGTCCTGAGTGTTTGCTGACCCGGGTTGAATTGATTTGTTTGTAGCTAGAACGGGGACCTGGACTCAAAACTGACATACCCCAAAAAGGACTTAAATGAGGGCAAACTAGGGGCCTTCAGGATGAACTCAAAGAGGTTGTACAATACACAGAGAGCTTTGAGGAAAGCCAGGAGATGATTGTGTGAAAAGTCTGGCAAAGTGGTAGGTGAGCTTGGTAGCAATGCTGGAGGTGACTGGGGCAATACAATGCTTGGCAAAGATGGATAAGAAGGGAGGGACAGAATAGCAGGTTTGAAGGGGGTTACAAGAAGCTTAAACTTAATACAATATTGGATGTGCTGCCAAAAGGAGAAATTCAAGGAAGGGAGTTACATGATCAAACCAGTAGACAAGGAACAGGAGTTTAAAAAGCAAAATTTTGTATGCACTAAATGAGGGCACTGCATATGCCATGGAGGCCACAGAGGAGGATAGAGCATTAATCAAGGCAGGTATGAGGCAGTGAATGAGAGATTTAGATGTCTGAATGGAAGGAAAAGAATGGGTCTTGGAGATGTGGAAAGAAAAAGGCTACAGGATTGGAAATGGCCTGGATGTGTGGAGCAAGGGAAAGGAAAGTGTCAGAAATGACTCCCAGGTTGTGGGCCTTTGTTCCATGTACTGGTGAATTTGCCAGTATGCCACGTTTCTTCCTGTCTACTTAGGTCTTCCCCTCACAGTTACTTTTATTAAAGAAGTCTTATATCCAAGGTTGATCATATTTCAAGATTGTTCCCTGTTCACTGTTTTCTTTGAGATATTCAATACTTCACTTACTTTTGTTTCATAAACATCTTAATGGGAACAATATCAACAGGGAAGGGAGAAAGACTTGTTTCAAAAAAATACTGCTCTGCTCAATTAAATTTTAGTATGTACGTACACACACCCTTTTGTTAAACAGAAGTATCTACATTAGATGATGCAAAGAGCTAGAAGAAAGTCAGCATTTTGGAATTCTGGACATATGTCCACAAATTTGTCTTTGTTGGGACATTGAAATATTATTCTTTTCCTCTTGTTAAAATTTCAGGTACTGAACATGAAGGGATACATTAGACAAGATGTTCAGATCAAAGCATCTGCACAATCACAATTTAATATATCCAATCCACAATACCCATGTCTTCAGTTTCAGCATTTTTGAATATCAGTATCTTTAGGGGTGCATTGCTTTAAGCTCCCTTATGACTGCATTAAAAAATGTATTAAACAGTGTTTTACATGAGGAAATAATTTTTTACAAATATTGAACCTGGTTGTCTTTAAAGAAAGAAGTGGGTCCTACTGTCGGATGTATTGTTTCAGAGCCCTCAGATGTCAAACACTGACCAGACAAGGAAACCAAGATTACCTTAATTTTTGTGTCCTGTTGACCTCTTGCTCAGGGAACCAAAACCACAGGAACTGAACACCTTTAAGTTTTCGAGATATTTTAAAATAACTTCACATTCTAGTTTGTTACTCACATTGTGCTGCTCCATCAAACCCAGGTGCTTTTGGGACCTATTTATTTATCCAGGCTCCTATACAGCCACCAACTACCATAACAAAATAAGAGATGCATTTATGGACCGTAGGAGGGAAGAAGTTAATGCTATATCAAAAGTTACTTAGTGGTAATATCAAAATAAAGTATTAACAACCTGGGAACTTGTGTAATTCAGTGGGCAAGTTAATGATAGGTAAGGGAGGTGTCAGTTGATTCATAAAAATCTACCAAACTATAATTTCAGTGGTGTCACCTTCTGTGGCATGCCAGCAGAGATTTGCTGCCCAAGCTCACAGCTCCAGGTCCTCCAGTTGGTAGAAATTTTGATAATACAATGTTGTCAGAAATGGGTCGAGTTGGGTATAATTCAAAAGCCTTTTCTCCCATGAACACAATGGTACTAAACACAACAAACCTAGACCAATTATATAGATATGTATTAGAGAAAATGTTTAAAAATCAACTTTTCAAATTATACTTTAACACAGGCATGTCAACAATGTAGCCTTCACAAGGTTAAATTGCGGCCCTCGACTGACAGTACTGTGTTATCAGTTAATGCTCAGAACATGATACCCAATTAATTTTTTTTAAGTGTTACAGATTAATATCAATGGAAGGAGCGCTTCAAGTTGATTTGTCATCATCAGCAAAAAAGAAGCAGTTCAGTGGGACTGATTATCAGCTTCGTTTATTATGCCAAGAGTTGTAATGAGGCACTGGTTAAGATGTCAGCAGAAATTACTGGAATCCATCTGCAAATGGTGTGCACATAGTTATATAAAACATACATAAAATACTTTGGACTTGTAATTATTACAAAATCCTTATTTTTACTTTTGTCTTGACCATTTTTAGGCATCAATGGGGAGGCAAAAAGTACCAGCTAGCAGTTGAATCTTTTCAGAATACCACCATGGAGGAGTTGGTTAAACACAATGCCTAGTGGCACCTTACATGCTATAAGAAGTGCACCCATAAACTGAATTTGGCAAGATTGGAGAGGAAATACATGAGCATCAGGAAAAAGCTGAAGATGCTGGGACAAGGGCCAGCCGGGGTAGAGACTCGCCTTACAGTAGGTCCCATGGCATGCATTTAGAGAACACCTGCTTCTTCTGTGGTAAGCCGGAAGCCTGAAGGCATCCATAAAGTGCAGTTTCAACACATCAGACAAGTGAAAAACTGCATGAAGCAGTCACTCTTAGAGAGAACTGTATGGAAAGTAAAGTGGGTGCATTGACCCAAAAGACACCTATGCATACAACACCACATATCACATTGAGAGATGCACCAAGAATGTATGTGATGAGTTGCATCAAAAGGAAAAAGCAACAGAAACTAATACTGATTTTACTACTGCAACTCAACTGGAGTTCATAAATTGCCTTTCAGAGGCGCTAATGGATAGGAAAGTGACGGCAATGACTGATGCAGAGGCTAAGTACAGAGAGATATGTGCTTTAAATGGAATTGAAAAGGAACAAATGCTTAGCAGAAAGGCTCAGAGCACTTATGGAAGACGAACTGAAATATGGACACTGTTTTTAGCAATTTATCCACAAAAATGAATAATAGTGCATACCTTAAAATCTGGAAAAGACAAGGTGTTCTAAAAAGCGGAAGAACGTGTTGATGTCCCAGTGAAGAAGCTACTGTCTCATACTCGCACAAAAGGACAAGTTAATCACATACCTTCTGGAAAAAATGCTCCAGTATGTGGAGAATTGCTTTAAGAATTTCATCACGTGGCACAATGAAGTTGCTGCTTCACACTGTTTGGCAGAGTTTCTTTGTAGTTCCCAAGATAAGGCTGACACTAAGGGCTGGTCTACACTAAAGCTTCATATCAACCTAAGCTACGCTACTTCAGTTATGTAAATTACGTAACTGAAGTCGACATACTTTAGGTCGACTTAAAGCAGTGTCAACACCACACTGTGTCGATAGGAGATGCTCTCCTGCCGACTTACCTTCCGCCTCTCGGGAAGGTGGAATACAGACGTCGAAGAGAGTGAGCTCTCCCATCAACTTAGCAGGTCCTCACCAGACCCGCTAAATCTATACCACTGCACAGATAGCAGCAGTGCCAATTTAGCTGCAAGTATAGACAAGCCCTAAAATTATCTTGCATGCCATCAATGGCACAGAGATGCTACTAAACTCCATATTTTTGCACAAGACACAGATGTTCCAATGCCCTCTGTGAGACACTACCAAAGACATCTGCAAAATTCTGGTTTTGTGCCTGCTGCTGGGAATAGAATAGCTGTTTATCTCTCAGGAATGTGTTCCTGTCACTGGACCATTAGTCACCACATTGCCAGGTTTCCAAGCTCTCTCAGAGTGTGACCCTACTGAAAGGTTGGCTGGAAAGACCAAATTATCTTACTGGAAAGTATTTGATTCAGCCTCCAAAGACTCTCTCACTCTGAAGGTGCTCCGAATGTCTGACACCATCACTGATGAGATCATAAATGCCCTGGAGGCATTCACATGCTGAGTTTACCATCTGAAGACCAACATTATGGCAATTGCAGAGTTACATTGGTAGGGGTTTTCCAAGAAGCAGATAAAAAAAGAGAAAAACTGCCAGTAACAAAGGGTGTATATATACCGGCTATCAAGAGGGCAAATTATCAAGCAATGGAATGGCTCTAGATGATTTAGCAAATCCAAAACTACCCTCCCTTATCAGGTATGAACAGATCTTGGAGGATGGACTGATCACACCAGTTGTGTGTGAAACATCACGTGCTCTCGAATCAGTCCTTCAACTAATTAAATGCTCATATGCAAAGACCAGATGCTCACCATCCTGCAAACATTTGAACAGCAGCCAGCCTGGGATGGAGATATGAGAGTACGGTGTGGATGAGGATCAGTGTGACAATGTGTCTTAGTATTGGTGCCCTAGATGGAGAGGATACTGATGATGACATTGATTAATAAATGTTTTCAGTCCCACATGTCAAGGCTCAATTCCTTAAGATTACCAAAGATAGATGTCTTTTATGTAAGCAGTGCATCCCTGTGTTAAAGTAGAATTTAAAAACATTGATTTTTAAACATTTTCTTGAATATGTACCTACATAATGATTCTAGCTTTGTCATGTTTGATACCGTTGTGTTCACAAGAGAAAGGACTTTCGACTGATACCAAACTAAACTGTTCCGATGACACTGTACAATCAAGATTTCCACCAATCGGAGGACCTGGAACTGGAGCAGCAAGGGGGAAGCGAGTCCTCACTGTCACGCCACAGAGGGTGACATCATTTCAATTATGATTCTGTAGATTTTCACAAATCAAATGACACCTCCCTGACCTTTCTATCACTAGCTTGTACATGTTGCTCCCAGACTATAAAATAAAATCCTAAAATTAAATGCTTAACTTGGAATCTTACAGAGACTGTTGTCACCAACAGACAGAGGAACAGCTGGAATGTTCATATTCGTGGATCAGAGCATGTAGCTATCGAGAGTTATCTTTAAGTTATTCCAAGACCTATAAAGAATGCCTTGCAGCTTCTACAGTCGGGATCTGCAAAGAAAATCCTATCAAGGAGACTGGAAAGATTTTTTGGGGGTAGAAATATTAATTTCTTAAATGTAGGGTTTATAGTGAATAGCAAACACTGCCCTTAACTACACCTGTGCTCTCCCCACTCATTTTTTGAAAGAATGAATTCTCTCTCTCTCTCTCACCCACACACACCCCTCCACCACTATTATAAAACTCAGGAGAACACCACAAACTTTCTGATTAATACACAGGTATCATATTTGAAAAGAGCACACTGTTTCACAGGCGAATTTCAAACTTCTTTAGAAAGTGTTTTGGAATAAAGGTAACTTTACAATTTTATTACCAGAATTTAAATATAAGAGTTTACCATTTTACTACAGTCGACTAGACAGATTTCTGTTATCAACATATCCCGATCACCAATCCAGTCTGATCAAAGACATTAGGAAATTCATCATTACCATCTCAAAACCAAACATAGTAAACTAAAGGATTAAAATATTCTTTGTTATTTAGCAATTCCTGGAAACCCAAAATTGCCTTTTTGATTATACTGGCGCACAGAGCACTTTTAAATATATTTTTATATATGTTCAATATGTAAATGTCACATTGGAATTTTTTCACATTACTTAAAGAACAAATAACATTTTTAACATTATTGCTAAAAGATTAAAAGATAAAGGATTACCACTATCTTTAATATTTTTAGCTGTACTGGTATGACTATAAAAAGACCTTCACCTGTCATCCCACTTTTGATGTTCACTTTTGTTTACAGCACAGAAACTGAAAGGATAGAAATGTTCTTTTTTTAAAAAGTGAACAATGCGGAAAATTGTTCCGTCACAGATGAAGTACTAATATGACTAACATAGGTTTGTGCGGTTTGAGCTGGATCAAAAAGAAAAAATAAATATTTACCAACGTTGATTTCCTACATCTCAGTATAACTGTTTATACAGAGGTAGTGCTGAGAGGTCCCAATTCAAGGATCACTGTTAGATACCAACAACACAAAAGGATGGCCCTCTACCCCAAAGAGCATACAAGCTAAGTAAACGATAAGAGGTAACAGGAGGATAAAACAAGTAAGGGTTGCACAAGGTAACTGATTCACAACATAGGGATTGTACCTCTTCACTGTAAATTAAATGCCAACTCTCCAACGGGAATTGATTGTATATCAACCCAAAGTGTGCTAGACACTTAATACATTAACAAAGTTGGTTAAAACAGTAACTGAATAAAAAGTTCTCTAGATGACCCTATCCTTACCATAGTGATATCTACTAAACTCTGACTGCTCCACCCGTTTATTTATGCCAAAGAGACCACGACAGATATAAAACTGGAGAAATGAAAATTAGAATCAACCTTCAGTGCAACAATTCACAACATAAGATCTAACTAGCAATCCTATAACTGTGTATCTTCCCAGACATACACCATCCACTGACAAGGCAAAAGTCTAGACCAATATAGCATTCTGAGAACTAGATGCATGGAAGCAACTGCAGCTGAAACGGTAATTTTGGATTAATACAACCAGAAAGCATAAGACCAACCAAGGGGGCTGTCCTAAATGTCAGCAGCTGGAGCCTCTCCCCGCTATACCCAGAGGATACAGCTGCTTTAGTCAAACAAAAGACAAACACACAGGTTGGGCAAGCCCTCTGGCTAGGCAAGCTTCTTCTTTTCCTGATGCACTGGACAATGGTTTGGAAGGCTTTTTCTTGGCAAAAGTTCAGAGAAAAGTTCCTGAGTGTCCTGGAACTTTTTAGTCCTATAAAAGTAGAACTATAGAGCCCTGAAGATAACACAAGTCCTTTATTTTGCCTTTTGTTGTTGTTGTTTTTTGCAGATGGCAACAGAACTAAGGTCCATATCATAGTTGACAGGGAAGGAGGACATAGTCTTAATAACTGCATAAACTTCTCATTATGAAACACCAACTAAGGAGTAGGAGGTGAGAAAAACCATGCTTACAGCCAAAGTGAAGGCCATCAGGAAAATGGCTTTCAGAATAAATCAGCAATGGGGAAGAGATCTCAAAGGTTCAAAGGAAAGGAAATGAAGTTAGATTGTGGGCATATCCTCTACTAGAAGAGCCAGTTTAATTAACTTCAATGATAGGCCCACAGAACTAACTCTAGGTCTTATAATAAAAAGTCTAACAAAGTATAGGCTCTGCTGAAGAGCGTATATGCTCACTTTTTTTTTTTTTTGGGGGGGGGGTGGGGGGTGGAAAGAAGGAGACCCATTCCAAAATGCATCCGATGAAGTGAGCTGTAGCTCACGAAAGCTTATGCTCAAATAAATTGGTTAGTCTCTAAGGTGCCACAAGTACTCCTTTTCTTTTTGCATTCCAAAACAGGTTCCTAGGAAGATACCCAGCAAAAGGAGCAGAATATCTGACATTAGAAGAATCTCAAAAAAGTTTTATGTTCTAAAAAAGATCTCAAGGTAGAAGCTGCCAATTAACTACGTCAGGGATATTATATTAGTTCTAACTATTTTTGCTGGCTTCGTTAGGATAGGACTGTGCAGAGGTGGTGTTCAAAACTTAGAAGATTAATTAGATTTTATGACATGTATCACTCCATCCACAAGCTCCATGGAGCAAGAGTCAAGAAATCTTCCCTTAAAAGAGGGAACGTGAACTTTACCTTATTTATTTCAAATCTTCATAATCCAATTCTGGATTACTATATGGGACACAACCCGACTGGCTCTTTCAACAAAAGACAGTTACCTACAAAGTCTCTTGAATGCAAGATTTTTACTCTTCTGCACCCTTTCAGTACTTTTATTGGGAAAATAAAACGTTAGCATAACCTTTTGATCACTCAGAGATCTTCCTGTGTGACCACACTGATTGTGAATTTTACCCTAACTTCTTAATGGGGCACCTACATGCAAGTTGACTTATTCCTAAAAGGTTTGGCTCATTCACTCTTCCATTTTCTCCAATAAAGAGGGGTTCCAAGGTTCTCTTATCTGTGTTTGATGCACCTTATCTCATCTTTGAGGATAGGAGAGATTAATTGGGGCATGTTGTGCAAAGGCCTATCTGTTTGTACCAGTTTTTTTTCCCATTTGCTTACTTTTATAAAGTTTAAAAAGTCTCCTAGTAACATCACAGATTGACATAAACTAAGAGTTTAGAAAAGACAGGTGATGTTTATAATTGAAAACACTAAAGATGAGTTTAGATTGCTTAATTTTTAATAGAATGATGTTGCCACCCCTTTCTGGGCATTGCTTATCTGGGGGTACAGCTCAGCAGGTGGACCGAAAGGAGTTCGGCTTCACCATCATGGCTGGAGACACGTCCTGTATCTGCTACATCGTTGGAATCTGCCATCAAACCATTGGGCCTTCATCATCCTGATCCTGAAAGATGCCTTCATCAGACCAGGGCAAAGAGAATGAGCCAGATTACACCGTCACCTCCATCAGGTTTGACTAAATCCTGATCAAATACCAAAGATGTGAACCTTGTGTTACTGTTGTCACCTCCTCCCTCATGCTCCATTTTCCTTTACCACCTTGTTTCTCCTCTTTCCCATCTTCTTTTTATGCCTTCTGACTCTGAAGAAATCTGTTTTAGCTGTCCAAGACAAATCCGCCTTTTGCAACTCTGCTATGAACCTATGACCAGAAAGGAAAACTAAAAACAATGCCTTAAACAGAGTTCGCCAGATGTCTGAGTGCCTGATATGGCCACATGCTATGCCTTGCAATTTCCCAGCAGCTATTTTGCAAGCAAGAAAGCAAGAGAGAATACTATTTTCTTCCTCCCTTCATGTTTTAGTGTCTTGTTTTTACTTAAAGGAAAGAGAGTAATACTTCAATAACAACCTCTGAAGACCATCTAAACTGACTTTCTTCTTACCAAAAAGGACAGTTAGTAGCTCTGTAAGACTGTCAAGCAAAGTCATGACAGTGGGGCAGCCAGGCCAAATTGAGTGGCACTGCGGCCCGAAGCACCAGGTGGCAACACATGGAGTGGGAAGATGGGCCCAGTCCTGTGGGATAGTAGCTTCCAATGCAGGGGGAACTCGCTCTCCAAGCCTCCTATTCTCCGCTCCCACCCCAGGATCTACTCTTCCACACCGGGCAAATATTAGATTTGCAGTGCAGGGACAGAGTGTGCATATACGTAAGGGCACTACACAACAACAAAATTCAGTTGGTGGTTACCTTAATAAAAAATTTGGGAGCCCCTGGTTTAGCGTATGAGGCACACTAAAGGAAAAGACTACTTTCCAGAAAGATAGGCAGTCATTTTGCTGTTCTCTTCTCCTCCCCGCAACTTCCAACTTTTAACGGGTGGTTGTGCCTGTGCCTACGCTTCCAGTCACACATGATCTAGAGCCCAGCTTAACTGATGAGTTAACGCTGACAGCGTAAAATACATTACTGGGATAGTGTAAATATCGTCATTATAAAACCAGAAATTTAAGAGTGAAGTGTAAAAGAAATCCCAACACATTAAGGTATGGAAATGTACAGTTAGGGCATCCAAACAAACTTAACTTGGTCCTACAGTGACAACATGAGGAAAAAGAAGGTAAAATCTAATGTATCTTTAAAAGTGAGTTTAATCTAACCTAGGATCACACAGACTAAAGTAAAAAAATATATATATATACTGTTACTGTAGGGTGTCGCTAAAGGACAGAATTAAGGTTGTCTGGGAGCCCAGAAAGCCTCTTAATGGTTATGGACAAAGGGCAATCAATGCAGGAACTATTAGATCTATCAGACACTGAAAATCCATTTTAGGGATGGATAGTCACATCAAGCTAGTTTCACCTCATTCAACTCAGATTCCAGAGGGTCATGATAGAAAGTTGGCTTCTTGCCTAGATGAAGAAGCAGCAGCTAAGGTAGAGTGAGATGTTCTCTTTCCCAAGACCTGGTGTCCTAAACAAGGATCTTTTCTAGGAATTCGGGACCCGAAAAGGTAACATATGTGTGATCTTCAAAAAATGTCACCAGGACACCAAAGCAAAATCCATAGGGTAGTGTGTGCCAGAATGCAGGATCTTAATAAACTGGACTTAAGGAGAATAAAATCCTGGAACATGTCATACAAATTAACTTCCACCAAGCACTTTGACAGGTTCTTGCAGATGGCTTTTTCTGACTGGGTTTCTTATGTCAGCAGAGGTACAGGTGTAATAGGCATGTGTATCAATTAGCATCTCCGCCACTTCATTCTTTAAGTTCCTAAGAAAAATGTGCAATCAGTAGCAAGTGTGGTACTTTTTTTTTTATTATTATTATTCCTTGTTCTAAAGAGGAACTAGAGGCGATCCCAAGAATTACAGCCAATAAATTTTACCTTAGTACCAGATCAAACTTGTTGAAATGCTAACAATTATAAACTGTTGAATTATAAAACATGATTATGTTCTGATGGGGTAAACCACAGCAAATTTGCTACAGGAAAATTGTGCCTCTAAAACTGTTTGAATTCTTTGAACCTGTCAAGAAAAGAACAGGTAAAAGAACAAGTTGACAATTTGTTAAAAGGCTTGTTTTGAAGTTCAAATAAAATTTTTCACAAAAGACTACCAAAGGAACATAAGTTATCACAGGAAGTACTGTCACAGAACAAACTGCTTAAGAGAAAAAACAAAGCAGCAATAAAAGGTCTTTATGGCAAAGGATTAAGAGTGGGATGATCCAAAATTCTGAACTAGGACCAGTGTAATTATTTAATATGATATGGAAAAAAGTAAGTAAGTAATGATAATGGCAAAATTTGCAGATGACAAAATGTAGGTTAGTTAATGCAAGAGAAGATGAGGAACTTCAGAGAGGCCTAATGCAGCTAGTTGAATCGGCAACTCAAACTGGCAGTTCAAATTCAATGTTGACAAATACAACCTTGAAAGAATAATTCGGTCATACATACTGCTGCATTCTAAACTGATTAACTATTCAGGAAAAAGACCTGAATGTGATTGTGGATAGCTCAACATTCAGAAGTTGTGAAAAAAGGAAACTAAAAACATTTGGATGGATAAAGAATGACAAGGAAAATAATTGTGAACTGTTATGATGCCTATACAGAAATCTATGTTATGCCCTAACCTGAAATACCATCTTCAATTCTACTTCTGCTAAATCCTCTTTTAGAAAAGGTCTGGCAACTCTTATATTCCATATATGTGAGTACTTTCCAAGTCAAAAGCTCTTCTCACTACTTATTCTTGCAGTTTAAGCAGACTCAGAAGATTGATGCTAAAAACAGGATAGTCTCTTTAAAGGAAAGATTGGCTGTTTTTGAGCGGGATGTGAACCCAAGTCCATCTTCGGCCATGAAAGGTCAAATCAAACATGCAGATTTGGGGGGATGGAAGGAAACTTCTCAGGAGGGTGATAAAGGGACCTAATGGCAACAGATGGAGAGAGAATACAGCCTGTTTTCAAACATCTTTATTATAGAAGAATGGACTGGAAGGATTCTCTTCAAATTTGCCCAAGGCAAAAAGATGGCAAGCTTGCCTTCTCCTCTTGAATGGCAGTTTATATTCAATTGGGGAAATTGTTCAGGGTTTTTGTCATGTGACACTAAATACAGATATTTTTCCTACAAAATCCTCCTGGAATCACCAGAGAAAGAAAATGAGGGGGCTAAGAAGAAGAGGTCAAAGCTAGTCTCCCCCAGACTTTGCTTGAAGAGTACAATGCACCTTTGCTTGAAGAGGCTGAGTGGGGAAAAAACCCTGAACAGGACTGCAGAGAGGAAAGAAGGAAGGATTTATTTTCAATTGATACATGGCGGAATTACAAGTGAAGAAAAACTGGGCTGGAATCCACTCATTTGCAGGGGAATTATAGGGAAAAAAATTGTTCCATGGGGTCAGGGCCTGAAACAAGGTACACCTTCCCATTTTGGCCTCACACCTGCATTCCTAGGAAGGGCTGGGGAATTGTGCACACAAAGCTCACAACAGTTGGCTCAAGAAAAAGTTGTAGCCAAGACATTTCTTGGTACCAAGTTTAATGCTACTAAAAGTTGGGTTCTCAGCCTGAGCGAACAGAGGCATGACTTGTCTGATGGACAAATATTAGACTGATGACACAGTGATAAGCACCGTACATAAATCTAGATAGCAATGCCAGACAGAAGTGTTGTTTTTTTTAACTGTACCCCCTTTGTATCAATTTGTCAATAAGAATGTGAAGAATGTCAATGACTTGCATTCATAAAATGTATTTTAAAATTTAACATTAATAAATTGCATATTATTTCTGCAATGTCTTATTTTGCTGAACATCGGGAGGATTACCAATTTTTAAAAGAAATGCTTTTGTGACAAAGTCTAAATTCCCCTTCACTGGAGAATTCAGTACCTCATACTCTTCAAACTTTGTTTTCTCACTTGTTTTGTGTAACTTCAATAACTAGTTTTAAGGGTTTTAGACCACCAATTAGACCTACTTTAAAAATACGTTAGTGGAATGGAGGGAATAACTGGAACAGATTTGGGGTTTTCTTTTCTGCCACTCTCATTTAAGCATTATAACAGCCACATTTTAATTAGAGCCAACAGAAGATTTTTTCCACCTTCTCCCATTGCACTTAAATATATTCACAGAGCTGTATTGATATCTGTCACACTAATGTACATGGATACTTTGTAACAAGACCTTTCATATTTGTACATTTAATTTATTAGTGATTTTTAAAGAGTTAAAATTTAAATTACCTGCATATTCACTGAATGTTCATGTCATAGTGAATAAAAATAAATAATAATGACTATTTCTTATACAGCTGTTTTTATCAGTAGATCCCAAAATGCTTCATAATCTTTCAACATATTACCCTCACAATACCCCTATGAGATAGGGAATCATTATCATCCCCATTTTACACAAAGAGAACTGAGGCACAGAGAAGCTAAATGGCTTGCCCAAGGTCATACAGGAAGTCTATGGCAGAGCAGCAAATTGAACCTAGGTCTCCCACATCCTAGGTCACTGCTCTAACCATTGGACTATCTTGTAGATGCTGCACCTTTTGTATCATAGTGCTGGCATGTTTAATCATAAGAAAAATGAAAAAAAAAAAGTCAAATTCTGACTGAAGTTTACAGTACTTTTTTTTTAAAGATTAATTATGTTTCCTAACACATTTCCAATTAAACAAATTGTTTAAGCTCATTATTTTCTTATGCTGCTTTAAGTTTCATTTTAGGTTTGATTCCCTCCCATCCACATCTTCAGCATTATCTGCATGTGCTAAATTAATGGAGCCTTTCAGAAGATTAAGATCTTTTCAGGGACACCGAAACCTACTGCAGATCTTTTCCATTTTAATCCGACATGTAAGGTCTCCACTTCCAGAACCATCTAACTCTTTGTAAAAGCTGGAAAAGTACTCTTCTTGTCTCTTCCAAGCAAATAATAAGTGCATCCATTGCTGGATACAAGATGATACCTCACTTCATTCAAAAACCTATGTCTAGTCTTGATGTGTTCGTAAGTTTAAACTATACTTTTCAGAATATAAAGTAATATTGAGCATTGGGATTCTTCTGTGCTATTTTTGGGATAACAAGGATGAAGTGGTGGAAAGATTTTTCTGAAAAGTTCAAGAATAGTTTCTTGTTACATAAGCAGCTTATAGCATTAATTTTTAGAGGCCCAGAAGTTAGAATTAATGGAAGCCTTCAGGTATTTGTCATTTATCTGCTTTCAAATACTTACAGTGAAAAATACGGAAATCAATGTATGGATGAGAACCTCTTCTTTCTGTTTCAAATCCTGCCCGACTTCTTACTCGCACATCTCCTAGAAATAGGGTCAAGAGTGAAATAAGAGTGGAAGAGCAGCAGAGATAAAATGCAATTGAACAAGGGATAAAAAGTCATGTACTTAATGGTGTAGGGTTATTTATACAATAAACCTATTCAAAGCTTTTTGTTTTAGAGGTGAAGTTTCAAAACAAAGTGTGAAGATTTGTTAAACATGCAACTGCATGCTTTTTCTCAACTTCTTTCCTGCCTAAACATATGTGGCCAAAAGCATTCAGATGAAATTAAAAACATTTGGCTACACCATTATGATAAAAAAATGTGTCTTAATGTGACAGGAAACAAGAATGTTAAAAGTTGATTTGTCCCTCAGTTTACACATGAAGCAGGAATATTTGTATAGTTCAAAAGATTCAACTTCGAGAAATTGTAGCTTTTAGCAAACAAACTAGTTACCCTCTGTTCTCATATTAAATAACAGAACATTTTCCCGCTAGCATTTACTTACTTGTGCTCAGCTGTTTGAACATTACAAAAGAGCCTATTCAAATACCAAAATGCAGTATTAAAATTTTAAAGCATCAGTATGTTTCTAGGTATTTGCTACTGCAACTTAAACAATTAAGTTTATACTTAATACACTATACTGTATTTCTTAACATATTAGTTGATTTCTGCATTTGTGTTTTACCAATTGAAAGCTGATCAGTGTAAGTAATTAATTCATTCATTGAGACAAGAGAATTCACCTGAATTAAAAAATCCCTTTAGCTCTTAAAAATGAGATCAATTTAATATTACGTTTGTCTCAAGTCTAACTCAATGTTAAAACATTAGAACATTCTCAAAATTGCTCTATTTCTATTAATGAAATCCTGAATGTATATAACAGTCCTCTCTCCAAAGAAAGCAGTTTTCATATAAGTCATAATTAGGGATTTAATGGGGATGACAAAGACTATATTTTAAAAAATTGTGAGCACTAAAGAAAAATCTGTAGGTACTTAAATTCCAGTAACTGCCATCATTCTACTGTGTTGAAATTGTTTCACCTCTCTCTCTCTGCTTCTCCAACTAATTTATTCACAGAACTAAATTAAACACATTATTAAACCAAGTAGCAAACCACTTTACTAAGATTAGCATTGTAGCTGAAGATACAAAAACGTTGTGAATAGTAATACAACAGTATGTATGATGGATAGTTTTGCAGAAATTTTATATATTTAAACACTACTGTTTGGCAATACATATAATAATGCACTTTATATAAGTTGTATCTTGAGAGGTACAATGTGTGAGTACCACAAAGATGAGGAGGATCCAAGTTGTGTATTATAATGAAGTATTTATATATTCACACAGTCTTGAGGGGTATGAAATGTTTTAAGTTATTCTTTCCTTGTATATGTTTTTAAAGGTCTGAAAATCCTTTGTGAAACTGCTAGTAGAAGGTTTCAGCAAAAGGAAAGCTCACCTCACCACCACCCATGCAGCAATATTCACCTCTCAGGCTAACAAAGACAATGTCAAATTATAAGACTCTCCAACATGTTCAGCTAAAAGGGTGGTTCATTCCACTCTCTAGAAGATACAGAGGCAGCACTGCAGAACTCTTCTGCGAGGCACATGAACTGGTGATTCGTTGGATAAGTAATGTGACCTTAGGAAATACTTCTAAAAAAAAGTCTAGTAAAAGAAAAACTTTAGAGAGAAAAAGTCAAAAGATGGAGAAGAGGGAGGGAACTCAGATTGTACATTGATATTTTCATATGAAACTGGCAAATAGGACAGTGCTGTCCCCCACTCTCAGGCAGAGTACAGCTGCCAAACTTGAGTCACATCATCATGTACCAAAAAACACGTCAAGAATAAAAGGGAAAGCAAAGGAAAATAGTAGGAGGAGCTCCAAGAGAAACACCACCTGAAGACTTCCTTGGGGTTTCCTGTTAATAACAGAAACTAATGGGTATCATGCCTCAGCGAAACCTAAAAAAATATTTTCTACTGTGTTTTGAGTTCCCACTTGCCAGGGTCTGGAGTTTGACAGCTGAGCCAGTCTATTCAATTGCCCATATTTCTCCCAAACATTATGAAGCCATGGCCTTTGAATGGTAGAAAATTTTGAAGACTTCATACCAGGGGAGGTCACTTTTAATTTTCCTTTGAAGATTTCAGTAACCTACAGGTTCCATTGTTGTATTCTACCAAAATGGGCTAGATATAGAGGAAGGAATAGTTTAACTATTAAACTGATCATCAAGGTTAAAGGATTATAGCAAAGGATACTTGCCTGATGACCATTTCCCTTCACTGAATCTATGCAACATATTTCACCAGCCACAAAATCCCACAGTGGCAAAGAAAATCCCACAGTGGCAAAGATGTTGATGACAAAGGGCTCTTCAAGTTATTTGCTTGAGAGCAATTTTGTTTTGCAAGTTCACCAAGTGAAACACAGCAATAGGTTTACAAAAAAAGGCACTGTTTCTGATTGAAAGAATGAAACACACATGATGGGGTGGGTAGCGGAAAAGAAAGAGCAACATACTAGTGATGCATATGGACAATAATGAAACAGAGGTAACTGTATTGAGATAGTACAGGGGTAGGAAGGAATGCTTTTATATCTACAGTACAGAGTAGAAATTTCCCAAAAAGGCAGAAAAGAGTCTGTGGAAAAGAGATATTTTCACTGAGCAGTTGAAAGGTAAAGATCTAGTACTCATCAAAAACCTCCTGTTGTTTTGTTTTTTTTTAATACATTAAAATACCTAAAGCATTTGCCTCAGAAATATTGGAAAAAGTGGAGTGCTGCAAGGCGCCTAAAGGTTCTGAATGGTAGCTCAAAACAAAAAGACCATCTCCTGGCTGAATTGGAAGGAAGGGAGGACTTTATTTAGAATGGAGGGGAGTATAGAGGAACCCTGGAAGCCAGCAGACTGTATAATCTATAGAGACCATCTGTCCGTAATAGTTCAGTCCCATTCTTAGAAGAAACAGCAATGCTTGCCTTTTACAAGCAGTCCTCTTGGGATGACAAGCCTTCATTGTCACTTCTTGGACCTCATTTTAGGGGAAGACTGCTCCCAATACACAGAAAACCAGAAACGATAAATATCTTTTGGCCCTGGTGGGACAAATGGGCTGTTTCCATTACAACTGGGAGTCACCCAGATATTTACGAATGGAATGAGTTTAGCATCTTGTGCAATTCACACTTTCTTTAAAACTGAAGCATCTTCATTGATTTTTTCAGAGCAGCTTTCTTCAGAACAAAGGGAGCCTCCATGAATCTTTAAGACCCTGAAAAATGTCCAGTATCAAAGCCAAATAATTCTTCTGGGAACTGAAGCAAAGTCACACCTCCAGTAAGAGAAACGAATGATATTACAAAGAGTACTGCAGATGAAATTCTTTCATCCTTTTATTTCATTCTGTTAAAGATTGGCTTTAGCCTTTTAAAAAGTTTCATCAAGGGGATATCTGAACTATGGTAACAATCACTACAAAATCCTTTAAGTCTGTTACAAAAGCTTCATAATCTTTTTTCCAGTAATGTTCTATTTGCTTATTGGCTAGATTTTTGGAAGCAGCTGCCCAGACTACAGGAACAAGAGTCTTTATTAACTGAGAAATGCAAACATCCTCTTCAGGGGGATTAGCTTAAACATCTTCTCTGTCTTCCCATGCTTTTTTCTGAAATTCATGACAAATCCTAATGAAACTACTCTTTTCAGAGTAAGTCAACACACATCTCTAGTGACTGCTGAATGGTAGTCCCTAATCACCACTGCACTCATTTAAAAGTGATTTTTTAAAAATCCACCAATTCAAAGAGGACCAAAAAGATAAAGAAGAAACTTCAACCTCTTCAAAGGAGAAAGAAGGAAAAATCTTCTTCGTTGAAGTCTCCGATTTAGTGTGCATGTATGCACATTCTTAGCTATTTTTGTTGGCTCAGGGTACTAAACTCCATTTTATTTCTAGCATAGTTGGAGAACTTGGATGATTTGCAGTCTGTGACAAAAGACATCAAGGTACCAGCAAAGGGAGAAACTAGCTTGAAAAAGATGATGGTGAAAGAACAGGAAGGGAAGGAAGAGAGTGCTCCCTTGGCTAACTAGCTGAAATTGCACAGGGCAGGATAGCCAGAGGAATGCCCCAGTTTAGGGGAAGAGGATCAGGCTCAGAGTTTAAATGGAAAAGAGAGAATAGCCTGCATATATTAGAAGTAAGACAAAAGGAATCAGGGGATAACTGTTGCTGAGGGGAGGTTGCTAATTTTCTACCTTTGTTGGCTTTTTGGCTTTTTCTTCCCCCATAGTGATGATGAGCTATTGTAACACCGACAGACCCCGGTCACAGCAAACAGGATCGAACCTGGCACCTCGAGCTAAATGCATGAGCCTCTACTGCATGAGTCAAAAGCCACATGGCCCTTAGCTAAGGCTGAGGCAGACTCGTTAATATCTAAGTGGTCTCGGTGCCACTAGAGGGGACAGAGCACCACACCCAGGAGGTGTGTGGGTTACACTATGCAAGTGGGGACTGTATAGGGTAAGTAGTCCAGATCCAGCTGAGAGAGGTGCCTTATCACCAAAGCAGACAGTTTAGAGTAGGCCACTCAATGCCCCATAACTTCCAAACCCTATATTGACCAGGGCTCCCCATAATGGATCTTGGAGGCAGCAGAGAAGAGCAGAAAAGCCAAAACACAGTAAGAACAGAAGGAAATCCAGAAAATCTACAGGAGCCTGAGGAAGAACATTGAGGAAAGCTACCCTGTAGCTGTAGACAAAAACAGCTGACTGGGGCCAATATAGCTGGATCACGCTTACAAGATACCAGCGCAAACAGCTGAAGAGTTCTACAGTGCTGTATTTCTATTTTTAGAAGATGAACCATTATCCAAGGTCTGAATCTGGACTGAAAAATGCTTTTGGAGAATGCCAGAGTGGCTGAATATATTTTTTGGAGTGGAGAAGGAGAGAGTAGCCATCTCAAGCTGACAATGTTCAGTTGTACTGCCACTGATTGAGTCAGTTAAGGTTTTCCCGTTATTTTCAGGGATTTTTAATCTTTTTCTTTCTGAGGTCCCACCCAACATACAATAAAAATTCCAGAGCCCACCTTGGCCACAACTGGTTTTCTGCATATCCAGTAGATTAAAAGCCAGGGTTGATGTTCGAGGGTAGCAAGCAGGGCGATTGCCCAGGGCCCCACAAAGCTAAGTTGCTTGGGTTTTGGCTTGAGTCCTGGGTGGCCGGGCTCTGGCTTTGATTTTCCGCCCTGGACCCTAGCGAGAGCGAGCCTAACACTGGCCCTTCTGTCTGGTTTATTTTGGCGGACCCTCTGAAAGCTGCTTGCAGCCCCCCCCAGGGGGTCCCAGGCCCCTGGTTGAGAATTGCTGATTTAGGTATCCATAAGGTTATGTTTTAGGTAGGATTTGGAAATACTGCTGTACCACAGTAACATCACTCCAATTGGGATCACCTGAACCTCTCTTCAAGACTTGGATTCCAACAGCCTGCAAACTTTAGGGAAAGCAATTTCACAATCATTACAGCCAAACAAAGCCAATAGGATAAGTTCTAAGTAGTCTTTCTGTTAATTTTATAGGGCTGTCAATTAATCGTAGTTAACTCACGTGTTTAACTCCAAAAAATTAATTGGGATTAAAAAATTGGGATTAATTGCCATTTTAATTGCATTGTTAAGCAATAGAATACGAATAGAAATTTAATAAATATTTTGGATGTTTTTCGACATTTTCATATATATTGTATTGTGTTGTAACTGAAATCAAACTGTATATTATTTTTATTACAAATATTTTCACTGTAAAAATGAGCAAAAGCTTTCGTGAGCTACAGCTCACTTCATCGGATGCATACTGTGGAAAGTGTAGAAGATCTTTTTATATACACACAAAGCATGAAAAAATACCTCCCCCCACTCCACTCTCCAGCTGGTAATAGCTTATCTAAAGTGACCACTCTCCTTACAATGTGTATGATAATCAAGGTGGGCCATTTCCAGCACAAATCCAGGGTTTAACAAGAACGTCTGGGGGGGGGGGGGGGGGGGGGGGGGGTTAGGAAAAAACAAGGGGAAATAGGTTACCTTGCATAATGACTTAGCCACTCCCAGTCTCTATTCAAGCCTAAGTTAATTGTATCCAATTTGCAAATGAATTCCAATTCAACAGTTTCTCGCTGGAGTCTGGATTTGAAGTTTTTTTGTTGAAGAATTGAAAAGGCTGACAAAGGAGGTGCTGTTGTCATCATGAATAGGTCGGAATATGAACAAGAGGCTGCTCGGCAGCTCTCCAACACCACTTTCTACAAGCCATTACCCTCTGATCCCACTGAGCGTTATCAAAAGAAACTACAGCATTTGCTCAAGAAACTCCCTGAAAAAGCACAAGATCAAATCCGCACAGACACACCCCTGGAACCCCAACCTGGGATATTCTATCTACTACCCAAGATCCATAAACCTGGAAATCCTGGGCGCCCCATCATCTCACGCATTGGCACCCTGACAGCAGGACTGTCTGGCTATGTAGACTCCCTCCTCAGGCCCTACGCTACCAGCACTCCCAGCTACCTTCGAGACACCACTGACTTCCTCAGGAAACTACAATCCATCGGTGATCTTCCTGATAACACCATCCTGGCCACTATGGATGCAGAAGCCCTCTACACCAACATTCCACACAAGGATGGACTACAAGCCGTCAAGAACACTATCCCCGATAATGTCACGGCTAACCTGGTGGCTGAATTTTGTGACTTTGTCCTCACCCATAACTATTTTACATTTGAGGACAATGTATACCTTCAGATCAGCGGCACTGCTATGGGTACCAGCATGGCCCCACAGTATGCCAACATTTTTATGGCTGACTTAGAACAACGCTTCCTCAGCTCTTGTCCCCTAACGCCCCTACTCTACTTGCGCTATATTGATGACATCTTCATCATCTGGACCCATGGAAAAGAAGCCCTTGAGGAATTCCACCATGATTTCAACAATTTCCATCCCACCATCAACCTCAGCCTGGTCCAGTCCACACAAGAGATCCACTTCCTGGACACTACAGTGCTAATAAACGATGGTCACATAAACACCACCCTATACCGGAAACCTACTGACCGTTATTCCTACTTATATGCCTCCAGCTTTCACCCTGACCACACCACACGATCCATCATCTACAGCCAAGCTCTGCGATACAACCGCATTTGCTCCAATCCCTCAGACAGAGACAAACACCTACAAGATCTCTATCAAGCATTCTTACAACTACAATACCCACCTGCCGAAGTGAAGAAACAGATTGATAGAGCCAGAAGAGTTCCCAGAAGTCACCTACTACAGGACAGGCCTAACAAAGAAAATAACAGAACGCCACTAGCCATCACCTTCAGGCCCCAACTAAAACCCCTCCAACGCATTATTAAGGATCTACAACCTATCCTGAAGGATGACCCAACACTCTCACAAATCTTGGGAGACAGGCCAGTCCTTGCCTACAGACAGCCCCCCAACCTGAAGCAAATACTCACCAGCAACCACATACCACACAACAGAACCACTAACCCAGGAACCTATCCTTGCAACAAAGCCTGTTGACAACTGTGCCCACATATCTATTCAGAGGACACCATCACAGGGCCTAATAACATCGGCCACACTATCAGAGGCTCGTTCACCTGCACATCTACCAATGTGATATATGCCATCATGTGCCAGCAATGCCCCTCTGCCATGTACATTGGTCAAACTGGACAGTCTCTACGTAAAAGAATGGACACAAATCAGATGTCAAGAATTATAACATTCATAAACCAGTCAGAGAACACTTCAATCTCTCTGGTCACGTGATTACAGACATGAAAGTTGCAATTCTTCAACAAAAAATCTTCAAATCCAGACTCCAGCGAGAAACTGTTGAATTGGAATTCATTTGCAAATTGGATACAATTAACTTAGGCTTGAATAGAGACTGGGAGTGGCTAAGTCATTATGCAAGGTAACCTATTTCCCCTTGTTTTTTCCTAACCCCCCCCCCCCCCCCCAGACGTTCTTGTTAAACCCTGGATTTGTGCTGGAAATGACCCACCTTGATTATCATACACATTGTAAGGAGAGTGGTCACTTTAGATAAGCTATTACCAGCAGGAGAGTGGGTTTGTGTGGGGGGGGGGGGGGGGGGGTGAGAAAACCTGGATTTGTGCTGGAAATGGCCCAACTTGATTATCATACACATTGTAAGGAGAGTGATCACTTTAGATAAGCTATTGCCAGCAGGAGAGTGGGGTGGGGGGAGGTATTTTTTCATGCTTTGTTTGTATAAACGATCTTCTACACTTTCCACAGTATGCATCCGATGAAGTGAGCTGTAGCTCACGAAAGCTTATGCTCAAATAAATTGGTTAGTCTCTAAGGTGCCACAAGTACTCCTTTTCTTTTTGCAAATACAGACTAACAAGGCTGTTACTCTGAAAACTGTAAAAATGATAAACAAAAAAATACTATTTTTCAATTCACTTCATACAAGTACTGTAGTACAATCTCTGTCATGAAAGTGCAACTTACAAATGTAGATTTCTTTTTGTTACATAACTGCACTCAAACACGAAACAATATAATACTTCAGATCCTACAAGTTTACTCAGTCCTACTTTTTGTTCAGCCAATCGTTAAGACAAACAAGTTTGTTTACATTTACAGGAGATAATGCTGCCCTCTTCTTATTTACAATGTCACCAGAAAGTGAGAACAAGCATTTGCAGGACACTTCTGAAGCCGGCATTGCAAAGTATTTATGTGCCAGATACGCTAAACATTCGTATGCCCCTTCATGCTTCGCCACCATTCCAGAGGTCATGTTTCCATGCTGATGATGCTCATTAATAATATAATGTGTTAATTAAATTTGTGACTGAACTCCTTGGGGGAGAATTGTATGTCCCCAGCTCTGTTTTACCCACATTCTGCCACATATTTCATGTTATAGCAGTCTGGATGATGACCCAGCACATGTTGTCCATTTTAAGAACACTTTCCCTGCAGATTGCACAAAACGTAAAGAAGATACCAATGTGAGATTTCTAAAGATAGCTACAACACTCAACCCAAGGTTTAAGAATCTGAAGTGCCTTCCAAACCGAGAGGGACGCAGTGTGGAGCATGCCTTCAGAAGTCTTAAAAGAGCAACACTCCAACGTGGAAACTACAGAACCCGAACCACACAAAAAAGAAAATCACACTTCTGCTGGTGGCATCTGACTCAGATAATGAAAATGAACATGTGTTGGTCTGCACTGCTTTGGATTGTTATGAAGCAGAACCAGTCATCAGCATGGACGCATATCCTGTGGAATGGTGGTTGAAGCATGAAGGGACATATGAATCTGTAGCGCATCTGGCAAGTAAATATCTTGCAACACTGGCTACAACAGTGCCATGAGAATGCCTGTTCTCACTTTCAGGTGACATTGTAAACAAGGAGCGGGCAGCATTATCTCCCACAAATGTAAACAAACTTGTTGGTCTGCATGATTGGCTGAATAAGAAGTAGGACTGAGTGGACTTGCAGGCTCTAAAATTTCACATTGTTTTATTTTTGAATGCAGTGTTTTTACATATAATTCTACATTTCTAAGTTAAACTTTCATGATAAAGAGATTGCACTACAGTACTTGTGTTAGGTGAACTGAAAAATACTACTTCTTTTGTTTTTTTATAGTGCAAATACTTGTAATCAAAAATAAACAAAGTGAGCACTATGCACTTGATATCCTGTGTTGTAATTGAAATCAATACATTTGAAAATGTAGAGAACACCCAAAAATATTTAAATAAATGGTATTCTATTATTAACAGTGTGATTAATCGCGATTAATTTTTTTAATTCTGCGATTAATCACAATTAATTTTTTTAATCGCTTGACAGCCCTACTATTTTAACATCCCCCAAAATTATGTTATTCAGTTACATTCAATTGTTATATATGGTTCATTTGGAGTATCAACTTATTAATCAAATTAAAGGTAAACCATATTACTATGTTTTTTACCTCTGTTGCTAAGGAATTACACTTAAGCCAAGCAGTTCTGTGATTGTAGACTTATTTGTATGATGTACGATGCAAAGGTGTGCAGAAGACTGCCTAACAATATTTGTATTCCTGAAAGGAAGCCACTATATTATCTTTTTCTTATCCATTACCAATTTAAAATTAAATCAAAATTTGAGTTTTATCTGAATCACACCTAGAATCTACAACTATTCTATAGAAAGTTTAATGCAACTTTAATTGGTTTCTCCCAGGTCTGTTCATAAGACAACACTAATGAAAAAAACAGTTACTAATTTGTACAAATAAAGTGAGCTTAACATTTGGGAATACAGAATGACCCCAACCAATGAGAAAGTAGCAATGTGTATTATAATAGTGATACAAGTATCCAGGCAGCAAGATTCAGAGTACAGTAAAACAGGGCAACTACTCTTTTAAGGACTTAGTTCATTTTACAAGTTAGCAATTAAATACAATAAATTACAGGCAAGGGAGTTATGCTCGTCATAGTAAGTCTGTTTCAGGTGTTCCACAGCATGCAAATTAATTCAAAATATGTACAAAATTAAAATTAAGAATACAATATTGAACGTTTTTATAGCTCTAATTCTATTCCAGTTCTGCCCTTTCAAAAGAAAAATAATAAACATATCATAGGAAGTTAGATATTGCCTTCAAGTTGATTGTACAGTATTCAAATGGCAGTAATGAGTCATCTTTTGTGTTCCAAAACTGCATTATGGTGCATGACCACACCACTTCTATCCTCTTGATACAATTCCATATTTTTCCATAAAATTCCAGAAACCAGTAAGAAAACCAGAAACCAAATCCTTATCCCCATTAGAATAGAATCTATGGTACCTCAATCTTCTTGCATCTCAGAGCACTTTAAAAAGCTGGATACATATTATCATTCCCATTTTAGGGAATAAGGTATTCATTTTTATGTTTTTGAAACAGTAAATTTCACTTTACTAATTGAAAAGAAGAGGCACTAAGTGTCACATCACAATTAAATCACAAAAATTAAGTAAAACTAATGTTAAGGGACAAAAATCCCCAAAGTGAGAAAATTCATATTACAGAAACTCAGACCTGAATTTACTTTCTTGTACCTAAGTAGAGGAACACAAACTATATACAGTAAGATAACTGGCACTTTGAAGAACCCTGCAATGCCTGCTGCAAAAAAGTATGAGTATAGAGTTTTAGTCCTAAAAACAAAATAAGGAAAAACATTCCAACATATTAGTAACAGAACTGGAAAACAAATCAGTCATTTTCAAAAAGCTTTTAAAAATAAGCATCTTTTTTTCCACTCAAGAGCTCTCTGAAGTATTTGCTCTGTGCTTTCCCAGTCTTAGAAACCTGAGCCTTTGGAAGCAGACACCAGTATCACAGCATATTACAAATTCGTAAGTCCAAAAGATAGAGGTTACTTACCTATAACTGGAAGTTCTTCAAGATGCAGGGTCCCTATCTGTATTCCACAAGTGGGATATGCATGCTCACCATGCACCTGAGTCTGGAATTAGTTGCAAGCAGTGTCCATTGGCTCACACAGGCACCGTAGCTCTCTCTCCAAGAGCTCCCAACCAAGTGCATAAAGGGTGGTGCAGGCCAATGCCTCTCCAGATTCCCATTCTTATCACAGTGTAATGAATCCACAGCAGAGGGAATGGAGGCCCTTGAGCTTCAGCTTTGGCCCCCCCACCCAGGAAAGTGGGGTTTGGGCGGGCTCAGGCTTCGGTCCCTCCTGGGGTCATGAAGTAATTTTTGTGGTCAGAAGGGGGTTGTGGTGCAATGAAGTTTGAGAACGCTTGCTCTAAAGAAGTACCAGGGAAGCTTCCTGCTCACCTGTGAGTGGGGCTCATCAGGGAGGAGTTCTGAGTGCGGGGGGGTGAGGCTCAGCAGGAGGGTCTGGGTACGAGGGGGTCTGGATGTACGGGGGTTGGGCAGATGGGGATGCAGCTCCCTGTTAAGGGATCCCTCCCCGTGCAGCTCAGGAGTGATGGGTGCAGGAAGTGGGGGGCAAGAGGGAGTTTGCAGAGCTTCCTGCACCTGGGGGAGAAATCAGGGTGGGTCTGACCCAGCCCCGGATGCCAAGCGGGGAAGAGGAAGTCCCGTCCTCCCCAGCCCAGCCAGGACTAGGAGCTGAGCATAGCACAGGGTAGAAGCCACCAGCCAGGTCTTCCCCAGTCCCACCTCCTCCCCACAGTAATTTATGTCTCTGCCAGCTGCCCTGGCACCTGAAACATACTGCGGGGGAGGGTTGCATGACTGCTCTTGTGACTTCCCTGTGCTTCCCCATCAGAAAGTCATTTCTCTGCGGGGAAGCAAAGAAATCTGTGGTGGACATAAATTCTGTGCATGCACAGAATTCCCCCAGAAGTCGTCAAAATGTGGATTTTTCATGATTGACATAGATATCTTGGAAAGGGGAAAGGTAAAAGGTTTAGCAGAATATGGTTCATGATGTGGACCTCCTTATAAGAGTTTCCTGTGAGAAGCCAGTCACTGAGGTATGGGAAAACTGTAAATCCTCTTCTTGTCCAAGCAGCCACCACTGAAAAAACCATGGGTGCTGTGGACAAACTAAAGGGGAGGACTCTGAGTTGGTAATGGTTTTGGTCAAAGAGGAACCTGAGGCATCACCTGTGGGCTGAATGGGTATCTGTATAAAAATATGCATCTTTCATTTTGAGAGCCATGAACCATGTGCCATTCTCTAACACGAGAATTATTGATGCCAAGGATATTGTGGAATTTTAGTTTTTTGATAAGATGGTTTAACTGACATAGATCAAGAAGTAAGGAGAATAGAGACTCCCTTTCCAGGGTGTTGAGGTGGAACCTTTTCTATGGTTCCCCTGAGGAGCAGGGAGTTCACACCTCTTTTCATAAAATCGCCTCATAAGAGGAGAGGTTCCTGAAGAGCAATCGGGAAGGGGGTTTGAAGAAGGAGTAGTCAGAAACTCATTTAGAAAGCCCCCATCGGTACTCTTTAATACCCATTTGTCTGTAGCTAGGGCCCTCCAGTTTTTGACAAATTGGGTAAAGCAGCCTTCAAACATATGAATAGGGGAATGAAGAAGCAGCAATAAAGGGATGTGGATGAAACAAACTCTTTGCCAGAGGTTAGAATATGACATGGTGGTGGATGTTGCAGAGGGTGGGTTCCTGCTCACTCTCTCACATTGTGGCTCTTGAGAACACTGATGATAAAAGGGCTGAAGAGGTGGGTCTTGCCCTATATCCCTATTTATGATGCTTCCTCTTGGGGACAGGGGTATAAATGGCTAGCTGGTGAAGAATTGTTCTTGCATCTTTGCGAAAGTGGAGCAACTTCATCCATTTTCTCATGGAGCAGGTTAACAGTGTCAAAGGGCAGATCTTGGATGGAACTCTGCCTCTCTCTAGGGAAACCTGAGGATTGTTGTCATCGTTGATCCCTCGAAGTCGAGGATGATCTCTTTCACAGGTTTTATTTTTTATGGGTCCTTTGGTGACTGAGGAGTCCAATCCTTGAGCCGCAGACCCATTGGTAGATGTTGCAGGTGGTGTTGGAAGTCAGGGTTGGGCTATGATCATTGCGTGACAGCTGTCTGTCCTTTATTTTCTGGCATTTTTCTGCTACCAGGGCAAGACGATTTTCCTCAAAAGTGGAGGTTCCTTCTCTGACAAGTCTTCGCCAGCTATCCCTATCCTGGACTACTGCCTCCCAGTGTGTGGTATTGTTGCCACATCTCTTGATGTTTATCTTGAGGATGTCTTTAAAGTGTTTCTTTTGGCTTCCCCCTTTCCTTTCTCCTTAGGCGTACAGCAATTGTTTTGGTTAGTGTACATCAGGCATGCACACACAGTACCTGCTCCACCTCAGCTGGTGCTCGATAATCAGGGCCTCAACACAAAAGATGTTGGCCTCTGTGAGGACACTGACATTAGTGTGGTGATCCTCCCACTTTATGTTGAGGATCTTCCTAAGAAAGTGCTGGTGCTGATGTTCTAGGTTTTTCAGGTGTTTTCTATAGGTCATCCAAGTCTCACAGCCATAGAGGAGAGTTGGGATTACCATGGCTTTATAAACTAAAAGTCTAGTGTGTGTTCTGATGTCGTGATTGTTGAACACCTGGTGAGACAGTCTGCCAAAGGCAAGGCTGGCACAGTGGATTCTGTGCTGAATCTCAAGGTCTATGTCTGGGTTCTGTGAGAAATGGCTGCCAAGATAGGCAAAGTATTCTACATTTTCCACTTCTTCTCTATCAGTATAGATCTTCCTTGCTGCGTCTGATAATTGACCAGGAACTGGCTGGTGGAGAACTTTTGTTTTGACGATGTTCAGAGTCAGCCCTAGGCTTTTGTAAGCTTCAGAGAAGCAATTATGGACTGTTTGTAGATCCTCCTTTGAGTGTGCAAGTACAACACAATCATCTTCGTACTGGAGTTTGGTGACTGTTGCTGATATCACTTTAGTTCTGGCATGGAGACGATAAAGGTTGAAGAGGTTGCCGTCAGTCCGATATTGGATGCCAATGCCATGTGGTAGACAGTCTTGGGTTAATGTTTTCATAGCTGCTAAGAAAATGGAGAAAAGGGGGGGCGGGGGCCAGTACACAACCTTGTTTTACCCCAGTTCAGATGAGAAAGGGCTCACAGGTAGAATCACTGCACAGGATGGACACAGTCATCAGGTCATGGAGGAGTCTTACAATGGTGATAAATTTGCTTGGGCAGCTAAGCTTTGACATGATTTTCCACATAGCCTAACGGTTGACAGAGTTAAAGGCTTTGGTCAGATCAATAAAGGCCATAATCAGCTCCTGGTGTTGTTCTTGACATCTTTCCTGGATCTGCCTGGCTGAGAAAATCATGTGGATGGTGCCTTGTGATGGTCTGAAGCCACACTGATACTCTGGAAGTACTTCCTCTGCAAGAGGGAGCAGGTGATTCAGTAAAATTCTAGCAAGAATTTTCCTTGCGATGTAGAGAAGGGAAATGCCTCGATAGTTGCCACAGTCGGCCCTATCTCCCTTTTTGAAAATGTTAACAATGTTAGCGTTATGTAATTCAGCGGGGATTTCCTTAGTGCACCAGATTTTGAGGAGCAGCAAATGAAGCTTGTTAGTCAGTGTTTCTCCCCACACTTTTAGTACTTCAGCTGGTATGCCATCAGGACCTGGTGCTTTATTGTTCTTTATTTGCTTAATTGCTTTGAGGACCTCCTCAGGTGTTGGTGGGTTGGGTTCCAGATTGGGTGCTGAGAGATGGAGTCAATGGTGTCATCAATCACAGTCGAGCCTCAATTTAGAAACTTTTGGTAGTGTTCCTTCCAGCGCTCTTTGATAAATTAGTTATCTTTAAGAAGGATACTACCATTTTTGGATCTCAACAGTGTGAGGCCACATGAGGCTGGTTCATACAGGGTCATTTTCTCACAAAAGAAGCTCCACATATCATGTCTGTCAGCAAATGCTTGAATTTCTTTTACTTTATCCTCCCACCATTTGTTTTTGATTTCTTGGATCCTCCTTTGAACTTCAGCTTTGAGCTGATGGAAAGAGCTCTGCTTCTGACAGGAAGATGCATAGTTTTGCGAGTCACAGAAAGCTTTTCTCTTCAGGTTCAAAGGGCTGTGATCACAACGTTGTTGTCGTCAAACCAGTTCTGATGGTGGTAGGTAGCAAGGCTAATGGATTCCTCACAAGCCTCATGGATGGTAACCACGGTTGTGTCCTCATGACAGTGGCCATAGGCATCCCCCTGGATGTGGTATCTGCCACGTCCACCACAGCTTAGAGTGAAATTTTGGCCACCAATTTGCCCTCATCCACTAAGGCCTAAAAGCAGGCTCTATTCTCCTCAGAGAGCTTGTCCTTAACTCTAGAAATCTAGCATAATTGATAAAATCATGTTTGGCCAAGGAGGCCTAATAATTAGAGATCCTGAACTGGAGAGAGATGGAAGAGAATACCTTTCTTCCGAAAAGGTCGAGTCTCTTATGTCCCTTTTCACAGGAAGGCGCCTTTGGGTGCTGATGCCTGGACCACTCTGTGGCTGCCTGCTCTACAGATTGTTTGGCGGATAGTAAGACAAAAAGAACTCTCACCCCTTGGATGGGACAAAGCAGTGCTTCTCAGCACTCTTGGAGGTGGGAACACAAGTAGTAAGGGTGTGCCAAACCATATTTGCTGGTTCCATGATGACCTAGTTGATGGGAAGGGCCACTCTGCTGTGTCCAGAGGGCTGAAGAATGTCTAGTAGGCTGTGCTGAGGCTCCTGAATTTCCTTCAGCTGGATTTGTAGCTCTGCCACTATCCTGTGCATGAGCTCTTGGTATTGTTTAAAGTCATCCAGGGGAGAAGGAGAAGATGGGGTGACCACCTCACCCAATGACAATGATGAGATTGCTCTTGGAGCCATCAGATCTAGTTCACCTTACTCCTCCGAATACCCTGACAGGGCCAATTGCATATAGCTGGGTGATAGCAAGGAGGACTCATGGACAGATCCGAAGTATCTGGGATAGGGCTCCTACGATCCCAGTATCGCCAATAGATGGATCCATCAGTGGAAAGGAACCCCATGGAAGAGGGTACCACCTGTCCCTTGCCAATCAGGTCTTGTGGAAGATCAGAACCCTGAACTTCTAGGGGTTCTGTCTGGGGCTGCCTGTCCTCAGTGCCACAAAGTTTCCTACAGACTCATTGGAAGAGAAGGCCAGATTCCTGATCAACAGTGGCACCAACAGTAATGATGGTTGTGCTTCAAGACTGTCAGGGAGAATGGGAGAACAACTCCATCTCCTTGTGACAGACTCCTCCTCCGTTGTAACAACATCCCAGAATATAGATGGACCCGATAGACTGGTGAACTCAGACGGAGAGAGCAAAGACGTCTTCTGGGGAAACATATGTCTCCATCCATCCTGAAGAATGAGGAGAGTCCATGGGTAGAGCTGGAGCCTCTGCTGGCCCTGCCATTTCCCTGGATGCTGCCCCTGCCAAGTTCTAGGAGAGTGAAGTCAAGCTGGGGCTGACTCCCAGAAGGTTGAATAAGAGGAAGACAATCCCGGGATACTTTCACCACCCCACCCCTTCACCTCCTGAGGGCTGAACAGAGGAACAGGATGGGAAAGAGTTACCCATCAAGCTAGCACCCTCAGCACTTTCCCAGCTCCATGGGGTGCTCTTCCCATCCTAAGCCCAGGTAGCACATGCAGGAGAGCAGAGAAGTCCTGCTTCAGTTACTCCATTTTAATTCACATCATTATTTCAAGATTGAGATTTAAGACAGTTTCTATAATGAACTTTACAAGTGTAAGACAAAACTATTCTTATATGCAAATATTTACTCTGTAATAAACCACTCAATTTTAATTAGAACAAAAAATGACAGGTGCTAAAATGTTCTGCTATATGCATACTGAATCAGGGACAATAAAAAGTATGCAATGCAAATAGACTTTACATAATATTGTTTAAAAATGAACATACAAAGGTAATTGCCACCCATTAAATCTATTTTTTCTACAGATTTAACTGAGGTACACAAAAAAGACAGTTACCTTTTCCATAACTGGTGTTCTTCGAGATGTGTTGTTCATGTCTATTCCACAATAGGTGTGTGTGCTCACCACGTGCACTGGTGTCGGAAGTTTTCCCCCCAGCAGTACCCATAGAGGAGCGCCCATAGCGACCCCGGGAGTGGTGCCTCCACGGCACGGCATATGGAGCGCTGTACGCTCCCCCCACCCTCAGTTCCTTCTTGCCAGAGAACTCCAACAGAGGGGAAGGAGGGCAGGATGTGGAATAGACATGAGCAACACAACTCGAAGAACACTAGTTACGGAAAAGGTAACTGTCTTTTCTTCTTCAAGTGACTGCTCATGTGTATTCCACAATAGGTGATTCCAAGCTATATCTATTGGAGGTGGGTAGGAGTTCACAAACTCATGGGGTGGAGCACAGCCCTGCCGAACCCAGCGTCTTCCCTGGTCTGGGAGACCATCACATAATGCGAGGTGAATGTGTGAACTGAAGACCATATGACAGACCTGCAAATGTCCTGAATGGGGACATGGGCCAAAAACGCAGCCAACGAGACTTGTGCCCTAGTCGAGTGCGCCCTCACAATTGATGGCAGAGGGATTTCCACCAGGTCATAACAGGTACGGATACACAAGGTGATCCAGTTGGAGAGCCGCTGAGTGGAGATCGGCCAACCCACCATGCATTCAGCCGAGGCAATGAATAGCTGCAAGGATTTCCTGAAAGGCTTAGACCACTCCAGGTAAAAGGCCAGACCCCGTCTCACATCCAGCGTGTGGAGGCGGTGCTCCTCATTGGACACATGGGACTTGGGGCAGAGGACTGGCAGGAAAATGTCCTGACCCATGTGGTAGGCGGAGGCCACCTTCAGGAGGAACGAAGAATGTGGGCGGAGCTGGACCTTATCCTTATGGAACACCGTGTACCGGGGCTCGGAGGTCAGGGCCCTGAGTTCCGAGACCAACCCAGCCCACGTGTTCGCTACCAGGAAGGCTACTTTCCACGAGAGGCATGACCAGGAGCACGTAGCTAGCGACTCAAACAGGGGGCCCGTCAGCAGGGCCAGCACCAAGTTCAGATCCCACTGTGGGACAGGGGGCCTAATTTATGGGAAGAGACGATCCAATCCCTTAAGAAATCGGCCAGTCATGGCATGGGAGAACACCGTATGCTCCTGCACCGGAGGGTGGAAGGCCAATATGGCTGCCAAGTGCACCTTGACAGACGAGGGCTCCAGGCCCCGGGCTCTAAGGTGAAGGAGGTAGTCCAAAATGAGCTGAATCGGGGCAGTCATGGGAGAACACCCCACTCAGCTGCCCATCGGGAAAACCAAGATCACTTTGACAAGTAGGCTTGGCATGTGGAGGGTTGCCTGCTTTCCAAGAGGACGTGCTGAACCCCTTCCGAGCACGTCCTTTCCTCCCGGCCTAACCACTGAGCAGCCATGCTGTGAGGTGGAGTGCCACTAGGATGGGGAAGAGGAGGTGGCTCTGGTCCTGGGAGAGCAGGTCCAGGTGGAATGGTAACGACCACAGCAGGGCGACCGCCAGGCTCGTGAGGGTCCCCTACCAATGCTGCCTGGGCCATGCTGGGGTAATCAGGAGAACCCGGACCATGTCCGTCTTTATCTTTTCCAGGACCCTGCCGATCAGCGGGAACGTGGGGAAGGCATAGAGAAACTGGCCTGACCAGGACAGGAGGAAGGCATCGGAGATAGCGCCCTGTCCCAGCTCCCGCCCCTCCTCCCGGAGCAGAACCGGGGACAGCGACGGTTCTGCAGAGTCGTGAACAGGTTCACCTGGGGAGTTCCCCACTCTTGGAAAAGTCTGAGCACCACCTCTGGGTGAAGAGACCACTCATGTTGAGAGGAGAAGTCCCTGCTCAAGCGGTCCGCCCACAAGTTCCGGACACCCGGTAGGTGGTAGGCGGTAGGCCTGTAGGCAAATGTCGTGGGCTATACAGAAGTCCCACAGCCTGAGGGCTTCCGGGCAGAGGATCGGGCCCTTCCTTGCCTGTTGATATAAAACATGGAGGCCATGTTGTCCGTGAGAACCCTGACCACTCTGCCCTCCAGGTGCAAGCAGAAGGCTATGCACGCCAGTCAGACCGCCCTGAGCTCTTTGACGTTTATGTGGAGGGCCAGGTCCTGTACAGACCACAGACCTTGGGTCTGAACGTCTCCCACATGTGCTCTCCACCCTAGGTCCGATGAGTCGGACACCAGTTCCAGCGATGGGGACCCCGTGGAGTATGTTCCCCGGAGAGTACCACCATCGAAGGGAGACGATCACCGGTTCGGGCACAGTGAGGACCTTGTCCATCCTGTCTCTGGCCTGGGAGAACACCGAGGCCAACCAGAGTTGGAGGGGCCTCATCCTGAATCTGGCGTGATGAACCACGTATATACACACCAACATGTGACCTAAGAGCTGGAGACACGCTCTGGCTGTTGTCACTGGAAACCTTGTGATTGTGACAATTAGCCCTTTTAGGGTCTCAAACCTGTCTGGTGGGAGGGAGTCTATGGCCGACATGGAGTCCAGGACCGCCCCGATAAACTCTATGCATTGTACCAGGACTAATGTGGACTTGGTGTCATTTACCAACAGGCCCAGAGTGGTGCACGTGGACAAAAGGAGCACTACATGGTCCCGCACCTGCGACCGGGAGCTGCCCTTGACCAGCCAGTCATCCAGATAGGGGAAGATCTGGACGCCGCGACATCTGAAGTAGGCCACCACCACAGACATGCATTTTGTGAATACTCTCAGAGCAGTGGACAGGCCAAATGGGAGGACCATAAATTGGTAGTGCTCCTGCCCAACCGTGAAATGGAGAAAGCGCCTGTGCCCCTTGAATATGTGGATGTGGAAGTACGCGTCCTCCAGATCAAGAGCAGCGTACCAGTCCCGGGATCCAGGGAGGGGATGATGGAAGCCAAAGAGACCATGTGAAACTTGAGTTTTAACATGTACTGGTTCAGACCTCGCAGGTCCAGGATAGGCCTGAGCCTGCCTTTGGCCTTCGGGATAAGGAAATAGCGGAAGTAGTACCCCTTGCGTTTGAACTCCGCTGGCACCACTTCCATCGCTCCTAGGCCAAGGAGCTGCCCCACCCCCTGCTCAAGCAGGGCCTCGTGAGAGGGGTCTTCCAGGAGGGACGGGGATGGAGGGTGGTTGGGCAGGGTAGAGGTAAACTGGAGAGTGTAGTCCTGAGAGATGGTGCTGAGGACCCAACAGTCCGAGGTCAGCCGCGACCATTCTGGGAGAAAAGCACACAACCGGTTGGAGAAGGGAAGCTTTATTGAGGGTGGATCCCTGATGAGAACTGGTAGGTTGCCCCCGGGCATCCCATCAAAACTGTTGTTTCCCTGCCTGTTTGCCCTTGGAGGACCCAGGCTGGGGGGCAGACCGAGACTGTTTCTGCGGCCATTTCTTATAGTCCTGCGACTTTTTATAATGGGGCTCATTTTTAGAGTGGGTGGCCTGGGTGGGAGCCTGCTGCAACTTACACTTAGGTCTTGCCGGAGCCAGAACAAAGAGGCCAAGAGTCTTAAGCGTAGTGCGGGAGTCCTTCAGGCCATGCAGTTTTATGTCCCTCTGTTCCTCAAACAGAGCCTTGCCATCAAACAGGAAGTCCTGCAAGGAGCTCTGTGCCTCACTGGACAGCCTGGACAGCAGGAGCCACGACGCCCTTCTCGTGGACACCACAGAGACCATGGACTGCGCCGGTGTGTCTGCTACATTCAACGCTGCATGCAAGGTTGCCCTGGCAGCTGCTGTACCCTCCTCCACCAGAGCTTTGAACTCCTTCCTGTCATGCTCCTGAAGGAAGTCGTCGAACTTGGGCAGAGAGCCCCATAGATTGAACTCATACCGGCCCAGGAGAGCCTGATGGTTCGCAACCTGTAACTGGAAGCTCGAGGACGAATACATTTTTCTCCCAAATGAATCCAGCCTCCCTGAATCTTTATTTTTCACAGTAGGGGCTGGTTGGCCCTGCCGTTCCCTGTGTTTGACCAACTCAACCACCAGGGAGTTAGAAGCAGGATGGGTGTAAAGATATTCATGTCCTTTGGTAGGCATAAAATACTTGCGTTCTGCTCTCTTAGAGATGGGGCCAATGAGGCCAGGGTTTGCCACAAGGCATTTGAAATTTTTGCCACCCCTTCATGGAGTGGCAAGGCCACCCTGCCCAGTTCTGAGGCAGACAGGACGTTAAAAAGGGAGTCCGAAGACTCCTCCACCTCCTCTGCCTGAAGCTTGATATTTGATGCCACCCTTTTCAATAGCTCCTGCTGGGCTTTTGAGTCCTCCTGCAGGACAGAGGGGCCATAATCGCCTTATCAGGGAAGGGCGAGGAGGCAGGCGCAGTACTCTGCGCATTCACCAGCACCAGAAGATCCATCCCCTGGTTGCTCTCCGGGCACGGCGCTGAAGATGCATGTGCCACCGACTCCTTCCTCGGAGGCCGGGAGAGGGAGGCCGACGGCCATTCCGAAGTTCCGGCCACGGAGTGAGCCCCCACTAGGGGCTGCGTCCGGGGCCACGGTGCCCACTGGTACCACTGTGCTGGCCACGGGGCCCGGTGCCATTGCACCTGCTGTGGCACCGGCAGAGCAGGCTGTTCAGCCTGGCTGGCCTGACCCGACCCATCTATGGACAACTATGAAGGGAGGCCGGGCTGACGTCCGACCTGCTGCTGTCCCTGGACCGGGAGGAGTGGCAGCGCCCGGAGCACTGCCGACCACGAGATCGCGACCCCAACGTGGAGGAATGGTACCACCGGTCGCAGCTGCTCCGTGATCAGCTCCAGCAGGCAGATCCGCGCTGGCGAGGGGCCAGCGATCAACGCCCAGGGCTGCGGGAGCAGTGCCGTGGCGGGGTCCTGGAGCGAGACAACAAACAAGAACGGCATCAAAGTTCGCGTCGCGACTGGCTACGATAGCCCTTCTGAGACGAGGACCTTCAGTGACGTCTGCCTGGGTCCCATCATTATCTGCTCCTTGAGGCGGAGCAGGGTCTGGAGTCTGTGTCAGATGGAACCCAGCCAGAAAACCTGGTGGGGGTCGATGGCGACCTGCGTGGACTACGTGCAGGATGGTCTCTGAACAGCGATGGGAACATTCCCTCGACCGAGAGCGGTACCAAGTCGGGGGCGACTGCAGAGATCCCAGTGGCGGCTTGCCTCTGGACCGCGGGGCCAACATTGGCGGTGCTCCTAGTACCGGCATGGACATAACATCCCAGGCAGCTTGCAGGGCCTCTGGCGTGGAGGGCATCCGGACATCCGGGGAAGCCTGCTCCGAATGGGCCGGGCTACTCTGCTCGACCTGAGTTGAAGGCCTAGAAGCCGATGGGGACTGAGGACTGCCCAACATTTGTCTAGCCTCTCCGCCAGTCTTGCTCTGGTGCCGCGGCGGTGAAGGCCTCTTCTTAGCCTTCTTGGCGTGCCCCACGGACAGGGAGGTGGGGAGTTGCCATGCGCTGACACCGTGGTACCCGATGGCAACTCGGAGCGGCGCACTGGAGTCGGCGTCAACGCCGACTCCAGCAGGATGGCCCGGAGCCTAATGTCTCTCTCGGGGAAGAGGTTGGAATGGGGGCAGGGAAGGGGTGGGAAGAGGCGGGGCCTCCTGGAAGGCATGGAGTGGGGGCGGGGCTGGGGCAGCATGGGCGGGGGGTCAGTGGTGTGGTCCTCAGGCCAATGTACTAGTCCTCATGTGGCCCTCGTGGTCATTTAAGTTTGAGACCCCTGAACTAAACTAAACTAAAACTAATCAAACTACTAACTACACGTACCATACACTGAACGAACAAGAGTTCTGGGGACAAGCTGCAGCAAAGCTGGAGCAGAGCAGTTCCGAAGCACCTTCACTCGCGACAAGCAGGAACTGAGGATTGGGGGAGCACGCAGTGCCCCTTATGCTGCGCCATGGAGGCGTCACTCCAGGGGTTGCTGGGGCGCTCCTCTACGGGTACTGCTGGGGGAAAAACTTCCGACACTGGTGCACATGGCGAGCACACACACCTACTGTGGAATACACATGAGCAATCACTCGAAGAAGAACATACACCCATGCAAACCTGTAAGATTCCTCTCCTGTTCAATATTTTTCCTTAAATCCAAAACTAATGAGGAAACACTGCCTTTGGTATCTTAATACATTTTGTGACAGTAACCATGGTTTCCTTATATATATATCTATATATCTATATATATATATATATCTTTACAGCACTTTGCACAATGGGGCCTCAATCCCAAATACAATATTTGGATGGAATAATCTTTTTGCAGTAGTTAGTAAATGGTAAAATAAATTGACTAAAATAGTGACAGCGGAAAAAAGGACTAACTGAAAAGTTTTAAAATATTTATAAATTATGCTACAGTTCACCACAACCATTTTAAAGCAAACAGTCACAAAAATAGATCAGTGCTGCTTTACAGAGGTTGCCATGCTTACCTAGCATACGAATGTACAATGCAGTTTGATCAGAGCTGTCATAGGAAATTGCTCCACGTCTCTGTAAAAAATAAAGACAAACATCAATCTATTTTATCGATATTAATTAGTCTGACCCTTAAGTTGCATCTCTTTTGAAGAGCCATGGTCTACTTAATCTTTTAAAATTGACTAATTTAAAAAAAAAATTCAGTTTTTGACAGTGCATCCTAATTTTATCCTGGCAAGAGCAGAGAAGTGCCAAGAGAAGGAGAGAACTAGTAACAGAGAAGCCAGGAAAGGAGAACTGCTAGCAAAGGGTCTTATACAGTGGTCCCCAAACTTTTCACGTCACACCCCCCATCTGCACCTCCGCCCTGCCCCTCCCGTGAGCCACTGTCGGAAGTCACAAACAGAGTCACGCTCAAGCTGGCAGCCAGGGCCATGGCTGGGTGCAGAGACATGGCCATATGCAGGGCCGGAGCAGAGTTGGGGATAGGGACGGAACAGAGCTTGGAATGGGGAGGGGCTAGGTGACGCTCCCTTCCCACCAGCCCCTATGGAGACTGGCCTGGGCCCCACTGAACTGCCCGAACCTTCCTCCACATCCCTCCTTAAGGGGGTGCACCCCACAGTTTGGGAACCATTGGTCTATGAGGGGTGCTCAATTTCCGCCCCCCCCCACTCCTTCTCCAGCTGCCTCACAAAATCATGTAGCATTGTGTATCAGTGATGAGGCAGAATGTAAAGAAATAAGAAGCGATGGAATGGATAAGACAGAGTCCGTCTGGGCAAAAATTACACCGGGGAAGAAAATACTAGAGCCTCCTCTGGGACAGTGCTTGGGGTGTGCTATAGACCGCCGGGATCTAATTTGGATATGGATAGAGCCCTCTTTAATGTTTTTAATAAAGTAAATACTAATGGAAACTGCGTGACCATGGGAGACTTTAACTTCCCAGATATAAACTGGAGGACGAGTGCTAGTAATAATAATAGGGCTCAGATTTTCCTAGATTCAATAGCTGATGGATTCCTTCAGCAAGTAGTTGCTGAACCGACTAGCGGGGATGCCATTTTAGATTTGATTTTGGTGAGTAGTGAGGACCTCCATAGAAGAAATGGTTGTAGGAGACAATCTTGGTTCAAGTGATCATGAGCTAATTCAGTTCAAACTGAACGGAAGGATTAACAAAAATAAATCTGCACGTAGGGTTTTTGATTTCAAAAGGGCTGACTTTCAAAAATTAACTAAATTAGTTAGGGAAGTGGATTGGACTGAAGAACTTATGGATCTAAAGGCAGAGGAAGCCTGGGATTACTTTAAATCAAAGCTGCAGAAGCTATCGGAAGCCTGCATCCCAAGAAAGGGGAAAAAATGAATAGGCAGGAGTTGTAGACCAAGCTGGATGAGCAAGCATCTCGGAGAGATGATTAAGAAAAAGCAGAAAGCATACAGGGAGTGGAAGATGGGAGGGATCAGCAAGGAAAGCTACCTTATTGAGGTCAGAACATGCAGGGATAAAGTGAGACAGGCTAAAAGTCAAATAGAGTTGGACCTTGCAAAGGGAATTAAAACCAATAGTAAAAAGTTCTATAGTCATATAAATAAGAAGAAAACAAAGGAAGAAGAAGTGGGACCGCTAAACACTGAGGATGGAGTGGAGGTCAAGGATAATCTAGGCATGGCCCAATATCTAAACAAATACTTTGCCTCAGTCTTTAATAAGGCTAAAGAGGATCTTAGGGATAATGGTAGCATGACAAATGAGAATGAGGATATGGAGGTAGATATTACCATATCTGAGGCAGAAGCGAAACTCGAACAGCTTAATGGGACTAAATCGGGGGGCCCAGATAATCTTTATCCAAGAATATTAAAGGAATTGGCACATGAAATTGCAAGCCCATTAGCAAGAATTTTTAATGAATCTGTAAACTCAGGGGTTGTACCGTATGATTGGAGAATTGCTAACATAGTTCCTATTTTTAAGAAAGGAAAAAAAAGTGATCCGGGTAACTACAGGCCTGTTAGTTTGACATCTGTAGTATGCAAGGTCTTGGAAAAAATTTTGAAGGAGAAAGTACTTAAGAACATTGAGGTTAATGGTAAATGGGACAAAATACAACATGGTTTTACAAAAGGTAGATCGTGCCAAACCAACCTGATCTCCTTCTTTGAGAAAGTAACAGATTTTTTAGACAAAGGAAACGCAGTGGATCTAATTTACCTAGATTTCAGTAAGGCGTTTGATACCGTGCCACATGGGGAATTATTAGTTAAATTGGAAAAGATGGGGATCAATATGAAAATTGAAAGGTGGATAAGGAAATGGTTAACAGGGAGACTACAACGAGTCCTACTGAAAGGTGAACTGTCAAGCTGGAGGGAGGTTACCAGTGGAGTTCCTCAGGGATCAGTTTTGGGACCAATTTTATTTAATCTTTTTATTACTGACCTTGGCACAAAAAGTGGGAGTGTGCTAATAAAGTTTGCGGATGATACAAAGCTGGGAGGTATTGCCAATTTAGAGAGAGACCGAGATATCATACAGGAAGATTTGGATGACCTTGTAAACTGGAGTAATAGTAATAGGATGAAATTTAATAGTGAGAAGTGTAAGGTTATGCATTTAGGGATTAATAACAAGAATTTTAGTTATAAGCTGGGGACGCATCAATTAGAAGTAACGGAGGCGGAGAAGGACCTTGGAGTATTGTGACACCTTAGAGACTAACAAATTTATTTGAGCATCTCTATTTGTTAGTCTCTAAGGTGCCACAAGTACTCCTTTTCTTTTTGCGAATACAGACTAACACGGCTGCTACTCTGAAACTTGGAGTATTGGTTGATCAGAGGATGACTATGAGCCGCCAATGTGATGTGGCCGTGAAAAAAGCTAATGCAGTCTTGGGATGCATCAGGCGAGGTATTTCCAGTAGAGATAAGGAAGTTTTAGTACCGTTATACAAGGCACTGGTGAGACCTCACCTGGAATACTGTGTGCAGTTCTGGTCTCCCATGTTTAAGAGGATGAATTCAAACTGGAACAGGTACAGAGAAGGGCTACTAGGATGATCCAAGGAATGGAAAACCTGTCTTATGAAAGGAGACTCAAGGAGCTTGGCTTGTTTAGCCCAACTAAAAGAAGGTTGAGGGGAGATATGATTGCTCTCTATAAATATACCAGGGGGATAAATACCGGAGAGGGAGAGGAATTATTTAAGCTCAGTACCAATGTGGACACAAGAACAAACGGATATAAACTGGTCATTGGGAAGTTTAGACTTGAAATTAGACGAAGGTTTCTAACCATCAGAGGAGTGAAGTTTTGGAATAGCCTTCCAAGGGAAGCAGTGGGGGCAAAAGACCTATCTGGCTTTAAGATTAAACTCGGTAAGTTTATGGAGGAGATGGTACGATGGGATAACATGATTTTGGCAATTAATTAATCTTTAAATATTCATGGTAAATAGGCCCAATGGCCTGTGATGGGATGTTAGATGGGGTGGGATCTGAGTTACTACAGAGAATTCTTTCCTGGGTATCTGGGTGAATCTTGTCCATATGCTCAGGGTTTAGCTGATGGCCATATTTGGGGTCGGGAAGGAATTTTCCTCCAAGGCAGATTGGAAGCGGCCCTGGAGGTTTCTCGCCTTCCTCTGTAGCATGGGGCACGGGTCACTTGCTGGAGGATTCTCTGCTCCTTGAAGTCTTTAAACCACAATTGGAGGACTTCAATAGCTTAGACATAGGTGAGAGGTTTTTCGCAGGAGTGGGTCGGTGAGATTCTGTGGCCTGCGTTGTGCAGAGGTCAGACTAGATGATCATAATGGTCCCTTCTGACCTTAATATCTATGAATCTATGCCCTCCCTCCCCACTAGTACATCAAAAATAAGGAAAAATTGACACATGCAAAACTTTGGTTATGTGGAGTTACAGGCTGCAGATACCTCAGCAGTGGCCTGTGCTCCTCATACTCCTCTAGAATGTTAAAGCTTAGTTCACAGAACAAACATTTGCACTTCCTGCTTTTCTATTTTTCTTGTAACTAGAGGCAAATAACAGATTTTTAAGTTCACTGCAATTCTGAAAAGTTTTAAAAAAAATCATTTTGGGCCAGACAGAAAATTAAAGTGTGAAATTTTCAGCAAATCAAAGAAAAACATCATTATGGGTCAAACAAAATATTCTGTTCAACCCAACACTAAACATTTCATTTCAATTTCCTGATTTTTTAAATGCAAAATTAAAAGGTAATTTCAAAATGAAAAGTCATTTTATACCAAAAAAACAAAACAAAAAATCAAAATGTTTTATTTAGAAAATGTCAAAAAAGTTTCAGTTTTTTAGAATATTGTGTTTTGTCCCCAAATGAACAATTCTGCAAAGCTAACACAATTCACAAAATGTTTATACATGGCTGAATCTGCAATTTTTTTTTTTATCAAAAATGTCTTGCCTGAAAAATTCTGCCCAGCTCTATTTGTTCCAGAAATTACTAATGAGGATATTTTTAATTACATATTTCCTGGGTTTGTAATGCCAAAGTCCAGAGGATTAAATTCACATTCTGAAAGGATATAAGAAGTACAGGGCACTATGGAGCACCTGCACCCTTCATACCACATTTTTCTTTATTTGCTTATAGAGACCAGTGAAACAAAAAAATATTGCATAAAGATATTTTAAAGCACAGGAACGAGACCTGCACCACCACATATGAACTGTCATTTATGAGCTATCAAAATGATTACTTCCTCAGGACATTCAAAGACTCAAAGCAGGCTGTACTTCTTACCCCATAAACTTATTTCATACTGCATGCCTTGATACTCAGGGCTTGTCTTCACTATGGGGATAAGTCAACCTAAGTTACGCTACTCCAGCTACATTATTCACATACTCTGGTGTTTTCACGGTGCTGAGTTGACAGGAGACGCTCTCTGGTCGACTTCCCTTTCTCTTCTCAGAAAGTTGGAGTGCCAGAGTTGACTGGAGAGCGCTCTACCATAGATTTAGCAGGTCTTCACTAGACCCACTAAATCGATCACTGCTGCTGCAATCGATGCAGCAGGGATCTCCCCATAGTGGAGGCCAGCCCTAAGGAATCTTCCTGCAGTTATACTGGACTTGTCCCATAATAACCAAATATTAAGATAGTATTTTTGCAATCATACAACCAAAGCAGCAGGAAATGTTGCCACACTAAGCACTATGGACCATCCTGTATGCAGTACTTATCTGCCAGATGCAGACTGATACTAACAATAAATTGAATTTTTTTGCCAAAACTAGGCAACAAAGGTTTAAGAAAATCTACAGCATACTGTATGGGAAAAATCTATCCAGTATCATAAGGGTCAAGATTACTGCACAATGTTTTTCTTAAACTGAAATGTTAGTTACAAACCAGACTCACTCATAACAGTGCAGACTAGCCTTTTTAGGCATGAGGCATCTCAAAAGCTGAATGATACTTAGAAATATTTGGTATTATGCAGAGAGAAACTCTTGCAATGGAAATACAATGAAGTAATCAATACTTTGCTGTCTCAAAACTTTTAAAGGAAAAAGAGGGTGTCTGATTATTTTTTCATCTCCATTACTGCAGCCTCCTCCTCTATCACCCTCACACCTTTCAATCTGTACAAGATGCAGCCCTAAGAACCACTTACCTCGTGGGCATTGTAAACAATTCTAGCCCTTATTCAAATCCCTTCACTCTTCCCCTTACCTTCAACATCAAATTTAAATGTTGTAGATTTCAATGTTCTTCACAATCTAGCGCCTGCCTACTTCTCTACTCTTTTTGCTCCTCCCTCTGTGCCTTTCAGGTGTTTTGCCAATTCTCATTCCTGGGCCTTTTTTGTTATGTGTTCCTAGTACTGCCAGCTCTTACAATTTTTGGTATTTAAAGAGTTCTCATGAATTTCTGATTTCTTCATTCAAGAATATGTTTTCCCTTGTCCACAATGCTTAGAATCTTCCTTTACTATCAATGAAACCGAAGCCTCAGGCTGTCCTCTCCCTCTACCTTTTGCAGATGAGAGTGAGGCTGCCCCAGCATAGATGGATACCATCATTCACTGAAGTCTGACTGTCCTCAGGGAAGATGGTGTCTCCTTACCATATGAGGGCCAGCAGCAACCATAAGACGGGGATATGACTAGGATGAGATGACAAGCAGCACAACCAAGGCAGCATAGTGCTAGGAAATGGGTTAGGAAACTGAGGTGCAGCAGACAGAGGCATGGGGCTGAGGATACAGACTTGATCTGTCTTTGTGTATGGCCCTTTATCAGAGAGAGGGAGGGTACTGGGGCAGCAGGAGGCAAGGAAGGGGGAAAACTGGGAACTGGTACTGCTGTGCCCCAGGTAGAGAAGACATCTGCCTCCCACTGCTCCAAAAGTATAGCTGCTGAGTCAAAACAGTAAAAGGAAATATATGGGAGTTCCCCTATCTCAGCAGAGAGAAGAGGGTAAGTGGAGTCTCCATCTGAATAGCCAGAGAGAGCTGTTCATTTAGGGGTTGACTTTTCAACCTGAAATTATCACATACACATTGCCAAAGGAATGAAGGGGAGTTAAAAAGTCAAAAGATAGACTAAACCCGTGATTTAATTTTTTCTTTTTAACTCATGACTTTAGGGGCCAATCTTAATTTTTGAGGGTTTGACTTACGGTTTTTTGCTCTACTGAGGGGCTCTGACTCACAATTCTTGATCTCTTCAGGTTTCCAATACTGCTAATCTATCTTCTTAGGGAGGTGTAAAAAAAGGAACAGGATGGCAGCTTCCCATACCCTAGGGGACTGCAGGCAGTAAGACAAGTTTCCTCCAAACTTGGAACAGTGAGGCCTACACCTACACACCCATACATTTAAGGTTCAATTTTGACAGATTACACAAACTGGAGGTAGGCAGTTCTTCCCCTGGAAGTATAAAGATACCAGAAAGCATGCAAAACACTTTAAAACAAATCTTGACTTTTTCAAACCACTTATAATGTTTAGGGTTGACAATACCCTCTCCGCCAAGTCATTCCTTTACCAGTACTTCTGCCAAAAGGAATATAAAACACTAGCCCCTCCCCCTACAGATATGTTAACGATGTAGACTGAAGACCGTCCTAAAGCAAGACCCATGCATTAGTTGTGCTATTCAATCAATGCTTTTCTCTACATCCAATCAAACATTTGTACATTACAATCCAATGAGACACACTCTTCAGGCAGGGTCTTTGTCTTCTCACCTGCCTCAATGCCAACATTGCTGGCACTATGCAAACATATATCAAACCAACATTTCTGGAGGCAATATCAGCAGTTCTTACTGTGTGTGCGTGGTGTATGTGTAAATCTGTATTTAACTACCATAATAGGAACCTTAAAAAAATCAAAGGAATAATCTGTTAAATTGGAAAAGGGAAAAAATTACCTCTGTTCTAACTAACAGTCTTATTTATTGCAAATATGGGAAGACCAAAAGTCTAATAATATAATTATGTTTACCAGTAGGATCAAGTTTGTTTAGTTTCTCCACTTGCATCATTGAATTGTTAGACTCCAAGGCCAGAGTTTATATTTATTGAATTTAACTTGCCTTCTTTTTCAAGTGAAAAACAAACTTATTCCTTTCATTTTCAGGTCAGAAAAGGATTTCCCCAGAAGCACATTTTATCTTTATTATAGTAGTGCCCAGAGACCCCCAAATCATGGTTAGGTTCCAATAACGCTAAATATTTTAAAGAATGCCTAGAAGGAAAATATGCCATGCAGTCCTTACGTGCTGGGTGTCTAGCTTAACTTTAATTTTGTTTTTCCTTGGAAAACTATAAACTCAGGTAGAGACATATTCCCCAATATGGGTTTATACAGCACTTAGCACAATGAGGATCCAATCCTGATTAGAGCTTTGAACACTTCTACAATGCAAACCCCAACAACACACACAAACAGCGATACCAGGCCCAGATGAAAGTGATTTCTAAGAAAGAAAATAACTTGTTAAAAAGTTTAATGTTAAATTTGCTTACATTTGAAATCCATAGATTCCAATGTTCCATTTCAAGAATTATCGTTAAAAATTTAAATGTAATTCAATATAAAGTAACCTTAATTAGAACTTATTTTAGCTATGATTGTAACAGAATTTACTTTCAAGGTCAAGTGACATTTCAGGATCAATTAAATATAATTCAATATAAAGTAACCTTAATTAGAATTTATTTTAGCTATGATTGTAACAGAATTTACTTTCAGGATCAAGTGACTACTACTCAGTCATGAAGACCAATCTGTAATTTTTTCTTGAACAGTTTAATGCAAACAATTTTTCCTCAAATTTTGAGATTTCTATAATTAGCTTTAAGACTATTTTTTAAACAACTTCAGAGAATTGAGTTTTTCTAATTCATCCTGAAGCTCTAAGGTTTGAATTTTAGTTCTGAAATACTGCCACTTGCTGGCTAAGATATCCCTAGGCAGCATTAGATTTATATATGAATCAGACAACTATATTTGCACTGGAGTGCACTTAGTGCAGGTAAGGACAGTCAGATGCAAGAACAGCCTTGGTGCTCATTCATTTATGAACTTGCTTTGTTCCAGGCTAGTCCCTCCACATAATTTAGAACAGCCTACAGGCTACACCAGGTAGTTGCCCCAGGTTTAGGGCCATGATCCACTGATAGTGCAGTTTAGGGCAGCAATATCATACCAGAGGATCTGGGTCCAAATCTTTACAACACTGCACACTGTATTACAGTAATAATTGCACCCTTCGTAACAAAAATGAAAAAAATCAATTCTTGACAACATTCTCACCTGCTCCAGTGAATGGATACTGTTGAGATGTTGCCTCTCATGACTTTCCAACATGGCCATACCAGGCTCCACTTATAAGTATGCTAGCATAGGTCAACTAAAGACAAATGAGCTTAAATTTGGAGGCATTACAATACTATGGAGATTTTCAAGGTTACAAGTTTGAAACAGAACAAGAACCAATCAACAACCTAAAATATCTTGTCTAAGAAATGCTTATAATTATTATTATAATGTTTATTATTCCTGGGAAGAGAAATTAAATACGATTTAGTGACCGGACTTCAACATATTAGATATTTTATTAGCTAACAAGAAAAGCTAATGATTGAAATAATAATTAAAAATAAAATGGAACAGTATTTTAACTAAATATTTGATATAGAAAGCAAGTATATTTTAGTGAGGTTAACTGTTCAGAACAGAGGTTGTATTTACTTTCCTCAAAGAAAAAGCAGAAATTATTTTCTGTTGAAAATATATTGACTTACTTCAGTGTAACAGATCATATTATGATTAATCTACAATTAACTCCAATGAAGTCAATAGTTATTCCAGATTTACACTGGTATGGCAATTGAAATCTAGCAAAAATGACTTAATAAAGATAAAATTTAAAATCCTACGAATGCATGAGAGGTCCCAAAATATTTTAATTTGTGATCAATTTAGTTTTAATGGAAGTACTAGAAAAGGTTACTATAAAGCACACACAAGGAGTTTAAATATGTAATGATTTATGTATCATCTATAAAATGTAACAAGCCACTGCAAAACAATCCTAGTATTTGCTATTAACTAGTTCAATAACTAACTTTTAAAGTCAAATATTAATGGAAATTGGTCAGATTAATACCACATCTATCAAAAGAAAATAAATGTATTTGCAAGCAAGTGATGCTAACCAGCAATAGTGATCTATCCAGAATTTATCTTAGATTTAAAAGTTACAAAAGCTCAACCTTGGATGTTTTAGTCAGTGCCTTCATTCACATATAACTGTCTTATTACATTCTACAATGGTAGGCAGCTGCAGGTAAAACACAAATCGTAGTATGTGTCAGACATACATAATAAAAATTAATTGTGGGAAAGTATTTTCAAAACATTATATTACTGATAACATGTCCAATGCACCAATCACTATAGCACAGAGCACCACAAAGTTTACATAACATCACCCACCAAGCCTCATAATGGAATATTCATAGCAATGAAACAAGGTGGGACAAAACTTTCAAACTTTGTAAATGGCAGAAAGAAAATTTGTAGGAGAAAAAGGGTTATTGAAGTAATAAAGCAAGTTTCTGCTTTTAGATCCAGATTCCAAGGAAAGGTGCAGGTTTTTTGATAGTCCTAGGACCTTCTGGACGAACATCGCAATTGGAGCTGTGATAGTTTCAGAAATCCTAAACAAATTGGCAGCTCAATGAAGACCTTTGGCTGAGATGTAAAATGGTGCAGAGCAAGAGTAACTGCTTTAGATTTGTTGTGAATTTTTTGCTCTTTAAGGCTGTAGGTCTGGGAAATTAATGCTGTGAATCAGCTGGGGGATAAAGTTTACAGCTACTGTCGTTTAAATACAGGAGACAGAGAAAGACAAGAGCAAAAGTGGTTAAGTGCACAGCTTCAAACAGGCCAATGGAGTAGGGAATATGTACAGCTTGCTGCAGGATTTCAAAAGGGAAAATTCTGTCTTACTTGTCACTTTTCATTTAAAGGAAATATCTACTCTTAAAACGCTGGTGTTTTAGTTGAAGACACTCCTCTGCCAATGGGAGACCTTGTCCTGTCAGCATAGTTAATCCACCTCCCCAAGAAGCACTAGCTATGTCAACAGGAGAAGCTCAACTAGGGGGTTGAGTTAGTAAAACTACTTGTTCAGGGATTTGGATTTTTCACACCCCTGAGCGATGTAGTTATGTCGATATAGGTCTGAAGTGTAGACCTGGTCTAAAACTCACCTTGTCAGACAGTCTTCACAGTGGGTCATGCCCTGGCAACTTGGGGCAGACCAGTGTGACATTGAACTCCATATGTTTATGGAAATACATTATATTTACATTCATAAGCAAAACTGGAATATGCTTTATGCAAAAGGTCTCTTATAAGGTATCATTACAAAGCTTATAATCTACTGAGTGTGTTGATCCGATTTGTATGAATGTATCATTCTAGTATCTGAAGCTAGAAATATGAAGTGTTACTCTGAACTCCTACTATAACTATGCCAAGTGTGGGCCATTAATGGTGGCTTGGAGTCTCAGTACATCAGGTGACAGTCCCAAGAAGGTCTCTGTGACCAAACCCATCACAACCAGATCTTTACTCTGAAATCGAGTTAGGACACCACTCTGGAAGAACTTCCCAGAACAATATCTTACAACACAGAAAAATATTAACTATGTAAAAGTTTAAGAGTATTATTCAACTCAAACTATTTGCAGCAAAGCCTTGAGATGAAGTTTAGGGATCTCCTGAGGGATCTATGTTCCTTTTCAAGCTACTTAAACAAGTGAGCATTAGCCAGAAAAAAACCTGGACATAATGCAGTCCTCTAAGGGAGGGGTCATACTGTCTGACATGATGAGTTCTAGAATGAAAACTAACAGGTAAGACAGAATTTTCCCTCTCAACCCCCTCCATATCAAGCAGGCTTCACAGTGGGATGTAAAAGAGCAGTAAGTTATCCATAAAGAGGGATGGAGAATTCAGTTTAAGCATGTAAGATTTAAAAGGAATTTAAGAGTTACTGGGCACCCTGTTCCATAGCACGCTTCTACCAGCAAGGGTAAGGATGGTGACTCTATAGTGCTTGAGAGCATGAACAGAAGGCCCCATAGTAATATTGCAGACCTCAGAAGACATGTTATCTTTACACCCACAAAGTCACTGCTCTTTTCACAGAGCATATGGTCATGAGAGGAATTACACCTGAAACTACTATATATATACACCTTTATTCTCTGAAACCTCTGTTCACATCTAACTTATGCATTTCCTCCCTTCAGATATTTGGATTAATCCAGGACAATACCACCACTTCCTATTATATGAAGACTGTGGGGAAGATTGACAGATCATGTAACTGAGGTTTCACTGACAGCATGGCAACCTCTGAAATTTAATCAGACAAACAGATGGTGAGTCGGCAAGATGCTTTCAATGAGAAGAGGAAGACACCTACCAACTGTGAAGCTGAAAGGTGGTTTTAATAGGACTTATAATACAAAGAGCAAGCACATGACAGGAATATGCAGATTGGCAGAGGATTAAAAGACTGATGGTCCCTCATGTATCTGTTAAGTGACTAACAAGAGTCTCATCGGTTTCTTACAGTGCAATATACTTGCAGTTGTTGACTTCTCTTTCCAAAAAGTGTTGGCCTTATGCCCAATGTACATAGCATCTTGTAAAAACGTTAGAATGTCATTTCCCTTTGTCCAGATGCGTATCCCCTGTAATACCAATATCTAAACCACAAGTGATACCTGGATAACATTTAAGAATTTCTCCTGAGATACTAGGAAGGTGTTCACTACCTTTGATTAAATGACTGTAGTCCTTCCTTTCAGCTTTGCAACTGTTGGGCTGGCCAACACTGAATTTTGGCTAAAAGACAGATCCATGTTGCATTGGGGGGGCGGGGGTGTGTGTGTGTGTTGGCAGTGTGAAAGGAAGTTCCAGTTACATTTAAATCTACTCTGAGAACCAAGATATGACGGTTAATGAGAAGGTGATTATAATCACTGGCCTGTTCCTACACAATCTTTATTATATTTACTCTTAGTGGCTGAGGAGAGGAAAGGCGCAAAGGAGGCCTTTCAGTTCACTTCAGAGATAAGGGGCCCATGGCCTCCACATTTGAGTATCTCTTCCTCACATGGTACCTTTTTTGATTTTCCAAGTAATCTTGGATAAAATAGGTTCAAACGCTTCCAATTTGGCTTGAGTTTGGCATAACACTCCATAATCTTCATAGAGATATTGTTATGATGTGATTATGGCATAACTGTGATGTATTTTATACAAGATAGGTCACGTGACATATTGTTGAAAAGGTTATGATTTACTGAATATGATTATCCTATTTGTATGGATGTATCATTTTTGTATTTTGAGTTAGGAATATTGTCTACGCATCTATTACAAATGTGTTTACACCGGGTGAACGCCCACTAGGCAGAATGCAATAAGTCTAGATGGCTGGTTGGGAAGGGCCATTAGGGAGAATAATAGGTCTCAGAAGATGCTAATCTCCCACTGGGGAGCCTTTCTGGGGATGCTGGAAACAGCCTCTGAGTCATGGCTGCAGTGGCCCTATTGGGACATGTGACCAAGTCACCTAGTACTGAACTCCATGATAATACTAGTGTTTTTCCACTAACCGGGTGTGGGAATCAAACTGGGATACAAAGGGTTCCCACTATATATTAAAGCTATTTAAGGCAGGGGAGTGACATCATTGTCATTCATTCTTCACTGACTCCTCTCTTTCCCCCGCCCCCAAGAAAGAAGACTGCTGGAAACACCTAAGAAAAAAAAGACTGAACTAGGGGAGAATGGCTGAACCCAGGCTAGAGGGTTGTTTAGTTTGTGAAAGGAATAACTGGAGTTTTAAGCTGCAAGCAAGTGCAGCTTGCCTTCAAGAATCGCTACAATCTGCCTAAAACAACATATATCCAATTTCTTTAGTATATTAAGCTTAGATTGCGTGTTTGTTTTATTTGCTAGGTAATCTGCTTTGATCTGTTTCTTTCCCTTACACTCACTTAAAACATACCTTTTGTAGTTAATAAACTTGTTTTGTTTTGTCTAAGACCTGTGTGTGGAAAACATTACGGGGGGGGGGGGAGCAGTTGTATATCTTCCTCCACATTGAGGGAGGGGGCAAATTTCATGAGCTTACGCTGTACAGATCTTCGTGCTGCACAAGACGGTATAATGTTGGATTTACTCTCTGGACAGGGGTGTGCACTTGAGTACTGGGCAATTCCTTAGCTGAGCCTTCCCATGCAGAGCTGATTTCAGCATGTGTGTTTCTGCAGTTGAGTGTGTCCCTACCTGTATGTGTGCTGGTAAAGTTCAGTCTGAAGCCTGGGGTAGGGCTTGGCACAGTGCACAGCAGTACAGTGTAAAGGGAACCCAGGCTGGTGGGTCAGGCGGGCTCAGTGGTACCCCAGGTCCAGGCGGCACCATCACACTGTGATGCTCTGAAAAGTTAGATGGTCTAGACTGCATTCTCTTGATTTTTAGGGTGTCTTGATAAGCCAGCTGACCATTACTTTCCTTCTTGGGATAGAACTCTGAGGAATAAAGCAAAAGCTTCCATCCAGTACATGAACAAAGCTACTTCCGTAAGTAATGCTGAAGGTTTTCTGCCTTCTTAGCAGTTAACATGGTTCTGAAGAATCATGGGCTGGAAATGGAGAGGTGAGCTTGGCGGTCCATAGCACATAGGTTATACTCCATGTGTCCTTGAGCTACATTACCACCCCCAGCCCTGTCCCTTTGAATCATACAAAAGTCCAGATATGTTCCCCCACCCCTACATGGGGGTCTGGTATCTGTACTTATGACCAGCTTCTCTGGATTGAGAATGAACAAATTCAATTTCTCACTACATATTAAAGTATTAAACACCACGGCCATATAATAAACAATATATGTTTTCATTACAGCTTTCAAGAGTAGGGCTCCATATTCAGCTATCACTTTAATCATATTCAAGGATTCCATAAGCAATTTAAAATTACTATACTCATTATTCAATGTATTGAACCTACTGTGACTGATGCAGGGTGAGATAATAATCTAAGAATATTGAGATAGCAAAACTATTCTAATACCATATGTGACCTGGTCAGTGAGAGAAAATTATATATTGAGTTAAGACTTTCTACTGTGACTATATTGTTCTGTCTTAATAAGGGAGGCTGTTGGAAAGACAAGCAGGAAAGCAACATGATGGATCTAGATAAAGCAAACACGTGATGTGCAATTACAGGGCAATGGCATACTCCCAGGCTCCAGGACCAAAGTGACAGAGGTTTTGCCAGGATGGGAGCCTAGAGACCAAAGGGGCTATAAACAGCCAAAAAGCCCTTACTGTTTCAAGTGAGAACAGACTGAGATGAAGAAAGTCCTGCAGCAGTGTTTGAAAAGAACTGTGGCCTTCCCTGGCTCCCAGGAATAGTCAGCCTTAGGGAAAAATAGGCAAGCATGTAGAGCAGGGGTGGCCAACCTGTGGCTCCGGAGCCACATGTGGCTCTTCAGAAGTTAATATGTGGCTCCTTGTATAGGCACCAACTCCGGAGCTGGAGCTACAGGTGCCAACTTTCAAATGTGCCGGAGGGTGCTCACTGCTCAACCCCTTTCACTCATTCCCAGCTTCTGGCAAACAGAGACTAGGGACACCATCCCTATCCATCCTGGCTAATAGCCATTGATGGACCTATCCTCCATGAACTTATCTAGTTCTTTTTTTAACCCTGTTATAGTCTTGGCCTTCACAACATCCTCTGGAAAGGCATGCCACAGGCTGACTGTGTGTTGAGTGAAAAAATATTTTTATTTGTTTTAAATCTGCTGCCTATTAATTTCATTTGGTGACCTCTAGTTCTTGTATTATGAGGAGTAAATAACACTTCCTTATTTACTTTCTCCATGCCAGTCATGATGTTAGATCTCAATTATATCCCCCCTTAGTTGTCTCTTTTCCAGACTGAAAACTCCCAGTCTAATTAATCTCTTCTCATATGGCAGCTGTTCCATACCCCTAATAATTTTTGTTGCCTTTTCTGAACCTTTTCCAATCCCAGTACAGTAACTCCTCGCTTAACATTGTAGTTATGTTCCTGAAAAATTCTATTTTAAGTGAAACAAACAATGTTAAGCGAATCCAATTTCTCCATAAGTATTAATGTAAAGGGCGGGGTGGGGTTTAGGTTCCAGGGAAATTTTTTCCACCAGACAAAAGACTATATATATTATACATACATACATATATACACACACACATACATACATACTCAAACACTATAAATTTTAAACAAACAATTTAATACTGTACACAGCAATGATGATTGTGAAGCTTGGTTGAGGTGGTGGAGTCAGAGGATGGAAGAGGGTGGGATATTTCCCAGGGAATGCTTTACTGCAAAATGATGAACTAGCACTCTGCTGAGCCCTCGAAAGTTAACACATTGCTGTTAATGGAGCCTCACACTCTACAAGGCAGCACGAATGGATGGAGGAGACACAGCATGGCAGAGAGAGACAGAGACACACACCGTGTGTGTGTGAGACAGAGACACACACACACAGTGTGTGAGAGAGCGAGAGACGCACAATGCCCCTTTAAGTACACTGCCTTTTTAAGTAGATCAGCAAGTTGACACAGCAGTTGCTGCCAGCAAGCTCCCTCGGTCCTCAGCCCTGTCATGTCTCCCGGCCCGTGGGAACAGTTAGTAGTTCTGCAATTTCACATTTGAGTTCCTTCAGAACTTTTGGATGAATACCATCTGGTCCTGATGACTTATTACTGTTTAGTTTATCAATTTGTTCCAAAACCTCTTCTAATGACACCTCAATCTGGGACAGTTCCTCAGATTTGTCACCTAAAAGGAATGGCTCAGGTTTGGGAATCTCCCTCAACCGTGAAGACTGATGCAAAGAATTCATTTAGTTTCTCCGCAATGGCCTTGTCATCCTTGAGTGCACCTTTAGCACCTCGATCATTCAGTGGCCCCACTGGTTGTTTAGCAAGCTTTGAAAGTGCAGGGACCTAGATTCTGGTAAGAATGGTGGTTTAAGCTCTCTTTTGAAAAATAAATTATAGCCCTACTGTTATAAAAATGTGAAAAAAATGCAAACAGATGCATTGTTTTTCTGAATAAGAAGCTCTCATGCCTCTACTGTTCATAGTTTCCAAATAGTAGCTTGTACTGCATTAGCCTTCCACAGCTATTTGTGAAAACTATTAGCAACACCTGTGATCAGGCACTGGATTTATTCACCCCAAAATTGGTTTAGAGAAGAGAACAGACCTTCCTCCTCCTCCAGCAGACAAGGAGCTCTGGGGAGGAGACATATCCCTGCCCCCACCACATGTAGCAATCAGGGTTTAGAAGAGGGGGAGGAAGAAATAAAGATTCTTTCTGACAGTAGTCAACATAGTTAAACTTTTAATTTTTCAAATATCTACTAGTCCGAGTCTGATGGAGCCCTAAGCAGGGTCCAGGAAAGTCCCAGGACTTGTAGGTTAGTGATGCACCTGGGTTTCTCACCAGGGCATTACTTCTGGAATTCACTAATGAAATAACTCCTCCTTGTGTTTTGTATCTTTCCATGGATAGGAAGGTGACTGGTAAGTTTGTCAAACCACCCTCATTTGGTCCATCAAGTTTTAAAAATCAATTAGATATTGTCTCACTTACTGATATATTTCTTTAATGAAGTTTCCAACATCCTTAACCACAGAAGTGTTGGGCAGTAATTTTGTTTAAGCCTTCCCTCCCAAAAATGTTTTCTTAAGTATTACCCGCTCCCTTCTATAGTGGAAATTATTCCTGACAATATCCCTGACAGGAAGTCATCCTGGGTAATATTGTAAGATTTTACATCCTTTTTTACTCCTCATGTTCTAAATTCACATGAGAAACTACATTAAAAGAACATAAAGTTTGCAAAGTCAGCTATTCAAAATTTAGGAAATGTCAGAAATAAGGTTGCCTGTGCAACCTTAATTTGGCTCTCTTGTGCATATGCATTATGATAGAGGCTTTAGCTACATGGTCACACGCTAATTTTTTTTCCACAGGACCCTCCCTCATTCAATGCACATGATAGATCACGGGTCGGCAACCTGCAGCATGTGTGCCAAAGGCGGCAAGCGAGCCGATTTTTACTGGCACGCTGCAGCCAGCCGGGGTCCCAGCCGCCAGCCCCGCTCAGCCCGCTGCCGGCCTGGGTGAACAGAATCCCTGGCTGGCAGCAGGCTGAGTGGGGCCAGTGGCCGGGACTCCGGCTGGCAGGAGCCAGCAGACGGAACCCCGGACTGGCGCCGGGCTGCTGGTCTGGGGTTCTGTCTGTCGGCCCGCTAAGCCCTCTGACAGTCTAGAGTTCCAGCCGCCAGCCCCTTGCCAGCCGGGGTCTCGGCCGCTGGCCCAACTCAGCCTGCTACCTGCCTGGGTGAACAGAATCCCCAGCCAGCAGTGGGCTCAGCGGGGCTGGCGGCTGGGACGCAGGCTGGCAGGAGCCGGTGGAACCCCAGACTGGCAGCGGGTGAGCCGCTGCCGGTCTGGGTTCTGTCCACCACCCTGATCAGCCCGCTGACGGTCTGGGGTTCCGGCTGCTGGCCCCTTGCCAGTCAGGGTCCTGGCCACTGGCCCCACTCAGCCCACTGCCAGTCTGGGGTTCTGTCGGGGGCACCTGTAAATGTAAAATTTATTACTGGCACGCAAAACCTTAAAGTAATGAAGACTTGGCACACCACTTCTCAAAGGTTGCCAACCCCTGTGATAGATGGTGTTCAGTTAGTGAGCAGCTATTCAATATCCTGTTTTATCCTCATTGTTCAACATATGGACAGAGCTGTCCCTAGGGGGGTGCAGGGCCTGGGACAAATCAGCCTCCCCGCTAGTCTCCTCGCCATCTGCCTGGAGCCTGCAACCCCACTAGTCTCCTCGCTGTCCATCTGGTGAGCCACCACCCCGCGTCTGCCTGACCACTGCTCTCCTCGCCACCCGCCCGCCTCCCGCCTGCCCCTCGCCTCCTCACCAGCCTCCCTGCAAGACTCCTTGCCATCCATCTGGCATGCCCCCCATCCGCCCGCCCGCCGCTGTCCTCCTCGCCATCCACCCATCTCCTCACCCTCCTCCCTCCTGCCACTTGCCTCCCCATTCACCTCCTCACCTATCCACCCACGTCCTCAACCGAATATCAGGACAAATGGTGTCCCGATCGTACATTGGTCGGGACACACGATAAAGAGCTAGATATCATGACCGTCACGATTTTATCGAATCGCAGGGCCCCCCAGAACGCGGAGCCAGGTGCGGTCGCCCCATTTGCGCTACCCAAGGGACGGCTCTGCATATGGCCTTAGGCTTTATTACTACATACAATTCAAGCCCTGCTCTGAAGACAAATTATTAATTTCTGCCTGAGCTTTTCTATGACATTCATCATTGAATTTGAGTACTTCACAAACATTAATTTACCTTTATAGATCCCCTGGGAGGTAAGGGAGTGGTATTACCCCTATTTTACAGGGGAGGACTTTATATGTTCAAAGCACAACTCCCAATGACTTCAATGCAGCCATGAGTGCTCAGCACTTCAGAAAACCAGACCCCAGAGTCTCAAGCTGGGCACCCAGAAAATAAAACACATACAATTAGTACCTTCCTGAGAAAAGTTCAATTTAAGTGACTTGCTTACCACAGAGGAAAGCTGTGGCACAGGCAGGAACAGAATTCAGTTCTCCATGGAAGCATTCGTCTACCTTAACCACCAGACAGTCCCCTCTGTGCCTACAATCCCTGCCTCGTTCACTACATACCTTCCAATTTCTGTAACAAAATTAAGTAAGGGTCCTACGGATATCAGCCTGCTTCATTATACAACCCCAAAGCGTGTCCTTCCTTTGCAAAGAATAAGGGTCCTGTGGAAAAAGTAGTATGTGCTCATTTACTTAAAACGTATATCATAATGCACACACACGTGGGTGCCAAATTAAGGTTGCACACAGCCAACTTAATCCTGGCATTTTCCAACTTTTGAGTGCTTGACTTTGCAATCTCACTACTTTTAATCTTAGTGCTTTGTGTAATTTCCTAGGCCCTTGTCAGGCCTGTCTTATTGCCCCTTTTCAGTCCCAAGAAGGAGCAATGAAGGGATGGAGCATGCTCAGGCGTGTGGAGCGAGTTATATTCTCTTGTGGTGCCCGGGCTTCAGGAATATTCAGGGCTGGGGGCCCTGCTCCACCAATATTTATAGCTGGGGCTCTCCCCGGGCCCTGCCTGGAGCAGGCCCCGGTCCCCCCGCCACTCCCCTCAGCCCCGGAGCACCCCGCGCCCCTCCCTGCCCCGTACCATCCCTGCCTGAATGAAAGCAGCGCAGGGCTCTCTCCCTTGTCTGCCTGCACTTCCGGGTGCTGCTGCTGTTGGTGCCTATGGCAACAGCACAAGAGATGCACTGAGGCAGCAAGCTGCTGCACCTCAGGAGGGGGAGAGAGAGGAGGCACACATGTGCTTGCCAGCCCTCCCCTCCCCTCCCCTAGCACCCACCAGGAGGAGACGCAGAGTGGGCTTCCGGGAGACATGATCATCCTGAGGGGACCTCACTCACCTGAGCAGCTGCTGGGGCTTCGGTGAGTGTTTGACCCCATGATCCTCCCCCCTGCAGCCATCACTCCTGCCCCACGCTGGGCAAGGGGCAGCCCTATCCCCCACCCCCAGTGAGGCTATGGTGAGGGGCAGTAGGGGAGGAAGGAAGCCACAAGTGACGGCAGTCCCCTCCCCACCCCAGCACCCACTCACCCACTGCAGGGAAGACGGGGTGGAGGGGCTTCCTGGACCTGAGCAGCTGGGGCTTGGGTGAATTTTGTGACACCCTGCCCTCCCCCCCACATCCCGCAGCCACCACTCCTGCCCCACGCTGGGCAAGGGGCAGGCCCATCCCCCACCCCCAGTGAGACTACAGTGAGGGGCAGCAGGGGAGAAGAGGGGTCCCTCACCCAGAGCTCGCTGCTGCCAGCAGGGAGAGGGGGAGGAGTCCTCTCTGACCCTAGTCCTGGGGCAGCCTGTCTGCACCCCAAGCTCCCCATCCCCGGCCCTACCCCACCCCACCCCAGAGCCTGCACCCCCAGCACCCTAACCCTGAGCCCCAGCCCTGAGCCCCCTCCTGCACTGCGAACCGCTCATCCCCAGCCCCACCCCAGAGCCCTCACCTGAGGGGAAAAACATGCAACTTAAATGTGGCGGTCAGTTTGGGGTATGATCGTGTTTAGCACAATACTTGATTATTTAACATGCTTCAAAGTACATAATTAGTTGTATACAGGTGTTATGAAGTGGGAATGTTCTTAATGTTTTCTCTGAATACTGTGTGAGTGCCTCAGTTTCCCCTATGCATTTCTTAAGGATCTAGGTGGTGGGATAAGGGTGTGTGATTGTTGTAGAGCCCTAGAGGGCCAGTGTGATGCTGTCTGCATAGAGAATGGCTGATACCCTGTCTCCTGGCAACTGATGGCCTGGGCCCCTCCCCTGCAAGACGCCAACTGAAGGTGTTGGAGAACAAAGAGATCAGGTGGCCTCCTTGTCCAGAAAAGAGACAAAGGCCAGAAGAGGGGCTGGAGGGAGTGTCAGTTTAGAGCTGGCTGGGGATACGAAACTGCTCAAGATAATTAAGACCAAAGCAGAAGAACTTCAAAAAGATCTCATAAAACTAAGTGATTGGGCAACAAAATGGCAAATAAAATGTAATGTGGATAAATGTAAAGTAATGCACATTGGAAAAAATAACCCCAACTATACATACAATATGATGGGGGCTAATTTAGCTACAACTAATGAGGAAAAAGATCTTGGAGTCATAGAATCATAGAATATCAGGGCTGGAAGGGACCTCAGGAGGTCATCTAGTCCAACCCCCTGCTCAAAGCAGGACCAATCCCCAAAACTAAATCATCCCAGCCAGGGCTTTGCCAAGCCTGACCTTAAAAATATCTAAGGAAGGAGATTCCACCACCTCCCTAATAATAATAGTCATCGTGGGTGGTTTTCTGAAGACATCCACGCAGTGTGCAGCGGCAGTCAAAAAAGAAAGCAGCATGTTAGGAATCATTAAAAAAGGGATAGAGAATAAGACGGAGAATATCTTATTGCCTTTATATAAATCCATGGTATGCCCACATCTTGAATACTTCGTACAGATGTGGTCTCCTCATCTCAAAAAAAGATATACTGGCATTAGAAAAGGTCCAGAAAAGGGACAACTAAAATGATTAGGGGTTTGGATCATGTCCCATATGAGGAGAGATTAAAGAGGCTAGGATTTTTCAGCTTGGAAAAGAGGAGACTAAGGGGGGATATGATAGAGGTATATAAAATCATGAGTGGTGTGGAGAAAGTGAATAAGGAAAAGTTATTTACTTGTTCCCATAATATAAGAACTAGGGGCCACCAAATGAAATTAATGGACAGCAGGTTTAAAACAAATAAAAGGAAATTCTTCACACAGCGCACAGCCAACCTGTGGAACGCCTTGCCTGAGGAGGTTGTGAAGGCTAGGACTATAACAGGGTTTAAAAGAGAACTCGATAAATTCATGGAGATTAAGTCCATTAATGGCTACTAGCCAGGATGGATAAGGAATGGTGTCCCTAGCCTCTGTTTGTCAGAGGGTAGTGATGAATGGCAGGAGGATCACTTGATCATTACCTGTTAAGTTCACTCACTCTGGGGCACTGGCACTGGCCACTGTCGGTAGACAGGATACTGGGCTGGATGGACCTTTGGTCTGACCCAGTATGGCCATTCTTATGTTCTTATGAAACAGGGAGAGGCCCAGAACTTGGGTCTGGGCTCCCCACCCCACAAGAGGGACCTGACTGAGGGGTCCTGTTTTCTGTACCTACAAGCTCTGTTTTAGACTGTATTCCTTCTGTTTTACCGGCTGGCTGAGAGTCACATCTGACTGCAGAGTTGGGGTGCAGGGCCCTCTAGCTTCCCCAGGAGCCCCGCCCGGGCAGACTTCTTGCGGGAAGCGCACGGTGCGGCAGACAGCATCACACTGACCCTCTAGTATCAGGGGGTAGCTGTGTTAGTCTGTACCCACAAAAACAACAAGGAGTCTGCTGGCACCTTAACGACTAACAGATTTATTTGAGCATAAACTTTCGTGGGTAAAAACCTCACTTCTTCAGATGCACTTCTTCTTCTCCTGACCCTCTAGGGCTCTACAACAATCACACACCCTTATCCTACCACCTACATCCTTAAGAAATGCATGGGGAAACTGAGGCACCCACACAGTATTCAGAGAAAACATTAAGAACATTCCCACTTCGTCACAACAGGTACAACAAAATATAATATATTGAAGCAGGCAAGTGCTGCTTCTGACTTTCCACTTTTAATTGACCCTTGTAATCTTGTAGCGCTGGCATGTTGTAGCTTCTTTTTATCCCAGCACCCCCACCTCTTACCACACACCCTCTCCTGCCCCCAAACTCCCTCCCAGAGACTGCACCCCTCCACCCATCCTGGACCCCCACCCTGTGCCCCAGCCTGGAGCCCGCACCCAGCACCCAAACTCCATCCCAGAGCCTGTTCCCCCACCCCCTTCCCACACACCCCCTCCTGCACCCAAACTCCCTCCCAGAGCCTGCACCAAGCCCTCCGCACTCCCTCCCAGAGCCTGCACCCAAACTCTGTCCCAGGGCCTGCACCCCTCACCCCCTCCTGCACCCCATCCCTCTGCCCTAATCCTGAGCCTCTCCAACACCCCAAACCCTTCATCCCCAGCCCCAGAAAGAGCCCTCACCCCCTGGCACCCTAACCCTCTGCCCCAGCCTTGAACCCCCTCCTGCACATGAACCCCACCCCACAGCCCTCACCCCAACCCTCTGCCCTAGCCGTGTCCCCTCCCAAACCCCTCATCCTCAGCCCCACCCTACAGCCCTCACCCTTGCACCCCCTCCCTCCATACTCCCCCATCCCCAAACTCCGTCCCAGAGCCTGCACCCCTCACCCCCTCCTGCACCCCCACCCCCTGCCCAGAACCGGCACCCAGCACTCAAACTCCATCCCAGAGCCTGCACCCCAGACCCCCTCCCCCACCCAAACTTCCTCCCAGAGCCCAACCTCTCACCCCTTCTGCACCCAAACTCCCCTCCAGAGCCTGCACCCTTCCTGCACCCCAATCCCCTGCCCCAGCCCAAGGCCTGCATCCCAGACCTCCTCCCCCCACCCAAACTCCCTACCAGAGCCTTAGGCAGGTGGTGGACGGAGTTTGGGTGGGCGGGTTCTGGGCACCACCAAAATTTCTACAAACCTGCCACCCCTGTGCTCAGGGGATGCTGTATACACAGTCTGATCTGCACTAGGAGCTGTGAGACAGTTGAGCACACTCAGCAAGGGAAGAATCTTCTGAGATTTTATCTTCAGTTTTAGCAACTTATTGACTAAGCATGCACACTTTGATTTTTCAAAGGCTTATAACTTGGCCAAATTTGGGTAGATTTTCAGGGGGATGGTACAAGGCACATTCCTGGCCCAAAGGCCACCTCCCTGCCAAATTTCAAGTGGCTACTCCAAAGCATGGGGGCACTAAAATAAGGACTCAAGAATTTAACATTGGTTTTGCTGAGGTGTTTTTCTTTAGCCTTGTTCTCAGAAATGGCTGAACCATTTTGGCTGAAATCTTCCCGAAACTTCAGCCTGAGGCAGAAACCCTGCATGGAAAATTTCTGCCAACACAGTTAGATTTTGACAAAGGTATAAGATATTGAATAGAATGTCTTATAATGGGAAGTGTTGGGCAACCTTAATAGGCCACGCTACCGCCCTGCCTATAATATTGACCAAACCTTGATGTTTCCTTTAATTTCCAGTTATGTAAGTAGTTACTTGTTTTTAAAACTTCCTATTCAAAAAGAGTCCACACAAAAACTTACATAGAGGACAACTTTCTAATCAACCTTTATAGAACAAGTTACAATATTTTTAAACTACTCTAAATGCAACCACCATAGTTTCTCTTCCACTTGGATATAATTGTTTATAAACTCCAATTGAAACCAGGTCCTTATAACAACTCTTCACAGGCACAAGATCATGACTTTCAGTCTATTTAACCCCAAGCAGAGTCTGTTATATGCAATTATATTTTCATTACTATGAGTCACTGTTGCTTCCATTTAAGAAATATTAAGAAATTAAAAGCTTCATTATTTTTACCGTTCTTGAATTGTGCTAAGACACTTCACAGTACAGATAAATGACAAAAGTGTTATGGGAAGCACAAATAGGAAACAGTAACAAAAGTATGGCTTGCCTTAGGACAGGAGCAAAAGATTCTGTCTCCAAGTATTAATCTAAACTTATCCTTATCCTGGCCAAAGCAACATCTGGGGCTGACATTCTTTCAAAGCTTGGTTCAGGCGAAGCACAGTAGCCTATGGTAAGAGAAATATCACTGCTGTTTCAGTGGCTGCAAGAGCAAGCAATCGTTACCACTGACCACAGATGGATGCACAAGTTATCTGCTGCAGTAGGGTTCAAACATGTTTGCATGTTTGGCATCAAGCACCTTTATCCTCTTCACAGAATAATACTAAAAAGGAGAAAATAGTGCAATTCCTTCTGTCACTAACCCTAAAGGTCAAAAAATAACTAGGAAAAGAATATCATGGCAGAAGTGCGACATCTAGAACCTGGACTTAACAACCATGACATCAAGAAAACTTACAGTTTTGGAAAAACTTCTGGCCCAACACATCTTCATTCCTAATTATGCTGAATATAATATATTATTTTTGGCACACAAATTCCTCACATTTCAAAGACTGAATCATATGCCAGTGTAATTTAGAAAAAAACTGAGAAGGGCCCCCACGTCAATCAACTGCTATGTTACTAAAGAACCATTAAAAAAATCAAATTAGATGCTGCATTAATACAAAAATGACAATGTATTATTTCAGATGAGTATTTCACTTTTACATTTATTTTTGGCTACAGAAGTCTAAAGCCCTAATATATGTATTTAATTTAATTTCAGTCACACAGTACAAATAATATACTTGACTAATTAAAGGAAACAATGGTTGAACATTTTAAGCCTCAAATTTAATCTGTTTTGTTTCCTACACATCTGGAAAGTCTCTCCTTCAGAGCAGACTGTTTATATACAATATCCTCTCCAGCACTCATACCTTTTAAAAAATTACTATAACCGGTGAAAGTTTGAAAAGAAACAAACTCCAAAAGTTAAAAATTTCCAGTGTGGGATATCCACCAAGGTGGTAACAATGAGCCTAACCATTAAACATGTGCCTTTGAAATGATGAAAGCATACATAAAATGAACTCCAGAGGCCATTTGTTTCTGAAGATAATGTTTTTTCAGAGTTTCAAGCTTTCATGGCTCTTCCCTGCTCCCTAGCCTAAGGGCCTGCCTACACTTCCCCACAGTTCAAATTATGGGGGTGTAAATAGCAGTGAACATTAAAATGCTGCTGTTTAACTTCCCTTTGTGGATGCTCTGGGTACAAACTAAAAGGTTCCTACTTCATCTTAACATGATCCTGTTTGAAGAGGACTACTTTAATACAAACTAGGAACTTTTTAGTCCACACCTGCAGCATCCACACAGAGGAGATACAGCACAGCACTTGGTGCACAATGAAATTCAGACCCCTGTAGTATGGACTGCGAGGCAGTGCAGACATGCCTTAAGTTACATGTACTTCTCTCCAAACAGACCAAATCTTTCTTCATTACACCTACCTCACCAAACCAATTGGACTTATTTCTTTCTTCAACTCCCTACCCCAAGCAGACCAATAAGGCTTTAGAACCCTTAGCTTTTTCTAAATCTGTTTAAATAGTTTGGTCCTATCCACGTAACATGCCAAAGTTTTAACAAAAAGAAAAGGAGTACTTGTGGCACCTTAGAGACTAACCAATTTATTTGAGCATAAGCTTTCGTGAGCTACAGCTCACTTCATCGGATGCATACTGTGGAAAGTGTGGAAGATCTTTTTATATACACACAAAGCATGAAAAAATACCTCCTCCCACCCCACTCTCCTGCTGGTAATAGCTTATCTAAAGTGATCACTCTCCTTACAATAGCTCACTTCATCGGATGCATAGCATATGCATCCGATGAAGTGAGCTGTAGCTCACGAAAGCTCATGCTCAAATAAACTGGTTAGTCTCTAAGGTGCCACAAGTACTCCTTTTCTTTTTACGAATACAGACTAACACGGCTGTTACTCTGAAACCTCTCCTTACAATGTGTATGATAATCGAGTTGGACCATTTCCAGCACAAATCCAGGTTCCCCCCCCCGCACACACACAAACCCACTCTCCTGCTGGTAATAGCTTATCTAAAGTGACCACTCTCCTTACAATGTATATGATAATCAAGGTGGGCCATTCCCAGCACAAATCCAGGGTTTAACAAGAACGTCTGCGGGGGGGGGAGGTAGGAAAAAACAAGGGGAAATAGGTTACCTTGCATAATGACTTAGCCACTCCCAGTCTCTATTCAAGCCTAAGTTAATTGTATCCAATTTGCAAATGAATTCCAATTTAACAGTTTCTCGCTGGAGTCTGGATTTGAAGGTTTTTTGTTTTAATATTGCGACCTTTAGGTCTGAGATCGAGTGACCAGAGAGATTGAAGTGTTCTCCGACTGGTTTATGAATGTTATAATTCTTGACATCTGATTTGTGTCCATTTATTCTTTTACGTAGAGACTGTCCAGTTTGACCAATGTACATGGCAGAGGGGCATTGCTGGCACATGATGGCATATATCACATTGGTGGATGTGCAGGTGAACGAGCCTCTGATAGTGTGGCTGATGTTATTAGGCCCTGATCCCATTGAGAGTTATCAAAAGAAACTACAGCATTTGTTCAAGAAACTCCCTGAAAAAGCACAAGATCAAATCCGCACAGACACACCCCTGGAACCCCAACCTGGGATATTCTATCTACTACCCAAGATCCATAAACCTGGAAATCCTGGGCGCCCCATCATCTCACGCATTGGCACCCTGACAGCAGGATTGTCTGGCTATGTAGACTCCCTCCTCAGGCACTACGCTACCAGCACTCCCAGCTACCTTCGAGACACCACTGACTTCATCATACAATCCATCGGTGATCTTCCTGATAACACCATCCTGGCCACAATGGATGTAGAAGCCCTCTACACCAACATTCCACACAAAGATGGACTACAAGCCGTCAAGAACACTATCCCCGATAATGTCACGGCTAACCTGGTGGCTGAACTTTGTGACTTTGTCCTTACCCAGAACTATTTTACATTTGGGGACAATGTATACCTTCAGATCAGTGGCAATGCTATGGGTACCCGCATGGCCCCACAGTATGCCAACATTTTTATGGCTGACTTAGAACAACGCTTCCTCAGCTCTCGTCCCCTAACGCCCCTACTCTACTTGCGCTATATTGATGGCATCTTCATCATCTGGACCCATGGAAAAGAAGCCCTTGAGGAATTCCACCATGATTTCAACAATTTCCATCCCACCATCAACCTCAGCCTGGTCCAGTCCACACAAGAGATCCACTTCCTGGACACTACAGTGCTAATAAACGATGGTCACATAAACACCACCCTATACCGGAAACCTACTGATCGCTATTCCTACCTACATGCCTCCAGCTTTCACCCTGATCACACGATCCATCGTCTACAGCCAAGCTCTGCGATACAACCGCATTTGCTCCAACGCCTCAGACAGAGACAAACACCTACAAGATCTCTATCAAGCATTCTTACAACTACAATACCCACCTGCCGAAGTGAAGAAACAGATTGATAGAGCCAGAAGAATTCCCAGAAGTCACGTACTAGAGGACAGGCCTAACAAAGAAAATAACAGAACGCCACTAGCCGTCACCTTCAGCCCCCAACTAAAACCCCTCCAACGCATTATTAGGGATCTAAAACCTATCCTGAACGATGACCCAACACTCTCACAAATCTTGGGAGACAGGCCAGTCCTTGCCTACAGACAGCCCCCCAACCTGCAGCAAATACTCACCAGCAACCACATACCACACAACAGAACCACTAACCCAGGAACCTATCCTTGCAACAAAGCCCGTTGACAACTGTGCCCACATATCTATTCAGGGGACACCATCACAGGGCCTAATAACATCAGCCACACTATCAGAGGCTCGTTCACCTGCACATCTACCAATGTGATATATGCCATCATGTGCCAGCAATGCCCCTCTGCCATGTACATTGGTCAAACTGGACAGTCTCTACGTAAAAGAATAAATGGACACAAATCAAATGTCAAGAATTATAACATTCATAAACCAGTCGGAGAACACTTCAATCTCTCTGGTCACTTGATCTCAGACCTAAAGGTCGCAATATTAAAACAAAAAACCTTCAAATCCAGACTCCAGCGAGAAACTGTTAAATTGGAATTCATTTGCAAATTGGATACAATTAACTTAGCCACTCCCAGTCTCTATTCAAGCCTAAGTCATTATGCAAGGTAACCTATTTCCCCTTGTTTTTTCCAACCCGCCCCCCCACACACGTTCGTGTTAAACCCTGGATTTGTGCTGGGAATGGCCCACCTTGATTATCATACACATTGTAAGGAGAGTGATCACTTTAGATAAGCTATTACCAGCAGGAGAGTGGGGTGGGAGGAGGTATTTTTTCATGCTTTGTGTGTATATAAAAAGATCTTCTACACTTTCCACAGTATGCATCCGATGAAGTGAGCTGTAGCTCACGAAAACTTATGCTCAAATAAATTGGTTAGTCTCTAAGGTGCCACAAGTACTCCTTTTCTTTTTGCGAATACAGACTAACACGGCTGTTACTCTGAAAGTTTTAACAGTTACTGTTCAGCACTCCACTTGAGCCCAAGTGTGGCCAGGGCCTCAGCCAATAGTCTCGCCACATAGGGCAGTCAGTTGACTGTCCTAAGTAAATCAAGTGTGCAGTGAATTCTCAAGAGCCTTTACTACTAAAACCCTGGAACATGTTACATCTGAGCACACTAGCCAGAAAGGCCCAGCAGAAAGCCTGGGAACTTGCTAAAACCTGAAACTGTAATCATCGTGGGAATGTAGCACCACTATTGTTAAGTTTGGAATGAGTTTCCTGTTTAATAGCTAAATTTTTCAAGGGCTCTAAAATCCACGTTTACTCAGATTGTCTCGAAAAACTGCTACGGTTTGTCAGGACCTGAGGGCAAGTTTAGTGGTACAGATTTGGAGTCATCTGGTCAAGGCTTTACAAGACATTGACAGATCCTTTTTCTGAGGGGAACACTAATATTTCCTGGGTCTTACGACTTTTCTGGAGCAACCTAGGCTATCATACTGATCTGCCCCAACTGACATCCATCATGACTGCACTCTGCTAAAGTCCAGCACCTACTGCCACTTCAGAGAAACAATGTTTCAGCTACTCAAGTTCATTTTAAAAACTGGATCATGCTTGGGCAATGCACAACAGATAGTGATTCATGCTGCAGGACTGTTCTTCACATACTCTGTCCCTGCAGTGCTCCACATCATCTGAAAGGGAAGAGTACTGTGTCACCTGTCAGGGGCAAGCTGGAGTGTTGCTCAATGAGAGCAAAGATAAGGTTGCAATGCAGGGCTGATGTGTGTCATGATGCGTTTCCCAGCTTTCACAGGTTTACATTAGTTTTAGCTCAATTGTATTTTATCCTTCTGAGACGTTTAAATATAGTGCCACTTGACATTCTGGAATTAACTCTGCTAAAAAGTGTTTTTGGCAGAATATTTCCCTTGTTTTGACTAAGCGAGCTGGTATGATTAAGAGGCACCTGTTGGTGGGGTACAAGGGATCTTCCTGGCCACATTTTGCTGCCACTCACGCACAAACTCTGTGGCCCTCCCTACCCCAGCAGAAAAAGTCAGATATTTGCCTGGCACTAAGGTGGTAGGTACGCCTTTATTTACTGCCTGCTTAGAAATGCTATGAGACACAGAGGCTGTAGGCCACAGTGTGCAGGACAGAGCAGAGTTGCTTCAGAGGAGAGCAAGATCCAAGCTATTGGCTCTCAGTAGCCACAGGGGTTGCCTGTTATGCCTTGCTGAAACTGACTAGGTGAAAACAGCTATTAAGTCAAGTATCTCAGCTCTCCAAGGCTCAAAGATGGGGCCATCTTTACATTAGACACTAAGATTTGGCTCTTTGGGAGGGTCTAGGAACTAACCTACTAACGTACAAGAGAGTTGTATTTAACTGAATGTGCTCTTACAGGAAGTTTTTCCATTTAACATGCTGAAATGTGGTGTCGTCTGAAAAGTGATTTAAAATGGTGTTGTATTCCAGTTTTGTGTTTAATTTACACGTAAAAAGAAGTTAGGATTTTTTTATTTTTTTTTTATTTTATTTTAAGAAAAATGGCAGCCCTCACCCTGCAATATGAATGTCAATCTAGGTTACTTCTTCCTCATACACTATTTATTCTTCCTGCACAGAGGACAGAATGACTGATGTGTTATTTCGGTCTTTACACCAGTACCAGAAAGATTCTCTAAACTTAGTAAGACTTAAAGCAACAGGTAAATAAACTAGAAGAGTTTAAGACTGACTATGTCAGAAGTCATTTAGCTTTGTTTAAACTAATGTTCCAAATTCAGTTATTGGCCAACTGCAGTAGAGGCTTTTAGATAAATCACTATCTGAATTGTCCACACACACAGATACCTCTAACATTTTTGTTCAACACCAATGATGTGTTTTGTACTTGACAAGAGGATCGTGGTCAAATATTTTCTGTACATTTTGCAGCGTAAACACAGGACATGTTAGGAAGCCATGGAGATGCAACACAGGTATTTGGTTTTATTTTAACCCTGTCAAATTAGCTTCTTGTGAGCACCACAGAAGAGGCTTAAATAGAGATTTAAGTAAGAGAAGGTGTGGTTGCTTGGTGAACACACAGTATTTAGCTTTTGCAAATGAGAAGCAAAGATGGGGGAAAACCTGCAGGTATTAAACTGAAACCACCTCTAGTGCATCCTGGCTGAAACTAAAAATATAACATTAGGTTTCAACAAAAGAATCATTTCTCCTTACCACCTAATTTTTTTTTTTTAAAGGGACACCAGCTTGAAATTATATTTTTTTCTCTAAAGATTTTTGCATACTTCTTACAAGTAGTAAATATGGTTAACTTAAAATCAAAGTTCTCTTTTTCCAGTTTTATAACATGCGTTTGACAGCATTTTGTGTACAGTCAGTTTCACTGTTTTACTGACTGTTTCACTTCCTGCCTTATGCATTAGCAAGAAAGACATAACCCTTAAGCAGGACTGTAGAAGGTGCTCATATGCATGCTCTTTGTACTCTGCAAGGTGATGTTATTTGGTAACCCAAACAGAGCTACTCCTGCTCTTTGTAGTTTCATGCTGGAGAATCACCTCTTGTCTGGACCCCTGCAACTGACTAAAGAGCAGTGGGAGCCTAGATATTCTTATTCACTCCCCAGACACCTACTCAGGACAAGAAACCTGAGAAGGAGACGGGGGGAGACTCCTTCAATTGCTGGACCTTGAAATGGTGCCCCAAAAGCTTTTAGCAGAGGCTGGAAGAAACAACCCACGCAGCCATCTTCAGGACCTAAGGGCAAAGTAGGGATTAGAAAAACCAGGTGAACCTAGGAAGGAATGAATGGAGAAGCCCCACCCATCCCAAAGATCCAAGAATGATCAAGGATAGCTTGCTCTTCTAGAGAGAGGTCATCTCCCACACACAGGTCTGAGTCTTCACTTAGGGGAAGAGAGGTGGAGATATTGAAGGAATAGAAGAGACACACAATTAGCTTTCTTTAGACAGAGTTGGAAAAAGAAGTGGAATCAAAACAGATTCATCGGGGGTTTCCCCATTTCAGTTCACAGGGGCAGGGAGTAGAAAAGTAGCCAAGCTAAGATCCCTTATTCTTGTCTCCCTCCACAGAAAGCAGGAGCCAAGAGCAGCAGGGCCATCCTTTTCCTCCAGCTTCCTCCTTAACATGCATATCCAGTAGAAGGATCTGAGCTCCTGACACCTCTCCTGTGCATGTGACATCCTATTTTTGTGGGTAATTTACATAGCAACTGGGGAGAAAGACAAACCTGGTTTGAAATTTAAAAACAAATTCCAAGAAGGGTTGGGGGGCAAGCCAACTAATTTCACGTTGAGTGTCCCCTTAACTGAAAACTGATTTGCAAGATAAGCCATTTGTACACTCAGATCACACACATGTAGCTCTGGTGAAACATGCAAAAATAATATGTCTCCTTGTGTTCAATTATATTCTAAGTGACAGTCCCAAGCCTCAGACAAATGAGCGACTAAAAAGTAGCAAGCACTAAAAAAACTCACTGTCCATTCCAGAAGAATGTGTGTAAGTGGATACAAAATATTAAACCAAGTAGCAGAGATGGAAGGTTGCAAGAGACTTTACGAGCATGCAGCATAAACTGTTCAGCTATATCCAAAAGCAGCTTTTTATGAAAAAGAGCAAATCAATTTTGTAATTATTCATGAAAGACGTGTGTGGACCTCCAAGCAGACATCTGGAAAACATAAACGGGGTCTTGTCACTCTCGAACCACAAAATAATTTCATCCTTGGCAAAGCGTACAATTATGCCTTCAGTATCTTGATTAAATGCCCTGTGATCTTATAGAAACCCTCTTTAAGTGGATTGTCAATTTTCTGAGTCCTTTCCAAGATTCCCCTATATAGACAGATTCACCATAAAAGCACTTCATCTCTTCTAATCCGTCGACGAAGTCAAGACTCTATCCTGAAATAAGTTCTGTGTATGAATGAGGATGCACAAGTCCAGAGTCAGATCAGCACCTGCGGAACTTTTTAATCACAGCAAAGAACCTGGAGTAAAAAATGGTCTTCTGATGACACGAGAGTGATTGCTCCACCAGACAGATCTGTTTTACTGTCGAGAAATTCACCTGCCTGAATGCCAAATGGGGTACAAGCCCAACAAAATGAAAATACACACACAAAAAAGTGTAATATACCTTTTACAGACACAGAATACAGTAAAATCCAAGCATATGTAATTTCCCCATCCACAACCCTGGGAAGAGAGAATTGTTGTTTTTCCAACATTTTTAAACAGTAACTCTTTCCATGCTTCTCATAACTTGAGAAACTTTCAGAAATTTTCCTTACAGATTAGAGATGAGTTATATCAGAGCAGTCCCATATTTCAAGGCAACTGAATGAAGATAATACATACAGTGCACAACCAATGAAGCTTATTATTAACCAGTGAAGTTATTATGATTTTGTGATGTTAGATGTTGGGAAATAAATCAAATTAATTTCAAAATCTATTCCAGGAAGCTCAAATATTTAAGATACGACTATTTTTAAACTTTATCCTCCAATGTCTATTTTTGTGGAGGAAATTTAAGTATATGCTGCATCACCCTATATTTATAAAGTAATTTGTAACTAAAGAGTTTTCCTTCCCACATTTTTTCTATTAATAGATTAAGTTAGAAAAAGGGGCAACCAAATTAATTTGCTCCAGAAATACCGCAGACTCAATTTTAACATAAGTTAGGCTTACTAGAAACATAAACCTGAAATTTTCACTTAGTTACCACTAAATTAATAAGAGAACGGCCTCTTGTGTTCCTTAATTTGAATACCCTCCAGTAATGTTTAAGAACTACAGAACAAAAGATGTATGTATTCTAACAGCTGTAATTATGATGCTTCACCTATTGTATTTGAAAGAAAAGAACAAGGATGCAAAAGTAATTTTTAATTTGCATTGACACACAAGGCATTTTGTACTCAAATCATGCAAATTATAATTAATGCAATTGTAACAGGGTTGGCACCCACCTCTCGTGAGCGCCCCCTCTGATTGGGTGCGTCTGCAATCTTTAAACCTATCAGCTCTGGTATGGGGCTGTATCCCCAGGACTTCTTCCCTGGAGGCACTATCATCCTATGGCCTTCCCCAGGCTCCGTCCCTACTCAGTCCCCACAACCATCCAGGAACTCCTTCATTGCTCCCCCCATCTCTGCTAGCAAACTCTCTCTTTGGCTTAGTCATATCAGCCAGCCAGGAACACTTCTTGCTCCCCCGGTCCCTGCAAGAAGACTGTCTTTGGCTCAGTCCTACCAGCCAGCCAGGAGCCTCTCGCTCCCCTGGTCCCTGCCAGCAGACTTAGCTGTCCATAGTCCCGCTGCTCTTCCACCCAGGCACGCAGTCCTTTCTTCTCCAGCTCTAAGCAGCAACCAACCACTGCTCTGGTCTGTAGCTCCTTTTTATAGGGCCCTCCTGGCCTGATTGGCCGTAACGGCAGCCCCTCTGATTAGTTGCTTCCTCACAATCACTCTAGGCTGCTTGGAGAACCTCTCCACTGCTCCTTTCCTGAGATGGGTGTGGCAGAACCATCCTGCCTCCAGCAGGGGGCCTTTGGGCCTAGTCCACCTCACTACAGCTATGCATTATATAATGGTTAAATAATTTTTGAAGAAAATGTGTACACTTTATATAAACTTGGAAAATACGAGATTAAAAGTCTCTCTCTTCGAACTGAAATTTTTTAAGTATATTGTCAGTATATACAGTCTCTCGGGACATGTCTGCACACTGCATCAGAGTCAAACTTTCTGGAGCTTTAGTAAGGAGATGTTCTAGGCACCGCATTGTTTATGAATTCCATGTAACAACTATCAGTAGAATTTGAACCTTTATACTTGATTTTCTTGATCCCTAGACGTTCATATCAGAGAATACACATGCAAATAATGTAGGTCTCTGTTCAGTCAGAAGGAAGCTGTCACCCTCTGAAGCAAGACTGCAGAGGTATTTTTTCTCCACATTACAGAATACCAAGTATCCTGTCTTCCAAAGAGTGACAGTGTCCATAACCATGTTTCCCTTGCCTGAATGGGTGTAATATCACACATGTGATAAGATGGCAAACACCATCTCAAAGAAGCATCAACACAGAAGACTGGACAAGAGTCCCACTCAGGCAATTTACAGTACAACAGCAATACCTTCCCTTCAATGTGTGGAAGGAATTGACAAAATCCAACACACCTCGTGTAATCTGGTCTCTGTAATCGTTCAAATGCTTTGAACTGTCAGCCAGTTCAATATATCATCCACCCTTTCTTGGAGATAATCACAAAGACTACAGAAAGGACTAGCAATTTGAAGTAGACCCCCTCAGTGTTTGTCCACCACATTAAGCTCTGCAGGTCATCTTGAGAAACACACCATAGTGTCTAAGTTGTGAAAGGCAGAAAGTCTTTGGTTACAAATGATGCCTCATTCTCAACCTATCATAGAATATCAGGGTTGGAAGGGACCTCAGGAGATCATCTAGTCCAACCCCCGCTCAAAGCAGGACCCATCCCCAATCAAATCATCCCAGCCACGGCTTTGTCAAGCCTGACCTTAAAAACTTCTAGGGAAGGAGATTCCACCACCTCCCTAAGTAACGCATTCCAGTGTTTCACCACCCTCCTAGTGAAAAAGTTTTTCCTAATATCCAACCTAAATCTCCCCCCTGCAACTTGAGACCATTACTCCTTGTTCTGTCATTTGCTACCACTGAGAACAGTCTAGAGCCATCCTCTTTGGAACCCCCTTTCAGGTAGTTGAAAGCAGCTATCAAATCCCCCCTCATTCTTCTCTTCTGAAGACTAAACATCCCCAGTTCCCTCAGCCTCTCCTCCTCGTCATGTGTTCCAGTCCCCTAATCAGTTTTGTTGCCCTCCGCTGGACTCTTTCCAATTTTTCCACACCCTTCTTGTAGCGTGGGGCCCAAAACTGGACACAGTACTCCAGATGAGGCCTCACCAATGTCGAATAGAGGGGAACGATCACGTCCCTCGATCTGCTGGCAATGTCCCTACTTATACAGCCCAAAATGCCATTGGCCTTCTTGGCAACAAGGGCACACTGTTGACTCATATCCAACTTCTTGTCCACTGTAACCCCTAGGTCCTTTTCTGCAGAACTGCTGCTGAGCCATTCAGTCCCTAGTCTGTAGCAGTGCATTGGATTCTTCCGTCCTAAGTGCAGGACTCTGCATTTGTCCTTGTTGAACCTCATCAGATTTCTTTTGGCCCAATCCTCCAATTTGTCTAGGTCCCGCTGTATCCTATCCCTACCCTCCAGCGTATCTACCTCTCCTCCCAGTTTAGTGTCATCTGCAAACTTGCTGAGGGTGCAATCCACACCATCCTCCAGATTATTTATGAAGATATTGAATAAAATGGGATAATCAAATGGGATTATGAGGATTCACTATGTCCAGTAGCCATAAAGAACATCTGAGCTAGGTCTTAAAGGTGTTGTGTTGACTGAACAGTTCTTGAAATCTTTCTGGAGTCAACTTCACGTTTGCTATCATTTAATCTGTAGTTGAATCAATAAACTATCTTCTGATTATGAAAAAGGTAAATTTCTCTTAGTTTATCCTTTGGTCTAAGGATTCAAATAGGGTGTAAGTTTTTGCAAGACAGATTGCACGCTCTGTGATATCTAAATCTTCATCAGCCAATCTTTGAGATAAGAGAATGTGAGTACTTTGTCTTCTGAAATAAAATGTCATCATAGTCAGGCTTTTGGGAGACGAGCCACATGTGAGTATTTTGTGCAGAGAATGATCCGCTGATGAAGAAATGAAGACACTACCACTTGTGAGTTGGGCTGGTGGCTGTTATGGAATGAGATATTTGAGGCAAACAGCCACAGATCAAATTTCATATATACAGAAATACTATGGAGGCTAGGGAAACTTAAGTCCTCAACAAATTTAGGAACAAACTCAAGACAGAAGGAGATAGAGACCTTACATCTTCTCTAACACAAAAACATGAGAGAATTTCCCCATGCTGTGTGTGTGTGTGTGTGTGACAGAGTCAGTGTGTATGTGTGTGTGTGTGACAGACACACATACACACACAAAGTGTGTGCTGTCTGCTGGGAACGTTTCTGAAAGATGCCCTATGCTTTCTCTTTAAGACACTCACTGAAAGCTCTCCTGCTCTGTCCTGAGTCCTTCTGTCTCGTCTCCCCTGCTCTGCGGAGATGGGGCACATGGGGGGATGAGGGGGGAGAGAGACAGACCGCTACAGCTAGGGAAATCTCAGAAACAGTGCACTGTCTCTTTAAGAAAGTCATTCACCCTTCCCCACAGCAGCTCAGAGTCCTGAGTTAGGCTGTGTCCCCTCTGCCCTGCTCTGCGGAGATGGGGTACAGGGGCTGGGAGAGGGGGACACCTTGACACCAGCACCCTCCTCTCCCGCCCCTGCTCTGCACAGGCAGCAGGAGGGAGCAACGTGGGGGGAGGGGCACCTGACCACATGCTGCCATCCTAATCAGCTGGGCAGCACTTAATTCTCTGCTGTGCTGCCACTCAAGCATGCAGCTTACAGGGAACACAGGTGCACACACTGATGACTGGAGGAAGAGGCATGATTAATGGGTGGAATAAGGGAAGACAGACATGTGAATTCAGAATTGTTAATTTTTAAGACATGTAACTCCTGTCTAGCCATTACAGCATCAAATAAAATATATTTTTAGTAGGACTGTCGATTAACCACAGTTAACTCATGCGATTAACTCAAAAAACTTAATCAAGATTAATTGCAGTTTTAAATGCACTGATAAACAATAGAATACCAATTGAAATGTATTAAATATTTTGGATGTTTTTCTACATTTTCAAATATATTCATTTTAATTATAACAGAATACAAAGTGTACAGTACTCACTTTATATTATTCTTGACTACAAATATTTGCACTGTAAAAATGATAAACAAAATAAACAGAATTTTTCAGTTCTCCTCATACAAGTACTGTAGTACAATCTCTGTCATGGAAGTGCAACTTACAAATATAGATTTTTATTTTGTAACACAACTCAAAAAAAAAAACCAATGTAAAACTTTAGAGCCTACAAGTCTACTCAGTCTTACTTCTTCAGCCAATCACTAAGACAAACAAGTTTGTTCACATTTATGGGAGATAATGCTTCTTATTTACAATGTCACCTGAAAGTGAGAACAGGCATTCACATGGCACTTTTGTAGCTGGCATTGCAAGGTATTTATATGCCAGATATACTAAACATTTGTATGCCCCTTCATGCTTCAGCCACTATTCCAGAGGACATGATTCCATGCTGATGACTCTTGCTGAAAAAATAATGCATTAATTAAATTTGTAACTGAACTACTTGGGGGGAGAACTGTATGTCTCCTGCTCTGTTCTACCCACATTCTGCCATATATTTCCTGCTATATTGTTCATTTAAAGAAAAATTTCACTGCAGATCTGATAAAACACAAAAAAGATACCAATGTGAGACTTCTAAAGATACCTGCAGCACTCAACCCAAGGTTTAAGAGTCTGAAGTGCCTTCCAAAATCTGAGAGTGACAAGGTGTGGAGCATGCTTTCAGAAGTCTTAAAAGAGCAACACTTCAGTGCGGAAGCTATAGAACCCAAACCAACATAAAAGAAATTCAACCTTCTGCGGTGGCATCTGACTCAGATGACGAAAATGAACATGCGTCAGGCTGTACTACTTCAGATTATTATCGAGCAGAACCCACTAGCAGCATGGACACGTCCTACAGAATGGTGGCTGAAGCATGAAAGGACATAGGAATCTTTAGCGCATCTGGCATATAAATATATTGCGACACAGGCTACTACAATGCCATGCGAATACCTGTTCTCACTTTCAGGTGACACTGTGAACAAGAAGCAGGCGGCATTATCTCCTGCAAATGTAAACAAACTTGTTTGTCTGAGCGATTGGCTGAACAAGTAGGAGGACTGCGTGGACTTGTAGGCTCTAAAGTTTTATATTGTTTTATTTCTGAATGCAGTTTTTTGTTTATAATTCTACATTTGTAAGTTCAACTTTCATGATAAAGAGATTGCACTACAGTACCTGTATTAGGGAATTAAAACTTACTATTTGTTTTTTACAGTACAAATATTTGTAATAAAAAAATAAATATAAAGTTAGTACTTTGTATTCTTACTATGTTGTAATTGAAATCAATATATTTGAATACGTAGCAAATATACAAAAATATTTAAATAAATGGTATTCTGTTATTGTTTAACAGCACGATTAATCACAATTAATTTTTTAATCACTTGACAGCCCTAATTTTTAGCACAAACTGTTTTTTTGAAGTGTGGCAAAAACAAAATTGGTAAGCATACTGCACAAACAAAAGAACTGTAAATTTAACTAGTTAACATGGAATTTTGTGTTCTTGTTTTTTACTTAACTGTAAACTATTGATTTTAGAGAGGTGAGCTCTTCGGTATTTGAAGAATAAATATGCTTAAGTAAGTCACCTAGTATGCAATATGTTTCACTTCATAGGAATATCATGTATTTCAGTTAGTTATTCAGATTTACAACAACCCAGCCTTCAGTGCTTCAGTTTAATTTGAGAAAGAAACAAGGATCCAAAGCATTAGTAGATTAACTGTGCTCTGATCAATAAAATGTGAGTTTCTGCATTTTTAAATAAAGAACTTGAGAAGTCTTTCTGACAGTCTTAAGACCAAGAAGACTGAGATGACCTGAATTCATCCCGAGACCTTTATTTGCTCCAACATATCAGTATAGGTATTATGGAGATCCAGGCCAATATGGTGTTAAAGTATGGTGTGGAGATTAGTGTGATCTTTACTCCCATCCTTTCAGATTGTTGAATGCAATGCAGTGCCCAAGAAAGCTACTTCAAATAATAATATATCTAGGAGTGCTGTAGAAGTAATATTCAGTAAGGTAAACATCTTCCCTGAAAGATTTGTCCCAGGTTTTTATGGTGGCAAGAGAGCACTCGCCCCCCACAATGATTTGTGAAGTATCTGTATTAATCTGGATCTGTATTATTAATTCTGGCTGATACAGGAATTTCATGGTAACTTCACAGTATCATGGAAAACCTTTGTTTGTATGAGCTAGAGAGGGGGAAAGGATGTTTGTGTTCTTGATGATCTGTATGTTTGTGCTCTTTCTATCTGTTAAGCATAAAAGAACAATGGTGTTGGAATCTGTGCTATGCTTCTGTGTATTATATTCTTTACTTCTGAGGGAGTATGTAAAATTTTGCAGAAATTTTATTTGCCAAGGTAACAATATAATCAAGCCAGTTTCAATTATTTTGGTAATTTATTTCAAAAATACTGTCAGCAAGTATGTCTGTAACAATACAGACAACAAAAAAAGATTCAGGAGATGTTTTTTGGCAAACAGATTCCTTACTAGGCATATTAAAACAGATCTCTGAGTAATAATGCATTTAAACTACAATACAGAAACGTATTTCCCACACCCCTCAGAAGCAGTGCAAAAGCTTGGGGGAGTCGGGTAATGGAGGAGCTGAGGGAGAAGGAAGTAAATGCTGGGAAGGAGACTGGAAGTGAACATGGAGGGTTGTTGGGTGTGGGTGGGAGACGTATGGAAGAGGGGGTTGGGGTGGATGAAGGGGATAGTTAGGGAGCCTCCCCCTGCAGACCCTGCTAACCCCTAGCCTCCCCCAGTCAGGCACTTCTGTCCCATCCCCATGTGTCCCTGCACCCCCACTCAGCCACCGCCCCCCAATCCCCATGTGGCCCTGAACCCACACTCCCATTCAGCCCCTGGCTCAATACTGTCACCCCACTAGCTCCTGGCTGGCTGCCCCTACTCCCACCACTAGCCTTTCTGAACCCCAGTCTATGTGATCCCCAGCAGCCCCGCATACTCTGCACTGTCCATCCCCCACATATCCCATGTGGCTGCACCTGGACTCACGGTCAGGGTGCCCACTCCCTATCTGTGACTGACTGCTCTGGCCCATAAGCTGATTGCCCTCTGTTCTAATGCCACAGCAGCCCCTGGGTGGCTGAAAGGTGTAACTGCAGCACCTCTCCAGCAGAATCCATTTTCTGTGGTGGCGAGGGGGTGAGACACATGAATTCTGCATGTGTGAATTCCCTCCAGGACTAGTTCTTCACAACTATCATGTGTCTCCCGAAAGAGTTTAACTGTAATCCAGAAGATCTCATCTGAGATTCTAGGATAGGGCATGTTTAGATTACTGAGGTATCTTGGGGAAGTCAGCACTGGTCCTTAGGGCCTAAATTAGGTGAGTTGAGGGACTCCGTTTCTGTGAAGGGCTAGCAGACAGAGTCAGTGCTCTAAGAAGCATGCCAGAGAGGCCAAGGGAGGAAACACGGCTGCAATGTTGAAGATTCGGGGAATCTTAAAAACACCTGCTGATCCAGATGCTTCGATTCCTCTCACAGCGGTCTGAGTGGTCACAATGGAGTGCTTGACTAGGATTCACCACACCCAGACTCATTTTTGCTAATTTTTTTTTTAAATTCACTCTGAGACCAGATCTGGAAAATTTCAGTCTGAAAGATGAGTTTGAAATATGTCCAGTAATGAAAATGCTTAGGTTCTTTAGCCTAACTTAAGTGTGGTTCTTTGAGATGCTGCAGTCTTTGTGGATCCCACTACAGATAAACAGGCACCCTATGCATATGAGACTGGAGGGTTTTTGTTTATTTGGATAAACACATGTCCATTATGACTATGCATGTGCTCCGTGCCTCTTCATGTTCCAATACAAGGGTATAAATGATGGGTTGTTTGCAACAATTCAAAGCCAGGCTGGCTGAGACTCCAGAACTCCAGAAAGCAGGGATGGAGGGCAGAATGTGGGATCCGCACCAACATCTTGAAGAAACACAGTTACTTTAGGGTAACTGATCTTTCTTCAAATGTGTGTCAGAATTGGGTCCCACTCTAGTGGACTGGCAAACAGTATTCTCCTTGGCTGGATGGTGGGAGTGTAGAGTTTCAGCTGTATCAGTCAAAAAAATTAATGCAATGCTGTTTTTCCTGACACTGACATCTGACCTAGCTGCCATTATGTCAAGGACATGTTTGACAAATGTCAGTGGGTTGCTCCAAATTGCAGATCTCAGATTGAAATGTTCCTGAAGCAGGTAGAAGATGCTGCCTACACCCTGACAGAGCATTTCTTGATGTTTGGAGGAAGACGTTCACCGGCCAGGTGATAGCAAGTGGAAACGCACCATGTTATTCACTTGGAGATTCGATGTAAAAGCCAAGATGGCTTGGCTTTTAGATGAGCAGGAAAATGGCCACAAAGAAGCAAGGGGACAGCTGGAAAGGCCTAGCCTTAGTAAGGTATTAGAACAAAGCTCTAGGCTTGTCCAAAGTACAGTTTTTGCTCTTCCAGCATAGTGCATGACTTTGAGAAGACTGGGAAAATGATTAATTAAAATGAAAGTCCAAGACAATCTTCAGGCTGAACTTGGGATGTAGTCTCAACACCATCTTATCCCTTAGGTAGGATATGTAAGGCAGTCTTGGCACACACTGACTCTCCGTGCTGAGGTGATGGCAACCAGGAAGACTATCTTGATGACAAAAGGGGTCTAATGAGCACTCCAACAGTGATTCAAAAGGAGTGATTCCACAAGTTTTAGGAGGAGGATGTTGAGATCCCACTTGTGGGTCAGACCCCTAACCAGAAGATAACTATGAAGGAGGTTTTTTGAGGAATTTTCCATACCATCAGATAAGAGAAAAAATACCAGAGCATGATATGCCAATATTGCTGCCAGGTGGACCTTGAGAGAATTAAATACCAGTCCTGCCTGATTCAGGAGCAACATAGTGTCAAGGATCCTTGGTATTGGGACTACTACTGGGTCCATATTGCTTTGGACTCCCCATCTTTTCCATTTCAGGGAGTAAGTCATCCTGATGGAAGGTTTTCTGCTGTGTAGAACTTCCTGAACCTGTAAGGAGCACTCCATCAGTAATGCTCAACCAGCCAACATCCAGGCCTTCAAGTGTGATGACTATGGGGTCTGAGTGCAGTATCTGACCACAGTTCTGAGATCTTATGTCCAGGCAGATTGGGAGGTGTACAGGAGGCTAATTGGACATCTGCAATAGGTCCAAAAGTGTCTCAGCCATGAAGTGGCTATCACGATGACCACAGCCTTGTCCTGTCTGATTTTTGATATCCCAAGGATCAAAAGAACTGGTGGGAAGGCATATAGAAGTCCTTAAGACCACCAAAAAAAAGACAAAAAATCGAACAGAAAAAACTGGTGGTGACCCCAGATTCATGCTCCCGTGAAGCAGATATTTGTGCATTTTGTGTCGTGCTTTGGAGTGAACATGTCTGTTACCATGCCTCCATGGGTCACAACTGAGAATACCAAATTCAGTACAAACTGCTAAGAAATAGGGCAGACACACCCCAAAACTAGTCATTATTCTCCCATAAGATATATCAAACAAGCTACAAAAAAAAAAATTGGTTTCACCACAATTGCTAACAAGAAGTCAGGTAAGCAGTTTCCTTAGGTATTCCAGTCCTTGTATCACCACCAAAAACACTAGACTTACAGATGGGTGGTTCTTTAAAACCAAATTCATCAAACAAAAAGGTTCTTCTGATCCCAAAGGACCAGCCACACACCCAGGTCAATATATAACTCAGATCTTGCCCAATAATCACGCTGTTGCCAGTCCTTTAGTATCTAAAATCTAAAGGTTTATTTATAAAAAGAAAGAAAGGAGAGAGTTAAAATTGGTTAAAGAAATCAAATACATACAACAATTGCAAAGTTCTTGGTTCAGACTTGTAGTAGTGACGGAATAAACTGCTGGCTTGTTAAGTCTCTGGTTGCTTCTAGGTCTTCAGTCCCTTTGTTAGAATGCTTCCTATGGTATAAGTTCATTGTCCAGATATTTGAGCAGGAAAGAGGCAACTTGGAGATGTTTCCAGGGCCTTTTATAGCTTCTGCCACACAAAGGGAAATCAATTGTTTCAAACAAAGCCCTCAGCACAGCTAGTGGAAAATTACAGGGAACAAGATGGTGTTTGGAGTCACATGGGTAAGTCACATGTCCATGCATGATTTTGCTTAGTCATAACAGAGGCCATTACCTATATTTCAGATGGAACTTTCACAGGAAAGTCCATTCAGTGTAGATGGGCATCTTCCATTGTAAGTGTTCTTTTGATGGGCTACTTAACTTGAATAGTCCCTCGAAGATGTGCAGGCTAAATACCTTGTGGGCATTACCACTAGCAGCTTACCGGAAAGAAGGTTGTGTAAAAATCCTCCTAATGGGCCAGAGAGGATTCTGGGTGTAAGTGAAACTCAGGAGTTGGTGGTGGCTCAGCAGAGCAATGCTTCTGTGGAACAAGATAAAGGTGAATTGTTGCTTAAAGAAGCTCCTAAGAGAAGAAAGCTCATGGCAGTTTTTGCAAGCAATTTGCTGTAACTGAAGGGTGTGAAAGTGAATTGAGGTAGATAAAGATGATTTTCTGTCCGTAGAAGGCAACAGTTTATTTTATGAGAGATTTGTTTCAGTTCCTAACAGCCAGAATTTTTCTGTTGAAAATGGATCCACTGATTCAGCTTTAGAAAGACCCAGTATGGATAGCTTTAAAAAGGTTTTAGATGGAATGAAAATTGTTAGGGAATTTGAACAGCCCTATAAGCTTGACCAGCTTGTAGGGGAGACAATGTTATTGGAACATAAATGCATTCTCTGAGTGAACAGTCTGTGTCTCAGGTTCAGAGGGAAGGCTGGGTAGCTGAATCTGCCACGAGCATGGCAGAGTTCAAGGTTCTGCTCACCGATGGACGCGGCCACCTTTTGGGGCACCTGGCAGCCATGGTGGCCAAGCAGGTCCTGCTGGGGCACAAGGTGGTGGTGGTGGTGGTGGAGATGCGAGGGCATCAACATCTCTGGGAACTTCTACTGCAACAAACTGAAGTACCTGGCCTTTCTCCACAAACGCATAAACACCAACCCGTCCTGCGGGCCCTACCACTTCCGCGCCCTCAGCCACATCTTCTGGCACACGGTCCGAGGGATGCTGCCCCACAAGACCAAGCAAGGCCAGGTCGCCCGGGAGAGACTGAAGGTCTCTGATGGGATTCCACCCCCATACGACAAGACGAAATGGATGGTGGTACCCGCTGCTCTGAAAGTCGTACACCTGAAGCTGACGCGCAAGTTCGCCTTCCTGGGGCGCCTGGCCCATGACGTTGGCTGGAAGTACCAAGCCATCACCTCGACCCTCGAGGAGAAACACAAGGAGAAAGCCAAGCTGCATTACAACAAGAAGAAGCAGCTGATGAAACTGCAGAAGCAGGCGGAGAACGTGGAAGGCAAGATCGCCAGATACACTGACGTGCTGAAGCAATACGGCATCTTTGTCTGAGCCTTGAACCTCAATAAAACCAGCCCCTCCACTTCAAAAAAGGACAGTTGTGCAATTAATCTCTCGAGAACACAGGGGATGGCAGGCATACTTCCATCTCTAGACACTTTGGATATGTCTTGTAATCTTAGTGCACTTGACATCTGATTCCATATGGAAGCAGAGGTTGGTAATGGAAGGACAAAAAAAACCTTGAGTCTAACATGCTAGTAAAAATGAATGGTATCTCTTTAAGACAGAGTCCAGCCTTGGAATTGGAAATGGTTAAGAATCTGAAAACTGGTAAACAAGCTAGTGTCTGTGTTGATGCAAATTACCTGAGAGGGGAGAGAAAGACTTGCCCGTAGCTGTCAGCAAGGAGGACGCACCTAACTAGCCAATGGATTCTGTTAAGCAAGTGAGCTCAGAATTTGATCCTACAGAACAGGAACGAAGAGAAAAATTTTACCCTGCAAATGGAAGCCACAGGTTAACCCTAAAATGCCAAAACCTCAATGGTATTGAGCCAAAGGCATGACAAAAAATGATTGTAAAGGTACACTTGTAATTGATTTTATGTTAATATTAATGCTAATGTTAACTCTTGTGACTAGTTTGTTGCTGATACCAAAAACTGTAAAAATGTACAAGATGCATGATCTTTTGGAAAAACCCTTGAACATGTTGGGAGTGATACATAAGAACTCATTATGTGCTAAAAGCCTTTATGGTTATACTATTTCATTACATGACAACACACTTCATGTTAAAAGGCCTTGTGATACTAATGTTTTTCAGTTAGTGCCTGTAACTAGCCTTGTAGTACACAGAAGAAAAGACATTACACATCTAACGTGCTGTGTGGAAGGGGAAATTGAGGCACATCGCCTCATGGCATTAGTGGCTGAATGCTCAGAGACTTACACTCTAGAACAGGGGTTCTCAACCTTTTTCTTTCCAAGCCCTCTGCCCCCATGCTATAAAAACTCCATGGCCCACCTGTGCCACAACAACTGGTTTTCTGCATATAAAAGCCAGAGCCAGCATTAAGGAGTAGCAAGCAGGGCAATTGTCTGAGGCCCCATGCCACAGGGGCCCCCGCAAAGCTTACCGCAGGGGCTTACCCTGGCGGGCTGCAAGCCAAAGGTTGCCGATCCCTGGTCTAGACGTAAGAAATATCACAGCCTGAGAACGTGTTATATTTTCAATCCACAACACACGGTGGATGAGATCTCTGACAAGTTTTCTGCCAAAACAAAAAACAACCAAAACACACAACAAAAAAAAGGAGTGGGTTGATGAGTTTACTGTAAAGTTATTCAACATTAATAGCAAATAAAGAAGCAGAGAAAGATTAAATGATATAATAGATATGAAAGTATGAAAAACTTAGGATATCACTAAACTATAGCAAAAATAAAGGTGGAATTACAATGTGGTGGAGGGCTTATAGAAAAATACTGACACACAACAGACTTTGTGCACACGAAAAGCAAAAGAAGCCTTCAAAAAACTAAACAGCAAATGCACTGTTATCAGAAAAGAAGAAGCAATGTATTAGTTAAATATACACTGTTTACCACAGACCCAGACAGAATACCAATCTTACCCTGTGGATTCCTTTCAATACCATGATCCTGACCCTATTTAAATATAATTATTTATTAGATAAATGCAGAGTTGGAAAACATAATCCTAACTATACATATAAAATGATGGGGTCTAAATTGGCTGTTACCACTCAAGAAAGAGGTCTTGGAGTCATCGTGGATAGCTCTCTAAAAACATCCACCCAATGTGTAGCAGCAGCAGTCAAAAAAGCTAACAGAACGTTAGGAATTATTAGGAAAGGGAGAGGTGGTAAGATGGAAAATATCACATTGCTTCTATATAAATCCATGGTACCCCCACATCTTGAATACTGTGTGCAGATGTAGTTGCCCCACATAAAAAAAAAACAGACGTACTGGAATTGAGGTGGTTTGAGCACCTGATAAAAGATTCCCCCGGGAGGTTCCTTTGAAACTCTACCAGGCATATCTCACTGGGAGGAGGCCTCAAGGCTGACCCAGGAGAAGCTGTAGAGATATCTCCCGGCTGGCCTGGGAATGTTTGGGAATCCCCCAGGAGGAGCTGGAATCTGTTGCAGAGGAAAGGGAAATCTGGTTCTCCCAACTCTTCGTGCTGCTGCTGAGACCCTCACCAGGAAAAGTGGCATAAAGGAAAGAAGCAAGAAGAAGAAGAATTGGAAAAAGTACAGAAAAGGGTAACAAACATTACTAGGGGTATGGAACAGCTTCCATATGAAGAGAGATTAATAAGACTAGGACTTTTCAGCTTGGAAAAGATACAGCTAATGGAGGGATATGACAGAAGTCTATAAAATCATGACTGGTTTGGAGAAAGTAAATAAGGAAGTGTTATTTACTCTCTCATAACACAAGAACTATGCGTGAAGAAGCATTTCTTCACACAATTCACTTTTAACCTGTGGAACTCTTTGCCAGAGGATGTTGTGAAGGCCAAGACTATAACAGGGTTCAAAAAAGAACTAGACAAGTTCATGGAGGATAGGTCCATCAATGGCTATTAGGGATGCAAAACTATGCTCTGAAGTGTCCCTAGCCTCTGCTTGCCAGAAGTGGGAATGGATCACTTGATGATTACCTGTTCTGTTCATTCCCTCTGGGGCACCTGGCACTGGCCACTGTTGGAAGACAAAAAGAAAAGGAGTACTTGTGGCACCTTAGAGACTAACCAATTTATTTGAGCATAAGCTTTCGCGAGATACAGCTCACTTCATCGGATGCATACTGTGGAAAGTACAGAAGACATTTTTATACACACAAACCATGAAAAAATGGGTGATTATCACTACAAAAGGTTTTCTCTCCCCCCACCCCACTCTCCTGTTGGTAATAGCTTATCTAAAGTGATCACTCTCCTTACAACGTGCATGATAATCAAGGTGGGCCATTTCCAGCACAAATCCAGGGTTTAACAAGAACGTGTGTGTGGGGGGGGTGGGGGGGGGTAGGAAAAAACAAGGGGCAATAGGTTACCTTGCATAATGACTTAGCCACTCCCAGTCTCTATTCAAGCCTAAGTTACTTGTATCAAATTTGCAAATGAATTCCAATTCAGCAGTCTCTCACTGGAGTCTGGATTTGAAGTTTTTCTGTTGTGATATCACAACTTTCATGTCTGTAATCACGTGACCAGAGAGATTGAAGTGTTCTCCAACTGGTTTATGAATGTTATAATTCTTGACATCTGATTTGTGTCCATTTATTCTTTTACGTAGAGACCGTCCAGTTTGACCAATGTACATGGCAGAGGGGCATTGCTGGCACATATCACATTGGTAGATGTGCAGGTGAACAAGCCTCTGATAGTGTGGCTGATGTTATTAGGCCCTGTGATGGTGTCCCCTGAATAGATATGTGGGCACAGCTGGCAACGGGCTTTGTTGCAAGGATAGGTTCCTGGGTTAGTGGTTCTGTTGTGTGGTATGTGGTTGCTGGTGAGTATTCGCTTCAGGTTGGGGGGCTGTCTGTAGGCAAGGACTGGCCTGTCTCCCAAGATTTGTGAGAGCGTTGGGTCATCCTTCAGGATAGGTTGTAGATCCCTAATAATGCGTTGGAGGGGTTTTAGTTGGGGGCTGAAGGTGACGGCTAGTGGCGTTCTGTTATTTTCTTTGTTAGGCCTGTCCTCTAGTACGTGACTTCTGGGAACTCCTCTGGCTCTATCAATCTGTTTCTTCACTTCGGCAGGTGGGTATTGTAGTTGTAAGAATGCTTGATAGAGATCTTGTAGGTGTCTGTCTCTGTCTGAGGGGTTGGAGCAAATGCGGTTGTATCGCAGAGCTTGGCTGTAGATGATGGATCGTGTGGTGTGGTCAGGGTGAAAGCTGGAGGCATATAGGTAGGAATAGCAGTCAGTAGGTTTCCGGTATAGGGTGGTGTTTATGTGATCATCGTTTATTAGCACTGTAGTGTCCAGGAAGTGGATCTCTTGTGTGGACTGGACCAGGCTGAGGTTGATGGTGGGATAGAAATTGTTGAAATCGTGGTGGAATTCCTCAAGGGCTTCTTTTCCATGGGTCCAGATGATGAAGATATCATCAATATAGCGCAAGTAGAGTAGGGGCGTTAGGGGACGAGAGCTGAGGAAGCGTTGTTCTAAGTCAGCCATAAAAATTTGGCATACTGTGGGGCCATGCTGGTACCCATAGCAGTGCCGCTGATTTGAAGGTATACATCGTCCCCAGATGTAAAATAGTTCTGGGTAAGGACAAAGTCACAAAGTTCAGCCACCAGGTTAGCCGTGACATTATCAGGGATAGTGTTCTTGACGGCTTGTAGTCCATCCTTGTGTGGAATGTTGGTGTAGAGGGCTTCTACATCCATAGTGGCCAGGATGGTGTTATCAGGAAGATCACCGATGGACTGTAGTTTCCTCAGGAAGTCAGTGGTGTCTCGAAGGTAGCTGGGAGTGCTGGTAGCGTAGTGCCTGAGGAGGGAGTCTACATAGCCAGACAATCCTGCTGTCAGGGTGCCAATGCCTGAGATGATGGGGCGCCCAGGATTTCCAGGTTTATGGATCTTGGGTAGTAGACAGAATATCCCAGGTCGGAGATCCAGGGGTGTGTCTTTGCGGATTTGATCTTGTGCTTTTTCAGGGAGTTTCTTGAGCAAATGCTGTAGTTTCTTTTGATAACGCTCAGTGGGATCAGAGGGTAATGGCTTGTAGAAAGTGGTGTTGGAGAGCTGCCGAGCAGCCTCTTGTTCATATTCCAACCTATTCATGATGACAACAGCACGGGCTGAAATAGTGGAAAAGCAGCATCACTTGCCCCACAACCTCAGCCGTGCAGAACACAATGCCATCCACAGCCTCAGTAACAACTCTGACATCATAATCAAAAAGGCTGACAAAGGAGGTGCTGTTGTCATCATGAATAGGTCGGAATATGAACAAGAGGCTGCTCGGAACCTATCCTTGCAACAAAGCCCGTTGCCAACTGTGCTCACATATCTATTCAGGGGACACCATCACAGGGCCTAATAACATCAGCCACACTATCAGAGGCTTGTTCACCTGCACATCTACCAATGTGATATATGCCATCATGTGCCAGCAATGCCCCTCTGCCATGTATATCGGTCAAACGGACAGTCTCTATGTAAAAGAATAAATGGACACAAATCAGATGTCAAGAATTATAACATTCATAAACCAGTTGGAGAACACTTCAATCTCTCTGGTCACGCGATTACAGACATGAAAGTTGCGATATTACAACAGAAAAACTTCAGAACCAGACTCCAGCGAGAGACTGCTGAATTGGAATTCATTTGCAAATTGGATACAATTAACTTAGGCTTGAATAGAGACTGGGAGCGGCTAAGTCATTATGCAAGGTAACCTATTGCCCCTTGTTTTTTCCTACCCCCCCCCCCCCCGACATTCTTGTTAAACCCTGGATTTGTGCTGGAAGTGGCCCACCTTGATCATCATACACATTGTAAGGAGAGTCATCACTTTAGATAAGCTATTACCAACAGGAGAGTGGGTTTGTGTGTGTGTTGGGGGGGTGGGGAGAAAATCTGGATTTGTGCTGGAAATGGGCCACCTTGATTATCATACACATTGTAAGGAGAGTGATCACTTTAGATAAGCTATTACCAACCGGAGAGTGGGGTGGGGGGAGAGAAAACCTTTTGTAGTGATAATCATTTTGTAGTGATAAACCATTTTTTCATGGTTTGTGTGTATAAAAACGTCTTCTGTACTTTCCACAGTATGCATCCGATGAAATGAGCTGTAGCTCATGAAAGCTTATGCTCAAATAAATTGGTTAGTCTCTAAGGTGCCACAAGTCCTCCTGTTCTTTTTGCAAATACAGACTAACACGGCTCTTACTCTGAAACCTGTTGGAAGACAGAATACTGGGCTAGATGGACCACTGGTCCGACTCGGTATGGCGGTTCTTATAAGTGACATCATGGGCCAACCTAGGGAGAGTACCACTAATTTTTCCTTTCTATACCTAATCTATTCTATGGTCTTCCAAAGAATGCCCAACAGAAAATCTAATTTAAACATCTTTTAGCTTCCACCTCAGTGTAAACATTGGAAGTCCAACAGTGTAACAACCTTATAGCAAAGAGCATACGTGTTTGGAGACATTCAGCAACTCTACAACAGGATAACTTCTGTAGCATCACGATCAATTAGGGCTCTAATCAAAATGCCATCACTTTGTTTCTTGTGGGGGAAAAAATCTCTCGTGAAGTAAAGAAATTGGAGTGTTCTGTTACAGATTCTTAAATATCAGCTCACTGAAACCTATACTATAAACAAGCTGTAACTGGAAACAAATTGTCAAGGAACCTTGCAAGAGAAAATAAAAATCATCTTTAAAAAAATTCTGAGTTAATATGGCACCCTGTTTATGGCTCAAAATTAACAGATGTACCTGTCCAGTATAATTTTTTTTATTAAAAATTTTTTTTTTAGTTTGTGACCTGCAAAGTAACAAACTCAGTTGTGCTGGTATTTTTTGTCTCAGCTACCCCGACTTTCCTACATACCATAGTCCATGCATGCCCCTCCATCCCTACACGTTCCAACTCTCCTGTGCTGATTCCCACCCCCACCCAAAGCAGTTTTCCACACCTCACTCCTACATTGCTCAGTTGTGCTCACGATTTTGACAAGTTACATTTAGCAGCTCACAGAATACAAAGAATAAAAGAAATCAGTAAAACGGAGTTACATAACAGACAATCAAGCAAGAAGGAAGGGTGGGAAGGAGCATAAGAAGAAAAAATTAAGAAAACTGAAGAGAAACATAAGGTAGAAACAGAATATGAACATGTGATTGCTCTGGTCTGAAATATAAGTTGGTTTTTCAGAACAAAAGAAAAAAGTTAGCTCATACATTACTGCTCCTTCTTGGGGAAAAATAAATGATTGGAAAGATAAGCAGTGGTAACCACAGCAAGAGAATGAGAAAGAAGAGCAAGAAGAGACAATCATAGCCTGAACATCATTTATGTAGTGGAAGAAGCAGCATACCATTCCACTGGAAAACATCACTGTGGAGAAGGAACAAAACCTGGTTGTTACGGGGTCTCAAAATGATACTGAATTGTGAGTTTTACCTCAGTTTAAGGAGCCGAGGGATTTTTCAGTAACATACACCCATTTCAGAATTCTGATATTTATTTAACCTTTGAAATCATTTAGAGAAAATTAATAAAGAGCTGGAGCTCTCAACAAACATTATCCGAGCACAGTGACATTTTGCACCAAAGACAGGACAAGAAACAGAATGTTTGTGTTGGCCTTTTACTTCTTCATGCCACATTACATTCAAAGACTATGTTAAAAGAATGTTATGGGTATAAATTGAAACAAACACTCAGACATTGCAAAATGTCATGCAACCTTAATTCAGCTTCCTTGTGTGCTTACATTTTAAGTCAGAACTAAGAAATTCGACATTATGACCATTTTTTATTACATGATCACATACTATTTTCACAAGACCTCTGCTTTACTCAGTGGATAGGCAAATGAACACAAATGAAGACCTCTTGGCTCAAACTAGTTTTGATAAGATGAAAATAAATTTGAATCAAGGGCCACATCATTAAAAAACCACACAAGCTCCCTTCATGTGTAAGCTTTTAGCTTGAGAGCATTAGTGATCTCAAATTGTCATAGTACTGCAAGAAGAGAGTGAGCATCAAGGCTGCTAGAGCCCAAACACCTTAGCCTCTGTAAGCTAAAACCAACACTTCATATGCACCTGGAAAACTGAAAAGCAAGTTCAAATCAATGAGCAAAGGTGCAATGTGATCCTTGCAAAACACTATTAAAGCAGCTGGTAACTGTACTCTGTGCTAACTGGAATTTCTGGTCTTCAGTTGTCGTACAGAGCAGAATTCATTACAATAATCTATTCTGATGTGACAGAGGTGTGAACAACAGTAGTGATCATAATAAATCATATAATACCAGCTCTCATAGCCCTTTTTCATCAGTAGATCTCAAAGCACTTCATAATCTTTTATGTATTTATGCTCACAACACCCCTGTGAGGTAGGCAAGTATTATCCTCACTTTATAGATGAGGAACTAAGGCACAGAGAGGCAAAGACTTTGTCTACACTGGCATTTTTGTTGGCCCAACTTTTGTTGGTCAGAGGTGTGGAAAAAAACCAAACACCCCCAACCAACAAAAGCACTGGTGTGGACAGCACTATGTCACCGGGAGACGCTCTCCCAACGATATAGCTACTGCTGTTCATTAGGGGTGGTTTAATTATGCCAACAAGAAAGCTCTCTTCTGCCAGCATAGAGTGGCTACATGGGAGACCTTACAGAGGCACAGCTGCTGCAGTAGAGCTGTGCCGCTATAAGGTCTGCAGTGTAGACATAGCCTAAGTGATTTGCCCAAGGTTACACAGAAATCTGGGGCAGGGAAAGGAATTGAACCCTATCATCCAAGCCCTAGGCTAGTGTCCTAACCACGGGACCATTTTTCCTCCCTCTCATCTAGAGAGAAAGTTATAACCTTATCATTAAACACAGATGAGGATTCAGAAGGGAGCTAAACAGATTCATGGAAGATAGCCAGATGGCTATTAGCCAGAATGGGCAGGGATGGTGTCCCTAGCCTCTGTTTGCCAGAAGCTGGGATTGGGTGACAGGGCATGGATCACTTGATGGAATGCATCCGATGAAGTGAGCTGTAGCTCACGAAAGCTTATGCTCAAATAAATTGGCTAGTCTCTAAGGTGCCACAAGTACTCCTTTTCTTTTTGATGATAACCTGTCTGTTCATTCCCTTTGGGGCACCTGACAGTAGCCACTGTCAGAGGACAGGATACTGGGCTTGGTGGACCTTTGGTCTGACCCAGTGTGGCCGTTCTTATGAGGAAAAAAGCTGTTGGGCACTCCTGTTATGTGGACTACCAGTACATCTCAATATCCAAGACGACCCAACACACAAACCTAAGTACACTTTGTACTCCTGGGGAAATTGTGTGCCAAAAAATTAAAAATTCTACAAAATTCTACATATTTTGTCAAAATATCACTATATAATCATGCCAATTTCAATTATTTTGGTAATTTATTTCAAAATACCTGTTAACAAGTGTGTCTGTAACAATATAGACAACAAAAAAGATTCAGGAAATGTTTTTAGACAAATACATTCCTTACTAGGCATATTAATACAGAACTTTAAGTAATAATACATATAAACTATCTACTACAACTAGATAAAGAAGTGTTGTTGACTACTTCTCATAACACAAGAACTAGGGGTCACCAAATGAAATTAATAGGCAGCAGGTTTAAAACAAATAAAGAAGTATTTCTTCACACACTGCACAGTCAACCTGTGGAACTCCTTGCCAGAGGATGTTGTGAAGACCAAGACCGCAACAGGGTTCAAAAAAGAACTAGATAAATTCATGGACAGTAAGTCCATCAATGGCTATTAGCCAGGATGGGCAGGAATGGTGTCCCTGGCCTCTGTTTGCCAGAAGCTGGGAATGAACAACAGGGGATGGATCACTTGATGATTACCTGTTCTATTCATTCCCTCTGGGGCACCTGGCACTGGCTCCTGTCAGAAAACAGGATACTGGGCTAGATGGACCTTTGGACTGACCCAGTAGGGCCATTTTTATGTAAACTACAATACAGAAACGTATTTCCCATACCCCTTAGAAGTAGGGCAGAAGCTTGAGGGAGTCGGGGGTAACAGAGGAGCTGAGGAAAAGGGAAGTAATTGCTGGGAAGGAGCCTGGTAGTGAACGTGGAGGGTCGTTGGGTGTTTGTGTGAGAAGTATGGAACAGGGCTTTTTTGGGAGGGCGGGGGGGGGGGGGGGGGTGGAAGAGGACACATGACTGTTAGGGATTTGCAGAGTCTCCCCCATGCAAACCTAGACTCTCCTATTCAGTCAGGCACATCTACCCCTGTCCCCGTGTCCCTGCACCCCACCTTCCCACTGTCCCCATGCACCACCCTTCCCCATCCTCATGTGTCCCTGTACCCCCAGTCACCCCCAGCCCCCATGCACCTCCACCCCCATTGTCCCTGCACCCACACTCAGCCATCTCCTGTCCCCATGTGGCCCTGCACGCCCATTCAGCCCCCACCCCAGTCAGTCCCCCCCACTAGCCTTTCTGAATCCCAGTCTATGTGACTCCCCAGTAACCCAGTGCAGCCCGCTCTATCTGTCCCCACCATATCCAGTGCCTCCTCACCTGGCCAAACACATGGGAAGGGCACTGTGAGGAATGCAGCCTATCAGCTGCTGACTGCTATGACCCATGAGCCAGCTGCCCTCTGTTCTGGCACCACAGCAGCCCCTGGTGGGCAAAAGGCATAACTGCAGTGCCTTGCTGGCAGAATGTATTTTCTGCAGAGAAAAAAATCTGCAGGGGATGTGAATTCTGCAGATGCACAGGTGACAGAATTCCCCCAAGAGTAACTTTGCTAGTGTCTCCTTCAGTTCGGGTAACAGATATAAATTTGACTACTTCTACTGGTGCTTCCCCTGCACTTCCAATCCAACTGATAACCTGTTTTATCTGGACTGAGCTTCAGTCCAAACTGCTGTCTCTGTTCAGGAAAATTGATTAAATGCACTGTCTAGGCCAGTGGTGGGCAACCTGCTGCCCATCAGGGTAATCCGCTGGCAGGCTGCAAGACAGTTTGTTTACAATGACCATCCGCAGGCACAGCTGCCCGCAGCTCCCAGTGGCCACGGTTCACCGTTCCCAGCCAATGGGAGCTGCGGACGGCTGTGCCTGCAGACGGTCAATGTAAACAAACTGTCTCACGGCCTGCCAGCGTATTGGCCTGGCGGGCCGCAGGTTGCCCACCACTGGTCTAGGCCCAGTGAAAAATGATACTGTCATTCATCACACTGAAAGTAGTGTAGCTTAAGCCACAAGGTCCTACTATCTCCCCAATGGCTCTGTAACACAAGTTGAACAGGAGTGCCAGTACAGAACTTTGCAGTATTCTACAGGACAGCACTCTTGGTATAAATGAGAAATTGATCAAAACTACCCTCTAGATCTGTGCTGACAAGCAAGACTCAAACCACCTAAGGAAAACTGTCTGTCATTACAAGGGCTCGTAGATGTCAATAATACCCCAGAGTTCACAGTTTCAAAAACTAGGAATGCAGAACAGCCTGCATGGATACTAGATTTTTGTCCACACTAGAAAGAGCTAAACTAGTGTGATCACTGCACTATTCATACCATAATCAGACATGGAACTCTAGTGACGTTGCTCCAGGAAATCTAAGGTGTCTTGATATTGTGAAAGCTGCTCTGCTGCAAACCTCTCATCCGTCCCAAAAATGGAGTTAAGACAAGGTAATAGTTGACAAGATTCCTGCACCAGGGACTAATTTTAAAAGATGTTAACATCATGCCCTCCCAAATGTTGATAACCTCATCCATCAGCACAGTGCAGTGACCTAAAAAACAAAGGAAACAATAGTTTGCACATGACAAGCTTGAAATCTCTACCCTCATGCCTTCAAGCCTAACAATACGATCTAGAATTTATCTAGCTGCATGCCTAAAGCCAGAAACAACTCGAAACAGTACCACTGTCATCATGAAAATCACGGTCCTTGCCCAGACTGCAAACACTGTAAAATATACACTAAGTAAAAAACTTTGTAATTTAACAATTGCAAAATGAGTAAAGTTATTCTGCATATTAAATATAGGGGAATTCTTTGAGAAGTAATTTGTTTATATCTAGATATCTTCTTATTGTGTTCTATTCTGAAGAAAGGATAAATTGTTCCCAAAACTTCTTGGGAAGGAGACTGCATAAACACGAGCTTCTTCTACAGGAACAGAGTCACCACCCAACTTCTCATCTGTAAGAGTCTACCCTAACCAATCTTGTTTCCTTCCTCTTAGTGTTGGAGCAGCTTCTTAGCGTTCTTCTCCCTCCTTGATCTTAAGTGGGGTATGAATTTTTTACTCTTTGCAATTAGGTTTCAGCTTTTGGCAGTGGAGTTCCCCCAGCTTGGTCTGCAACAAGGGGAATTCTATTGGTGGAAAGGAAGTTTCCTCCCTCCCCCCACAAATCATTTTTGGTGGGAAAAGGAGTAGAAATATAATTCTGTGGACTACGTGACCATCTTTCTGACCGTAACAGGTAGTTACCTGGAGCTTAGCCCAGGAGAACCTATTTCAGGCTGTGGCCCCTGTAAACTTCCTTTTTGGATAACTAAAAAGAGTCAGGTAAAAGACTCTTCCTCTTCATTAATACAAAGAGGGGACCTGAGTCTGATTAGTTATATCATCCTCTTCCTGATCTCATTCCCATAAGCTAGATTGCCATATGTGCAATGGTAGTTGCATATGTGTGTGTGTCTCACTCTCAGAAGAGGGGGAGGGTCAGTTTTGGAGTCATTCTAAGATTGCAGGAGAGACATCAATATACTCTTGAAAAAGGAAGCAGCAACCACAGAAGCAATTTTTGGACCGGATATGAACCAAAATGTTGGTCTGCAAGTTTCCTGCAGTTAAGATCTACTACATTTTATAATGCAATTAAGTATCAGATAGGAATCATGTATCTGAAATAACTCCAATACTTTTGTAATTAACTTTTTGATATCAAACATTGTCTTTGGCATGGAGGTTTGTTGAGTTACCTTCAGTGCTTGCTTATATTGCTGTTATTACTGTCATAAGCAGAACAACGCTGAAAACTTCAAGTTCTCAGTCTAATGCACGGATCTCAAACGCAAACCACCACAAGGGCCACATGAGAACTAGTACATTGGCCCGAGGGCCGCATCACTGACACCTTTTCATATAAAGATACAAAAGCCCCCACCTCTGCCCCCAGCCCCACCTCCACTCCACCCCTTCCATAAGGCCCCGCCCCTTCCCTGCCCCCATTCCAACCCCTTCCCCAAAGTCCCCACCCCGTCCCTATTCCAACCCCTTCCCCAAATCCCTGCCCCTGCCCCACCTATTCTCCACCTCCTCCCCCTTCCCTCCTGGAAAGAACTAAGCACCGCCAAACAGCTGTTTGTCGGCGGGAAGCACCTGGAGGTAGGCAGAGGAGCAGGGACGTGGCGCACTGGGGGGAGGAAGGGCGGCGGCGGCGGCAGGTGAAGGGAGCTTGACGGCTGCAGGAAATAACTCCAGGGGGAGGGGGAAGCTTGGCAAGCCGCAGCAAATAACTCCGCGGGCCTCGTGTTTGAGACCCCTGGTCTAATAAACTACACTTCTAAATTCTGCTATAAGGATTTTTGTGCATAATTCTGGACTGGAATTTGAGAAGTTTGGGTTCAATTTCCTGGCTCTGACGTAGGCTTCCTGTATGATTTTGCACAATTCACTCAAGCCTTGCATAGACTACAAGTTTCCCATTCTCAACAATGAGTGCAGATGTAATGCTATTGAATATGGGTTAACTGTAAGTGCAGATCAAGGACAAACAGTATTCAGCATTTCAAAAAACAAAGGCTAAACCCTTAAAGCCCTTAATCTCTCTGTGACTCAAGCCCCATCTGTAAAATAGAGATTGTGACGTTGCACTCCATATGTTTTTTGGAAATATGTTTATAAGTGTGAATATGATGTAACTGGAATACACTTCATGCAAAAGATCTCTTGTAAGGTATCATTACAAAGCTTATAATCTACTGAGTGTGTTCATCCTATTTGTATGAATGTATCATTCTTGTATCTGAAGCTATAGCTGAAGCTGAAGAAATATGAAGTATTACTCTGAAGTCCTATTGTAATTATGCAAAGTGTAGGCCACTAATGGTGGTTTAGAATCTTGATGGCTCCCATTGACCAGGACAGTTGGTTGTAAATGGCTCTGTTTACTTGTAAGCCTTTCTGTCTTCATGTAAAAATAAAAGGAGTACTTGTGGCACCTTAGAGACTAACAAATTTATTTGAGCATAAGCTTTCGTGAGCTACAGCTCACTTCATTGGATGCATGCAGTGGAAAATACAGTGGGGAGATTTTATATACACAGAGAACGTGAAACAATGGGTGTTACCATACACACTGTAACAAGAATGATCAGGTAAGGTGAGCTATTACCAGAAGGAGAGCTGGGGGGGGGGGGGTCACGCGGGGGGGGGACCTTTAGTAGTGATAATCAAGGTAGGCCATTTCCAGCAGTTGACAAGAACGTGTGAGGAACAGTGGGGGTGGGGGGGAATAAGCATGGGGATATAGGCTTGAATAAAGACTGGGGGTGGATGTGTCATTACACAAAGTAAAACTAAGTTAACTGTATCCAGTTTGCAAATTACTTCCAATTCAGCAATCTCTTGTTGGAGTCTGTTTTTGAAGTTTTTTTGTTGAAGAATTCATAGATCATAGAATATCAGAGTTTGAAGGGACCTCAGGAGATCATCTAGTCTAACCCCCTGCTCAAAGCAGGCACAATTCCCAATTTTTTTTTTTTTTTTTTTTTGCCCCAGATCCCTAAACGGCCCCCTTACGGACTGAACTCACAACCCTGGGTTTAGCAGGCCAATGCTCAAACCACTGAGCTATTGCAACTTTCAGGTCTGTAATCGAGTGACCAAAGAGATTGAAATGTTCTCTGACTGGTTTTTGAATGTTATATTTCTTGACGTCTGATTTGTGTCCATTCATTCTTTTATGCAGAGACTGTCCAGTATCCCCGATAATGTTACAGCAAACCTGGTGGCTGAACTTTGTGACTTTGTCCTCAACCATAACTATTTCACATTTGGGGACAATGTATACCTTCAAATCGGCAGCACTGCTATGGGTACCCGCATGGCCCCACAGTATGCCAACATTTTTATGGCTGGACTTAGAACAACGCTTCCTCAGCTCTCGTCCCCTAATGCCCCTACTCTACTTGCGCTACATTGACGACGACTTCATCATCTGGACCCATGGAAAAGAAGCCCTTGAGGAATTCCACCATGATTTCAACAATTTCCATCCCACCATCAACCTCAGCGTGGAGCAGTCCACACAAGAGATCCACTTCCTGGACACTATGGTGCTAATAAGCGATGGTCACATAAACACCACCCTATACCGGAAACCTACTGACTGCTATTCCTACCTACATGCCTCCAGCTTTCATCCAGACCACACCACACGATCCATCGTCTACACCCAAACTTACGATACAACCGCATTTGCTCCAACCCCTCAGACAGAGACAAGCACCTACAAGATCTCTATCAAGTGTTCTTACAATTACAATACCCACCTGCTGAAGTGAAGAAACAGACTGACAGAGCCAGAAGAGTATCCAGAAGTTACCTACTACAGGACAGGCCCAACAAAGAAAATAACAGAAAGCCACTAGCCGTCACCTTCAGCCCCCAACTAAAACCTCTCCAATGCATCAAGGATCTACGACCTATCCTGAAGGACGACCCATCACTCTCACAGATCTTGGGAGACAGGCCAGTCCTTGCTTACAAACAGCCCCCCAACCTGAAGCAAATACTCACCAGCAACCACACACCACACAACAAAAACACTAACCCAGGAACCTATCCTTGCAACAAAGCCCGTTGACAACTCTGTCCACATATCTATTCAGGGGACACCATCATAGGGCCTAATCACATCAGCCACACTATCAGAGGCTTGTTCACCTGCACATCTACCAATGTGATATATGCCATCATGTGCCAGCAATGCCCCTCTGCCATGTACATTGGCCAAACTGGACAGTCTCTAAGTAAAAAAATAAGCGGACACAAATCAGACATCAAGAATTATAACATTCAAAAACCAGTCGGAGAACACTTCAATCTCTTTAGTCACTCCATTACAGACCTAAAAGTTGCAATTCTTCAACAAAAAAAACTTCAAGAACAAGAGACTGCTGAATTGGAATTAATCTGCAAACTGGATACAATTAACTTAGACTTGAATAAACACTGGGAGTGCGTGTGTCATTACACAAAGTAAAACTATTTCCCCATATTTATTCCCCCCTCCCACCCCCACTGTTCCTCACACGTTCTTGTCAACTGCTGGAAATGGCCCACCTTGATTATCACTACAAAAGGTCTTTTTTCCTCTCCTGCTGGTAATAGCTCACCTTACCTGTTCACTCTTGCTACAGTGTGTACAGTAACACCCATTGTTTCATGTTCTCTCTGTATATAAATCTCCCCACTGTATTTTCCACTGCATGCATCCAATGAAGTGAGCTGTAGCTAATGAAAGCTTATGCTCAAATAAATCTGTTAGTCTCTAAGGTGCCACAAGTACTCCTTTTCTTTTTGCGGATACAGACTAACACGGCTGCTACTCTGAAACCTGTGTTCATGTAGGTGAGGCTGGAAAAAATGGAGGCTTGGGGCCTCACAGGACATGTGACCATGTCACCTGGTACTGGAATCCATCTTAAACCTGGTGCTTTGCCATTTAGAAGGAGGGGTGGAGACCCAGAGAGACAAAAAGATTCCCACCTTGTGCCAAAGCTATAAAAGGGGGTGGAAGAGAACAAAGGGGCTGCAGTCATGAGAAAACCCTTAGTTACCACCTGAGCTGGAACTAACAAGAACATACCAGGGGAAAAGATTGGGCCCAGACTAAGAAGGAGTCTAGCCTGTGAAAGAAGCTCACTGGAACATCTCTGAGGGTGAGATTTACCTGTATTCAGTTTCTTAAATGTATTAGGCTTAGACTTGCGTGTTTTAGTTTGCTTGGTAACTTACTTTGTTCTGTCTGTTATTACTTGACACCACTTCAATCCTACTGTTTAAACTTAATAAAATCACTTTTGTTTATTAATAAACCCAGAGTAAGTGATTAAAACCTGGCGGAGCAAATAGCTGTGCATATCTCTGTATCAGTGTTATAGAGGACAGACAATTTATGAGTTTACTCTGTATAAGCTTTATACAGAGTAAAATGGATTAATTTGGGGTTTGGATCCCATTGGGAGCTGGGTGTCTGGGTGCTGGAGATAAGTGACTTGCTGAGCAGTTTTTGGTTAAAGTCTGAAGCTTTGTGGGCGTGGACCAGACCTGGGTCTGTGTTGCAGCAGACTAGCATGTCTGGCTCAACAAGGCAGAGTTCTGGAATCCCAAGGTGGCAGTGGAAAATGGGCTCAGAGGTAATTCCAGCACATCAGGTGACAGCCTCAAGGGGGTCTCTGTGACTGAACCCATCTCAGGAATAATGCTCTCCTATGTCACAGGGTGTCAAGAAGATACATTCATTAACATCTGAGGTGCTCAGATATTATGATGGCCTCTACTAGTATTTAAGATAATGAATTCTGATGCTATAAAGTTACAAAGAGCTTGTGTAATACAGAACTGAGTTAAATAAGTGTCGCTCATTTATGAGCTGGAGACATTTCAAATTTTAGCTGCCATATTTGCATATGTAATGACCTGGGGGAAAAGACGAGAGAAGACTATATAGATATGATGGATTTCATCTAGTCCAGAAGATGTTAGGAGCATTTGCCATAAAAGACATTATATATATTGCAGTACTACTCAGGAAGCCCAGTCATGGGCCAGCATCCCACTGAGCTAGGCACTGTGCACACAAAAAGAGTCCCAGTCCAACAAAGCTTACACTTTAAATATAGGACAAGAGAGTATTCAGATACAGACAGAGGGGGAAGCACAAGGAAACAATGAAAGAATGCCGGTCAGCACGATGGACAGCAGTGTCAGCATACCAACTTCCTAATCGTTTGTCAAGGCCCTGATAAGCTCCCTCTGCTGGGCACTTTCCAGACCACTATGAGGGGATCCATATGCTGGGTCCCAGAGTCTGAACAGAATCACTTGCCCCTGGTTTGGGGTCCCTACACACTAATTCAGGGTGCAGATCCTCTATCTACACTCCATCCTAAGAGTTTAGGACACATGGCCCACTGCCCAGTACTCTGGAACCAGTGCTGAAATTGGGTTACAGTTTAACTAGCTCAGTGGGGTATGTGACACGGTGTAGCATAACACATACAGACTTTGTACAGGACTCATACACAGCACTGTTCTTTAATAGCATGAGAAATACACAGATCTATACAAAAATAATAAACCCTATACACATTTCACTGCTTCAGTTTCCTCGCTGCTCTTTGGGCATTACTTGGGCTGTGGTCAGTGTCATCTGGGGTCATGCAAAGTCCTTCTGTTGTAGTGCATGGCTTGGGCTCTGAAACACAGAGCCTTCTCTCCAGTTGGCCTCCTCTAACCTTGGCCAATACATTCCCTTCCCTGTCCTACCCAACCTTCCTGTATCTCACCCCCAGGTTTATATGCCCCTCTTCTACACCAGGCTTCTTTGTTCTATCTTTGATAACTTTTCACTCTTCCAAACCTCCTTCCTGCAGACCAATTTAGCCAAATTGATTTCCCAGCTCAGGCACACTCCTTAATGCAACTATTGTATTGTCAGAGTGTAGTCATTAAAGTTGACAACTCTCCACTAGCCCTGGGCTGGGGAAGACATTCCACATTTACACAAGGGCATTCAGTGATACAGAAATTTTCATAGTATCAACCACAATTCATAAATTGTATATAGGTTCCCCAAATCACTATACCACTGTCAAACTGGGGTGGTTTTTGTCTGTTTATGTTTGGAAGGCATCACAGCAAAAAAGAAAGTTTTAAGAAGAAATCTGAAGGAAAACAATGAAGTGACTTTGCAGATGTCTGTTAGGAGCTCCTCCCGTGCCTGATGGGCAGCATGGGAGAACAAACTAAGGTGCCTGTTTGTGACACTGTAAAAAGTCACCTAATTTCTTTAGCAGACTAAGCATTTTACTGTACTGACTTTTTAAACATTTGTTACCCAACTTGCCGACTTGTCTTCATTTCCTTTCTCTCAAATGTCATCTGAAAAGGACTACTCTGTTACTTAATAGAGAAGGTCGTTTTGTTTTAAGAAAAACAAAAGTTTTTGAAACAGTCATAAATGCCGAGTAACAATTTTTTTCTGAATTCTACCTGGCGTAAGGAAGAAGACTGTTCAATTTATCATCTTTTACTCACCCCAATTATAAAATATCACTAATTCCAGTTAATTTGAGCAATTTTGACTATTCAAGATGAATACATCAAATTGAAATGACTTAAAATTTTGTTTCACTACAGACTTGTTTTAGGGTTGAAACCGATTACTTTACAAACTAAGAGTTTGGTTTTGTTTTTTTAAACGAGTTTCCTTTGAAACATGGCACCAAACCTGGTATTACTGTCTACACCCATGACAAAAAGGTAATGAAGACATACAGCGGAATTGGTTTTTGGTGACTGTAGCCAAATTGCACTGAAATTAATGAAGATTTTAACCTACAAGTCTAGCCACTCAGATTTTATGCAGGCAATGAGAACAATTAGGTCCATGAAACGAGTAATCATGAGCCTTACAAAGAATAGCAAATACCAAAATCTGAAGTGTTGCCTGATACCAGAATTTTAAGACATATGCACAAATAATTTAGACTTAAAATTAGGAAATTTGAAGAATGTCATATAGCCACTTTATTATTATCATAACACACAAAGGCCTCAATCAGGATTGGTCCCCATTTTGCTTGGCACTGTATAAAATCTTATGAAGACAGTCTCTGTCTCAAAGCACTTAACTGGGGTATTCTCTGCACCTTGAAGTCTTTAAACCACGAGTTGAGGACTTCAGTAGCTCAGACATAGGTCAGGGGTTTGTTACAGGAGTGGGTCGGTGAGATTCCGTGGCCTGCATTGTGCAGGAGGTCAGACTAGATGATCATAATGGTCCCTTCTGACCTTAAAGTCTATGAGTCTATAACTAATTTGACACTTAAGTGGGTGCAACAAAGAGGAGGAAGAGGATATGGGGGAAAAGACCTGGGTAGCAGTAATAAGATGTCATCCCACAGATAAGAAACTTGGACAACTTGATTCCAAATCCTTCATTATTTCAATTTTTAAAAAAATATGGGGACAGATGAGGGGTGAGAAGAATGTCATTAATAAAAGAGGAGTTAATAAACATAAGGGAGGAAGAGGGAAGGATGGACAAGAAATGACAGTGGAGGTTGAAGGAGAGAAGTTAGGAGCATGCAGCTAGTCAACAGATAATTACGCCCAAAATTCAAACCGTAAAAGGTAGTCTGCAAACTGGGATGTGGATGTGCCTCACCCTTTTTCCTACTTCTGCAAATGGTGCTTACTGGGCAAGCTGTGGTGCTTCTGTAGACTGACAACACTTCTGGGGGTTATCTTTCCCAGCCCACATGGAGTTTACCAGTGTTTAGTACCCTAAGTGGGGAATTGTATTCCTGGAGGCAGGGCTGGGGGGAAAAGGGCCAACAGCACCAGGGCCCCATGCTCAGGGAGGCAGGCAACATTTCTGATGTCTGAATAAATAAAGTGAAATAGGAGGGGGCAGGGTACCAACAAACATGATGTACGAGGGTCCCAAATTGCTCTAGAGCACTGCTGGGCAACCTGCGGCCCATCAAGGTAATCCGCTGGCAGGCCGCAAGACACTTGGTTTACATTCCTGCAGCTCCCATTGGCTGGGAACGACGAACCACGACCAGTGGGAGCTGCAGGCGGCTGTGCCTGTAGACGGTCAATATAAACCAACTGTCTCGCAGCCTGCCAGTGGTTTACCCTGACCACAGGTTGTCCACCACTGCTCTAGAGGGGACTGACTGGAAAGGATTCCCCCTCATCAAGTCATAACAGAGGGGTGGCTTCACCAAACTGAAAAGGGGATCCTGTGCAAATGTGCACTGACTGATCCAGGCTTGATTTCTGTAGGTGTGACTGTACTCGCTGACCCCAGCTAAAACCACTCCTGCTGTTCAGACAAGAGACTCATTCTATATTTGCACAGGGCATACATAGCATTACAGGGCACTGAAGTTGGAGACTTTGGCAGTTACTGCAATACAAATAAATCTAACAATATTCTCAGTCTCTACTGCTTGAAGGTGCCAACTCCATTAGTGACAAAACAATTATTACTGAGATTATGGAAAAAGCAGTTGATGGAAGAATTACAGTGAAAAAAGTAATTTTTCATACAAACAAGAAATTTGCATTTCTTTAAGCTGCATGTATAACGGATGCAATCAACATTATACCAAACAATGACCTACTTTGTTTCCTTACAGCTATTCTCTTTAGGTTTAATTCCCCATAATTCTTAAATTGTGTATTCCTTTCATCCCACCACCACCACTATTCCCACACACAAAAAAATGCATTGCTATTAGGGCTGTCGATTAATCGCAGTTAACTCACGCGATCAACTCAAAAAAAAAATAATCGCGATTAATCACACTGTTAAACAATAGAATACAAATTGAAATTTATTAAATATTTTGGATATTTATTTCAAATTAAACAAAATAAAAAGTGTACAGTGCTCGCTTTATATTTTTTATTACAAATATTTGCACTGTAAAAAAAAATAGTATTTTTCAATTCACCTAATGCAAATACTGCAATTGCAATCTCTTTATTATGAAAGTACAACATACAAATGTATTTTTGTTACACAACTGTACTCAAAAAACAAAACAATGTAAAACTTTAGAGCCTACAAGTCCACTCAGTCCTACTTCTTGTTCAGCCAATCGCTCAGACAACCCACTTCTTAATTACAATGTCACCTGAAAGTGAGAACAGACATTTGCACGGCACTGTTGTAGCTGGCGTTGCAAGGTATTTACGTGCCAGATGCGCTAAAGATTCATATGCCTCTTCATGCTTCAGCCATCGTTCCAGAGGACATGCTTCCATGCTGATGACGCTTGTAAAAAAAATAAAAAATGCATTAATTAAATTTGTGACTGAACTCCTTGGGGAAGAACTTCATGTCTCCTGCTCTGTTTTACATGCATTCTGCCATATATTTTATGTTATAGCTGCCTCAGATGATGATACGGCACATGTTGTTCATTTTAAGAACATTTTCCCTGCAAATATGACAAAATGCAAAGAAGATATCAATGTGATATTTCTAAAGATAGCCACTGCACTCGACCCAAGGTTTAAGAATCTGAAGTGTCTTCCAAAATCTGAGAGGAATGAGGTGTGGAGCATGCTTTCAGAAGTCTTAAAAGAGCAACACTTCAATCCGGAAACCACAGAACCCAAACCACCAAAAAGAAAATCAACCTTTTTCTGGTGGCATCTGACTCAGATGATGAAAATGAACATGCGTCGGTCCACACTGCTTTGGATCGTTATTAAGCAGAACCCCGTCATCAGCATGGACACATGTCCTCTGGAATGGTGGTTGAAGCATTAAGGGACATATGAATCTTTAGCGCATCTGGCATGTAAATATCTTGCAATGCCGGCTACAACAGTGCCATGCAAACGCCTGTTCTCACTTTCCGGTGACATTGTAAACAAGAAGCAGGCAGCATTATCTTCTGCAAATGTAAACAAACTTGATTGTTTAAGCAATTGGCTGAACAAGAAGTACGACTGAGTGGACTTGTAGGCTCTAAAGTTTTACACTGTTTTATTTTTGAATGCAGGAGGGTTTTTGTACATAAATCTACATTTGTAAGTTGCACTTTCATGATAAAGAGATTGCACTACAGTACTTGTACTAGGTGAATTGAAAAATACTATTTCTTTTGTTTTTTACAGTGTAAATATTTGTAATAAAAAATATAAAGTGAACACTGTACACTTTTTATTTTGCGTTGTAATTGAAATAAATATATTTGAAAATGTATTTGAAATATATTTGAAAATCCAAAAATATTTAAATAAATGGTATTCTATTATTGTTTCATCACAATTTAATTTTTTTAATGGCTTGACAGCCCTAATTGCTATTACACAAAATGAGACCAGCAACTCTACTCTCCATAAGCACATGCACAACCTCGTGCTGTCTTGGTATGGGACAAGAAAGCAACTTTCAGTTTTCTTTTAATACATGAAGATGCAAACAAGTGACAGTGTTTTCAGTGGGGGAGGGGGAGGGGAGGGAGAGAAACAATCAGTAAGTTACCTAAACACAACTCAAACATCCTGATCAAAATGTTAAACAGAACTCTAAGATGTCAGCAATTAAAACATATTTACCTTTTCTATTACAATTCCACTCTGAAGTCTGAATAAAGTCCTTTTGAAAATGCAAAGGTCTGTTTATCACAATTTGCAGGAAAACTTCACCAGCACATTGATAGAAACAAAAAGAGCAGTAGAAAGGAAAACCTGTTTTCTCATATAAACCTGTATTGAATATGCTTTTATAAACAAATCCTCTTCAACATTGTTTTTTACCTCTGATTGTTATCCATCTTGTAAACCCTTTAATATGCACAGCGAAGATGCTGAGAATTAAAAAGCCAAAGATCATCTTACTGCAACTAGACCTCTAAGGCTTGAATCTTACAGAGGAGAAAAAAGAAAAAAAAGAAAAAAAGGAGAAATGCTCACTATTACAGCAATGTTTTACTCTGAACATACACTGCTCAATATAATATGGGAAAAACAACGTAAACCTAACCAAAAGCTTTTGGCTTTTTGAGGGAAGAAAAAGTTATTTTCAAACTAGGTATGAACAGATAACTAAAGAAAGCAAAAGGCTTACTGACTCTGGAAGCCATTTATATAAGAATTTACTGCAAACTCTGAAATTAGGAAAAGATAATATCAGTGGTAACTAGCAACAGGAAAGACAAAATATAGGTACGGTAGTATTTTCTTTTCACCACCAGAGGGATTTGAAGTGATAAATTAATATGCTACTGATGGGGTAAGGTAGTTTGTTGCCATCAAACCTTAAAAAGCACAAGGAGGCTTCCAAGCTTGGCTGCACATTTGTAATGTCAACCAAAACTGGGCACAAACGTGAATTTTATCAACTTGCAGGCATCGCTTTTTCTAAATGGTAGCAGATATCGTTGCAAGAAGCAACATATTCAACTACAAATATACAAGTCTCCATGCAAAAGAAGGGATGGAGAGAAGGAGCCTAGGTGACTGAGATATCTTGGTGGTGGAGCACGGAGTGTAGCCCCACGACTGAGTAAACCGGTTGTGGGAGGTCTTGCGAGAGAAAAGGGGTGTGTGACACTGTGTGCAGCCCAGTGACCTCCCGAGCCAGCCCGGGGGCAAGGGAAGCGCGCAGCCCAGTGACTGCCCGAGCCTGATGGGGGGGGGGGGGGGGCAAGGGAAGGAAATGGCGTTAAGGGTGTAAACCGTGACTGGCTGACGCGGGTGGGCACGGAGGTGAGCCGGCTCTGGGAGGGCGGCGGGGGCCTTACCTGAGAGAGCTGCCTGGGGTTGGGGCAACCGAAGAGCGCGGAGCTGGAGCTGAAACTGATGGCCCCTCTGCGGCTGAGGACATGCTGCGGGACCGGCCTGTCCAGGGGCAGCACCGGCAGCTGGTAACATACTTCCATTGAAGAGCCTCTGCGCTCCGAGCAGCGCCAGGGCACCGGCCGCCGCACCTGCCTGCACCGGGAATCGCCGCAGCGCAACGGGGGCGGGGCGGCAAACGTGCCAGAAGGGATAAAACCAGCAATTAAAACACAGACGGGCCCGGCTCCGCCTCACCCCCCGCCCCCGGGTCTGGACGGGTACCGGGCTCCTCCCTCCGCCGCCCCAAGAGTCGCGTCTGGGCGGGCTGGTTCCTCCCCGGAGCCCGCAGGGGTCCTTGAGCCGCAGCCGCCGCAGGGGGCGGGGAAGCGGGGCCGGCAGCTGAGCGCTGTCAAGGAAAGAGGCGGCGAGTCCCGGGCCGAGCCCCGCAGCGCCGCCGCTGCCTCCCGCTGTCTCTGCTGCTGCTGGAGGGAGCCGCTGCCGCTGTTAGCCCCGCAGCCGGGCCGTCCGGGCGCCGCTCATGGAGGCGGGCGCTGGTGCCCGGGGGTCCGCTTTGGGTGAGACACACTCGGCACTGCTATTGTCCGGCACGAGGAGACGGCGCGCGCTCCGGGCGGGAGGGGCCGGGGCGCTGCGGTCCCGAGCGAGCCAGTGGGCGGGGGGAGCCCGCGGGAAGGAGGGATGCTGCGCCCGGGCCGCCCGCACTGAGAACAGCCCCGAGCGCAATCGCCCAGGAAGAAGCACGAGCCGGACGGACTCTGTGCGTGTGTGTATGTACGCGACGCGCGAGCCCGGCCGGCTCCACGCAAATCGTCATCACGTAACGGCGAGGGGGGGATGTTTTGGAGACAAGCGGTGCGGTGCGGTCCGGGCCAGTTCGACTCTCTTTTGCGCATGCGCGATATTTTCGCGGCTTGGAATCTTTTTGCCGTGTTAGAGAGGGTTGCAAGTGGAGCGCGCGCCTAGCCCCGCCCGAGCGCAGCGTCTGGGCCGCTGCCCCATTGGTGAACGGGGGGTGAGGGAGGGGAAAGAGAAAAGCCCACTAAGAACGTTTCCCGCGTAATCTCAGCCCAGCCACGCGCCTGCTCGCTGTGTGTGGCCCAGCCCGAGTCCGGGGCTGTGACGGTAACATGGGCAGCGGCGCCGCACGTTAGTCCCTCTTCCAGGGGGGCATCAGGGCTGCCGGCCAGATACTGGGCAGCAGCTCTGGGGACAGCTGTGTTCAGCAGCGTCTCAAGCCTGCCTGGTTCCAGCGGGAAACAGCAACCTGCTGAGCTGGGAGCAGGAGCTGCGGGTCCTGCTCTGGCAGGTGACCATACGTCCATGTTTTCTGGGGACAGTCCCTGTCTGAGGCACTGTATCCCTAGGCAAACAATGTCCCCAGAAGAGTCCCCGGTTCACAAAACTCATCCCCGAATACTTTTGTGATGTGAATACCCTTTCTTCTTCTTCGAGTCCTGTCCCTGTGGGTGCTCCACTCTAGGTGTCGGTGCGTCCAAGGGCTGTTGATGGGAGATTTTAGGTAGCAGTGCCTGGTCGGGACGCACACACTCAGTTGGTATCTCCCGTCTCGTTGGACTCTTCCTGAGCGCCTGCAACCCGCACCCCCCTCAGTTCCTTCTCAACCGTCCCCGGCTGAAGATGGGACTTGAGGCAGTGCTGCTTCTCTTCCCTGGTCTCTGTGGGGAAAAAAGTATCAAAGAATATAGAAATAGTTATTAGTTACATCCCAGTTGTTTCCCTTCCTTTATTGTAGTTATATAGTTAGTTACTTAGTTAAAAAAAAAAAAAAACTTCCCTCCTTCTGAGACACTTTCCCCTGCCATTTCTAGTTCACAATGCCAGGGGCTTCAGGATTCAAAAAGTGTGTTTCCTGTCAGGACTCCATGCCACGGTCCGATGGGCGCTCACATTGTGTGAAGTGCCTCGGGGAAACCTACATTCCCACTGTATGAGCCTCAAGTCAGGGGCTCGGCGTGACAGGAACCTGCGGCTTAAAATGCCTCTGATGGAAAAATCCCTGCAGCCACTCCTACACGGTCCCCGGCCAGATCCGAACCAGTGGGGAGTGCAGCCCAGGGAGCAGGAGCAACAGTTCCTCACTAAATGTGACCTATCAGTACCACCTGAGCTTAACTCTCCATTCCTGGATACACAGGGCTCACTCTTCGAACAGCCGCTCTCACCACCTGAACTGGCTACCTTCACTGACAGCGAACCCAATATACAGCAGCAGGTGGAGTTCTCCCCACCTGCCTCTCCTCCTCCACCGGACCCTCTTCCACCTCAGGCTATGGTCCTCAGCCACCAGCCTCAGATTCCTAACTTCACCCTCCCGTGGACGGCACCTGGGTTCTCCTACCCTATGCCTTGGCCCCATCCTCCTACCACTCATCCTCAGACCCCTTCCACGAAACCACTACCTGCTTCTGTGCCTCGATCTCCAGCTCCGTCCACTTCTAGAGTACCTGAAGCACCTCCTGAGAACGTGAGCTATGAACCATACCCTGACTAACCGACCCCTAATTCTCCATCTGCTCCAGATGGAGCCCTCTCCCCCACACCTCCACAGAATGTGGACAACTGTAAACAATTTCAAGAGCTTTTCAAGAGGGTGGCACTCAGTCAAGACATCCCCCTAGAAGGGCTTCAGGAGACACAACACAAACTTCTCAGAATCCTTCAACCCTCTGCACCTTCAAAGATCGTGCTCCCTATAAATGAAGCACTCCTGGAACCAGCTGACACTCTGGCAAACTCCAGCTTCTTTATTACCTACCTGCAGAAAGGCCGAACGTAAATACTATGTTCCTGCTAAGGATGCTGACTTCCTATTTCTCACCCACAATCGAACTCTCTCGTCATGGATACAGTCGCACAAAGGATGAAACAGCCACAATATCGGCCCACCCCGCAAGACAAGGATCTTAAACGCCTTGACATCTTGGGATGCAAGGTTTACACGTCCTCCACTTTACACTTAAGGATTGCAAACCACTCTGCACTCCTCGCCAGCTATGACTTTGATAACTACAATAAACTTTTTTAATTTGCCTCCTACATTCCAGAGGATAGGAAAACGGACTTCAAATCAATTCTGAGCGAGGGCCAATTGATTTCCAGAACAGCCCTACAAGCCTCTTTAGGCACGGCAGACACAGCAGCCCGTATTACTGCAACTGCTATGGTTATGTACAGATCTTCATGGCTTTCTGCATCTGACATCCCTAAAGATCTGCAGATGAAAGTGGAGGACCTCCCTTTTGATAAAGACATGCTGTTTTCCAAAAAAACTGATGAACTACTTCACACTATGAAAGATTCTAGAGTGACACTGCGCACCCTGGGTATTCACCTATCTCTTCCCAGGAGACAACGATACCAACCTTACCAAAGACTGCGCACACAACAATATTATCGGCCTCAACCCAAACCATGTGACATAAATAGGAATCACTCTAGACCCCCTAAGCACAGACAAAATCAAGCTCAAGCAACCACCTCCCACCCATCCGGGAATAAACAACAATTTTAAAATGTTGGTCGAGGGTCTGCGCGACCAACTCTTGATTCCACAGCCTACTTGCCCATTTGGCCACCACTTCCAGAGTTTCCAACATGCCTGGCAGCGTATTACACAGGATCACTGGGTCCTCGAAATAGTTCAGTCCGGTCACTCTATCCCATTCATATCCTATCCTCCTACCCTTCCCCCTTCCCCGTCCCTCTTCAGGGACCCTTCCCACGAGCACCTGCTTCACATAGAAGTGGAACCTGTGCCGACACAACATCGAGGGGAAGGGTTCTACTCTCATTACTTCCTGACCCAGAAAAAGACCGGGGGATGGAGGCCTATCCTAGATCTACGCCGACTGAACAAATTTGTGAGGATACAAAAATTCAAGGTGGTCACACTGGGCACAATAATTCCTGCACTGGATCAAGGGGACTGGTTCACAGCCCTCAACCTACAGGATGCTTATTTTCATATATCAATTCATCCAGCTCACAGACGCTTCCTACGATTCACAATCAGTCACGACCATTTTCAATTCAGAGTTCTTCCTTTTAGTCTCTCCACAGCGCCCAGAGTCTTTTCTAAAACTCTAGTTGTGGTCGTGGCTCACCTCCACAAACATGGAATCACGCTTTTCCCCTACCTGGACGATTGCCTCATCAAAGGCAACTCTTATGGTGAGACACTTCAAGCTACCCGTTTCACCATCTCCCTCTTTCACAGCCTAGGCCTCCAAATAAACATCCAAAAATCCACCCTGACACCTACACAACAGATCGAGTTCATCGGAGCTCATCTCGACTCAAGCCAGAGCAGAGCCTCACTCCCATATCACAGATTCCTCGCTATCACGCAGCTCATACGCACACTCGCTATTTGTCCCAGGACACAGACAGGAATCTGTCTACAACTCCTTGGTCACATGGCAGCCACCATCTTCGTGGTCCAGTATGCCAGGCTACACATGATATGTCTTCAGGGTTGGCTCAATTCCAATTTCAAACCCAACAGACGCACCTTAGGGACGCTGCTAACTCCTCCTCCCAATGTTCTAGCTTCCCTACATTGGTGGACAAGACCAGAAAACCTCTGCATGGGGGTTTCCTTCCAGCAATGATCCCCAACGCTCATGCTCACCACGGACGCTTCCCTAATCAGTTGGGGAGCGCATCTAGGGGGACACAGGGCACAAGGCCGGTGGACCGCATCAGAGACGCACCTACACATAAATCTCTTAGAGCTCAGAGCAGTGAGGTGAGCATGCCTTCACTTTCTTCCCCTCATAAAGAACAAATCTGTTCGGGTCTCAACAGACAACATAGCATGTATGTACTACATCAACAGACAAGGGGGAGCCCGATCACATTCCCTTTGCATGGAAGCCATCTGACTATGGAATTGGTGCATACAACATCAAGTACAAATCATCGCTTCCTACCTACCAGGCTGCCACAACACTACTGCAGATGCACTCATCAGACACTTCTCAACAGAACACGAACGGGAACTACATCCCGCAATACTTCAACAGCTCTTCTCCCTCTGGGGCATCCCGTCAGTAGACCTCTTTGGCACACCCCAGAATCGAAAATGTCAGCTGTTTTGCTCCAGAGCGGGACTTGGGACTGCATCTCTAGGAGACACGTTCCTCATCCCGTGGAACAACTCTCTCTAAGCCTTCCCACCAATCCCTCTGCTACACAGGGTTCTTCGGAAGATCATAGATGACAAGGCGTGGGTCATCCTTATTGCCCTAGCCATCATCCACGGGCTCTCCCCAACAGGCCAGATCTCCTTCTCCTTTCCCAGGACAACAGACGGGTTATTCACCCCCAGCTCCAAAAGCTCCACCTAACAGCCTGGTTCCTTCATGGTTCCAAACCCATGAACTAGCCTGTTCCGAGCAAGTCTGATACGTCCTCCTGCACAGTAGAAAAGACTCCACTCATAAAACTTACCTGCAGAAGTGGAAGCGTTGTACCCTCTGGTGCTCACGTAATCACTTAACGCCCAATACAGTGACCCTCCCTAACATTTTGGACTACCTCCTGAAACTAAAACAGGATGGACTTTCCCTCAGCTCCATCAAAGTACACCTGGCGGCGCTTACCACCTTCCATGACATGTTAGAAGCTTATTCACTCTTTACCCACCCCACCATAAAATGATTTCTCACAGGCCTGCAAAATCTCTACCCTGAAATTTACCCAATGGCAGCTACATGGAATCTTAACCTGGTTCTTCACGCTCTCATGAAACCTCCATTCGAGTCTTTGGCTACCTCCTCTCTTCTCCATATGTCCATGAAAGTAGCTTTCTTAGTTGCAATAACATCAGCAAAGAGAGCAGGTGAAATAAGCACCCTGATGGCCCATCCTCCCTACACAATCTTCTCCAAAGACAAAGTCACTCTGAGACCACATCCTAAATTTCTGCCTAAGGTAGCTTCCACCTTCCACCTTAACCAACCAATATACTTGCCTACTTTTTATCCCAAACCTCACAAGATTCCACACGAGGCATCCCTGCATACTCTCGATGTCAGGCGAGCAATCACCTTTTACTCAGACAGGACTAAGCCATTTCGTAAATCTCCACGACTCTTTGTCTCCATCACTGAGAGATCGAAAGGTACGGCTGTCTCTAAACAACGTCTGTCCAAGTGGATCTCTGACTGCATCAGATCCTCTTACTGTATTCAAAATATTCAACTGCTCAAAGGCATTAGAACTCATTCCGCTCGAGCTACATCAACATTTGTTGCCTTCCTACATAACGTACCCATTTCTGACATCTGTAGAGCGGCTACATGGTCATCTGAACACAC